>NC_141695.1:932820740-934060740 GCF_964263255.1 Lissotriton vulgaris
TGGCATCCTGCTCTAGCTTTATGATATCAGGACAGCACGTGACCAATCGCCCTGGCTGACTAGGAAACACAGGAGGAGGAGACACCAGCAATTATGCACTAGGTAACTATATGTAATTATGAGTGCAAGGCAGCTAGGCGGTGTACTGGGAAAGCATTGGGCCCCTTTTGAAAATAGGATGGAGTTGGAAGACGCCTTTATAATAAGTACTATGATGTTATGTAATGTTATGTTATGTTATGTTAAAATCACTTCTACCGCGCACGGTTTCCAGTCGTTTTTATGGCGCTCATCGACAAAAGCAGAGGGGTCAGGCAGCAAGGTTACTCGTAGGCTAGCTGGAAAAGAAGCGTTTTGAGTAATTTACGAAAACAGGTGTAGTTAGGAAAAAGTCGGATAGTGGTCGGGAGGGAGTTCCAAAGTGAGGGGGCAAGAAAAGAAAAGCAGGAGCCTCCGTGCTTTTTACGTTTGAACCTGGGGACAGTTAGAGGTTGTGTGTAGAGGACCTGAGATTTCTAGAGGGGATGTGACGCTTGAGGCTGAGAGAGGTGAAAGCTGGGGCAAGAGCGAGGAGTGCCTTGAAAACAGTGCAGCCCAGTTTGAAAATGCAATGAGAGGCTACTGGGAGCCAGTGTAATCTCCTCAACAGGGGCGAGACATGTTGGTGCTTAGGCTGTTGAAAAATCAGTCTGGCCGCCTGGTTTTGTACCAGCTGAAGCAGATGGAGGTGGTAAGCAGGAATCTCAGCATACAGGAAGTTGGCATAGTCAATAAAGGAGGTGACGAGGGCCATGATGACAAGTGCGAGAGCCTCAGCAGTAAGAAACCGGAGAATTTTGCAGATCCTGCATAGATGGAAAAAACAGGAGGAGGTGACAGCATTGATTTGGGGCCTCATAGATAAGTCACTAGAGATGATAACACCGAGGCTCTTCACCTATTGACACGACAGGGTGGGGGGCCAAGGGAAGGAGGCCAGATGCTGGAGCTCCAAGGGTTGGACGACCCTCCTGTCAACACCAACTCTGTTTTGCTGGGATTGAGCTTCAGCTGGCTGAAATGCATCCACTCAGAGATGGTAAGCATGGTGGATTGGAAATTAACACAGGAAGAAGGGGAGGAGTCAATAGGAAAAATTAACTGTAAATCATCCGCTTAATTGGAAATAGTGACAGGGGTGTGACGGAGAGTAGCTATAAGGGGTTGCATATAGAGATTAAATAAGAGGGGTGAAAGAGCTGAACCTTGAGGGACACCACAGGAAAGTGAGGAATAGGGGGCAGAGAAAGTGGACAGATGAACCGATTGGGAGCGCTGGTGCAGGAAGGAGCTAATCAATGTTAGAGTCATGCCCTGGATACCCGCGTTTTTGACACGGTCGATCAAGATGGCGTGATCGACCGTGTCAAAAGCAGCCGACAGATCTAATAGGATGAGAGCTTGGGCCAGGTTCTTATCGGCGCCTTGCCTCAGCATATCCATTACAGCCACGATGACAGCTTCCGTAGAATGGGCCGGTCTAAAACCGTCTTGCTGATCATCTAAAAAAGAAGACTCTTCAATGAAAGCGCTGAGGCAGCGGGTGACATAAG
Source organism: Lissotriton vulgaris (assembly GCF_964263255.1). Classification (NCBI taxonomy): domain Eukaryota; kingdom Metazoa; phylum Chordata; class Amphibia; order Caudata; family Salamandridae; genus Lissotriton; species Lissotriton vulgaris. The sequence continues at coordinate 932,822,333 of NC_141695.1, forward strand.
TCTCCAAAACCTTCCCCAGGTAGGGGAGGAGGGAGATCGACCGATCGTTGCTCAAAACAGATGGGTCAGCACCGTGCTTTTTAAGTATAGGGACAACAACTGTCTGTTTGAAAGCATCAGGGACAGAGCCTGTAGCAAGCGAGTGGTTAAGGAGTGCCAGCGGGGGACCGGGACAGGCCAAGAAGGCGGCTTTCAGGATTTGGGGGGGGGAACAATCGTTAGGGGAGCCTGAACTGACCGCATATAACAGGGAGGTGAACTCAGTCTGGGAAATGGGAGGGAACTCATTAAAACAACAGGAATTCATGGGGGGTAAAGAACAGGCAGTGGACGAGGAGGGAGGAGGGATATTGTTTTTGATAGTGGTGATCATGTCGATAAAAAATTAATTGAGGGAATCTCAAAGGACATGTGAGGGTTGGGGTTGGACAGTAACGCGGTCGGGCAGGGAAAGTTCCTCTACAATTGAAAAGATATCCTTGGTTTTAGAGGCTGAACTGAGAATTTTCTGGGAGAAGTAAGAGGTTTTGGCCAGTAAGATAGATTTTTTGTACAGTTTTAATAAATCAACATAAACAGTTTTTAATGATGGGTCATAGTTACGCCTCCAGCGGCGCTCAGCTTGTCTCAGGGTCAATTTGTCCAGTTTAAGTTGATCTGTGAACCAACGCTGAGCATCATGAGGGCGTTTAGTTTTAGTAGTTCTCAGCGGGGCAACCACATCGCTCGCATGTTTCAACCACTGGTCGAAGACATCAGTCTGGGCAGATGTCAGGGTCATGTTGCTGGGGGCTGTAGTGAATAGAATGGAATGAAATTCAGAGATGTCAGCTCGCTTTCAGTTCCATGCAGTAAAGTTGGTGGTAAGTAAGGGGTGGTAGGGTAAAGTGAACTCCAGTGAAAAGGAAATAAAAAAGTGATCCGACCAAGTGCAGGGATAAACTAGGGGAGGAGAAATGTCAAGATTGGCCGTCCACACCTGGTCGAGAGTATGGCCTTTAGTATGGGTAGCCACTGAAATGTGTTGATTACAATTCAGGCCAAGTAGAAGATCTGTGAATTCTGCGGAAAGGCTATTTCCCGGGGATCTAGCGGCCAGTAATTAAAGTCGCCAATAATGAGAATTTTGGCTGAGTTAATAACTAACCGAGAGATGAGATCGCCAAGTTGATGGGAGAAAAGAGGCATATTATCAGGGGGACGATAAACAAGAACATAGATAAAGGAGAACTTGGGGGAAATACATTTCAGCGTGAGGATATCGGTGTTGGGGAGAGTGGTAGTTTCCAAGATGGTAAAATTATATTGGGAACGGATGATAGCGGCTACCCCCCCCCATCCATTCTACCCGCCGCCCTATTGGACTGTAGGATGGGATAGCCCGGGGGGATAGCGGCGAGGATGTCGGGGGTGGAAACATCAGTTAACCAAGTCTCCAGAGAGGAAAAGAATGTCAATGTTACTGTTGTCGAGCAATTGAAAGATTTGAAGCTGATGCTTAAACGGCGAGCGGATGTTAAGGTAAACTAATGACAAGGAATGGGGTGCTGGTGGCCTAGCAGCGAGTGGCAAGGTGGAGGAATTGTTGCAGTTGATGGGGATATGCATGTCAGGTGTACTTAAGGGGGAGCTGTGAGGGATCAAGATGCCGCAATCTCGAGCAGCGCCGACGGCACGGGGGACAGGAGGACCGGGATGTTGAAGGGAGAACAGGTCCTTAGAGGAGTAAGCAATGCAATGGACATAGTGGCTGGCCGCTGGACGCGGCCGGGGACGGGCGCAGACGGGCTTAACTTATGCGCAACTTCGGCGTGAAGTCTGTGCTCCCACTGCGCTCGTCTGCTGCGCTTCCGCCAGGCAGCCATGTTATATAGACCGGGAGGTGAGCCACTAGACCGCTAACCTGCAAGGTGGAGGGGCAGGGCGGAAGTGGTGTCAGGAGCAGGAATTGGCGATCGGCTAAACGACCCTCCGCACAAACGGCACAATGCCGGGGCGGAACGGCGTCAAGAGCGTAAAAGAAGCAGGTAAGCAGGTTACCAAGCACAAGTACCCTGAAACACAGAACCCAATACAAATTCGCGCTAGCAAGATTAAATTTTAACACCGCTATTAAAATCAGCTATTAAAATGAGCAGCGAGACGAGCACACACCCGCAGCCTAAATCGTCGCGTTTGTCTACAGAAAGGTGCAGTTGTCGCGCCTAAAATAGAGAGAGTTCTGCAGACACTAGACCGCTAACCTGCAAGGTGGAGGGGCAGTGGTGTCTGGAGCAGGAAGTGGCACTCGGCTAAATGACCCTCCGCACAAACGGCACAATGCCGGGGCGGAACAGCGTCAAGAGCGTAAAAGAAGCAGGTAAGCAGGTTACCAAGCACAAGTACCCTGAAACACAGAACCCAATACAAATTCGCGCTAGCAAGATTCAATTTTTAACACGGCTATTAAAATCAGCTATTAAAATGAGCAGCGAGACGAGCACACACCCGCAGCCTAAATCGCCGCGTTTGTCTGATGTCAGTAATATTGTGAAAATACACAGCTTACTAAAAATTTAAATATCAGTTTTCATTTTCAACCTGGCGTACATCTCTCATTCCTATGTCCATTTGCTACCACTCTCTACACAACTCTAGCACCTACATCAGGACCTAGATAAAAAGGTGTGATTGCCAGCCAAGTGACTGCGTCACCTTCTCAGTGCAATGCTTTTAGGTTATGATACGCCAATAGCAATTAAGTGATCTGATAAGTTCAGGGAGGAAGGTTTACGCTACAGTTAGTGGGAATAATAACTATAAACCACATCTTAACATCTTCATCTTAGTACATCCCTATCAGTTAAGTTATAGAGAAGTCGAGATCCTTGTGATTAACCGCATCTTCAAACAGATGCACAAGTCTCAAATAATGCACCAGTTTCATTCATCTCACCATCTAGGTCTTCAGCTGGGCACCCTGTTTACCCTGCAATCCATTTCAATACCATGATAAATGCATCTTAGTGCTTGCTAGGCAACTGATTGTCCCTCATGTCAGATGACATCCTGCTCTAGCTCTATGATGTCAGGACAGCACGTGATCAATCGCCCTGGGTGACGAGGAAACACAGGAGGAGGAGACACCAGCAATTATGCACTAGGTAACTATATGTTATTAGGACTGCAAGGCAGCTCGGAAGTATACTGGGAAAGGATTGGGCTCCTTTTGAAAATGGGATGGAGTTGTGCAAGAATCAAATGCCCTCACTCACCTGGATAGGTGTCATGCTTCATTGTAGGGCGTTTGCTCCTCGTCAGGCCAGCACTGCAATACCCAACTGACACTCAAAATGAGGGCTTTTTGTCAGAGATGATCTTGTCTGCTGGTTGGTGAAGTGCGGGTGTGGTGCTTGAGGAGTAGATTGGTGTTGAGGTGTGAAGCCGAACGCCGAGACACCCATGGATATTTGCGCACTTAGTAAATCTACTAAATAAATAAAATAAAGGTGTGAGGTCAAAAATAGGGACAGGGGTACTTCTCAGGAAAACTTTAATGAACACGTTCTCTTACCTATATTAAAAAGGTGTGGTGCTATTATTAGATTTTAATTATCTTAGATAGCTTTAGGTCAACACGTTTCTAGCTTCCGTGCAGCCATAATGAGATCGAAGCTATTAATCAGGACCAATATCAACCTAATCTACTTAGTGATTGGAGTTTTAATGTAAAGGTTCGTTAATTTTCTCTTATCTCACACACCTTGATTTCGGTATTGATTTAGCATTTATTTAGCAATGACCTGTAGTTCAAAGATACATAGTACATAGTAGAAATACAATTCAATATTTCCAAATCGTTATTTTCAATGTTAATTCTGATTCGCAATTCGTGAAACACATGCTTATTTTGTTACACCAAACGCATGCCTATTTGTTTGCATCAGTAGCATGCTTTGCGTCAAAGTGTCACCTGTACATATAAAAAAACACCACAAGACACGCAACAAATTAAAAGTTCATCATAACTGACAACTTACCCAAATTGGCAAAAAAAAAATGGTGCCTACTTGAGTTGTGCACAATGGTACGCCAATTGAGTGCTGAAAAAATGAATCAATGTTTGGGTCAATGTGGCCCTGTTTGATTTAGAGTCTAGAAAGAGTTCTGTTCTGCGGAGTTTTGGCGTCTATGCAGTACTTGCAGTTTGGTCAGGACCAGCTCTCTTGACGACCTTTCATCATGTGCAGACTCAGAAGTGTCGGCTCACAGGTAAGTTGGGAGTATTAACCGGTTCCTGATGGATTAACAAGGACCAGGTGTTGCCGGTATTGGACCCCATGGAGCATCCCACCTAATACGAGTAGCAACCTCCGCACCCCCCCAACAGTGTACAAGGAAGAATGGAATGTTGTCCACTGGGGTCAATGGTGGGTGCAGAGGAGGGGAGTGGAGGACCTTGAGAAGCACCATGCTTAAGCAGGGCCGCAGCGCATGAGGCAAGTGTCTGGTACATGGAACTTGCCCCATATGCCTGCCCCTATGTTGCTATACTTTCTAATGTGCCTTTTTTAACAGACAGAGTATGGGAAACTTTTGTACAGGTCAAAATACAAAATGCTGCACTGGCTCTGTACCCATGCCGGGTTCTCAAATCCACATTCAAGGTACATACTGATGGTTAGGAGAGTCACTTGGGGAGGGCCCCAACCTAAGTCACAAAGGGGAGATCATGTTGTAAACTTCAGGCATCCACCCAATGTGCATTGCCTAGCCATCCATTGTCCATATCAAAACAGGAAGGGTCTAGTATTTTTCTCCTTCCATTGGGCTTTTTTTTCTTTAATCGCCATCAGAGGGATAGGAGGTGGCTTGAGTTGCAGCCTGTGGCAGAAAGCCAGTACAATTGGATACGTGGAGTAAGGTTTGCACAGTGGAAAAATCTTGTCCCAGTAAAATCCCCCTCCCCTCTAAATTAGGTCAATTGACTTCTACCTAACCAGAAGGGTCCTTCTAGCAATGGAATGGTGGGTTCTGAGAGTGAAAGTCCTAGAATAGATAGTATTGGGTCCGAAAACAATGACCGCAGATCCCATTTGCAGCAAAACACAAGAAAGTAAAAATGGCAGACACAGAGATTGATCGTCCGAGAACCAAAATGAAGAGCAGATAAGCACAGCAGGCCCCAGTGATGGGTAACTGACAGAAGACATTTAGGGACTACACCACTAATGTTAACGAGCTTACTCACATGTTGCAGACTATGATTGAGGTAGTGATCGACAAATGTATAGACAGATTTATGGATAAACGTATCAATTGAGGCGAGCTTAAACAACTTACTCCATTTCTGGGCAAGAGGGCTCAAAGATTGTGAGGGAGCTGGTATTATGCCCAGCAGGCACACACCCTCTACCCAAAGATGGCCCTTCTCCATGTTCCACCAATCTGGTAGGCAATTGGGCTCAACCGGGAAACAAACTCACAAGTGTTGGTACTCAAGGGCATCCTGAGACCCAGTTGCTCCCCAAGGGTCCAAATGTTGAGACTGTTGAGAGGCATCCTTTGGGAGAAGAGTTGTTTCACTGACCCCCACCCCCGCTTCACTATCTGCACTAAAAAAATCATCAACACACCCTAAGGAACAGAGTGGGCCACTGGTTGATCCTCCTGGGCACTCTATGCCACCAATTGGCAAACAGGCTCATTATGGCTAGGAGGGTCTACTGGGTGAGACCTTCTCCCAAAACCTATGTTAGTGACGGTCGTAATTAATTTTCACCGTCAGGGCATTGTCCCCGCAGTTTTGAACCTTTTCAAAGTGATTTTCAGTGCTTCCCCATTCAGGCATTACCCAGGTTTTTTTTCTTTTTTTAAATCAGCCAGCCACTGCCTTGTTGTTGTCACGGCCTAGCCTAAGCTCTAAACACTACCAGAATAGTGTTAGATTTATAAGCAAAGGTTCACCACGTATGGGAATTGTGCAAACTAGGTCATAAGTCTGTCACAAAAAATACTAAGAACTAATTCCAATGCTATTTTTATCAAAAATGGCTTTTCTTTATTAATCCATTTGTCAAAGAAACACAGCCGTGGCAAGAAGTAAAGTACTCCACCCATGCTGGCTTGATTAACTTAAAATATTTGCCATAATTCGTCTCCAGGAAACATGGGAGACAGATGGCTCCTTTTCTATGGTTACAAGTCCTTTTTTAAGCCTACTGTGCTCGCTCCGAGGGGACAGCCTAGAGGTGGTCTGCCAACTTTGGTCTCTCCATCATTAGAGTGTAAAGTTGAGCAGTTGGTTACAACTTCCCACCGTGCAAGCCATTTCATTTTTTTCAGCAGTGGTTGGCGGTTTTACGCTACTGGATTTTTATAATGCAACCAATGGTTCCACCTTTTGAGATATACTTTTGGCACTCAGGGCCCAACTATTGGAATAATGAACACAAGGATGATGTTAGCACTGATTTTATTCTAGTGGGAGACTTTAACATACACCCTTGCCCAGTCTCTTTAACCTTATGTGAGCACACATACAGTGAGAACACTTTACATCTTGAGCACAGCCAAGTGGGTGATTGTTTGAATAAAACCTTGGTTGAGTTTAATGTGGAATGGGTTATGACCCTAACATTACAAAATCTGGATGGTAATTTTTCCCCAAACTTTGCAGGACATGGAGCAGATCCCACACTAGATTTTCTTTGGCACCGTCTCGTTGTGGAATTGGCTAGGCTCTTTTAAGTATCACTGGTTTTAGCAATCCTTATTATATTTTGTTGTCTTTGTAGCTTCTTTGTTCATGCCCCTGCACAACGAATCACACTTCAGTTGGATTGCAAAGGAACAGGAATTTGAATGATGCATAGGGGGCCTGCCTGGTGAGGCTGCCTATCGGAGTGCGTATCAAGTGATCCGAGTGGATGGGAGATGCAGATTCTCCCTTTCTCCCAAAAAGATTAACAATATGCCTAAATGTTTTAATAACGACTGTCCTATTAGTCACAACCTACTACTATCTGCGCTTAAAGCGCAGTCCAAATATCATCGCATCATATCTTGTAGAAGTAGAGCATATTAGCAGGTGAAATAGGAGAGGAATGGGGAACTCCGAGCAGATGCCTTCTCTGCCCTTTGAGGCATCAGACAAGGCAGACAGTGGTCAATTCTGGGAGATAGTCAATCAACCTTTTTTTAATGATAATGGAGCCCATTCACCTCTTCCCACATTTCACAGGAGGAAAAGATTAAGCACCTCCAGGGCATTTATGATTCAGAGGACGGTGTAGGTACGACTGAGCCCTTAACCATAGCTTCACTACCTGAACAGTAGTTCATTCAAACTGAAGGAGGTAGAGTTATCTACCGAATGTATGACAAGTCATGAAGCCCCCTGTCCTGATTGGATTCCTGCCAACCTGTTTATGATTTTAACCAGTTAATGGGCCCTGATTTCACCCCAATTTACCTTGGTCATTTGTACGAGGTTTCCACATTCTTGGTCAGAGTCTATCAATATTCTATTCTATCAGAAGGGTTCCAGGGATTTTCCCAGCTCTAATAGGCCTATTTCTTGAATAGACTCTTTTGTGAAGCTAAGGGGCAGGGTGATCCTTGATAGGCCCATGATTTGTGCTGAGGATGGGTCTATCTTATCTGACTTGCAGTATGGTTTTTGGACAGGTTTTGGGACCAGCGTCTATATTTCTATATGCTGGTCAATAGATAACCTGTAGCTAAACCAGTTTCACTATTCCTTGCATATATGGACTTATCCTCCGCCTTTGAGAAGGTGCACAGATGTAATGCGTAGCAGATTATTTGGGATGCACGCTCTATGGACACAAGTCACTGTTGGTTTTCTCAGTGATCTGCAAAGAGATCGGAGGGTAGTAGTGCATTTCAATATGTATGGGTCTTGTTCTAGCTCCTTTAGAACCAAAAAGTGGAGTCAGACAGGTATGTTGTATGTGAAAGAACTTGGGGCCCAGACTGCTTGATAAGCCAGTGGAATGCTCGTGAAATCGGCCCTCATCAGACCCGTGCACTGCTATATGCAAACTATACTGTCCTGCTGGCAAGAACAGCACTGGTGCTCCAGATATTACTCAATGGTGTACAATACATGAACAATTTAGACCTGTGATTGTGTTGGGCCATGTTGAAGATCTATCAGACATAATATCCATCAGTTACTACCTATGGTGCAATGTTAATTATTAGGAACTTCAAGAGGTTGAAAATGGATTCCGCAGGTGCTTATTAGCGGTTTACGCCTCCACCCCGGTCCACATGGGTCACCTAGAATTAGGGTTATTTCGTTCTTGTCAGACCTTATTGCCCTTCAATTAAGTAGCTGCCAGCAGGGTGCAAACTGAAAACTCAAAGAGATAATTATGGATTGTTTGGAGCTTGACAGGAGGAGATTTGTTAGTTAGCTGAAGTATATCAGGGACACAGTTAAACGAGGCAGGCCAGCTCTGCTTGAGACACCACTTTAAAAAACGAAGTGGTAGACATTGTATGGATCCAGGACGATGGTCTATTGTGGAGGAAACCTGAGAGGGAGGCAATTAAGCTTGGGCCCGCTTGGTCTGTGTCTCGCCACTGAACCCAACCTGCTTAGTACTCAACGTTCACAATTGCTTCCTCCAAACCAGATTCATGTTTAATCAGTATCATATGCTGTTGGCATACCCAATTCCTGTTGCATGGAGTGAGAATATACCAAAAAAATGGAGTGGTCCTCCTCACCAAAGGGACAAGACACAGTAATGACACCAAGTCAAAGAAAATTCCCTTTGGTACTCCTCAATAGCATGCATAAACACCCACTTCTCAATCAGACTTCATTCATGTTTAAACTATTGCAATTGCCAAAGGATAATATATAAATGCTTTATTCACCAAGTGAATGCACAATTAGAAACTATGTTTCACATATATAAAAAGATAAATCAATAAAATACATTAGGCAACAAATCATGTACAAACATGAAATAGAATACATTCAAATATTTCAAAATACATTTTTTTCCTTATTTTTTTGCAATAGGAAAATTCATACCTCACAGTTTGACACAATGATTAATCAGTATTGGTATTCAATTCACAGTAAAAAAATATATTGCATGCATAAAAACATTTCTTTAAAAAATATCACGCGAGAAAAGTATGTAATTAGACAATTTAATAACAAACAACCAAAGGCAACGCGTTTCGATGGCAGTAACTGGTCCAAACCACCTTCTACAGGCTTTATATACAATTGTGCCCGGGAATCCTAACATCTATGTAGAGAAAAAATGAAATATATCTGTATGGATATGGCACTTCTTAAAACAACAGATTCATTGATTATTTTAAATCATCCCCAATAAAACACCCATATATATTCCCAATGGCATTACTGTCAAACACACCTTTATATCACAGACACACTCATATCTCTATTTACCCAACATGTTCATGCTCTAGTTCAGCTTTGAACTGATACCAACTATTGATTGGGAGATGAGTCATATATACCACACAACATCCCCCTTTCAAAAAATGGATCCCTGACTTTGTCAGGGTATTCCTCCCTCATTTTTGATAAGCGGAATTAATACCTAATAACAGACCATCATATCAGCATATGGATATTATACCAGAGGGAGATCAATCACTATCTCCTCCTATTAGTTAAAAAACGGACTGTTAGGTCAGTTTAAAATCCAATGCAAACACCTAATGAAAGCATAAAATAACCCACAATAATGTCACGTCAGTATACAAACTCTTAGGTTCTCCTGCTTAATTTCAAAACCACATACCTCACACAATAAACACTTCAGATGTCAAGCACCTCGTGGTCTTTGAGTAAGCCTAATAAAATGCCCTGTAGATAAACAAAATAAAATAAGAACAGAATCTAGCCTTACATGTACATTGTCAGATGAATCAATAGCTGACCTGTTCGCTTCCTGTGACACTCGCCAAATATCCGTTGGCAATTGCAATAGTTTATACATGAATGAGGCCTGATTGGGACTCCTCAATAGCATACTTAAACACCCACTTCTCAAAGTGAATTTTCTTTGACTTGGTGGCAACGAGTGAGAAGTTACATCCCTGTACTTGTGATCATTTTTCCCCCAGGATCTCTTACATTTGTTTTTTTCTGCAATCTTTATGAGATCCCGCACAATGTTTTATTGCCCCTATTAAAATCTCAGGGCCTCATTTATGAAAAGTGACGCATCCTTGCGCAAACGCAAGGATGCGTCACTTTTCTGTACGACACGCTGCGTCAGAAACTTGCGGCGCGGATGCGTCATATCTACGGAATGACGCACCATGCCGCAAGGGGAGGTGCAAGGCGGGGAAAAGTGACGCAGACACGGCCGTCCTGACGCATCGAAAAGACACGCAAGTGCAGGAAAAATGCCGTAAGTCGCATTTGCGGAACGACGCAAGTGTACGCATCGCTGCGCCACTATCACGTTGCGTCAGAATCCGGAAAACGCCAAAAACACGCGCATCTATCACCAAATTCTCCCGCAAATGGAAAAAATTGCCACCATGGAGCCTGAAGGACAGAGCAGCAGCCAAGGAAACCTTCCACATGGCAGCCAGGATGCCCAGCCTGCAACACAGGGAGAAACCCTTGGAAAGAGGAAGCGCAAAACAAATTTCAGTGCTGAGGAGAACAATACACTGATAAGTGAGGTAACAGACCACCAGCACCAGCTGTTTGCTAGTTCCAAATTGCCACTATCCAAAAAAGAGGCTATTTGGCAGGACATATTGACCAAGGTGAACTGTGTGGGCCAATCTAGGCGGACAGTAATTGACCTCAAAAAACGGTGGAATGATATAAAGCGCCGCACTAAAGAAAAAATGGCCAAAAACCGGAAAGACTCTGGGCTTACAGGAGGAGGCAGCCCATCACAACAAGAATAGCTGGATGACCTTGAGGAGCGGGTTGCAGCGGTCATCCCAGAGGAGTTGGTTGTTGGAATCCCAGGGCAGGACAGTGCACTGCATGAGGAACTGGAAGACACACAGGAAGACACACAGGGTAAGTCCCTACAAGGGGAAATGTGCAAAGAAGGTAATGTTGTGCTGTGCATAAACTAAGGTGGCTGGTTCAATTACTGACGTGTTGTGGAAAGAGAAATCATGCAATGTCATGAACTGTGAAGGGTCTCCAAAAAGTATTGTACCAGGGACATGCACATGTTACATTTGGGAAACAGCTACCCCTGTGTAAGTAAACATATATGTCCAAAGTGAAGTCCCAGCCCACTGCTGCACCTGACAAGTGCCACACACAGGTGCAAAGATATAACTACCCTCCTGAAAATAAAATCACACAACATCCTGCAACAGACCGAGTTTCACACTTGTATAACTTGGACTGCTACCACTGTGCTGGCAGGATGTTATGATGTTCATGTAGTGGTGCCACAATGTGCCACACCCACAAGAATAGGCCACAGACAGCCATGTAACATAGTACAACATATCATGTCATTGCATCATTCCCACATTAAAGTGTCAGAAAGCGCACTTCCAGGGCTGTTGCTAAGGGTATACCCAGAAACATCTATGTCCAATTGACAATGTACAATAGGAACGTCAAAATGTAACTATCATGCTGCGCCACAAAGATATGCATACACAGGGTCTGTGTAAGGCATGCACAATCTGAATTAAAACGTAATCTTCCCTCCATGATAAAACCAACATATCTCTTTTGCATTCAAGTGGACACAGAAAGGTAAAAAATCTTTTCATGACTGCATCATGCAGGAATGTGTCCCTTCCATGCACACAAACACTGATCCCCTGCACCGCTGGACCCCCTGCAACATGGTGCAAGTCTGCCTGGGTTGGCGCATGCCAAGCATTGTGTACCTGTGTTGTTGTGAAGGACAGGTGTGCTGCTGAGTATGGCCATGGGCCTGGTCACGATAATGTAGTTGTCGTAGTACATGGTCAACCATGGCACATTAGAGTGCCTGCTCATTCTGAGTGTACCAGTGTATGGGTTAACAATGCCTCTTCGATGATTGTCGTGCTGCCACATGCAGGTGACACAGAAGTTGTCAGTGATGGTGATGTCTGTAGCAGAGTTATGTCCTGGCAGGTGAGGTGGCATACAGGGTTGAAGGTGAGGAGGTACCTGACACTGTATTCTTGCAGTGTTCAAGAGGAATACACCTTTGTTCACAGTGTGTACCTGAGCCAGTCAAATGCAAACAGCGTACAGTATGGTTGCCGTAGAGTCATGCAATGACCATTTCAATGTATGCTGCACAATGTCAACTATGCAATGCATGTGTACCAAAATAATATATCGAAATTCTTCTTCTTTGTGACCCCAATTATGTTGTGATATAAGTACTACATGTGGTAATGTGTGTCAGTATGTAAAAAAAGAAATATTGACAAATGTGAAAGAGTAAGAAAAATGTTGTGCATTTATGTGTCAAACAATAACAATTGGTTGTGTCATGGGGGGGACATATGTCTGAACTATTATTTGGATAGGTGCACATCATGAGAAATATGGGGTAACATTACAGATTATGAACTAATGCTGTGTACATAATTTTTGGCTATGAAAAATGGTGTGTGCATCACTCACTAATCTGACTCCATTGTGTGTGTTGTAGTGGTTCATAAAGGTATTTAATGCTTCAGGTCTGGGTGTGTGGTGACAAGGAAACTTAATCCATTTACTCACTGAACTTTGAACAGTGTATTTAAAGTCTCCGCTGTGCAACACCTACTCTACAGTTGCAACATGCCTAGTATGAACAATGAATGAAATGGAATGTCATGACATGGCATGTTTTGGTATAATGTATGTGCCTTTTTGTACAAGAGTGTCACACCTGTTGTCCATGGGGGCACAGTGTCAAACATTGGCAATTGTGGAGGGAGAGCTGTGAGTTAACAAATGCAGGACAGAACAATCAATGTCTCATGGTTGCAGGGATGTGTGTGTGAGTGTGTGCTGCAAAACATATTGAGGCCCCTTCACAGAATGAACTCAAGACTCAATTCTAATCTTACTACTATATTGTAATTCACATAATGCACTTACTATTTTTTACATTCACAGAATGAACTTAATACTTTTGGTATTCACAGAAGTTAGGATTTTGCCTAAAGTGTCTCTGAAGACAGACTTAAGATAGAGTAAAGGCAAAATCCTAACTCCTGTGAATACCAAAAGTACTGAGTTCATTATGTGAATGCCCAAAGTAGTAAGTGTATTCTGTCAACACCAAAAATGTATCAAGTTTACTATTGAGTCTCAAGTTTGTTTTGTAAATCTGGAACACATTGAGGGAAGTCACACCTCAAAGATGTGTCCCAGTTCTCTTCAGCCTATACAACCCTGCCTTTGTGTCACCTTAAAGGAATCAGCCAGCCAGGCTCACTACTCTGAGTCAATCACAATGCTGTGAAGTGCTGGTGTGACTTGTAATAGTAAGTGGGATAATACATGCTGGAATGTTGGCCATGTTTGCCATGGAGGCTGAAATGCAGCCTGCATACCAAACATGCAAGTGGGTATTACGGCTCTGGTCATCATGGGTGGTACCCGAGTCATCTTGCCAACATGCACATGAGCCACATCATCTAAGATGTCCCCTACCCACCCTCCCATGCCATGATGACACATAGCATTATCACATCAGTCACTCATCCCTTGGGTCTCCATAATAAGTAATTTCAGTTCTCTCATCTGAGCCCACACTCCACATATGGTCTATGAACTACCACTAAGGCCACCACCCCTGTGTTCATGTGTTCCGTCATCACTGAATATTGTAAGTCGCAATTAGCCTACTCCATGTCAGCCGCTGTGCAAGCCCACAGCAGACGGATGTACATGGTGTGCTGAAGCCACGCCTATGGGAAGTCCAAATGTGCCCATCTGGGTCTCAAATGCAATCATTTCCAGCAGCAACTGATATACAGTCATTCACTGATGCAGCTCAGCCAGCCTCCATGCACTCATACATGGAAAACATTTGAGAATGACAACAGGCCTTTCCAAACATGACCCACAGACATTGCACATGCCTACACTGCTGACAAACCTCAACCACCACCCTGGTCTCAAACACAGCCTACACCAGCGTTACTGCAAGTGAAAGTCACACCTGGATACACAACTGTGCATACCACACCTCCACCCTCTGCAAGCCTAACAGCACTACAGGGACACAGCATGGTAGAGCACTGATCTCTAAGTAGCAAGAGGCACCAGCAGATACCTTGGTAAGAACTGTATAAACACCAAGACACCTGAAATGTAAAACACATACATGGACCCAATGAGGGAGAACCACAAATATACAATCCTACATAATGGAAAGTCCTGCTAACTAGTCAAGGTTCTGCATTTATACAACAACCTATGCTGCAAAGCCACAGACATCACCCTGGCACTACAGACCTGTGATAAGTGTCCAACAAAGTTCACCATAAACAACAACAATTTCACTACAATAACTTTGCGGTACACATGAGATGCCACAGGCAGCACCACCCAAACATCTCACAACACAACAGCCATACTACCATACCCACCGGGACACCAGTCACAGCTCAATGCACACCCTCAAACATGAGATACAGCCACCTGTGGGAACACTACAGCCCTGTCCTCATTATATCAACAACAGCACCAAGATCACCATATTCACAGCCACAGGTGACATCTGCAACCTCCGGGACCAGGAGCTGTGAGTGTGCTCCAACACAGACTAACACCACACAGATTTGCTACACTACATGATGCAGGATTCTAAGGAACAATGCTTAACTGGGTCACTCACCCCAGCAAGAGGTTCAAGGATCAGACTGACAACCTTCGCCTTTAAAAGCATGTTATTACAATGCTGAATGCCAGAGGGACCATCCATGTGTCTGACCCTTGTCAACATCAACAGGGCTGCCTCAGCACCATTTGTAACCAAATACAGCCTCAACATTGTATCCATTGCTGATGACAGACAACTCATACTCTCTCACACCTAAGACTACACCAACTAAACACATGAAAAACAGTGAGGAATGCAGTACGTCCCAGTCTGCATCAACCACAGCTGCATGTAATCAAAATCAGAGAATACAGAAGTCTGTGTCCTTGGAACAACTCCTTCAGCATGTGAAAACACATGTTGCATCTACCACTCTGATGGGAAGGGGCTGCCACTAACGCTCAAAGAGATACATCTTGATGAGTCCTCTGAATGGGAGTAGGTCCTGTGTCTGCCGTAGATGGCCCGGGAGTGCAAGGTCTTGGCGGTGAGGTAGGACAGGGAACTGCTGCTGGAGGTTGGTAATACGATGCGGTGGACAGCGGTGAGGGCGAGGCTGGTGGAGCGGACGGGGCGTGTGGGGGTGTAGAAGCTGAGTCTGCTGCACATGTAGGCTGGTCCGGCCTAATGGAGTGCATTGTGTGTCTGGGTGTGGAGCTTCAAGCTGATCCACTTGCTGATGGGGAACCAGTGTAGGTCTCACATTTGGGGGATGATGTTGCTGCGGTGGGGGACGTTGACAATCAATGAGCCGTAAGTGCATTGGATGTGTTGCAGTAGTAGTAGGTCTTTGTCAGGGAACCCTGCCTACAGTGCGTTGCAGTAGTCCAGTCTGCTGGTGCTCAGGGCCTGCGTCACAGTTATTTTTGTCTGGGGTGGGGATCCACTTGTGGATCCTGCATAGCATGTGGAGGCAGTTGTAGCATGAGGGGAAGATGGCGTTGACCTGCTCAGACATGGAGAGGGAGGAGTACTGCAAGTATTGTAAATTGCGTGTATGGTCAGTGAGTGTTGTTGCTGTTCCCAATGTGGTTGCCCGACAGGAGTTGTCCCAGGCTCAGGGTGTGGGTCCGAGGATGAGGACCTGTGTCATCTCCAAGTACAGTTTCACACTGCTGCTCCTCATCCAGTTGGTGAGGGACTTCATTTCCACGTGGAGGTTTGTTCATGGTGTGTGTGGGTCCCTGGTGATGGAGTGCAAAATGCCACATGCACTTCCTACTGTGCTGGAATGTGTCCCCAATACACACCAACAAAACAGACATCAGGACATGCACTCAAGTTAAATGTTGCAAGTGTGCAAGCACTGTCTGCCCATGTGCCATGTTTTTTGGTAAACATTTTGTATCCATCAAATGATTAATGCCATGTCACTTTTTGTACACATGAGTGATGATGTGTCGCTTGAACTTTGACATGTTGAAACACAGCAAAGTCAAAAAGGGTAGATGACTCTAAATTGTGCATTTCTACACCACATGTCAGACATGATCATAAACATACATCTATTTTTGATTTCAGGCCATGGTACACCTACTCTGGAGCTGGAAGCCATGTTTGAAACGGACAATGAGGGTGGTGAAAGTGTAACAAGTATGGGCACAGGAATCATCCAGGACATAATACAATCACTACAAACTCCCTCTCCACCCACAAGAAGGCAAAGCAGCCCAGTGGGATCTCCGGTTGGCCAACAGGGAAGCACTCCTATGCCACCTCCCACAACATCTGTGCCTCACCAGTCGCCAAACACACTAAATTCCTTTGAACAGCGTGTAGTGGATGTGCAGAGTCAGTTGGCACAGGAGGTGCGTAAGGGCATTGAGAGCATGGCAGGGACCCTAGAGGGAGTGCTCCGGTGCCTAACATCAAATAATGCCAGTGCGGAAACTGGTAGCACCACTGAAGCACCACCACGCACTTTGTTTGACGCCATGACTGAAATTTCCGAAGTCATGCAGCAGAGGCACAGACAAATGCCCACCACAAGTGCCAGCTTTGAAGTGGCCAACACTCTGAAGGAAATACAGGACACCCTCAAACAAATGACAGCCAAACAGGATGCATATCTCACAAAATTGGCTGACTACCAACGAGATGTGACAGCTGTGCTTGAGAACCAGCAAATAATGCTGAATGCATTTATGCGGTACCTGATGGGCATCGAACATGTAGCAGGTCCAACACCATCAACATCTGCAGTCCATGATGTGGCTATGCCTACTGTGTCGACTGCCCCACTGGTCACACCATCAGCTGTGCCAAACACATCTGATGAAGATCAATCTGAAGATTTCCCAGTCCTCCGCAGAACAATGCGTTAGAAGCACATATTGTCAGGAGTCGGATTCTCCTTCAGGAGCAATTGTTGTCATCACAAACTACATGTTCCACAAACCCTGTGATCTGGGTGGAGTATATAAGGGCAGAACCTTCCGAGAAAGACGTTGGATTATTTTTGTACCTGACCCGGAGGTGGAGTAGGAGGTTCATCCTTGGGAGTGCTTGTTCCTTGTGTTTCCTTGTCTTGGTCCTCTCTGTTCCTACCTGCCGATTTTGCAGGATTTCCCGTTGGCTGAGCCTTATTGCACCGGCTCGTGCGGGGAACATTTCTTTTGTTTCCGTGCTCGCCAAACCTCGGCGGGTTTCCCAAGTCCTGGAGGTGTCCTCCGTTGGCTGAGCCTTCTTTCTTCGGCTTGTGCGGTGGACGTGTATAGTTTTCCTGCTTTCAATGCTCTCCGTTGGCTGAGCCTTCTTTCAACGGCTTGTGCGGAGTAGCTCTGTTGTGGGAGCTCACGTCTTGTGGAACCCGTCCTTCGGACCCAGACCTGTGAGCTCTTCGACCAGGTACTGTACTTACATCTTATAGGGGTGACGTAACCCCAACCTTTTACTTTGGTTTGGTCCGTATGCAGAATGGTCCTTGTTAGGATATGGTGAAACCTGATTTTGGACATTCATCTGTTCGGTTATGGTATGTACTATTGAGTACTATTGTCATTTGTAAAGTAGGGAAAAGGTCTACCCTAGCTAAACTCACGGCTGATTGTGTATTTCAGGTGGAGAACCTACACGCTTCATACACATATCCAGGACCACTTAGTAGGGGAAGAGAATTATCTTCAGGGCCTCTCTTATTTTCGTTACAGGTATAGGGAACTGATATCTAGAGTATTTCATGTGTACATCCTTTACTTTAAAGAGAGATACGATCATTATTGTTATTTTGTCGTTCCAGATCTCCCTCCCTGCCGTTCCCTTGCTTTCCTCCCTGTTCCCTTCCCCTTTGCCCTCACTTGATCCTTCCTCGACCCAGGCTATCATAGCTTTCTGGGTCCGGTTAGATCAGGAGGTGGCTCCAATTTCATCATCCCGCTGATCCCGAGGACTTGGAGGATAACACATATAGTAGCAGCACAATAAATGAACACTGTCTGGTGCTCATCATACCCCAGTAATGTCGATAAACACATTACTGGTAGGCAAAGGATGAACAATAAATTATCTGTGGCCTCCCTCCAAGAGGTGAGCTCATGATGTTGACATTCCCTTATCACACAATTAAAAACTACTCACTCATGTTTATGTGTGGACTGTGCATGTACATCCTCAACCCTACTGTATGTCTCCCTTCAGTATTAGAGTCCTCTCATACCTTGATACTTGCTAAGTTGTCACTTACATCAATTTGCTAACACAACATGCAATGTCCAACTGGAAAGGTTCAGAAAGTGACTAGGAACGTGTGTACTACAGCATTGCTAATGTGCTACATAACGAATGATGTAATAAGTTAGAATGACTAACACTACAAGTTTGTACAACGAGGGGGTGAGTGTTAAAATCAGATCTGCTTGCACACTACCATTAATGTGGGTGTGTCCAAGGTGTATGTATGTGATGATGAAATATCTGACATACCACATGTATATATGAAAGCAAAACATCAGTACGAGGCTGGCATCAAAGGCACATCCTATGGATTATGTATATAGGGACAATTGTTGTGCAGAGTTGAAGCACATCTGTGAACATACACAACATGCGCAAGACCAGCTGAAGTTAGCCCGGATGTGAAAACCACCCCCACTACAAATGCAGCACTCCATGTATGCAACCTTGTGAGATAATACAACTGTCTGCTCAGGACACCGTGTAAATACCAAGCAACAGTCTCATGTTGACACTGCTGAAGCACCTTACCCCGTCAGCTGACAATTACAGCTATGAACACCCAGCTGTATGCCAATGCACAGTGTTGCCTGAGCTGCATCCTCCTACACACATGTCCTGCCCACAGATATGGCATAAAAATGTGTGATGCCAACTACAGCTGCTGGCACTAGTTACGTTGCCTGGGTCACATCTGCAACTGGCATTGCATACGCAATACACAACTTGTACAAGATCAGGCAGACATACGGGCACCAACACCATGGAGGGATGCCTTGCCATCATCTTCAGGAACTGCCTCCAACAGACTAATGCCATTATGACCAAGTGATAGCACAGTCCTGAACATGTCCACTCCTGTATCAAAGTCAACTACAGGACAACTCCATGTTGTACCCTTGCATACAGACATACTTGATGTGCCACAACATTTGGCAACTACAATGCAGATCACAGACAGCACAACTACCTACAATACGTGGACTATGTACAGCTCAGACACCAGTGTCACTCATTGACAAACTCAGCCTATTCAACCTCACCGCACTCCTACACAACATCACACACATCAGATATATCCAGGTTGTCATCAACACAAGTCACAAGGTGGAACACACCCGGGCACACATTGTCATCCAAGGTAACTACTGTTTCCTTGGCCATCCCTCACATCCTCCCTGATCCAAGGCCCAATGCATTCTCTCATCATTCTGAAAACATACCATACACATGTCAAGGGCACAGTCCCTGTGCAGACACTGGTGCAACATCAACACAGAGCCCCTTGCCTTAGCACTGATACACACCCCTCCATCCACCATGTGCCACACTAACTCGGATCATTCCCAATCTGATATGTTGTAGTACATACGCAAATACATGGCTGCAGACTCACTTGAAGCACAACATACAACACACCAACAATGTCACATGTGTATCCACTGACATACAACGAACAATGCTCATGTGTAGGCTGCTGGATTTAGCTTTGAGGCACAACCAGACCCCAGGAATTGCACTCCGCCTACAGGGATAACATCACAGATAAATGTACAACTCATCTGATCGACACAAATGCAACATCATGAAGGGCACAATCCTCTACACATCATGCCAATCCATGGCAAGCATAAACTCCATACCAAATTAAACAACATGACTGAGCTCAGCCCTCACTCACTTCACGGGAATATCATACACGCTTGGTACAGTCTCCTACCACTAGATCAGCAAATTGAATGTCAACTTAGATGAACATAAGCAAGCCATACCACAAAACACCTTAGCCCAAGTAAGCCACACTACACAACATCCTCTGGAGGCCACATGTTTCACACCACAAACACCGTGATGGACATACATTAAGGAGCACCCGCACACACCTGCCCACATCACTTCTTCCACAGGGCTGCATCCCCCATTGCACACGAACAGTGACAGTACATGGCCGCCAACATTGGAACATGCACCTCCACAGTAATTGCAAATGTTAACAAGTAAATGACATTAGCAGTTACACCCCTGCCGAACAAACAGACGTCAAGACCCACAGGAACATCTTTCAGCACACATTAGCAGACAGTCATTAACCAGAGGGTCATCATCCACCCAGTGATGTTCATTGGAACATACAACATCCCCAATCCTGCTCCATGACAAACAGCATTAAGAGGTCCCTCCTACACGCCACAGCAAAATCCACACAATCCTCAAAGTCGGTCACACTGCCAATCCATAGACAATATACATTGCTTCATTTCCAGAAACAATGTTCCACAACACACTAGCTGCCACACTCCACTATGGCATGCGGCAAGGTAATACACCACACTGGATTGTCTCCTCCCTTGCAGACCAGAGCAGATGATTCTGCATAACACATTTCACAGTACAACACACAGAGTACTGATGCTGAGTCCCTCAGTGACTGTCCCTCAGTACCTTTGTCTACTATGTGTACATGGCCCCACTTGCTGAGAACATCAGTGGACATGGACTCTGCATAGTACCCTACGCCTAATACACCCAGCTCTGCCTCTCCCTCACCAAGGTACACAACATGACAGGACACAACTAACCACAATGGATGCAAGATGTGCCAACAAGTATGTGCCTCAGCTGGACCAATCTCCATTTGTTGTCAAAAGAGGTCATCACCCTCACAACAACCACTACCACATGGGACTATACGTGGGGGTACCCTGGGCTGGATAAACAGTTCACCACTCATATGTCCAACACAAACTATACATTGTACAGAACACATCCCTCACCCTGTCAGTACGGATAATAGTAGTATCCTCACCATAGTTCTTCACCCTCTGCAAACTGTGCAAGAGCATCAAAATTATTGTCAACTGATGCATTGATTAGACCTGCCACACATCCATCATCATCATCCGGTTCAATGTTAATGCCCTCAATATCAGTATCAAAAATACCCTCCGGACAAAAATGATTAACGTCCAGACAACCGTAGGTAGACGTTCCCAGTGGCTCCCATGATTCCGCCAGCACATACAGGATAACTACTGCATCCACACCCATACAGATATACTGACACTCAAGGAGTTCACACACACACACACAGTCAGCCACAACCCTGGGCAACCAAACCTCTACCAATGAATCTGCTTCGAGGCCCACAAGACATACGTCTGCAATACAGACCTAGCCATGGTCACATTTCCCTGCATCTACATAGCCAGCTTGTGAACCAGCTTTCTTTTCCACTTTCAGGAAAGACGTGGGTCATAGTGGCCCTGAGCATAGTGAAACACTGCAAACATTGAGCTACAGTCTCAATACCAGGTGGCCCAATTGATGACGGCCATTGTGCCATCTGACCCTCACTTG
Source organism: Lissotriton vulgaris (assembly GCF_964263255.1). NCBI lineage: Eukaryota > Metazoa > Chordata > Amphibia > Caudata > Salamandridae > Lissotriton > Lissotriton vulgaris. Next base: position 932,844,175 of record NC_141695.1, read on the forward strand.
TTGTGACGTTGTGTGACGCCTAACCCTGCCTAATAGTCATCATCCATCACCAAGGCACATGGTCATGCGATAATGCTGCATGCATCAAATCTGACCCTTAAACGCCTTGTTCTGCGTTACAGGCACGTGCAATGGGTGTTGCTGGGTGCCTTACCAACAACATCCATTTGCTTTTCACACTGCCCCAGATGTAATAGGAACATGAAATGGGAAGCTCTGTCCAGAAATTACACAGACCCAGGGCAGGCTTGAGGAAGGCTCAATGTTGACAATTATGATGAAGTCTACTGGTCTCACCTTTTTCACACAATGCAGTACATATTGTAAGAGGAAGAGCCCGTTGTGATGATTGATTAACTGAGAGGTGTCCGTTCCTGTACAAGTCTGATGGTCCCCGCAAGGCAGACACACTTGCCCCATTGTGCAAAGGTGACTGCGTTAGCGATGAACAGGACATTGTACAACAGTGATGGTGAGAACAACAGGACTGCGCTGTATCTTGCAGACATGGCACAGTCCTGCCCTCCCTCCTGCAAAAGGGTAGCGCAACAGGAAGAAATAAAAGAAAGAATGCCCCCTTGGTGGAGCACTGGATAGCCGAAAACCACAACATTGATGAAATCAAGTGGTTTATTCTGGAAAAGATTAAGATTTCAGTAAGAGGAGGTGACTTAAATAGAAAACGGAAGCAAAGAGAACAGTTCTATATGTCCAAATTCAAATCATACTACCAAGGACTAAATGGTCGTGAGGAATGGGACAGAATGATCAGATGATACTGTATTTTCTTGCCTTTTGTATATCACCTGAAGTAATGGATAGCGACTTATCCCTTCCATATGTACATCGAATAAATAATAAGCGACTAAAATGCCTGAGAACTACCCCCACTGTATACCAGCATGAATATGATTTGAGTACATGCTCATCTAGTTAAGAAAGATGTCAATGAAATTGGTGTTAAATGTAATAAACAAGAAATGTGAGAAGTTTTAACCTCTTATTGACACAAAAAGCTAGATCACATAGTTGATCTGTATTGAGGCCATTGCTCATACGTATAAAAAGAAAAAAATGGTATAAGACATTTAAGAGACAGCCACTATCATTGCAGTGCATGTCAAACACAGGAATATATAGCCTTTGACTCTGGAAAGAATGTTGAATATTGCCATTTATATATAACTGAAATAAGGCGCTTTGCTTGTAGCCCCACATTTGTAGGTTGGGTTTAATCTACATCAAACAGCACTTCGAATAATATAATAAACATCAATAGCACATACAAAAGAGAACGAGGATTTTCCCCGTAATCTCGTAGTTCCTTTATCAGCAATACGGGAGAATGGAACTACAAACATGGCGCCCAAAAACGTGTACCGCATATCTAAACGGCAACCAAATTAACACTGCCGAAACGCCGAAACTTGCAGGGGATATGCAGTAAATAAAAACAATAAACAAGCAAAACGGCGGGAGTATAATTTATATATTTACTGATTATACAGCCCAAGGATAGAACCCGCGTCCCTGCCGTCCACATAAGACCGATATCCAAAACTACTAAAATGGCGCGCACAGAAGGGCGCTGCAACCAAGTGGGAACGCTCGAAAACACGAACGAAAGGCCGAAACATGTAGGGGCCAGGCAGTAAATAATAACAACAAATAGGAGGACGGCGGTAACATAATTTAGAGACTCAAAGAGTACACAGCCCAAGGTTCGAACCCGCGTTTTTGTAGTTCACATAGGATCAATATCTAAAACTACCAAAATGGCGCTGACATAAGGGCGCTGTAATTAATTGAATAAATGCCAATTAAGTGGGCAATTAACATCGAATTATCAATTTGAGGGAGTATTTAAGGCCTGTGTGTTTCACTACTCTCACCAGTTGCGGTGAAAGCAGGAAGCCGTCAGGAGCAGGTTCGCCGAGTGTCTGGTCTTGAAGGTAAGGACCTGGGTGTTTGGGAGTCATCCTGTAGAGGATGATAGAATCTCTGTGAGTTTAACCAGCAGTAAGAACATCCCTATGTTGTACTGGAACAAACTCTAATTCATATCCTAAATGAGTAAAATGCGGCATTTTGCTTTTAGCTCTTATTGTGATTAGGGTTCCAACTGAGGTATGCCAAGGCTACTGATATCCTAAATATATACTAGTATTAGGCAAGATCACAATTGCTAGCAGCAAGTGTGGTATGCTAGTGGTATTAAAAGAACACGTACGGGTAACAATAAATTTGATCTTGGGAATGGTTCTTGATACCACTCTAAACATGACTTACTTACCGCTTAGGTTGGGAGAAGATTGATTTGAAAATATCCCCCCACCCCACAGTGCAGCTGACAGCGCTTAATGAAAAGGAGAGAACGCTGCAGATCAGGCGATAAAGGGACTTTACAGCCCTTAATCGGTATGTATAAAACCTTCTCTAAACCAACAATGAGTCAGTAGATAGGGAAATGAGCGTCTATGATTCCCATATATATATACGCACCAAATCATGAATGTCATGTCATGTCATTCCGGCATAGGTACAAAGATACCACTGGAGAGGGTGAAGGGAAGAACAGCCTGATTGTCAGCATTAGACGTAAAAGTAATGGGTATGTATTAGCATGCTATCCCTATACATATCTACTAGTCACAAATCCATGATTCAAAGTAGACAGTAACATTCGTGTACTTTACAGGCACGGCAATACAACCTAATATAGACGGTACCTATCAAAAAATGCACCTGCTTTGAGAGACACCATTGAATAAAGTGTCATCCAGAATCTTATGAGTAAGTGTCCTTAAAAATGCAAAAACAGGCCATAAGTCTCTGCAGTATGGTATATAATTCCATGCTCCTTTTTTGTAGAAGTCAATGACCCAAAAAGACCTCGAAGTGAGTGATTCTATCTGCAACTATACAAGGAGATACTGTCGTCCAGAAAATTAATAGAAGGACCGCAATCCCTATACTTCAAGTAAGGGCAGTTAATATGCAAATAGCAAACTTCACTAGATTAGTCCACAACTAGTATGAACTCTCTATAGGAACAATGTATTAATTATATGCATTCTCTTTTTTTAGAAAGAAGTAAATATTCTTTGGTTTTAAACTCGTCCGTCCTGAGGAAGGTGCCATAATTGTAATCAACGCACCGAAACGCGTCGACAGTGGGACTTTTAATGTATATGATTTGTATGTATTCTGTATTTAATTTGTGAGCACAAAAGTGTATGATTTTTTAATTTGGAGTGACTCTGAGATAGATACCGTAAATCGGAATTGTTAGACAGTATATAAGATTGTACCAGAGTACCCTATTCATAATACTAATTGTTTGCAATTTTAACAATGGTTTTATTTAATCTAAATGTTTCCTTATAATAAATTTTTGAGGGTAACAAAAATGATTTTCTAGTGTGGAGTACTAATATTTACCTAATATCCATGTAACACCATAATCACAAAGCAATAGGTATTGACTTGAATGCGTAGGCCTCATGGTCACCATATGAAAGATTAATACACAGAAAGGATTCTCTTTTGATAAAAGCGCAACAGGAAGGCCTGCTGTGCTTCACTATGGAGAAACTTATTGAAAGAGGTCCCAAAATCTTTACACATGATTGTTGATCACATGGGCTCACCTGAGACGCATTAGCTAAAGTCCCTCAGGGGTGAGTATTGGCCTGTATGAATTAGTGATAGTGTAAGAACATCTGGCTTACAATAGCTAACATGTAATGGTAATCTCAGATATGAGATCATTGTTGACATTCCTTGTCCTGCGAGGATAACGCTCACCCAGAGCTTATTTCACAACTTCATATGCCTACAAGTCAAACTCATTGTGAAAGAAAAATATAATTTGCAAAAAAAGTTCACACTAAATTAAATCTATGCTAAACTACACTACACTTATTAAAACTTTAAATAAAATCCTACACTAAGCTAATCTAAGGCGCTAACATCTACACTTATCTTGTCTAACTGATCCTATACCTACCTCACACATACTACACAACACACAGATGACCCCCCACCCCCTATTCAACAATCACACATCAGGCACACATACACTTAATCTAAACACATACTTATTAACCTACCTAACTAAACAAGGATATATTTTTTTGTATTTTTTTTTAATTTTTCAAAACATTTAACATACACTATACATCAACCCCCCACCCACTCCTAATAACTTAACACTTATCCTAACACTATTCCTAAGTACTACAACTATCCTAAAAACTATCTGACTACTTAAACATGTAAACAAGAACAAGGTCTGTAACTTGACAGGTGCAACACCATGTCATCAACAACCACCACAGTTGTTCAATGTCTTTATTCCTGCTCGTCCATTTGAGCAATGGTGGCCTTCATGTCGGCAACCATGGACAGCAGGGTGGCCAGCTGCAGTTGCATGCCCGCAACCTTCAAAGTCAACTTCTTTTGGCCCTTTTCAAAAGTTTCCATTTTGGCCTCTATTTTGTCAATTTTGGCCATCAGGAGCACACCGTCTATATCTGCTTGCGCACAAGCCTGTTTAGGTGGCACTACTGCAGCTCCACCTGTCATTGTCCCAAGGGCCTGTGCAGTGTTGGTTCCAGATTTTGGATGAGTGCTTGTCACTGGGGTCAGATTAGAGGCATGTCCAGATGTGGAACAACTTGCTGATCCTGCAGATTGACTGTCCATTTGGGGGTCTACATCTACATGTGATCCAGTTGCTGGTCCTGAGTCAATGTGTGACCTTTTCCCCTTTTGCATCCTGCTCCGCATGTTGCATGGGGGACTGGGAGTTGGTGATCTCCAGGCTCCTTCAGCACGTAATACCTCATGTCGGCGTCCCATCTGTCTGAATGCACGACCAACATTGCGTATGTGTCGGTATCTTTCTAGACGGATGCGATACTGCCTCTCCTCATCTTGTGACATGTTGTCTGTAATGGAGCAATGACATCCACATCAGTCTGCACTTACACATTGACACCTGTACACATGCACATTATGCGATCTTCAGAACATTTTGGCAAGGGCCTATCATTAACAGGGCATCTTTTTCAAAGCATGGGGTCATCATCATCGATTGTCATACACAGGGATGCTAAGTGATGTTGCGTAATACCTAAGATGATAATTACTGTAGAGGACATGTAAGGCCTCAATACATATGAGATGGTACATTCAAATGCATTTGTCCTGGGCATGAACCCAATGCCCCCCATTCACATATGCAGGCTCCTTCTCAACATGATGCAAGAGCATCTGTGTGCAGGCAAGTTTTCTCTAGGCATTGTAATTTGACACTTCATACGCAGATGCAAAGCAAGGTATATGGACCATCAGCCCTGTATGCTGCACAAGGCAACACACATGTGAAAAGCACCATGTAAACAAAACATGGGCACATTAGCATTGTATTGCAAGGAGAAACACAGGTGTGCACTGCAATAGATTTGGGGACTGACTCCTATCATGTAACTCTTGTACGTGGGGTGCTGCTTGGGAGTAAATATGTGGTTTGTTTTCACACAAGGAAACACACACTGCACAACACTTCCATGGTAGACGCTTCTTGACAGGGGACAACATATAAACAGCATTAAGGGCTGGTATGTGGATTGACTATGCATGATCATTGATGCAATGGACATTTAAGCACATATACATCATACCATATCAACTACTGATGTCAATAGGGAATTGTGCCGGTGACCCTTTTAGGTGCATGATTGTTGTGCTAATTAATGATGGACTTGCAGCACTGTTCCATCCCTCTAACAATGGCAAGTACTGACACATGTGGGGCACAAGGAAATCGAACTTGTAGGAGGAATATCTATGTTGTACTACAATGAGCATGTCTCATGTAGCCATGGTATTAATACACTGACTGTCACGTACCCCAAGGGTCCTTGCTCAGCACAACAGTCTTCGACATCTCCATGAGCACACTTGCCACCATTGCATGCACACACCACCACAACATAATATCCTATGCCAATGACACCCATCTGGTACTGTGCCTCACCCAAGACCCAGCCACAACCAAACACAACCTCCATGAAGGAAAAATAGGCACTGCAGAATGGAAGAAGGTCAGTCAGCAGATACTGTAGACACACAATACAGAGGTTATCATCCTTGACAAATCAACAAGCGCCAGGGACGACGCCTATTGGTCCACAACAATGGTCACTGCAACACCACCCACGGACCATACACCCCACTTGGGATTCTTCCAGGTCTACTCACTCACAACTAACAAACAAGTGGACATCATGTCATCCTTCTGATTTTTCAGCCTGCGCATGCTCCAATAGATATTCAGGTGGATCACCATGGGAACGTGTGAGACGGTCACCCAGGCCCTCATCAACACCCAACTGTACAAGGGGAATGCCCCATACACAGGAATCAATGCCAGACTTCACTTAGAACTACTACCCATAGTAAATGCATCGCCACAACTCTTCTACGACATCCCTCACCACTGCAGCATTTCTACAGGCCATAATGACCAACACTGGGTCACCGTCAACACAAGGATCACGTTGAGGCTCCTCACACACACACACACACACACACACATACATGACATGGGCCCAGAATGACTCCTCAAGCGCCTCTCGTTCTCTGATCCTACCGGCCACCTCTGCTCCACCAGCCTCCCACTAGCCACCATACCAAGGATTGACTGCTCCACCACTGGAGGTAGATCACCCTCCTACCTGGCCACCAAGACATGAAACACCCTTGGGGCACAACTACGACTGACCAGGACCATCTTACCTTCATTTAATTACTGAAGACCTGACTATTTCATGAGTAGCAGCACACCCCCTCCCTTCAGTGACTTGAGACCCTCACACCTGAGTATGGTGCTCTATGGAGGGCTAGATGTATTGTTTAATGTTATGTTATGTTATGTTAAATTAAATTTATTAAGCGCACGTACGCCCGTAGGCTTCATGGAGCTGTGGAAGACTAGCAAAACAGAACATGTAACAGAAAAAAAACCGATTTAACTAAGGATAAGCTTGCTTAAAGAGCCAAGTTTTAAAAGCCTGTCTAAAGGCCAACAGATCTTCATGAAGCCTTAGCGGCGGTGGCAGAGAGTTCCACAGGGAGGAGGCCAGGAAGTGGAAAGATCCACCTCCCTGGCGTTGTTTCCTGATCCGAGGTACCACTAACAGGTTCTTTTGACCTGAGCGGAGAGCACGAGAGGGAGTGTAACTGACAAGCAGGCTGCTAATGAATCCAGGGCCCTTACCTTGTAGAGCCCTGAAGATAATACATCCCGCTTTAAATGCTGCTCTCTGCGCTACTGGCAGCCAGTGGAGACTGGCCAGTCCCGTCTGATGGACTGCCACTTAGGAATCGTGCAAATCAACCTGGCCGCTTGGTTCTGGACCAGTTGAATCTCTTGAGCTGCCCCGCTGGAAGACCCAAGTACAAGCTGTTAGAGTAGTCCAGACGGGACAGCACAAGAGCGATAATGACCTGAATCAGAGCAGGGTGGGTTAAAAGGTGGGCGATCTTCTTAATCTTACGAAGTTGAAAAAAACTTGCAGATACCACAGTCCCTACCTGACTTTTGAGCGAAAGGTCTTCGTTGAAAGTGATTCCTAGGCTTTTAACAGTTTGGGACTTAGCCGGGGGGTTTCCCATCTCTGGAGGCCAAAAATGTGGTCCCCAAGACAGTTCACTCTTCCCAGGCAAAATCAATTCAGTTTTGCCTGGGTTGAGTTTCAGGTGATTTAGGCCCATCCATCTCTGAATGTGGACCATGGCCTCCCGGAATTCGGTGGCCGCACCAGGGGAGTCCAGACGGAAGATCAGTTGCAGATCGTCTGCATAATTAAAAATTAAGGCTCTAAACTTTTTTAATGAAAATAGCAGGGGTCGTAAGTATAAATTAAATAAAAGTGGGGACAGGGACGAGCCCTGAGGGACTCCACATTCGTTTTTGATTTTGGGGGCTGTATAGGTTCCTAATCTCACTGTTGTGGTCTATTTTTGTGTGATGTTTACTTACAGCAGCACAAGAAGTGTTACTGTGTTCCATGCACACTGTAACACCTCATACATGTGACCCTTATATTTGTGTTCATGCATTTCCACATGGTGCCATTGAGTCCTTGACACTTCCATGCACATGTGATGTGTAAACATGATGCATGCAAGAATGATGCTTTTGGACTGTCTGCATACATGTCATGCATGAGGAGACATTGTAAGCATACAGACAAAGATAGTAATGATTTCACACTCACCAGTGGCCTTAGGATTCTTGAAGGACTCCACCTCATCCCTTGTGTATGGTGGTGGCCCACCTACAAGTAAAAGACAATATACCAGAATGTCAGCGTATGCAGCATATTTCCACACAGTACAGACATTACATGAGAGTCAGTTGTATCTTCAAGATTGGCTTACGTGCGTACCATGAGGCAACGTCAATCAGACAACAGTCTATGGCTAACTGCTTCACATGTGAAGCACACTCTTGCACTGCATGTATTACACACATGTGATCCCTTGTTTGTGGTGTCACATTGAGATGGCATTTTCTAAAAATCTGCACACTTGGTCCATTGAGAAAATATGTTATTGTCATGTAGATGTATGTGATTGTGCTTTTATGGGGGACGTTGGTACAATGGTGAATGTGAACATCTGAGTATTCACAGATGTGGCAGCAGATTAATGCGTCACACAACAAAAAATCCACTATCCGCCATATGTATTCAAACAATTCTCGATTTTACGTTGCCTTTTTGACAATTAACTCCTCCCCAATACACATATGGCTTATCATTTGCTTATTCACCATTCACAGATGTACTGGCACCCTTAGATGTGTCAGCGTGTCAGCTTCATTGATGGGTGCAATGTGACAAGAACTGCAAGCAACATGCATTTACACACATACACATTGATGTGTGTGCAAATACAACATGTACACGGTATTCACATTACATGCAAATTTCCAGGCCTTGTAGATGTGTGCCTATTTCCAACGTGACTAAGCACAAGAGTGGATTACAAATATATTTGATGTTGTTGTTTTGGCACAACAAACATGTCACCAGACATAATCCCAGCTGTATGATGTATCCTATGTTTGGGTATGCAAACAAACCTTACTCAGCCCATGGTATGCCATCATGTGTGCACATTGTTGCATGAGTGTATTGTCATTATCATGTTGTTTTCCATTCTGCACTGCATTTTACATCACAAGTAGTTAGTGTACATCCAGTCATTGTGTCAAATCCAAGTAATGAAATGTGATACTTCCTGCACACAGTCATGTAGGAGGGTTGATGCCATTGCATGTTTTGCACTCAATTCACACTTGTGCATCTTCTTTGCACACAGATGGTACTGTAGCACATTGTGTATTTAGAAAAACACATACAAAGACGTGTGTGGATAGAATTAGAACCACTACAGGGTTACTTGTGATGTTGGAAGACATATGCTCCTCTGAGGTGATGTCCCTGTAGATTATTACTCAATGTACAGGGCCTACACTGTTTGATGGAGTGTGGATCATGAAATTTGCATCCAAGTAGCTGTTGATGTTATGCAATACTTAGTATGTTTAGACCCATTTTTAATAGGATATTGTCACTGCGTGACATATTTTCTCAAGAATCCTTCATGCATACATATGATATACCAGGATGGAACATGTTGTTCCCTTAAGCTAGCATATTTGTGCCTTTCCCTGGCGTTGACCACAAAGTGCTGTCATGCAGTACGAAAATACCTATTGCACCATGAAGCAAGGGTGGCTGTTTTGCTTTGAAGAATGTATTTGTACCGTATGGGATACCTTCCTGTACGTCAATGGTCAAACTGCATACACATTTTTTGTTGTGTGCTGCACAATGCAGCTGCACACAGGGAAATATGACATACATGGATACATGTAAACTTCACTCCCTGTGGCGCCTCACTTACACCTCCCCAGGGCAGGCATGTGCTTTTTGCGCTGCCTCACACTCGTACATCTCTGGCCTTATCTTCATAGGGCTTGCGCCGCCAGAGCGTAACTTTACCACATGTTAATGAGTGTTGCTGCGGCGGCAGAAGGCCTTCATTACAGAGGCCCCTGGAGCATTGACTAAAGTCCATGGATGTTGGTGTGAAGATGCCAAAGAACACCCATTGCACGCCCTTTTGACACATAACAATGCATTGAAAGTGCTGACCTTTATCATGCATGATTATGCCTCAATGAGCGGCATAGTCCAGCATGGTGAAGATCAATCTTGCTTGTGCGTTACCACTACGTCAGTAGAGGCCATGTGTATCATGCCTTTTGTGAATTGCTAAGTCTGACAATTGCAGGATTTTGCTGTTGGAGCATTTCAAACAGACTACTTCCATGGCTTAGGATGTATGAAACATTTGCCATTTACGGAATTGCAAAATTTTGAAAAACCTCATTTTGCCATGGCATTTTGGTACTTGCAAATTTGCTATTAGTTAAGTGCTATGGGCCTCATTTATGACTTTTTGCCGTAGGGAAGCGCAGCAGGCCTTCCTGCTGCCCTTCCCTACGGCAAAAGAAAAGGCCAGAAATGCGCCATATTAGATACAGCGCATTCCTGTCCTTTTCCCCTGCGCCGGTGCACAATGTGCTGCCTGCGCCAGCACAGGCACCCTTGCACAATGGTGCAAGGGTGGCTGCGTTGCGGGGAAGATTATTTTTGTACAGGAAGGTAAACCTTTCTGTACAAAAATAAGCACAAGAGCCTTTTCCTCTTTCTATGTGTGCTGCAGAATGCAGCACACATGGAAAAAGGAAATACGAGGAGAAATAATGACATTTCTCCCTGTTGCGCCTCCCTTATGCCTCCCCTGGGGAGGCGTAAGCTTTTGGCACTGCTTCAGAGTTACGATTTATGGTAAATGTGGGGCAGTCTCAAAAGGTCATGGTTGTTGCTGGGAACGCCCCCAGCAACACCCATTGCACGCCCCTTTAACGCAGTGACTGATATTTATCAGGCAGCAGTACGCCACAAAAACTGGGGTACTGCTGCCTGATAAATACCACGCAGGCTTCTGCGCCACGGAACTTCATGAAAAGTGAATTTTCGATGGCGCAAGGGGCCTCATAAATGATGCCCTATGTATGTATTGTTTTTGTGTATCAAATAATGTTTCAGATTTAGCTAATTGACAACAACCTGTATTTGATGGTAAGTAGCTATTTTAGTGAAATATGCTCCATTGCACATTTTTGAAGGTGCCAGGTGATGCACACACATGGCCATAGTGCATGTATGTGCACCATATGCACACACATCATTTTGATGGGTCCAGCATGGTTTTTTTGAGAAACCCCTGCACCCTTTGGATAAATCACAATTTGCAAATAGCTAATGGCTGATTTGCTATTACAGTATTTAGTGAAAAGTGATTCCTATGTCCCTCCTGGGCCATGGGAATGAATTTTGATTGATCCCTTACTTACAAATTAGACAATGCAAAGTAGCAACTATGGGAGATTATCGAATTCCTACAAAGTAGTGAATTTTCTTTATACATACCATTTTGCGATTAAAAAAAGCGATTCCATTACAACCTACATTTTTTTGTTGAGAAAGGGTTTGTTGATAGATATGGCCCTATGTCTGAGTTTACAGGGGCACAAGGGGATCATCAGTGAGGCCCCTGTGGTTAGACAATTGATTAGCTTTACCTTAGGATACCGTTGTTAATACATGAAATAAATGTATATTGACTTACCAATTGTTCCATCAACCTCAATTCCAAGGTGGTCCAGGAGATCCTGCTCACGGTTGATGAGATCTGCCCACCGATGTTTGTACTGTCTCAGGGTCCGGTCCACTCCAAAGATTCTCAACATCTGGTACCGGACCCTCTCCCACCTCAGCTTCCTTTCTCGGGTTGGGTAACCCTGCAGTACCCTGCCTCCACTCCCAATCATATTTGGGAGGTAGTGGAGTATCAGCCACAGTAGCCCCCCATACTCCTTCTCACTTAGGTTCCTAGACCTGGGTGGCATTGTGACAAAGCACAAGCCACGCTGTGTGAATGCCACAAAAGAAAATTGCTGGCACAGAAATCCTAATAATACACTATTTCTCCACTTAACAGAACACTAATCCCCCTATTACTAACTATGTAAAAACCCCTAAACAGAACACTAATCCCCCTATGAAAAAGTATTAAAACCCCTAAACAGACAGACACCCCTTGACACACAAGACACAGTTAGACAATACACAACACTACAGACACTATTTGGACACAGTTACCAAGACACACACTGTAAAACAACTGCAGGACAGGACAAAACTCTCAAGCACTTTGCAAACACACTCCTACACCTCTCAGAGACTACAAAGGAGTGAAATAGAAAGTGAAAGTATCATATAACTTCCTGTTTGTGAGCAGGGCAGGCTGGGTACATCATTTCCTGTTGCGATGCGACTCGTTTCCGGCGATGCGTCATTTTTTGACTTGCGAATATAACCGATTTATGTCGCATCGTTAATTTTAAGCATGGTACACTGATAATACATTTTCCCTTATGGTGCGACCTGTTATCGTGGGAGCGTCATTATTGTGATACGACTAAATCAATATTATGTCGCATCGTTATTTGAAGCATGGGTGACTGATGCCATATTTTCCCATGAAGGTGCGACCAGTTGTAGTAGAAGCGTCACTATTGGCATGCGACTGAAACCTATTTATGTCGCATCGCAGATTAGACGCATGGTACAGTGATGACATATTTTCCATTACGGTGCGACCTGTTATCGTGGGAGCGTCGTTATTGTGATGCGACTAAATCAATATTATGTCGCATCATTATTTGAAGCATGGGTGACTGATGCCATATTTTCCCATGAAGGTGCGACCAGTTGTAGTAGAAGCTTCACTATTGGCATGCGCATTAAACTGAATTATGTTGCATCGTTGATTTGTTGCATGGTACGCTACTTCCTTATTTCCCCTTACGGTGCGAGCAGTTATCGTCAAAGCCGCATTATTGTCATGTGACCAAATCATTATTACGTGGCATTGTAAATTTGAAGGATGGCTGAGTGATGACATATTTTCTCCTCAAGGTGTGACCAGTTTTAGTACATGCGACATTATTGGCATGTGTCACAATCTTCAGTAATGGGGCATTACATTTTTTATCTGTCAATGTTGTTGCATATATTAGCTGCTGTTTTTTTGATGGTGGGCAAAAGATGCATGTTTACGCTTAGCATGGAAGTGTCTCAACAGGGACAAACCATGTTAGCCTGCAGAAAATGTGTGTTTGTATATTCAGCTGAGTCAGACTAAGACATATGTTGACCAAAGACACTTTTGGGCCTTGTGTTATGTCACTTTTGTGCCTAGAGTCAGCAAAGCATGGGTCAGTTTCAGACTCATGCAGACCTAACGTCTCCCATATCCCTTCTCCCGTCTTTCTCAACATTAATGGAGGAGCATGTTACCCGATGTCTATCAAACTACATCGAATCCTCCTGTCACATGGAGCCCAATCAAGGCGGCTTCAGACCTGCCCACTCAACAGAGGCAGTTATCTTGCCACTCTTGTACACACTCAGGGGCAACGCGGACGCAGGGTCCCCCCAAGCCCTCTTACTCCTGGACCTGTCGTCCGTGTTCAACACGGTGGACCATAACATCCTTCTCCACCTTGGCAAACATGCAGGCATCCAGGGAACCACTCTTGAGTGTGTCGAGTCCTTCCTAACTGGAAGAACTGAAATGGTCCGCCTAGGACCCTATCGTGAAACAAATACCCCCACGTCCTGTGGAGTCCCACAGGGCTCCTCCCATTCATCACTCCTGTCCAATCTATACCTTTGGCCGCTGATCCATTCTGTACAGAAATGGGACCTTATTGTGTATTACTACGCTGACGACTTACAGATCATCCTCCCGCTCAATTCACCTCATGCCATCAAGACGTTCCACGCTGTCATGATCCACATCCAATTATGGATGTACCAGAACCTATTGAAGCTTGACCCCGGTAAAACAGAGCTCCTCCTCCCTGGACTCAGTCATGGCCACTGTGGCCCTCAGTTCTGCCCTCAGAGCTAGGTTCCCCCCCAGCCCTGGTAAAATCAGTCAAGGGTCTGGGAGTCATCATTGAGGCTGAACTCTCCCTCAGGGCACAAGTGGGTGCGCTACTTTCTTCCTCTATGTACCAGGTCCGGAAGATCGTTACAGTCAGTCACTTACTCCCTCCCACCGCACTTACCCAAGTGGTGTTCTCACTCGTGCTCTCACGCCTGGACTTCTCTAAGTCCATCTACTACGGTCTCCCACGATCCCTGCCACACCGCCTCCAAGTTGTCCAGATTCAAGCAGCCCGTCTAATTCACATTACACCCAGATGGCAATCAGCCAAACCTCTACTCCACAGTCTTCACTGGCTCCCAATAGACCAGAGGGCATCTTTTAAGGTGACCTGTCTCACATTCTAAGCCCTCCACTGGTCCCGCTCCACATTTCTCAATTATCTTATCTGCCCTCACCGCACAACACAAACACTCAAATCAGCTCACCGTCATCTGGTAGTCACTCCCAATACTAAAACCCAGAAATTTGGTGGTTGCACAATTTGTCATCTGCCTCCTGGGCTTTGGGATCTCCTTTCTCTCTCCTTCAAATCCTCCCCTTCCCTTCTGGACTTGTGGTAATCGCTTCAAACACACCTCTTCCCTTCCATGGGCTAACTCTCGGCCACTCACGCTTCCTTCCTCACTCACTCTGTCTTATGGTGCCAGCAAGCCTATGGTCTCAGTGCACTCTATAAATTTCACCTATGAGAAGATTACATCAGATAACGTTACTTTTCTGCTTCGAGTCAGGAATGCATGGCTCAGATTCTGACGTTGTCAGACCTATCGTCACTTATGTGCGTGGAGTCAGGAATGCATGGGTCAGATACTGAGGTAGGCAGACCCAACGTCACTTTTGTGTGTTGAATCATGAATGAGGTTATGAAGTAGGATACACTAACTTCATTTATGTGCCTACCACATTTGTTTATTTTTGCAAACTTGTGTGAGCACTGAAGGCTACTTTTTGATGGATGGTCAGATTTTGACACACATCCACTGTGTAACATGTTGATGATTGTAATTTTTGTCATATTACTTATTTACTTTCATCATGACTTTGAAACATACAAGTACTTTGTTGTCATTTTTCCTGCTGTGTGATTTAATTATGTGGACTCTTCACCAGTGCTTTATTAACTTTCTGCACCACAACATATGGATGGTAAATGTTGCTTTTTGACAACCTAATTTATGACGTATTTGTGTATAGTATTACTGCATGCATTCCTGCGGCACTTCCCTACAGCAAGCAAATAGGGTGGGAAGGTGGTGTGTCTATGACATATGGGAGATTCATGTGCTTTTCATGCGTGCTGACGCGCAATGGCCAGCCTGCCTACCTGCAGTATGTTTGCTGTGTTGCATGGAGGAATACTTTTGTACAGGAAGGGTCACCTTCATACACATGTGCATTCATACCCTGCACACCGAGACACATGCACTATGGTGCCAGGGTACCTGTGTTGGCCAGACACTGGTGAGTGTCCGCATTGCAGGTGAAATTGCAAGGCAGTACAATGTAAATGGATGTGTGGGCTGATGTATGTCTGATGTCAGCCTCCAGACATGAGAGTAAGTGTAATGTATGAACTCCACATATGAGATTGTCATGCAAATTGCATTGTGAATTATTGTCAATTAATCATGCACAAGGTACAAAAGGTTGTATGAAGTATTTTTATTTGTGCAAACACAAATGTAGATGCATGATGCAGATGTTATTAGTGACATTCTTAAAAAAAAGTACGCACTATCTCAGCACGTCTACGGATGCCTGCTGCTGTGCTTGGATTTACAGGAGCATGGCCATCCTCCTGGTCATCCTCTGGCATTTCTGCATTCAAATCTGGATCATCATCCCAGGGAACACGTGTGAGAACACAAATATTGTGCAGTATTGCACAGGCCAAAATTATTTTGCACACTGTCTCTGGTGAATACAGCATGCGTCCACCAGACTTGTCCAGGCGCCGAAACCTGGCCTTGAGCAGACCAAATGTTCTTTCCACAATGTTCCTTGTCCGGCAATGTGCTTGATTGTACGCAACTTCCTGTGGTGTCTGTGGGTTTCCATACGGTGTCATCACCCACGGCTGAATGCCATACCCCTGGTCAGCTGTAATAGAATAAATGAGAAGGTACAATGAAAAGTTTGATATGGTTGTGGTAAAGTAGAGGCCATATGTGGTGTGTAATATTTCATTTGTCAGTGTCCATTGGGCATGGATGTTGCAGAGAACACACCCAGGGACTCACATGCAAGACACCTTTGCAACATAGTTCTGCTGTGCAATGGACACATATTTGGAAGAGACAGGTAGTGTAGGCAAACCACTGATATTAACAGCATATCATTCCATAGCATAAATTGATTTCTTCAAGTAGATAAGTATGAAGTCCTCCTATGCATTTTGGCCAGGAGGCCCTTTGTCATGGAGCGTTCATATCCACGCGTAGCAAGGACCGTTACTCGGCTGTTCTAAGACCGGTGTTCTGTAATGCTGGTCTTAGAACAGCCAAGTAGCAGTCCTTGCTACGCGTTGATATGAACGCTCCTTGACAAAGGGGCTTGTAGAAAGGAATTTTTGCTATGGATTGATATGCTGTTGATATCATCGATAACCCATTAACTTGAATACTTGTGAATTAAAAACAGAACTTGGATTACAACTTCTTTAAATCATTTTCATGATCATATACGGAGTGCCTCGCCAAGGGGATGTATTTGCAGTGGTTTGTGTACACTACCTGTCTTGCACTTTTGGCGCTTTGACGGAAGCACCACCCTTGGGAGCACCCTCAGCTGAACAAGATTATGATGCAGTTCCTGAAGATGAACGCATCATGTACACTGCCAGGGTATTTTGCCAGCACATTAGTAAATAGTCCACGGTGATCCACGATGGCCTGTACATTAATTGAATAAGTATGTTTGCGATTAATGTACAAATGTGCTGTTGCTGCCGGAGGTACTAATTGCACATGCGTACAGTCCATGGCACCAAGCACATGGGGTAAGCCTGCTATGGCATAGAATCCTTGCTTTATCTCCATCTGCTCTTGTGCATTGTTGGGAAAACAGAGGTAGCGGGGTGTGAGATGGATGATGGCATCCAGGACAGTTGGCAGGAATGATGAAAAAGCTGGTTGGGATATTCCTGCCAGTTTGGCGACTGTTGTCTGAAAGGACCCCGACGCTAGCATGTGCAACACAGCCAGGAGCTTTGCCTGTGGCGGTATGTTGGTAGGCCTGTTGGTTCCTACCTCTAGCCTTGGTCCAATGAGTCCCAGTAGATGTTCAATGGTCTCCTTCTTCAGGCGGAATAGAGTTATGGCCTCCTCATCCCTGAGGCCTCTCAGGACGCTCCTTGGACGGAATAACCGCTCCTTTCTGCGGCGTTGCCTTGGGGGGGGGGGGGGGGGTTTGTGGTGCAGGGGGGTGTGGTGGGATTCCTGCAGCTAGTCGTCTCCGTCTGGCAGCTACTCGCAGCATTACGACCTCCATGGTGTGGGTATGGTTGCAGCAAAGTTCACAGGCCTCCTCTCCTCTCTCCTCTCCCTATGTGCCGATGCATCATTTCCTGCTCGTCCGTTTTGTAGGCGCACCAATTCCGACGCATCCGCAACGCTGCGCCATTTCCGTCGCGGATGCGCCAAAAGCGGGAAAGTTAGTAAATGCGGATGCGTCATTTTTGCGCAAGTTTTTCCGCGGTAACGCCCACATTGCATACATTAATATTTGCGCGTCGCAGGGCATTCTGACGCAGTGGATTTTTTAGCGCAGTGAGGTGAAAGTGACGCATCGTCGGAGATGCGTCACTTCATTAATATGGCGCATGCGTTGCGCCGAAGATGCGTCATTATATTTGACGCATCGTCGGCGCAAGCTCTTCATAAATAAGGGCCTCAGCATTTTGTAGAGGTAAAGCACCCCCTCATGTTTTTACAGCTACTTTTAGAGGCTTTCTCAACCTACGGCATTGATCGTTTTCTCGCCCAATCAGAGGTTGAATAAATTGCTGGTAATGGCGGGGGATCCCATTTGAGAGTCTTTCCCTGCCTTTTGCACAATGCACTTTATCATGTTACTGCTTTGGTTATTATCATGTTTTTACTGCTTTTAAAAGATTATCGATTAACCAAGAAAATATTTGAAAAACACAGTTACTTTGAGACTTTTATATTAAAAATGGTCTGCATAATCAGTGTGCTGGGTTGACAATGGAAGGTTTGTCTTTGGTCATATTGCCTTTTAATCAGTATCTCTGTGTCTCATTTTATTATCTTAACTGTAGCCTGCATATTGTCACAAAAACGTATGTAATGTAGGCTTAAATTTTTCATGCTCCTTTATGGTCACATGTACACCGAATAAAGTAATTCTGGACTTAGGTGCTAGAAGTACTACAGATTTCCTGACCAATCCAGGTTAGACACCTTACCATTGTCCCCTATTATAAATGTGTCCCCTATTATATATGTGCTTCTTATGGTTACCCCCACTTTTTGCTTGATGTGATGATTTTTAGACTTATCTGACTGGGATCCTGCTAATCAGGACCCCAGTCTATCTGCTTTCTCCTTAAACTGTTATGTCATGTACTTGGGTACACTCCAGATTGGATACTGGGGTACGCTGGTCAGTCCCTAGTATACAGTACACATGTACCCAGGGCATAGGTACCCCAGAGGTCTCCCATGGGCTGAAACACGTATCATGCCAGACATGAGAGGCCATGCAAAATGGAACTACAGGCCTGCCATTGCAGCATGTGTAAGTTGATGCATGCACCACTCACTTAAGATATAGGTTTACTATATCTAAGGGGGTCACTGCACTTAAAACCTATAAGTCACCACTATAGTAGCCCATTACAATCCTGAGGGCAGGGTGCTTGGTTCAAAGTGATATGGTTCATCTGCAAAAGCAGGACACGCCTGCAGTTGTCAGTAATGCAGTCAGACTAACAGAGGGGCATTATGCGGCCAAGTGATGACCAACTCCAAAACAACTGAAACAAACCCTATCGTGTTTGGTATCAAACATGTTGTAATCATACCCCGGTAACCGGTGTGGGAGGTATGATTCGTAGGGTCTCTTGTGGTTCCGGTACCAGCCTTCTAGTCTCGGACAACAGAAAATGGTTGCTGCCGACCAGAGACCCATTTCTGCCCTCCTGCTGCTGAGCCAAGCTCCAGCAGGGGAAGGCAGAACAATAGGCATTCTGTCACAGAGAGGGGTGACCACCTCTCAAACAGGATTTAGTGTATTATGGATGGGTTGGTGCGCTTGCCAGTGACAAAGTCTGCATGATTGGCACATTTGGTGTCCCTGTGCATAGACTAGTTGAAAACAGTCCTGGGAGCCAATGGCTCCCGCTCTGGTGTGAAACTGTACAAAGGACATGGGAGTAACCGCCCCATATGCAGACCCTCACCTGGGAGAGTCCCCTGAATCTTTCCTACGTTCCCCTGTGGGATGAGGAGGGCTTACTTGGCTGTTGGTCCTTAGATTCGATGCAGACAATATTCTGAACAAGAAACCACTGGACTTCGACCATCTGGACACTATGGACTTCGCTGGACTTAGTTTGGGCCTGCTTAGTCTCCCTCTGTTTGTTGCATCGTCTGTGCCCGTGTAGCATACAAGGTCTGTGTATGACATGTGGAGCATCAAGGACAACTGAGGATAATCTCCTTTGGAGTAAAGGAGTCACTCCCCTGCATTCACAGGCCCCTAAACACTGCTGACCGGTCTGCTGATCCTGAGCTCCTACGAGCTCCGAAGGGTTCCAGCAATACAGGAGGAAGGTTTCTATGTTCTTCGAAACCCGAGCAGCCCTCTTACAGAGTTTGAGGCCAATGACCCTCGTGGAGGCTGCAACACCCAAACCCCTGTGCACCATGTGTATTTGCAAGTGCATGTGCTTGTTGACAATTCTTGAACAAGTGCATTGGGCTTCAAGTAGCCCTCTGGCACCATTTCCTACCAAGAAAGTCAACCTCCATGCACAAAGTGCTCCGTAAGCTGTTTGGTGAAATCAATGGAGGGCCTCTCGTGACTCCTGTGCCTCCGGGTCCAATTGAGGGTAAACTTTGCTTTCCTTGGGCTCCCCTGGTTGCTCCAGGTTCACCCAGACTCCCCTGTGCGTGGTGAGTCTCCTGGACCTTGATGCTCTGAATTGTACACTCCCGTGACATGTGTGGTTTGCCTTTGCCTAGGCTTGTTGGTGCCCCCGCCAGACACCTACCCCTCAACACTCAACATCTTTCATGGGACAGCACGCATCTGGTTCCTGGTCATTCACAAAGTCTCCTGGTCCCCGCAGCTGCAGTCTCAAGAACTCCATCCTCCAACCTGAAGCACGAGACATCGGTGGGCATTAGTCTACCAAGCCCGGGTCACTCCCAAGTGACCCAGGCTCTGTCCCTTCTGTTTTCAGGTACTCCAACATGAATCCACCTTTGGATTCCAATGGATACTTTTCTCCCTTCCAGCAGCAACTCTTCTTCAAAGTCTTCCATAGGGTTCGAAGCAGGTTTCCGACGCCACTTCAGACCTATGCAGCCGGCTTCCCTGAGATATGTAACTTGGGTACCTCGGTATCCACGGGTGGGGGGACCTTCTGTCTTCCACAGGGTTTCTTCGAAGTTCACTGGGAAGGGTCCTTAAACTCAAACGCAACTTCCCCATAGACTTGAACGGAGTACGCGGTCATGTTCTCACACTGTACAGGCACTCCATGGAGTCCCTATCAACTCACCTTGGGTGGTTCCTTAGGGTCCCAGCAATAGTACATCCTCTCGACAATGTCTTGACAATGTCTTGACACGAGTGGTGGTTCTTATACCACTTGTGTATGGTTTAGTAGCCCCCCCCCAGGGCCCACTGTGTATTTGTACTATTTACTATCAATTCTTTGCTAAAGTATTGTGTGCAACGTGATTATTTCTGTGTTGGAGATACCATGTTGTACTAGATAGTGTTATACTAATAAAGACATTTTTATAACTGCTGTGTAGTTCTCCTTTAATTTAGTCAATACTATAAGGTTACATTCTGGTAAAACAAACTTCTTTACATTCCTTCAAGACTAAGCCTGAAGGCTGCTCTCCACAGCTACCACTTGGATAGCTTTTTAAAGTTATCTTTGACCTCTTAATTCACCATAAGGGTTGTTTTGACTGGGGCAGGGTGCCACACTTTAATGAGTTGACAGCATATACTAGGCCAACTTCTCACAAAGAGAATGTTTCCAAAGGGGTGGATCTGAGGCCCCACTGAACTATCCACCTTCTTCACCTTTGCAGACTCTCCAGCTAAATTGGAAAATTGTAGGAACTATGGGCAAATTAGGTGAACCCGATTAGGGCATTGCGGTTCATTATCACAACAGATCTCTATTTCAGGAAACATGCACACTAGAGCAAGTGAATAGAATTTATAATGTCCCAGCAATTAAATCAAGTGCAGAGTGCTCTTCTGGAGGCATATTAGTTTTGCTAAGAGCGACCCTATCCTATTTAATCATGCACTTCTACCTGTTTTACCTTATGTCAGAGGATTGATTTTCTCAGGGTATAATTAATAACTCCTTATGATTGTCAACATCTGTAATAGAAGCAGTGGCTATAGACAGGAATCTAAAATGTTGCAACAACTGGACATATTAGGGGAGCATGTAGGCATTCACAATGTGCTTGTAGCAGAGGACTTTTTCTCACATTTGAGCCGATTCGTTGGAAAGCTACTTGTCTAGAAATGAGAACCTGGCGTAGCCCCTATAAAAAGAGGCTTTTTTCAAGAGAAGTGCTGCAGGTTGTGGATCTCACCATCACTTATGGCATCTGGGCATGTAATGATGCTTCCCCTCAGACAAACTCCTTGCCCCGACTTTAAGACGAGGCTCCAAACCAAGTACAATTGATTATATCCTGCTGGATGTAAGATTGTGGAGTAAACTTCTTGCTTCAGAATGCACACCTGCATTAAGTATATGCAAAATGTATGGAAGATATGGCTGTAGTAGAGGGAGAAGAGTGTGGCCAGAGCCCCGTCACTAAAGCTAAAAGTGACAATGACCTACCCATGTCCTTCTTCTGCAAAGCACGTCCAAAGGTAGCTTGCAGCCACAACTAAAAGGAAGAATGTGAGATGGGAAGCAGTGACCTCCTCCCTGGAGGGACTCAGGCTCTATACTCAATCCTGGCTACCCATATGGAAAGCAATATATGCCAGGTAGGGGAAAAATGAGCAGATATTTGCGGAGCACCACATGGTATTTTCCAATTTGTGCGGCGTTCTAACCAAAGAGGCCGGGGGTCACTCACGGCCAACACGGGGATGGTTCAATGACCAGTGTAAAAATGCAAAGAAAAACCTCCTACAAATTAAAACAAGCATTTGCAATGCAATAGGTCTCTTTTTTTTGTTAGAACTATTGGTGTAGAAAATGATAATGTGTTTTATCTATGTGTTTTTGTTTGGAGTATAGCGGATGTATGAATAGAGCTATACCTGCAACATTGCATAGAGGACTTTAGAATGAGGAATTACCATTGGGACTCGAGAACCTGCTACAGTATTGTGTAGAGGATTTAAAATTGGCTATTGTTGGAAGGCGGTGACCCCAGGGGTCAAGAGGACTCTCCTAACCACCCGGGACCTCCTCTCCCACATTTACTGCCGAGTCTTATCGAGGGGGAGTCCCCGCCGGGGAGGACTGATCGTACACACGGACGACACACCACACTTACGAACGGACACCACACCGTGAGTCTTTATCAAGTATGAACTTTATCAAGATAAAAGTAAGGAGCAATACAAAGCGATCGAGGGATCGCGAAAGTCTTGTAGCAAGGGGAACGGCGAAGCGGGACAGTCTTAGAGGGCCAGCTGGCACGCCACGTACCCTGCGCCCAGTTCTCAATCCTCGAACTGGGGGGTACGGGGGCTGGCGATGGGACTTGCTGTCCTACTCACTTTAGTCTCAGGTGGTCGTGAGGTAAGTGTTGCTGGTCCAGCCGGACCAGAGTGTTCTTCAAGCCGCGACAAGGTCAGCAGGGCTTGGTCAGGAGTACTTCGTCATACTCTTAGGCAGGTGGAGCCGCGACAGCGTCCGCAGGGCTCTGGATGGTAACCAGTGTCTCTTATTTCTTAAGAGTGGGCCGCAACGATGTCAGCAGGGCTCCGGCGGTTCAGATCTTACTCTCGGGAGGGAGCCACGACAGCGTCAGCAGGGCTCCGGTGGTTCAGGTCTTATTCTTCGAGAGAGAGCCGCGACAGCGTCAGCAGGGCTCCGGTGGTTCAGTTCCATCGGTTCGAGGATGAGCCGCGACGACGTCAGCAGGGCTCGGTGGGTCAGAGTCTGTTCTCCTCAAGGTCAGCCGCGATCAGATCAGCAGGGCTTTCTTGTCCAAGATACAACTGCCGGCTAGATGGAAGGCAGGCTGTCTTATAGTCCAGGAGCTCTTTGATGTCCGGACCCTCGGAGGCAGGAGGCCGGGGTCCGAGGGCCAGGCGCCTGATTGTCTGGGCGGCGGTGTCTTTGGTGCTTTTGGACCATGCGTCCAGGGAATCCCAGACGCCCATCAAGGCCTGGAGCCAGCTCACTAGGAAGCCAGAAGGTGCGATCGAAACCAGCCCCCAAGGATGGCTCGGAGGTGTGAGGACAACCAGCTCCTCAGGAGGGGGCCGGAGTTGTGATGGAAGCCTTGGTTTCGGGTACTTGGTGAGTCGTTCACCCCCCTGGGCGAGTCGGGGCGCGCCGGACGCGCACGCCTGGCTGCAGCCGGGAGCGGCCAGAGGCTGCCGAAAGGGAAGAAGGCGGCCGGCTGGCCGGGGTGGCCAAACATGGAGTCTGCCGGTCACGTGCATGGGTGCAGGCACGCGGGCTGGAGGTTGTTTCAGGTCAAATGTAGGAGTCTCGTGTATAGTTCTGGGTGGACGGTAATTAGTTCTGTCCGTCGTTCTGGGTTATGGGGGTCAGCGAGGGCCACACCACGAGGCCGGGTCCAACAGGTATTACCGTTGAGGGAAGAGAAGCAGGTAGCAGCAATGTGTAGAGTTTGTAGAATGAGGAATTATGGACAGGATAAGAGAAGCAGTTGGCAGCAATGTTTAGAGTAGGTAAAATGAGTAATTATTGACAGGAGGAAGTAGAATGAGGAACTATAGAGGAGAGCAGAGAAGCAGCTGCAGCACTGTACAGAGGAGTAAGAATGAGGAATTAGTATTTGTGTAGAACATAGAAACCTTCTCAGGGGTCTCACTGATACTTGGTCCTTTTAAACCCACAAAGAAGAAATTGGCACAGAAGCTGAAATATAAAAAGAATGCAGTTATTCACCTCAGATGAGGGCTACTACGTCACACAAGTCTTAGCAACTGAATGATTCAGTCTAAGGAGTACAGAAAACAGAGGCCTTATATATGCTTAGGGTTACATAGTCCGTTTAAGACCAAGGGGCAGTCCTGGCTCATGTAAGCATGCAAAATGACTAATATAGGCATGCAAGATCTGCTTGCTCCACAAAGTGGGAGGAGCTAACAGTTGCTAATTCTGGTGAACACATCCTAACATTTACAAACTAGGAACAGCTACAAGGACAGCTGCAAGCTCAACTGAGCATGTGCGAAGGTGGAAGATGCTAAATATAGTTTGTTTCTAGGCAGATTACAGAGCAGTCAACACTGAGGGAGGACAGAGCACATGGCGAGCACGAGGCAAGAATGGCAAACAAGATGGCTGCCAGAAATACAAAATGGCTTTCAGCTCATTCTAACAATTCCCTCCAATCTTTAACATTGGGACTAGAGAAGCAGGTAGCAGAACTCCCTAGTCGACTACGAATGAGGAATTACCACTGACAACAGACGGAGCTGTAGCACTGCTTAGAAGATTTAGAATAAGGAATTACTACTGTGACTAGAGATATAATTGAAGGGACCAGAGAAGCAGCTGTAGCACTCTCTAGAGCAACCTTAAATTAAAACACGGCTACATTGTAGGGCAAATAAAATAACTCCTAAAACACAATCCCTAGATGTTTTGTTTTTGCTATAAATTAACCATCACCACTTCAATATAAGCATAAAATCAGTTACATGGTGCAGGTTGTTATACTAATTATTTGCTATATGCCTAAATATAGGCGCAAGTTCTTACAAAGTTGCGTTGGAGATTTAAATAAATACATGAAGCAACCAAGTACTTAGTTGTGACTTTTAACCTGCATAAACAAAACGTAACTATAAACAAGCATTTGCATAGCCAATAGGTCTCGCTTTTGGGACCTTATAAGTATTTAGTTATGCAGCACAATATCCTTGGAGCAACATCAACTGTTGCATGGCTAAACACTTAAAAGGTCCCAAAGGCAAGACCTATTGGCTATGCCAATGCTTGTTTGGTCTTGCTTGAGGGCTTTTCTTGCCTATAATTGACTCAACCTCCTCAATTAATAAGTGAATGTCATTTAAGGAGTACTTATTAGCTTTCATCACTACCATACCATGTTTGAACTTTCCCTGGGTGGTTTCTGAAGCTATACGTTTCCCCATTGGGTCTCTTTGAACTCAAACATGACTTATGAGTGTAGTTCAATAAGTTAGCTTTGACTTGACAAACTTTGTTTACAAAAAGGGCTTGCACACAAAAATACCCAAGATAGTAAGACCATAGGCAATAATCTCAGAGCAGAGAAATATTAAAAGAAAGAAGGGAAAAAAACAATCCAGATAGGGTCCCAGAGCAGTTGTACTCTGTACAATCAAAGTTTGTAACCACCTCGGCTGAATAGACAGCCTATTGCCTGTTGTACATGACAGTCATTCACAGCAGCCAAATTATAAACTTGAAGCATGAAGAAAAATAGAGCGTACAAGCTTCCTCAGACTATGCAGTTAGATGTACATGGTTGTTGAGGTCTGCACTTTAAGTTGGTTCAGTGTGAACAGAGTACCCACTCCTATCCAAGCTAAACAGTAGGGGCAGGTTCACGAATCGAAAGTAAATGAAATGCCTCAATATAATGAGGCTAGTCTTACCGGAGTGGCAGGTGGAACTCTGATGTAGAACCAAAAGGGGTGGCCCTTCTCTGGCACTTTGACACTGATAGGCAGAGGAAAGGCTTGTCCTGTGCCCGGCTTTGCCTGGGTGTGGCCTCCATGCGTCCTGCACTGCAGTGGAGTTTTGACACACAAACTCTTGAGGCAGAGGGCAGGAAACAAAGTTGCAGCCTCCAGGCATTGTACCTGCTGGGAATCCTGAATTCCCTGGTGTCAGCCCCATTAAAAAAAGTACTGCGACATCCTATGTTGTGGGAGAGTTTCAGCACGTATGAGCAATGGAGGAAGAGGGCAGGAAACAAAGTTGGCGCCTCCTTGCACAATTCAATTCAATTCAATTCAGTTAATTTGTATAGCGCGCTACATACCCAGAGGGTCTCAAGGCGCTTGGAGATGGGTGGGGAGTTACTTGTCGAAAATCCATGTTTTAAGTTGCTTTCTGAATGCTAGGTGGTTCTGAGTGAGGCGAAGGTGGGTGGGAAGTGAGTTCCAGGTTTTAGCCGCCAGGTAGGAGAAGGATCTTCCTCCCATGGTGGTTTTGTTGATGCGAGGTACAGCAGCAAGGGCTTGGTTGGAGGAGCATAGCTGGCAGGGGGGGGTGTAGAAAGAAAGTCGTGTGTTGAGGCATTCGGGTCAGAGTTCGTAAAGTGCTTTGTGTGCGTGGGTTAGGAGGCGGAATGTTATCCTCTTATTGACGGGGAGCCAGTGTAGGTTTTTCAGGTGACCAGAAATGTGGTCGGTACGCGGGATGTCTAGTATGAGTCTAGCTGATGCGTTCTGGATGCGTTGGAGTTTTTTCAGGAGTTTTGCGGTGGTGCCGGCGTATAGGGTGTTTCCGTAGTCCAGGCGGCTTGTAACCAGTGCGTGGGTGACCGTTTTTCTAGTTTCGGTGGGGATCCAGCGAAAAGTTTTTTTGAGCATGCGAAGAATGTTGAAGCACGATGATGAGACGGCGTTGACTTGTCTGGTCATCGAGAGTGAGGAGTCCAGGATGACGCCCAGGTTCCGTGCGTGGTCTGTCGGGGTGGGTGCTTTTCCAAGGGACTCTGGCCACCAGGAGTCGTCCCAGGCAGAGGGGGAGGTTCCTAGGATAAGGACTTCTGTTTTGTCGGAATTCAGTTTCAGACGGCTGTGCTTCATCCAATCGGCTACTTCTTTCATTCCTTCATGTAGGTTTGTTTTGGCGGTGTTAGGGTCTTTGGTGAGTGAGAGGATCAGTTGAGTGTCATCAGCGTAGGAGATGATGTTGAGGTTGTGTTGGCGTGCGATGGCCGCGAGGGGGCTCATGTATACGTTTAAGAGGGTGGGACTGAGTGAGGATCCTTGTGGCACGCCACAGATGACTTCAGTGGCCTCTGATTTGAATGGTGGAAGGCGGACTCTCTGAGTTCTTCCTGCAAGGAACGAGGTGATCCATTCCAGTGCTTTTCCTTGGATTCCGATGTTTCTGAGGCGTTGTATTAAGGTGCTATGACAAACTGTGTCAAAGGCTGCGGAGAGGTCGAGGAGGATGAGGGCGACTGTGTCTCCATTGTCCAGTAGAGTTCGAATGTCGTCTGTTGCTGCGATGAGTGCGGTCTCAGTGCTGTGTTTGGCTCGGAAGCCAGATTGTGAGGGGTCGAGGGATTTGTTGGTTTCGAGGAAGGCGGCAAGCTGGTTGTTGACGGCTTTCTCGATTACTTTGGCCGGGAATGGAAGGAGCGAGATGGGGCAGTAGTTTTTGAGTTCGGTGGGGTCCGCTGTGGGTTTTTTCAGAAGGGCGCTTAGTTCGGCGTGTTTCCAACTTTCCGGGAAGGTGGCGGAGTTAAGGGAGCAGTTGATGACGTCTCGGAGGTTTGGTGCTATGATGGAGTCTGCTTTGTTGAAGATGTGGTGAGGGTATGGGTCTGTAGGGGATCCTGAGTGGATGGAGTTCATCAGGCGGATGGTGTCCTCAGTGGAGATTGGGTTCCAGTCATTAAGGATGTTCAAGGGGGTGGAGGTACGGCGGAAGGTTGGGTGGGTTGGTCGTCGAAGCTGTTGTGGATGTCTGCGATTTTGTCGTGGAAGAACGAAGCTAGGGAGTCGCAAAGGGCTTGGGAGGAAGTGATGTCGTTGGAGTTGGCGGCGGGGTTGGTAAACTCTTTGACGATGTTGAATAATTCCTTGCTGTTGTGGGCGTTTTTGTCGAGTCGGTCTTTGAAGGCGGCTTTCTTGGCAGTCCGGATCAGTTGGTGGTGTATGTGAGTGGCGTTTTTGAAGGCGTCCCTGGTACTGGTGTTTGGGTCTTTTTTCCATGCCTTCTCAAGGGAGCGGCAGAGTTTCTTGGATTTCTTAAGATCATCGTTGAACCAAGGGGCGTTTTTGTTGCCTAGTTTGATTTGACCTTTTCTCAGGGGTGCTAGGTTGTCGGCGCTGTTGGTTAGCCATTGAGCGAGGTTAATGGCTGCTTGGTTGGGGTTCGAAGAGTGGGCAGGGGGGTTATGTAGAAGTGATGAGGAGATCTGGTCGATGGTGATTTTGTTCCAGTTTCTTCGCATAGTAGGTTGAGGATGGTTGTGGGTTGTGGGCTTATTGTAGAAAAAGTGGACGCAGCTGTGGTCCGTCCAATGGAGAGCTGTGGTGTGACTGAAGGAGATATGTTTGCTGGAGGTGAAGATAGGGTCGAGTGTGTGACCTGCATCGTGAGTGGGGGAATTAACAAGTTGTTTGAGTCCGAGGTTGGCGAGATTGTCCAGAAGGGTGGTGGTGTTGCTGTCGTTGTTTTTTTTCCAGGTGAAAATTGAGGTCTCCCAGTAGAATGTAGTCCTCGGAGGGGAGGGCGTGTGGGGTGATAAAGTCCGTGATGTCTTCACTGAATTGAGCACGGGGTCCTGGTGGCCTGTAGAGGAGGGTGCCTCTGAGTGTGGTCTTGGGGTCGGTGTGGATCTGGAAGTGAAGGTGTTCGGCGCTAGCGAGGTTGACGTCTGAGCTGGTTGAGATGCGGATGGAGTTCTTATGGACGATAGCGATGCCTCCTCCTGTTTGCTTGGTGCGGTCTTTCCGGATGATCTTGTAGCCTTCCGGGATGGTAATGGTGATGTCTGGGACTGAGGAGGCGTTCATCCATGTTTCTGTTAGGAAGGCGACGTCCGGAGAGATGGTGTCTAGTAGATTCCAAAGGTCGATGGCGTGTCTGTGAACCGAGCGGGTGTTGAGCAGGATGCATTTTAGGTGGTTGGTGTCAGGTCTCAGTTTGGTTTTAGTGGATGTGGAGTTGGTCTTGGTACCGTCGAATTTGCAGGAGTGGCAGGTGAAGGGTCCATGGGTGTGTCCTGGTGCCGCTTGGGCGCAGTTAGGGAGTCGGCCGGGGTTAAGAGCTAGGAGGGTGGAGGGGTCGTAAGTAATGCGGGAAGGGTGGGTGATGCGGGGGCCAGGGGATCTGGCACTGGGCGCGGGCCAGGCACGGACGGGCCTAGACGGGCTTACCTTTGGCGCACCTTCGGCGCGGCCGTAGCGCGTGGACGCTGCGCGTTGGGTCATCAGCCTTAAGTGGAGAGTGGAGGGGGGGCGGAGCGTGGGCGGGGCAGCTGGGAGGCGGGAGCTGGGAGG
The DNA here is from genome assembly GCF_964263255.1 of Lissotriton vulgaris. Lineage (NCBI taxonomy): Eukaryota > Metazoa > Chordata > Amphibia > Caudata > Salamandridae > Lissotriton > Lissotriton vulgaris. The sequence goes on from NC_141695.1 coordinate 932,873,968, forward strand.
AGACACGGGCTCACACAAGGTAAACAAACACTCCACAAAATGGCAGCCCGGTACCAGAAACGAAACTGGGGCACAGCTGGAGTGCGAGATAAGGTACACCAATTATTAAAATAATTTAATGACTGTGCAGGCGCTTTTTACCTTCCTCGCAATGCAAGGCCAATGAACAATAATTATGTAGGCACTTAAATGATGTCAGGCGCGATGCAAACGCTCTAATAGGGCAAGCAGGCAGCAGGCATAAAATTAATAGTAACAATACCAAGCGCGATACCAAGCGCTGCGTGCACTTCAAGGCGCTCAATCAGGGCAATCAGGCAGCTGGGAGCAAAGAGTCTGTAACGAGGCACAGCGCGAAGGGAGCAACCGCTGTGGTTAGGGTCCAGCTGGTTACAGATTACGAGAGGACGGGGCGAGGTAGCTGAGCTCGTGGGTGGGCGGGGCAGCTGGGAGCTGGGAGGAGACACAGGCTCACACAAGGTAAACAAACACTCCACAAAATGGCAGCCCTGTACCAGAAACGAAACTGGGGCACAGCCGGAGTGCGAGATAAGGTACACCAATTATTAAAATAATTTAATGACTGTGCAGGCGCTTTTTACCTTCCTCGCAATGCAATGTGATCCGGAGTCTGAGTCTCCCGGTGTCAGCCCCAGTAAAAAAAAGATCTGTGGGTGTCGCACACTCTAGAAGAGTTTCAGCGTTTATGAGTGCTCAAGGCAGAGGGCAGTAAACAACGTTGGCACCTCCTGCTGCAATGCCTGCTGGAATCCTGGGTCCCCTGGTGTCAGCCCCATTAAAAAATAAGTGCTGCAGATGTCCTAGCCTCTTGAGAGTTTTGGCACTTATGTGAGCTTGAGGCAGAGGGCAGGGAACAACGTCATCTGCTCCTGGTGCAAAGCCTTCTGGGATCCCGAGTCCCACAGTGTCAGCCTTGTTAAAAAAAAAAAAAGAGTGCTCCGGGAGTCTTGGATTGTGGGAGAGTTTTGGCGCTTATCAGGCCCATTAAAATAAGGGCTGCAGGCAGTACCATGCAGTGGGAGAGTTTTGGTGCTCATGACTACTTGAAACAGAGGTCAGGTATCAGCGCCAATGCCTTCTGGCACAATGCCTGCAGGGATCCTGGGTCCCCTGGTGTCAGCCCCATTAAAAAACAAACCAGATTGATATGAAGGTGAATAATCACATTTTGATTCACCAAATTTCCCCAAAGCATTTGAAATTTCAAATTATTTTATGACACTTTTGGTACATCAAGAGGATGCTCCTAAGAACGTGCAAAGGGAGAAGTGCTCAAGAGTTGGAAGAGTAAGTGAAAAGAGCAGAGGTCGGTGACTTTTTAAAGGAACAAAAGAACATAATAACTGGTCCCCCTTTTCCAGTCAGTAATATCTTGGTTGCATTTAGTATTTACACATAGTATTTTTACATTATTGTTTTCACAGTCAGGTTTCTTCTATAGCACGCTTTCAATGGTTAGGGCTATATGCGATCCAAGAACGTTTATGGGGGTGTTGACATTTCGACCGACTTAATGCCTAAGGGTTAGTGGGTGCCTCATCCTGCAGGTCATCTTTCTTTAGGACGGGTGGGAAACAACGTTGGCACCTCCTGCTGCAATGCCTGCTGGAATCCTGGGTCCTCTGGTGTCAGCCCCATTAAAAAATAAGTGCTGCAGATGTCCTAGCCTCTTGAGAGTTTTGGCACTTATGTGCGCTTGAGGCAGAGGGCAGGGAACAACGTCATCTGCTCCTGGTGCAAAGCCTTCTGGGATCCCGAGTCCCACAGTGTCAGCCTTGTTAATGCCTAAGGGTTAGTGGGTGCCTCATCCTGCAGGTCATCTTTCTTTAGAACGGGTGGGAAACCTCAGTACCAGTGTGGTGTCAAACTCCTAGGTATAAACGGTAGGGTATCAGGGTTGTGCATAAGCTAAAAACAGTTTATTTCTCCGGCCTGTACTAGTAGGCCCAGTCACAGACCTACCCATGAGGAGATCAGGGCAGTCGGTGTGATCACAAATAGATTCAAGCCATCATGTGAGCTCTCCAGTGCTTTCAAGTCGTGGAGAACCACATGTCCATTCGTGGTTGTGTTCTAATCGGTATAGGAAGGGGCTATTATTAGGACCCAGTATTCATAATACTGCGAGTAGGCTTAGTTAACAATAACAGGATGCTTCACCACTTACCCCACTCAATACAGTCTGCTCCTAATCGCGATTACTAGAAGTGTGTAGGTATCTCAAGGGTTTTCAATTTTCAATTTCCATTTAGGGAGGGTGGTGGCCTCATCTGTAGTAAGAGGAGCCACCAAGTATGTTAATTAGGGAGCAAATCGGACCAACAATTAATTAAATTAACGGATTTGGCCCCCAAAGGGGCATGCACTTACCCAATGTGGATGGGATTCCTTCGTGTGCCAATGAGGTCACAACTGAAAAGAAACGAAGTGGGCGTTAATGGGGGCTCTTCATATAGCGCATACTCGCAAGGTCAAGGCGTTCTAAGAGAGGGCCTCTCACCTAGGGCAGTAAATTACTATGGGGTAACCCAGTATACCTCAGAACCTGGGCAGTGCTTTTAACAAACATTAGTTATGTCGGGTAAAAAAATACAAGTAATTCAAGCTTTCAAAAAATGAATTCATACAATCATTTGTCACGTTGCAGTATTACTTGCTCTGAAAAGAAAATGCAAATCCAAGACAACAGAGGGTATAAACAAATTATTTTATGAATTTAGTGTCATTCATAATTACCATATATTCAACATGTACATTAGACATTAATTATATTTTACAAAACGGCGCATCAGACCAAGGTGATCTAAATATTGAGTGCAGTGATCTATCGTGCAGTGGGGATATAAAACCAGTGACTTATAAACAAGTGAAGGAAAGGAGCGGGTAGATTGTTGGCCAAAGCGGTATTCAATTGGTGATATTCCGCTGTGCCACTGCGGTTGGCGAGTTTTATGGAATACTTGGTTGGTCCAAGGGTTTTTGTCAACGTTTCGACCCTAGTGACGCCCGATTCGCGGGTCAGAGCTTGTCTTCATCAGGACAGGGGGTTGGGAGGGGGTGATGTCACCTGTTGGGTTAATTAATATGGCATTGAATAAGGATTTGCAGTATCTGAGTCAAGGAGAATGGTGGTTCATGATGCTAGACTCACCTCTTGGGACCCAGGGGTGGGGGGGCGCACCCAGACTTGACTTCCGCTGAATCTCAAAAGGCAGTGTGCTCCGATTCCAGTGGGGAATGGTTCTATGGAAACATATATATGGGGTGTATCAATTCATGATCTATTCACACCCTTCGCATAGTCCAAGGTATTGAGTAAGTACTTTGCTTACCCTAATCCAAGTAGAATAGATTATTCAAATTCTTCTTGTGCATCTCCTCTGCACATTGAAAGAAAGAAATAGGGAGTGTTAGAACTGGCTATTTCTGGTTGGCTAAGGCTGACGCCAACGCCAAAGCCAGGCAGAAACCACCATTCTAGTCAGGGCAAGGGAGTCGCACGCCAAGATAACCCCTGCTCACCTCCTTGGTAGCTTGGCACGAGCAGACAGGCTTATCCCGGAGGCAATGTGTAAAGCATTTGCGCACGCACACAACAGGAACAACATCCTAGGCACACCACAATAGAAACTCCACACAAGGTTATATAAAAATAACTTCTGTATTGTCAAAACACATCAGATAGTAATCACACAATATACATTGTGCTAACTGGCACGGGCAATCTTCACAAGGGATGATTTACACCAGGACAGGGCCACATAGAAATACTGTTAGAAATAGCACTTTTGAACATATAACAATCAGAAGTTTAATAAGATGCATAGAACATTCAGAGGTGTAGGAAAGACACATGATGTATAAACATACATTCAGTGGTGTAAGGAACAAGGCACATGACGCATCAAAACACATTCAGAGGTACCGGAGAAACACAGTGCAGACGCCGAGGGCTGGTTGTTCCAACTTTGGTGGCCATATTGGGTGGGGGCTGGTGAGTGACGCGCTCTAGCAGCGGTCATAAAGGGCCCTGAGAGCCACCGTTTGTGTTGCCAAACAGCTGCTAACTTTCCCTCCTGAGGCGGAAGCCGGGAGGTCTCTCCCCTATTCTTTGCACATTGCGCTTTTAGCGTTTCATTGATTTTAAAACTGCTCGCATTTTATTTTTATATTGCTCGCATTGTTTGCATTTCTCACGCTTGATTTAAAAGGCGTGTAGAGACTTCCCTTGCACATTCATCCGCTCTCTGTACCTCTCCCCCTCCCTCTGCCCCCGGACAGCTCTCGGCTGTGTGCAGACGCCGAGGGCTGGTTGTTCCAACTTTGGCGGCCATATTGGGTGGGGGCTGGTGAGTGACGCGCTCTAGCAGCGGTCATAAAGAACGGCCATGACTCCGCGCAGCGGACGAGCCGGACCTGCGCCGGAGTCGTGCCAGAGTCGTGCCAGAGTCATGCCCGTCTGCGCCCGTCCGAGCCCAGACGAGCCTAGGGCCAGTCATTCTGCCGAATTCAGTAAGTACTACACCCACTTACTCGCGTGCGGCACTACTTCGCTTTTGCCCCTTGACACCCTCGTACTGTACTCTAACAGAATGACACTGCACCTTTCACTCATTGTGCATTATGCCAGCCCCCTAACCAAGCAGAGGCAACACCCACACTCCGCCTCGCGCGCTTGAACTGTAGGTCTCTCCCAAGACACGCTCTGGAGGTTAACCTCCTTATCCTGGAACACGAGTTAGATATCCTGTTTCTAACAGAAACATGGCTCACTCAATGCTCAGAAGCAGATATAGTGAACGCTCTTCCTCCTGGTTTTCTAATCCACACCCAGGATAGACCGCTGGGTCGAGGGGGAGGCGTCGCTATTCTGTACAATATCACAATGACCTGCAGAGCCCAGAAAGGGGAGGTGGAAGATTGTGAGACCTGTAAGTTCTCCCTCCAAATCTCACCCACAGTGGCAATGTCGGGGTTACTAGTCTATCGCCCCCCAGAAAGTATTGGTAACTTCACGAGTTCACTTATGGAAGCGGTAATGGTCTGTGCCGCGTCTGCAACAAATTTCATTACCATGGGAGACCTTAATCTCCATTTCGACGACCAGGAAGAACGGTCGGCGACAGCACTTCAACGTGATCTTAAAATCTGTGGGGCCGACCTCATAAATTTGGAGGCTAACCATAATAAGGGTCACTTGCTGGATCCTATTTTTTCAAACATTTCCACCATGAAATCAGCCCCCCCATCCCATTACCATGGACGGATCATTTTATGATCCCTTTTGCCTGGCAAAATAAGTCGGAGAGCACCCCCTCCACCAGTGTTGGTGTACCAGAAAGACCCTGGGTCAGGCTATCAGTGGAAAACCTCTCACGAAGCCTGGAGACCTCACGTCCACTACTCCCGCAGGACCCTGTCCTGGCAGAAGCAGATTTCTGTAGTTGGATGTCGAACACACTAGACGCCGTCCTCCCTGTAAGATCGGCAGGAAGAAAGGAGAAAAGACTGCGTACTGCTCCCTGGTATACGCCTGAGCTGAGGTTTATGCGGAGGGCATGTAAAAAATTAGAACGTGCCTGGAGGAAGAACTGGGAAGTAGCTTGCAAGACTGAATACCGTATGGCGATGAGGAGTTACCAGCTTTCCATTCGGCTAGCCAAAACTCAATTCTTTGAGGAGAAAATTAGTAATGCCTCCAATTCCTCAAGAGATACATTCCTGGTGGTTAAAGAACTCCTGAGGGTCCCCACACCTCTGGCCCCCACGGGTAATCTGGAAGGTAAATGCAACGATCTAGCAGAGTACTTCCACACAAAAATCGAAATAATTCTGACCACTTTGCCCCAAATTAAGAAAGGAGCTGAGCCCCTGGAGGATGAGGGTTTACTTCAGAAGACTCTGGACTCCTTTGGACCAGTCACGGAGGATGAAGCCCTCAAAGTCTCCCCGGGACGTCGTCCCCATGAGGATTCTCAAACTGGTTGCCCCTTCCATTGTGGAGCCTATTACCGAGGTTATCAATGCCTCATTAGGCGCGGGTGTGGTCCCACACAATTGGAAGGGTGCAATAGTAAAAGCCCTCCTAAAAAAACCTAACCTAGATCCCCTAGACATGGCAAACTACAGGCCCATCTCGCTACTCCCGGGACTAAGCAAAATCACGGAAAAATTGGTTAATCTCCACCTATCCAATTTCCTTGAGTCCAACGGTGTGCTGAGAAGCTCCCAAACAGGCTTTCGCCCGGGCCAAGGCACTGATACCAATGCAAATAGAAAGAACGAAAACCCTGCCTTAGGATATAAAGGCCCTAACAAAGGGGTCCAACAGATATAGGTAAAGGGGTGATTAACCTAGGGGTTGACATAACACATAACAATCACATGGTCAAATCAAGGATAAGCGAAACAATTCATCTTTGAAAATATATTTCTTTTTTTATTATAATTTTTTTCATATAAAGAATAACAGTGATATAAATATAAAGTTTCTTTTAAAGTCTCATATGTACAAAATAGATCCTCAGTAAAATAGACATGAATAAGCAAGCAATAAATAAGAAAAGTTCTATCCTACCCAGTAACGGCCACACAACACACATTCAGGTTCACTCACTTCAATCACCAACAAACCTAATCTATTTGATCTCATTCACCACTCATGCTACATCCATTCATCTAGTCCTGGCGAATACAACACAAAGATGGTTTCACGTATTGTACAGGTCGGGATGTTTTAATCCAGGGGGGTGGTTCTGACTACAGGTCCTGATGTAAAAGGGACAATAGTCATTTTCCTGGGGACATAAGCCGACGCGCGTTTCGGTGGAAGGCCAATGGGGCCACACCTTCGTCAGGGCAAAGGGCAGTATACTGGGAGGGGGCACAGGAAGGAAGACACAATCTGTATATGTGTCTTATTCAGCCAGGTAAAGGATATCGGAAGGAAATCAGGGATAATTTATAGTGGGTGAACCTTCAAATCGATCCAAGCCTTTTGATTATCAGCGCTTCAACTTAATGTTTTCTTCTTTCAGGGCTCACAATTCTCAGGCAGGTTTTGGGTAGGGCAGAACATCCTTCTAGCCAGCGTTTCTGGTTAAGGTAGATAGGACTGTCTTTTAATGTGCGTCCCGTTGTTTTCCAGAGGTATATAGATTTCATAAGCTTCAATGTAACCAGGTAGTTCCTAGACTGGGGTTCTAATGCGCAGGTCTCTTGGTTTTAATGAAGATTCTTCTTCATGGGGTCAAAGTCTATGTGCCGTCCTCCATCGGCGGTAATTGACCCAGGTGGGTGCTGGCTAGTCTTAATTCAAAAATGCTGTCTCCGTGTAGCAGGGGTTCCGCCGTCCAGATATCTCGGCCAAATGACTCATTGAAGCTTATGAAATCTATATACCTCTGGAAAACAACGGGACGCACATTAAAAGACAGTCCTATCTACCTTAACCAGAAACGCTGGCTAGAAGGATGTTCTGCCCTACCCAAAACCTGCCTGAGAATTGTGAGCCCTGAAAGAAGAAAACATTAAGTTGAAGCGCTGATAATCAAAAGGCTTGGATCGATTTGAAGGTTCACCCACTATAAATTATCCCTGATTTCCTTCCGATATCCTTTACCTGGCTGAATAAGACACATATATTTAATTTTGGAAAAGGTGATGGACAGAGTTTCTGAATGATGCAGAATACTCCTACCCAGTCAAGAGATCAGGGCTTGATCCATCACCGTTTTTTAGCTCACTGCACCATCCCAGCTTCAGAACCTGGCTATATGCAAATTAGTCCGTTCCTGTCCCAGTGCATGATGGGAACAGGGCAAACCAAACTACCAAGCCAATTCTTTAACTGGGAAGGAGACAAGCTACCGGGGACCGGTTTCTGGCATTTCAGCCTCGTCGGCCCGGCTTGCTTGAATCCTGATGGTGCAATGAGCTAGGGACTCACGTCTGAGTATACCCTCCCACACATAGTGTGGATAAAATCAATTTTGGAAAAGGTGATGGACAGAGTTTCTGAATGATGCAGAATACTCCTACCCAGTCAAGAGATCAGGGCTTGATCCATCACCGTTTTTTAGCTCACTGCACCATCCCAGCTTCAGAACCTGGCTATATGCAAATTAGTCCGTTCCTGTCCCAGTGCATGATGGGAACAGGGCAAACCAAACTACCAAGCCAATTCTTTAACTGGGAAGGAGACAAGCTACCGGGGACCGGTTTCTGGCATTTCAGCCTCGTCGGCCCGGCTTGCTTGAATCCTGATGGTGCAATGAGCTAGGGACTCACGTCTGAGTATACCCTCCCACACATAGTGTGGATAAAATCAATTTTGGAAAAGGTGATGGACAGAGTTTCTGAATGATGCAGAATACTCCTACCCAGTCAAGAGATCAGGGCTTGATCCATCACCGTTTTTTAGCTCACTGCACCATCCCAGCTTCAGAACCTGGCTATATGCAAATTAGTCCGTTCCTGTCCCAGTGCATGATGGGAACAGGGCAAACCAAACTACCAAGCCAATTCTTTAACTGGGAAGGAGACAAGCTACCGGGGACCGGTTTCTGGCATTTCAGCCTCGTCGGCCCGGCTTGCTTGAATCCTGATGGTGCAATGAGCTAGGGACTCACGTCTGAGTATACCCTCCCACACATAGTGTGGATAAAATCAATTTTGGAAAAGGTGATGGACAGAGTTTCTGAATGATGCAGAATACTCCTACCCAGTCAAGAGATCAGGGCTTGATCCATCACCGTTTTTTAGCTCACTGCACCATCCCAGCTTCAGAACCTGGCTATATGCAAATTAGTCCGTTCCTGTCCCAGTGCATGATGGGAACAGGGCAAACCAAACTACCAAGCCAATTCTTTAACTGGGAAGGAGACAAGCTACCGGGGACCGGTTTCTGGCATTTCAGCCTCGTCGGCCCGGCTTGCTTGAATCCTGATGGTGCAATGAGCTAGGGACTCACGTCTGAGTATACCCTCCCACACATAGTGTGGATAAAATCAATTTTGGAAAAGGTGATGGACAGAGTTTTTGAATGATGCAGAATACTCCTACCCAGTCAAGAGATCAGGGCTTGATCCATCACCGTTTTTTAGCTCACTGCACCATCCCAGCTTCAGAACCTGGCTATATGCAAATTAGTCCGTTCCTGTCCCAGTGCATGATGGGAACAGGGCAAACCAAACTACCAAGCCAATTCTTTAACTGGGAAGGAGACAAGCTACCGGGGACCGGTTTCTGGCATTTCAGCCTCGTCGGCCCGGCTTGCTTGAATCCTGATGGTGCAATGAGCTAGGGACTCACGTCTGAGTATACCCTCCCACACATAGTGTGGATAAAATCAATTTTGGAAAAGGTGATGGACAGAGTTTCTGAATGATGCAGAATACTCCTACCCAGTCAAGAGATCAGGGCTTGATCCATCACCGTTTTTTAGCTCACTGCACCATCCCAGCTTCAGAACCTGGCTATATGCAAATTAGTCCGTTCCTGTCCCAGTGCATGATGGGAACAGGGCAAACCAAACTACCAAGCCAATTCTTTAACTGGGAAGGAGACAAGCTACCGGGGACCGGTTTCTGGCATTTCAGCCTCGTCGGCCCGGCTTGCTTGAATCCTGATGGTGCAATGAGCTAGGGACTCACGTCTGAGTATACCCTCCCACACATAGTGTGGATAAAATCAATTTTGGAAAAGGTGATGGACAGAGTTTCTGAATGATGCAGAATACTCCTACCCAGTCAAGAGATCAGGGCTTGATCCATCACCGTTTTTTAGCTCACTGCACCATCCCAGCTTCAGAACCTGGCTATATGCAAATTAGTCCGTTCCTGTCCCAGTGCATGATGGGAACAGGGCAAACCAAACTACCAAGCCAATTCTTTAACTGGGAAGGAGACAAGCTACCGGGGACCGGTTTCTGGCATTTCAGCCTCGTCGGCCCGGCTTGCTTGAATCCTGATGGTGCAATGAGCTAGGGACTCACGTCTGAGTATACCCTCCCACACATAGTGTGGATAAAATCAATTTTGGAAAAGGTGATGGACAGAGTTTCTGAATGATGCAGAATACTCCTACCCAGTCAAGAGATCAGGGCTTGATCCATCACCGTTTTTTAGCTCACTGCACCATCCCAGCTTCAGAACCTGGCTATATGCAAATTAGTCCGTTCCTGTCCCAGTGCATGATGGGAACAGGGCAAACCAAACTACCAAGCCAATTCTTTAACTGGGAAGGAGACAAGCTACCGGGGACCGGTTTCTGGCATTTCAGCCTCGTCGGCCCGGCTTGCTTGAATCCTGATGGTGCAATGAGCTAGGGACTCACGTCTGAGTATACCCTCCCACACATAGTGTGGATAAAATCAATTTTGGAAAAGGTGATGGACAGAGTTTCTGAATGATGCAGAATACTCCTACCCAGTCAAGAGATCAGGGCTTGATCCATCACCGTTTTTTAGCTCACTGCACCATCCCAGCTTCAGAACCTGGCTATATGCAAATTAGTCCGTTCCTGTCCCAGTGCATGATGGGAACAGGGCAAACCAAACTACCAAGCCAATTCTTTAACTGGGAAGGAGACAAGCTACCGGGGACCGGTTTCTGGCATTTCAGCCTCGTCGGCCCGGCTTGCTTGAATCCTGATGGTGCAATGAGCTAGGGACTCACGTCTGAGTATACCCTCCCACACATAGTGTGGATAAAATCAATTTTGGAAAAGGTGATGGACAGAGTTTCTGAATGATGCAGAATACTCCTACCCAGTCAAGAGATCAGGGCTTGATCCATCACCGTTTTTTAGCTCACTGCACCATCCCAGCTTCAGAACCTGGCTATATGCAAATTAGTCCGTTCCTGTCCCAGTGCATGATGGGAACAGGGCAAACCAAACTACCAAGCCAATTCTTTAACTGGGAAGGAGACAAGCTACCGGGGACCGGTTTCTGGCATTTCAGCCTCGTCGGCCCGGCTTGCTTGAATCCTGATGGTGCAATGAGCTAGGGACTCACGTCTGAGTATACCCTCCCACACATAGTGTGGATAAAATCAATTTTGGAAAAGGTGATGGACAGAGTTTCTGAATGATGCAGAATACTCCTACCCAGTCAAGAGATCAGGGCTTGATCCATCACCGTTTTTTAGCTCACTGCACCATCCCAGCTTCAGAACCTGGCTATATGCAAATTAGTCCGTTCCTGTCCCAGTGCATGATGGGAACAGGGCAAACCAAACTACCAAGCCAATTCTTTAACTGGGAAGGAGACAAGCTACCGGGGACCGGTTTCTGGCATTTCAGCCTCGTCGGCCCGGCTTGCTTGAATCCTGATGGTGCAATGAGCTAGGGACTCACGTCTGAGTATACCCTCCCACACATAGTGTGGATAAAATCAATTTTGGAAAAGGTGATGGACAGAGTTTCTGAATGATGCAGAATACTCCTACCCAGTCAAGAGATCAGGGCTTGATCCATCACCGTTTTTTAGCTCACTGCACCATCCCAGCTTCAGAACCTGGCTATATGCAAATTAGTCCGTTCCTGTCCCAGTGCATGATGGGAACAGGGCAAACCAAACTACCAAGCCAATTCTTTAACTGGGAAGGAGACAAGCTACCGGGGACCGGTATCTGGCATTTCAGCCTCGTCGGCCCGGCTTGCTTGAATCCTGATGGTGCAATGAGCTAGGGACTCACGTTTGCCCGGTTCCCATCATGCACTGGGACAGGAACAGACTAATTTGCATATAGCCAGGTTCTGAAGCTGGGATGGTGCAGTGAGCTAAAAAACGGTGATGGATCAAGCCCTGATCTCTTGACTGGGTAGGAGTATTCTGCATCATTCAGAAACTCTGTCCATCACCTTTTCCAAAATTGAATAAGACACATATACAGATTGTGTCTTCCTTCCTGTGCCCCCTCCCAGTATACTGCCCTTTGCCCTGACGAAGGTGTGGCCCCATTGGCCTTCCACCGAAACGCGCGTCGGCTTATGTCCCCAGGAAAATGACTATTGTCCCTTTTACATCAGGACCTGTAGTCAGAACCACCCCCCTGGATTAAAACATCCCGACCTGTACAATACGTGAAACCATCTTTGTGTTGTATTCGCCAGGACTAGATGAATGGATGTAGCATGAGTGGTGAATGAGATCAAATAGATTAGGTTTGTTGGTGATTGAAGTGAGTGAACCTGAATGTGTGTTGTGTGGCCGTTACTGGGTAGGATAGAACTTTTCTTATTTATTGCTTGCTTATTCATGTCTATTTTACTGAGGATCTATTTTGTACATATGAGACTTTAAAAGAAACTTTATATTTATATCACTGTTATTCTTTATATGAAAAAAATTATAATAAAAAAAGAAATATATTTTCAAAGATGAATTGTTTCGCTTATCCTTGATTTGACCATGTGATTGTTATGTGTTATGTCAACCCCTAGGTTAATCACCCCTTTACCTATATCTGTTGGACCCCTTTGTTAGGGCCTTTATATCCTAAGGCAGGGTTTTCGTTCTTTCTATTTGCATTGGTTTTCCCCCCATTACCTGCCTATATCCTTAAGATACCCTTGGGGAACCCCCTTCTGTGTTTACAAGGCACTGATACCGCCTTGCTGGCAGTCACGGAGGAGGCACGCTGCATCTTGGATTCAGGAGGATCAGTGGCAGTGATCCTCCTGGACCTTAGTGCAGCGTTCGACACTGTCAACCATCGAGTGTTACTCCAGCGACTGTCAGATGCCGGAGTGAGGGGGACAGCGGTGAAATGGCGGAGGTCATTCCTCAGCAAAAGGACCTTCCAGGTCTGGGAAGGGGGCGAACGATCGGCATCCACCGACCTCCACTGTGGCGTGCCTCAGGGCTCCTCCCTGAGCCCCACATTATTTAATGTGTACATGGCCCCCCTGGAGGATGTGGTGGCTCCATTTAACATCAAGATCGTGAGCTATGCCGACAACACCCAGCTGGTGTTCGCCCTCTCACAAACCACGGACAATTCCCAGGTGCTACATTCTTGCCTTTCCAAAGTCCACTCCTGGATGGGGGATTCAGTATTAAAGCTGAATGGCTCAAAAACGGAGATAATGCTGATGGGACTGAAAAATCCCTCACTCCCCTGCTCGGCCTGGCCCAACTGTCTGGGACCCCCTCCCATACCCAAGGTCGAGATCAAGAGCCTGGGTATATGGTTAGAACAAGATCTCTCCTTTAGGACCCAGGCCTCCAAACTAGCGGGTGTCTGCTTTGGGCTCCTCCGATCGGTGCGTAAAGTGCTGCCCCTGATTCCTTTTTTATCTGGGAAGCTTTTAATCCAGGGTCTGATCATGTCCAGATTAGACTTTAGTAATGCGATCTACCTGGGTGCCCCCGAGATCACTCTGAACAAACTTCAACAAGTTCAGAATGCGGCGGCACGAATTCTTCATAACATCCCCATGTCACGATCGGCCAAACCAGCACTGAAGGCGCTACACTGGTTACCAGTACGAGAAAGGGTGAAATTTAAATCCCTCTGCCTTGCGCATAAAATCTTGCAAGGCAAAGGCCCTCCCGTCCTTCAAAAGATGGTGATCCCTTATAACGCCAGTAGAACTTTACGCTCTGACCAACAACATCTTATCGTGGTCCCCAGGGTCAAAAAGGCCCGATCGGGAGGAAGGAGATTCTCGGTAAATGTTGCAAACTTTTGGAACTCACTCCCCCTAGGTTTACGCTCGGAACCATGTCTCTTACGTTTCCGTAAGCAACTGAAAACTTTCCTCTTCTGCTAGGCTCTCTGCCTCTGTTCTGTCTTTGTTGTTACTCTGTTTGGTGAAGCGCTAGGATGCTCCAGGGTGACCACGCGCTATACAAAACTGTTTAATAATAATAATAATAACATGATGCCTAAAACATTCAGAGTTGTAAGGGAAGGAAAACACATGATGCATAAAAACATTCAGAGGTGTAGGTAAGACACATAATGCATAAAACACATTCAAAGGTGTCACAGGCATAATGGCATAGCACATTACGCATAACTCACATTTGGGCCTAACCAGTAAAAACTACAGTAGGCAATCTCTCACTAGTCTAAACACATTAGACTCTCCCCCTAAGCATAACTCACATTTAGGGGCGTAACTCACATAGTGAAATAAACTCACTAGCATAAACCTACATATGTAAAATAACCTCAATCACATAGCGCAAACATCACCTTAGGAAATTACTATCATAAACATAGTAAAATCACGTTGCGCAAAAGTCACATATCAGCCCCCTGGCCAACTGGCCATCCAACAAGGGCACTCAAACAGCCCTGTGTCCAGAATGTCAGGGCGCGCTGCCACGCAGCGCCAGTCAGGGGTGCGCCACCGGAGCAAAACCTAAACGTTGCAGGTGCCCACTACTTGCTGGGCACCTGGGAACAATCACAGGGCCTAAACGTGGCAGCTGGCACTAAGTGCTGTGCAGCTGTACAGGACTGGCACCACTGTGCCATCTCTGTCCCACACAGGAACTCTCTTCCTTGGCGCCTAAACGGTGCAGCTGCCCACTAATTGCTGGGCACCTGGGAATCAGCCAAACTGCGACAGGGCCCTCATTGGCCCTTTAGAAGACATTTGAGCCAAAATGTTGGAGCCCACACAGGCTCTGGGCAATCCACTGCACCCCAGGAGCCCACTGGCCCCTTACACAATCATTGGTGCCCCCAAACGTCGGAGCTCTCAGGCTCTGGCCACCAAAATGCGGCTTGGGCTCTCACTGGCCCTCTGTAAACAAATGCCCCTAACGTGGGAGCCACACGGGGCCCTAGAAATAGACTTGCCCCCTCTGTGTACCGAAACACCCAATTACACTTTGAGCCTCACAGGCTCTAATGACCCAACGACCCCCATGTGCCTCGCAGGCTTTAACTCCAAAATGGTGGCAGAGAGCCTCATGGCTCTAAAGAAGCAAGTGCCCCCTATGCGCGGGGGAGTCCCGCTATGGCAAGGGACACCTACGCTGTGCTTCACTCTCGCGCCGCCCCCCTTCTGCCTGGCAGCTCCACTCAATGGACTGCTCGCGGGGGACGCTGGCTGCCTCTCTGGACTGCCGGTGCTCCTCTTGGGTTCCGGGGCTCTTCTCTGGCTGCGGGGCTCCCCCTCGGTCACGGGAGCCCCACAGCGGCAGGCGCCATCATCTTCTCCGGGCTCCTGAGCGCTGGCCAATCGCAACACGGCCCTTCAGTCGCGCCTCCTGCTGCGGGCCAATCACCGTGCAGCTTTACAGGACGAGCCGCCCGCAGCCCGCCAATCACAGCGCAGCACCTCGGGGAAGCTTCTCTCCGTCGGCCATCATCAAAAACGGCTCGGGCAGCGGCGGTGAAACAAAGGGGGCAAAATGAGGGGTGGGCACCCTCGGGAATCAAAATAAAAGCGCTACTAAGCGCTTGGGGGCAAAGTAAAGCACTCTCAGCGCTATATGTAAAAAATAAAGCGCTGGGGGGGAAATATAGCGCTCCAAAGCGCTAGATGCCAAAATAAAGCAACAAAGTCCTTCAGGAGTCCAGGACCTCAGCAGTCCAGGACATAAGGTGGAGCACAGCAGCTCCCAGAGAAGGAAAGTCCATCAGGTGTCCAGGGGCTGGGTGGGGCCCAGGGAGGCAAGCCTTCCCCTTAGCCCAAGCAGCAGCACGCCCCTGGCAGGATTCAAGTCAGAAACAAGAACATTTTGTAAGGGGACACAGCCCCTTTTTATACAGTAAAATCCTTTGTCTAGCAGGGTGCAGGCAGTGTGAGAACCAGCTAGAACTGGTTATAGGGAATTCCTTTCACTAGCCAGGCTAGGGACATCTGACGCACCCCAGGGGGTGGAGCAGCATTGTGTGGGGAAAACCCAGCCCCATTCAGGACCCTCAAACCAGACAGTCAATCCACAAGCAGGCTCAGGCTCACTCCTGGAGCCAGGCTCCAGCCAATCACACGCCAGACACAATTTACACAAATATGCCAACTTCTAAAAGTGGGACTTTATACACTAGACTAAACCATGCCGCATATATCATTGTGCAGCATTCAATCTTATGAGTTCGCACATACCAAACTCGACCCTGCACTCCCCACACATCAGGAACTACCATGGGCATACATATTCCCCATTCATTCCTATGGGAGGGCAGGTCACTCACCACACATACACAGAGAGATCACGCACTTTACACTGTACCAGTGAAAAAGTATGCAGAGGCCTAAAATCACCAACACCAGGTCACAGAAACAGGCTAGGAAAAAGCAAAAAGTCTCGGGGTCAACCTGCAAAAGGGCTGTGTCCAACAGGGGGGGAACAACCATTAGTTCGGTCCACCCATCTCTATAGTCACCTAATACGTGCAGATTTAAAATTAAAATTAATGCGCTATATTAAATGGTGATCTAAAGTTGCACTCCTATACCATTAAGAATTATTTACAGCACTCATGTGCTTAGCATAGCGCTCGATTGAAATGGTAAGACAAGGATTTAATGTAGTTCTCTAGGCGATTACTCTCAAAGAACACACACGATTGCCCAAGGACATTATTTAAAAGTGTTCATATCCGCTATCACGGCGCTATATTTATTTGGTAGGTTAAAGTAATGCACTCATCATTACTGGATCATGTAAACCTTAGCCCTGCGCTTAATTGAGTCTTTCCTTGCCCTCAATGAAATGCCCTCATAAAAATTAAAAAAGTTAAACTGGCTGAGGACGAGTCATTCGATCATCATGAAGAAACGCTGTTTAAGCTAGTCTCTCTGCTGCGAAAGCTCTCATCTTTCGTGATGTAGGTAATGTATTGTAAGCTGCAGCTATTAGTTTCCATCTCGTTGGCAGCTCTAGGTAGTAATCACTATGTTCTTTGCCCTGTACCTCATGAATCCAGTCTATTCTAGTTCCGCCAGCCGCGAGGACGTTGTACGTGCGTTGCGGGGACGGTCTCCTAGCAACGGCAAGCACCCTCACTCAGCCCTGAATGTAGTTACGTCATGGCGCATCTTGCTAAAGCACTATTGGATAGTAGCATTAGTATGCTCTTAGTGTAAGGACTTCCAAGTTGGTCACCAGGGTTGTATTCAGGAAATTGGTGAAAAACAGTTGTGCATGCAAGAATGGTCATTACACAATTAATTGTAATATTATGCGGTGAAACATAGTATTGATGAAATTCACGAGCTAGTGCTGATACATAATAATGACATAGCCATGCATCAATAAATAGCAATAAATAGCAATTTCCATATACATTAGTGGCCCATGTGAGCCAGAGGCCAAGTAGATGTCAATCTTTAATGATATTCGGTACAAATAGAGGGAACCAGTTCTGGACAATATTTAGCGGGGTCCAGTGTACATGTCCAATCAAACATGGCCCTGGTTACAACAGTTGTCTTGTACCGGGCATCAATACCAAAATCCCAGCAAATTACTCTCTCGCCAGATTTGGAAAAGTATTGATGTAATATCATTAAATATTAAATACAAGAGGTACAACGTTCCCCGAGAACGTTTAGAGAAGGAGTGTGTAAATAAGTACTAAGAGAGTGGAGGCAGGGAGCAGCAGGCTCCCTTGTCAGAACTGAGAGGCCTCACACACCCAGCGAGCTAGATGTCAAGCTTCATCATTGGCCTCTTGCTCCTCGTCAGACTGGCGCTGCAATGTCTGACGGGCGCCTTAAAGGCGCTCTTGGTCGGAGTTGTTTTGTTCCAGCCAATGGTTGTGTGCGTGTGAGGGAGAAATGGGGGTGTAGTCGTGTGGGGATAGTGATGATAAAAAAGGTAAATCAATTCACAAGGACTTTTATTCGCGTGACTGATTCCCTTGGTTAAAAGGTGGGAGGGGAGATAGAGGCTGTAAGGGGCACAGTGGAACTACCTCAACCCTCTGATCAGGTTGACATGTTTCTTGCTTAATTTTGTAATTCCTCAGGACCTCAAGTGAACAGTACCTCTTGCCTTTAAGGCGCCCGTCAGACATTGCAGCGCCAGTCTGACTCCTCGTCAAGAGGCCAATAATGAAGCTTGACATCTAGCTCGCTGGGTGTGTGAGGCCTCTCAGTTCTGACAAGGGAGCCTGCTGCTCCCTGCCTCCACTCTCTTAGTACTTATTTACACACTCCTTCTCTAAACGTTCTCGGGGAACTTTGTACCTCTTGTATCTAATATTTAATGATATTACATCAATACTTTTCCAAATCTGGCGAGAGAGTAATGTGCTGGGTTTTGGTATTGATGCCCGGTACAAGACAACTGTTGTAACCAGGGCCGGACTGGGAACCACAACCGGCCCTGGCAAAGTGCTCGGCCGGCCCCCCCTCCCCACTTGGGGGGTTAGAGGTGCCGCCGAGCTCTTTGCCGGGGCCGGTTTTCAGCCGATTTTGGTACAGGGCCGATTTTCGGCCCTGTAGCAAAAACAGCCCCCAGGGGCCCAAAGCCGGCCCCCACCCATGCAGTGCACCGGGGGATTGCCCGGTGCCCACTATGGCCAGTCCGGCCCTGGTTGTAACGCTCATATCTTTATGTGCATTCGATCAGAATAGGTTACGCATTTTGTACGCACCGTAAATGCCACCCACCATTTTTGGCTACTGCCTATGTTGATATCTGCGAGGTAGTACATGTATAAACCTATAGAGCATTTCTAGTGTGCTGGTGTGCGCAAGCAAGACAGACAACCCTATGTCTCTTTTACGCAGACCCACCATATCTTTTTAACGTAGTACATGTATATGCCTGTTCTGCGACAGTGGTGTATATAAGCTATTAAAGTTAATCCATCTGTCTTGGTGTCTCCTCTTTCTCGTGGAGGCCCTCTTGTACATTATTTAGAATTTGCATTCTTTAAATTTAAGAGACCTTGTAAGTGATCCACCCCTAACACTAGGGATTATCTTCTCAATGACCCTCCATTTGATGTCATCAGGTTTGTGATTGTGTGCAATGTAGTGTTCTATTAGGGGAGCACCCACGGTCTTGTATCTAACGCGGCTCATGTGTTGCAGGATCCTCGTTTTAACCTTTTGGGATATCTGTCCAACATATGTTTTTGTGCATGTGATCGTGTAAATTACGTGTGAGCTGTTACAATTAGTGAAGTGCAGTAGTTTGTAGGTTCTTGAGTTGTATGAAAAACTTGCTCCAGCTTGGCAGTAGTCACAGGCTTTACAAGTGCCACACCTATGATGTCCTGATAGTGGCGGAAGGCCTAGGCAGCTTCTTATGTCTGCTGGTCGCAGAGCTTCCAGAAACGCCTTAACCACAGTGTTTTTCCTGTTCCTGCCCCTCTTAAAGGCAAACATGGGTTGTTGTTCCATCTGTAGTTCCCTTGCCACCAGATTCCAGTATTTGCATATGATCTTTTTCACATCATTACTCTTTGTATTGTAAGTAGTGACGCATACCAGGTTGCCAGTTTCCTCTGGTTTCTCTTTCACCTCCAGTAGTTGGTCTCTTGGTTGATACCATGCCCGTTTCTTGGCTCGCTTTAAAAGTCCTGAGGGGTACCCACAGGCCTTCAATCGTGTCGTCAGACTGTATAACAGTTTCTTCTTAACCTCAAGTATTGCCCATACGGCAGATTGTCTCTTAGGTTCCTCGGGTAATGAGACCCATACATCAATAGTGTGTTACGTTCCATTGGTTTGCAATAGAGATCACAGTACAACAGGCCCTCATCAGCTCTGAAGGTAAGGTCCAGGAATTCAATTGCCTCCCTGCTGTGGCTCATGGTGAATTGGATGTCTTCACTCCTGCTAATCAACCATGCATGAAATTCCAGCAGGTCACTCACCACCCGACCATATCATTATTACATTATATATCTTTTCCAGATATCGATCTTGTCTAGGTATGGGTTGGCTGTGTCAGATGCTCCTCCTCATATTTATCCATGAATATATTTGCTAGGCTCTGGCGTATGTTGCCCCCATAGCCACTCCCTTACACTGCAGATAGAATTGTCTCTTGAAGGCAAAATAGTTTTTCTTCAATGCTATCTCCAACAATGAGATCAGAAAGTTCGTAGGGATCCAATGAGATCTGGGTCTTCTATCCAACGTGGTCCGGATTACTTCTACTGTGTTGTCTTGTGGGATGGATGTATATAGAGAGGATACATATAGTGTGACCAAGATCTGGCTTTTGTTATCAAATGGTTGTCCTTCCAGCAATTGGATTATGTGCATACTATCCCTAACATAAGACTTTGTAGTTGGGACCCAGGGCTGTAAGAAATGGTCAATAAATGTAAACTTGTGAATTTGTAGAGCGCGAATTGTTGCCCGGAGGCGTCCAAGCGCTAAGATAACCAGAGCCTACTGAGGGGCAAGGGGGGGGAAGGCAGGCAGTTAGTAAGCGGATGCAAACAAGAAGGTCTTTAATTGCTTGCGGAATTCAGTGAGGTTAGGGTTCGCTCTGAGATGGAGTGGCAGGGTGTTCCAGGTTTTGGACGCGTTGTATGTAAACGTCCTTCCGCCAGATCAGGATCTTTTTATTCTTGGCACCACTGCCGAGAAGGTCTGGCTGGACCGAAGACTTCGGTTTGGGGTGTAATGAGTAACCAGGTCGCGTGTGATGCTGGGTCCTGTATCCAATGGATCCAAGATCGATCCACAGCCTGATATTATTGGTCTCCCAGGTGGCTTCTTCAGTCTTTTGTGTACCTTGGGTAGAGTATAGATAGTTGGGATTCTTGGTTCTTGTTGGTTTAAGACATCCCTCTCATGCCTACTCAGAAAAAAACCCTCTATACCCTCCTGAGTTGCCACTTCTATCAATCTTTAGATCTCCAAGGAGGGGTCCTGGGAAATCCCGCAGTAACTTTCCTGCACCTGTAGTTGTTGTTCAATCTCCGTGATGTAATCATCAGTGTTCTGGACTACTATTGCTCCGCCCTTATCGGCCGCCTTGATCACAATAGTATAATTCCTCGCCAATTTGTTTAATGCCATCTTTTCATCTTTGCTGGATTGTATCTGATGCATCTTTTCTCCTCCATCAGATGCATTTCTTCCTCTGTGACAATCTTTTCAAATGCTAGAATCCTGTCGCTCATCATGAATGTGGCTGGCGTGAATGTGGAAGGTGGTCTGAATTTGGTGGCCGTCCTGGCAGGTGTGAAGGTATTTTTGGTGAAGATGTATTTCAACCTAATCTTACAGAAAAAAATTGCTGCAGTTCTAATTTCATTTGGAATGAGTCTGGTATTGCTGTTGGTAAAAATGACAATCCTTTTGCTAGTATGCCCATATCTGCTTGTGTCATGCTATAATCCGATAGATTAATAATCGGATTCAGATTGGACACAGCAACTTGTTGGGGCAGTGCAACAATATTCTCAGTCGTATTTGTAACCTGCGCACCCAGTGTGTCTTCATCCATGCTAACCAGGTCCTCTACTTGCGCCTCGTATGGTTGTGGTAGTGCAACAATATTCCAAGTCGTATTGTTAACCTGCACACCTAGTGTGTCTTCACCCATGTTAATAAGCTGCTGTACCTGGGGCTCGTCTGGTTGGAGTGTAGCAGTGTCTGTTTGTATACATTCATCTATTCTATCTGATGTATCTTTGTCGAGGTTGGGAATGCATGGCAACATGTTGTGCCTAGAGCCATCCATTAATTGAGGTCTGCTAGTGGTATAGGAGACAGGTGTGGTACAGGAGACAGGTGTGGTGTCTAGCCTGTGTGCATTGCCACTTGGGGTCTACCATCTGTATGTCTGCCTTCTTGTGGAGATCTCCCCATGCCCCTCTGGTTGGTAGAACCGGACTCTGGAGGCCCACTGTGTGGTTCTTCACCTTCCCCATCTCCTTTGTATTTCCCAATTTTGTTGTCTCCCACCCCCTCTGTTGCCTCTGGGATGGCTGTCCCCTAAAAATGCTGGGGTCCCTGGTATTCTGAGTTACTCGTGGAAGGTCTATCCGATTCAGAATCTGAACTGCTTCCTACCGAAGAGTCAGAGAAAGTATTAAACCTTCTGGGGCCTTGCCTACCCCTGTGTGCCATCGATTCAGGACCGAGACTCGTTTCCTGAATAACGGCTGACCCTGCCGCATCACACCATAGGCTGAACATAGGAATCTGGAACAGACAACCCCCCTGAACCTCTTATTACACTATACATATGGGAATGATAGTGCCCTAACCAGTATGACCAGACACAGTCTTTGTTATGACAGTATGGGAATGTACCCTTGCAGTATATCATATGCCATTTCAATCGCACACGTATCATTATGTTGAGTACTGCCCATAGTACATGACATACAATTGACCTGGGTGGGTAATACTCTAACTCTATGTAATGGTTGACTTTGTGCTTTAGACCAACCTTATGCAAATTGCATTGTCACAAATACTGTTTTAACAAGTAATATCATTATGCTGAGTATTGCTCCTAGTATATGATAAACCGGTTCAATTGATCAAAATGTACAATCAGACTGTTTTTAATTAATCCTTGGGTATACACTATTCTGATGTGTTTTATGTAAAACACAGCATGTTTTCACTAGGAATACCCATTGGATGCAAGTGTTTACGCCAGTTTCCACAAATTACCACATTATCATGACCGCAATTATGCTGTGTACTACATTGTTGCACTCGATGTAGGTACCCGATTGAATGTACACTTAGATTCTGGTTGAATATCAAGCATTATGGTTTCGCTAATGCCGCGTATATTATAATTCGAACTGTGGGCATTCCATGCTTAACGATAACGGCAGACCGGAGCAGTCTTTCCTCCCTTGCCCTTAGACGTGCTAGAACCGGCACGATGACACGCATGGTTACCGGCACGCTGTCACGTCTTCTAGACGTTTATAAATGTCCTCGCTGCCCTTCGGGTGGCTGCTTGTTCCCGGAAACTGACGGACCAAAAAGGATCAGAGCAGACATCTGCTGCCCTAGGAGAGAGGCCCTCGCTTAGAACTCCATGACCTTGCGAGTATGCGCTATATGAATAGACCCCATTAACGCCCACTTCATTTCCTTTCATTTGTGACCTCATTGGCACACGAAGGAACCCCATCCACCTTGGGTAAGTGCATGCCCCTTTGAGGGCCAAATCCGTTAATTTAATTAATTGTTGGTCCCATTGGCTCCCTGATTAACACACTTGGTGGCTCCTCTGGTGGCTGCTCTTACTACAGATGAAGCCACCGCCCTCCCAAAATGGAAATTGAAAATCCATGAGATACCTACACACTTACAGTAATCGCGATTAGGAGCAAACTGTATTGAGTGGGGTAAGTGGTGAAGCATCCTGTTATTGTTAACTAAGCCTACTCACCGTATTATGAATACTGGATCCTAATAGTCCCTTCCTATACAGATTAGAATAAAACTACGGATGGACACGTGGTTCTCCAAGACTTGAAAGCACTGGAGAGTTCACATGATGCCTTGCATCTATTGCTGATCACACCGACTGCCCTGATCTCCTCATGGGTAAGTCTGTGACAGGGCCTACTAGTACAGGCTGGAGAAATTAAAAGTTTTTAGCTTATGCACAACCCTGATACCCTACCATTTATACCTAGGAGTTTGACACCACACTGGTACTGAGGTTGCCCACCCCTCCTGAAGAAGACCCGCAGGCTGAGGCACTCACTAACCCCTAGGCATTAAGTCGGGTCGAAACGTCGACACCCCCATAAACTTTCTTGGATTGCATATAGCCCTAACCATTGAAAGGGTGCTACAGAAGAAACCTGACTGTGAAAACAATAATGTAAAAATACTATGTGTAAATACTAAATGTGACCAAGATATTACTGACTGGAATCAGTGAACCAGTTATTATATTCTTTTGTTCCTTTAAAAAGTCACCGACCTCTGCTCTTTTCACTCACTCTTCCAACACTTGAGCACTTCTACCTTTGCACGTTCTTAGTAGCATCCTCTTGATGTACCAAAAGTTTCAAACTAATTTGAACTTTCAAAAGGTTTTTGGGAAATTTGGTGAATTAAAATGTGGTTATTCACCTTCCTATCAATCTGGGTTCTTGCATTTTTAGTGCAAATGTTTATATTAAATATTGTGAGCAAGTAAAGGAAAGCTCAACAAAAAGAAACCAATAATTATAAGCTTGATTTGCTCCATTCGAAAGTTAGGTCCAGGACCATTGTGTTTGATACTGAACTGTACCCAGGTCCAGTACCACTTTGGGTCACCCCATTTTTGATAATGGCCATTAAAAAACAAGCATTGGCCGCAAAAGTGATCGTGATCATGGTGAAAGCAAAAGTGATCGCCCTCGCGATGACGTGCTCTGTGCTTGCAAAAATAAAATAGAAAATAAAAACCGCGAGTGGTGACGCGAGTTGTGCGCGTAATAGCAAGCTGGTGGCCGGCAAGGTAGCACTTTTTAAGCAGCTACTCAATGTCTTGCCAGAGCAGTGCATGCGCTGGCACAGGCGAGACCTAAAAGCACTACTATATTTTAGCGCATGTTGTCAAGCTGCCAAGCCCTTTGTTGTTCGTATTAAAGTGGACTTACTGGGTTGTTTTCTCTAAATGTCGAAATTACAGCAGAAGAAAAGTTTAAATTTTTCACAGCAAAAATTTGCAGGAGCCAAAAATAAATCTATGCCTCTTCTGATAAATTTGCTTTTGCTGCAAAGATATCATAACTTCCTGGCAGCCTTAATAGGGGTTATTTTTATCACCAGGCGAAATAAGTGTTCGCAGCCAGGATAACATAAATGTAAGCTGTTTAATAAAGGAGTGGAGGTACAAATCCAGGGAGAGCAACTCCGCCTTACTTGCAAAGGTAGTAAATAGAGTTAAAAAAAAAAGCGCTGAGAAAAAAAAAAATTGTATGCATGCAAATTGAGGAAATATTGGATGAAGCACTATAGAAACTAGCGCTACCGCAGCATTATAGTGCTTTTTTTGCACAATAAAACAGCATGGCATGCATGCTAGTACAGAAGGGTGGCATAACAATACTGGCCTGTAACTGTATTACGTATATGCTGCGGTTTAGTGAAAAAACAGTAGGCTACAAACAGCGTCCTAGTTACCCATGTTGTACTGGCATTATATACAGCCTGTAAAATGTGTTAGTGAAAGTTTCCTACTGTTATTTGTGGTTAAAGGACTAAAGCAACAATTTCAGGTAGACCAACTGTACCTCCCATTCTTGCAAAGATGTTAACTAAAGTGTAAATAAAGCTGAAAATACACAGATTAATTTTATACCCGGGCCAATTTTGAAAATATGGTGGGATGTAGTATTGAAACCAGCAATGTCGTCATGTCATAGTGCTTCTATTTTTTTAGGTAAAGCAGCGGAACCAAGAAGTCTGGACGGCTTTAAATAGTACTTGATGCTTTTAGGAAACAGATAGTACTGGTAGATTAAACAGAAAATTAGATTTGTAGCCCAGATGGTTATCTTATCTAAATTACAGCAGTATATGTGGTATCGTTGAGTGAAGAGCCATACCCACAGGATGGAAAGATTGCCACAGAAACTACAAGTTTAGAAGGAGAAGGGAACCCAATAGGTAATTAAGGACCTAGGGTAGCAATTCATGAAAACAACAATCATCCTTAACACATTTTGTAAAACAATTCAATAAAGTATAGCCCACAATAAGTGCTATATTCAAAAAGGTGTCCAGCCGGACACAGAATTTTAATCAATGTAATATATAAAGGAATTTTTCAATAACAAACAAAGTGGGATACGCTCCTGTATCCAGTACAAGAAAACAAACAAAAACAAAAAAATAAAAAGGTTCTTCAGGCAACGAAAGAGAGGATGCTTTAAGTCAATAATAATACATAACTGAGCTTTCCAAAATAGTTAACACACTAATAAAATACATTGGTTGACAGTGTGTAACTATATAAGTGGTCGACGGCGTTTCAATCCCTTTGAACGGGTAATGGATTCATCATCAGGACTGCATGTATCACATGCCTGAATAATTTAAGCAAGCCTCTTAGGTCAAGACGCGTAGGATCACAATAAGCGCAAATTGAAGCAGTGTAGAATCACACAATATATTCCACGAGCAATGACGGCATGGTAGTGTGTTAGACCCACAAGAACTGTTCGAGCGCAAGGGGTACCTCTTTCTGTAGTTGGACAAAAGCGGGTACAGGATAATTAAGCGGCAGGATGAATAATCCACGTCGATGGGCATATGGGAAGGTCGATGCCTTCGAAACAGCGGGCGATACCGGAGTCTGCTTAACACTGTGGCGCGAACAGCGTTAAGCATTAACCTAAAACGAATTTATGGCCCTCAAAACATATGCTGCCTATTGCGCCTAACATAACTTCCTGGCAGCCTCAATAGGGGTTACTGTCATCGCCACATGAAATAACTACTCACAGCTAGGATAAGGAAAATATACACAGTTTGATGAAGGAGTGAGCCAAGCTCATAATACAACAGTGCCCTATAGGTTTGTTGTGATGCCCATGAGTAGACTTAAACAACTATCAACATTCAGATAAACTATTGGATATGAAAGCACCAACTACAACATTCCCAAGCAAAAGGGTATTTGCAAAAGTTTTACAGCAGAAAAAGAACAGTAAATTCACAACACAAAACACAATTAAAATAAGGAGTACCAGTGCTGTCCCTTTTAGTTTCTCAGCATCAGATTTAGGCACACCGATGCGGACGTGAGACAAGCACACTAGACTCAAACCAGTCTCCCACTGGGAACTCTGTGTTTGAATGCTCAACAATGAGAATAGACAATGCAGAAAATGCTCTTACAGTGTTTATCAGCTGGTTATTTCTATCATAAGCAGTTTGTTAGCTCCATAGAAACATCCCATGGTTGTGCACTGAATAGTACACTATATACTGCGGAACCATCAATATGTTTGAGCAAGAGATTTAGATTGAGATCTGCCAAAAAGAAGACCCGCTTCAATGCAGTGTGCAGATGACATTGGGAATTCAAATCAAATAATAATGAAATCCAACTTGCACATGGATTGCTGAAACTGGTGTGCTTTCGCAGGAGAAGATAGACTTAATCAGTGCCTAAGTGAAACAAGCCTGATCCCGCTTTAAAAGAAGCCCAAAACCAAACCAGTATCCAACGACAATAGCCCAATTTGCGATCAACAGCAAAGATTGCAAAAACATTAAAAATAGCTAGAGCAGGTGACTTTGAAGTTTGGGAAGGTGTTTTACGCTCCAATAAATTCCGAGTGCAAGACACAAAAAAAAATGCAGTTGCAAAACACGCCAACCTGGAGGCACAAATGCTACATTAACATGCAAGCACATGCTTACAGTAACAAAGCACGAAACAAGGAGAAAAAAATATAGTCCTCCAAAGAGTAGATCAACCATAGCATAATGATCCCTTACTTGGTCCCTGCTGCGTGGGAGGAACAGAAGAGAAAAAGGAGGGAGAAAGGCAGGACTGACCACTAGCAAGCATAGACTTTTACAAGACAATGGCAGAGACCAATGAAGAGCAAACAAGGTAATCAATTGGTGGAGATGGAACTCCACACAGCATATACAACAGGTCGCTAAGCAACAGTGCAAGCTATGTCTTTGCTCAACCTAAAAAGAGGGTCATGAAAAGTTATAAAAAGGTGTATATGGTGAATTACCTAGCTAGTATAAGAGCAGCAAAAGCAGCGTGGGAGGATGATGTGGGCCAATTTGCTAGATATCGCTGTAACGAATAACGACAAGAAGTTCTGGTCATTGATCAGTAGGTGTTAAAGGAAGCTAGGAACTCCTGCAGAAACATATATCCTACGCTGTGACTAGGTTGCACATTTAGGTTGCACATTTTGTGAGCTTGTACTCCCCTATCTCTGTACTTGAGGGCCTCTCTGAGCACAGGGCACCCCTAGTACAAGGAGCTAGCTCCTCCCCACCCTTACTAATAATCTCACTTGAGGAAACAAGCGGTGGTCTCGTTCAAACCCAGGAAGGTACCGGGGCTTGACAAAGTCCCCCAAGATATCTTTAAAACTGACACAATGGTTTAGGTGACCTATAATATTGTCTCCAATGTCATTTCAGCAGAAAGGGAAATTCCCTAATCCTGGAAAGTGACGCATTGTACCAATTTTCAAAAAAGCAGACCCTAGAGGGACCTCGAACTTCCAACCCATCAGCTTATTAGACAATATTCTTCTGTGAGCTGGTCCTTGAGCGGTTGTTGGACTGGTGTGGGGACCAGCAGATTCTTATAGGTCTCCCAGCAGGATTCAGACACAGGTTAGTGTCAATGACCAGGCCTTCGTGTTCCTTCTGGTCCAATGGAAGTTGGTGGACCTGGCCAAGGGCGATCTTTACTTGGTGTTTATTGACTTGCACGTTTTATTCCATGTGGTCCCCAAATGGAAGTTATGGGAGGGGGTTTATGGGGATGGGGACTCCACCTAACCTCCTCCACTTGATTAGAGTATTCCGCGAGGGGAATTTTGCCATAGTAAGTTGAGCATGAAAGGACAACTATCAGCAGCCTTGCCTGTAAACCAAGGTCTACCACAGGGATGAGTCCTTGCCCCAACCCTCTTACTCTTATAAATTCACAACTGCCTTTCTTATCTATCAAACTGTGTCAATGATTCCCCTACCTTGGCGGAAGTAAATACGAGCCCTCTTTCCGGGGGTAGAGCCCACGTCCACGGACCTATTGCTGTATGTTGGGCTAAGACAGAGTGTTAAAGCAGCCCTCAAACACCCACTCAACATCATTACACACCTTACTTCAATGTGATACAAGATCTCACTTTACCATAGGATATACCCACCATAGCATTTTGCTCGACCCATGTAGAATGATGGTCCCTGCATACGCCCTACAAGCTAAAATCTGGAAATGTGCCATCTTGGCCATTTTCACCATACACAGTCAGTCAGTAAGTGAAATCCCGCACATCCCTTGAACAGCCTGCATAGTACCATGTTTGATAATAAAATCTACTAGGTACCGATGTTCTTGAACATGCATTTATTTTGTGCTGAACACGGTGAGGCAGCTTGGGCAACCACAGAGCTACAGAAACTTTCAATAAGTTGCAAGACCAGCACATCACACACATGGTACACATGGTACATCTTTGATCACATGTTTCATTTTGTATTTTCAAATGTTCCAAGCTTGCTCAAATAGAAACCACGACGGCATCTTGCAATGAGAACACTTGTTTTAAAGTTCCGCTCTCACATATATTTTTTAAAATATCTATGCCACAAATGTTCTTGGTTTATAAATTGTGGTCAAGCATGGCCGGCCACTTGCTCAAACACCTGAAGCGATGGGTTACCACTTCTGTGTCTTAGGGTTGTAGCAACACTACCAAAGGCATGCGGTTAACCACTTGCGCTAATACATACGTCAATGCAGCTTAACCGTTCTGCATTAAACAGGTATATATGTCCTGCATCCCACTTAGGGGGCCAGAACTCTCCTTCAAGTGCCTAGCACAAGCGTGGGTTCTCCGGACGGCCGTTTATTCGATTTGGGACTTCTCTGCCTTCGCTCAGGTGGTACATCCCAATTTAGATAACCCTTTTTACCTTTTGATCTCTTCATTTATTCTCAGTTTTCACCCAATTCATTGCATTTAATTTATCTTAAAATTGTAAAACTGGCATGGTTGTTTTCCTCATTTAAGATTTGCCTCCTAGGCTCTTGCACATTATAAAAATGCACTTGTGTTTCATTTCTGACTGATGATTGAACTCAGGTTTTCCAAATATTCTTTCTCCAGCTGAGTCGAAGAATATATTTTATGTTGAGCTAATGATTTAATGAATAAAAGCGCCACTTCAACGCCATTTCTTTGTCTCACATTTGTGTTCCTTATTTCTCAGATAAGAGGTGTTTCGGTGGCTTGTGACCACACCAAAAGGGCAATTCATTTCCCTTTATCAAATGAACCTCTTACACATGTGGTCTCCCCCTTCATATGACGGGCCAAGAGAGGTGACTGGGCCAAGAGAGGTGACTGGGCCAAGAGAGGTGACTGGGCAGGAGAGGTCACGGGGCAGGAGAGGTCACGGGGCAGGAGTGCTGACCAGACAGGAGCAGTGAATGGGCAGCAGCGGTGATGAGGCAGGAAAAGTGACGGGACAGGGCAGCAAAAGTGACAGGGCAGGAGCGGAGACGGGACAGCAGCGGAGACGGGACAGCAGCGGAGACGGGACAGCAGCGGAGACGGGACAGCAGCGGAGACGGGACAGCAGCGGAGACGGGACAGCAGCGGTAAACGGACAGCAGCGGTAAACGGACAGCAGCGGGAAACAGACAGCAGCGGTAAACAGACAGCAGCGGTAAACAGACAGCAGCGGTAAACAGACAGCAGCGGTAAACAGACAGGAGCGGTAAACAGACAGGAGCGGTGAACGGACAGGAGCGGTGAACGGACAGGAGCGGTGAACGGACAGGAGCGGTGAACGGACAGGAGCGGTGAACAGACAGGAGCGGTGAACAGACAGGAGCGTTGAACGGACAGGAGCGTTGAACGGACAGGAGCGTTGAACGGACAGGAGCGGTGAACGGACAGGAGCGGTGAACGGACAGGAGCGGTGAACGGACAGGAGCGGTGAACGGACAGGAGCGGTGAACGAACAGGAGCGGTGAACGAACAGGAGCGGTGAACGAACAGGAGCGGTGAACAAAAAAACTATGGATTTAGAGCCAGATCTCTGTACTCGGGTAAATGTATGACATTGTTCTGCATTATGCCCATCAGTTGTTCTTTGTGCTTTTGTCACCTCGAGTGGGACGGATATGCCTAGATGTGGGTCCCGTGCTCTCCATGCCACTGGAATCAAGCTATCCTGGCTGATGAGGGCTGGAAGTCCGAAACCGGTCCTAGGATGCTTGTTTCCAGTCCAGGGAGGACCTGGCTTGGCAGTTCGGGCTGGACTGTTCCCATTGGGAGCAGGATCAAGACTGATTTGGATATGGCTGGGTCCAAACTGGAATGGCATAGTGAGCAAAAAAACTATGGATTTAGGTCCAGATCTCTGTACTGGGGTAAATGTATGACATTGTTCTGCATTTGGCCCATCAGTTATTCTTTTTGCTATATTATTTATGATTGAGCAGCTAGTTGGCTGACATGAATATGAAGGAGCCTTTGTGGGTTTACGTGAGTCTAGATTCTCCTGAAGTCACTTTTTCTTCTGACTCCTACTTTACAGATGTGTACAGGAGGAGCCCTGTATTCATGTCCTCAATGTTTGAGACAAAAAATACTCATGGATTTCTGAACAATGAGAGTAAAAGCATTAAGGTAACATGTTGTTCCTTCTTTTATTTTGCATGCTTTACAATCACCTGTATTCCCTATGAGTGTTTGCTTTTTTCTGAAATAAACCTCAAATAAACATGTTTGTCCATTATTTGAATTAAATATCGTTATAAGCTATAACAGGTCAGGGAAATGCTAAACGTACTAAAAATGGGTATGTTTTGCTATTTCTAGCCACACCCCTGACTCCGCCCAATGATCCAATCTTCGGTTATTCCCGCCCCCTGATTCTCCACCCACAGTTAACCTACTTTTTTTCCCCTTTTCGACCGCTGGTGGTAATACATAAAACCTCCAGGCAGAGATGCTCGAAGCGGGGCCGGACTGCAAGCAGACTGAGGTAGTATGGAAGAGGAGTGGTGGTGCTCTGGCTACAAGGCTCACACTGACCGTTTGCGCCTCCTGGAGGCTGTGGATGGACTTGGAATCTGCTCTTGGTTTCAAATTGCTGTCAAGGGCGCACATAGCAGTTTGGTTCTAGACTGGAAAAATAACCTGGAATTATGCCTCCGAAAACCTCAAGGTTACCAAAAATGATAAGAATCTGGAACCTCAGGATCAGGCCCCTAGTGAGCTTCTGGGGGAAATCTTAGGTGAGATCTTGACGGCGCAGCCTGAAGCTCTCGCGGAAGAGGGGGTTCACACTCCAACTGAGATGGCTCTGGATGCCACAAGAGCAGTTCCTGCACTATAGTCAACCACTCACCTAGTATGTCTGTAATCATACAAAAAAGGTGCTTCTGGGGATCCAAAGCACACCAAGGCTTCTGATGGGGTAT
The DNA here is from genome assembly GCF_964263255.1 of Lissotriton vulgaris. Classification (NCBI taxonomy): domain Eukaryota; kingdom Metazoa; phylum Chordata; class Amphibia; order Caudata; family Salamandridae; genus Lissotriton; species Lissotriton vulgaris. The sequence continues at coordinate 932,906,057 of NC_141695.1, forward strand.
CGACAGAGGACGTCATATCTGATAATAGACATGTTTTTCTCTCTTGCTGAGGATTCACTGTCAAGTGTTTCAGATTCGGACCATAGCGAAAGCGGTGACAGCGTCTTGACCTTGGACTCTAGTACTCTTGAAGCACCAGAGACTGTCCTTAAACGTTAAAAACATTGTAGGTGCTCTAAAGGGTCTAAAGGGCCTAATGAGCCGCAAAAAAATCAAGGAAGGCGGGCCACAGGCATTGGTTTTTAAGTGGGATTATTCTTCTCACACAGGATCATCGGTCCAGCGGTTTTGGCACAAGATCAGGTCGGATACACCACAGAGGAGCAGCCTAAAGGAACCACCGATATGAACTTCTCGCTAAGCATGATTTTAAAATCAAAGAACATCGCACAAAGACCAGGCTGGATGGAAAAAAACCAAGACAGGCTACAAAGAAGCTGGAAGGCACTGTCTGGAAAGATGGTAAAGTATGAGCTGAGTTTGGCGAACGGATGAATGCCATCGAAGAGAGAACTGTTGCTGTTGAAAGAACTGTCTGTTGTGATGGAAGGAACCACATCCCATGAAGCACAACTAAAGGATGCGATGTGAAAACTAGAAGACATGGAGAATCGCCAGTGGAAGAATAACCTCCATTTTCTTGGGATCAAGGAAGGGTTGGAGGGGGAGGATATCAGCGTTTTCAGATTAGGTTTACTTAAAGAAGCCTTACCACAGTTAGCAGGCTGGGACTGGGACCGAGAAATTCAGCTGGTGCACCGGTTCCCCGCTGTCCTCCGCAAGACCTCTGACAGAGATATTATCCAACCGAGGGCCATTCTAGGTATTTTGGCAATTACCTGCTCAGACAGGCTATTTTTGAGAGAGCACGTCCTAATAACAGAAGACAGCATAAGGATTCTTCTTTTTTTGTTTGCCCCGATTTCTGCCACATTACTGTGGAGCACAGATTGAGACTATGGCAACTAATCGAACCCTACCAAGAAACAGGTTTTCAGGCATACTTTTTGGCCCCGGCTAGGCTGAAGACAGTTGTTAGAGATTCTTTTAAATTCTTTACTTCTGAAATCCAGGCGAAAGAGTATCTGGAACAAGTTCATGGGAGATAAAAATTAGATTAGGCCTCAAATTAGATAAATAGTTTTGTTTATCAGCCACACTAAAAGACTGGAGGAAGTTTGGTCCATTTCCAGCTATTGGCTCTTAAGGGCCCCCAGGGCCGGTTGGCCGGATGGTTTGAATGGTGCACAGATGGTTGTGGGGGCTGCGGTGTTCTTTGCTACTGCCATTACCCAGACCCTATGGGTCTGGCTGTTTCCAAAGGGAGGGTGGGCTGGGTAGGGAGGGAGCTGGGTGGAGGGTATGGTGGGAGGATGAAAGGGGGCACAGGCTAAAAATAAGAGGTGTGAACAGAAGCTGGAGTTATTTTTGTGGATCTTTGTGTCTTTTGGAGTGTGTTAAAGACTAGAGATTATTCTGGAATGAAATATGGATCAGAGGATCTGGCGGCCAATATATGCAATCTTCCTGTCTTAAACTTAACGGGGAGAAAACAGACATTATGCTGTTGGGCAACCCTCCTCCGTCTGCCCTAGCATACATCTGGCCCGCATGTCTTGGCCCGCCTCCCCTTCCCAAATCCCAGATAAAGAGCCTCGGAATCTGGCTGGACAAAGCGCTTGGCTTTTCGGTGCAAGCCACCAAAACTGCCTCTACATGTATTGGGCTGATGAAAATGCTTCGCAAAGTGCTCCCTTTGCTCCCATTCCAGGCCAGGAGGATCATGGTCCAGACCCTGATACTCTCCCGCCTGGATTATGGGAATGCCCTATACATAGGAGCCCCGGCAGCAGTGACCTATAGGCTCCAAGTTACGCAAAACTGTGCCGCCCGACTACTGTATAACATTCCCCGCTGGCAGTCAGCCAAGAAAGCTCTGAAAGAACTTCCCTGGCTCCCAGTAGCGGCCAGAGTGCAGTTCAAGGCCATGTGCATTGTGAACAAATCTTTTCATCGCACCGGCCCGGCAATTCTGCACCCCATAGCTACGCGCTATGCACCGTCCAGAGCCCTGCGCTCTAGTTCTTTACAGCTTGCAACTACTACTAAAATCAACAAAGCTCGCGCTCCTTTTCCCATACTGCAGCCAAGCTTTGGAACTCTCTCCCCCTTTCACTTCGAGAGAACAATAACCGTATGTCCTTCAGAAAGGCCTTAAAAACGCACTTGTTCACAAAAGCCTGTTGATCCACCCTGAGCTCGCCACAAGCAATCAGTCAAAAGCGCTGCGAGGCCTCCGGGTAGTTACGCGCTATATAAGTGCAATTTTTCATTTCATTTCATTTTTCATTTCATAATGTCGGAGATAAAAGCAATGGGGTCTTACAGCCGGATAAATATTCTTAATTGGTATAAAGGCTAAATTTCGAATTGCCTCCATTAATATCTGTGAGTTAAATGACAGTGCTAAAATGAGAAAAGTTCAAGAAGATCTCAAAGTCCTAAAAGCTAATCTGAATGGTCTGCATGAAACCCACATTGCACGGAAAGATTGTGATTTATTTAAATCTTTAGGGTTGAAGGTTATAGCGTATACAACGCAAGATGAAAGGACTAATGGAGTTGCCATCCTTACGAAAGGTAGTTCTATCACCCCTGGGGAAAAGCCTGAGGATAGGAATGGCAGGTGGATTAAAAGGAATTTAAAAGTAGTACTGTTTTTTTTTACACCGTGATCAGTATATGCATCAGTGCTAGATGACCCGGGTTTACTGCGTTTTCTAGCTAATGAATTGCCCTCTTGGTCGGCACCTTAAGTGGTCTGCGGAAATGTAAATCTTAATGGTTCAAAAGGAATCCCAGGTGATACTGGCGTATCTAGTAAAGGGCGCAAATCACACTCCATGAGGGCGTATAACAATCTTTTAAAAGACATTGCCTAGTAGATGTGTGGGCTAAATTGAAAGCAGACGAACCTGGCTATACTTATTATTCGGCACCTCATGGTAAATTTGCTTAGCTAGATTATTTTTCAATTTCCCCATCTCATCTTCAGAAGGCTAAAGTGGTGCTCTTTCCCAGAGTAATGTCTGATCACAACCCTATTGTCCTGGAACTTCCATTTAGTGAATACGTAAGGAGTATACGGCTTGGATGTTTGAGAGGGCACTCCTCTCAGACAATGAATATGTTGAATATGTGAAGGGTCGGATCAGACAATTCTTTGACAATAACGTTGGTTGCGCTCCTCCTAGAATGATATGGGATGCTTTTAAGGCTTCAGTGAGAGGGGATACTTTGCAATATAATCTGACCAAACAGAAAAAAGGGGTTGCACAGATTAAAATGTTTTATCAGTAGCTTGCCCGCCTGGAAATAGAATTGATATGCAAGGTAGCTAGGGGAGAGGACCCCTCCACAACCTGAATTCTATCACAGTCACTAAAGTATGCCTGTCCGACTTCACACCATATATTGACCCCCTTCTTAGACAGCTGAAGGCCTCAGCAGATATTATTCCTGTAAGTCTACACGGTTGGGATACTAAGCTCCTGGCACATGCTGACAATTTGGCCATAATTACTTCTGACCCCGATGGAGCGATACGCGCTGTGGAAAGCATTGCTGAAGACTTTGGGACTCATTCAGGCTCATCGTTGAATAGTGCTAAAAGACAGATTCTGATAAATAAATTTGTTACGGCCTCGGATTGTTGAGAAAGTGGTTTATATAGGGGTATGCATAACAGCTAAGGTTGAGGATATCTTAGAGCTAAACATGGCTCCCATAATGGGAAAAATAGAAATGATCTCCAGCGATGGGACAATCTGAAGCTGTCGATAATAGGGAGGTGCAACATCATCAAAATGATGATTTTGCCAAAATTGCTGTATTTCTTTTGCACAATCCCCCTGGATATACACAATTTCTGGTTTCGTCAAATTGAGAGGATGTAGTGAGATTTATCTGGTCTTATGGCAAAACAAGGAGAGCTAACGCATTTTTATCTCTCCCAAGAGAGAGAGGGGGATGGGGACTCCCACATTTTAACTTATATTACCTAGCTGCAGTCTTGCGATATTACGAGGCTCACCTTGGTGTCAAAGCTAGGCGGGATGAAAAAGACTAGCTACGTCCCCTCAATATTTGAAATTTTGATTGGCACACAGGTTAACGGATGTCTCTTAAAATTTTACGAAGCTAGCTACTTTAAAAAAAACTCGGTTCAAGGTTTTTATTACTGCCTTTCGTAACTGGGCTGACGTAAGGGGAAAAATCAGGAGTAGGCAGGTTTAACAGGTAACCTCCCTTGATCAGGAACAATCAGCTCTCGATGGCCCTACAGGATGAGTGCTTGGCAAGGTGGGGGAAGAGGTGGCTTATATAATATCGGGGGATCTCCTAGCAGGGTGTCACATAGCTCCCTTTGATATAATCCGGGAAAGATTTAGTATAGGCCCCCAGGATTTTTTTTGATTCTTACAGATGAGGATTTCCTTCTCAAAAAAGCTGGCGGTGCTGCAGGTTTTGGGCCGGTGGCGATAATCTAACTGCTTATTTGCAGTTCGGGCTCCTCAATCTCACAACTCTATAGCTGCCTGTTGTAAGGGCTGCCAGGTTTTCTAGAGAAGCACAGGCAAAGATGGCAGGATAAACTGGGGGTTTGGGATTTTTGTTTCCTTAAGTCAGTTACATTGGGGAAACCGTGCTGTGTTCGGGCAATCTGCAATCACAACATTTCAAGACCCTGTTTGACCTTTATATCAAGCCTGCTAAAATTGCGAAATGGGGAGTAGTGGAGGGAAGCCATTGTTTTAGGTGCAAGGCACATGCTGAGGACATAATACACATTTTCCACTTTCCCCTGCATCGAGCCACTTGGTCGAGAAATATCAGCTTTTTTACAACTTGTTTTAAAAGAGGATGTTCCTCTGTCGCCTCATCCTATGCTATTGGGAGTCAATGAATTAATAGGGAAAAAGAGAGAAGAGCTAACTTTTATTGCAATGGCAGTTTTTAGACTTTGTGTTGCCTCTGCCTGGCTAGATCTGCTACCCCTGACTTTGCAACAGTGGAAACGCTGATTTCTGCACATATATAATCTAGAAAAAGCACTTTATGATCAAAGAGGTAGAAGGGGCAGGGCAAAAGGGAAAAATATTTGGGGCCGGTTTACAACTTGGGTCACGCCATTAACACAGGCAGAATTAATTGTATGGTGATAAATGTTTAGTTTAAGGGCTATGTGATGAAATGCTGTAGTATCTTTTGCCTTTCATCCTTCTATTGTATTTAGCTTTTTTTTACGTGTAGAGACAAAAGTAACTGCTTTAGCATCTGAATTTATTTATTGTCTGTATATAGTCCTCATTATCTCAAAATCTCTAGTTTTTGGTATCTGGTTTTAGCGGATAATGGTTTTTATCTGTTATATACCAATCCATTTCTATGGTATTATAAGCATAATGATTTCTTGCTTCAGTTGTACTGTTCTTTACGGTAAAATAAAAATATTTTAAAGAAAGGTTTGGACCACATTTGAATCCAATCCTTGCCCTCTCTGCATAACATACAGAAGGGTGTTCACATGCAAACTGCACCCGTGCACTTGGTAGCTGGCTCACAGCAATTTTCATATGCCCATCTTCCTGGACATAGCGAGTCTAGGATTATGGGACCTGCTCTCCTCTTCACGTCCTTTTGAAATCCTCCATCTACATATCTCACGCCATTGCTTTCCTCTTTGGGACCACCATCTCACTCTGTTCTTCATGTATATACCCTTTCATTAGATCAAAATATGAAGGGGACAAAGTCAGTTCCAGCAGCAAATATTTATGTGGATCCGGGTCAGTATCAGTAAAATATGAGGAATGTATCCAGTGTTATGTGCTGAGACTAGGAATCACTCTGCAGCACCCACAACTTTTCTTTTTTTTCGAAACAACAACTTTTAGCCTAGGGCAGGGGGGTCTTTTTGTCACTTCCAGCTGGGACCAAAATAAAGGTAACTTAAAAGGTCATCAGCCTTCCTTTTGCTGGCATCTCATCCGGACTAGAAACTATTGGGAGACTAAAATCTACCAGCCAATGCAATAAAGAGAAGAAGCACTCCTCTTGTTATTACTTCACAAGTGCTTAACATAAACTATTATTTGTACACAAGTTTTTGAGTATGTTCAACCTCTGTATGTAAGAGCTAGCCATGTACCGTAAGAATGTCAGATGTATCTCCAAATCCCAAATGTGTTTCATCATCAAAAAACATACATAAGAACATTGCCATTCCAGTAGAAAGAGAGAAACAGTAAAATGTAAAATCTAAAAGAATACAGTAAAAGGATTCATATATTAAAAAAGAATTAAAAAAAATGTGAAAACGCAATCCCCTAAAATAACTGCCACTATACATTCAATTGACCCAACAATGTAAAACTTATAAACAGCAGCCGCCACCACATGAATCCTTTTATGAGAAATGGCAGTAGTAATCATTTAAATGGTACATTTTATTTAAATTATTTTGTAGCGCTATTCATCCCAGGGAGAGGGTAGGCCGTGTCATCTCTCTCTCACACACAATAAATCATAGAAGTGAGTAAAAAAATGTTAAAAGGAATGTAATCTAAGACAATGAGGGTTACATGGTGTAGGAGTCACATATCCATACTGGTAAGTGTTATACATTTGGAGTGTTTAGTCTGGAGAAATAGAAAGGCTGAAATGAACACATAATGCAGCAATTGGCCTTGTCTATGCAAAAAATATATTACTTGGAATGCTGCATCCACCCTGTGCTAGGGGATTGGAAGGCAGACATGGACTGGTGTATGCGGGGGGGGGAAAGGGTGGTCTATGAGGGCAGGGGGTGTCCCCATTAATAGAAAAAGATCTGGGGGCGGTGGAACAAATGTAGGGGACTGTTGTCTGCACCTGTTAGTTACTAACTTAAAGGGTTCAAAAGTTTCTAAACCTGCAGCAACATGTGTCGCTGTTTGGTGGAATGCCCTTTGCAAAGGTGGAATGATTACCTTTATGTTGTGTATTGCTATATTTTGGTGTTAAACAGGTATTAATAAGGTGCAACCTATGCCCAGACAGTGTTAAGTGTACCAGGCATTGGTAAATACATTAGGTTTCTCCTTTGTGATTAATAAGCGGATTGTTGTTGCAAGTTGAAGTTTGCTGAGCAGTTTCACAATATAAGTTACAGAAAGTCTGTTAAAGTGTCATGACTTGCTTATATACAAAAAGGCAATCTATTGTGCTGTTACTAGTGGTATAGTGCGGGTAAATGAAGGTAACATTTTGAAAAGTGAAAGAGGGAAATAATAGAATTAATTGATGTAATAGCAATATGACAACTTTTGGGTCCGGTGCCACTGCACAAGCTGCACCCCTTCAAAATATGCCCCTAGTGCCTGCAAGATAACTACACTTGTGACTGCCTGCTTAGTAGTAAAATAAAGCAATATTAGATGTTTAGAGGGGTTCCTAGAGCTTTTGGTCCGGGTATCCCTACACCAGCTGTAGCATTTAAATCATGACCCAAGTGCCTGCAAGATAACTGCACTTGTGACGTTCTTGTTTAGTAGTAAAATGTAGCAATAAGCTGTGTTTTGGCCCCAATACTAATGCACCTGCTGCACTGTTGAAATCATGACACTTGTTCCATTAACTGTACTTTGACAGTTATGGCCTGTAAGGGACGACAGGGACACCCCAATAAGAGCTCACCCTACTCAACTCTTTCGTCAATATCTTTTTCAGCTCCATCCAACAGCCCCTGAAGAACCTGGAAGAAACAAGGACCAAACATCAAAAAACTAAAGAGATACTATCCTTCTTCCGTACAAGCGAATCGTACTGGCAATAGGATGGGGAACCATCAAAGCAACTGGAAGGAAGAGAAAAGGACAGAACGGAGGTGGAGCCAGGTGAACCTGGAAGACTGAAAGTAGAAGTCTACAGGAGAGTGGCTGGAGACCACGGGGGATGCCGAAGAAGCCTACCTGCGCAAACCGAGGACCAAAGACACCGAACGAAAAGGGAGTCCAGAGGAGTGAAGCAAGGAGTGGTTGTCGCCCACGGAGGACATGTACAAGAATCCTCAACTCAGAAAAGTTGAAGGATTGTGTCTGTAAGTGGCTCGGAAGGAGGGGGTGGTCGACCGAGTACGAGGAGGCCGTGAAGAAAGTCAGACACTTTCCTTAGTTTTCTTTATTTATTTTTTTTTCTCTTCTTGAACTCTCTTTATTCGGGTACTGTTGGGCATCAGTTTAGTCCAGACCAGAAACATATAGATTTTTGTGTGTATGTTCCTTTCCCGGATGGATGACATTTGGAAAAGGGGTGTGTCCCTAAGAAACAGACTAGAGTGTGATACTGAACACTCTGGAAACCCTATATAAGTGGACAGAGGTACTTCACTCTAGCCCTGAAACACAGGAGTTATCTCCTGGTTCCCATAAATAAACAAAGAAAGGAAGAGGATACAATTGTAGAAGCCTTTACTATTTTTTATTTGGCCATTATTTTTTCAATACATTTGTAGAGCGCAAACTTTCACTCCGAGGAGCATCATGGCGCTAAACAGAACCCAGGAATGAGAAACCCAAAACCTGGTTGGCTGCTAAAAGTAGGAGAGGGGCCTCAGATCAGAGTTTAGCAAAGAGTTTCAGATGCGCTGAAAATCCAGGCTTTCAGGACCTTCCTGAAATGGGGCACAAACGTAGTGTGGGGAAGCTGTGGGGGAAGTTTGTTCCATGCCTTTGAGCCTAACACAGAGTGATTTTCCTCCCTTCGATGCCAATCTGAAAGCTCGTATTTTTAGCAGATTGGCCTTTGCTGATCTTAAATTTCGGGAAGGAATGTAACGCTTAAAAAGTGTGTGAAGATATTGAGGGCCCAAGGAGTGGAAAGCCCTGAAACTAATGAGGAGGACCATGAAAAGGACGCGTTTATGGATTGGCAGCCGCTGGAGTATATTTAGCGCTGCCCATGCACGTGGGCCACTTCAGTACTGGACGTGCTGCAGCATGCTGGACCATTTGTAGCCTATGTAGGAATGACTTATTAGTCCCTACGTAGAGGCTATTACAGTAATCTAGCCTGGACGTAATAAGGGCTATGGCCACTGTTTGTCTTGCTGAAAAGGGAATCAGGTCGAAAAATGCCTATATAGGTACCACCACTTTCTTCTTCTCCTGCGTTTGAGTCTCCAAAGGACCCCCTGCAGGAGGAAGTAGACTATCTGGAGGGAGAAAGAAGGAAGACAAAAAGTTATAGGGGACCTTTCAGACCGAAAACACCAACCTATAATTTACCTGCATATAAATACATGCCAATAATAAGAAACACATACAGCATCCATGCTTCTTTTTACACCCATCCCTCAAACATGGCCTAAGTTGGCAAGCTTAAAAAAGGTCAATAGAATTAGAGAATAAAGAGCTTGAGAGAGGGCAAGAGTAAAAGAGTAAAGAGAATAAAAGATACAAACAGACCACGAAAAAGTGAGTGCACAGGGGCAGGGTGGTTAGACAGTCAGATGGAAGAGAGCTAGGTAGCAGGGAGGAAGAGAAAGAAAAGAGAGAAGGCAGAGGGAAAAAGTCAACAGACGTTGAGAAGGGAGTGGGAGGAAGAGACAGGGCGAGTGTTACGAGGGAAAAAATAACAAACCCTGACCGACAGAGGAGTCTTCAAAATATTCAGAAAGAACTCACTAAAGCAGCTAGGCTGGGTCAGAGCTGAGACAACCGATCCTTTGTGGCTGCAAGTCATGGAAAAAGGGCGCTCACCCACGAGTCTCTGTACTGCATTTTTACATGAGTATCTCATGTGAAGGAAAAGGGGTGTAGGGAAGCATGGGAACCCCATCCTCCCACCACCGGTTTGCCCTGCCCAACTCCAAGGTGCCCTAAAGATTCACTCCAGCTGTGTACTTAATTGGCAATGTCACATTGAGGGGTACAGCTAAGTCCCAAGAGACGGCACCCCGTTCCATGGGTGCTCTGCAATCGGAAATCTGCTGACCACATAGGGAAACTTTGTGCCTGGAGCAGGTCCTTCAGTCAGACAAACTGCGTGCCTACACGAGATTCAAACTCCTACAAGCTGAGCCATGCTCAGGCATTCACAGAGATGGGGACCACAAGACAGAGAGACCATTTAGAATACAGAAATAAACAATGGCTCACTGAAAAATGACCTGAGAAAAATAAACTACTGGGACAAAGAAACCAAGGAAGAGGCAAAAGAAACTAAACTAACATGAAAACGGAATGGTAAACACAGAATTGTACTGAAATGTTAAAGTCATGCTATTTAAACCCCACAATATGGCCTCCAGGTTTAGTGATAGATGCCTGCATGGGGGCTACACACGCGAGCGACTGCTGACACTTGCACGCTCAGCACATGTTCAAAAGTAAATAAAAATCGGAAGCGAGGGGAGGAGCTTCGCCGGCGACCAAGATGGCCGCGTAAGCTCGGAGCTCCGTGGACCGTCCGACCCACCGCAACTATCCTGCCTGAAATCCTGGTCCACATTGGTGGAATTGTAATGCTGGTGGCCTGCTGAGGTGGGGACTGCAATCGGCTTCCGAATCGGTGGCTCCTGAGCAAAGTTACGTTGAGCTGAACTTCGCTCCGTGACGGTGCCATTGTCCCTCCGGACTTCGTCACTTCGCACGATCAGACTGCGTAGTGCCCGCCTGCCGCCCTCGTTGGTGAAGCAATAGCGCTCCTGCTTGAGCCTTCTACACCCTGGTCTTGCCTTCTTGATTCGTCTGCCTTTCGGCTGTGGACCCGGACCAGTTGCCACCTCGCCTTTGTTCTCTCGTACCCGTCATGGCGGGCAGAGGTGATCCGGACAAGACATCGAATAAAGGTGGTCGGGGCAAATCGCAAACGCAACATAATCGCATGGAGCGATATGTGAACCTCAAGTCGCCACCTACATCGGGGGCCGTCTCTAAAGGGACCCCATCGACTAGCCCACCGGATGGCTCGGACCCCACCCTCGTGGACGTCATGGGTGCCATCACTAGCCTCCGTGCCGACATGCAGCAGCAGCACGAGACCCTGACCCACAAAGTGGACTCCATGGCGGTTGATATCACCCTTATAAGGGCCGACTTGGGCAAGACCAACGAGCGTGTGAAGGCTCTCGACATCAAGACCTCCAGCCTAACCTCGGACGTTTCCGAGTTACAGACTGAGGTCCGCAACCTGCGGATGACCGCTGATCTCTTCTCGAAGCGGCTGGAGGACTTTGAGGGGCGAGCCAGGCGGCAGAACGTCCGCATAGTAGGGGTACCGGAGGGATCCGAGAATGACGCAGCTGACCTATTTGTGGAGGACTTGGTTAAGACTCATTTGGCGCCCTCTGGACTGAGCAATTTCTTCTCAGTGGAACGTGCCCATCGTGTACCGGGAGGCCCGCCGAAATCGGGAGCAACGCCGCGACCGATTGTGGCGCGCCTCCTCAACTTCAGGGACCGGGATGCGATCCTTCAAGCTTCCAGATCGCATGGACCACTTCATTACCAAAATGCGGAGGTGCACTTTTATCCGGACTTCACCAGGCTTGTGCAGCGTCAGCGCTTGAGCTACGCGGGGGTGAAGAGACGCCTCAGAGACTTGGGTCTCAAGTACTCAATGATGTTCCCCGCGAAACTCCGTATTGAGCACAAGGGACGTGCCCTCTTCTTTGACTATCCTGAAAATGTCAGTGAATGGCTGGACACTGTTTCGCCTACTCGTGATGAACAAGAGGATGAAGCTGGAGGCGCCTCTGGCGGAGCGGAGCGGCAAGACTGAACTAGGAGCTGATGCTACCCCCGCCTCGAATGACCACCGGACTGGTGCTTCGTTACTTAATGGTCTCTCCTTTATTTACATGGTGGGTGGCGGGACGTTTTCACGGAGATTCCTTACTCCTCTGGGTCTTTCGTAGAGTAGTTAATGGGGCGACAGGCACACTGCTGGTTGGGGGGGCTTTTTAGTCTGCTGCAGGGGTGCAGGGTGGGGGGTATGTTGGGGACAGTTATTTTGTGTGTTGACTTTTCCTTTCTTTCTCTTGTGTGGCAATGGGACATTGGTGCTCCTGAACTGTTTTTGATGCGGGTGTATTTGGGCATTGGGTGGGGCGTGTAGTGGGTAATGGGGGGTAGAATGTTAAGAATTCTCAGTTGGAATGTTAACGGGTTGGGTGACCGAATTAAGAGAGGGGTGGTGATACAACTGATCAAACGTCACATGCCAGATGTTGTCCTTCTCCAAGAGACGCACTTGGTGGGCAACGCCTGTAAAGCTTTGAATCGCAAGGGATACAAAATGGTGGCGCACTCGGGGTTCTCTTCCGGCTCCCGGGGGGCGGGCATCCTCGTGCGCGCGTCCCTTCCCCTAGAGATAGAGGTCACCCTGATTGATGACAGGGGGCGGTACGCTGCCGTGGCTGGTAGATGGGAGGGGCGTTCCCTCACGTTGTTTTCTGTGTACGTTCCCCCGGGGCTTCAATCTAGTACCTTTCAGGACCTTGGTGGTGCCATCTTGTCTATGCCGGCTGGCCGGTTGATAGTGGGGGGTGACTTTAACTCAGTTTGCTCTGGTCTGCTTGATCGCCAACCGCCCCGCGACCTGCGTAGCCCGCAGATGTGGCTGCCCTCCTTTCTCGAATCCATGGGTCTGGTAGACGGATGGCGACTTCTACATCCCACGCTCCGTCAATTTTCCTTCCTATCGGGTGCACACGGGAGCCTTTCTCGCATTGATTATGTCCTCACATTGGCCTCGGACGCATTGGCCGTTTCCGAAGCCCGCTTTCTGGCGCGGGGCATTTCTGATCACTCCCCGTTATGGGTCTCCTTCGACTTTATGGTGGTCCTGTCGGAGCGACCGGCCGCGGTCAATCCGTGGTATTTTCGTAACATCAAAACCCGCTCCCTCCTGGCCAAAGCCATTGATCTCTATTTCTCCGAGAACGTGAGCTCGGTGAGATCGGCCACTACGCTCTGGGAGGCCTTCAAGACGGTGCTCCGTGGTGAGGCCCAGGCGCTTATCGCTGAGGCCCGCCGGACCAGGGATTCTGACATGATGGTGGTTGAGCAGGAGGTCCTGCGTCTCGAGGCCCAGCTGGGGCCCGAGCCGGACCCCTCTGTCTTGCATACCCTCTCGCTGAAACAAGCGGAGTACCATGCCTTGGCCACGAATGCCGCGCTCGCTCTGGCCAAGGAACAGCAAGGCCGCATCTATGATGTGAGCGATAAGGCTGGGAAGTTGCTGGCTTGGTTAGACAGAAGGGAGATGGCCAGCCGTGTGGTGCCCGAACTCCTCGGAGACGACGGCGTGGTCCTTACGGACCCTAGTGCCATCGTCGATTCATTCGCTGGCTACTTTCGAGGGGTCTATGAGTCTGCCTCGGAATTTTCGGAGGCGGACTCATCGGCCTTCCTTTCGGATATTGACCTACCCTGCCTTTCCGAGGATGAGAGAGCGGACTTGGATAGAGACATCACCGCCGACGAGATTGACCTTGCGATCCGCTCCCTACGGACCGGAAAGGCCTCCGGGCCTAACGGCATACCGGTGGAACTGTATAAAATCCGCTCGGACGCGGTCTCCCCGCACCTCCGGAAAATGTTCTTGGAGTCCTTTGAGAGGGGCTGTCTCCCCCTGGATCAACGACTGGCTACCATCGTGGTCATTCACAAGGAGGGTAAGCCACGGGACGTCTGTCGATCGTACCGTCCTATATCTCTCCTTAACGTGGAACCCAAGGTCCTCGCCAAGCTGCTCGCCAACCGGTTAATTGGCGTTATTAGCGACCTCGTGCACCCCGACCAGTCGGGATTCATCCCCCACCGAAACACCGCTCTCAACCTGCGGCGCCTCCACGGTGTCATGGCTAGGGCCCATACTCTCGAAGAGCCGGCTGTCCTCGCGTCCCTAGACGCCACTATGGCCTTCGACTCTCTCGAATGGCCATACCTCTGGGCAGTGCTTGCTAAACTCGGGTTCGGACCGGTCTTTGTGCGCTGGGTGAAGCCATTGTACGCGGACCAAATGGCCAATGTTACGGTCAATGGCCGCCTGTCGGCGCCATTCCCCCTACGTCGGGGTACTAGACAGGGTTGCCCCCTGTCGCCCCTTCTGTTTGCCTTGGCCCTTGACCCGCTTGCAGCTTTACTGCGTGTGCATCCTGACCTGCGAGGCATTACATGGGCCCCTGGCTTCGAAGACAGGGTCTCCCTGTACGCCGATGATATCCTGCTCTATCTGACTTCCCCCTGCAGGTCCCTCATTGTGGCCTTTGATGTGCTCCGACTTTTCGGGCGGTACTCTGGCCTGGTTATCAACTGGGCCAAGTCCTCCCTATATGTCCTCAAAGGAGATACTCCGCGTCTCCCCAGAGGCTGCAACATTCAGATTGCCACACGCGGTTTCAAGTACCTGGGCATCTACATCTCTGGTAACCCCAAGTTGAGGTATGACAACATCTTACTCCCCCCCTCTCCAGCGGTTACGGCGGGATGTGGACAGCTGGCGTAAACTGCCGCTCTCCCTTCTTGGCCGTGCCGCTCTGTTCAAGATGATGTCCCTGCCCAGGTTCCTATACGCACTCCAAAACGCCCAGGACCCGGTCCCGGCGCGCTACTTTCGTGATCTTGAAGGCCTCCTCCGGACCCTCCTCTGGGATGGTCGGCCCCGCGTTGCCATCCACAAACTCACACTCCCCTGGTACGACAGTGGCATCGCCCTCCCAGATGTGCGCCGCTACTATTGGTCTTCGCAACTTGCTGCCCTCAACCACGGATTTTATGGCCCTGTGGGGAGCCCCGGATATGCCATGGATAGATGGTTGATGGGCGAGGGTAACTATTATCGGGCCCTATACTCGAAGTCTTTTGACCGGCGGTTGACGGGCCTCACCCGTACGGCGGTCCGCACTTGGCGGGCGGTTACTAAGGCACAAGGGTGGCAGGGCAGACTCACGAGGTTCACTCCCCTCTTTGATTCGGACATCCTGGGTAGACTATGGCACACCAAGGGCTTTGATAAGTGGGACCTTATCGGCATCAGCAGGGTTGATGATATGCTCTCCAGGGGCTCAATTAAGACCTTCCCCCAGTTACAAACCGAATACCAGCTGGGCGCGACGGAGTTTTTTCGCTATGCTCAACTGAGGCACGCGCTGCTGTCGGCCTCTCCGCCGGACGGCGTCATTCCTGAGAGTTCCCCTCTGGAAGACAGGATACCAGACGGACACATGCCGGATAGCGCAATCTCCCTCTCCTATAAAAAATTGATCAATGTGCGCACGGACCTCCTCCTTAGTTTGAGAGACCAGTGGGTGGCGGATGGCCTTGAACTGGACGATGAGGATTGGCAGAGCGCAGTTTCCTCCCCTAAGGAGTTTGCCATTTCTTCCCGTCTTCGCCTCGTGCAATTTAAGATCTTGCACCGAGTGTATATGACAGGGCCCCGATTAATGCGCATGGGTTTCTCGCCTGACGGTCTCTGTCGTAGGGGCTGCGGAGCTCTTGCCACTTTTTTGCACATCCTTTGGGAATGCCCGTTAATCGCCTCCTACTGGAGGAGAGTGCACCGAGTTATGGAGGAGGTGACTGGCGTGGCTGCCCACGCGGAGGCCCGTAGATGCCTTCTGAACGTATGGGAGCCCTCCGATCACAACGTTGCGCAGACTAGATGGGTTACCCTTGGGAACATGGTGGCTAAGAGGGACATAGCCCAGAAATGGGGTGCATCCGCGGCCCCCCTGCTGGTACAGTGGAAGGCCAACATGGACTGGTGCATGTTCAGGGAGAAGACAGTATGTGGCCAGAGGGAGACCTCGAACTTGGACTAAAATTTGGGGAGCATGGAATGAGTACAGGGGAGATATGTGCTTACCGCCTGAATCAGTCAGCCTGCATGATAATGTGTCTCCCTAGCCTGTGACACCAACTGAGCTCTACTGTACTACATTCTCCTGTTACCTTCCCCCCCCCCCTCCTCCTTCCCATTCTGGTAACTTCTCCTTGTTGAACATTTCCCTGCCTTTCTCCCCTACCCATCCCTGACACCCAGCGTCACACTGCTCCCACTGCCACTTTCGCGCCCTCGGGCGCCCTTTTGTTGAACTTCATCTTAATATAAAATTAACCTTCGATGATTATGTTTCAATTGTTTGACACTACTTCTCTCCTCTTAACCCTGCTGCCTTGCCTCCGGGATGTCAGGCTGAATAGCTGTGTGTTCTGATTTCAATAAAGGTTTTCAAAAATTTAAAAAAAAAAAAAAAAAAAAAAAATCGGAAGCGAAACACCATCTTTTATGCTCATGAGCGGTTGTCCTTTTTAGGCAAAATGTTAGAGCCTGAACCATACGGCGGCAGTGTTTACCAGTCATTTCACGAGCCTAACTGATGGCTCTGGAGACGCTTATGAATTGATGAAATGTTTGAAACAGTGCACACACAGGGAGATTAGGTTGTGGGAAAAATGCGACAGGAGACCCTTTAAGTTCGTACGCGCACATTACATTTTTATTAATTTTTAGCTGAAACGTGGGAATATTTTTATTCATTAGCTAATGCAGCACCAACAGACAACCAGGAAAAGTCAACAAAATGTGTGACACGGTTTCAATGAGTGACGCCACGGAAACTAAACAAAAATAGTTCCACACAAAAGCTGATGACCACAGTACTTCGGGAACTGGAACTGATGAGAACCCCATTTTAAGATATATTAAATACAAAAGATTTACCAAGCATAGTGCAAACGCTGTGCAGGCAAAAGCTAACCAGCATTGGTAACGCTTTGGTTTTACCTATGTGGTGACTAATAAACTGTTTTTATCAATCACTATACGGAACAAAGTGATGAAAGAAAGAGCCCCCTGACAAGTATCCCAGGAGTGGAGAGGATGTGGTGCAGTGACTAAAGCTGCTGACTCAAGAGTTAGGGATCCCGGTTTGAGTCCTGGTGGCGAAACAGCCTGTAATTCTGGACAAATCACTCAATCTCCGAGTGTTAACTTAAGCTATATAAATCTGCTAATTTAATTAAGATCATCATGCAAGCAGAAAGAGGCAAACCTTTATGAAAAAAATAGTTCCTCCAAAGTGGATGTTAACAGTATTTCGGCTACGGGAAACTGATAAGAGAAGCAGATGCGGAACAAGCATGGGTAAATGCAGGAAAACATGCTACAATCTATAGAAATAGAGAAAAAGTAAGTGGCAAGCATAGAAGCCAATGAAAAGCTAGGAAAGCGTTGGGGCCTGATGTAAGCCCTTTTAAGATTTATATTAAAAGCAATAGACTTCACACAGGTGAAACCTAAAAATTAGAAAGTAATATTACAAAATGGGAAATAAATATATTACAAAATGTGCCACATTAAAGCTGCATATTTTGCCTTTTCGTGCCACATAATTAAGTATACCTTGCTGCAGTATTTGGTCCTCCCCTGCTCATAATTCCAGTGACCCAGACTTTAATACAGTGCTTGCAATTGGCAGGTACTGTCAGATACAGTGTATCGTCACTTCTTGAATTTGAAAGCGAGCACCTGCACTGGTCTCTGTTGGTACAATACTTTAAATGAGAGTACACCAGCACTTCTAACCAGAAATAAGGAGCCTGGGATAGTGAGTACCTGTGCTGTAGAATTTCAATTTTAGGCACTTACCCCTAAAGTGATATGAAAAAAACGGGGGGGGGGGGGGGGGGGGCTCTGAATGGGCCATGGCCTAATGTAATTAAAGGTGTTGGTTAAACAAGTATGTTAAAAATCTTACCATAGCAAGCTACCCCTACTAATTTGATGCCTCTTTCTGTTATTTAAGCTAGATATATAAAATAACTGACATTACACCTGACACAAGCCAGGACTATTGGTTTTGTCAATAGAGGTTAGCTGCATTAGATAAACAAATAATGACTATTGTAAATAATATTGCTAATTCTCCAATTTTGAAATTAGGAGACTGAGAAATAAGCACATCAATGTATTGCAACATTAATATGGCACTTACTACCCTTGAGAAGATATTGTAGCACTTTACATCAGGCAGGGTACTTAATACCACAAAGCCCTTCAGTATCAAGAAAAGTGACTGGCTCTGCTGAAGCCCATTAAGCCCCAGAGGGACGCCAATAACCCTGGGCGTAGTACTACGCTACGCTCGCGGAGCCTGCGTAGTTTGCGCTACTACGCGCTACGCAAATTGCACGTTGCACTGTGCAAAAATCGAGTAGCTTAGTCATTTTTTGCTTGCTCGTGGTCCTCAACATCAAGTTGGCGACCGCGAGCAAGCAAAATCAACATCCCAGAGAGATTTTTTCCTCGTTCGCGATCAGCAACATCAAGTTGCCGATTGAGAGTGTGGAAAATAAAACTCCCGGCGAGATTCTCAACGCGGGGAGGTCAGGTTTCTTATTGCGGGGAGGTCAGGTTTCTCATTGCGTGTGGTCAGGTTTCTCATTGCGTGTGGTCGCGACCGCTTGCAATGAGAAACTACCAGTCCACGTTGAGAAAGCTGTCACTCGAGTACAAATCTACTCGAGCGGCAGAAAATGACCGCTTGCACTGTGCAAGATGCTGTTTGCAATCATTGCACAGTGCGGACAAGCATCCGACACTGTGCAATCAGTGCGAACACCATTTTCATTATCGCACTACGCAGTTCGCATAGCTCGCGTAGTGCAGTTTCCATAGCTCGCGTAGTGCAGTTCGCATAGCGCTACTACGCAAACTACGCCCAGGGTTAGACACCAATCTGGCCCCTGCCGGATTGTGCTCCAGCCCAGAAGCTCCATAGAGATGTCAGTCATGTGACTACCTTCACCACAGCCTATGAAGCCCAATGGAGACATGAGCCTCACATATGACTTACTCTGCCCCGGCCCTAACGCTCAGCCAAAGACCTAACATGTATGTCATGAAGCATTCCCATTTTCCTGACTTTACTGCAGTTTAGATGAACAGCAAACAGAAGGACCCCTCTTGCACACTTTTTTTTAAATGTTGATATACAGCAAATTCAACTTTAGGCTATTTGTAGGCACGGGAAGATGACATGATTTGTCCAGAATCACATGATGTCGAGCAGACACTGAGATTGCAAGGATTCTCCCGCTTAGAAATCGGCAGCCCAGGCTGTGATGTCACATTCTCTCATCATGGCCAAATCTTCACAAGCCTGTGTGAAATCCCATGGGGAAGCTGCGAGGTTTAAAGGGCCCGCATTATCTTTCTGTAAAGCACGGTTATTCATCGCCTGTTCCAGCTCAGCTTATATTGTACGATTGTTTCCTTTTAATAGTATCTTCTCCTCTTGACCTTTGTAATGGTACACTTATGCACGGGGCTGTTATTGTATTGTAATTGCAGTATATAACACTATCCAGTACGAGGCATCAAACCATTTTACCTCAGGCAGCACGCTGCTCAGAGAACCTAGATTTCTGGTTAGTTCAGTTGTATTGGTTACTGTTTGCTATTTAATGGGATTTGTGCTGTGCGCTCAAAACAAACCATTCTATGCAGAAATTTCAGTTTTTATGTTGAATTAAAGTTTTTGGCGGTTGGTCACAATCATTAGTTGGAGGGGTGAATTCAAACACATGGTTGGTGGGATTAATACAGGAGGCAGTGGAGACTAGGTATTTCTAGGCTGCATATGTATACTTTGAATAGAGGGAGGAGACATTGTGATCTTGCAAATGAGCGGTGAGAAATTTGCTGAAACATAGGAAAGTCAATGGTGCATGTGTAAGAGTAGGTTGTGCTCAGATACAGGAGGCATGCAGAGGATGGAAGGAGAAGGACATTTGAAAGTGAGAAGAAAACAGAGGCGATTAACCAAAGTTTTAATTGCAAGGACAGTTTTTTAATGCCAGATTTAAGGAGTGTAGTGAATTTATTTTGAGACAGCATGCAGTATTTGGATGCAAAATGTAGAAATGTCTACTTATTAAAAATTCCATTACAGTTCAATTTCACAAGTACTAGAAACAGGTAAACCATCTCTCCATTGCTAGACTACAGTTAGACCACCAATTCACCCAGGTTGATCAGCTCAAGGGTTGAAAGAGAAAAATAATGGCTGGACTCACACGTCGAGAAAATACATGGGAAATAATATACACATTGAAAAAGAGATTCTGGTGTTCATCCTCTGGTTTGACTCTGCATTAAGTATACAGCAGAGTGGAATACATTTGAATGCTTCTGGTATGCATTGGCACCAGATGGAACAGGAGGACCACTTCCCAGACAGTGGGAGTGTATTACCTGCATTAAGTGGCTGGAGGGCAGGGGATGCAAACACTGGTGACGTGTGAGTGAGGGTGTGGTGAAACGGCTCTCTGTACAAGTTCAATGAACACTTTGTTAGCACGCAGTCGATTAGATTTTTTGAACCAGTGACCTTTTTGTTGAAGCTATGGGCAAGTAGAGGTGGTGCTGCAGGTTGAAAGGGACCCTTTAGGTGAAGCCAATCACACTTCAGTGCAGAGCCCTCACTCCTCTTTGGGCCTCTGTTGTGGGTGCTCCAGGCTGGAGACAGTCCTGCTGTGAGGGGCATCAACACATAAAGGCTGTGTCTGGAGCACAGACTGGAAGACATTTGAAATGTAAACGTATTGAAATCTACCTTTCCTTAACAGTGAAATAAGAAGCTCCTGTCCCAGCAGCTCTTTCCTCTAAATATTCACTCTGTTCCCCCAGTCTGCCACCAGTGTGGTTCTGTGGTCTTCTCAAATGGTGGCTGCGGAGAGGGATGGGGCAGCCCTTGGAAGTTTGATGCTCCGCTAGAGATTGCAGGCTGCGGAGCTGCGGGGCATAAAGCAAGCGTCTACAGTGTACTCTCTGGAAGTGCACTGCACATGGTCGGCCCTGTGATGACTGTGCTGTGGTAACATAGCTACCAGGATGTGACCAGTCTGATAGGGCTGTACGTTCGCTGCTTGGGGGAAGCAGGTGACCTTTAACACAAACTTCAAAATACCATTATAATAAAATATGCAAAAATAAAATAAATAAAAAATGCATTTAAAATAAGTGCAGAGTTATAGTGCGTCCTACACATTTGAAAGCTATGCGATACACACACATCTGGAAGGAAGCGCATGCTTTTCACCACAAATGAGTAGTAGATCTGCATGGTGCCTAGAACGACATAAAATTAAGAAAAAGTCCCAAGCAGCGGAAAAAAGGAACAGAGAGGCTGAGTCATGGTCAGTGACACACAGATGGCCGGAATGCATAGAACAGGGAGACATTTAAAACAACACATGAGTCCCTGAAAGGACCGTCTCGCTGATTTATAAGCTAATTAATAACATGGAAAATCCACTTGGTAGTATCAGGGATGCGTGGAGTGCAGATGGGTTGGAACTGGACGATGAGGATTGGACAGAGGCGGTCTCTTCCCCGAGGGTAGTGGCGGTCCAGATGAGGCTCAGGTTGGTGCAAATCAAAATCCTACATAGATCATACATCACTGGGCCAAGGCTGATTAAGATGGGGAGAGTGACTAGCTGAGATTGCAGGAGGGTGTGTGGTGAAGTGGGCACGTTCATACACATTTTATGGCACTGTGACGAGATACAAACGTACTGTATGAAGGTGCATGATGTTATGGGAGAAGTACTGGGAATGGTGATTCGACCGTAAGCCCGTAGATGTATTTGGAATATGTGGGAACCCACTGATTAAAAGGACTACCAGAAACAATGGGTGACGTTGGCGTGTATGGTACGTAACATAGTTCAGCTGTGGGGTGCCAATCAGTCACCACAGCCTGCCAAGTGGGTTCAGGATCTGGACTGGTGCATGTTTCGGGAGAGGGTTGTGTATGTGGCTAGGGGCTGTCCTGAGAAATGGGGGAAGATGTGGGGGGCTTGGAATGGCCACCGGGGTGAAATATGTACGCTCCCGAAGACATTAAGAGATGATGCAACGCTGGAATCCCCGTGATCCCAATTACTATATGTACTGTAATGAATATTTGCACGTTAGACAATAATGCCCCTACCGTGTTGGCAAGATTTGCTCACCTGATATATGTTGTTTTCTTTCTTTTTGTTTAATAAAAAGATATTTTAAAACACACATGAGTAAAGGCAGATGTATTTACAAACAGACGAGCACAGCAATAAAAGTACAAGTGAATACAAGTAAGTGAAACCAGATCTCCCCCCCCCTTTTTACCCCGCTTAGCAACAGGGATATTCTACATCAGAGTGAACAAAGGGTGCTCTGATATAGCAGTAATCAGCTGTAAGCTGTTGAAGCTATGTTTTCTAAGAATTGTGCACTTTTTTTGTCTAGAAGAGTGAGTAAAGTATTATACAAACAGTATTATTAGAGGGCAAAGTTGGTTAGGCCCTTACCTGTAGAAGTCCAAAGTACGGATTGAGCCTGTCTGTCTCCTAGGAGAATCTGAAAAGAGGAGTAGCTTTCCAGCCCCCCTGGGCATTAGCAAAAAGTTTTCCGATTGGCTCTCCAGCTCCCAGGCAACCCTGATCCCTCCTCTTACACCTGTCCAGGCCCCTTAAGGGTTTGCTGGGTGAACTGCAAAAAATTCACCCCCATTTTGTGACCTGGAGTTTCCCTGTTCCCCCGATTGCAGTGTACCAAAAAACAGAAGGTGGTAAGGAGGCAGACTAGTGCGGTCTCTCCTAAAATTTGAAGTGATTTTTCATACCTGTGATTGCATTATTTTAACAATTTTGCTTGTAGTCGTTACAGTTTAAAAATTGAAGTTTTTAACCTGACCATGATTACATCATTTCTCATCCATTTTGTGTAGAAACTGGTGGTTTGTAGTTGCCCGTGGCGGTTTCATTTAACCTGGTGGATTATGGGAATTGCAGACCATAGACTGTTGGTTTTTCTCACATTCACCCGTGACTACTTTTTTTTCCTTCCTAATTTCTCCCATGCTCTGTGCTCAGACCAGCATGTTAAGCTCTACACCCCCAGCTCCGATTAAGTGTTATGTGAGTGCCACCAGACCTCCCCCTTCTTCCTCATTAGTAACAGGGATATTCTACATCAGAGAGTGAACAGAGGGTGCTTTGAGACAGCAGTAATCTGCTGTGAGCTGTTTAAACTGTGTTTTTTAGGGATTGTGCACTCGTTTTTGTCTAGGAACGAGAGTAAAGTTTTATACAAACAGTATAAATAGTTAGAGGACAAAGTTGGTTAGACCCTTTCCTGCTGAAGTCCAAAGAGTTGATTGAGCCTCCTAGGAGATTCTGTATAGAGGAGCAGCTTCCAACTCCCTGGCCAGAAAACCATGTCTGAGGTCGCAGGGACCTTATATAGTCTGCTATTGGATGGTACATGTGTGCACCGATTGGTGGTTGTATCTGGTGTTTCTATTGGATTAGGATTAGGTATTTGAGGGTTCTGAGTCAGTGATTCAATGAATGTAGAGTTGGGGCTAGGGTTAGACTTTCTATAGGAAACAGGGATTAGGGTTCCCTGTGTGACTGGTTGCTGGACTAGGTGTGGTACTAGGGCTTGGGTTAGGTCTTCTATTGGACGTAGGAATTAGATTTTTGTGCCTGATTGAGTGATTGAACTAGGGCTATGATTGGCTGTAAGGTCTTCGTCTCCTATGGGTTCTAGAGTTTAGGGCTAGTGTTGTGATTGAATAGGGCTAGAGCTCCCATTGGCTGATGGGGTCATCTGACTACTAGGGCTATAAAAGGCCAAGGCTTAGGGCATCTCAACCCCGGTGCCGAGGACAAGGGTCTCGAGGACAAGGGTCTCGAGGACAAGGGTCTCGAGGACAAGGGTCTCGAGGACAAGGGTCTCGAGGACAAGGGTCTCGAGGACAAGGGTCTCGAGGACAAGGGTCTCGAGGACAAGCGTGAGTGTTTGTTTGAGACAGGTTGGGACCAGGGCCAGAAATGCTGTCCATTTTCACATACACCAATACCCACCCTACACCACCCACAAACAGTAACACACTCACATCAAATGTACTCCACATATTTACTACAAACCAACCCTATGCACAAATCAAGGTGCCAGCATACACTAAAAAACCACACCTACATACCCTTCTTTCCAGCTACCACACATTTCCACCATCACCTACAAACAGTACACAACGTCATCCTATACAACTAGCCAATCCACTCATCACTAACAACCAAAAGCCACACCTTACTTAACTATAACCCATCCAGACACAGTCCCCGCTCTAATTACGACTAACAGACGCCTGTGTATCACTAAAAAAACTATACTCAGCCTTCCATCATTTGTCCAAACACCCTCCTCTTCTTTCTACTACAATAACACAACCACACAACACTTATACTCCACGGCACCACACACTTTAACTCTTGAAGCATTCAAGTCGAAGACAAACACTCTTAAATCTATTTCATCCCCTCCTACACTCTACTCACAAACGCTTCACCACTCCTTTACCTTACAACTTCCACTCGCAAACAATACTATACAAACAAATCCATCTCAGAACAAATGCATGAGCACCTCTTTTCATTACTTCCCAAAAACAAAACATATCACGCACACCAACACATCAATATCTCTCAAGCGCACCACTCATAAATAATACTTAGTCACAAATTACAATCATACACCCACCTTTCAAACTACACAAATTAAACTACAATGCCAAGCTTTCTCTCTTCCGCCACACATAACATACATACAGCAACTCTCTTCTAAGTGCCTCTTATCCATTGGGCAATTTAGAACCTTACTACATGACCCCATACTGCACAACCATCCCTAAATCCTACACCTTCCACCCTAAACACACACACACAAAATAAGCAACGTCCCACACATCACAACTTTGCATCTCCATGTCTACTGCACAACAAGGTTACACCCCAAAAACAACACAGCACCCCAACTCACTCTCAAACACCATCTCAACCACCTACGACATAGATCCATCAAATTTCCTTCTTAGCCTGCGGGACGAGGACCACCTTACAGAACAGCTACACAATTGCCATCCTAATACCATACTAAAAGCAATCCTGCTACAAACCCACACAATACTGATCACTCTTCTACAAAACAAAGTCTCACTGTCACCAACGCACATTGTCTAAACTGTCTACTAATAAATGCTCAATCGCTCTCTAAAAACAAACATCACATCTACGACCCTCTCACTGACACAACACCAGACATACTATTCATAACTGAATCATGGTTGGGAGAGGATATGGCTCTAGTCCTGCATGAAGCCGTACCTCTAGGCTATCAAACGATCACACAAAATCGTATAGGCAAAAAAGGAGGTTGCCTAGCTGTAGTGATATGTAATGTTTGCATGAGCAAAGAATACATATCACTAAAGTTGACAAAATCTCCCTAAAGAATTGAGATGGTCTTCTCACCCGATGCAATCCTACACCGTCTTCCTCCTGTAACTGCTTGCTCCTTTACAGACCTCCACCTAACAAGGCAAAAATCCCAGACACTTCTAGACAGTTTCAAACCTGATAACAATGCCCATCAAACTATGCATTTTGGGTGACCTCAACCTTTGGTTTGACAAACCCAATATGCCCCATCTGAAAGCAATCGCTGGCCTAGACAAGCTGAACCTGCATCAGATCATCCACAAACCCACACAAATCGCTAGACACATCCTATGTGTCATTTAGGCTAATATCGAACCAGTTACCTTTTAAACTATAACTTCAGTCACATGGTCAGACAACCATTTGCTTGCTTTCCAAAATAAAACAACACTAAGCGACTCATCTAGAACCACCTTAGATGCATCCACCTATTGACCATGGAACAAATTCAATTTGGAACACTTAGAAACACAAATAACACCCAGTATAGATCTGGAAACAAATTCTGTTCAAAAACTATGAGTGGCTACATGAAGCTTTTTTTACCCGGATACCACTCAAAACCACACAACAGAACAAATGAAAAACAAGCACCAACGTGCCTGGCTCAAAACAAACTCCAAACAAGACAATCTTCGCCTACAGAAAAATGAACAGATTATACAGGTCGGCTATCAAAAAAGAAAAGAAAATGTACTAGTCAAACAGAATTCAAAATGCTAAATGTGTAAATAACGAATTCTATTAAAAAACTCAATGTATTTCGTAAACCGAATTGCCTGGAAGGAAGTCATCCTGTTACTCAAGATTTCACTGACAAACTGGCAAAGCATTACACGGACAAAGCAGATATGTTGTACTCATACTTAAAACAGAGAAAGCACGCCCACTTACCCTTTTCCAAAACAATCCAAGAATACTCTAAACCCAGCCTCTCCGTTCCTTCCAACACAATTAATTTATGGACCTAGTCAAAGCAAGCAAGCCCGCCGACAGTACTTCTGACCCGTGTCCAATGCTAACTTTCAAGACAATTCTTCTAACAACCTTTTCTGCCACTCCAGAAAGAAAAATCAAACTATTCCTTAACTACCGGAATATTTCCAGAAGAACTCAAAAAGTCAGACATATGGACAATGGACCTTTCCTGGGCAAACTGATCAAAAGAGCAGCTTTCACCCAGATGTCACATTCATGGAAGAGAATACCATACTTTCAGACTACCAAACAGGATTCCGTCCGGGAAGAAGCACAGAATCTGCCCTCCTTGCCATCTGGAATGACTTGAGGAACACAGTTGACCGCAACAAGTTTGCTGTGCTTCTCCTCTTGGACCTCTTGGCTGTCCTTTGACATGGTTGACCATGACACTCTGATACAAAGACTCTAAGAAGCCGGCATACAGAGGACTGCTCTAGACTAGATCGCATCCTACCTTCAAAACACGACTAATGTCATCCATACCCCACCTTTCTCGCCCAAACCGTACTCCACAAAAGCAGGGGTCCCTCAAGGCTCTATCATCTCGCCCATGCTTTTCAACATCTAAATGAAGTCATTACCGGTACTGATCAATCAATTTCACATCATGTGATATAACTATGAGGACACGCAAATATTCCTTCAACTGGAATATCCCAAAGTCTTTGGAAACTCACCAATTTTTATTTGTCTCAGAGCCGTGCCTCAATGGATGACTTTGAGCCATTTCAAAATTGAATGCTTCCAAAAAGGAAATACTCCCGTGCAGCTATTGAAAACATTATGACCCGCTTGCCACCTGGCCTGATGAACTGGGGCCACCACCTAAAGTATTGAAGGAAGTAAACAACCTCGAAATGACCATGGACTCCAAGCTATTGAATAATGCCCAGGTGGACAAACGAGCAAGATCAAGATTTGTTACTATAAAACTCTGAGACGAATCTTCCTCCATGTGGGATTTCCACACAAGCCCAAGCTACCATCTCCCTGGTTCTGTCCTAACTCTATTACACCAATAGCCTCTGCCACTGATTACCTTTAACAACCATTAAAAGACTAAAACGGATTCAGAACTCGGCTGCCAGACTACTCTTGCATATCAAACCGCAAGACCACATCTCCCCTGTATTGAAAGCCCTACATTGTTTACCTGTTGCCTGAAGATCAAAGTTCAAGCTGCTTTATATCACCCACAAAGCGATACATCTTCATCAGAAATAAAATCACCAAACACATTCAACAAAGGAACCTCCACTCTAGAGTGGCACCTCGCCTCAAAATCCCAAGATACAAGAAAAATACCATGGGTGGCCCATCCTTCTCTGCTCGAGCAGCCAAACTATGAAACTCTTCCCCCCCCCCTCAACATAAGATCCATGGACAAACACCTTATCTTCAGAAAACTACGCACGAACTGGCTCCTCCCTACGTAAGCACCATATGCAAACAAATAGACAGCATATCCCTCTGTATATAAACATGTATTTGTTTTATAGATATGTACCTATGTGTGTTGCTTTGTATAAACATGTAGAATTATTATGTTTTTAAAAAAAATGAAGTACAACACTTGAATACCAGAGTTTATCTAATGCATTTTCAATCTACATATACTTACTTAATTTATGCATCTGTATGCCTTGCATTTACTTTTTTTAATAAATTTACTTTTCTCCTAAAAAGCATACAATGCCCCCACTTATTTCTCACCCTATACACCTCAATATATCCTCTAACAACTCTCTGACTCATCTCAAACCTCTTTCTACTACTCTTGCCAATGCAATACCCTATTTCTCATCCTATACCTCTATCAATATATCATCTACACAGTCTCATTCATTCGTTCCAAACCCCATTCCACTACTATGATCCCCAAAATAACCCTTTCTAGACTCTCTCCTACTCTAACCATCCTTGCTTTATCTGGCACCTCTTTTACTATACAGATCACCAAAACAAGCCTTTCTAAACTCTTCCCTTCCATGTCCTTTTTTACTCATCCCAAACCTCCTCATACTGCTATGACCTCCCTAAAAAAAAGTCTAAATCCTACACTCTTCTATCCCTCCACTATCCTTTTCAGTCAAAATAAAAGGCCAACATGTCCACTTCTCAAATGTTCATATTTCACTATACGAATTCACCACTAATCCTTTATGGGTTCCAGAGTAGCATGCTGCTCACCAAAAAAGCACTTCAACACTTCATCAGGGGGGAGCCAGCACTATATAAATGCAAAGCTTTTTCCCTTTTATATCCCCCGCTACCCTGATCAATCCAAAGAACTGACTAACACATCCACCACTCAAATTACTTTCATGTTTCACTATACTAATTGAACACTAATCCTTAATGGGTTCCGGAGTAGTGTGCTACTCGCCAAAAAAAGTGATTCAACATCCCATTGGGGTAACAAGCACTATATAAATGCAAACCTTTTTCCCTTTTCTATCCCTCCGCTACCCTTCTTAATACAAATAACTGACTAACATATCCACCACCCAAATTACTTTCATATTTCACTATACTAATCCGACCCTAATCCTTTTGGGGTTCTGGAGTAGCGTGTTTCTCACCAATTCAAATATATTGCCGTAAAGACTAGGTAAAGCACCAGACATGTGAAGTTTAATAATCGGTAGCTCCCTAGTGAAGTGAAAAATATAGACACTCAGTGACTCAATTAACTAGAAGAACCTAGGTGTAACAAGCATATGCATTTTATTCTTCAGGAGGGGGAGAAATGCGCAACAGCAGTGTTTCACTCAGGGCTGGCGTACCTGAAGGGGCACTGACGTGAAAAAAGTGAAGAATGGTGTGCCAGGCATTTCATTTGGGAGGATGCAAGAAGAAAGGAGGCAGTCACACTCCTATCAGAAAAATAAAAAATAAATAAAAGACGGTTCAATTGTTCAATATTGGAACTGAGAGGTAACAGGGATGGTAAAGGACAGTGTTTCGTGACGGGAGGTACATATGGTCAAAAGAGCTAAACTGGAAGAGGAACCAGGAAAAAAACAAAAAAAACGTTTGTTCGATTCCAAAGCCACATTATTGTGTGCAGAAACAGGAGTTGTGCACTATCCACATCCATTCATTAATGGAGAGGAGTTATACATGGTTGCGCACACAGTGGCATAATGAAGCATTTTTATATATAATGCAAGTCTTACAAGGCAAAGCAAAAAAGGTTTCCACCAGCAAAACGTAAGAGTATTAACAGGAAAGCCATTAAAAGAACAATGACCCCTCTTTAACAGCTAATCTGCATTTCTATTGCTTAAAAACGCGTTCACTTTGCAGTCAACCGAAAGCAAGTAAACGCCAGGCTCCCTCTAAGACAGCTCAACAATCGACCTCTCGGTCATTGAAGCTTTGGCAAGAGTAGGGACGAGCTGAACCTGGCCAGCCTAAAGCAAATGAAGCCAGCAAATGGAAGGCAAGAAAACATAAGTCACAAACCACACAGCCAATAGCAATCAACGGTGGAATGCACTCTTAGGTCAATTTTCTTAAAGTCCTCAAGTGGTCTTCAGAAAAAGCAGATAGCTGTGCTGTCTGGTAGGCTGCGAACTAAAAACCCAGAGGCCAAAGACATGAGATGATCAAGTAAACAGTCCTTGCTGCTGCCATGTGGATAATATTAAACTGTAACCATGTTCACACAAATTTTATTGTGCGAACGTCTAGTATCCTGCAATCCCCTTTCCCGGACACCGGGTTAACGCCCTCAGAAAACGTTACATGAATTGGCCTCCCAGTCCCTACAACAGCCGTAGGCTAGAGGGACACTGACACTGAGCATCAGGCCCAGTTCTAGAGGGTGGGCCGGGTGGGCCAGGCCCACCCAAACTTGAGCCTGGCCCACCCGAACATGAGCCTTGGGCCTTGGCCCGAGGCTTGATGTGAGCCGTTTTTTGCCCCCATCTGTGTTCGGGCTGGCTCTCCTGATCAGAATTTATGAGGCTGCTGCAGCCTCTGCGCAGCCCAGCACAGATTATCGCGGCCCATTGTCACATACAGAATGACAATGGGCCAAAGCCAGAATGCACAGCATGTGGTGGGAGCTTCCGCCCTGGCCTTAGGGCACAGGTCTTCAAACGGTGGTGCGCTCCTCCCTGGGAGCCCGTGACTGCATTCCCAGAGGGGCACAACTGCGTCTGCAAGGAAGGAATTGTAAATGAAGATAGCCTGGAAGCGTACGTTTATCTGGTGAGTTCACAGGCTGTCTTCTTTTATATGCAGAAGTTAAACAGCATAAAAAATTTGCACCTGTAATCCTGAGTGTTTCCTGGGGCACTGTCATTGAGTAGGGAGACGGGGCTCAAGGGTAAACAACATGCTAATAACTATGTAATTTTTTCATTTTCATATAATTGCATATATAAAAAACGCGCACACACAGTAAATGAAAAAACAAAGCAAATGAAACGGATTTTGGGAAAATATACTCTCTCTTACGTTATAAACCTCCGTTATCTAAAGCAATCACTGCAGATTTCTGTGTGACCAGAGTCTCCGATTTGAAACCTGGTTTTCACAGTGGGAAATAGTAACTAGTGTATTTATAGAGCTACACGTTCCATGCCTGTGGTAGAAAGCACTCTGGCATCAGATAAAGCATATATTAGCTCCTCGGCTTCTTTTATGTGTGTTGCTTAACCAGTTGCATAGGGTCCAGTGTCATGAGAGGCCTATTAAAGCCAGGGTCACTGTAATTATGCAGCAGGGAAGGACCAAATCATGTGGCAGGGTTGACTAAATTATGTGGCATGAAAAGAAAAATAATGTGGCGTTATACAGAACATTTTGTCATACATTTGATTTGTTACTTTGTCATTTTTACATGTGGTAAAAACTATCTGGGCATTGGTTTCACCTCATTAATGCTGGTATAATACCCAAATATAGCAAAAAGCAAAAGAAAGGTGACCAGTCAAGCTTTGCAAAGAGCGTTTCACAGAGAGATGAGAGCACCTTTACAGCAAAAAGGTGGGGGCAGCACGTTGGAGCTCATTATTTCTAAAAGGGAGGAGTTGTGTCCTACTTTGGAACCTAGTTCAGGTCCTCCTGTCAGCTCAACTCAAATCATTAAATAGTCCAGTGCCTACAATAAAAAATATATATATATAATAAATTAATATGAACTTGTGTTTGTGTAATGTAAATGGAGCTTATTTAAAGTTTCCCAATGCCCTTGGGCCGGGTCCTCCCTACATAAAACCAAAAAAGGGATGGATAACCGGTTTCAAAATTGGAGTGATAGCCATGGTCGTTAAGTTGTGAAAGAGGCAGAGGAGGTGGAGGGCTACTTAGGGCCTCAGCTATCAGTGCAGAAAGTGCAATTCCATTGGGGCCCAGGAGTGCAAGGGGCTCACAAGAACCAAATTATGGAGAGAACAGTTTTTTTGTCAATTTCTGTTATTGTTTGATGATTTCCCCTATCATATGTTTCACATTTACTGTGGATTATGAACTACAAAAAAGTATCCATGATTTGATCTCAAAAGCTCTGCCTATGCGCTCAGCCCTGCCTCTCCTGTTTCCCAATCCTTGGAATAAAGTTTTGCAGGGGTCCCCAACTTCAAAACATTTTGCTTTGGGGGCTCTGTGCAAAAAAGTTTGAACACCTCTGTCTTAGGGTATGACAGTGAGGCCTCACCACGGGAGATGCTGCCCATGCGGGCCAGAGTTTTCACTCCCCTTTGAACAGGAGGTGATGGGGGCAAAAAACAGGGTTCTGCTCCCTCCTCACACTGGATGGCTGGCCCAACTCCAATTCATGCTGGCCAGGAAAGGCATCCTCACTGCTCTACCAACCTCCCATCTCAAACTTAGAATTGAACCAGAAACTAACCCTGCCTTACCTGTCTCTTTGAGATGTGGCATTTAATGTATAGACTTTGTCAGCAGATGCCCTTGGCAGCGAGTTTCCTGGGCCCTAATGCCACCACTGTGGTTCTTTTTGAGAGACCAAATGTTTGATCATGTACTCCTTCCTTGGAAAAAACATAAAGCCCTTTCAATCAAAACCAGCGAAACTGAAAATGTTTACGCCTGTAGGTTATTTTTTCAGATAGCACACTCATTTACTGCTTCCTGCTGGGGTGTATGAATATAACCAGGGCGACTGGAATTATGCAGCATTGGGCAGGGAGCCAGGCTGCTTGCATCCTGGGCAGGAGCCGAGAAGACATGGGACCCGGTAAGCTAGGCTTACAAAAAATATATATTATTAAATTAAACCCCCCTCCCGCGCGTGACCTCCTGCCCCCTCTCCATCCCCCGCCCCCCTGCTAGTCATGCCGGCCGCGATTAACTCAGTGGCCCACCCGAATGCACCATTGGCCCACCCAAATATAAATTCCTGGAGCCGGGCCTGCTGAGCATTCTCCTCACCTGCTACCACCAGAAGCAAGGTCTCTGATGTGCCCAGCATAGACTGGGCGCTTGCCATGCGATAGGGGGGAGGGGATTCGAATACTGCAGCTCAGGGCTCCCATCAAATGATGAGCTATCAGTAAAAGGGCGACATGTTTACATACGGTACACTAGCAATAAGAAAGTGCGCCAAAAACACACTTTTTAAAACTTGACCACTCCCCCAAGTGAGGGATGAATGTGATTTCCTAAATAGGATTTTGCGCCAAACTACTGTCAGCCTTCTTAATGGATTGGAATTGAGAGAAAGTTCAGTTTAAAATAAAGAGCACAATTTGCAGAGGTCGTACTATGAAGATCAAAGAGCAATTACGGAAAATAATAAATGGAGGACTAACTAACCACATGCTTTAGTAAAGCAGACGCCGTGGGAACCATTTCGCACCCATTGTTAAATCTTTACACAACTTACAGTTGTGAGAAAGGGGGTACGCCTAACTTGAAACCAACCAAATATCATCAATGGTTATATCGGATCATTTTCAATATGTGCCGAGGCAGATTGTACTCCAAAAGGGCAAACGTTTCAAGTCTGACAGCTGACTGTTGGAGAAACTGACCAGGGCCACTGGAATTAAGTGATTTTGTGACCGCAGCATTTTTTTATATTGCATCTGCATTGATGTAGTACATTTGCCTCAAAATCCATCTGCAACAATCCACAGATTGTAATAAAAAAATGTTCTAGCTCAAACGGATCAATTATTCATAATGTACAGTCATGTGTTCTCGTGCACTGGAAGGCCATTCGAAAAGTTTCTGATCGTCTTTCAGTTGCTTATTTTCGTATTTGATTGTTAATCTAGCAAGGTGATTTTCTGCCCAGACTGTATTACCATGTGAAAAACTACAAAACAATTAAGTAATAACATTTGTTAAAAAAAATTAGCCGCATAATGTTGCAAAACGTGCCTTTTCTTACCGCCTAATCCAATGCTCCCCTGCAGCATAAATTCAGTGGCTCTGGCTAAGACTACGGACAATTTGGGAGCAGTCTATTTTTTTAAGCAGATACGAGCTTTCATTTATCAACATGGACGAGAGGCCAATACGACCCAAAATAAGCCAAGCCCTCAGTACCACCTACTGCGGGCAGATGTGCAATTGTATTGCTACACTAAGTATTAACATTGCTACAAACAGCATTTAAGTCCGTGCCACACAACTGATAGGTGTGGAACATTGGCAGGTCCTTTACAAAGGTTAGAAGACTTTAAATTGCCTACTGCAGTTGTCAGAAGCAAAACCGGTACAGGGGAAGCTTTTGCTCACAGTATGTGTGATCAATGGCGAAATAGTGAAATTAGACTTCAACACAATGTGTTAAATTACACCATATAATTAGCCTTTTGTGTTGAAAAATTTAGGAAAACACACCACTGTTTCTACGTCGCTGCAATACTCCAGCGGCAGCACATAATCCAAGGTTCCTTGCTGCATAGTCACCCTCGCCCTACTATTTGGCTATTAATGGTAAATGAGACCAACATTGCAAAACACCCGGACACGTACACAACTTGAACAAAAAAGTGTGTAAAGGAGCCACATAATGCACATTTGAAGTAGAGCATGATAAACATCAGCATAACACCCGTTACCATCACTTCCGAAAGAGCAGTGGCCACTGGCACAATCATCCCTCTCCAGAGCAGCGCACAGCCCTCACAGTCCGAGCAGCATGGCGTCCTTGTTGCAAAGCCAAGGCTCGGCCAAAATCTAATGAATCGTAATTTAGCTCTATCCCACTTATCAGACAATCACAGGTCGCGACACAACTAAACTCCGGCGCATTTCTCTCAACGCTCCCCTAAAAAAAATGCACTTCTATTTATTAGTCTTATGTCTAATATGAATAAAATAAGTAAACTTTCCCCATTAACGAAATATAATGTAAGAGTTAGGCAATATGAACACATATCCAGAAACAACTGCATCAAAGAAAGGATCTGGGTAACTTTTCACAAGAAAGACTTGAGAAATGACATGTTGCACCGGCTTTTTACACCAAAATTAATTCCAAAAACAATGTTCCAATGAAAGCGGAAATGCAATTTGGAGCTCTGCAGCTAACAGGATACATGCACCTAGGCAGCAAACTGACATTTATTCAGGCGTGTGGTACTAGAAAACTAACACTCGTGTTTGGCACAACAACTTACCCAGGAACCGGCTCAGGCATGGCTGGTGGTGGCGGCGGCGGCGGTTCTGGTTTTCCTCCTTTCAGCTCGGACATGGGAGTTGTTGGGAGGATCTCCTCCTTGGGCTCAATAATGCCGACACGGCCAGGCGGTGGCTTCTTGGGCCCAATCTTGCCACCTGGCCGCCTAATTTTCATTTTGATTCCAAGCACACCTCGCCGTGTAGTCATCAAAGCCCAAACTGCCAGCGTTTCTTCCCCTGCCTCTCTCTACCTCTGCATTCCGACCAATTGGAGCCATTATCGTTAATTTACTCAGCAGTCTGCAATCATAATAAGCATCTCCATCTGCCTCTCATCTTTCCCCCTCACTAGTGACCGTTAACCTCACTCAGGCGCGCAACACCAATTGAACTCACCGGGCTTCAAACCCCCCGTCGTGTGTGGCAGCCCGGGATGAGACAGATCCCGGGCACACACAGAGCCGCACCTGAACGTTTAACAGGTCATTTGAATGTTAATTAGGCCTTGCAGTTGTTTCACCCCTTCTAAGAGCCCCTGCAGCTGCCTACGGATTTAAGGTTCAGCCCCCCCTCCCCGAAATTTGACTTTAGTTGCGTCTCTGACCTCACTCATTGGTCAGCATGACTGCAGACCAGGGAATGACTTTTAACGTGTATATTTGCGCCAAAACTGTACCCCTCGCCCCCTGTGGACTTCAGCCAACTATCAAACAACAAAGGAGTCTCTTGGAAGGCCGGTAAGGTCTCATACTGTCTGGCAGGTAAGATTTCTTTTCATGCAAAGAGCAAAATGGAGACCCGATAGGAACCTATCTCAAACGTGTTTTTTATTTTGCTGGGGGGGGTGAACGCCGGACCCAAGACACTTTTTGGGAAACGTGCCACAAGCAGACTCATGCTACCTGTTGTGTATCAGCGAAGTCAACCTACACCAAAGATGTAGACATTTTTGCCACCTCGACCTCCTGTGCCAGAATGCAGCCCTTAATGGCCGTTCATATCAGGCCAAGCACGACCGCCAGATACCAGCGGAGACTCTCTTTCAGGCGCTCTCCGAGTCTCTACCCTGGAATAAGAGGCGCAACTAGAACCACATTTTGGGGAGGCTAAGAACATTTTTCGGGGGGGGGGGGGGGTTAATTCTTCCTGCAATAGGCACAGACAGAGTGGAGATGCAGGGGCTCTAAGATTGAGCGCAAAATCAACAAAACCTCATTAATAAGCAAATGGTCTTTAAAGACCTATGAAGTACTCAGGTGCGGCTGTGTGTGTGTGCTGTCTCAGCCAAGTTGACAACAGGGGGGGGGGGGGGGGGAGTTGAAGCCCTTTGCGCGCCTGGCTGGAATCACCGTTTTCGGACGCACTTGAGCGTGAACATGCTTCGCCGTAATTCAATCA
Source organism: Lissotriton vulgaris (assembly GCF_964263255.1). Lineage (NCBI taxonomy): Eukaryota > Metazoa > Chordata > Amphibia > Caudata > Salamandridae > Lissotriton > Lissotriton vulgaris. The sequence goes on from NC_141695.1 coordinate 932,942,425, forward strand.
ACCCTTACTAGGCGCAGGCGAGACCATACCCTGATCTATTAGTACGGACTGACTCGGTACACGTAACGATTGGACGTTACCAAGGGGGGCGGGGGGCGTACAATCTATTTACAAGCATTAACAATGGTATTGGTGGATACTTGATTGATGGACCAACGCCCATTGGTTTAGCACCTCCCTCCCTCCCAAACCGACCGGCCGCAGTCTCAGGAACAGCCGTGTGAGCTGGGTCTATTACTTGGCAGGCAGTCCGAGCACCTTTAAAAAGTAGAGGCGGCTTTGAATTTTTAAACAAATTCTTTTTGTGCTCTCTGCTGTGTACCTTTCTTCATCCCATTTGTAAGGTGTCAAAGACTATGTAGGGACAGAGAAGGTTTGGCTTAGTGGCTAGGGCGGCCGACCTTGAAGCAGGTTCGAATTTGGCAGGAGACTAAACATCCTGTGATTCTGGTTTAATCACTTCATCTCCTAGTGCCTAAAAATGAACGTGTCCGGCTGGTGCTCCAATAAAACGCTCTGATACATTCAGGTCGAGTTCCCGTTATAAAAAAACTGCAAAAAAGATGAAGTCTCATTATCTTATCTTTCCCCATTGACAAGCATACTGCAGCAGTTACTTTTATTAGCTTCACTTATAATAAGCATTTGCAATGCAATAGATCTCGCATTACTGGTAGTGGGAGCTTTTGACGCTGTTAATATTAATGCAACGCCAATAGCTCAAACATTGAGTAATACGGGACCCATTGTATTGCAAATGCTTGTTAAACAAATGGACTGATGTTCGACCATCATTGGGCCGTGACGTGTATGCTGACAGTTATTGTGCCCGACGCAGGGAAGCGCCTTGAAGAACTCCCGACTCTAATGAGTCAAAGATTCAAAATAGCTTTTTGAAAAATACAGTAACTTGTCGAGAAATAACGTCCTGGGGTTTTAACCTTTCTTTTAAATCGAGTAGTAATGTAGGACCGGACTACTGCATAAGAACTTATCTGTCCCTCGGCTTTGTGTTTTTTCTTGGGTGGTGGGCGAAATGCACTTCGCTCAGTGTGCCCAATTTCTCATTCAACTGTTGCCCAATGAGCTGTGCTCTGATGCTGTTTTTGAGGGCTTCTAAATTAATGGCCTTGGCGCTAGGTACAGTGGCCACAGCCTGTATGCTATGCGGACGTCATTTCTCTAAAATGGCCGCAAATATAGGATATAAGCGGGCCTTTTTCCGTACATTATTCTAGGATCTGTAATGTACAGCGGAACCATGCGAAGTCTCAGATCGCCGACTACAGAAACGATTAGCGAAGATAATTGTAAACGTTATTGACCCTGCAAAGATAAGTAGCCAAGTCGTCCCCTCCAACATGATGGGCGGCAGAGAGAGGTTGCATAAACGGATTGTGAGAACGGGTGCCGAGAAATGGGACAGTGCCATGGCAAATGTGTACCAGCATTAGGTATGCAAGAATACAAAGTACACATGCATTTGAAATGCAATAGGTCTCGCATTTGTGAAACTTAGAGCTTTCGGTGTTAAAATCGCACAGTTTTTTACATTTTTTTCCCGAATGTAGTGGAATATGATATTTGCATAGCGCTATTGTTATTCGTATGACCTTATTGCGCCGGAGGAAATGAGTTATAAAGGAGAGAAGACCAGAGTAATATGCAGGTTGGGGGGGAAAAAGTAACAATGGAATTATATGCTCCTGAAGCAATACCTGATTAAAGAGGACTATGTGTTTCATAAACAAGACACAATCTACGATCTACAACCTACTGGATAATCTCAGAGTTCAAAAGCAAATACATCAGTAGCTCAAACAAAGTCAAAATAAAACAAGCATTTTCAATGAATCGGTCTCGCCTTTGGGACCTTATATGTATTTAGCTATGCAACACATTAGCCTGGGGGCTGAAACATCTACTGCTCTTTAACATTGAGGGAAAATAAGCACAAAGCTGTGTGACACGCCGGGTATGGGTACACTTGAAGAGAAATATTGCCTTTCAGCGAGAAACAGTATAGTACAAAACTCCTTTTCTTTTAATATAAAATCAGGGCCTTCGGTGGTCATATCACCGAAAATACAAGATTTGAAAAAATATTATTGTCTACAGGTGCTCATGGAAGACAATTTCTGTGGATTGGAGTCTAGAGAATACTAAAGCGATTCTGGTATTTTACTGACCTCTGCTGGTCGTTTTCTTTCAAGAAAGTAAAATAGAGGCAGTTACCAGAAAAATGTAAAAGAGAACGTCCCTAAGCAGAAAGCAATTCTGGCATTTTACTGACCACTGCTGGTCGTTTTCTATTAAGAAAGTTAAATAGAGACAATTGAACAGAAAAAAGAGTCCATAGGCGGATGCAGCCAAGTCCTAGGGCTGATCTCCAGAGCCCACAAAGTATATGCACATATAAGTATATACTAAAGTAGATACACGAGGTCTTGAATGCTCGACCTCAAAAAACAGGGCACATGGTGGGGGGACTGGCATGTTCTTTCAATGGTTTAATATGTTTCTGTACAGTTGCTGATTGTTGAATTCAAGTACTAAAGTGATACTATTAAGTTTAACATTTTCTGTAGCCAGTAGTTATTGTCACATATATTGGTTTTAGTAAAGCACTCTCACCCAGCCCTTGGCACTTTTATGTGCATTAAAAAAACCTTCAAAATAAACATAGATACACAGATAGACACACACAAATGTGCAAGCACACCTACACAGACATGCACACATTTGGAAACAGGCAGCTGCATACACAGATAGATGCAACCGTATAAGCAGACATACACACACTTATGCACACATACCTATGCAGGCACAAGCACATATAAACACAGATGCACATGCGCATAGAGATATGCACATTAGGAAGCATGCACATACATATACAGCATTACCAAGAGGAGATACATTTACACTCTGACACACGCATGTGCATATACACAAGCACACACACACACACAGGCATTCCTAAATACCTAGGCATATGTGCACACTTAGACACAGATGCATGCAGGCATGCACTCGCACATATAAACACACACTGTCTTTTGTCTCACCCATGTGAAGTGGCTAGAATGAAATATTTAATTTACATGCTTGGAAAATGTAAGCATTTGAAGTGCAGATAGGGAGGCAGGCTGAACAAAAGTCAGAGGTGAGTATGTGATAAGGGGAGAGCTATACAGAAAATCCGACGGGAGAAATAGAGATACAGATGGGAAGAAACAAAGATATTAAGGACAGAGAGCGTGATGGGGCAACATGGGTGGATGGAAAAGTACAGAGAGAAAGAGAGAGAGAGAGAGAGAAGAGGTTACTTGGGTGAAGAAGTAAGACAAGAGTAGAACTTAGGGATACTATCACTTCACTCTGACCGCAAAAGTGACAGGTCTGGCTGCAAACTACTGGCAGGAATTGTGACAGGTTCACTCTGGCCGCAAAAGTGACAGGTCTGGCCGCAAACTGCTGGCCGCAAAAGTGACAGGTCTGGGTTTCAAAAGTGACAGGTTTGGCCGCAAACTACTGGCAGCAATCACTCTGGTGTTAAAAATGACAGGTCTGGCCGCAAAAGAACTGTGGCCGCAAAAGTGACAGGTGTCACTTTTGCGCCCCGTGTTCCCAAAAGTAACACATGACACTTTTGCTGCCAAGAGCGCTTAAAAGCAGCTGTCCCCTAAGGGGCGGATGAGTCACAGGGGGGAGGGTTGTTTTGGAGACCGAGGCGTGGCTGAACCATCCTGAGGCCATGTGTCCCTGTTGTGGTGTAGAGGTGTATGCCTCTTTTAGGGGTTGTGGCTTCTTAGAATACATATAAGCCGTTGTCAAGAGCCTGGGGCAGCAAGCAGACCCCGGACTACGTCAAGGGGCGCCATAGCAAAAATGAAGAGATACAACCCATTCGTGAAAAAAACTTGGTTTGATGGCTCACAGCCCCCATCAGTAGATATTACAGAACCTTCAGACCCTTGGTAATGGACGAGAATGCTCAACCAGAAGAACCTAATGATATGGGCTGTGACATTACTACTTTTGGCGGTGGCCTTTGCGTGCGTATGAACGACATCAGTCTCAAGGATTGGCCTCGCCGTGCATCCCTGATTAGACCCTTGGTAATGGACGAGAATGCTCAACCAGAAGAACCTAATGATATGGGATGCGACGTTACTACTTTTGGCGGTGGCCTTTGTGTGCGTATGAACGACATCAGTCTCAAGGATTGGCCTCGCCGTGCATCCCTGATTAAACGCGACAGCAGCGCTAGCGAAGGTTCGAGTGATGGCGGGGCGTCTGAGCAAAGCAAACTCTTGGAGTTGGAAGATGATGAAGAATCCATAGTTCCGCCTAATACCCCTGTCTATGAAAACTTGGGTTTTTAGGAGGATGTTGTTCCTGAGAAGGCCCTGGTGCAACAGTCTGATAGAAGCAGCAAAGCTGATGGGGCATCGGTGGATATTAGCGACTCTCAAGATGGCAGAGCCGCAGCTGAGGGCTGTGAACATGAGAAGGTTAGTAAAAATGTTATGAGCAGCCATCTATATAAGGATGTATTTCATTTCTTCAACTAACAAACGTTAATATTTCCTCCATTTTTTTTGCCCCCTCTAGACAGTAACCCCTCCGGGATGCACTTACTTCATAATGCACTATGACAAAGAAGATGTACCACCTCCTAACACGCCCATCTATGAAGACATGGATGTTCAGGAGGATATGAGTCCTACAAAGGTAGTTGTGCAACAGCCTGATACAAGCGTTGAAGATGATGTGGTATCGCAGGATATTACCGACTCTCAAGATTTCAGAGCAGCCGCAGAGGGCGGTGAAAATGTGTGGGTTAGTAAAAAATGTTAGGAGTAGACCCTTTACATGAAAGTTTGTTTTGTTTCTACCGTTAATGGGCTGTCAATATTTCTCTTTTGAACCTAGGGTGCAAAACCAAAAAGAACCGATGCCCAGGGGCAGACTGCAAAGGGGCGCAGCTTGAATCTGTCTTGCATATGCTGTTCAAACCAGACTGGAAGTTCCACAAAGCCGAGTGCAGATGTTCCTATGGATTGTGAAGATGTCTGTAAGAACGACAACTTTGAAAAGGAAACACAGAGGGTCACCAGAGATGTCATATTGGGTGTTAAAGGTTTCGCAGCTGTGGTTGTACGCATATGTGTCAAACGGGACTATTACAGCGTGTGTTTCGGCCACCGTATTAGGGACCCTCAACAGGGTGCGCACAAGTGTCTAGCCGAATCATACAAAGATCGAATAATCCCGTACATATGTAGTTTGCTAGACCCGTACAAGATGTATAAGCTGCTAAAGGTGGTGCACGTACTGAGCGTTTAAAATAAATATGTCCACCCGAACATGCTGAAGATCTTGGCGGCGACACTCAAGGAGATACGCTATGCCAGCGACCTCTGCGCAAAACTAAGAAGTATGCCAAGTGCCTGTGCGTGCTGTGACTCATAGAATGGCGCATGTGTAATGTGTATCTAAAAAACAGAAAAATAGTGTCCCTGGCACCACAAAGGTTATTTTATAATAAATAAGTCCTGATGTATTGTTACATGCTAGCGTGTATTTAAAGTAAGTAGTAGAATGTTACACCCAAAAGAGGTCTATGTGTTAAGCCGTACTTACTATGCATATTGTGAAAAGATATGAAACCCCTTTGCCTATGATTTGCTAATATTCTTTATTTTTAATAAAATGTTCTTACACAAAACAAGCGTCTTTCATTTCCTGTGCTGTAACGACTGATAACATGTCGGGGGACCTGTTAAGAAAACTTTATTATGATACAAGCGGGGTTGGCAGATTTGGAAGCGTCGCCGCTCTATATAGAAGGGCTGTGGGTGAAAAGGAGTCGGTAAGCAAAGAAGCTGTGAAGACGTGGTTATCAGGAGAGGAGGCGTATTCACTCCATAAACCTGCCAGAAGACGTTTTAAGAGGCATCCTACAATCGTTAATGCACGTATAGATTATCAGTGGCAAGCGGACATAATTAGCCTTCAAGATATAGCAAAACATAACAGCAACGCCTGTTGTATATTAACAGTCATATATGTGTTGTCAAAGTACGCCTACGCAGAGCCTCTGCGTGATAAAAGTGGGGCTAGCGTCACGACATCTTTTAAAATCATCTTCAATAAGGGGCGTATTCCTCAAAAACTACAAACAGACGCCGGAAAGAATTCTTAATCTAGTCATTTCAGAAATTATTAAAGCAGCACAATGTTCAACATTTTGTAACACACACAGAGGTAAAAGCAGCGGTTGTAGAACGGTTTAACAGAACTTTAAAGTCTAAGATGTGGAGGTATTTTACGGCATACAGCACCTACAGATACGAGGATGTTCTACAGGCTTTTGTAGCTGTATATAATGCCAGTTATCATAGGACCATCAAAATGGCACCCGAAGAGGTAACACCTTGTAATTCATTAACTGTTTGGAGAAATGTGTATGGTTGTAATTTCGGTACAAAGGTGAAGAAGCCTGTTTTTAAAAAAGGTGATCACGTAAGGATTTCAAAATTGAAAGCAGTCTTCACGAACGGTTACCAACAGACTTTTAGCGATTAAATATTTATAGTGGAAAGTTTGGAGCTTAAAGAAGGGTTGTATGTTTACAGGTGAAAGGACTATGATGGAGAAACGGTGTCTGGGGCTTTTTACAAGGAAGAGCTACAAAAGGTGCCCGATGATCCGAACCGTGTGCATAGGCTTAAAAAGGTTCTGAAAAGGAAAGGTAGTGGTGCTAAGAGCCAGGCATATGTCAAATGGTGGGGATGGCCGGAGGAATTTAACAGTTGGGTGTTGGCCAGCTCCCTGAAGGGTTTGTGAGCTAAAAGCAGCTGATATGATGGAGACAACGCCCTTTTATATAACCTTACCATCAAAGGCTTCTAAGGACATGTTCCCCAACAATCAGATTTCTAATTACACCGTCAAATTGGCTAAGCCTGTGGACCTGAAAGGGGACTGGGAGGTTGCCCTTACAGAAATCCAATACCCTAGTACATGGAATACATTTACAGCGGCTGAAACCAAGTTTCACATCAAGCGTAAACAGGACCCCATGGGCATACACTTATCCTTCCCTTACTGCTACTACCCAAACGTTTCAAGCATTGTCGACACCATCAACAAATCCATAGCTGTCATAGAACCACATCCGAAAATTCATCTGGTGCTACATAACACTCGCAGGAAGGTGTTTCTTAAAGCCATAAATCGCAACACCCTGTTTAACTGCTCCGGTAAATTAAGAAAGGTTTTAGGTACAGTACAACATGTGAAAGTCCAGTGGAACAAGATCACACATGCCCCGATATTAATGGTGGGTTCTACACTCTCTATGTGTATAGTGATATTGTAAAGGCTCAGAGGATCGGGGATAGTTACTCGCCGCTGTTAAGATGGGTCCATGTTCAGGGTGATAATAATACGATGGTCAACATAAAATGTAACAAACCTACGTCGCAGTTTCTAAAAAAACATTTTGACACTATTTCAATTATGATCTACGATGATCAGTCTGAGCCAGTGGCCTTTAAATAGTTAAAGTTATTGTTAAGCTTCATTAAAGGACTAGACACAACATGGGATATTAAGCAGCCAGAATGGTGGTTATGAAAACATACGGGGATCCTTCTATGTACAGGGACTATTACAGAAGTCAAGCCAGTTATGGAGGACCATCGAACTTTCAAGGTTCACCTGTTATGTACACGGCAGGAGTAGGATGATTCTTTAGGAGTCTGTTTAGAAGAGCTATGCTTTTCCTGAGAAGAGGCTATGAAATTACAAAACCTCATGTTAAGGCTGCTGCTATGAACATTGCCCATGATCTGGTGGGGTCTTTTACATCGGCGGTTGCAGAGTGCATGAACAAACAGCCGCAAGAAGGAGCTGGTTTGGTGTATAAGCTCAGCGCAAGTGTCAAAAGGAAACGTCGTGTTTACAGACGCAGGCGGTCCCCTATAAAAAAAAGGCGGAGCTCGTCAAAACGCACTCAGAAAAGAAGAGCTCCAAGAAGGAAGAGAGCTGCGAAGAAGCGAAGCTGCTCTAAAGTAAATATTTTTTAAAGCATGATAAACAACGCCATGGCCTTCGTACATTGTGGATCTAGAGAGTGTGCCAAATCAGTTAGACTTGTTTACTCTAAAACCCACACAGACAAGCATCGAAAACAGCTTCTTCATGGAGGTATCACCTTTATCAGCATTGACACCGTTGGCCCCTATAGAGTTTTTTGTGTCAGGGTCCATGGATATGTATTTGGATCTCAACAACACGCTGCTGCATCTTATGAGTAAAATCGTTGAAGACGACGCTAAAGTGACAACAATCACTTACCCTCTAGCTACCATGTTTAATCAAGTGGACATCACCTTGGGTGATCGGCTCATCACACAGAACGATAACATATACGCCTACAGAGCCTACATCGAGAGCATTCTAAATTACAGTAGAGACGCCCTTGACACACAGCTTTCAGCGGATCTCTTTCACAGGGATAGATACGGTCAGTTTGAAATCACAGCTCTGGATGTCACCAATAAGGACTTTATGAAAAGAGCAGGGCAGGTAGCAGCCAATCGTGCCTTTGACCTCCTGGGGCGCATACATTCAGACCTCTTCTTCCAAGATAAACTGGTCATCAACGGAATTGATCTTAAGATCAAGCTCAATCGCAACAAGGACTCATTCTGCCTCATCAGCGGGGATGCGGAGCAGTACAAGCTGAAGCGAGCCTGTTTGTAAAGAGAGTGAAAGTGTCCCCGAGCGTCAGGTTACCACACGCCGAAGCTTTACAAATATCTAACGCCAAGTACGCTGTGGAAAGAGTATCTCTGAAGGTATTCAGTATCCCGGCAGGTACCCGCTTAACACAACAGCAGAATTTATTTCTGGGGCAGCTACCCAAACTCATCATCATCGGTTTTGTGGACAATACAGCTTTTAGCGGCACCTATGCCTCAAACCCCTTCAACTTTAAACATTACTGTATCAACTACGCGGCGCTGGTTCACAAGGGCAATGTGATTCCTGCAAAACCCTACACATCCAGTTTTACAACAGCCAATTACATCAGGGAAAATCAAGGGCTGGTTTCGATAACCGGGAAGCATCAAAGGGACTGTGGTGTGGCCGTGTCAAGAGAATGCTATGGGAGCGGATACACGCTGTTCGCATTCGACCTAACACCCGACATGGAAGATGGCGATCACTACAACTTGGTAAAAAATGGGAATCTAAAAGCTGAAATACGATTCGCAGATCCACTGGGGGCAAATGTGAACATGGTCGTATTCTCGGTATTCAACAGCATCATTCAGATCAACCACGTCAGACAGATTTTTTTTGACTATCTTTAACCTCTTCGCCGCTAATGACAAGGGTAACTCGTCATGGACTTTCCATTGATTTCAATGGAAATTATATGAGAAGAAGAGTAATGCCTTAGCAGTAAAGGGGTTAAAACATTTGTGAAAGGGACACTGTGCAGATACGTGACTTCTTAAGCAGACATAAATACGCTAGGAAAAACTTTTTAGGGGTTTTCACTAGCGATGGGTTACCAACCGAAATAGGGTCAGAAAGACAACGCACCCTAGTCTTTAACACAGACCCTCATGACAAGGGTGGGACACATTGGGCTGCCGTGTTTATAGCTAGTGACAAGGTTACAGATTTGACAGTACAGCAGAGTTCCCTGAACACAGTATCTATACACCGTCTATATTCAAGTTTGTGAAAAAAGCGGCAGCTGTGGTGGAGTATAACAAGCTGAGGGTCCAGGATTCCATGGCCATCACATGCGGGGAACACTGTATTTATTTTATCAGTAAATTGTCAGAGGGTGTTTCGTTTAGAAATTTCTTAAATCTATATTCGAGGGATCTTGTTAACAGTGACAGTATAGTTGGGAAATATGTAAAAAAAAACACAAGGGCATCGGTCAGTCCTTTGAAAATAGAATATGCAGCTTGTCAAAACTGTAAGGGTTTATAACAGATGTGTGCTTAATGTTGAACATGTAAAATAAAGACATTATATTTTTAAAAAAATGCATTCAGACTCTGTATTTCAAAATACATGCACCATAAATGTTTTAAAAGATGACTGAGACGGATTGAAAAGTTATAACATGTGTTTATTACAAACAGGTTGGTAGGTTGGTCATTACATTGACAAACTTTATTGAAGAAACCTATGAAGAAAAAAAAAAAGACACGTTTATACATCTAACACACACAATTATTCAAAAAGTCTGTAGAAACATCAAGTGGTAATCCATGTGAGGGATTTGGTCTATGTCTTTTTGCGAGGTGGCACCGCAGGTGCAGGGGTAGACTAAGTAGGGGATAGCCTTCGAACGTCAGAACCTGAGGGTGATGGTAGTAGGGGGTCCTTCAAATTTTCTAGCAGACGACGGTGTTCATTATTACCAACGAGCGTGGAGGGTATATTGAGTTCAGCAGCGGCTCGCAGAAACTGATCCCAACCTCGCAGTGCATTTTGAGGCGTTAGGATTTTGGGGTGCGTGAGACCTTTGACTAGATCGTACATGTGCGACCCTGCAACCGGTTGTCCCTTGTAGAGAAATTTGCCTCGTTCATTCCAAGAGGTTAGGTCTTTAGAAGCTGCGAGTTTTCTCATTATCATCTGCGCAGCCCCTCTGTGCCTTTGGCTTATATTTTTTAAAAGATCGACAACAAAGGTATCTGAGGATGGTGCAAGATCGGCAGGCGGTTATAGGGGCCTGAGGGGCGTTGGCAGGAGCTGCTGGTTGTTCAGAGTCTGGGGTATATAGAGTCAGCTTGTTTTACTAGGTATTCCACTGGGTGTAGTAATTGAATAATTTTTTGAGAGTGCTGGTGTAAAGGTTAGCCTTGTCATAGAGGTTTAGATCAGTCCTGTTCAAAATGTCTTTAATTTCAATATCCAGGAGTAGAGTCTCATTTCTACGGATATCCCAGGCATTTTCCGAGGAAGACCCCATATACTCCATTTGCTGCATAGGAACCAGATACATTTTTGTGGCATGATCCATCACTGGCCTGAGAGGAGGCTTGTAATTACAGGTATAGCTATACCCAGCAAGTTACCTATAAAGCCCCTAGACTGTTTCACCAGTTTCTTCTTGGTGATGAGTGAGGCCCTTTTATTACAGAGCTTCTTGATAAGGCCCCTCTTCTTCTTCAGCACTTGTAACTGAGGTTTTATATAGGGACGTTGCCTTTTAGGGTGTTTAGGGCTATTTCTGAACTGGCAGACACTAAATCGCCAGAAGCGGCGCACAGGATGGCCTTTCTGTGTTAGGAGCTGGCTGTAACAAACATTTTCAGGAGAGCTAAAATGCTGCGTAAGGGGGGCAGACATGGTCAACACTGCGCGTTATAAGGGAGGGTCTGTAAATGGCCCTAAAAAACCTCATCAAGGCTTTTTATAGGTCAAGGTCTTGGGCATTGGGGTGTAAACTACCGGTAGCTCTGGAGGAAAAATATCAGCCCTCAGTCTATAGTCTTCTAGAGTTTCATTTTTTAAGTCTACCAACTGGTAACCGTGGGGTTTTGCTGCAGCGTCATTAAATGCCTCCATGAAGAAGGGGGTGTTTCCGGGGTACATCTGTTTAGCTGTGACAGCTATTTGTCATGGGGGTTTTTAAATAAAACAAGGTATGAAACGTTGAGAGCAATAGACCGACTGTTCTTTCCCTTGTAAAACAAGTTCTGCACAATGTAGCAGATGCTTAGATTGCGATGATGTGAATATTGAGTAAAAGCTTTCTCTAACTCCGGATGATCACCACCTTCACACATAAGGTCATCGACAATTATCATATTTACAAGGGTCGGGGCAGTAGCTCATCATAGTTGAGGTTATCCGGTATACGCTCTATAAATTTGATATGGGGGTGTTGTGAACGTATCTAGGACCCTAATTAAATATTCCCGATTTATGCCCTTATGTGGTTATAACAAATCATATCCTTATAAAGGCAAAAGAATCATAATCCATATTTAGTCATAGCCAATGCAGTCCAAATACAGCAAGGCTACTTCCCTAGACTCCTAGAAAGTACAACACATTCTTTAAACAAGCCAAACCTCCAGCAGCCCAGGAATTCCCCCTGCTTTTGTTTTGATTTGTCCTAGAACTCCTGAGAGTCCTGAAAGAACTACCAGTTCTTAGTGACAGTTCTTAGTGACGTCTTATGTCCAACCTTATGTCAAGCACGGCACCTTCCAGGTATAAATATATCAGCACTTGCCTTAAGCAACACACGGTGGTTTGGAGCAGAGCGGCTATCTACTTACCCAAAGCCCAGCTGATGCGAGTGCCGAAGGAAGCCGACCCTCCCATTTGACGCACTGACAGAGACGCTGTCTTTTCTCCTGCCGAGAAAATCCAGCTCCAGTGTTTACAGTCACCCTTGCGGGTTGCTGGGAGATCGAGTCCTGAGAATGAGATACAAGACCTCCTTCATTCTAAAACCAAGGTATGGAGCTGATTAGACCCTTAGCGAATTCTTGATTCAGATTCCTGGCAAAACTAACTTAACTTACACTGCAGCTCACTTACTCCTTCCCACGTACTAGGCTTAGGTTAGGTACACTGGGGTAGGCGTATTTTAGAAGCACCAGGTGAGTACGTTTAGTCAACTTTTAACATTGTATGTAATTGTATATATTTTATCTGTTTTAAGTATCATATGGCTCAGAAACCATATCAATGCTTTTACAGTATTATTTCATAATACTCCTTATACTGTACGCACTTTACTTTATGACAAGTATTGCAATTGTGGCAATTCATTTCTCTTGCATGAGAAAGAAGACTGCTCAATAAATAACAACTTTTATTGAAAACGCCCGTCTCTCTATTTCTCTGTACTCTGGTGAAACTAAGCATGCACGATTGACTGAGTGAAATAGCTATCTATTGTTTTCACACGACTCTGGAGATATACTCCTTATTCTGGAGGGAGCAAAGTTATCATGTTTATTTGGTTGTCAGAAACTAATCCCTTCTTGTCTAATCAGGAAAGTTATCTCCTTCCTGTTCATTCGAGAAAGTTTCTAGTGACCTTTGAGCTACCTGGCATACCTAAATAAGTCTAACATATTCAATAGAGACCTAGTCGACCTCAGTCCTACGTCTAAACTACCGTTTATGTTATTCCAATGCGCAGAGCCTATTGGGAATATAGGAACTACACTACATGGCGCCCAACGTTTGGTAAGGCGATAATCTAACGCAAGATACTAGAGTAACTCAGTCGTGCTTTTCACACAGACCCCTTTTCCAGTAAAAACTCCAATAGACGTCTAGAGTAGGTGAAGGGTTAATATCCACCAGAACTTAGTAGGAAGAGATTCCTATGTATTAGTTTTTGGTTTAGTCAACGTTGAAGGATACAGTGTTCAAAAATATTGTGCACCTAATCTTTGTTTCCTTGAAACTTACTCTGCAAACTTTCTGTCAGTAAAAATGTTAGATAGTGTGACACTGGGGGTCGGCTGGGGTTCAGTTATGGGCAACAGGCGGGTTCGTGGTAAAGAAGGCTTTATTGATGAAAACCAGTGATCAGTAGTACTCTTTCTTATAGGGTTGAATCTCCTTGGGGATCTACTCCTGCTGCGCCTTCGTCGGGTGACCTTCTCCTTCTCTCGGACCCCTTCCGGGCTTCGAGGGGGGGATTCGTCCTCGTCGGAGTCCGTCGCTGCGAAAGTATGGTTCTCGTTCCCCAGAAGGTAAAAAGAGAACAAGGGAGGTATCAGCTAACTGTATTAGAACTCGATGTCAGGGTAAGGGAGTGAGGGAAACCACCGGTGCTCTGAATCACTAATGTGCACTATCGTGAATGGGAAGGGCGTGTGCTCAGGGTAGGGGTCCCGGGATGTTAGGTTTCCCGTGGTCTGGTACCTAATGTACCTCTTAGATCCACCCAGCCCCGCAATCGGTCACGCACCTGTGAAAGCCACGCACCTCCCCTGGGTGAGTGGCTGGGCGACTCGCGGGAACGGTGGCCTCCTGGCTTCTCTCCGTCCGTAGCAGGCGCCGACTCTGCTTCCTGTAGGTGACTCTCCGCCTCTCCCCCGGCCTCTGATGTTCCACGCCGCACTCTTCCTCCGCCTCTCCTACTCTCCACTGCCTCCTCCGCTTTCCTTCTTCTCTCGCCGTCCTCTCCTCCATTCTCCGTATTCACCTCGCACTCCGTCCGCTCCACTCCTTCCTCCTCCGTCCTCCGGGTGATCAAGCACACCTGTGCCTCGGGGTGGAGTCCTTTTGTCGGAAACGAGTAGTATGCCGACTCCTCCCAGTCCGCCTCCTGCCAAGAGTTAAAGGGCCAGTCCTCTCCATCCTTATCGGCAATACCGGCTTCCGTGTCCTGAGAGGGGAGAGAGACAGGGGAGTATGGAAGAAGTACATTGTGGTTCACATCCCCGGTGTCCCCCCTGTCACAATGCATTCTGGTAGGTGTAGGCGGCGGTGCCGATCCGGTGACTGGGGACCTCGTGTACACCCCGTTACACACCTCCCCCCTAGGATGCTCCCGATCGGGGAGCGGATGTCTCGAGAGGAAGTCCGCACTCACGTTCTCCGTTCCTTTTGTGTGTCTGACGGTAAAGGAGTAGGGCTGCAACGCCAGAAACCACCTCATTACCCGTGCATTGTTCGATTTATTACGGGCCATCCATAAAAGGGGAGCATGGTCGGTGTACAGATCGAACGGGTGCCCCTCCAAGTAATAAGCAAGCTTCTCCACTGCCCACCTTACCGCCAAACACTCCTTTTCAATAGTCGCATATTTTAACTCCCTTGGGAACAGCTTACGACTCACATACACAATGGGGTGCTCTAGACCATCCGCCCCTTTTTGAGACAACACCGCCCCAATCCCATACTCCGAGGCATCGGTATGAAGTATAAAGGGAACTGAGAAATCTGGGGACGTTAATACCGGGGTGGAGGTGATGAGGCGTTTCAATTTCTGAAATGCAGTGTACATGGGGTCAGTAGGGCGTATGAGGGTACCTGATTTACCTGGGTTCCGTAAGGCATCCGTAAGGGGGGCTGCTATGTCTGCAAACGAAGGTATAAACCTACGGTAGTACCCTACCAAGCCCAGGAATGCCCTCATCTCTTTTCGGGTGGTCGGGAAGGGGGTATCTGCAATGGCCCTTACCTTCTCAATTTGAGGCTCTATCACACCATAGCCCAGCACATACCCGAGGTATTTCACTTTCTGGAAAGCGATCTTAGATTTTTTTGCGTTGACGCGAAGACCGGCATTCTCCAAAGCCAAAAAGACCCGGTGCAGATGCTGTAGGTGGTCTTCCCAGGTTTTACTGTGTATCACAATGTCGTCCAAATAGGCTGCTGCGATGGAAGAGACCGGGGCCAGAACAGTGTTCATGAGTCTCTGAAATGTAGCAGGGGCCCCATGCAGCCCGAAAGGTAGGACTGTAAACTCATAGTGCCCTGTATCTGTACTGAAGGCGGTTTTCTCTTTATCCACCTCCCTCAAGGGCACCTGCCAATAACCCTTGGTTAAATCCAGGGTCGTGATATATCTTGCTTCTCCTAGTTTGTCTACTATTTCATCGACGCGCGGAATGGGGTAAGCATCAAACTCCGAGATCTCATTAAGCGCCCGAAAATCCATACAGAATCGTCGACTCCCGTCGGGTTTGGGGATCATCACGATGGGACTCGACCACTGGCTGGTAGATGGTCTGATTACCCCCAGGTCCAACATATCTTTCACTTCTTTCCGGATGGCTGCTCTCCTCGCTTCTGGGACCCTGTAGGGTTTCATCTGAATGATTTTTCCAGGGAGGGTCTTGATACAGTGTTCAGCCATCGTCGTTCGTCCGGGTTGATCCGAGAACAGGCTTTCGTGTCGTTGTAGGAGTTGTCTCAGGTCGTCGGTTTGAGTTTGGTTTAGGTCTTCATTTACGTTCAGCTGCTCTATGGTGGTGTTGTTCTCCCCAGGGGTACTGATGGCTACCTGTACATCAGTGGGGGGTCTCCCGAGCCATTTCTTAAGCATATTTATGTGGTAAGTTTGGGTCCTCTTAGTGCCGATCTGTAAGGAGTAGGTGGTTTTACCTATCGTCCCCACCACTTTGTAGGGTCCGACCCAGGAAGCCTTAAACTTTTGGGTGGATGAGGGCAGGAGTACCAGAGCCCAGTCTCCTTCCTTCAACTGTCTCCACTTCTTTCCTTTGTCGTATGCTTTCTTTTGTCTGTGTTGACTGTCCTCTAGATGGGTGTAGGCCAAGTCTCTCAGTTTCCCCAACTTGCTTTTGAGACTGTGTGCATATTCCAGGGTGGAAGAGGTTTCCTCGGGTATCTCGTTTTCCCAGGCGTCTTTTGTCATTTCCATCAGCGACCTGGGCTGCCGTCCATACAAAAGTTCAAAGGAGGACACTCCTAGGCTACTTTGCCGTTGTCCTCGGATGACATAGAGAGCCAGAGGAAGTAGTTGATCCCACTCATTGCTGTTGACTTCCATCATTTTGCGTAAGGTGGTCTTTAGGGTACGGTTATATCTCTCTACTAACCCATCCGTTTGTGGGTGGTATACGGAGGTTCTAATTTGATGGACGTCCAGGTTTTTGCACACTTCTTTCATCAAACGTGATACAAAGGGGGTTCCCTGGTCTGTCAGGATTTCTTTGGGGAACCCCACTCTGCTAAACAGTTCTATCATTTTGTCGGCGACCTGTCGGGTAGTAGTGGCTGTTAGCGGGAAGGCCTCCGGAAACCTCGTGGCGTAGTCCACAACTACCAAGACGTATTGGAATCCTTTCTTGGTTTTGGGTAACGGGCCGATGATATCCATTCCCACTCTCTCGAATGGTTTGCCGATGATGGGAAGAGGCTGCAACGGTACTGCTTGGGGTCTGGTCATATTCTTCCTCTGGCATACGCTACATTCCTGGCAGTATCTGCTAGCGTCTTTATAGATGCCGGGCCAATAAAAATATCGCAGTATGTTCTGCGTCGTCTTCTCTGATCCAATGTGTCCGGCCACTAGATGACTATGGGCAAAGAAGAGTATTTGGTCCCGGAAGGGGATAGGAACCAGGAGTTGACCTTCTTCTTCATCTTTACCCTGCCGGTACAGTAGGTCCTGACGGATTACAAAACGGGGATACCGTGGTTGGGGATTGTCACTGTCCTGGTGCGCCTGTTCCCAGGCGTTGAGGAGGGAGGGATCGTTGATCTGGGCAAACCTAAAACTCTTGTCTAGTACCCAGGGCTCGGGGGCCAACAGAGCTGGTTTGGGGGACATAGAGGGGGTCTCGAGTTTTTGTAAACTGTGTCTAAACCAATGGAGGAACCGGGGGTTGTCTGTCCCTATGATTAAATCTTCAGGAAGGGTGCTAAGGACTCCTACCCGTATTAACTGCTGGGGGCCCTTGGTGGGTTGAATAGGGACCTGAGCCAGAGGGTAGGTTTTGACATCCCCGTGTACACATCGGATGGCTACTACTTGTTGGGGTAAGTACTGGCCTTTAGCTACGTGTTTCGTTCGTATGACCGACTGCCTACAGCCTGAATCTAGCAGTGCCTGGATGGAGGACCCGTTCACCTGTACACTTACTCTGTATGTACTCCCCATCTCCGCGGAGTAAAGAACAGCCCGGGGCAAGTATCCCACTTCCATAGGCTCCTCTGGAGGTCTTTTGGTGGGGCAAAACCGGGCAATGTGCCCCCAGTTACCACATTCGAAACATTGTGGCCCTGCAGAGGTGGGGGTCTCAGGTTTCCAAACTCGGTGCTTCGGGGGATCCACAGGGCGGGACGGAGGGGGTCGCCGTTCTGTCTTTACCGGTGGTTTGTGGACACGCTCCGGCTCCCAGCCTGACGAGCGGGGCTGGGCCCTTGTGAAGTTGGTGGCCATGTTGACTGCTTCTGTAGTAGTCAAGTTGGGATGTTGCCTGAGCCACCTCTGGGTAGCAAAAGGCAGCGCTTCAAGATATTGTTCGAGATATATTCTATCCATGATGTCCGCCTCAGTGCTTGTGGCAGGGGTCAACCACTTGTCCGCAGCCATTTTCAATCGAACAAATAGCGTCTTGGGGTTCTCCCCTGGAGCACCTCGTTCCTTCCTAAACCGGAGTCTATAGGCTTCATGGTCCAGTCCTAAATGGTCTAAGATAATCTTCTTTACCTCCTCATAGGGAGTATCCCCGTTTGGGTTGGCAACCTGGTAGGCTGCTTGGGCTTCTCCAGACAGGAGCGGTGCCAGAAAGAAAGGCCATTTGCTGATGGGCCACCCACAGGCTCTGGCAGCCCTCTCGAAATTGAGCATGAAGGAATCCGGGTCATCTCCTTGATGGTATTTCTGAAGGGACACCGCTGAGGTGCCGTGTGGTATAGATTGCGTCTCTCTGACTGTCCCGGTAGTCCCCGGATTCACCCATACTTGCTGTGTTTCCTCTTTGGAGGCTAGGGCTTTCTTCAGGATCTCTCGGTCCGCCTGTGCCGAGGTTAGCTGTTGCTCGGCCACCCATCCCAGCTTCTCCTGTCCTTTGATTAGTTGCTGGATGAGGTTTTCCATCTCTGTATCGGGGTTTAAGTTGCCCGCATTCTCCACCACTGTGACACTGGGGGTCGGCTGGGGTTCAGTTATGGGCAACAGGCGGGTTCGTGGTAAAGAAGGCTTTATTGATGAAAACCAGTGATCAGTAGTACTCTTTCTTATAGGGTTGAATCTCCTTGGGGATCTACTCCTGCTGCGCCTTCGTCGGGTGACCTTCTCCTTCTCTCGGACCCCTTCCGGGCTTCGAGGGGGGGATTCGTCCTCGTCGGAGTCCGTCGCTGCGAAAGTATGGTTCTCGTTCCCCAGAAGGTAAAAAGAGAACAAGGGAGGTATCAGCTAACTGTATTAGAACTCGATGTCAGGGTAAGGGAGTGAGGGAAACCACCGGTGCTCTGAATCACTAATGTGCACTATCGTGAATGGGAAGGGCGTGTGCTCAGGGTAGGGGTCCCGGGATGTTAGGTTTCCCGTGGTCTGGTACCTAATGTACCTCTTAGATCCACCCAGCCCCGCAATCGGTCACGCACCTGTGAAAGCCACGCACCTCCCCTGGGTGAGTGGCTGGGCGACTCGCGGGAACGGTGGCCTCCTGGCTTCTCTCCGTCCGTAGCAGGCGCCGACTCTGCTTCCTGTAGGTGACTCTCCGCCTCTCCCCCGGCCTCTGATGTTCCACGCCGCACTCTTCCTCCGCCTCTCCTACTCTCCACTGCCTCCTCCGCTTTCCTTCTTCTCTCGCCGTCCTCTCCTCCGTTCTCCGTATTCACCTCGCACTCCGTCCGCTCCACTCCTTCCTCCTCCGTCCTCCGGGTGATCAAGCACACCTGTGCCTCGGGGTGGAGTCCTTTTGTCGGAAACGAGTAGTATGCCGACTCCTCCCAGTCCGCCTCCTGCCAAGAGTTAAAGGGCCAGTCCTCTCCATCCTTATCGGCAATACCGGCTTCCGTGTCCTGAGAGGGGAGAGAGACAGGGGAGTATGGAAGAAGTACATTGTGGTTCACATCCCCGGTGTCCCCCCTGTCACAATGCATTCTGGTAGGTGTAGGCGGCGGTGCCGATCCGGTGACTGGGGACCTCGTGTACACCCCGTTACAGATAGTGAGGACGAAAGAGAAAGAGCTAGACTAGCAGCTCCACTCTTAGCGGATGACACAACGGTCCAAAATGACGACCCGGATGTTATAATCATCCCGGTCAATATAAGAAAAACTATAACTATAAAACTTATAGAAAATGAAGTATCACCAAGAGGTGGTACAGTCGTATCTGTGGTAGAGGCCCATGAATATCGGCAGACAGAGGTATTCTATTCCTGGATACATTTTCCAGCAGCACATGCTGTGACACAGGAGTTCCACTACTATAAAATAGCGGAATCTCCAGAGGAATACTCTCCTTTCAAGGAAGTTGAAATTCCACTAACATACCAAGAGCACCTGCTCTGGGTAAATGGCGCCCTAAAACATCAAAAATACATTACCAGGCTCGTCCACTAGGTAGACCAGGAGCCACATGGCCGGTTCTAGCCAGCTACACACCCCATCCAGACATTGAAAAAATGTCAAGCGAAGAACTCTTAGTTAAAATAAAAGAATTAACAAAAGCATATAGAGATTTAGTTCAATTAACAGTTGACGGTACAACCTACCGACTAAATACACTAATTGAAAATCCTGAAAAAACTTTTATTAAAAATAATCTCAACTCTCAAAGGAAGAAGTGGGAGGGTAATAAACAAACCTCTCCCAGAGAAAAACAGTTGCAGACCAGAGGAAGGTATCCCCAACGAAGAGAAAGATCTCCGGAAGTGGGGGAGCAAGTCTCCACAACGGAAGCCCTCTGAAAAAAGATACAACCTTAGAAATAGGGACAATTTGAGAAAACCTGACGGATATCAAGATATTGATACACGTCCCTCTCAATCTTTTCAGACTTCCTCAAAGAAATCGGAAAGAAGAGGACGGTCAGAACATAAAGAAGAGCACGTCAAGTCCAAAGACAAGGAACCTGCTCATCAAAGTAAAAAATTACAATTTCCCAGAAAGAAGGTAGCCAGCATTAAAGTAAAACATGCCGAGAATTCTGAGGACACAACTGAAAAACGGAGAGTGGGCCCAGACAATGCTAGACAGCGCAGCAGAAGTGACAATAGCTCGCAAGATCCTGATGAATCTTCTGGAGACAGTGGACACGAATGAATATATTCAAGTGGAAACTGCAGACACCAGAGTTCGCGTCCCCCATAAACTATATGAAATAACATTACGTATAGAGGGAGATAAAACTAGGAAAATAAAAGGTCTCTTCTGGGAGAATCTATCTAAGGGTTATGATATCCTTCTAGCAGAGAAAGACTGGCCACCAAAGTTTGTCAGGGAGTGCCCACATGACGAAGAAATGATTATGTCTGCCTTCTCAAATCACATTCCAATTCATAAAAAATACACATTTGCAAGAAAATGGGCAGTGGCCCAAGCCCCTGCTTTATATAAAAATCATGTAGGGTGGGATGAGAATTCTCCTCACCGTAAAATCCAGTTAAAAAATCAACCTACTGCACAGAGGCAGTATCCTGTTAAAAAAGAAGCTAAAAAACAAGTAAGAGAAATTTTTGATCAACTTGAATATCAGGGGGTGATTGAAACATGCACCTCACAAATGAACAATCCTTTGTTTCCTGACTCCAAGCCAGACGATTCATATCGTCTAGTTTTGGACTACAGACACCTAAACTCTTGTTGCAAAACATTTGCACTACAAAACTCACACAGTGCAGCACTAATGAATAACATGGTGCGCAAGAAATATAAAACGACATTAGATATTTCAAATGGTTTCTTCTATCAAAGCATAGCACCTGAAAGCAGATATTTGACCGCTTTCTCCAGCATGAGGACTCAAAAACAATTTTGTTGTCTCCCACAGGGATTCAAGAACAGTCCAGGATTATTTTCAGCCAGAGTAACAGAGTTACTACAAATATATGATGATGAGGCATTATCTTATGTCAATGACATCTATCTTACAGATGATGACCTGGAGACTCACTTGAAAAGAGTGAACACCATCATACTTGGGTTCGCATCTGAAGGGTACAAATTCAACTTTAAAAAATCACGAATTGCCCATCTGACTGTCCTATTTTTAGGATATGAATTATCAAGTGAAGGCAAAAGTCTAGCAGAAAACTTCTTAGAGAAGTGTGCAGTACTCCAAGCTCCAAAAACGTTGAAAAACTTACAATCAATTCTTGGTGTCCTGAATTTCGGAAGAACATACATTCTGAATTATGCAGAGAGGGTTAAACCTCTCTACGAACTAATAAAACCTGATTATTAACCAATTAATTGGACTCAGAAACACACCAAAATTTTAAGATCATTACAGACAGACATGTTAACTAAAACAAAACTGCAAACACGCGCAAACAAACGCAACTTTGTAATCCGATTCATCCCAGGAAGATGCGGATTCACATACCTGACCTCTAATGAGGGAGAAACGGTACCAATAGCTTACAAATCACACTTGTACACTGTAGTGACCAGATATTTTGTCCTATTTCTGAGTGATGGTGACTTTAGTCTACTACCATCTTAGTATAGTGAACAGATCCCTATTTTCGGCTCATTCTTAGGGTTAGGCTACTGACTTTGGCATAATAATATGCCCTTTCATCACTTTTGGGCGTGAAGGCCTATATTAGAGGGTAGATCCTTTATTTCTGATATCATATTACCTATTGGTAGGGCTTGCTTATGTATTTTGATAGGGCTATGCGTCTCTTTTACCTTTTTTCGGGCCTACAGGGGCCAAACGAGAGAGACTCCATTTTCTTTCCTGCCTCGGCTGCTCAAGGCGCTTGTAGGTCAAGAGTGATGTTTTAGTTATGAGCTGTTGTTCACTGGAGAGGAACCGATCAGAGCTGGCCCTTATCGGAGGAATGTAAGCAGAGCTCGGGTTTTAGACGAAACAACAGTTGGCCACTGTGGGAGCGTCGGAGGCCCGGAGCCTAGTACAGGAATCTGGTGGGTGGCAGGTTACTGTCTGGAAATTTCCATGAACTAAGAGCTCTTTATATTAACGAGGTGTAGAGAGGAGAGGCAGGCAGTTGACAGTTGGCAGTTGCAATCGACAGTTGGAGTTTGGAACGATCGAAGGCTGATGATCTTTTGGAGAGACCGAAGTTACATCGTGAGTTAGTCTGTTAGAGCAGTTGGAGATAGTTAAACGTCGGAGTTAGAACAATCAGAGTGAAGAAGTTAGTTGAACAGATGGTTTCCAGAGCGGCTGAAACTATATCATTAGATTGAAGTCTGGAGGTGAAGACAGTTTGTGGGAGAGAGGAAGCCAGTGCAAAGTGATCGCTGCAGAGCTGAGAAATACAGAAGAAGACGAGAGAAGGGTTCCAGTGCTTTGAAAGAGCATAGCGGTGCAGACGTGTATTCGTGGGTGCAGACTAGAACCTGAGATGAGCCAAGGCACAGACGAGAGAGGGACCCAGATGACAGCTAGAACCGGACTCCGTAATTATAAGGTAAAGTCTGTCCTGCTATTATAATACGCAAATATACTAACTCTTTCCTTTACTTTTCAGGCTATGCTTAGACTGTTAGATAGTATTGTAACTTTATACTGTTTTCTTTGTCTGTTATTGTGTAATAAAGGGACCCCAGTTTGTAACAAACATATATATATTTGAGTATTATTTCTATGGTATAGCTAACCTTTCTTTACAGCCAGGTGCCAGCGTATGGAAGGATGGGCGATTCCCTTCCTACAGGTAACTGATGCGGGAGATTGATGTGAGTTTTACGTCATGGAATAATTCTTAAGTGTAACAATTTGGCAGTTCTTGTGTGAGAGGATCAGATCTCCTATCTATCACATGAGGGATAATAATTCATATAAGGTAGAAGATACTCCCAGTAAATATTAGGGACTTAGAAACTTCCCCAATAGAGAGAGAGAGCAGAAGGTACTAATAGGACAGTGAGATCCCTCAAGATAGGGCGTTAATGAGAACACCAATTGGGATTGGTGTGTAATGAGATTGCTCAAGACAGGGCATTAGTGAGAACACCAATTGGGGATGGTGTGTAGTGAGATAGCTCAAGATAGGGCGTTAATGAGAACACCAATTGTGGTTGGTGTGGTAGAGTGAGCTGCTCTCCAATATGAGAGGGAGGGTAGAATAGTCCGGGCCAGATTGTCGCGGGGCTATAAGGTGAGATCATAGGATGAGATATGGAATTCCGTAGTTATTGGTGACTATTCTTAGTAATCCCTTAGATCTAGCAGTGTTTTTGATGGTATAAGCTTGTATATTGCAAATTCCCCATTCCCGGGTAAGTACTCAGGGACTGTTGTAAATAGGGTCCGGGAAGGGATGTTGTTACTTTTTGGCCGGGTTGGTTGTATCTGAGTGAGTGGGTAATTCTTGGTCCGAGAATCCGGTCATTACATTGGCGTCACTAACCGTTTACGAAAGCTTGTAGCGCATTTTGTTTTTATCTTGTTGGTTTGCGCTCGGCGTCTGCGGAGGTTCTTTTTGTATATTTTTGTTTATTTCTGTATATATTTCTACTTTTGGTACGATGTTTTGGAGAAAATCAAAATCTACTTTTAAATTGCCTATTGAAATTCCCGTATGGTAATCAACGCCTTATGAGGCGCTAGCTCATGAATGGGCTGATTGTACTGGTTTGAGGGAGAGCTGGAATTCTTGTCTGGAAACAGCGGATCCAGCTCAGGTGATTGCTTGCTTACAGAAAGCGCCGATTGTGAAGGGCGAGGAGCTTCCTATATTAGGACGGAGAGGTTGGATTTTGTTGTATGCGTACAGGCTTGTACATGAGAAGTTTGTGAAGTTACAGCGTCAATGCAAAGAATTTGAAGATCAGTTTGTTGAAGTGCAGAATGCTTGTACTCTCTTGAGATGTCAGAATAAATTGCTTGCAGACAAACTAGATACATACCAGACTATTGCGGAAAGAGCTGCAGTTCGTATGGCTAAATACAAATACAGACATCGACGTGGTCGAGTCAGTAAAAGGAAAGTGCGTTTGGTTGTGGCGAAAGCAGGGCTCGATTGGAACCCTGATGAGTGGGATGGTAATATCTGGGACTCGAATGAGTCTGGCTCCTCCGCTGAGGAGAATGAGAGGAGTGAACCTTCTCGTACTGAACGTGACTGTAAATCGTGTGCTTCTTGTAAATCTGACGATCAGTGTAAATGTGATGATCGTGCAGAGGTTTCTGCACATCCTGTCTTTCGGAGGAAATTACAACAGGCTCCTGGCAATCCCAATGGGATTCCTTTGGATAGTTTGGAAGATTTTACACAACAGGAAGTTAGTGACATTTTGGTACGATTTCGACAACGGCCTGGTGAGGCTTTACTTACATGGATGGTGCGTCTTTTTGAATTGGGTGCTGCTGGCATCATGTTGGATATGGGAGATGCGCTGAAGTTCTGTTCTTTGAGTTCCGATTCTACTGTGCAAGATCATTTTCAGAATTATAATAATAATGGTCAGATTAGTTTGCTTCAATTAGCGACGGAGGGTTGAAATCACAAATATCCTACTGAATCTGATTGGCCTTTGAATGATAAGCCGTGGTATACTTTAAGAGATGAGCAACAACTAGTGGAAAAACCACTGGTATACCAAACGCACAGCAAAAATCTAAAGTATCACAATGAAGTTACATGTAACTATGCTTGTGGATCAACCATAGACCAATGAAATAGTCACATTAAAACCAGATTTATTCAACTTGTGTGTTCATTTGTATTATCATGAATAACATGAAAAAGTTAACAAGCTGAAAAGCGTTTCCTATATTACAGAAAAATCTCCAAAATATCACTGTTGAGAACAATATTGAATATTGCTATCAATTTAAAGTGGTGTCAATCATAAATACATTGCAATAATTACACAACCAAATAACAGATGGAAAAGCCCAATGCATTTTGGGTAGATCCCTGCCTCAGGGGCATGTGTTTTCAGTTGTGTGTGGATCAAGGAAATCTTCTAGGAAATTATCTATTGCTTCACTTGAAACGGAGTACAGCTGTGGGGACCTGAATTTAATGATGCATCCAAAGTTTGCTATCTGTCCAGATGAGGAACTGTAACCGACTTACCAACATACCATGTAAAAAACTTTGCGAGAAAAGCAGTATGTTAAGATCCAGTCGAAGGAAAAGGAATCACTTCATTAAGTAAATAATCGCATTGTCGGTTAACATGTCCATATGTAACTTCCTGGAGATAAAAATGCGAGCGCTGCAGGCGCCTGCAATCTCGTGACCCAGTAACTGGTATTTTAGAATCCAATCACAAGGATAGTAATCCCATCGATGTTCTCACAATCTCGTAATCAGAAAGCGTATCATCCTAGGCCATTCAACCCTCCAAAAAATTCATCTCTTTTTGAACTGTTTGGGAGGTTGAATGGCCTAGGATGATACGCTTTCTGTTTACGAGATTGTGAGGACATCAATGGGATTACTATCCTTCTGATTGGATTCTAAAATACCAGTTACTGGCTCACGAGATTGCAGGCGCCTGCAGTGCTCACATTTTTATCTCCAGGAAGTTATATATGGACATGTTAACCGACAATTCGATTATTTACTTAATGAAGTGATTCCTTTTCCTTCGACTGGATCTTAACATACTGCTTTTCTTGCCAAGTTTTTCACATGGTATGTTGATAAGTCGGTTACAGTTCCTCATTTGGACAGATAGCAAACTTTAGATGCATCATTAAATGCAGGTCCCCACAGCTGTACTCCGTTTCAAGTGAAGCGATAGATAATTTCCTAGAAGATTCCCTTGATCCACACACAACTGAAAACGCATTGCCCTGAGGAAGGGATCTACCCGAAATGCATTGGGCTTTTCCATCTATTATTTGGTTGTGTAATTAACGCAATGTATTTATGATTGACACCACTTTAAATCAATAGCAATATTCAATATTGTTCTCAACAGTGATATTTTGAAGATTTTTCTGTAATATAGGAAACGCTTTTCAGCTTGTTAACTTTTTCATGTTATTCATGATAATACAAATGAACACACAAGTTGAATCAATCTGGTTTTAATGTGAATATTTCATTGTTCTATGGTTGTTCCACAAGCATAGTTACATGTAACTTCATTGTGATACTTTAGATTTTTGCTGTGCGTTTGGTATACCAGTGGTTTTCCACTAGTTGTTGCTCATTTATTCGGGCTGGCTGCCCTTTCACCAAACAGCACGCACACTTAGCAAAACAGCTACAAGTTGTGTTTATTTAGCACTAAATAGGGTGTGCACAGGTAAATCCCCTGTTTATACTTTAAGAGATGCCTCGCAGAGACTGAATGAGGAGGTGATGAAAACTGCGATTTTTCTGAGTACTTCTGACAGATTGATGGATGGCTTGTTGACTTCTTCTGTGCGGAATAGAATTATTCGTTCCGCCCCTGTTGCCTATAAGCAAGTTATGATGACATTGTTGATTATTCAAACTGGCAGTCCTTTGTCTCTTGTGCTTGAGGCTGTGCGTCAGCTTGGTGAATTGGATGAGTGGCTTAAACCGGACAGACAGTCCAGACCCGAGGGTCGTGCTGGTGGTAATTATCAATTTTCTAGACGTGACATGTTTCTCGCCTTGTTGGATGATGGTATGAAAAGAAAAGATATTGATATTGAGCCGAATAATCGATTGTGGGCTATGTTCCGCTAACGTGGCTTGGGCAGAAAGGAAGGTGCTAGGCGAGTGCGTAAACAGGATTATGATCATAATCATTCTGATGACAGTGAGGATGACAAAAACCGTAGCAACTCTGACAAGAACGGCAGAAGATGGACTGAGAGGGATGTGTCTCCCTATCGTGAACGAGAGAGAGAGGAAAAGGGGGAGAGAGAGAGGGGGGGTGAGATGAGCGTTTTGAAAGCAGACCTAGAGAGGAGAGGGATGAATCTCCTGAATTGAGAATGAGAGATAGACGACTCAGATTTTCTGAGAGAAATTCACAATATTTTGCGGATGACAAGAATCCATTTCGTGAGGGGAATAAGTATGAACGAGAGGTGACACTACCTAAAAGATTTGAAAGTCTCTATCCTGATTTGACCTGGGCGTTGGAACGCAATAAAAATGACTAGGAAATAGGGCAAGCTCCGGTACGCAATTGGGCTCACCGAGATAATAGACCCTATGTAGATATTGAAATCTTTTGGAGACATCGTAACATACAGAGGGCCCGAGCATTGATAGATACAGGAGCAGAGGCCACTTTAATTTATGGAAACCCAAAGAAATTTAAAGGACAATTTTTCACAATTACTGGCTTAGGTGGTAAAGAAACTCCCGCAGTACAAGCTAATGTTGAAATGAAAATAGGTAGAATTCCCCGAAAAGAATATTCTGTACTAGTAGTACCCCTTCTTGAATATATAATTGGAATTGACATTTTAAAAGGTATGACATTATATTTAGATGATGGATGTTATCGATTTGGAGACAGGAAATACACATCATCAAAGTCCGTGAGAGTTGGTCGTTTGAGAATTCCTCCTCTAAAAATCCCTCAAGCTACAAAAGTAATTTCCCAGAAACAGTATCGCATTGGAGGTGGGCATGAAGAGATCAGTGCTACAATTCAGATTTAGTGGATGCAGGAGTTATAACCCTGGTTACTTCTGCCTGGAATAATCCCGTATGGCCCGTGCGTAAAAGTGATAATTCTTGGGGCATGACAGTTGATTATCACAAATTGAACAAACATACACCCCCTTTGTCTGTCGCAGTACCTGACATTATTACTTTAATTGAGAGAATTCAAAAACATTCAGGAACTTGGTATGCTTCTATTGATATTGCTAACGCTTTCTTTTCCATCCCGATTGCCTTTGAGTGCCAGGAACAGTTCAGTTTTACATGGAATGGACGTCAAATGACGTTGAGAAGTCTTCCCCAGGGCTATGTGCATAGTCCTACGATTTGTCACCGGCTGGTGGCAGAACATTTAACTGAAGTACCGATAAGCTCACAAATACAGGTGTGTCATTACATTGACGACATTTTGATTCAAGGTGAAACACAGGAACAAGTTCAGATCCAATTAGATCTAATCGTAGCTCATTTGCAAAGTAGAGGTTGGGAAATTAATCCAGACAAATTGCAAGGTCCAGCACAAAGTGTGACATTTTTAGGCATTAATTGGCATGAAGGGAATCGAGAAGTAATTCCGCAGGTAAAACAGAAAATTGCAGAATTTGCAGTTCCGCGAAACAGAAAGGAAGCACAGAGATTTATTGGTTTATTTGGCTTTTGGCGTCAACATATCCTACATTTGAGTCAGATATTAGCCCCTTTGTACAAAGTTACCCGTAAAAAGAATGTGTTTGGGTGGAATAAACCGCAGCAAAATGCGTTTGATTTGGCGAAAGAAGCGATTCAGCATACTTTGGATTTGTGGCCTGTACGTGATGGTGATGTGGATTTGAATGTATCTGTGCAAGGCCCTTATGCGAATTGGAGTCTGTGGCAAAAACATGGTAGAACAAAAGTACAGTTAGGTTTCTGGACTAAAAGGTTAGCCGATGCTGGTGAGCGTTATACACCATTTGAGAAACAGTTACTTGCATGTTATTGTGCTCTGGTGGATACCGAGCAACTGACTTTGGGACATGATGTAATTTTGAGACCTGAAATCTACTTTGTAGCAAGCCCTTTGCGTTCTGCCTGCTGCTGACCGCTCCAGCCCAAGGAACAACAGCGTCTGGGGTCCTGCCTGCCCGCCTCCCGCCGCCTAACTCCCTGCAACATCGCGGAGTCGGACCGCCGAGCGGAGCGTGGGCGGGGCATAAAAACTACAACCCCCAGCAGCCCTAGCGGCACCCACTGACAGCTTTTCGCGCCAGGAGGCGCTTAAATTCACCGTCACCCCGGTCGAGTGGGGGAATCTACTTTGTACCAAGCCCTTGGCGTCTGCCTGCTGCTGACCGCTCCAGCCCAAGGAACAACAGCGTCTGGGGTCCTGCCTGCCCACCTCCCACCGCCTAATTCCCTGCAACATCGCGGAGTCGGGCCGCCGAGTGGAGCGTGGGTGGGGCATAAAAACTACAACCCCCAGCAGCCCTAGCGGCACCCACTGACAGCTTTTCGCGCCAGGAGGCGCTTAAATTCACCGTCACCCCCGTCTCGCCGGATGCCTGGCGAAGCTCGGGCCAAGGGCGGGCCCGTTTAAGCCCGTTCAAGACCGGGTAAGACTGGACTGGGCCACCCTATTAACATTTCTTTATTGAGACTTTGCACTCTGTATATGCTCAATTGCCAAACCTATTTTTTCTAACTTATTGTCGGCACGAGGGCTTCCACCAACCCCTAGGTATTCGCCATTATTACCTTCTCTTATCCCTGTCTGTTGTAATTCACATGTTGATTCCTACCACTAATCATCATGAGTACAAGGGGAAGTAGGAGCAAAACGGCTCAGGGTGTAGGCCAGATCACAGGCCCGATTGATCAATTTATCACGAGGGCAAATGAGGCGATAGATAAGGACATCATTCTGTTGGTAAGAAGGGTATCACAAGACTTAGCCATAGCAAGAAGGTCCTCTATGGGCCCCTTGGCGTCAGCTAGAACTCCAACCCAGTCAGGAGCAATTGGTCCACTGTTGCTGGAAATCCCTGCAGATATTCATAGTATCCCTAATAATGTAGATCTATCTGCATCCCAACTCTCAACGGATTCAGAGATAAGGGAAGATTTAGAGAAAACCCCAGTCTTGGTTATGAGTCCAACCCAAATAGAACCCCCAACCCAAGTAGAATCCCCAAAAAAGCTAGAAACGGGGAGGAGGGAGGGAGCCATCCCAAAACAAAGAAATAACAAGAAGAAGAAAGATCTCAAACAATTACCCACTAAAGCCCCTGCAAAGAACCAAAGACACCGAAACTCCCCCCCTAAACAAAATGACTTAAACTCCATAAATACATCCATAGTCAACCTCTCTCCTACGCCGGCTAATGTAGATGCCACAGGTGGGGGGGGGGGGGTGCGTGTAATCTATGTCAATCAAATAAACAGCTGCTAGCCAGCTTCGGGGAGCTGATTAAGATCCATCTACTTCCCATGGAGCGAACTCTAATGAACATCGAAAAACAACTAGCCAAGCTGACTACTCACCCAAATAACCTGACCAAGTCAAAAGCTCTAGGAGTCACTAATGTGGGGGGTTCCAAAGGTAATGTTATACAGAAACAGCTAGGGCCATCAATAAAAACTAAAACACCTGTAAACGTGCCCATCGCACAAGAAAAACCAAAAGTAGCCCAAGATAATACACAGATAATATCTGATAACCCTAAAGGACTCACCCAGGCAGAAAAACAGAAGCCAACACCACCTAAGACACCAGCACCACAACCTGAGGGAGACAAAAAAAAGGGAGGGAGGTTTAGGCGTGCCAGTGATCTACCACCAGAGGCAAGCCCATTCACAGTGGTCCTCACAGGGGTCCC
Organism: Lissotriton vulgaris; assembly: GCF_964263255.1. Classification (NCBI taxonomy): domain Eukaryota; kingdom Metazoa; phylum Chordata; class Amphibia; order Caudata; family Salamandridae; genus Lissotriton; species Lissotriton vulgaris. Next base: position 932,973,536 of record NC_141695.1, read on the forward strand.
AGAGGTCCCCGAGAATGTGAGAGAATCTACCTAGTCTCTAAAAAATAAAGTTCAGCAATGGCTGAGCACAAATAGACCGCTTCCCCCCTATCGTAGCAGTCGAATCTCTATGGTGCGTAGGGTACCCTGGATCGGAGAAATAAAGAAAAGAATACAGGGGGATTGTATTATTATACATTTTGATGCCCCAGGTACAGTTGAATATATTTGCTCATGGCCAGCATTGGCAAAAAAAGAAGGAATTGATGCAAATCGTCTATCCTTCTTTTACCCTCCAACATATGCTTACGACCAAGAACCCCTGTATAACTGGAACCAATGCTCTGAATGGAACTGGAGCCAAGTAGACCACCGGAATAAGAGGAGGGACTGGGAGGCCTGGTCCTGGAATCCAAGAAGAGACCAATCCTATATGGGGCGCTGGAGGGGCATACCAACTAGCAACCGATTTACTTGTTTAGAAATGGTAGACTGACCATCACCAAGCTTAATACCTATTGAGGCAGATGCTATAAACCCCAGGTCGCCCATAGCCCAAAGGGGAATCCATACCCTAACAAACGAGAGGACTTATCATCTATCCACACACAAACAAGGGAAAAATAATATTGACCCGTCCATCGACCAAGTATCCCCCAGCCTGTACCCATCAGTATTAAGTAGTGTATCTGGGGGGACTAACATTCTAACTAATAACAGGGGAGACAAGCAAGTCTCACTGGATGGCAATCAAAATAATCTTATAGCCCAAAGAGCTAGTGCAGGAAAAAGAGGGAGCCCAATCCAGTTAAGAGAGGGGTCAAGTCGAACAGGGCCAAGTAGAAAAAATTCCAGGGACAATCTGTCCATTGTAACATGGAATATTGCGGGACTTTCCAAAAAAGCCACAGACCCAACTTTTTTGAACTTTGTCAATAATTTTGACTTAATATGTCTTCAAGAGTGCTGGGATCTGGAGTCCACCAACCTAGATGGCTTTAGCACTAATTTTACCCCGGCCATACAGACTGGTAAAGGTAGGAGCTCAGGCGGTCTCTGCATGTACGCTTCAAATATGGCAAACATGGCAGTAGAGAGCCTGGATTTTGAGCGAGATAAGAATAAGAATAAAAACAAAAAAATTGGACACTCAATCCAGGCTTTCACAGTGAACGGGAAAGGGGCCCATAGTTTCTTGTTGATTAATTTATATAATAATATCGCGAGGGACGACCAAGTAGAATTCATGGATGAGCTATCAAATGCCCTGAAGTGGGGAATGGGACGGGAGAAAGTGGAAAGATGTACCATAGTGATGGGTGATTTTAACTGTCATTTATGCCCCCACAGTGGTTCGAACGCCTGTGATATAAGAAGCCTAAATGGCGAACTAAGTACCCACTTTGAACATACCCACTTTGGAAATCTAATGAACAAATTATTGCATGATTGGGACTTAGGCTTTGTAAATGAGCTCACCGAGCCAATGGTCAATTTCCAACCCACTTTTCATGGGAGGGGCACACATTCCTTAATAGATTTCATGCTGATGTCCAATAGCCACTATCGTAGTGCCATGGGTTTTAAAAATGAGGACATATCCATGAGACATCATCATCCGATTAGTGCAATATTTGACGCAGGCTTTAGGACCAGTCAGACATCGGATTTGACGGAAACCTTACACTGTCATTCGATCTCCCTGGCACGCACAAATGGTTACTCTATAAAATGGTCCAAGGTAAACCCGAAAATCTTCCTGAAAGATCTGAACATGGAGGATCTTGATCAATTCATGATTTGCCTCGAAGAACCCCTTAATCCGTGCACCGTAAAAGCTGCCTTTGGAAAAATAGTAGCCACAATCAAGAAAAACTTGACAAGGAAGCAAAGAGAAGATGATAGGGATAAGACTGTGGGTTGGTTCAACTCTGAATATTCAAAAGCCCATAACACCCTTAAAGACACATTAAAAAGAGTACTCAAAGATATATTAGAAATCAGAACAGCTCGACTGGTATACAAACAGTCAATAAAGAAACGAAAAAGGGAACTGAAAGATGCCGCCTGGGAGGCGCTATTAAAAGCTAGCACCCTGAGGGATAATACGGCCTTCTGGAGGGAAGTGAATGCACCTTTTTTAGGGAGAGGAGGACAGACCTCCTAGAAATTGCTATAACAGAGGACGTCTGGATCAACTACTTCACAGATTTATATAAAATAGATGACTTGGTTGAACCACATAACCTCGATCCCTGGCTGACAAATGAAAGTGACCCGCTGAGATCCCCGGCAGATATATTCCTGTTACAGATACACTTTTCACTTGCAGAAAAAGAACAGGCCATACAGGAAAGTGCATACTCCAAAGCCCCCGGGCCGGATGGCATCCCAATCGACATATTTAAATATAATATGTCTCCATGGGCCCCCCTCCTCACAAATGTTCTTAATTGTTATAGCCTAGAAGGTTTTCCAACAACATGGCAGGAAGCTATTGTAATTCCCATTTTCAAAAAAGGAGACAGAATGGACCCAAAATGCTACAGGCCGATCTCCCTACTTGAGTCAATGATGAAGGTAACTGGTAGGGTTCTGTTGAACAAATTACAAACCTGGGCCACAGAAAAGGGAGTTTTCTCAAAATTCCAATATGGATTTGTATCAGGGCTAGGCACCATAGAGCAATGTCTTAACCTGGCCTTGATTACAAACAAATATACGGTGGCAAAAAAGAGCAATCTATACATGACTTTTGTTGACTTAGGCTCAGCATTTGATTGCTTAAATCACAGCGTACTCTGGAGTACCCTTATAGAGCTAGGAATTGACTTGAACATACTTGAATTCATAAAGGAATTATACCGAGGGGCGGGGGCGGGGCAATGGTCCGATATGGAAAAAACGGAAAATGCACCAAGAAATTTCCAATAAAAAAAGGTGTCCGCCAGGGATGCATCCTTGCTCCGTTTCTTTTCAATTTAAACATAAACGGAGTGGCAGATCACCTGACTAAGCTGAAAGTAGATTACCCCAAAATCAATGGCATGGCAGTGCCAATATTACTTTATGCAGACGACGCTGTCATAATGTCAAGAACACAACTAGGTCTGCAGAAAGCATTGACTGGTTTTTCCTCATTTATGGGCTCAAGAGGACTTAGGATAAATGTGGGAAAAACTTTTACTATGTGTTGCATGTCAAAAAACAAAGTAGACTGTAACACTTTCTTAAATAAAACAAAGATAAGCTTGACAAAGACTTTCACCTATTTGGGTATTGTTTTTAATAATAAGGGATCATGGAACACAGCCATCAACACACGCAACCTGGCCTTTTGCCGAGAAATAGGTGCCTTAAAGAAATTTGCTAGAAAATTGGGCGGTAAGCCGGTCCAGATCCTGCTCAATATTTACGCAGCGAAATGCGTCTCCACCGCAACCTATGGCGCAGGAATTTGGGGCATGGCAGACTGTCGAGAGATCCAAATTTGCGAGAATGTTTTTTGAGATACTTATTGGCAGTGCCTAGATCTATCTCTACTACCATCTGCCACAATGAACTTGCTCGGGTCCATATCACTGACATAATCAAGATAAGTCCAATAATGCTTTGGCACAAGATATGGACCTCTAGTGAAACAGAGTTTTCCAAGGATGTTATTAGAGACTGTATGGATCTAGCTGCCTCCAAAAGCATATTGTGGCTTTCTTATATTAGTAAATTTCTAAATTCTATAGGCCATTCAGAACTGTTTGAAAATCCTACTTCATGTTCTTTAATTACGAAAAAGGCTTTAAAAGAATGTTGTCTTGGTTTGCTGGATGATAGGCGCTCTTATATAGAGGGAAATAAGCCAAGTATTTCCCACCATCACCTCCTGTTGTGCGGAGTAGGTATACAATCATACCTGTCATCACTATACTCCGCATATACGAGATTATTATTAACAAGGATGAGAACTGAATGTTTCTTCAGGCTGATAACATTTCCTACTGTAAATGATTGATTGGTCTGCCAAATTGATTAACTGCCCGTGTGACGATATTTCAAACCAATCAAACATCCATTGCATTTTATTTTGTAAATATTATGAGTGGGGAAGAAGGAGACATCTGGTTCCGCTGCTAAAAGTGTGGGGCCTTAGGCAATGCAGACCAGCCTTGATTAAATTATATATGTTACAAGATGAAGTCACCGTGGCAGCAGTGGCCAAGTTTCTGAAGTATGTTGTAAAATGTAGAGCGTCGATGGACTGAACACTTTTTTAAACTATTTTTATTTTTATTGTTTTCTGGAAATACCTCATAGTAGGTTCCTATTAATTACATACATTTTAACCACTTGTATAATGTATTAAATGTATGGAAATGTTTTTTTTAAAAATGGTATTTAAATGTGCTTTTATGGTTTTTATCTTCAAAAATCGAATAAAGCTATCTTTGAAAAATTGAATTGAGACCTGAAATTCCTATTATGCAATGGGTTTTGAGTTCACCAAAAACTCATAGGATTGGACACGCTCAAGAAGCAAGTGTGATTAAATGGAAATGGTATATACAAGACAGAGCATGTGTAGGATCGAAGGGTGTTGCGACGTTACATGAGCAAGTGGCGCTGGCGCCGTTAGGAGAGGCAGAAAGTGTTTGCTCCGTACCTATAGTTCAGGAATCCCCTGTTAAGTGGGGTAAGCCATTTGATGATTTATCCGTGGAGGACAGAAAACATGTGTGGTTTACGGATGGTTCAGCAAGGTACATTGGAGAGAAGAGGTATTGGAAGGCAGTATCCTACAATCCCATCACACAGAAATTGCCAAGTACCACAGGTGAAGGAAAAAGTAGTCAATTTGCTGAACTATATGCTGTTTATCAAGTTTTGTAACAAGAGCTGCCTGGTGCATGTCATATTTTCACTGATTCCTGGTCCACTGCTAATGGTCTAGCGGTTTGGTTACCAACATGGTATTCCCATGACTGGAAACTGCATTCTAAAGAGCTTTGGGGTAAACATTTATGGCAAGAGATTTGGGAACTACTTCTTCAGAGTAACGTGACAGTTTTTCATGTTGATGCACACACACATGTAGACTCCCTTGACAAACTTTTTCACCAAATTGCAGATGAGAAATCTAAAATTTCTGAGGCAATGGTGGACAAACAAGATTTTGATTTGGCGGGATTGGCGAATTGGGCCCACCAGAAGTCAGGACATTTTGGAGAAAGAATCACTAGCAGGTGGGCTGCTGACCAAGGAATTCATATTCCTCTCAATTTGATTAAAGACGTTATACTTCATTGTCCCATATGTCAGCACTCTAGACAGCGAGAAGTGCCCCAAATTGTAAGAGGTCAATTGCATCGAGGAAAATCACCTGCACAGATTTGGCAAATAGATTATAGAGGTCCTCTTCCAATGAGGAAAATTTTCAATATGTTTGTACAGTCGTAGATACTTTCAGTGGTCTTTTAGTGGCCTTTCCCTGTAAGAGAGCTACTCAGATAAATACCATTAAAACGTTAGAGTTAATCACGTTGTACTATGGTGTTCCACTTCGAATACAATCTGACAACGCATTTCATTTTAAAGGCAGACTAGTGCAGGAATTCTGTGTGGAGAACAACATCGAATGGGTGTTTTATTTACCTTATTATCCACAGGCAGCAGGCCTTGTGGAGAGAACGAATGGTTTGCTGAAAGATCAATTACGTAGGTTATCAAATGACAACTATAAGAAATGGAGAGATCATTTGTTTGATGCATTGTTAGTTTTGAATAATCGTCCCTATTTGAATTCTGATTCCCCACTAATGCGTTTATTTTCTCCAGCTATTGATGCTAAACCTAACACAGTGGAGAGTACAGTGATGTATTGGGAAATTTTCCCTGGAGCCTTGGCTCCATGCAGAGCAACTCCAGGTTCTGCGGGCCTGGACCTGCATTCTATAAACACCATTACTTTAAAGAAAGAAGACATTACTGTTGTGGAGACCGGCATTGGTGTCCAAATACCTGTTGGAAGTTTTGGATTAATTGCCCCGAGGTCTGGCTTGGCTTTAAAAGGTGTCCAGGTGCTCGGAGGTGTGATTGACAGTGATTATCAAGGAGAGATTAAAGTGATCCTATTAAACTGTGGTGATTCTGATTTACTGATGCACAAAGCAGACCGAGTTGCTCAATTGTTAATTATGCCTGTTTTCAGTGGTGAGATTCAAAAAGGTACTGCCCCAACTCTGTTATCTGTTCGAGGAAAAAAGGGTTTTGGCTCCACTGATAATCCGGGAGCGAGAGTGTGGGTTCAGTCACCTAAAAATCCCCCTGAACAGGCTGAAATAATTGCAACCGGTCAGGACAATACTGTCCTAGTGATGAGGCCAGGGCAAGATAGCTGGGAAGCAGTCCCAGCTGATAAATGTTATTTGCGAGAATGAATAATACCTGTATTTGATCCTGTTCTCTTAGACCATTGTTTGGACTGCTGCTGTCGGAAGTGTCGTCGCTGCACTCCTTTTGGCTTGCTGCGCCGAGAGACGGGAGAGTCCCCAGGATCGGAGTAATTCCCTGGACCGAAGACGTCGTTCTTCTGCGTCGTGGTATTTGTCATCCAATTTTTGGACGTCTCTAGCCAGGAGACTAACTAACTCTAATCACTTCTGTTTGACCGCTATGCACTCAGTGACTGATATTTTAGCGACCTGCTTGGTTGCTGTCCCAGCTTCCATGGAGACACTTGCCCATATTTTCAATTTATTGAATGCTCATCCCAATGTAATTTTTAGTGATTTTGTGGCCTATGATTACTGTGCTCTAAGCACGGTTTTGCCTGATTTACAGCCCCCTTTGAATTCCCAAATAATACCCTACAATATTACCGAGGGTGATCTTTGCTTTTTTATGACCTGTGATCCTAAAATCATAGGCAAGTGCGTTCAATTGAGACAGAAAAATGCCACTTCATTTACTGCCCGTGAAATAACTCTATGTTTTGAAAGACTATCTAAATCATGTACTTCTGTTAGAAATAATATGACTTGTAGGCGTCTTGTAGTTACCCCTAGTCACTATCGTATGGTACTATTACCTTTTGGATGGTTATTTTCATGTGGCAATTCATCTTGGCCCTATATTCCTGCTAATATTACTGGAGGTCCTTGTGCTATTACCAGATTGAGTTTATTAATGTTTTCTTCACATCCTAATGTAATTTCCCAAACTACACGTGATGCCTCGTCCTTGAAAGCCAATTGTGATTCCGCATTACATTCATTCTCTGCATCTGAGTATCTTAGTTTAGCGTTTTCTATTTAGGGTTCCTGCATTATCTGTATACAATGCTAAATCAATCGGAAAATTGGCTTGCTGGATGAACAAGTCTATTAACCATACTTCTGTTGTTTTATCTGACCTATTATTAGATCCTCAAGGTGAGCGTAGAACCATTTTACAAAATAGAGCTGCAGTAGATTACCTTTTACTTAAACATGGTCATGGCTGCTCAGATTTTGAGGGCCTTTGTTGTTTTAATTTATCGGACCATTCCAAATTCATCCAGTCCCATATTGATAAACTTCATGAATTAACTGAAGAAGTTAGGCAACACATAGATCAAGGGTGGTTTGATTGGCTTTTCAGTTGGTTGCCCGATTTGCACTCCCTGAGTCAAGTGTTGGGGGGGTGTCTTGATTGCTATTTGTATTTTAGTTGCTATTTGTTGTTGCATTCAATGTGCCCCTTCCTTAATTCAAATTTTTAGACCACACACTATGTCTAGGTCTGTTAGCTTTGTTTCTTATTATTCTTCATCAGATGTTCGCTCAGTTTAACAGATGTTAGTTGACGAAAGTCAAGGGTGGAGTGTAGTGACCGGATATTTTGTCCTATTTCTGAGTGATGGTGACTTTAGTCTACTACCATCTTAGTATAGTGGATAGATCCCTATTTTCGGCATATTCGTAGGGTTAGCCCTTTCATCACTTTCGGGCCTGAAGGCCTATTTTAGGGGGTAGATCCTTTATTTCTGATATCATATTACCTATTGGTAGGGCTTGCTTATGTATTTTGATAGGGCTATGCGTCTCTTTCACCTTTTTTAGGGCCTACAGGGCCCAAACGAGAGAGACTCCATTTTCTTTCCTGCCTTGGCTGCTCGAGGCGCTTGTAGGTCAAGAGTGATGTTTTAGTTATGAGCTGTTGTTCACTGAAGAGGAACCGGTCAGAGCTGGCCCTTATCAGAGGAATGTAAGCAGAGCTCGGGTTTTAGACGAAACAACAGTTGCCCACTGTGGGAGCGTCGGAGGCCCGGAGCCTAGTACAGGAATCTGGTGGGCGGCAGGTTACTGTCTGAAAATTTCCATGAACGAAGAGCTCTTTATATTATCGAGGTGTAGAGAGTAGAGGCAGGCAGTTGACAGTTGGCAGTTGCAATCGACAGTTGGAGTTTGGAACGATCGAAGGCATGATCTTTTGGAGAGACTGAAGTTACATCGTGAGTCAGTCTGTTAGAGCAGTTGGAGATAGTTAAACGTCTGAGTTAGAACAATCAGAGTGAAGAAGTTAGTTGAACAGATGGTTTCCAGAGCGGCTGAAACTATATCATTAGATTGAAGTCTGGAGGTGAAGACAGTTCGTAGAAGAGAGGAAGCCAGTGCAAAGTGATCGGTGCAGAGCTGAGAAACAGAGAAGAAGACGAGAGAAGGGTTCCAGTGCGTAGCTGTGCAGACGTGTATCTGTGGATGCAGAGTAGAACCTGAGATGAGCCAAGGCATAGAGGAGAGAGGGACCCAGATGACAGCTGGAGAACCGGGCCTTATGGGCCGGACGGCGCAGGGCACGCCTTAATCCCCAGACTCACCTGCCTTGTTACTAACAGAGACACGAGATACTCCGTTGAGCGTGGAAGCCAGATTTATTAGCTGCAGCTAAGCACAGTTATCCCAGAAGTACATGTCAAGTGTATATTCTAAGGAGACTGCCACTTCAATCCGTGGCGTACAATCTCTTATACTAAACACATTTACGATGTCCCACTCACCGCACACACAGAACGAACCAATAGGAAAAGTTGGAAAACAAGCTATCAGGTATCCTAGTAAACGCCTCTTTCTCGGACCCCGTGTGTCACCCCTCCTAACAAATTAATCAGTGATGGTGTACACAATCCCCTCTCGCAGGTGGCAGGACATGCTGGTGTGTTTCAATGGATGGTTGTGTAATAGGAGCATACAAGGAGAGAATAGTGAAGGCCAGTTGGATAAGATAGTATAAGAGAAGAATAGGAGAGGGTAAATACTAGGCATGGGCGGATTTTGCGGATCCACGATCCGCGGATTTTGCGGATTTGCGAATCTGCGGATTTGGGGCGGGGCTTCCATGCGAGTGCACATGCCTCTTGTGTGTTTGAAAGGTCTGAGAAAGATCAGTTCAGCAGATGAAGAGAAAGAAACCCCTGGTCACAAGAACAGCACGGGTATTGTGCTCGTGAAAGTCAAGGATGCAAAGGCCTCTGTCCAGCATCACAGCTGATTTTCCAAGGTAGAGTTGGGAAGAAGGCACACCTGTCCAGCCTCGACGACGCTCGCGATTGTTTTTGGGCTAATGAATGAGTCACTGAATTTGCGCATCAACTAGTTCGAGCGACCATGTGTGTGTTACTATGCAATCGCCCCGAAGGGCGCAGGGGTCCCTTGAGTGAGCTGTCCATCATAGTGGGTGAATGGCGGGAAGACGGTGCAAACCGCGAGTGTGTGGGCGGGGCCAAACGGGCAGGGCTACCATGCGAGTTCACACATGCTTCTTGTGTGTATAAAAGGTCAGAGAAAGATCAGTTCAGCAGATGAAGAGAAATAAGCTCCTGGTCACAGAAACAGCACAGGTATTGCGCTCGTGAAAGTCAAGGATGCAAAAGCCTCTATCCAGCATCACAGCTGATTTTCCACGGTAGATTTGTGAAGAAGGCACACCTGCCTCGACGATGCTCACGATTGTTTTTGGGCTCACAGGAAGGGCATGTTGTAAATATTTTACGATGGCGCCGGCAAGCTGCCAGCGCCATCCTAAAATACTTACTAAATTAGCTTCAACAGGAAGCTCTAATAGATAAAATCGAGCACCTGCTTTATTTTATCTATTAGAGCTTCCTGTTGAAGCTAACTTAGTAACTATTTTAGGATGGCGCTGGCAGCTTGCCGGCGCCATCGTAAAATAGTTACAACAGGCCAGGCTTCAACTTTTGCCCCCGGAATAATCCGCCGCTCGCGGATTTGCGAATTCTCGGTAAATTCGCGGGAGTTCGCGGATCGCGAATTTACCGAAAATTCGCAAAATCCGCGAGCGGAACGGATTTTCCGCTCATACTTAGTAAATACTCGGCTGAGACAGAGATCAATCGAGCCAGACATGGATTAACGAACTCGGCCAGACCCTGACATCGGGTTTCATGAACAAGGACAATGGAGTTACTTTTTAACTGAAAGAACACGTAGCAGCTGGAAAAGCAAAAGCATTGCGTTCGCCGTGCCGCCTGAGTGAGGGCAACACAAAATGGCGACTGGACACAAAATGGCGGCTAAATAAGGGATGAAATCTGAAATTGCAGTACCTCAGCCCCTCCTTTTGCCATTACTCAGGCAATTAACCAAGGATTCAAGTCAATCTGAATCGATATCAATGGCCATGAGGTCCTCGAGCTGTTGCTGTAACATCATTCTTATGTTCTCTGTTTTTCGTGATGCAGGCTTCGGGACACACATAGTGGCACACAGGCCACATATTACAGGTCCACACTGCACACAAAGGCAGCAAGAGAAGATAATAGCCAAAATCATTCCCAGGAAAGTTAATATCTTCCATCCCCATGTGGACAGTAGTCCCCAAAACCATCCCATCACAGACCAATCTCCCGTGTCCCGATGTATAGACTCGGAGAAGGTATGTAGCTTAGAGATAGCTTGGTATACCGTAGGGGCATTATCAGGAATGTAAACACAGCAACTAGACCTGATCAATTTACAGACTCCACCCCTATCTGCAAGGATAATATCTAAAACTATCTGATTTTGAAAAGTCATAAGACGATCTGCCTGAAGCTCGGCTGTTACATTACTCAAGGCTCCAGAAGTTTCATTTATGGTAGCCTCAACAACACGAGCTAAGTGTCTGATGTCTCTGGTATTGGCCATTGGGCGCCAGAAAGGAAGCAACCCTTTGATAAAATCTGCTGCCTCCTGTCCTGCTGTGTTCTTTTGATCAAAGACTCCTCTACCAAGCCTCTTTTTATGATGATTTGAAGGAGCGGTATAGGTTGGAGGAGGAAGAAAAGCCACATAACATGTTCCCGAGAAATAAGTGGGAAGCCATGTATAGGCTCTATCATGACAGATGAAATATGTGCCTTGTAATGGCACTAACGGTGAGGGAATCTGAGGTGTATAGACATAGGTATAGGAACAGATACTCCTTTCTGGCTGATTCTTGACGTTTTGACCATTGATTTGTAAACAGAAAGTCCAAATTGGTGGAGAGCTCCTCAATTTAGCTTTTTCGGTAAGGGTGGTAACATACTGGGTTATGTTCCATCCATCGTATGCTCTTTTTTCATCTGCAGGAATCTTACTAATCTGAGCAATCTTAGCCATAGTCACAATTCCCTTAATCAAAGTACTATGACTAAAGTCTGCCCCACCACCATATGGACTGCCAGGAGGGTATCGCAACTGATTCTGTTAAAGATTAGAAAACATAGCCAGATATGCCCAAGCGGAACCTTCATAGGAGAATGGAAAAACCAAGTATGCCATACCTCTTTCTGTATTATGAGGCATGAGCCCACATACCCAACAATCAGTAGTATTCATTATTAACTGATGTTGGTGTAATAACTGAATGAACGAATTGTTGAAATATTCGGTCCTCCTGATCTGCTCGTGTGGTGAAAATGTATAGAACCGGTGTAGGGAGGCAGTAACAGAAAAAGATACAGGGACAGAAGTAGGAACAGGTAAAGGCTGCAAAACATAAACGATCCAGCTTCCACATGCTAGTAGAGTACATAAGCATATTAAAATACATAGGGTTATCCTGCATGGACTAACGATACGTTTCTTAAATCGGTGTTTCATATTTACAGTCTGATCATTAACTTCCATTTCAACATCCATTACTCTAAAGGCGTTGCTCACGGTAATCTTCCTAGATCACTTAGCTGTGGTTGTTGGCCATCCTATGACACTGCAAGTCCTGTGGAACCTAGGTCACTACTCGGGTCACAGCTTAAGACTCATACCGTGACCCTGCAACTTGATGGATGGTGGAAGAAAAATACATAAATAAAATGTCTTTGTTTTTAAAAAAAAAAGGTATGACCAGAAAAATCATTAACCCCTTCCCTGCTCATGACGAGCTCAGCTCGTCATGCAGTACACTGGTCGTGTGCTTATGACGAGCTGAGCTCGTCATGAAACAATGGAATTCAAAGAGTTCCAGCACAGGAGGGGAATTCCATCAGCAGCGATGTGGTTAAAAAAATGCAATTATTCTCGGCCCTTCTTGATCGTAAATTATATCGAGTCTTGTTGGGAATTGTCTGGTCCTTACACAAGGTTTCTGGATTCACAGTGTTCAAACGCAGATGTGTTGGGACGGCCTCCTGTAACACATCGTCATCTTCTTTCTCGCAGGTCATATGGTCCAGGTGTGCACTACTGAATGGTACAAATCTGGGCACTGTCTCACTTTCGTTGTCCGCTTTACCCTCTCGAACCCATTGGTCAAAAGGCAAGGGCAGGGGTATCTTTTTGCAGTGCACGCCGTGGACCCAGTTCTTCTTCCCAGAAACCTTCACAGCCGTCCTCGTAGTCAACAGTACTTGACGTGGTAGGCCCCAACTAGGTTCCAGATTCCGCTGAAAGTTCTTGATGCAGACCCAGTCGCCAGGTTGGATGGAATGACCTGGGTCTGCGGAGGCCTCGGGCAAAGCATTTTGAACCTGTTGGTGAAGAACATGCAATTTAGTGGTGAGGTCATGCAAGTAGTCAATCAACAGTGGGTATGGAATATCGGAGTATTTTTTAGGGCGAGGTTCTCCCCAGACATTTGCTGGTCGCCCAAAAACGACCTCATACGGACTTAGACCTAAGCGGGAATGAGCAGTGGTTCTTGTAGACAGAAGTGCTAATGGTAAGGCATCAGGCTAGGCGAGACCTGTGCTCGCCTGAATCTTTGCCAATTTGAGCTTGAGAGTACCATTATAACACTCTACCAATCCCGCTGACTGAGGGTGGTTTGCCGCATGGAATTTTTGTTTGATACCGAGACCTGCACATACTTTCTGCATGATCTCACCCACAAATTCACTTCCATTGTCAGACCAGACAATGCACGGCAAACCAAACCTCGGGAAAAACTCCTTCAAAAGAACTTTAGCAGTAGATAGAGCAGTATTGTCCTTTAGGGGGTAGGCCTCTATCTATCTGGAAAAGGCACAAACCACCACCAGAACATATTTGAGGTTATTGCAACGATCCATATGAATGAAATCAATTTTCAATACCTCAAAAGGATACGTAGGGGCAGCAAAATGACCTGCAGGAGTCGGGGTTCCCTTTCCTGGATTATGCATTAGACAGACAATGCAATGCTTTTCTAAGTTTTCTGCACATTTTGGAATTCCTTCATTCTGCCATACTGGGGCCAAAACTTTACAAATGCGCTTCGCACTAATATGGGCTCGACCATGCACCATAGTAACTACAGGTGGTACATAGGCGTCTGGTAACAGCCATCGTTGATGCTCTGACAACTCCGTGCAACACCCAGTCGCGTCCAACATTCCCGTGCTTTCTTTCCACTTACTCAACTCTTTCTCAGTGGCCTCTTCTTGAATCATTCTCACACTTTCTATTGTGTCCTCACACATTCCTCCTTCTCTGATCCATCTCGCAGGACCCGCAACATACATTCGACTCGTAACATCTCTCGCTGTCTCTTTTGCTACCTCGTCTGCAAAAGCATTCCCACGGCCCACAGCATCGATAATCTTTTTGTGAGCGCTACATTTGATCATTGCTATTTGTTTAGGCAAGGCAAGGGAATCAAGAAGGTCAGTCACCAACTGACCATGCTGTATTTTAGTCCCATGTGAAGTAAAGAATCCTCTTTCCTTCCACAAGCGACCAAAACTATGAGCTACACCAAAAGTATATTGGCTATCGGTGTAGATGTTTACCCTCCTTCCTTACGCCAAAACACATGCCCTCGTTAAAGCAATTAACTCAGCTGCTTGGGCTGAATTCTGTGCAATTCGTGCTGTCTCCACTATAGTATGCAAAGTAGTGACAGCATAAGCTGCAGTTGTCTCTCCATTCGGAAGCTTAAAACAAGATCCATCCACCCATAGGATCCCATCCGGATCCACGAGTGGTGTATCTTTCAGATCTATTCTCCCTTTCGTCTCCTCCTCTGTTCGGAGAAAACAATCATGCTGTTCCTGAATGTCTTTCCCATCTGGTATGGGCAAAATGTCGCTGGGTTCAGAGTATTGCACCGCTTGATATGTATATGACTAGCCAAAAGTGTTAGCTCATATTCAGACAAGCGAGCACTCGTCAAGTGTTGTGTCTTAGTTCTATTCAAAAGAGTATATACTGTATGTGGTACCATAACAACAAGGGTGTTGTCCAATACCAATCCAGTAGACTGTAGAATAGAAATTGCTGCCGCTGCTGTGGCTCTGAGACAATTAGGCAATGCCTTGGCTACTGGATCCAACGTAGCCGAAAAATAGGCACATGGCCGTTGTTTGTCTCCAAATTGTTGTGTTAAAACTGACAATGCACAACCTTCTCTTTCGTGAACGTGGAGTGTAAAAGTCTTATTGTAATCCGGAGTACCTAACACAGGTGCGGAACACAAAACATCACGAAAATCAGAAAAACTCTTTTGACATTCATCAGTCCAAGGGAGGGGTTGTGGCGTATCTTTCAACGTAAGCGCCAGCAAGGGCTTAGCTAACAAAGAAAAATTTGGAATCCATTGCCTACAATATGAGGTAATACCCAGAAAGGCACGTACCTCCCTTTGTGTGGTAGGCTCAGACATTTGTGCAATCGCTTGAATTCGTTCTGGGGTCAATCGCCTTCCCTCCTTCGACAAGAGATGATCTAAGTAGGTAACCACTTGGTGACAATTTTGCAATTTAGAAGGAGACACTTTATGATGTAAGTCAGACAAATGACGCAACAAAGAAACCATCACATCCTTACAAATATCCTCCGAATCGGCAGCAATCAGCAAATCATCAACATATTGTATCAAAGTAGAACCTGAAGGCAAAGTAAACGCATCAAGCTGAGACTTCAAAGCTTGACTGTAGATAGAGGGACTCTCACAATAACCTTGAGGAGCACGCTTGAACCGGAAGCTTCGGCCTTAAAGAGAGAAGCCAAAAATATCTCTGCTTTCCTCAGCAATGGGAATACTAAAGAAAGCATTCTTCAGATCGATAACAGAAAACCATGCCGCTGAGGCGGGTATCATGGTAAGTAAAGCAGTAATATCTGGAAGTACAGGAAACTGGGGGACAACAATCTTGTTGACCTCCCAAAGATCAATCACAAAACTATACACAGGTGGTTGAGAAGGATCGCTACGTTTAAGAACAGGGAGAACAGGACTGTTGCAAACGTTAACTCTTGTTTCCTCAACCATGCCCTTCTGAACCAGATCACAAATAATAGCCATCAAGGCTCGCTCACCATCGTTAGAGATCTTGTATTGTGGAATACATGGCAATTTGACATTAGACTTGATAGTAACCACATAAGGAGGAATTTGTAGTAAACCAACATTGTTCGGACCTGTAGCCCAAAGTGTGGAAGGAAGAGACTGCAACTCGGGTGGAAACTATCCTTCAATAGATATATGGGAGAAACTAATTTCTCACCCAAAGTAAGAAGCACACCAGAGGGGGAACAGTACAACGTTGCATGAAGACGTTTCAACAAATCCAGACCCAACAAATTCTCTCCGCAACCAGTCATCAAAATAAGTGGAGCTTCCAGATTGTAAGGACCAATCGAAAGAGGCATAGGACAAGAAACTGGGTTAGCAACTAGGGCGCCAGAGAATCCCACAGAAACGTTCGTTAAGCCAGACAAAGGTGCCCCAGGGAGTTTTGAATGAATCATAGAACTTCTCATTACACCAGTATCCAAAAGAAATGGCTCTGCAACACCCACTGCAACTACCTCAACATAAGGCCCATTTTGATCCACTTGAACTGATACGACTCCCTTTCTTTATCAATGGCTGTCCTAACTAGAATGAAAATCCTGAACCTCACCTTCCACACAATAATCATCATTATAATACTGCGCAGACTGAATATTCTGCTGATCAAAATAATTCGAAGAGTTCTGAGGGGAAAAGGAACGCTGCCCCTGAGGCAAAGTACCTTGCCCTCTACCTCTAGGTGCTGATTGAAAACCACCACGGCCTCGCGGCCCTTGAAATCCACCATTACGCTGCAATAAAACCAGACAACTATTCTTGAAATGGCCTTCCTCTTTACAATAGGCGCACTGATTAGGACCCAGAAAAGGTCGCGGAACAAAAGGCTCAGGTTTCTGCAGCAACCTTTGAGACTGAATAGGTTGCTGGAACTGACGCTGACTGGAACGAGGAGGATAAGCCTGCTGAAGAAGAACTTTCGTTTTTAAATACTTAGTCTTCTTCTGAGCTTTATCTTTTTCCTCCTTGTCCCTATTCTCATAATATTAAGCAGTAGCCAATATTTGAGCAGATGAAGAAACAGCCCAAGAGCTTTCCGAATCTTTTAATTTATGAGATAATTCAGGAAGCAAATTAAAGACAAATTTATCCACAAATAATCGCTGTCCCCCTTCAGTACTCCATTCCTGACCACTATGGTCGATAAACGTCTCCTCGAACCGAGTAAAGAAATCGGAAACACTCTCATCCTTTTTCTGCTTGCACGCAGCCAATTTATCCCAGTTGACGCGTAAAGCAGGCATCATCATCTTCATTAAAGTTATTATTCTACCAGGCAACTGTGTAATCAAATCATCTGGTTTAGCACCACCCACTTGTGCTGCATCCGCGGCAACTATATCATTGCAAGTACCACCTAAAGCTTGGTCGTGATCCTCTCTGAATCAGAGCCCACAACGCTTGTGGAACCACATTCCCCATCAGCATATCAATATCGGCCAAATTCATAAGACATGCATCAACAGTCTGGGACAACTCTTTATAATAACAGCAGGATTTTTACGAGGGTCCGGCAAAGACTGCTTGAGTGCTAAAACTTCAGCTCTCTTCCAAGGAACATGTACCCATACACGCTGAAAATGAGCAGGGACAGGTGGATTAGCTCCTGCTTGGGGAACCGCTTCCCTCCATACTGGAGGAACTTCTCTCATAGGATAATTCTTCGTTTTCTGTCTAACTGCAGGATCAGGTTCGGGAATGGTCTGAGAAGAATACAAGGTCCTAAAAGTAACAAGTGTCTGTATGGCATCCTGAACATCAGGACCAACTATAAGTACCTTATCGAACTTATCCTGTATCTCCAACAAACCCTGAGGAGTTAGGTCCAACTCCATATCCTCCCAACCTTTAGCGAGCGCATCACACATAACATAAAAAACATATCTTTGCGTAGGTGCATTCCATTGAAGAAAGGTACTCAATATATCGGGTACACTCTATAATGGACCATTCATCATCCATTTATGAGCAAGGGAGTCAACCACAACCCGTTCCTCAGAATCTGGGAGTTGACTACGAGTTTGTCTTCGAGAAAAAGCAGGGGTCCCATTAAACGAACCAAAGATAAAGGAGAAAAAAACAGAAACAGTATTAACTAGCCTATTACGCATTGGAGAAGAAGTGGGGAGTAAAACTGGAGATGAAGTATTAAACAAAGGCAGAGAAGGGCTGTCTGTTCCAACAGATACAAAAGGCAAAGGAGACTGAGGTACAGAAGATTGTGGCAAAGGAGGTGCTGGTGGTATTACTGGAAGAGCCAAGGGTGCAGGAGCCGGAGCTCCCGGCTGAACAACAGGTTGCCACGCAGGCAACAATAATACGGGTGCATTAGCGCCTGGCGCATAAGGCGGAGGCAATTTCAGCAAATGAGACATTAAAGGATCTTCTTCAAGATCTTTACATTGCGGGGGTAACACAGGATAGCACTTATCTATTGCCATCCGATGCTGCCTATCTGAGACTTCAATCACTCGATCCGTCTCATCGTCTTTAAATTGCTGGGCAGCCTGTAGAACCGTCATATCTTTCATTTTCCTATCTCGTTTTGCATGCTTAATTTCTTTCTGTTTGGCTTCCTTACGCCAAAGGCGGAAAGAGTCAAACATTGCCGGCCGGGCTTTTCTTTTAAGCACAATTGATTCCAAAGTATCTAATATATCAGGCTGAAAACGACCATTTTGTGGCCACCGTAAGACACCATCTTTCTTTGTGTATCGAATCCATGCATTGTTAAAAGCAATAGGACCAACACCATGCTTAGAATAGAGCTCATAAGTGGGAGTTCCAACCGGAGGAATCGGACATGATTCCTCAAGCCGGGAATCCCTAGAACAGCAAAAACAACAGAGTTTCCTAAGTTCGCTCAGACCAGGCATTTCAAGCACTCTGATTCATTCACTAACTTCAAGGAGTGAAAGCAAAGAACACAGTACAAAAGTACTCACCCCTCGGCTTCGACTATTGCAGCAGGTGAATAACAAAAACCAAAAACAAAACACACAAGTGGGCGCTACTCACGAATACTTAACTAGATGGTCTTCTCAAGCCAACGGAGGTCCGTCTAACATCTCGCGATACCAATCATCACCAGAGGGTCCAAGGCAGGGCGGTAGTCAGGGCAGCAGTCATCAGCAGCCGTCGAGAAGGAGCAGCCGCGCTGTAAAAGACCTTCGGTCCACTTCGACATACAGGGGTCGCTTGGTGTGGCTCGCGAATCCTCCTGAATTTTCTTGCGGGGCTTCTCACGACCCTCGGGCTGAACCGTTACCACTGAAACCGCCCCACGTTGGGTGGAAGTTGGAGAACAGGGCCTTATGGGCCGGGCGGCGCAGGGCACGCCTTAATCCTCACCTGCCTTGTTACTAACAGATTCAGAAAAAGGGGTGGTGATGAACAGAGTGTCTGAATTAAGCAGACCACTCTTACCCAGTCCAAAGATCGGGGCTTGATCCATCACCGTTATTTAGCTCACTGCACCATCCCAGCTCAGAACCTGGCTATATGCAAATCAGTCTGTCCCTGGCCCAGTGCATCATAGGAACAGGGCAGACTAAACTACCAAGACAATTCTTCACCAGAAAGGAGACAAGCTACCGGGGACCGGTTTCTGGCATTTCAGCCGTCGTCGGCCCGGCTTGCTTGAATCCTGATGGTGCAGTGAGCAAGGGACTCATGTCTGAGTATACCCTGCCACACCTATAGTGGCCAAAAACGATTCAGAAAAGGGGGTGGTGATGAACAGAGTGTCTGAATTAAGCAGACCACTCTTACCCAGTCCAAAGATCAGGGCTTAATCCATCACCGTTATTTAGCTCACTGCACCATCCCAGCTCAGAACCTGGCTATATGCAAATCAGTCTGTCCCTGGCCCAGTGCATCATGGGAACAGGGCAGACTAAACTACCAAGCCAATTCTTCACCAGAAAGGAGACAAGCTACCGGGGACCGGTTTCTGGCATTTCAGCCGTCGTCGGCCCGGCTTGCTTGAATCCTGATGGTGCAGTGAGCAAGGGACTCATGTCTGAGTATACCCTGCCACACCTATAGTGGCCAAAAACGATTCAGAAAAGGAGGTGGTGATGAACAGAGTGTCTGAATTAAGCAGACCACTCCTACCCAGTCCAAAGATCAGGGCTTGATCCATCACCGTTATTTAGCTCACTGCACCATCCCAGCTCAGAACCTGGCTATATGCAAATCAGTCTGTCCCTGGCCCAGTGCATCATGGGAACAGGGCAGACTAAACTACCATGCCAATTCTTCACCAGAAAGGAGACAAGCTACCGGGGACCGATGCTGGCATTTCAGCCGTCGTCGGCCCGGCTTGCTTGAATCCTGATGGTGCAGTGTAAGAATTGGCTTGGTAGTTTGGTTTGCCCTGTTCCCATCATGCACTGGGACAGGAACAGACTAATTTGCATATAGCCAGGTTCTGAGCTGGGATGGTGCAGTGAGCTAAAAAACGGTGTTGGATCTAGCCCTGATCTCTTGACTGGGTGAGAGTATTCTGCTTAATTCAGAAACTCTGTCCATCACCACCCCTTGTTGTTAAATATTTTGTCCACCCTAAGCGTGGAAGGGTATACTCAGATGTGAGTCCCTTGCTCATTGCACTATCAGGATTCAAGCAAGCCGGGCCGACGACGGCTGAAATGCCAGAAACCGGTCCCCGGGAGCTTGTTTCCTTCCCAGCGTAAGAATTGGCTTGGTAGTTTGGTTTGCCCTGTTCCCATCATGCACTGGGACAGGAACAGACTAATTTGCATATAGCCAGGTTCTGAGCTGGGATGGTGCAGTGAGCTAAAAACGGTGTTGGATCTAGCCCTGATCTCTTGACTGGGTGAGAGTATTCTGCTTAATTCAGAAACTCTGTCCATCACCACCCCTTGTTGTTAAATATTTTGTCCACCCTAAGCGTGGAAGGGTATACTCAGATGTGAGTCCCTTGCTCATTGCACCATCAGGATTCAAGCAAGCCGGGCCGACGACGGCTGAAATGCCAGAAACCGGTCCCCGGGAGCTTGTTTCCTTCCCAGTGTAAGAATTGGCTTGGTAGTTTGGTTTGCCCTGTTCCCATCATGCACTGGGACAGGAACAGACTAATTTGCATATAGCCAGGTTCTGAGCTGGGATGGTGCAGTGAGCTAAAAAACGGTGTTGGATCTAGCCCTGATCTCTTGACTGGGTGAGAGTATTATGCTTAATTCAGAAACTCTGTCCATCACCACCCCTTGTTGTTAAATATTTTGTCCACCCTAAGCGTGGAAGGGTATACTCAGAAGTGAGTCCCTTGCTCATTGCACCATCAGGATTCAAGCAAGCCGGGCCGACGACGGCTGAAATGCCAGAAACCGGTCCCCGGGAGCTTGTTTCCTTCCCAGTGTAAGAATTGGCTTGGTAGTTTGGTTTGCCCTGTTCCCATCATGCACTGGGACAGGAACAGACTAATTTGCATATAGCCAGGTTCTGAGCTGGGATGGTGCAGTGAGCTAAAAAACGGTGTTGGATCTAGCCCTGATCTCTTGACTGGGTGAGAGTATTCTGCTTAATTCAGAAACTCTGTCCATCACCACCCCTTGTTGTTAAATATTGTTACTAACAGAGACACAAGATACTCCGTTGAGCGTGGAAGCCAGGTTTATTAGCTGCAGCTAAGCACAGTTATCCCAGAAGTACATGTAAAGTGTATATTCTAAGGAGACTGCCACTTCAATCCGTGGCGTACAATCTCTTATACTAAACACATTTACGATATCCCACTCCCCACACACACAAAATGAACCAATAGGAAAAGTTGGAAAACAAGCTATCAGGTATCCTAGTAAACGCCTCTTTCTCTGACCCCGTGTGTCACCCCTCCCAACAAATTAATCAGTGATGGTGTTCACAATCCCCTCTTGCAGGTGGCAGGACATGCTGGTGTGTTTCAATGGATGGTTGTGTTATAGGAGCATACAAGGAGAGAATAGTGAAGGCAGTTGGATAAGATAGTATAAGAGAAGAATAGGAGAGGGTAAATAGTCGGCTGAGACAGGGATAAATCGAGCCAGACATGGATTAACGAACTCGGCCAGACCCTGACATCGGGTTTCATGAACAAGGACAATGGAGTTACTTTTTAACTGAAAGAACACGTAGCAGCAGGAAAAGCAAAAGCATTGCGTTCGCCCTGCCGCCTGAGTGAGGGCAACACAAAATGGCGACCGGACACAAAATGGCGGCTAAATACGGGATGAAATCTGAAATCGCAGAACCTCACAGCTAGAACCGGACTCCGTAATTATAAGGGGAAGTCTGTCCTGCTATTATAGTACACAAATATATTAACTCTTTCCTTTACTTTTCAGGCTATGCTTAGACTGTTAGTATTGTAACTTTATAATGTATTCTTTGTCTGTTATTGTGTAATAAAGGGACCCCAGTTTGTAACGAACATATATATATTTGCGTATTATTTCTATGTTAAAGCTAACCTTTCTTTACAGCCAGGTGCCAGCGTATGGAAGGATGGGCGATTCCCTTCCTACCGGTAACTGATGCGGGAGACTGATGTGAGTTTTATGTCAGGGAATAATTCTTAAGTGTAACAATTTGGCAGTTCTTGTGTGAGAGGATCGGATCTCCTATCTATCACATGAGGGATAATAATTCATATAAGGTAGAAGATACTCCCAGTAAATATTAGGTACTTAGAAACTTCCCCAATAGAGAGAGAGAGCAGAAGGTACTAATAGGAAAGTGAGATCCCTCAAGATAGGGCGTTAATGAAAACACCAATTGGGATTGGTAAATAATGAGATTGCTCAAGATAGGGCATTAGTGAGAACACTGATTGGGGATGGTGTGTAGTGAGATCGCTCAAGATAGGGCGTTAATGAGAACACGGATTGTGGTTGGTGTGGTTGAGTGAGCTGCTCTCCAATATGAGAGGGAGGGTAGAATAGTCCGGGCCAGATTGTTGCGGGGCTATAAGGTGAGATCATAGGATGAGATATGGAATTCCGTAGTTATTAGTGACTATTCTTAGTAATCCCTTAGATCTAGCAGTGTTTTTGATGGTATAAGCTTGTATATTGCGAATTCCCCATTCCCGGGTAAGTACTCAGGGACTGTTGTAAATAGGGTCCGGTAAGGGATGGTGTTACGTTTTGGCCGGGTTGGTTGTATCTGATTGAGTGGGTAATTCTTGGTCCGAGAATCCGGTCATTACATACAGACAAGCTGAAATGAAATTCAGTTCTACTGAAAAAATTCTAACTGCGGTTCAAACTGCTGTAGCAAAAGAAAGAGCCTTAGCCCAAGGGAAGAGGATATCTGTTTTAACAGCAGTATTAGCCCTCGAGGCAGTAACAAGACCAGGCATTCTAAATGCCATAGCTCTAGATCCAAAATGGATACAATGGGAACATTCTCTTGCTATAGAAGACGTGAAACACGCTTTTGATCCGAAAATGAAAAAACTAGAAGATCTGGAATACGAACATGAATGCCCTCTGTCAATCGAAATTCTGCCTCTCGAACAGTACACCTGTGTAATCTACACGGACAGATTTGCACAACACTACGTTGTGGAAAAACAAATTTACAATGCTGCGTGCACGATTGTTAAAGGTCGCTGGCGCTAAGGTAAATTCAGACCGATGGTCACTAAAACTGAATCACTCAGAAACTGTACAGCTCAGCGAGCTGAAATAAGATCTCTAAAGATGGCGCTTGAAAATGCTGATCACGAATTCCCGACACTAATAGTGTGCGATTCGCATTACTGCATCCGGTATTACAATAATTCCATGCAGACCTGGATAAAAAACGGTTACAAAGATGAGACAGGTGCCACAATAAAGCATAAAAAACTATGGGAACATGTAGTTCTTTTGCAGAAAGAACTACGAAAGACTCACGTGATACATACGCAGAGTCTTCAATGTGATGGCGTTCACGTTGCAGGGAATTCATTGGCTGACAGAACCACAGCGGCAGCTGATCTCTCGGCTTCCGTAGTTACAAAAAAAGCGTACTAAAAAACAAATAGATGGCGAAACGCTGCTTGCAGTAAAAGCCTCAATAGAAGGCAATTATCCGGCGTTACCTCTAAACTATCCACTCGGCAATACATACATAATTGATGCGAACCCCGTTCCGTTTGCTCAAATCCCTGGAGTGGGGGATAGAGTAATTCCAAACACGAACCGGAGATTCTCCTTGATTGAAGAAGCACACATGGGATTGGGTCTGAGGCACCAAGAGATCCTGAAACCTCTAATGGAATTACAATCAAAATACTGGTGGCCGGGAATGAGCGTGCAAATTTATAACTTTGCAATGAATTGTCAGGACTACAACAGAGATCGCAGTTGTGAACCGGACCAGACACCTGCCCAGACACCTCTATTAGACAGCATCAGGCTATCTGTACGCAGACATCCAGACGGAACAATGCGATCCCATGATTATTAAGACGAGATTCATTTGGATGTGGCCCCAGAGCTCAGCTGACGCCAGAACTGTTATAAAAGATTTGCGAGTCTTTATCGGCACATACGCAATTGGCATGCTACATTCTGACCAGGGTCCTGTGTTTAGCTCTCGGGCTTACAAGGAGGCCATGGCCAGCATGGGCATTGCATTGCAGTACTCTAGTCCATTCCATCCCGAGGGAAATGCGGTAGTGGAGAGAAAAAACCGTGGCATAAAGCAATCTCTAACAGCGAGGGTATTAGGTTCGGGTGACGAGTGGGTCAAACATCTAATAAGTGTCCAACGTAGTCTTAATAACAATCCAAGAAATTCTCTAGGAGGTATCAGTCCGTACGAACTTTTGTTTGGTACTAGAATGATCATCCAGGATCTGGATTGTCATACTTCAGTGGTGAAACAAAAAACCTTTGATATCAAAGATCGTTTGGCTGTTTTACAGGACTTAAATTAAACAAGAAAAAGTCTAAGTAACGAAAAGCTAAAGCCAATGACCACTGAAGAAAAACCACCTGTCCCAGCAAGACCTGTCTGGATTCCAAAGATTGGGGATCTGGTCAGAGAAAAGATCGCGGTGAAGAAGGAATTTGGGCCTTCTTACAGAAAAGCAGTACCTGTCTTAGCTGTCAGTGGAACAAGATCAGTAGTACTACCGCCCCTTGCTGGTAAAAAGGAGAACCAAGTTGTATCAATCGACCTGGTGAAACCACAACCATGTGACCATTAATAAGTACTAGGCCCAGTGGACTCCCACGAAATAGCAGAAGACCAAATCTTGCTACAATCCAAGAGGTTCAAACTGAGAGACTAATCACATTTGATAAACCTGCAGTGAATAAAAAAGGACTATGCAACAAAGCCATGGAACTTGTGCCTCTTGAAACCCAAATTGCAACAGTTTGTCAAGAAACACCTGTCTACAACGATGTACCCTCGGACTATACAAATGTAACAAAAGAAAATCCAAAGATCAATGGAAATCCGGAAGCAATTCCACCAATTCACAGAACTGCATCTGGCTACTTTATCAAC
Source organism: Lissotriton vulgaris (assembly GCF_964263255.1). Taxonomy (NCBI): domain Eukaryota; kingdom Metazoa; phylum Chordata; class Amphibia; order Caudata; family Salamandridae; genus Lissotriton; species Lissotriton vulgaris. Next base: position 932,998,805 of record NC_141695.1, read on the forward strand.
TTTGATGACTTTTCCGATGATCCAAGTGAACATGGAGACAAGCCAGCAACAAAAACTTTCAAAGATAAAATCACAGAGCTCTTTCATCAACTGAGAGAAACATATCTAATTGCACCTTAGATAAAATTATGGATTGTGTTAGGTGTACTTTTCCTCCTTCTGTGGCTCATCCTGGTTTTAAGTTTGGGTAGATTTATTGATGGAAAATATAGTACAATGGACACAGCAAGTCAGAACATCAACTTGGTCCTGAAACCACACAGATCCTCTCACATCGAAAAAAGAGAACTATCATCCGTGAACATCACAGCCATCCTATACCTGGTGGTATAGCATGGGACAAAACTGATTATGAAATCTATGGCCCGGTTGAGCTCTTGAAATATCCACACCAGTTTAAGATCTCCTTGAGTGACTTTGCATCACCTAGTGTATTCTCTGATGATTGGGACTTTGAAAATAATAATAATATGATGTCAGATTTAGAAATGTCAGCAACATTTACAGAACATGATTATTTACAGGGTTCATCGAATTATGAAGAAATGTATTGCTTCAATCACTTTGGGCATCATTATCTGCATAAATCTGCTAATCCTAGAAATGTTTTCAGTTATAATCAATGGGAACATTTTCCACCACCGCCAAAAGGCAGTTGAAAAACATTTTATGAGAAATTCCTATACTTCTCAGGGTTTAATATCACTAATCCAGAAATGTTTTATTTTAAAATGTTAAATAAGACAGGAATGAAAAACATGTTGACAAATACTAAACTGATTTATTCTGAAACATTTTATGAAAAAATGTCTACATTTGGTTTTGAATTTTGGAAAAATAACATTGAGACAAAAACCATCTGGGGTACAAAAGAGTGGCAGGTACAAGGTTTAGAATCATCATTATTTAGAGCCTGCATGATCTCAGAACAAATAATGTTCCTGAATGACACCATTCAACAAACAACCTGTCTTGGCCTGGCCAAGATAAAAGATTTAAACAACCCGTCTATACCGAAGCCTATGCCTGATAGAAACAACACCACAGATGAGGGGTTAGAAGTGTCCCATATTTTAAAACAAAACAGAACAATTCCCGATTGGAACAAATGGTTGATCTAGCCCACAGACACTAATGACTGTCAAGATAGATTCCTAAACAAAATACAGGGGTTCAAACAGAACAGGCCTGACCCAAGATATTCCGAGAGAAAACATCCAGGGATAGTTACAACATATAGTGTAGGAAAACTATGCCTCAATTGGCTACAGAGATTCACACTTCCCGAAATTAAGCAACACTTAACTTTACTTAAACAAGGTGCTGACTTGCGAGATTTCATAATGGGACCTCGCAAACCGCGTCAAAAACGTTTCATATACGACGGTATATACGCAGCTTACAATGAAGCTTGGAAAGTAACACAAATTGAAACTGCAGAAAAATACGAGAAATTGATCGTATTAATTTGGAAAAATCACTTTCTGTAGTGGACAATGGGTTAACGACTCTGTCCTCCAGAATGTATTCACTGGACAGCATTGTATCATCTGCTATTGATATATTAGAGCAGGATATGCTAATGTTACAACATGGCAAGTCCCAATTACGTTCTATTGTACAGCTAGGCTGGACGTTACAAAACCTCCGTTCAGGCTACGTGCCATGGCGTCTAATCAACACAACGTCATTATTTTCTATCTTTAACCTTACTGATAGACAAATCTCGTTGGTACAAAAAGGAGCAGACTATACGGTACTGAGCATTGAAAAACTAGAAAGATTACCATTGACAATGTCAGAAAGACCTGTCATTGAATGGATAATACATGGCACCATTACAATCCCAATTACAACTTTTCAGTTTCAATACTGCCAAAAGTATATACCAGCAGTCCTGTATGAAAGGTTGGGTAAAGGATACATCAAGTCGGCCTGGAAATTACCTTATACACATAGATGTTATAGTGAAGGGAAAAAAGAGGTATTTCTTAGTGGTAACAATTGTAAAAAATCACTAAGTGGTACACTTCTGTCTCTAGGAATTAACTTGCATGGAGCCTGCGAAGGTTCATCAAACAACCTTTCATGTCATCTGCACGGCACCCCTGCTACACAGATAGAGCCCTTTTTCAGACAACTTTCCAACTGTAGCTACGTTATAATAAGTGACCACAGCTGTTGTGGCAGGAAAAGCCTATCTCGTGAGCGTTACTTCCAGGGTAATTTGTTTATGCAAGTATTGTACACAAACAGCAATCCAGACATGGAGGCAGCAATATAGCCTTCTGTGAATATCTCTTCTTTTCGAATTGATACTTTAAGCAGAATCAAGTCTATTCTTTTACAAACAACTGTGCCTTTAACCTCGTCCAAAGAGATGGATGATCTGCAAGTTTCAAGGACAGCGGCAGAGATACATACCCTATTATCGACAAATTGCCCCGTGCATTTCATAGAAATGTTAAGCCAAATCTAAAACATGTCAGATACCAGTGGCATCGCACATGTATTTAAGACAATTTTTTTCGGGACTGTTTGCACCCTTTGAAACAGTTCTGGGCATCTTCCCGAATTTTGTGCATTCCTTTTTCGGTAGCCTGCCTCTTATTTTGGGACTTGTAGCAGGAATTTTACTTTTGTTCCTTCTGCTCCGATATGGCAAGCCAAGTCACAGACAAAACTCAGGCTACGATGGAAGAAACAATCCTAGCAATACGATACCGAGACCGTATCTCTAAGGTCCACGGATTGGCCCGGCTAAGAGATCTGAATACTACCTGGTTTCTTTCATTCAGACCAATCTGGCAAAATTGCATCTTACCTGTGCTTCGATGTCTGCTATGCGGAGAAGAATGCGTGTTGGATGTCTGTCTTACACTACCATCAGCAGTACCAATGGATATCAATGCTTTGCTTTGTCCGGTAACGACTCATGCAACGTGTTGTCCCCAGCGGCTATCTATTCTGATGACGCATTCGTTGAGACTTCATCACTACGATTAGGTGGCGGTGAAGTACGAGATGAAAGCGGCAACACACAGGTACAACCTTCTGTGGCCACTGCTGATCTAAACACTGATGAAGGCAATGCACCACATATATGCACTATTTCCGACTTCTCAGAGTTGGCCCAACCTTCACCTACTGTTGTAGACAAATTTTTTGCCGGCCTATCTGAGGTAATGTTCTCTCCTAACAACGGGAATAATATTTGAAATAGCGAGCACACAGCGTTCCCTGAACTCTGAATTCGGCCTTCAGTTTTTATAAACAATACTACTGAAAACATTTGGAACTATTTTTTGCCATGAAAGCGAAATTATTTTTTCCCAATTTCCAAAATATTTACTTTTTTGGGCACATGGTACTCTGCTTAAAGTAGAACTATTCTCAGAGAATAGAACTTCTATTTTTAGAGACTCTAGAGACAATATTTTGAATCAGCCTCTAGCACATGTACAATCTTGTATAAATATGTCATGAAATGGTCTCAACCTTTTTTCTGTATTAAGAGGCATTTCATGAATGTAATTTTCGGGATTCCTTCAGTCAACATTCTAAATGAACAAAATGTTATCTGAATGATACCACTGTTTGAAAGCGTACAGTATTATACTCAATTTCGTGTATCTCTACCATTTCAAATGCATTTGATGTATTTTGGGGTGGGCTGGAAAACACATGCATACTTATATGTTTATATATTGCTTAGTATTTAGTAATGATGGACATTATACGTGGAGTGGGTGTTGTGAACTTATCTAGGACCCTAATTAAATATTCCCGATTTATGCCCTTATGTGGTTATAACAAATCATATCCTTATAAAGGCATAAGAATCATAATCCATATTTAGTCATAGCCAATGCAGTCCAAATACAGCAAGGCTACTTCCCTAGACTCCTAGAAAGTACAACGCGTTCTTTAAACAAACCAAACCTCCAGCAGCCCGGAAATTCCCCCTGCTTTTGTTTTGATTTGTCCTAGAACTCCTGAGAGTCCTGAGAGAACTGCCAGTTCTTAGTGACAGTTCTTAGTGACGTCTTATGTCCAACCTTACGTTAAACACGGCACCTTTCAGGTATAAATATACCAGCACTTGCCTTAAGCAACACACGGTGGTTTGGAGCAGAGCGGCTATCTGCTTACCCAAAGCCCAGCTGATGAGAGTGCCGAAGGAAGCCGACCCTCCCATTTGACGCACTGAGAGAGACGCTGTCTTTTCTCCTGCCGAGAAAATCCAGCTCCAGTGTTTCCAGTCACCCTTGCGGGTTGCTGGGAGATCAAGTCCTGAGAACGAGATACAAGACCTCCTTCATTCTAAAACCAAGGTACGGAGCTGATTAGATTCTTGATTCAGATTCTTGGCAAAACTAACTTAACTTAAACTGCAGCTCACTTACTCCTTCCCACGTACTAGGCTTAGGTTAGGTACACCGAGGTAGGCGTATTTTAGAAGCACCAGTTGAGTGTGTTTAGTCAACTTTTATCATTGTATGTAATTGTATATATTTTATCCGTTTTAAGTATCATATGGCTCAGAAACCATATCAATGCTTTTACAGTATTATTTCATAATACTCCTTATACTGTACGCACTTTACTTTATGACAAGTATTGCAATTGTGGCAATTCATTTCTCTTGCATGAGAAAGAAGACTGCTCAATAAATAACAACTTTTATTGAAAACGCCCGTCTCTCTATTTCTCTGCACTCTGGTGAAACTAAGCATGCACGATTGACTGAGTGAAATAGCTATCTATTGTTTTCACACGACTCTGGAGATATACTCCTTATTCTGGAGGGAGCAAAGTTGCCATGTTAATGCGGTTGTCAGAAACTAATCCCTTCTTGTCTAATCAGGAAAGTTAACTCCTTCCTGTTCATTCGAGAAAGTTTCTAGTGACCTCTGAGCTAGCTGGCATACTTAATAAAGTCTAACATATTCAGTAGAGACCTAGTCGACCTCAGTCCTACGTCTAAACTACCGCTTATGTTATTCCAATGCGCAGAGCCTATTTGGAATATAGGAACTACACTACAGGGGAACCTCCGGGACAAGTCTGTATAAAGAGGCTGCCAGCATGAATAAAGCCACACAATGTTGTTAGGGGTTTGGGATAAAACAGAGCCGGCATTTTCTAAGAGCTTTTTTATAAAGTAACTTTTACCGCAGTTTGAGGGCCCTGCTAGCACGCAGCAGAACGAATGCTGTAACCTGGTGTCCATGATGGGGCGGCTGTCTCTCTAATGGGCGTAATATCCATAAGGCAGTGTATTATAGTCAGCAGTCAGGACCCTTTTATCAAAAACAACTAGCAATGTTTTATGTAGGGGCTGGGTTGTAATTTCCCACTTCTTTTTGGATCTGCCTATGCAGGGCTGGTTCACGACTATGGTTTTAGCATTCTCAGAATCGTCTGCTGTAACGTTTTCATGCGTAAAGTAAAAACAATGGAGCCCTACTCACAACGGAGCCTGGGTGATTAAGTTTTGCAAGTGACAAAACAAAGTTTAATTGAAATCTAGCACATATTCTTTCACAATTTGCTATTTTCATATGTTTTGGTTCATAAATTCACTTGGGACACACTGCACAAACTGTAAAAATATTTTTTTGCTATGTTATGTAAGATTATTTCACTGCAAATGTAATCTTCATTATAATTACTGAAGAACTCAATCAAAGTGTCTGAGTCTTTTTCTATCTGACATCTCACCGTAAATCCCTATTTTTGTATGTATGTGATTTTTTCGCTTTTCCTTGAATGAACTAGTAAGTATCTTCTCCACTAGAGCCATTGTTTTCTCTTGTAACGTATTCATGCACCAGATTCTTCAGACTGTCAAAATGGATTTTTAGGGTGTTGCTGACATTTAACCCCTTCGCTGCGACGGCAATTCCGCCGCAGCACTATGGGGGGCGGGGGGCCGAGCGGCGCTCACATGCTCGTGACGGAGCCGCTCCGTCACGAGCCGCGGTTGAGCTGTGCTCGTGACGGAGCGGTTCCGTCATGGCCCCGCCCACTCAATAGAACGCGCCGCGCAGGCGCAAAATTGTCAGGGCCCGCCTCACAGGATCCTGTTGATGAATATATGGTTCCACCTCCAGCTGTTACCAACACCCCGAATGTAAATCACAGGGTGTCCGAACCAGCAGGTGAGGGAGAAATGATGAAAAAAGGACCGGGGAAGGGAAGGGGTCAGCAGGGACAAGGGTTCTGAAATGACAAAACACAGGACAAGGATAAATACTAGGCAGCATACAACACTACACTCAATAATTCTCGCTAGAACTCCTATACCTTATCAAGCTGTAATTAGTCTTCCAGCACTAACAAGTAAGTCCCAGTTCAAACTCCTGTAAATAAATGCACATGTTATAATATTTCATGGCAGCACCATACAACATATATGAATCCTTTATGTGTAATCACACACCATGTTATGAGGAGATGAACTTCTAAATTACCCCTTTATCAAATAATCCAGAGTGTGTTCCGTGTAAGTCTGCTTCCCCAGTTCAGCAGGACCTAATGAGTTAGAGATGAATCTCTCGTAGCACTCTAAAAGGTATTACCAATACTTTTAACGCAGTATAGAAAATAGTTCCCCTAAAATTGTAAAGGCAGCATGAGGTTGCGTCCACCTCTAAGCTCCTCTAGATAGCTATCCAAATGAGAAACGTAAGAAAACGGCAGCATGGAGTTGTTACCACCCCTATGCTCCGCTTGAATAATATGCCCTATAAAAACACAAACGACTATCCGGCAGTGGGAAGTTGCGACCACCTCACCGCTCCAGACCTGAAAACAAACAACACACAGCAGCGTGTGGAACACCACGACGCTCCGCTGCTAGTCCTCTCTAAATCCGTTAGACTCCAATGCCAGAGCTTCCAAGGCAGTGCGCAGCACCAGCTACAGCGCTCCTTAAGCAAAACAAACGACAGTGAAAATCCCAGCTCGCATCAGCCGATACGAGTAAACACAAAAGTACAAAGATCCAAGGCGCAGGGAAATAACGCGAGCTATGGCTCCCAGCGATATATAACCCCAAACAGTACCTTTCTATTCCCTTGGCTCCGCAACCGCTTCACTCCGTGGCAGAAGCAGCCGCTCCTGCAACCGACGAAGGCTGGAACTAGCCGCCAAGACTGACGACGGACTCAGAATTACGCGCACCTTCGTTCGGGCGCTTCCCATCATATACTTCCTACAGCAAAGGCTCATGGAAGTTGTAGTTTATTATTAGTCTAGGCAGGCGCGGTGACGAAAACCTCACAATATGCCCTCCCTCCTAGCGCCTCCTAGGCCCAGGCTTAGCAGGGAACCTCCTATGGAATGCTCTACCCGCAGCCGGGGCATGCACATTCAAGGATGGTTCCCACGAGTCATCCTCCGCTGTGTACCCTTTCCAGGCCACCAAATACCACAAAGCACCTGTGCATCACTTAGAGTCTTTGATGCAGCAAACCACATACTCCAGCCCACCGTCACATAGCACAGGCGGTAGAGCCCTGCGTTTAGCAGACAAAGCAGGCTTCAACAAGCTGCAATGAAAAACAGGATGTATACGAAGAGAAGCAGGCAACTTTAGTTTATAGGCCACAGGATTGATTTGCTTCAGAATAACATATGGACCAATGTACGTGGGGTGAAACACTGACCGCAATTTAAATCGAATATTCTTGGTGGACAACCACACCTTGTCCCCTACACGGTACACTGGACAATCCCCTCGGTGTGTGTCAGCCCACCTCTTGTAGACCTCTTTGGCTTGAATCAGATGTTTGGAAACCTTCCTTTGAACAGAATGCAAATGACGGATCTGACTCATCACTGAAGGCTGATTACCCACCTCTCCAGGGATGGTGATGGGCAACACTCGAGCATCAAACCCATAGTTGGCAAAAAATGGGGACACACCCAATGAACTGTGCCATGCATTATTATATGCCAATTCAGCAAGCCAAAGAAGCGACACCCAATTGTCCTGTGCCTCTCCAGCATAACACCTTAAATATTTTTTCAAAGTTTGGTTCAAACGTTCAGTTTGACCATCTGTTTGAGGATGGAAACTAGTTGACAAGGTGGATTTGATATGCAGCGCCAAACACCAGGATTTCCAAAAGCTAGCAATGAACTGCGGACCCCTGTCTGAAATGATAACCTCAGGAATCCCATGATAGCGAAAAACATTGGTTAAGAGTAGTTGGGCTGTCTGGCCAGCAGTGGGAAGATTTCGGCAAGGTATAAAATGTCCCATCTTTGTAAGACTATCCACTACTACCAACACTGCCGTATGCCCATGATCAGCAGGTAACCCAGTTATAAAGTCCATGCTAATACTTTGCCATGGCTTTTTGGGAGTAGGCATGGGGATCAGTTTTCCCTTACTCTGACCTTGTTGGTTCTTAGCTCGAGCACAAACATCACACTTTCCCACCCACAAAGTTACATCACTGGCCAACGTGTTCCACCAAAACTGTCTCTGCATAAGAAGTATTGTCTTCTTTACTCCTTGATGACCAGATACAGGAGATGAATGACACCAGTCAAACGCCTTTTTCCGGCTTTCCACCGAAGGTAAAAACAGTCTTTTGGATACAAAAGGTAAACCTTGTTTAATGGAACGATTGGCCTCTTTACTGCTCCAAGTAACCCATGCATTGGGGGATCTTTGACCCCTAATTTCATTTAGATAAGTATCAGCATTTAGAACGCATATCACTTTGTTAGGTTCCACTATAGCTTCCATTGAAGGGACAGAGGTTACTGCTTCTGAGTCCTCTAGACGCGACAAGGTGTCCGCCTTTCTGTTTTTGCTGCCTGGGCGGAAAGTAATGATGAAATTATACTCGGCAAAAAACAACATCCACCTCATTTGCCTTTGAGATAGATGCCTGGCAGTTCTCATATATTGCAAATTACAGTGGTCGGAGTATACCGTTACAGGATAGGCAGCCCCCCACAAATGTTGTCTCCACTCTTGAAATGCCTTCTTTATAGCTAGAAGCTCTTTTTCTGCTATGGTATAGTTCTTTTCTGCCCGGCTTAGTTTTTTGGAAAGATATGCCACTGGGTGTAGCTGACCTGTTTGTGAATCCCTTTGCGATAAAATGGCCCCAACAGCTTCATCCGAAGCATCTGCCTCCACTATAAAAGGCAATGCAGGTTGAGGATGCGCCAGGATGGGAGCAGAGATGAACGCTTCCTTAAGAACACAGAAAGCAGTATCTGCCTCTTGTGACCATAGAAATGCCACCCCTTTCCTAAGCAGGTGAGAAGAAGGAGCAGCGATCTGTGAGAATCCTAGTATGAATCTCCGATAATAATTAGCAAAGCCCAGAAAACACTGGACATCTCTCACCGTTTTAGGTACCGGCCAAGACGGAACCGCTTGTACTTTCCTCTCAGCCATTTGTAACCCTTCAGGGCAAAGCATGACTCCCAGAAATTCTACTGTGTCCACTCCAAACTCACATTTACTGAGTTTACAATATAGTCTGTTCTCTCTCAATCGTTGCAGGACTTGTAGGACATGTTCTTGATGTGCTTCCACCCGGTCTGAATAGATCAGTTTGTCGTCGATATATACCACGACGCTGGTATCCACTAGATCTCTCAGAACGTCATTCAAAAAGAATTGAAACGCTGCCGGGGCGTTGCACAAACCTAAAGGCATGACAGTGTATTCAAACAACTCATATCGAGTCTTAAAGGCAGTTTTCCACTCATCCCCCTCTCTCACACGCACTAAGTGGTACGCCCCCGCAGATCCAATTTAGTATAAATCTGGGCGTTCCTGACTTGATCAAGCAATACGGAGATGAGGGGGAGAGGGTACCTGTTGCGAATGGTATTCTTATTCAGCATCCTATAATCCACACAAGCCCTCAATTCACCGTTAGCTTTAGCTATGAAAAACATCGGCGAAGCAGCTGGAGACTTTGAAGGTCGAATAAACCCGATTGCCTGATAATGGTCTAAGTATTCCTTTAAATGTTTTGTTTCTGGCACTGATAAAGCGTACACCCTACAAGTAGGTACCAGCGCTCCTTCCACTAAATCAATACAACAATCATAGGGTCTATGAGGGGGTAACTCATTTGCCATTTGTTCATTAAACACATCCTCATACATGAGATACTCTATGGGTAATGACACTTCCTTTTCAGCTGCAGTAGCAACTTGAAACGGGAAGGATAACCCAGCTGCCTTTGTGACTGTGTGTGGACTCATGTGTGCCTGACATTCTTCAGACTGAAACCTTATCTTTTTCTCCTTCCAGTTAATGTCGGGGTTATGATATGCCAGCCAAGGCATGCCCAAAATGACCTCATATCGAGGTGCCTCTATGATGTTCAAAATCAAATTATCTCGATGTTCACCCTCCAGTACCTCAACAGTTAATAATACTTCTTCGGTTTGTTCAGTGATTAACCCTGACTTCAGTGGTTTACCATCCACTGTCCATACTTCCTCAGGATGTTGCCGAAGAGTGTGTTTCAATGACAATAGAGACACCAAACCACTGTCTATAAAATTGCCGGTGGCTCCTGAATCTATCATTACCAACATCTGGTGTATTACTTGATGACTCTCTAAACACATGGACAACACTATGTGTGATACAGAATCCTGAATCACTTTGCACACCAGCGAAGGAAGTTTCAAAGGGATTTTATCAGTACAGTCCTCAAATGTTTCACTATTGGAACCTGTGTTAGACACAGCCAGTCTTTTCTTGACCAATCCTCCCGTATTTTTGGGCTTGGAAGGACATTCCCGGACATAATGTCCTTTCTTCCCACAGTACATACACAACCCTTGTGTTCTGCGGGTTTCTCTTTCTTCTCTGGTCAATGGTGCCCTTACTGCACCTATCTCCATGGGTTCGTTACCTTCAGCAGACACCGATGGTCCTTTCCTAGCGGAATATTCTAGCCTGGAATAGCCTCTATCCCATTTCTTCCTATCCCCACTACGCTCCGACATGCGACCATCCAATCTCAAGGAAAGGCTGATCATTCCTGCACAAGTAGTGGGTTGTGGGTCTATCTGAGCGATGATATCCTTTAGACCTTCTCTAAGTCCTTGATAGAATATGGACATTTGCTTTTCTTCGGGCCATGACGATTCCGCCACCAACCTATTAAAGGTTGTTAGATAGGTGACCAGCTCATTCCTACCCTGTCTCAATTCCAATAGCTCCTTATCAGCACTGAAGGTTGTTGCACGTCTATCAAAGACCCTCTCAAATTCTGCTCTAAAAGCCCCCCAATCTGACAAAATGGGATCCTCCTTACGCACAAACGGCACAGCCCAATTCGCTGCGTCCCCCACCATATACGAAATGGCAAACGCCACTCTGGAGTGGTGGTTGGGAAAAGATGCAGGTTTACACGAAAAGTGCAACATGATTTGAGTAAGAAATACTTGCGTTTTGGAAGGATCTCCAGAATACCTTTCAGGGCTAGCCAATGGAATAGGTGGAGGCACAGTAACCTGGATTCGGGGGTTCTGAGTTGATGCATCAAATGGGTTTCCTGCCAATCTATACACCCTGTCTCTTAGGGCAGTTGTCTCTGCTCTAGACGCTATTAGTTCTTGTTGCACTAATACAAGAGCCTGCAAAACATCCTCCAGGGTAGCCATGGATATTCAACAACCGAATCAGGCAAAGCATTCAACTTGGGCACGTAATTCTGTCAGGGCCCGCCTCGCAGGATCCGGTTGATGAATATATGGTTTCACCTCCAGCTGTTACCAACACCCCGAATGTAAATCACAGGGTGTCCGAACCAGAAGGTGAGGGAGAAATGATGAAAAAAGGACCGGGGAAGGGAAGGGGTCAGCAGGGACAAGGGTTCTGAAATGACAAAACACAGGACAAGGATAAATACTAGGCAGCATACAACACTACACTCAATAATTCTCGCTAGAACTCCTATACCTTATCAAGCTGTAATTAGTCTTCCAGCACTAACAAGTAAGTCCCAGTTCAAACTCCTGTAAATAAATGCACACGTTATAATATTTCATGGCAGCACCATCCAACATATATAAATCCTTTATGTGTATATATAAATAATCCAGTGTGTGTTCCGTGTAAGTCTGCTTCCCCAGTTCAGCAGGACCTAATGAGTTAGAGATGAATCTCTCGTAGCACTCTAAAAGGTATTACCAATACTTTTAACGCAGTATAGAAAATAGTTCCCCTAAAATTGTAAAGGCAGCATGAGGTTGCCTTCACCTCTAAGCTCCTCTAGATAGCTATCCAAATGAGAAACGCAAGAAAACGGCAGCATGGAGTTGTGACCACCACTATGCTCCGCTTGAACAATATGCCCTATAAAAACACAAACGACTATCCGGCAGCGGGAAGTTGCACCACCTCACCGCTCCAGACCTGAAAACAAACAACACACGGCAGCGTGTGGAACACCACGACGCTCCACTGCTAGGCCTCTCTAGATCCGTTAGACTCCAATGCCAGAGCTTCCAATGCAGCGCACAGCACCAGCCACAGCGCTCCTTAAGCAAAACAAACTACAGTGAAAATCCCAGCTCGCATCAGCCGATACGAGTAAACACAAAAGTACAAAGATCCAAGGCGCAGGGAAATAACGCGAACTACGGCTCCCAGCGATATAACCCCAAACAGTACCTTTCTATTCCCTTGGCTCCGCAACTGCTTCACTCCGTGGCAGAAGCAGCCGCTTCTGCAACCGACGAAGGCTGGAACTAGGCGCCAAGACTGACGACGGACTCAGAATTACGCGCACCTTCGTCCGGGCGCTTCCCATCATATACTTCCTACAGCAAAGGCTTATGGAAGTTGTAGTTTATTATTAGTCTAGGCAGGCGCGGTGACGAAAACCTCACAGAAATCACCGCCGCACAGGGGCGGTGGCAGGGCCATGACGGAACCGCTCCGTCATGAACACAGCTCAGCCGATGCTCATGACGGAGCAGCTCCGTCATGAGCATGGGAGGGGTTAATGTTATCCCTTCGACCTTCATACACCCTTCGTTCTTGTTTGTGAAGTAACTGTATGTCTTAGGTCCTGAGGCCGTGTATTCTAATATATACTCATCCTTATCTAGCTCGCTTGTCAGATTACCCAGATAATCCCCTAGAGAAGGGTCTTCATCCCCCGGTTTGCTCAGAAAAATCACAGAGTCGGTATCATGATACAAGCAGCGATCCTGGAGCTTATCCATAACACCGTAAAGCTCTAGACGAGCGTGGACTGTCGTGAAGCAGGCTATGAAAATGTTTATGTTGTTACTCATTGTGGGGTACTCTTGGGTGTATTTCCAACACAAAGCAGCGGTATCATCATCGATAAACTCACAGCTGGACACCTCGTAGCAAGGGTAAACAGGTAGTTGAATAGTTCATCAGGATCTATTATTAAGGTAGCATTTGACAGGTTCGTACGCTGTGCAAATTTTCCCCATAAGGAGTTGAGACACAGTTTGGCTAACTGGCGGCGTGCAGGATTGACCTCTATCAGATGGGGGCATAAACGGATACCCTCGTGAGCGTAGTAGTCATCAATGTATTTCTGTTTTGCATCCTGAGAAACAAATTAATGTAGGGGGCAAAGAGTTGTGTTGTAGTGCTCCTAAAATGCCACACTTCGTGTACTCGACCGAGCCTGTACCCTTTCTCTAAGGCAGCTTGTACCATGATGCTACACCAGGTCCCTGTGAGTATTCTTTGTTCTTCGGTGTGTCTACAACCGTCAACCACTTTAAACATCGCACATGTTCAACAGACGGGGAACATCAGCTTACCATCGACTCTGACTGGTAACACCGGAAAGTAAAGCTGCTTAGGAGGATAGGTTTCACATTTGACCAGCCCAAAGTATTCGGATAGGGGCTTAAAATCTCTATATATGATGGTGGGGTGACCCAAGGGGTACAACTTCATTTTGTTCACAAAAGGGTACAGACTGGTGAAATCATAGTAGTGTATTTTCTCACCCTCACCAGCGGCTTTGTACAGTTGTATGGCATTTGTACGGCCTCCGAATAAGGCATTGAGTGGCTCCAGAGGTTTGGGTCAATCTCGAGTCTGAAGAAAAGAGCAGAGGCCAGTGTCGGTTTTTAACATGTCTAGCCACTCGTGCTCCTAATGAACACTCATAGCATGTGTTTGAATCCCCCCTGTGCACCTTTTTCAACATACTGGGCCTTTGTCAGAGTAAGTCTGTATAGGTGTTTAAATGGGGAACCCATCAGTTTGTTATACTTGTGGGGTTTGTAACACTTAGAGCAGCCGTGGTAAAAGCATCTGTTGAATTCAAAGGCCGTTGGCACTCCCTTAATTACAGCGTACCCGTCCAGGTAATAGTGGCCCAGGGGGTATTCACCACCCTGTAAGGCATGCTGAATCTGTATATCTTCCTTCTCAGAGAGGTGCATGAGCCATTGGATAGAGGGGGTTGATTTATGTTTCTGATTACCGTTATGGTGGTCTGGCGGTACTAGAGCGATAGTTTTCGGCCTCAAAAACATGTGCTTGTAGATGGACATACACATGGAGGCCAGAGTGATGTTTTGAAACGGGTCCATGTATTCGACCGCTTCTAGCATTTCAAGGGTTTTGGACTTCAAGGCCCGGCCTTTTTTAGTTTGGGTCTTGGATTTCAAGGCCATGACTTTCTTAGTCTGTGTCTTAGGTTTCAATACCTTGACTTTTTTAGTCATAGACACCACAACATCTCTGAAGAGGTTACATGCTTGCCGAAGGATCATTACATCAGCCTGACAATAAGCTTTCAACTCTGTTTGAAAATGAAACTCCTTTTCACGGTTTTCAGAGTACCACTGTAGAAAGCTCACTTTCTCATCAGGCATCATGCATTCAACCCGTAGCTGTCAGGAGGGGGCATGGGCCCCACATAACTCTGGTTCGCCCAGGTGTTAAAAAAGTGTGGAAAATAACCTTTACACCCAGGGAAACCAAAGGCCTTTGGCGGCTTACTCAATTTCATGGGTAGGAAATTCAGGGTGTCTATGAACCTTATTTGTAAAGGGCATACCGTTAACAGCATCAGTTTAGAACCCTGGGTTATGAGTTCCATTTGTATCTTTTCGTGAATCATGTTTTGCAGAATAAAGAAGGAGTTGTAGGCTTTCGAGTTATGGGCGAGCATGGTATACCCTTTAAATTTGGTTTGAATAAAAGTGCTGAGGAAATCACCAACGTACGTTTGCCCTTCAAACTCCCAGCTGTTGTCGGAAGTTAGGTGGTATGCGTGAATATAGTTAGGTTTGTGTACCCCCGTCTCTTGTGTGCACTGTATATCAAACACTATATAGTCTTCGGTCTTGGTCTGGGGTCTACCTTCAACCATTTAACATTGATGGTTGGTGCCTACCGTGAAATACATCTGGCAACGGGGGCATTTCATACCTTTGCACTTGTGATCCGCTGCCACATACCATCCACACTCACGGCAATCCGTTTTAGGAATGCAGTTAAAAGTTTTCTTGTGTATGCTCAAGCAGTCTTGCGAGCAACAAAACATCCTACACGTGCCGCACCTCACCTTCAGGGTAGCGTCTTCGATGCACCCATCCCTCTGACACATCTTACAATGCATTTCACACTGGTGATATGTTCTATTGTTGTATATGTGGTCGCAATGGGTGCACACATACTTGACCCCCAGAAAACCTTTAAGGTTCAAGATTCCATAAAAATGATTTTTCGTTGTGAAGGACATATACGGTCTTGTTTCTCACACGTTCCCCGGTTGTAAAGTACTGCCAAGAGCCGTTGTGATAAAGAACTTTCACCGTCATGGCGAAATAGTTCTCAAAAAGACCTATGTCACCAAAGCCGACCATGCGGTCCGGAGGTATTTCAAGACCTCCAGAAGCTCTAGATATGATGAAAGTGTCAGGGGTCTTGCGATCCATCAACAACCCCACGATGCTGGCCGCCAGACATGTATTGGCTGCACCGCTGTTAAAGTTGAGCAGCAACCGTTGTTTCTTACCAATTATATGACTGTGTAGTATGCTCTTTAAATATCTGGAAACACTCCCCTCACACCCCCCTACAATGAGGGCTATGACTCTAAAAGTGCCATTGGCGACTAGTTCAGCCTTACTCTGTAAAAGCCTGGAGAGGTTTTCTAAAAATTGCACAGCGTCAAACACATTGCGGGCCTTTCGTTTGGTGAACAAAGAACTGTCAAAACCCTGCCCCTGGAAACGTAGTTGGGAAAATTCATTAGGACCCACATCGCGTAACAACCTTTCTATGAGCTCCTGCACAGCCTGATGTATAGCTAGAACCCCATGATCGGAGGATGTTATTTGGTGAAGGTTAACAAATTTAAACACCTCATAGTGTTCTACGGCGTTAAACCTCTCTACAGTGCGCCTGTAACTTCTAACACTCTCTAAAAACAAGGGCTCTGAAACCTCATCTTCAGGAGTGTGACTTGTTACGGTGTTCTTTGGTGTGTCATTTTGTGGGTTCTGGTCTCGACCTGTCTCTGGGGGTCTTGTAAGCCTGCGGGTAGCGCATATTCTAGCCTTCTTCAGCTTGCGTATTAAAAGCCGGCGCTGCTTTGCGCTATTAGCCCACTTTTGTTTTTTACGGGCCCATGCTTTTCTAGGCACCAACCCCAAGCCTATCTGAACCGGTAGGTTTGTGTCGGTGTACGCCTTGTTCGGGGAGGCCTCCGCTACAGATCCGCCTATGGGCCCTTCTGAGTGTTTCGTGTGCTGGAGTTTTAATGTTCTACCCCCTGACCCATTCAAATGGCCGACCCTCAGGATGTTAGCTCCTGCACCTATGTATTGGCGGGTGTATGGTGCTGATTTATGTGTTTCAAGCTTTGGTCGTGAAACTAGGGTACATTGTTTGATGGGTTCTAGGGAAACAGGGTTGCCTTGTTTGAGGGGTTCTAGGCAAACAGGTGGACGCTGCTTGAGCCGTTGTAAGAAGCATGAGGAC
Source organism: Lissotriton vulgaris (assembly GCF_964263255.1). Lineage (NCBI taxonomy): Eukaryota > Metazoa > Chordata > Amphibia > Caudata > Salamandridae > Lissotriton > Lissotriton vulgaris. The sequence goes on from NC_141695.1 coordinate 933,015,801, forward strand.
TTTGTCAGCAACCTGTGGACCTTGCGGCTATATTCTGATTTTGGGGGCTTCTTATGAGCACCAGAGGCCACGGGGCTCTTTAGGGGGCTGCATTGCCATAGTCACGCCTGTATGCCGCATATGTCTGCCACAGCCGCCTGACACGTCTGGATGATCACCTTTTTACACATATCAACCCTTTGTACTACCTTCTGCTGTGCCGCCCTCTTGAATATGTTACTAGTAATCCCTAGCCCCAATTTTAAGTTTGCGGCTTTCGCCTCACGTTTTAGTTTTCAGACCGCCATCTGCATCTCTTTTACATGAGTCCCCAATACCGCTTGTGTGTTTACAGAATCGCCTTGTGCCTGATTAGGGGGGACCACCTTGTGCGGCCTTATAAAGGGCTGTAACTCCTCAGGACCCTCTCTCCCTCTAACAACCGTAACCCCATTCCGTAACGCCTGTTCCTGTAGTATCTTAGAAACAGGGGCCCATTGCGAACACCCTGGGGCGTCCAGGAGCAGATCAGTGCAAAATGCACGTGTAATAAGCGGATATGCCCAGGGGTCCAAGGCTGTATTGTTATCCCCGTATATTGTGGGGGGCAATGTGAGGATTACGCTGGACACAGGGCTGGTAGGATCGTATGCTCCCGGTGGGGTAATAGGGGACATAGGGTATGGGGATTGTGAGGGGCTGTTATAGTAATCAGGGGTCCTAACGGAAATGTCGGTGTTATGGCATGGTGACTGGCTACCAGGGATATGTAACGCCCCTGTGTTTGAATCCCCCCTGTGCACCGCTTCTGTGGTTCTACCTACGCTGTCTACCATCCCCCCATCGCATTGAGAACGTCACTGATCCTGTCATAAGGACCTCCTAAGGGCTGTGTATTATCACATTTTAAGACCCCAGGCCGGTCCTGAGCGATTATAGTCTGCTTCGGGGTCTGATCCAGGGCGTGCACCTCTACACACACCGTTAGTTTATTTGAAACTGACTAGGGTTTCAGGGTATAGGTTGGATCCTGCGGTGTAATAGGGTTGTTCAGGGGCAATGCTATCTGTAGCTTCGGGACCCCCAGCTTCATCTTAAGAAATTTTCTTGAGAGGCGCATTGTTTTAGGGGGTTGTGGCGTCGCCATCTCTTCTACAACCTGCTATACAACTACCGCCTCCTTTGAGATCAGGGGTGTATAGGCCTCATTCATGTGCTTAGCATCCCTTTTTACTGATAGGTCCAAGGGGATAGATTGGGGCTCAGGGGTCCTCTGTTTCTTCTTCTCAGGGCTTAAGGGCCGTGCGTGGGCCTCTAGGAGCACCTGCTCCTTCTTCTTGAGGTTTAAGGGTTCGGTTTGGGGCTCTGGGAATACCTTGTTGGGCTTCACCCCTGTACCGTTTTTACACAGACCCTGCACTATGTTATCTGGGTTTGTAAACACTCCTACATTGCTGACCCCACCCCTGTGCAGAATAGATTGTTCTATAGGAGTGTTCATCATGTTGGATGGGGTGTAGTACTTAGAGAGTTTCTCCTGGCGTACCCGCCTACTCATGCCTTTTGCGCCGGATCTGTTGCTCTGGGGGGTTGTTGTTATGTCCCTTAATGGCTACGCAGACCTCTCTCCAGCCTGTTTCTGAGACGCTTCTAGGATATAAATAGAAAAATATATATTAGAGAAAACATAAAACATCAAGTACAATCACCACCATCCTAATTTCTACACAGCCACCTTTATATGGACACTGCTACAAGCCATTGGACCCTTCTGCTTGAGAGTCTGTAACAAGAATAGTACTTCTCACACCCTTTTGTAAAAAAAAAACTACACCTGATAGAGGTCTCTTTGCAGCTCCTTTCTTTGGCGCAGTTCCCTCTTTAGAAGTACTTTTCTCAGCTCCTTTCTTTGACGCAGGCCCCACTTTAGACATACTTTTTTCAGCTCCTTTCTTTGGGGCAGGTCCCTCTTTAGACGTTAAAGCTTTACTCTTCAAAGGTCTTTCTTTTGGTTGTTGAGCAGCCTCTTGCAACTCTGCGCCGGGCGTGCATAACACCGGGGACCCTATAAAGAAAAAATAATACCGGCCTTAGCCATCTTTCTGAGGAGTCCCCCTATAGACCCTTGTCAGGACTTTGGATTACCCCAACTCCCGTGTCTTAGACAGTTTAAATAACACAGCCCTTTTTTATTTACCTGTAAGAACGGTAGTGTTTTGCAAGTTGTTCATAGCTCTTTGAGCATCCAGGTACACCACCAGATCTTCAAGAACTTGTTGTAGGTCGGTATCATAAGCTGTAAAATCATACATACATGAGAACACCCGTAGAAAAGCAGAACTTCTGAGACATTGGTGTACAAAAAACTACGCAGAACTATACAGCTCTAAATACATATACCTGTCTGAGGGGCTGTCAATTCTCTGGCGTTGATAGGTATTTCAGGGGTGTCCAGCACCTGGGGTGCATAGATAACGTCTGTTTCTGCAGGGTCTTGCATCTGCATTAAATAAAAAGCAGCTGTTTTAAAACCGCCTTTCTTAAACAAGCTATTACAATTTCAAACAATTCAGGTATGCCTTTAAAAGGTTGTTAGGAGGGTGCAACAACACACATTTTTAAAAAGCGTTGCCTGTGGTGCACTAAAACATATATTCAAAAAAGGAATGCCTGCGCAGTGCAGAAGCATGTACTTTAATAACTATGTCAGTGAGGATAGCCTTAGCAGACATTTTAAAAATCAATAGAAACAACCCTGCTCCATATCCTGTGATTCTGGGTAAATCACTTAATGTACCACTACCCTCCTGTCCTGTAACCACTGCACACCTGTGTTTGGTACTGTTTTGTGACATGCACACGTCACTTTTCTGTTGTAACACAATGTTTGCTACCTCTTACAGTTTGTTTGCTTTAGATACTTGCTCCAGTGCAACTATTGCCTACATAACGATTGTTCTTGTGTTTCAGTGTCTACCATTTATTGCATCGTTATACAGCTACTTGTACTTTGTATACCTTTGTAACTTGCACAGATGTCACTTTTCTTTTGTAACACAATGTTGGCTACCTCTTACAGTTTGTTTGCTTTAGATACTTGCTCCAGTGCAACCATTGCCTACATAACGATTGTTCGTGTGTTTGAGTGTCTACCATTTATTGCAGCATTATACCGCTACTTGTGCTTTGTATACCTTTGCAACTTGCATAGATGTCACTTTTCTCTTGTAACACAATGTTTGCTACCTCTTACATTTTGTTTGCTTTAGATACTTGCTCCAGTGCAACCATTGCCTACATAACCGATTGTTCTTGTGTTTGAGTGTCTACTATTTATTGCAGTGTTATACCAATACTTCTACTTTGTATACCTTTGTAACTTGCCCAGATGCCACTTTTTCCTCCTATAATTGTAACGTTTGCTACCTCTAGTATTCGCCGGGAGCTTCCACTCCTAGGGGCTGCTGCGCAAGGACCCGACCCCTGCAGTGACGGACCTGTGACATCACTGAAGGGGTGGACCCTACCTCAGCAGCCCTGGAGGAGAAGCTGCCGGCCGCCATGATGCTTCTAATCACAGATCCACGGGGTTGGCTTCTGTAAGAAAAGAACATATGACCGAGCATTCTCAGGGGCTGCACCGAGAATTTGGAACGCCCTCCCCCGAAGTTGAGAAGAATTCCAACCATCGCAAAATTTAAAAAGGAAGCAAAATCTTTTTATATGAGGAAATTTCTCCCTTAATCCTTACAACTGTACTTCAAGTATTTCATTATACAGGGTGGGCAGAATTTTCACACAAGCAGCCATGGTACTAAGTTTGGAATGTTATACTAGTTTTTATCTCAGTTAAGTTCTAAAGACTCTATGGAAATCTATCTGTGAACTTTTGGATGGGTTATCTTTCTGTGAACTTTTAATGGTGCTGCCATTACGGAATTGCTTATATCTCATTCACCACTGGCTAGTAATATGTAGAAATTATGTTTTAGATTCTACTGTCAAGCGCTCTGATATCCTGTGCAGGGTCATGTTTGGGCTATAGAAAACAATAAAAATAAATAAATAAATGCCGCAGCCCCCCATCCACCAGAGCAGCGCCGTTGGTAAGTGGGCTCTGGGGGCTTTGATGCGGCAAACAGGGCATCGCGCCCCACAGCACACCGGACACCGGAGCCCTCCCTCAACAACCCCCTCAAAGCGCCCTCCGCAAGCTGGCACAGGACTTATTTTTAAAATGGGCCCTCATGCCCCACACCATAACGGATACTGGAGACCACCCAGCAATACCCCAGCGCAGCGCCCTCCACAAGCCGGCGCGGGGCTTATTTTAAAACGAGGCATCGCGCCCCACACCACACCGGACACCGGAGCCCTCCCTCAACAACCCCCTCACAGCACCCTCCGCAAGCTGGCGCGGGACTTATTTTTCAAATGGGGCCTCATGCCCCACACCACAACGGACACCAGAGACCACCCAGTAATATCCCCGTGCAGCGTCCTCCACAAGCTGACACAGGACTTATTTTTAAAACGGGGCCTCATGCCCCACACATCCACAATGGACACCGGACACCACCCAGGAATACCCCTGCGCAGCGCCCTCCAAAGCTGGCGCCGGGCCTTATTTTAAAACGGGGCCTCATGCCCCACACATCCACCACGGACTCAGGAGCCCTAGAGCAGCGCCATCCTCAAGCGGGCTCTGGTGCGTTTCAATTTTAGAAAACGGGGCATCGCACCCCACACCACCACGGACTCAGGAGCCTTCCCTCAACAACCCCCGCGCAGCGCCAGCCGCAAGCGGGCACTGGGGCTTATTTTAAAATTCATGGGACCTTGCACCACAGGCCAGACACATGGTCCAGAGCCCTCCAGGGGCCCAGAGGGCTCAGGGCCATTTTTATTTATAAATAAAAGGACTGCACGCCCCACATAGACCCAGGCACACATGGTCACACTAACTCCTGGCCATACGCACTGGAGGAACACCCTGCAGGATCTCCTGCAAGGACAACATACCACTGATTCTGACACGCACCTAACAACGGCTTGGTGAGTACAGAACTCGATTATTTATTTTGACATGTATGCATTGTATATTATATAGGTTACTCGATCACTCTTACACTACTCCCACCATCTGCTTCACAGACATAACAACCCTTTACACATTTTAAATACATCTACATTGCAAATTGTGCCTTTTAAAAACAACTCCAATGACAACATTATTCACATTAAACATATCACAACGCCTTAAAGATTAATTAAAACATTGTACAAACCAACCTACATAGTACTATTTAGCATTTTTAAAACTACAGCTTTGTTAACCCTGAATGTACACCCCTAATACCTTAAATACCCCATAAGCATACTGCATTGCGCCATCCCATATTTACCTCCATTACAGTGTAGCAGGCAGCGTCAATCTGGGATAAGTGGCTCTGGTCCATTCTTGCCTTAAGTTCCTGGGGTGGCTCTGTGCAACAAAACAATCCACGCAAGTCGCTCCCCTAGGGTTTTTGAATGGGTGTTTGTGCAGGAATCCTAAAGGGGCCTTTATACTTGTCCATGTATGCTAATTAGAAGACCCCCCACTCTTTATGGCTTGGGGTGGGTTTAGAACAATGTCATGGTGGTCTTTGGTTGGGAACATTTTCAACCTTGTACAGTATAAACAGTACAACACTTTATTATTTTGACATCTGTTACTTAAACTCCAGGCCTATCTTGGAAGGAGCGTGTTTAACCAACTGTGTCTGGGTGGCAATCGCAAAACTCTCTACACCTTCTTGACACTTTTATAATGGGCCCAGTTGCTAAAGCTGCTTGGCCCATCTCCAGGTAAGGCTGGCCCCATGGAACATGCTCTATCTTCAATACCAAGCCCCAGCACCTGTCATTTTTACGGCCAGAGTTTTTCCTGCCAGCCTCGTCACTTTTGTGACCAGCCGTACATGTCACTTTTGTGACCAGCTGTCACTTTTGCGACCAGGAGCTCTGCTCTGCGAGAAGTATAGCCTGCCAGTTGTCTCTATGTTTCAGGTTGTCGTGGACAGCTTTGGTTCTACATGGCACCCGTCTTTTTTTTCACATCTCAAAGCTCCTGGGTGGCTGTGGTTTGTTATTTTATAACTGGGCTTGTATTAGCCTATTTTGAGAAATGCCCTGGGAAGGTTTGTGATGGCCCTGGGCTGGTTTTTTCACTCATCCTCCCTCAGCTCACGCCTGTTACCCTTTATCACTTTGACACCTACATGCCAGAGCCTTCCTGGGAAACTGGCCCCATTTGTGCTTTTAAATCATGCTATGGGTTTCCCCCTCTACATTTTACAGCTCCCCTTTTGCGATCAGCTGCTTCTACAGAAAGACACTTTTTCAGAATAAAAAACACCTCCCTTGCCCTGGGCTGGGGACTCGGGACTGCTCCTCAGCTGTTCAACGACCAGCTGCCTGCAGCCCCAGTTTTAAACAGGTCCACACATGTCTCTCTTAATGCATGCACTTTTCTGCGCTCTTTTCTACGCACTTCAAAACACACACATACACCCCCCCTGTTTTGCATCCAGACCTATCACTTTTGGGACAAGCCCTACATGTCACCTTTTTAAGACCAGGGTGATTGTTGCCAGTAGTTTGCTGCCAGACCTGTCCGGCCAAAGTGATTGGTGCCAACAGTTTGCGGCCAGACCTGTCACAATTGCTGCCAGCAGTTTGCTGCCACACCTGTCACTTTTGCAACCCAGACCTGTCACAATTGCTGCCAGTAGGTTGCGGCCAGACCGGTCACTTTTGCGGCCAGCAGTTTGCGGCCAGGCCTGTCACTTTTGCGGCCAGAGTGAAACTGTCACAATTGCTGCCAGTAGTTTGCGGCCATACCTGTCACTTTTGTGGCCAGCAGTTTGCGGCCCGACCTGTCACTTTTGCGGCCAGAGTGAAGTGATGGTATCCCTAAGTACTACTGACGAGGGAGCAAAAGAGAGGGGGTGGGAGATATGTAGCACTCACTTGCCACACCCCCTTCCAGCATCAATGTTCCCTGGGCTTCTTCATTGTGAAATGCACACATGGATTTGGTTGGTGTCCAGCTTGTTTGCTGATGTGTTCTTGTTATGTTTTTGAATCCTTCAGTAACTACAAAATGTAACTCTCTATTTAGTTACCAAATGAATTCTCCTTTAAACACGTTGTGAGGCAGAGATAACATGGTAGAGGAGTAGGAAGTGCTTATTATTTTCTCAGCCCGGGCATCGATATTGTCATCGAAAAAAGAGCACAGATGGCAGTGCACTGGAAATGCTGTGTTCTTGAAACATTGAGGGGAGTGAAGCAGCCTGCAGTTGTGTTGATGGCAAGGTGAATCCCACCGGGGGCACTAGTGCAGGAGCCTAAAAAGAAGCAGACGATTCACAGAGCTGGCGAAAGGAGCAGTACAGCAGGGCACAGTGCACACGGGCCAGTTCAAATGCTGGCTGCTGGATTGTACTGAGGCCTGCATCGAACTGGCAGGGATCAGTGTGGGGGGGGACTGTTCTCTCAGGGATGCACCCCTATTGAAGCTGCTGAGGGGCCATCACAGTCTCTGCCAACAAGAAACATAGTCGGAACCCGCCTGACCGGGGTACCAGTGGGTGTGCCGCAAGGAGAATCTACAAGATCACAGTCAGCCCACTGAACCAGCAAAGGTAAACATGGCAGGGCGGGCCTGGACGATGGCAGCCAGGCTTGAAAGCAAACTGAAAGTGCGCAGTGCATAAACCAACAAAAGCGAGTGGAAGCCATGCTAAATTGAAGGCGCACAGTGGAGAAGGAAACAAAAGTAGCTGGCAGCCATGCCTAAAATGTAAGCACAATTCAGAAAAGGGGGTGGTGATGGACAGAGTATCTGAATTAAACAGAACACTCATACCCAGTCAACAGATCAGGGCTTGATCCATCACCGTTTTTAGCTCACTGCACCATCCCAGCTCAGAACCTGGCTACATGCAAATTAGTCTGTCCCTGGCCCAGTGCATCATGGGAACAGGGCAGACCAAACTACCAAGCCAATTCTTATACTGGGAAGGAAACAAGCTTCCGGGGACCGGTTTCTGGCATTACAGCCGTCTTCGGCCCGGCTTGCTTGAATCCTGATGGTGCAATGAGCAAGGGACTCACATCTGAGTATACCCTTCCACGCTTATGGTGGACAAAACGATTCAGAAAAGGGGGTGGTGATGGACAGAGTATCTGAATTAAACAGAACACTCATACCCAGTCAACAGATCAGGGCTTGATCCATCACCGTTTTTTAGCTCACTGCACCATCCCAGCTCAGAACCTGGCTACATGCAAATTAGTCTGTCCCTGGCCCAGTGCATCATGGGAACAGGGCAGACCAAACTACCAAGCCAATTCTTATACTGGGAAGGAAGCAAGCTTCCGGGGACCGGTTTCTGGCATTACAGCCGTCTTCGGTCCGGCTTGCTTGAATCCTGATGGTGCAATGAGCAAGGGACTCACATCTGAGTATACCCTTCCACGCTTGTAGTGGATAAAACGATTCAGAAAAGGGGGTGGTGATGGACAGAGTATCTGAATTAAACAGAACACTCATACCCAGTCAACAGATCAGGGCTTGATCCATCACCTTTTTTTAGCTCACTGCACCATCCCAGCTCAGAACCTGTCTACATGCAAATTAGTCTGTCCATGGCCCAGTGCATCATGGGAACAGGGCAGACTAAACTACCAAGCCAATTCTTATACTGGGAAGGAAACAAGCTTCCGGGGACCGGTTTCTGGCATTACAGCCGTCTTCGGCCCGGCTTGCTTGAATCCTGATGGTGCAATGAGCAAGGGACTCACATCTGAGTATACCCTTCCACGCTTATGGTGGACAAAACAACTCAGAAAAGGGGGTGGTGATGGACAGAGTATCTGAATTAAACAGAACACTCATACCCAGTCAACAGATCAGGGCTTGATCCATCACCGTTTTTTAGCTCACTGCACCATCCCAGCTCAGAACCTGGCTACATGCAAATTAGTCTGTCCCTGGCCCAGTGCATCATGGGAACAGGGCAGACCAAACTACCAAGTCAATTCTTATACTGGGAAGGAAACAAGCTTCCGGGGACCGGTTTCTGGCATTACAGCCGTCTTCGGCCCGGCTTGCTTGAATCCTGATGGTGCAATGAGCAAGGGACTCACATCTGAGTATACCCATCCACGCTTATGGTGGACAAAACGATTCAGAAAAGGGGGTGGTGATGGACAGAGTATCTGAATTAAACAGAACACTCATACCCAGTCAACAGATCAGGGCTTGATCCATCACCGTTTTTTAGCTCACTGCACCATCCCAGCTCAGAACCTGGCTACATGCAAATTAGTCTGTCCCTGGCCCAGTGCATCATGGGAACACGGCAGACCAAACTACCAAGCCAATTCTTATACTGGGAAGGAAACAAGCTTCCGGGGACCGGTTTCTGGCATTACAGCCGTCTTCGGCCCGGCTTGCTTGAATCCTGATGGTGCAAAGAGCAAGGGACTCACATCTGAGTATACCCTTCCACGCTTATGGTGGACAAAACAATTCAGAAAAGGGGGTGGTGATGGACAGAGTATCTGAATTAAACAGAACACTCATACCCAGGCAACAGATCAGAGCTTGATCCATCACCGTTTTTTAGCTCACTGCACCATCCCAGCTCAGAACCTGGCTACATGCAAATTAGTCTGTCCCTGGCCCAGTGCATCATGGGAACAGGGCAGACCAAACTACCAAGCCAATTCTTATACTAGGAAGGAAACAAGCTTCCGGGGACCGGTTTCTGGCATTACAGCCGTCTTCGGCGCGGCTTGCTTGAATCCTGATGGTGCAATGCTTAATTCAGACACTCTGTTCATCACCACCCCCTTTTTGAATCGTTTTTGGCCACCATAAGTGTGGCAGGGTATACTCAGACATGAGTTCCTTGCTCACTGCACCACCAGGATTCAAGCAAGCCGGGCCGACGATGGCTGCAATGCCAGAAACCGGTCCCCGGAAGCTTGTCTCCTTTCCGGTGAAGAATTGGCTTGGTAGTTTGGTCTGCCCTGTTCCCATGAGGCACTGGGAAAGACTAATTTGCATATAGCCAGGTTCCGAACTGGGGTGATGCAGTGAGCTAAATAACGGTGATGGATCAAGCCCTGATCTCTTTACTGGGTAAGAGTGGTCTGCTTAATTCAGACACTCTGTTCATCACCACCTCCTTTTTTAATCGTTTTTGGCCACCATAAGTGTGACAGGGTATACTCAGACATGAGTCCCTTGCTCACTGCACCACCAGGATTCAAGCAAGCCGGGCCGACGACGGCTGAAATGCCAGAAACCGGTCCCCGGAAGCTTGGCTCCCTTCCGGTGAAGAATTGGCTTGGTAGTTTGGTTTGCCCTGTTCCCATGAGGCACTGGGTGAGACTAATTTGCATATAATTATTAAGGAAGTGAGCAACCCGGAATACCCTTGAGGGCTTGGGTAAGTAAATATAGAAAGGTAAAGATGCCTTCAAGGGCCTTTGTTCAATCTAAGTTTTGTTATTTAAAATTAATATGAGAAGAACCAATTTATCGTCCTTACAATGAGTGAATCAAAACTGATCAAATTGTGTTGTCAACATGAAACCTATAAACAAAGACACAGGGTGTATACGAAAAAAGTGTTTTTATCAACTAATTCATTGAGAAAAATCAGCTTCATATACAGACAAATAAGCGAATAAGATTTTAGGACTGTGGGTACACATAAAAATAAATTGCTAAGTGACTCAACAGAACCTAAAAAAACACCTATCCCAAAACACATTGAGTAAAACAAAGCAAGGGATGAAGTGCAAAGTCGACGTTTCGGTTTCTTAGCAGTTATTTGATGAAACCATCCTCAGGACTGTAATCAGTTCAGATCTGTATAGAAATATTGTAGTCTGTTTGCGGATTATCGTCATCCGCAAGAAGATCTTGGAAGGATCACAGTATCCTAGGGACCTGACTATCGAATGCGGAGATCGCTCATCCAAGTTGGATGTAGCGTCTGAACTTCACTCACATAGGGTTCACGTATTCATACACAGTAGAGTTCATCCAGAGCCTGTGAGCAGTCAGAGATCCTGCAGTGTCTTAAGATGCAGCGAGGTGAAGTCAATAAAGCGTGTCATCAAAGTGAAGTCACTTTGATGACACGCTTTATTGACTTCACCTCGCTGCATCTTAAGACACTGCAGGATCTCTGACTGCTCACAGGCTCGTTTAAGCGCAAATTATGTGCATCGACCCCTGATTTGTCTCAGAAATTTGATAATAATTCACCTAACATACACTGGATGAACTCTACTGTGTATGAATACGTGAACCCTATGTGAGTGAAGTTCAGACGCTACATCCAACTTGGATGAGCGATCTCCGCATTCGATAGTCAGGTCCCTAGGATACTGTGATCCTTCCAAGATCTTCTTGCGGATGACGATAATCCGCAAACAGACTACAATATTTCTATACAGATCTGAACTGATTACAGTCCTGAGGATGGTTTCATCAAATAACTGCTGAGAAACCGAAACGTCGACTTTGCACTTCATCCCTTGCTTTGTTTTACTCAATGTGTTTTGGGATAGGTGTTTTTTAGGTTCTGTTGAGTCACTTAGCAATTTATTTTTATGTGTACCCACAGTCCTAAAATCTTATTCGCTTATTTGTCTGTATATGAAGCTGATTTTTCTCAATTAATTAGTTGATAAAAACACTTTTTTCGTATACACCCTGTGTCTTTGTTTATATGTTTCATGTTGACAACACAATTTGATCAGTTTTGATTCACTCATTGTAAGGACGATAAATTGGTTCTTCTCATATTAATTTTAAATAACACAACTTAGATTGAACAAAGTCCCTTGAAGGCATCTTTACCTAATTTGCATATAGCCAGGTTCCGAACTGGAGTGATGCAGTGAGCTAAATAACGGTGATGGATCAAGCCCTGATCTCTTGACTGGGTAAGAGTGGTCTGCTTAATTCAGACACTCTGTTCATCACCACCCCCTTTTTGAATCGTAAAATGTAAGCATGCCATGCATAAACAAGCAAAAGCGCGGTGCCACACACTTGTATGAAATTTAATAAACAAGTAGTCGCCCAAAGAACGCATGGCACTTACGAGTGTAAGGGAACTGTAATTGGCCGGTGCACCTCATGTAAAACGGAAATTATGTATTTGAGAGCTAACCAATAAGAGGCCGGGAAATAAAAGTGACGTAGGAGTCAACCAGCTGTAATCAGCAGGTGGGATTACACTTCATAGGGTGATCACAAAAAGTCTTGCAGACAGTGCATGTGCGCTAATGTTCGACCTAAAAAGACAAGTGAGTGGGAAATAGGATATCAAACATTGACCAAAAGGTATGACACTGTACATTATAATAGGCACACCTGGCAAGTGTAGGGTAGTTATGTTCTAGCTCGTCTCACCTCTCCCCAGAATTTTTTCTGCAAGGACAGACCGGCATGCTCTCCAATGCATTCATTTGGCTTTTACAGCTGCATGCTTACATATCTCTTTTAGAGCAGTGCATGTGTTTGTGTCTGTGAAAGAAAAAGGAGAGAGAGGGCGCTCAAAAGAGGGAGGCAGACAGCAAGATGTCTATCATTAGTGCAGCAAATTCAGTGGCACCTGGACCCAGGGAATAGAGGGGCTCTATACGCTCTGATTTTTGGCAGGTTTTGTTTGCTGCTACATCACAGTTCTTGGGGCACCATTTTCCTTGCCTATTTTTGACCTATGGCACCCTTGCTTTGCCACTGGAGAGAGACGAAGATAGAGGTGACAGTGAAAGACAGGCATCAAGAAACTGAGAGAGCAAGAAAGTGAATGAAATTGGGTAGATGCACAGCTTGTGTTTGTCTCCACACGAGGAAGCTTGCATGAACCGATTGGCCAACTGATCGACAAATATTTACAACCCTCAGTACAATCTACATACACGTATATTAAGGACACCACACAATTCATACTGAAGTTACAACAAACACCATGGAACCCAGATGAAAAGGTAATTCTATGCACTGCAGACGTAAGCAGCTTATACACGAGCATACCCCATGATATGGGGATTGAAGCTATGGAAGCAGCACTCTTGAACACGAACTTGGACCAAGATCTACAGATGTTCCTAATGGAACTAATGTACTTTACCCTGTACCACAGTTATTTTAAAGTCAAAGAAGAATGGTACCAACAACTCACTGGGATGGCCATGGGCAATTCGGCCGCACCGGTGTATGCAAACATTTTTATGCACTGGTATGAAAATCAACATATCCTAACGAAGACAGCATGGACCAACAATTTAAGGATGATAATTCGATACATCGATGACTACTTCATGATTTGGACAAACACCGAGGAGACATTACGAGCTGAACTCATAAAATTCAATGAAATAGACCAACGGATTCAATTAACTTGGAACATCTCAGACAGCTCAGTCAACTTTTTGGACGTGAAAGTATCAATTACCCCAAAGGGGTACATAACGGATCTCCATGTCAAACCGACAGACAGAAATAACATGCTGTTACACTCGAGCTTTCATGAACCTAATTTGATACGGAACCTTCCATTTTCTCAGATGGCTAGAGTCAAACGGATTACTTCTGAAGAAGACACACTCAACATAAGACTTGATGAGATGACCAATAAATTCTCCAACAGAGGTTACCCCCAAACCCTATTGAAAGAAACCAAAGAGAGAATCAACCACATTAACAGAACTAAACTTTTAACACCCAAAGTAAAAACTGAACAAACACGTACAGTGGTGGTTTCCAAATACTCAACAGTGAGCAAAAAATATAAACAAGTTATTCTGAAGCATTGGCCAATACTGAACATTGAATCAGACTTCAAAGATTCATTCAGTCAACCACCTTTATTTGCTTTCACCAGGGCTAAAAACTTGGGAGAAATTCTTCAGCACAAACCTACTAAAGACATAACATTCTCGGGAACAAAACCATGCCTCAACTGCGGTAACTGCAATTCCATAATAAGAGGAAATACCATCAACCACCCCCGACAAGGCAATCCTATCAAACTTAGGGTTAACGCAACCTGTGACACAAGCAATTTGATCTACGGAATAAAATGCCCATGTGGCAAGATGTATGTGGGTAAGACTGAACGACGCATCAAAGTGCGTCTCACGGAACACAAGTCAAACATCAGACGGAAAAATCTGAAATCAGCACTATCCTCACATTTCGTTGAAGAACATCATAATGTTTCACAAATTAAATGTATCATTCTTGAAACTGTTGACAAGTTGGAGGGAAGAGATAACAACAAACACCTCCTTAAAAGAGAGAACTACTGGATTCAGAAATTGCCAACACAGAAACCGCTGGGTTTAAATGATAGAATCGAACTTTCCTGCTATTTGTAAATATTTGCTCAATAGACTAACTGTGTTATTACTGTGTTTGTTCATGTATACTTTAGACACTGACACGTTACTTTAACCCATTTTCCACAGTTTTCACCCACCGAGCAGTTGCCTCAACACGTACGTGATGCTTATTTCCACCCCCAACCTCATGAGTTCGGTCCCGGACCCTTCTTTCTCGTTAACTTTTTCAACCTGTTTTTTATTTTTCACATTTACACCAGGTCGCCCCACATAATTGTCACTTAGTCCATCCTTGCTTGTTCAAATGTTTTCCCTCGTCGGTATTACTATACTAATCTACCCGATGCAATAGAAGCCTAATCGCTCTATCATTTCCCCACACGTGACGCGTCATGGGACTGCGTCACGTGATCGGCAACTTTCAAAATAGACAAACGCGGCAAGCTGTTTCTTGCTGGCATTTTTTAAGACGAACACCGCATCGGAGCACATCCCAACCTCATCCCAGGTCAGTTTCAGTTACCAGACGGTTTTTAAATTCAATCGCTTTCATTAAGCGAGCAAGCTTCTTACCCTGATTGCACTCTCCTCGTTTTCTTCACAGAATCCAGCCTACTTTTTTGACAGGCATGTAAGTGACACGCCGACATTACATTTCTATTCAGCGTCTTTTAGTTGAACTGGTTCTAGACGCTTTTTCATAAACCACTCCATATTTATACACATGCTTTAAAGTCTACAGCACGTTTGTTTTAAATGCATGCTTCATATAACTGTGTTTATTCATATGTTTATTTACTGTTTTAGAAACCACACTAATGGTCGTTCATATTATCATTTACAGTGTCAAATCCCTGATGAAGGGCATAGAGAAATGCCCGAAATGCATTGGATGTATGATATAGACATTGCCTGAACTAGAAATTGTTTACAACGATTCTGAAAATGCACAAATGAACTTTGAAAAATTGAAGACATTGAAAATATAATTTACATGAAATACAACAAGATGTAAATCAAGTTTATTGAGTGGAAGTCTTTTGTCCTCACAAAGACAACAATATGTGTGCCTGCTAAGGGATGAGACTAGAGACAACTCTAGCCTCACTTTTCTTGTACAGAGCAAGAAAGACTCCATGTTCACAAATCTTGATTGTACCTGTATGGCCATGAGCAAATGTTCTTGTCTTTTAATATGCCAGGATTTCTCCCTTGGTCAATCAATCTTGTGTTGTTACAGAATGCTAAAGTTCATGCAGTAATGATTGGTGGAACCCAGAGTAGGGAAGGGGGGAGAAAGGGAATTAGAAAAACCTATGTTCATAGGTGCTGGAAGAGTAGAGTAAATAGGTGTTCCAAAACCTTTCTGATTGTTAACGTGAATGGTGAATACAGAACTGGAAAATAGTGAGGATAGTAAAATTGAAAAAGACCAAAAAGGCAAAAAGGAGTGTACAAATGAAAGAAGGGAAAACAGGGAACTGTTAACAGTGATGGAGCTTGATGATGTGTGTCAGTATTTAAAGTAGAGTCGTTAGGTCTAATACTAGGAATTGGCTCATATTATGAGAATTTTTAATAAAGACATAGTTGCATGCCATACCATCTACATGGCCGTGGTAACATATCTCAGCTGCAAACATTAGCATAGGTCCAATCTCTTCGACAAAATATATCTAAACAGAACTCAATTATTTACAAATATCATATAACATGAGACTTACAGTATCAAGAGGCAATGTTACGGCCAGTCTATACATTGAAGCCAAGAACCACTAACTGGCTAACTAAATGGCTTTTTTGACAATTCATTGGTGCATATCAAAGTTATTGCTCAGAGAAAAAGACTTATTAAGTATGAGCCATCCTACTCTCCTACTCAATTGGTATTTGTGAAACATCAAAATGAGAAAAGTGATTCGATGGATCCCATGTTCCACCTGTAAATAACAGAATGCAGATGAAAGGGGAAAGAACACAATGTTTATAGTTACAAAATACCATGCATGTTCTAAACAACCTGAATGATTGCTTGCACTCTAACCTGATGAGGTGGCCATGACGGTATAACATGCATAATCTCCGGCTTCAAAATAGAGTGTTCCACATTAGGAGTAATTATTAGAGCAATACTGCGTGCAATTGGGTTAACGGCCTCCAGCTAGTATTGCAGTAGGGTCGAAGCATGTGCCAAGTTGCCAGCCTGTTCAAAGGTATTTAATATTGAGAAAGGTGCGCCGCAGCAGCGAAAAGCAAAGCGCTCCGTAGTGCTGGAAATGCACCTAAGCGAAATAAGGCGATAGAGGTAGGAATGAGTCATCCCACACGGTGCACGTCATTGAAACCATTCACATCAGGAATCCATGGATTGTTCCACATTGCATCAATAAACATCTCTATACAGTTTAAGAAAGGAATAGTGTATAAATCTTGTTTTTGGGATACTATATATGTGCTGGTCACCTTGTGCGAACCCATATATCCTGCCCTGTGTAGCAGCCAAAACTATTAACGTTCATTTTTCGAAGTTTCAAGCATAACACTCTACATTAAAATATATAATTGAATCAATCTATGTATGTGCAAAAAGGATAAACAACCTGCAATGGGTATAGTGAAGAGGCAAAACAAATGAAGCCTGGTCAGGGATATCATTACCCAGGTGAAAAAAACAGGGTAGAGTAAACAAAGGACAGCGAGGAGTGGCGCGAGAGAGAGCGCAATGAAGCAGGAGTAGTTGGGAAGGACAGGGTAGGTAAGCAGGTATCCATGATTCAGGTCACATGTCTTTTAATGTCAGCTGGAATATTTTTGGTCAAGTTGTAGCTAGCAAGTGAGAGCGCGTTGAGTCGGTGAACCCAGCTTTATTTACTGTCTTTTTTTAACCTTGAGCTGTCTGATGTTTTGCAAACCCAAACACAAAGATCATTCATGAACCAACGGTCCGGATAAGTCTATCCTTCACAGCTTGCTTGGCATGCTGTTTCAATGTGATGCCTACAGACCACTTCTCTAATTCTTATTCCTCAAAAAAGTCTACTCGGATTTACCACAAACTAAGCAAGGTACTTCCTTGAGTAAAGTTCTACTTTCATACCAAGTTGGTGTAATTCCGATCAGCTGTTTTTTATCTCCGTCAACTGCTTTGTGTAAAATAAAAAAATAACATGACTATTTTTACTTTTTTAGACCTCCTTCCCATTTGTTTTGTCCTCCATTGATGGACCAGCATGAAACGTTCCATGTCAAATCCCAATGGATAGAGGTTTTTATTTTTAAAATTAAAAACTTATGAGAACTGGAGCAGATTTTATATTACAAATGTTTTACACTTGGAAACAACTTTCTTTTGGTCAAGCATCTTCTTCACTGTGATGTTACCTTACAGCAGAAATGTAACCCCTTGCATCCTGGTATTGGTTAACATTTTTTAACACAAATAAATATGTGAACATTATGTACTAGTTTCACATACTATGACTGAAGCTTGTTTTGGAGATAATTACACACACTTTGGCATTGACAAATAAGTAATTTTGCAAAATGCGGAATTCTTTGATTCAATACTTTTCTGGGATGGACCACTTCGATGCCCACCATCATAGAGCACTGCATGTATCTGTTTGAAGGAAGGGCATAGGCTATTACTACATTGAACATTGTGTGTTGGAGAGGAACAAACTGTTACTTCATGTATGATATAAATGGACCATACAATGAGTGTGCATTGGTGTTGGAAAAAATGGAGGTAGGGGTGTTAATCTAGACCTCTAGTAGATCAGACTCTGCATTGCAACTTTGTGTAAACATATTACTTTACAAAAAGTGTGGGTGGGGGAATTTAGTGCATCAATTGATGTAATTGTCATATTCAAACTCTTTGAAGTATTGGTTTGGAAAAAGGTGGCATGTATGTTCAGTGGAGATGGTTGATTTTCTTACACCCCCTAATTGTGGCAATTTTTGGCATTTATTATTTTTCACTGGTTTTATGGTGCCCATCGCCACCTGCTATATGCATTACAGTTGGATAATTTCAGGAGAAAATTGAGTACAAGTGCAGCCTTGCAGTTCATATCTCTTGATGACAATATCTCTGGGATATTTACTAGGTTGGCAGCAGAATACTGGATTTCCAGGACTCTGAGGAAATGTTACCAAACCATACATGTCCATATTTGGCAAACTCTGAGAAGTTGATTGGAAAGTAACAGATGCCCCTTGCCCTGATTTATTGTTTCGAAGACTGGGTAGAAATAAACATTTTGATAATTGTTAAAATGGTGACACTACCCTATAGTCTCCACTAACACTAGAGTAGTTCTGTAGTAAAGGACAGCACACATCTGTGTTCCCTTGTTTCTCCTTTGTTATTTCATATTAAGTGGATTTGTAGAGCACATTATCAACAGTGTAAGAGTATAGCCTTAACTAGGGCAGGTTGGGCTATTCGAAGAGCCAGGTCTTCAGCTTCTTGTAAAACTCTAGAAAAGGAAGAGGCTCTAGGTGAATGCCTGGCCTCTGGATCCTTTTCTGTGTATGCATGGGATGTATGCGAGCAGGAGCAGAGGTGTCTTAAGCGTTTGTGTAAGGATATGCGTCTGTCTAGGTAGGTGGGGCAGATGCTGTTTAGTGCCTTGAAAGAGTGAGTGAGGCCCTTGGGTATCGGAAGCCAGTGGAGATCCATGAAGTGTGATGTGATGTGGGTGAAGATTGGGGGGTTTAGGTGGAGTCTAGATGGCAAGTTCTGGATATTTTGAAGTTCTCAGGAGAGTTGCTTGCTGATTCCTGCATAGAGGGGGTTCTTGTTTCTCAGTTGATGGTGACTATAGTATGCATCCTGGTCCTTCGATTGTTGCTTGAGAGCTATTTGAGTAATGTCCTCAGTATGTTGAGGGCATGGAAGTAGGATGCAGCGTTGGCGTGACTTGCGCAGTTATATATAAAACTTTTCAAATTAAATAAAATTAAATAAATAAAATAATAAATGACCAGTTGATGTCAATGATGATCCTGAGGTCCCCGGTGTGGGTGTGGGGTCTAAGGTGATCCAGCCACCAGGTGGAGTCCCATGGTAAGGTGCTCTTGCTGAAAATCACTACTTCTGTCTTATCAGGTTTTAGCTTGACACAGTTGACTTCATCCAGTTGGCGACTTTGGTAACTTTTCCCATGCACCGTGGGTCTTATCCGAGAGGGGGATTTTGAATCGCTTGTCCTCTGCGCAGAAGAGAATGTTATGTTATGTTTATGAATGACCTTGTCCAGAGGGAGCATGTGGAGCATGTAAGCTTTGAAGAGGATAATGCTGAGGGACAAGCCTTGCTGCACTCCACAGACAAGTTTGTAAGTTTCCAACGAGTATGGTGTCAGGCTTGCCGCTTATGTTCTGCCTGTCCGGAAGGAGCAGATTTAGTGGAGACCGTGTCCTTGGATGTCAATTTCCGGCAGGCATGAAAGAAGGATGAGATGACAAATCATGTCAAATCCCTCAGAGAGGTCCAGGAGAATAAGGTCTGCTGTATTTCCTCTGTCTAGATTTAAATGTATGTCATCTGTAGCAGTGATGGACACTCTTTCTGTGCTGTGGTCCTTTGTGGTGACACATGGCATGCAAAGGTTTTCATTGGATTCAGTGGTTGCCTGCAGGTGCCTAATGCAGGCTGGTGGCAATTTAGGAATACATCAAGCATTACTAGAGTTTTGTGGTTCATGACTTTTGGTGAAGAAGCATTGTCTCATTAGGGATAGCTGAGCTGTTTAGAGCAGAACCTCTGAGTATACTGAAGGACAGCTTGGCTAGGTGAATTCTTTATATAAAATGTATGTGCAGCCTGAAGCAGATGTCTGCTACCTGAAGCAATACCCACTACAACCAGTTTCTCATGGTGCAAACAGATGTAGAATTTGTGGAAGGGTGTCTACGGAAAGGCAGTATAGTGTAACAGCAGCACTTATCTTGTATAGGTATTGCATCACAGTGCCGTGCCTTTCTAACTAGTGAAATTTGGTAGCAAAATACTTGTGAACCCTAATTCTACTGTCAAACTAAACTAGGGGCTGTCAAATGCAGCATGACTTTGAGTTTAATAGGTTACCAAAACAAAAGCATTACACAAGGAAAACACACTTCTCTGTGCACAACACGTTCCACTGTTTCAATGTGTATATCACTTTTTCCCTGTAATTGCCAAAAGATATTTAAGAAACACCTTTGCAGAGACTGTAGTCATAATCCCAGAAGGCGTTCTGGAGAAATAAGTAACAAAGTATGCCTTTTAACAAGCGCATTGACCATTCAAGATTCATCACTAATATATTTTAGTGTTTTTGATACTTTATGTGCTGTGAGTCTTAGTAGGGAATTGAAAGCTGTTTGGTATAATGTATGTTATGACGAGGCACTATGTTTTATTTTTTGGAGTGGCGTAGGCACATGACAGAGCACCAGCTTGGTGTCTTGCTGCATGGATGAAGCACTATCATGTATTACATATGATAACTGCTCAATGTGGGGTACTAACTAGAATTATTTTATGCTTCAGACAGTGCAGATTCATGGCAGGGCAAATAACATGGTATAATATTGCCAAATGATAGGTATTTAGTCTGTTTCAGGATTAATAAATGATGAATCAAGAATCAAACCTGTCACTTACTAGTCATATATCCAACCAGGTGTGTTAACCCACTAAGCTTCCCCAATTAAAAGAAATGCTTAAGACCTGGCTCTTCTAAGTTACACTTTATATAATATCTTTCAGGCCAGGTCGCTCCCCACGCCGTACAGCTCCTCCTGTGTGTCCGTGACTCCCCCGCGCTGCCGCCTTCTGCCGTGAGTTCGCGCTGGTGGGCTCATTCTGTCATTGTATTGCTTGTTCTGCCTTGCTGCCTCTGACTGTATTTTTTGTCCTGTCTTTGCCTGTTGCCTAGCCCCCTCACCCCGCTGCCCAGTGCCCCCTATTTTATTCTGTACCCCTCGCCGCTCCTCTTCCAGTCCCCGCTCCCAGCTCTGCTCCCCTGCGGCCCGCCCCCTTTTTCCTTCTGTTCCCTGTTCCCGCCGCCCATTCGCCGCCCCGCTCCCGCCTCCCAGCTGATCCTCCCTCCCACATGGCCTTATATGGAGGACGCCGCGTGGCAGTAAGTGCGACCCCTGTCCCTGCTTGCAGGCCAGGTTGCTCCCCACGCCGCACAGCTCCTCCTGTGTGTCCTTGTCTCCCCCGCGCTGCCGCCTTCTGCCGTGAGTTCGCCGGTGGGCTCATTCTGTCATTGTATTGCTTGTTCTGCCTTTCTGCCTCTGACTGTATTTTTTTCCTGTCTTTGCCCGTTGCCTAGCCCCCTCACCCCGCTGCCCAGTGCCCCCTTTTTTATTCTGTACCACTCGCCACTCCTTTTCCCGTCCCCGCTCCCCCCGCTACTCCCCTGCGGCCAGCCCCCTTTTTCCTTCTGGTCCCGTTCACGCCACCCATTCGCCGCCCCCGCCGTCCTCCCAGCTGCTCCTCCCTCCCACTTCACCTTATATGGAGGACGGCGCGCGAAAGCGCAGCGGACGTGTGCAGCAGGCGCGCCAAAGGCAAGCCCATCTGCACCAGTCCGCGACTGGACGGTGCCCAGTGCCAGGACCCCTGGACTCTGCAACCACCACAACGTCAGACTCCAATACGACACCAGCACTCTCCTCGCACTCAATGACGGACAAAACCACTGCTGCTTCCGGGCCACACCGAAATGCACCCACGGACCTTTCATCTGCCGCACCTGCAGCTTCACCTGCGACAGAGCTAACAAACGTCCCAGGACCAGACCCAACCACCTTCGCTGCATTCTCCTCAATGCCCGCTCCACACGCAAACACGCAGTCGAGCTCTTGGACCTGCTCGACTCATCCGCCCCAGACGTTGCCTTCCTGACCGAGACATGGTGGAGCGACTCCTCAGCGCCCGACATGGCCACTGCCATCCCGAACGGCTATAAGGTCACCCGCAGGGACCGTACCAATGGTACTGGAGAAGTAATAGCCATCATCCACAAGTCCGCCCTTAAGGTATCCACAGACACGGATGACACCCTCAGCTCCGCCGAGCACCTGCACTTTCGGATCCACACCGACCTCAACACCACCCTCAGAGGAACCCTCGTCTACAGACCCCCCGGACCCCGGGCACAGTTCTGCGACTCCGTCGCCGACCTCATCAGCACACACGCACTCGCCTCCATGGACTACGTCCTCCTCAGGGACCTCAACTTCCACCTCCAGAAAAACAGCGACACCAACTCCACCACCCTGATCGACAACCTCGCTAACCTCTGCCTCAGACAACTCGTCACCGCACCCACCCACTCTGCCAGCCACACGCTTGACTCCGTCTTCTCCACCAGCACCCACGTCGCCTTCAACAACACCACCAAACTCCACTGGACCGGACACAGATGCATCCACTTCACCTTCAAAAAACCAACCACTCACCACTGCACCCAACCGCTGCCATGCCGCTGCTGTAGCAAAGTCACAGGAGATCAGCTGGCCACCACCCTCGCCCAGAACCCACCCACCGACCCAGACGCCGCCGCCCGCAACCTCAGACAGTGGATCGACGACTGCGCCAACACCCTCTCCCGCTCAAGAAACTCCACAACAGCCGCACCAGCAAGAAAGCCACCTAGTTCACCACAGAGCTCCAGACCTCCAAACGTTCATGCCGAAAACTGGAGTAGAAATGGCTCCACGAACGTACCCCGGACAGCCACACAACCCACAAGGACGCCACCTGCAGACATCACCACCTCATCAAACTAGCCAAGAGATCGTCCTTCAAAGACCGCCTGGACAACAACGCACACAACAGCAAAGACCTCTTCAGCATTGTGAAGGAACTCTCCAACCCCGGCGCCAACACCAACGACATCTCGCCATCACAAGAACTGTGCCACTCACTAGCCATCTTCTTCCACTGCAAGATCGCTGACATTCACAACAGCTTCAATACCACGACCATCTCGACTACGCCAGACCCGCTATGAATACCACCCGCACCAACCGCCTGACCTCCTAGTCCAACGTTAACAATGATGAGACGCGCAAGATCATGAACTCCATCCACTCAGGGTCACCATCAGACCCCTGCCCACACCACGTGTTCAACAAAGCAGACGCAGCGATCGTACCCCAGCTACGGAAGGTCATCTACATCTCCTTCGAGACAGCAACATTCCCGAAAAGCTGGAAGCACGCCGAAATCAACGCTCTCCTCAAGAAACCCAAGGAGGACCCCAAGGACCTCAAGAACTTTCGGCCCATCTCCCTGCTCCCGTTCCCGGTGAAGAACATCGATAAAATCGTCAACATACAACTGACCCGCCACCTCGAGGACAACGACATCTTAGACCCATCCCAGTCCGGATTCAGACTAAACCACAGCAGTGAGACAGCCCTCATCGCCGCCACAGACAATATCAGATGTCAACTGGATAACGGCGAAACATCAGCCCTCATTCTTCTAGACCTATCAGCCGCCTTCGACACAGTCTGCCACCGCACACTAAAGACACGCCTACAAGAAGCGGGTATCCAAGAGAAGTCCCTCGACTGGACCACGTCCTTCCTCTCTGGCAGAACCCAAAGCGTCCGCCTCCCACCCTTCCGCTCCGAAGCCACCGACATCATCTGCGGCATACCCCAGGGCTGATCTCTCAGCCCAACGCTGTTCAACGTCTCCATGGCCCCCCACGTACAAGTTGCCCACCATCACGACCTCAACATCATCTTCTACGCCAACACCCAGCTCATCCTCTCCCTCACCAAGCACCCGCACACCGCCAAAACCAACCTCCATGAGGGAATGAAGGTCGTTGCCGACTGGATGAGGAGCAGCCGCCTGAAACTGAACTCGGACAAGACGGAGGTCCTCATCCTCAGACCCACCCCCTCAGCCTGGAATGACTCTTGGTGGTCGGCCACGCTGGGAACAGCACCGACACCCACCGACCACGCACGCAACCCAGGATTCATCCTCGACTCCTCCCTCACCATGTCAATCCAGGTCAGCGCCGTCTCCTCCTCCTGCTACAACAACCTCGGCATGCTCCACAGGATCTACAAGTGGATCCCGACCGACATAAGAAGAACAGTGACACAGGCCCTCGTCAGCAGCAGACTGGACTATGGCAACGCACTCTACACAGGAATACCAGCCAAACACCTGCGTTGACTACAACGCATCCAAAACGCCTCCACCCGACTGATCCTCAACATCCCCGGCCACAGCCGCAACACCCCCCCACCTGAGAGACCTTCACTGGCTCTCTGTCAACAAAAGGATCACCTTTAAGCTCCTCACCCACGCACACAAGGTACTCCACAACGCCTGGCCAGCCTACCTGAACATCAGACTCCGCTTCTAGACCCCCACCCGACAGCTCCCCTCCGCCAGCCGCGTGCTTGCCGCTGTTCCCCGCATCCAACGAAAGACCTCCAGCCGCAGATCCTTCTCCTACGTCGCCACCAACACACCCTCCCGACCCACCTACGGCAGACCCAAGACCGTCTCACCTTCAGAAGACTCCTCAGGACCAGTAGCAGCACCCCCCAACTCAGCCCCTTGAGACCCCCACGGGTAAGTAGTGCGCTATACAAGTACTCTGATTGATTGATTGATTTCTTTCTCAGGCGCCGAGAGATCCCCTTGGGGATGATTTGTGCGCACTACAAATGACTCTAAAGTAAAAGTAAAGTAAAGCTCAGTTTTATGAGACCTGTGCATGAGTGTAACCTCTAACAAGCATATGTTGCAAGTAACATCCTGATGGGCAGACTTTAAACATACCTTTGGCCTACCATCTGGCAAGAACATCTTTCTATACTTGCAATAATAAATACATGACCATGTTATCCTTCCTAGAAGGAATTGTCCGAGAATTGGCAAAAAGGGTCAACATTTTGAAATAACTTTACGAAAACTTGTTTAGTGTGCTTTATACTGAAATCTCTTCAACCTGCTTGTTACTTCATTTCTCTAACCCCTCCTTTAAAGTTATGTCTAAGTAGTCTATAAAAACTAGATGAAAAAGTGAAGCATGGAGTCGAGAGTGGATATAAGTGGGCAGAATCAGCAAATAAAGTAAGAGGCTGGAGAAAAGATAAAAATGTTGTTAAACCAGTATGTGCTGCTCAGTCCGTTGAGCCTTCTGCCTGGACTTGGCCCTTTTTGCAGGGTCATCCCTGAACTTTTTGCCTTCCTTTTCTATTTTGTCTGACCTGTTTTTGTTGGTTTTATGACTCTAGGCACTTTACCACTGCTGATCAGTGTTAAAGTGCATATGCTCTCCCTGTTGTAAATTGATGTATGGATTAGTGACTACGTGATTGGTTGATTTGGTTTACTTGTCAGACCCTAGTACAGTGCACTGCGTGTGCTCGGGGCTTGTAAATTCAAATGCTGCTGGTGGGCTTTCAGCACTGGTTGTGCCACCCATAGAAGCAGTCTGCAAACGTGTGTCTCAGGTCTGCCATTGCAGAGCCTGTGAGCAGCCTGGTACTGACATGTTGACTGGGCAAGTGCACCCACTTGCCAGCCTCGAAACCTTCCCTTTTCTTCATATGAGACACCCCTATGGTAGGCCCAAGGGCAGGGTGCATTGTTGGTAAAAGGTAGGACAAGCCCTGTTGTGTATGGCATGTCCTAATAGTGAAGAACAGCCATTTTTGTTTTTCACTATTGCAAGGCTACCTATTCCCCATAAGCCAGAATGGGCAGTTTGATTATTACATCTTATAATCCTAACGGACTCCGGAAACTAGTAGACATTTGAGTTAAGGATGCCTGAACTCAGAATGATAAAATACATCTCGTAGTGAAGTTGGTTTTTAACATTCTGTGTTTGAAAATACCACTTTTAGAAAGTAGGTATTTTCTTGCCTAACTATCCAAGCCTGCCTCTGCTAGGTTGTGTATTCCTTGTCTGGAGTTTGAGTGACATGGGCTGGGGGATTCCAGGAGACAGGGTGAGTCAGCACAGGGCAGAATAGAGAGATCTGTTTGTAGATGGGTGGGAGGAGTTGCACCTAGGACCTGAATAGGGCTGTGCCTGCCTTACACAATGCCGGAACCACCCCTGTGGTATTTTTGATGTCCCTAGCCTACACTGTGAAAGGAAAGAAGGAGTCCTGTCAACAAAGTGTTCTAGGACTGACCAGAACTGGTTTGGACTAGGCTAAGGCCCTCTCTACCTTCGGAGAACAAAGAGAAACTGTGTATAAAAGAGGGGACTCAGACCCCAGAACTTTAGATCACTTTGGACAACAACAAGAAACCTTTGGGGGAGTGGAACCAGAGATACTGAGGGGAGACTATCCCTAAGCTGAAGTGCTGCTTGGGGGATTGGCCTGCAGTCGTTGCCTGACTGCCAAAGAAAGGAGAGAGGAACTTTGTGTACTTTATTTCAACTTGTAAGGATCTCCAAGGGCTTGAGAAAAGAGCTTGCCTCCACTTCACCCACCAGCTCCCCAAGAGTTCTTTGGAAGTGCCTGCAGTTGTGCTGGACTTTATGAGGAACTGCGTGTCGCAAGGGGCTGGAAGCGCGACTCAAGAACAGGAAGCGTGTCACAGAACTGCTGCTTCACAACACAAAGTGCCTCGCATCGCCAGAGAAGAGGATCAACCCCGCAGCAGACACCGTTGCATCACCGGGTAGCGTGTCGCAGAAGAATCGCGAGTCACCGCAGGGCTACTAAAGCGCCTTGCATCGCCACGGGAGAGGATCGACATCGCAGCAGATGCCACCGCATCCCTGGGAAGCGTGTCGCAGGGCCTGTCCCTGCTCATCGCCAGAGAAGACAATCAACATCGCATCAGACGCCACCACATCTCCGGGAAGCGCGTCGCAGGGCCTGTCGTGGCTCTTCGCCGGAGAAGAGGATCGACGTCGCAACAGGCGCTGCCACATCACCGGGAAGAGTGTCGCAGTGTCTGTTGCGGCTCGCATTGTTGTGGAAGCTATTTGCATCGCCAGGGGAGAGGATCGTCGTCACAGCAGATGTCACCGCATCACTGGGAAGCGTGTCGGAGTGCCTGTCAAGGCTCGCATCGTGTGAAGCATCTCGCTTCGCCGGAGAAGAGGATTGACGTTGCAGCAGACACCACCGCATCAACGGGAAGCGTGTTGCATCAAGAAGAAAGTGTCATCTTTGTTTCTTTGCACCAGATTTTCAACGCATCACCGTCCTTGCAACACTTTTGTTGTATTGCGCTACGCATCCTAAGGTACATTGACTCAAAGTGTTGCATTTTAAGATCTAAAGAGAACTACACTAATTCTACCATTTTAAGTATATTATTGTGGATTCTTGCTGTTTGTGGTCTTGTGATAAGTCTATATAAAGAATACTTATTTTTTATATAAAACCTGTGTGTTGTCCATCTGTAGTGTTGTCACTTGATTACTGTATGTGTTCCCAAATGCTTTACACACTGCCTCAGAGATAAGCCTGTCTGCTTGTGCCAAGCTACCAAGGGGGTGAGCAGTGGTTATTTTAAGGGTGTACCCCTCACCCTGACTAGAGGCAAGGGTCCCTATTTGGCACAAGTACCAACCAGTGCCAACTAGAGACCCCCAAATCACAATTTCCTGTCTCTTTATTTTCCTGTTAAATTTTTTAAAAAAAAGAAGTCTTAGTATTGGGTTTGACCAATATGCTTAATATTCACAGTGTGTCACTGTTTTGCTGTATTGGTTCTGAGAATAAGTCCGCTCCCAATTGTTTGAAGTATTAGTTCCGCCTCTTTGCTTGGTGTGTGATCTTCCCAAGTATTCTTTTGTTAACATGTTTTTAATAATTTTTACAACCACAGGATGTTACATGTGCCAACAAGCATATTTCACATATGCCGGTTTTAAGTTTGCAGAAATTCAGTGTTTCCATGTATGCGACTGTAAAATATTACAATAAGTAAATGTTTAGTGAGGGGTAGATATCCTGGCACGAATAGTTCATGTTAGAAGGGGGCTAGAAAGTGGTTGGACTCAGGCGGTGTGGCGTAAGCGGCAGTGGGAAGATAAATGGGAGGGAGCTTTCAGTGTTCTGATGTGTTTTGCTCTAGGGTTTGAAGATAGTCTTGCAGGGGGTACCAAAAATCGGTAGGGCCTGACGTCCGGGGCTGAAGGGTGGCAAAATCTGTGCCTATGCTGTCGCAAATTGACATTTGCTTTAGTCAGGCGGCAGAGGAGGGGCGAGCCGTATCCCCCAATGGACCGCAATTTCACACTTAGCTAATAAGAAAAACATGGATTCAAGTCTGCCTTCTGATTTGGGAAAGTTGGCAGTGTAACCTGTCAGGTCGCACTCCGCAGGGTCCAATTGTAGCAATATAGGCTCCACCTCCTGACCTCACCAACACCCTGGTATAGGAATACACAGGGTGTTCGAGTGATCGGGCGAGGGAAATAAGGAGAAAGGGAGGGACGGAAGGGAACAGCTGGGAAGGGATAGCTGAAAGAGAAAACACACCAACGTTATAATACACACAGGAAATACTACTCTCATTTCATTCTCACTAATGCCCCTCAATTCACCTGGCTCAGGTTCTCGAAAGTGCCCTCCTGCTTCTTCAGTGATATAGTGAACTCAATATGTTCCTGGTCCCTAAATGATATAAGAGACAGGTTAATTCTCAGAACCCCAAACAATGGTGAAGTACTCCATTAGTAATATATCTGAATGAAAACGCACCCCCTAGTATTGAATTGAATACTGAAAGAAACGCTCCCTTGAAATTGTCACCAGCATAAGGAGAAACCTTCTCCTTTGTCCCAAAACACTGTAATCCAAAGTAATCCAAAAAGGCTCCTTCACCCATAAGATTATACAAAGAGAATGTAGTTCACTAAACGGTAAGATGTAGCCTCCTACTACTATCTTCCGTTTTTATACACAGTACTTTAGATCCGTCTTTATCCATAAACAAGAAAAACAACACCAAACTCCAAATACGGCAAAGCGTAAGAATAAACCCACTATTTTCCGCTTTGGCACTTGAACATGATAATCCACCTGAATCCTCACAGTTTATGATTGTCTTCGTAACGGTAGCACATAGCGCTGCCACAGCGCTCCGCTCTCGGTACGGTAAAATGAGGACTCGAAGTATGCAGGATTAAGTCCCTAAAAGTCATAGAAGTCTAAACAAAGTAGTAAGCGTTTACTCACGCTATGAATTCGGGAAAGTATCCTCCACTCGCTCAGCAAGGCAGCAAACAACCCGCTACACTCACCGGCCAAACAGCGAGTCGGGAGAATGACCCAGAAGTCAACAGAGTTCAGAAAAGAGCTCGGCAAGCGCAGCACTCGGAGGACCGGAACAGAGTCCAGCGCTCAAACAGGTAGTCTCTGGATAACAGAAAACAGCAAGAAAAACTCCACCTCACAGGAAACTCAGGAAACAGGCAAACGTGGAGATCGACAATAGAACAAACCAAAATCACACACAATGTCTTTCGGCCCTGAGGTTCTGTAAATTACGAATTCGTTCGTGCTCAGCCTCCATTTTGAGATCGCCGCCATTTTGTGTTGCCCTCACTCAGGCAGCCCGGCGAACGCGATGTTTTTGTCGTTTCTGCTTTGTGTGTCAGATGGCTTCCTCGCCTATGTTTACTAACGAGTGTCAGGGTCTGGCCGAGTACACTAATTCCTGTCTGAGCTGATTAATCCCCGTCCGGACTACATGTCATTTCACACCATTGTTTCCTTTAAGTTATCTTATCTGCTGTCCTTCACTACACGTCTCATGCATTCTCCTGTTTCTCGACTGTCCTTCTACAACACACAGCTGTGTTTTCTCTTGTAAATCGAATTGTGTGGATTCACTTGTGATTTACTTAAGGGGTCGAATGACAAACAGAACCGGGAACTTGAGTTGCTTTGGTCTTAAAACATTGTCTATAACATTTGCCTATAGCTCATGCTCGTGTGTGATTGCATTTTTGCATTGTATATAAACCTGTACGCCACGGAATTAGGTGGCAGTCTCTTTTGAACCTCGTTGTACTGACGACTTCTAAGACCACTGTACTAGCTGCAGCTAATAAATATCATCTTCTACGCCAGACGAAGAGTCCGTGTCTTTGACAAGGCAGGTGAATCCCGGGGATTTAGGCGTACCCTGCGCCACCGGGCCTTAAGGCTGCGGTTCTCCAAATGGCGCCCTCGTGGGGCGACTTCAGCGGTAGCGGTTGAGCCCGAGGGTCGTGAGGAGCCCCGCAATAAAACTCCGGAGGAAGCGCACCACGTGATCGACCCCTGTATGTCGGAAGTGGACCGAAGGTCTTTGACGGCGCGGCTATTCCTCTCCGACGGCTGCTGACGACTGCTGCCCTGACTGTCGCCCTGCCTTGGACCCTTCTGAAGTTTGATAGAGCAAGACAATAGACGGACCTTCGCTGGTGCAGAACGATTCTTAGTTAAGTATTTGGTGGGTCGCTCCCACAGACCTTTGTTTTGTTTTGTTTTTAGTCTCTGTTCAGATATTGCAATAGCTAAAGCCAAGGGGTAAGTACGATTGTACTGTCTCACTGATCTATACCCCTTGTAGTTTGTGATCAGTCTAGAGAAGTGACGATGCCTGGGCTGAGTAAGTTCAAAAGATTTTGTTGTTTGGGTTGTACGAGGGATTCCCAGTTGGAGGAATCATGTCCGATCCCTCCGGTTGGAACTCCCACGTATGAGCTCTATTCGAAACATGGTATTGGTCCCATTACCTTTAACGAGACATGGGTCCGATATACGAAAAATAGTGGAGTTTTAAGATGGCCTCAGAATGGTAGCTTTGACCCTGCTATATTAGATAATTTGGAAACAATTCTGTTTAGAAGAAAAGCCCGGTCGGCTATGTTTGACTCCTTTCGCCTTTGGCGTAAAGAAGCCAAACAAAAAGAAATCAAACAAGCGAAAAAGGATAAGAAAGCACAAGACATGTCAGTCCTACAGGCTGCCCAGCAGTTTAAGGACAACGAAGCAGATGATGCGAAGGAGGTATCGGAGAGACAACCTCGTATGGCGATAGATAGATGCTATCCGATGTTGCCTACTTCCTCTTTAGATAAAAGTAAGGAATTAGAAGATTCCCTAATGTCATGTTTATTGAATTCACCTCCGCCCTATGTTCAGAATACTAATGCACCTCCGTTACCCCCTCCCGTTCCTCAACAAGTGGTTGCTCAATTACCGATTGTCCAGCAACCGGCTCAGCCCCTTAATGCTCCCTTGCCTGCTTCTGCTCAGCCCTCGCAGCTCGTACTTCAGCCCCCACCTTGTCCAGCTCCCACTCTTCAGTCTGCTACATTTCAGTCTCTGTTGCCTTCTACATCTGTAATACCTCCTATCCTTTCGAGGGATTCTCCTATTTCACAGAGGAGGATAGCAGATGCTGTTTCAAGTTTCTTTTCTCCTTGTGTCAGTCTATAAAAATGTCTCCAAGTTTCCCTAGACGACAATCTTGTGGTCAACTTCCTCTTGTAGATGAGAAAGTAGTTCTGGGTTCTCTTGCTCGTAAATGGATTGAGCATGGACCAGAATATAGTACCGATGATATTATGAGTTGTTTTCATCAATGGGGGGAGCCCACGCCGAGATGTGTTCAACATTATGTGTCAAACTCTTATTAGAGGTTGGGAAGATATGGAGCTAGATACAGTTCCTTCGGACCTCCTGAAATTACAAGCTGATTTTGATAAAGGTTTTATTGTAGGACATCGAGTTGAAGAGGCAGTGAATAAACTCATTGCGTTTCGAACAATGTTTTTGTCCCTGTCCTTTTCCGAGACTGATTCCGCCAATAGAAAAGGTAGCAAGAATTATCCGATGTTTGAAGTTCCTCCCATATGGAGAGAAGAGGTGATTGTTCCACCTCAAGTCCCTGCTCATTTCCAGCGTATATGGGTTCATGAACCCTGGAAGAGGTCTGAAGTATTAGCGCTTAAGCAAACTCTTCCCGACCCCCGTAAAAATCCTGCTGGATATTACAAAGAATTGTCCCAAACAGTTGACGTTTGTATTATGAATTTGGCCGACATTGATATGTTATTTGGAAATGTTGTCCCGCAAGGTATATGGGCACGGATTCGTAGAGAAATTCATTTGGCTGAATTGGGTGGTGATTGGGCTGCTATTAGAGCTGCGGATGCGAATCAGGTGGGTGGTGCAAAACCCGAGGATTTGATTACGGCTCTTCCAGGCAGAATAATTGAATTGATGAAGACAATGATGCCTGCAGTGCGAGTAAATTGGGAATGGCTGGCCGCATGCAAGCAGAAGAAAGATGAAAGTGTTTCAGATTTCTTCACACGCTTCGAAGAAACATTTATAGACCACAGTGGTCAGGATTTGAGTGTAGAGAGTGGTCAGCGGTTGTTTGTGGACAAGTTTGTATATAATTTGCTTCCTGAATTATCAAATAAATTAAAGAGTTCTGAAAGTGCATGGGCTGTTTCTTCTCCTGCTAAAATATTGGCCACTGCCCAGTATTACGAGAATAGGGATAAGGAGAAGAAAGAGAAGCAAGAGAAGAAAAATAAAGACTTGAAAACAAAAGTTATTTTACAACAGGCGTATCCGCCTCGCTCAAATCAGCATCAGCAAAACTCTCAGTTTCAGCAGCCTCCGCAGTTCCAGAGACGGTTACAGAAGCCTGAATATTTCACGCCGCGACCTTCATTAGGTCCTAATCAATGTGCATATTGTAGGGAAAAAGGACATATCAAGAATAGTTGTCCGGTCTTATTACAGCGTAATAATTGGATGTCTGCACCCCGAGGTCGTGGTAATTTTCAGACAGGATCTAGCGGTAGAGGACGAGGTGCGTCCTCTCAGGAGCAACGCTCTCTTGTCCCATCTACTTCGAATTACTTTGACCAACAGACGGTCCCGTCTACGCAGTATTACAATGATGATTATTACGTTGAAGAGAGGGCTGACAATTTTCAGACTGAATAGGATAGCCATGGACGAAGTGAGGGAGTTGTGTCGATTCCAGTAGATCAAAATGGGCCTTATGTCACTGTCAACACAATGGGTGTTTCAGAACAGTTTCTTTTGGATACTGGTGCGATGAGAAGTTCTATCATTTATTCTAAACTCTCTGGGGCACCTTTGTCTGGATTAATAAATACATCTCAAGCGCTACGAGGCCTCCGGGTAGATAGCGCTATATAAGTGCAGTTTTCATTCATTCATTCATTCATTTCATTCATTCATCTGTGGGATTTTCTGGCGCTCCAGTCCGTAATCCGGTTTCTTGCCCCTTACCTTTTCGATTGGTCCTTATGATTTGGAAGCTCCACCTATCTTGACGACTGGTTGTGGTGAGAATTTATTGGGTTTGGATTTGTTGAAAAGACTGCATGCAACATTATATTGTTCCCCTTCTGGTGTGCATCTTTCGTTGGGAAAAAGATTGATGTCCCCCATGTATTTATCTCGGGACCAGTTTACACCTAAGTTACTTTCCTCCCAGAAAGTCTTTGGGCCACAGGCCCGAATGACGTAGGTCGTCTTGCGATTCCACCGTATGTTGTCACAATCAAAGATAATTTTAGAATGCCACGTATTCCCCAATATCGAATCTCTAGTGATGGGGAAAGAGCATTATTGGCTATTGTTGATGATTTCATTCAGAAAGGTGTGGTCGAAGAAACCAGAGGCAATGTTTGTAACAGTCCTGTTCTTCCGATCCTTAAGAGGACGGATCCTTCACAGCCTCCTGTCTATAGATTTGTTATTGACCTAAGGGAAGTCAATAAAATAGTGGTACCACAGTTTCCTGTTGTTCCGGACATTACAGCATTACTGACCATGATTCCTGCTTCAGCAGCTTAGTTCTCGGTGATAGACCTTAAGAACGCTTTCTTTAGCATTCCCATTGCTGAAGAAAGTAGAGATATCTTTGGTTTCTCTTTGGGTGGCCGAAGTTTTCGATTTAAGAGAGCTCCTCAAGGCTATTGTGAAAGTCCCTCTATTTATAGCAAAGCTCTTAAATGTCAATTAGATACTTTCTTTTTGCCTCCAGGTGCTACGCTTGTTCAGTATGTGGATGATTTGCTGGTGGCTGCTGATACGGAAGATGTGTGTAGGAATGTGTCTGTTGCGTTGTTGCATCATCTGGCTGTATTGACTCATAAAGTATCGCCCTCCAAGTTGCAGTATGTCCGACAAGAAGTTACCTATTTAGGTCATCTCTTGTCGAAGGAGGGAAGGCGATTGACCCCAGAGCGTATACATGCTATTTCCCAGATGTCTGTACCCACCACACAGAGAGAAGTGTGTGCCTTTTTGGGTATTACTTCCTATTGTAGACAATGGATTCCCAATTTTACACTTTTGGCGAAACCATTGATGGCATTAACGCTGAAAGATACACCCCATCCACTCCCTTGGACGGATGAATGTCAGAAAAGTTTTGTTGATTTACATATTGCCCTGTGTTCCGCACCAGTGTTGGGTATCCCAGATTATAGTAAGACCTTTACATTGTACGTTCACGAGAGAGAAGGTTGCGCGTTGTCAGTCTTGACACAGCAATTTGGAGATAGGCAAAGGCCATGTGCCTATTTTTCCGCTACATTAGACCCAGTAGCTAAAGCTTTGCCCAGCTGTTTTAGAGCTACAGCAGCTGCCGCAATTTCTATTAGACAGTCTGCCGGATTAGTGTTGGATAACACACTCATTGTTATGGTTCCACACGCAGTGGATACTTTGTTAAATAGAACCAAGACGCAACATCTCACGAGTGCTCGTTTGTCTGGTTACGAGCTGACACTTTTAGCGAGTCATATACATATCAAAAGATGTAACACGTTAAATCCAGCTACACTGTTGCCACACCCAGATGAGAAAGACGATCAGGAAAAGCATGATTGTTTTCTTCGAACAGAAGAAGAAACGAAGGGGAGGATTGATTTAAAGGACACTCCGCTCAAGGACCCGGACGGGATCCTATGGGTGGACGGTTCTTGTATTAAGCTTCCAAATGGAGAAACCACTTCTGCCTATGCTGTTACCACCTTATGCACAATTGTTGAGACGGCACGTATCGGACATAATTCAGCCCAAGCAGCTGAATTGATAGCTTTGACTAGAGTGTGTGTGCTATCGAAGGGAAAGAGAGTGAATGTGTATATGGATAGTCAGTACGCCTTCGGTGTTGCGCATCGTTTCGGAAAGCTGTGGAAGGAGAGAGGATTCTTTACCTCTCACGGGACAAAGATTCAGCATGGTCAGTTAGTGACTGACCTTCTTGAGTCCCTTACTTTACCAGCACAGATAGCGATCATAAAGTGTAGCGCGCACAAGTAAATTACAGATTATGTGGGTTGTGGAAATGCGTTTGCAGATGAGGTGGCGAAAACTATAGCTAGAAACACTACTAGTCAAATGTATGTGGCAGGTCCTGAAAATTGGGTGAGGGAAATTGGAATGTGTGTAGATACGATTGAGAGTGTGAAAACGATTCAGGGAGAAGCAATAGAAAAAGAATTGAGTATGTGGAAAGAAAGGACCAGAATGTTAGATTCAATGGGTTGTTGGACAGAGTTGTCGGAACATCAGCGATGGTTGTTACCGGACACTTATGTGTTGCCGGTCGTGACTATGGCTCATGGCCCAGCTCACATAAGTGCAAAAGGCATATGTAAGCTCTTGGCTCCGGTATGGCAGAATGAAGGAATTCTGAAATGAGCAGAAAATGTGGTTAAACATTGCATTGTTTGTTTGATGCATAACCCAGGAAAGGGCACTCCAACCTCAGCACGTCATTTTGCTCCTCGTCATATCCATTTGAGGTGTTGCAGATCGATTACATTCACATGGATCGCTGCAACAACCTCAAGTATGTTCTGGTGGTGGTATGCGCCTTTTCCCGTTGGATAGAGGCCTACCCCTTGAAAGATAACACTGCTCTGTCAACTGCAAAAGTATTAATTAAGGAATTCTTTCCTAGATTTGGTTTGCCGCGCATTGTCTGGAGTGACAATGGAAGTGAATTTGTGGGCCAGATTATGCAGAAAGTATGTTCTGGTCTGGGAATCAAACAAAAATTCCATGCGGCAAACCATCAACAGTCAGCGGGTTTGGTTGAGTGTTATAATGGTACGCTCAAGCTTAAGCTGGCAAAGATTCAAGCCAGTACGGGTCTTGCTTGGCCTGACGCCTTGCCCCTAGCTCTTTTGTCAAACCAGAACTACTGTGCACTCTCGTATGGGACTTAGCCCGTATGAAGTAGTATTTGGACGCCCAGCTAATGTTTGGGGCATCCCCCGTCCCAAAAGATACTCAGACATACCATATCCTTTGTTGATTGACTATTTACATGATTTGACTACTAAATTCAGTATCATTCATCAACAGGTACAGAGTGTTCTGCCAGAGGCCTCCACAGACCCAGGTCACACCATCTTGCCCGGTGACTGGGTCTGCGTGAAAAACTTTCAACGGACTAAGAATTTGGAGCCTCGTTGGTCTACGCCTACGCAAGTTTTGCTCGTTACTCGCACGGCTGTCAAGGTGGTGGGCAAACGAAATTGGGTACATGGAGTGCACTGTAAAAAGGTGCCACTTCCATTACCCTTTGATCAGTGGATCCGCAGTGGTGTAAGAGAGTCGGACACTGCAGCAGTTCCTTGTTTTGTTCCATTCAGTGATGCTCAGATTTATGGGAAAGCAGATGACGACATTCTTCAAGCTGCTGTGCCCGTGAATCGTCGAATAGACACTACGAATCCAGAAGTATTGTTTAAAGATCAGACCGTGCCGTTTGGTACAGCTCCGTATACTCCACAGGTCTTACACCCCACGCACGGTTCAATTCAAAATGGGATAAACAACATCACATTTCTGCCTAAGAGGGTGTGGATAGGAGGGTACATTTTTCCATATCCTCTGGGACTGCCCCCAAATTTGTTCCTATTGGGTCAGGCTAAAGGACATAATGGAGGAGGTAGTTGGGGCTAGGTGGCAAATACTAGGGGTCACGGGAGAGATAACATGGCCCAAGGGGGACAAGGTGTGGTTGGCCTTTGCGAGCATGGTGGCAAAGAGAAACATCGCTCGTCTCTGGGGGAGTGACCTGCTACCGACAGTAGAGGAATGGGAACGGGACTTGGACTGGTGCCAGAAGGCGGAAAAGGTCATATATAACAGTAGGGGCTGCCCCAGGAAGTGGGAAAAGATCTGGCAGGCTTGGAGAAGGTACAGGGGAGAGTGGCTGGAAGCCTCGGAGGATGAGTAGTGGGGCCCTGCTCGGTCAGGCTCCGCCCGAGCATTGCCTGTGTTCTCTCCTTCCAGGGAGTCTGGGGGCCTAGGCTCAGACACGATCCGTATTTCTGAGAGGGGGATGGGGAGGAGGGGGGTCCAGAGGGAGGGTGGTTAGAGGGACCGGGGACGGACTGAGGGCCAGGGCCAGGCCTCCAGGGTACATTGACCTGGAGATGGATCATCTCAACACTCGTTAATATGGGATTTGATGTGATTTCACACTAAGCCAATTCTGCTCTTTCACTGCTCCAAAATGTGTATTATGATGGAACTGTTTTTCTTCAATAAAAATATATTTTTTAAAAGATTGTAATGTCATTCCCTATCTTTCCATCAACAAATGGACCTCACTGATCTACTGCCAAGGATGCGCCAAATACGCACTCCTCCTCGCCTCAGGCACCGTCATTGAGATGAGTCTGAATCATTCTCATTGCACTGCAACCAATATTGTGTAACAATTTGCACAGTTTGATTTTTACCACTTTGGTCACCTCTGTGATATCCAGTACTGGCACCGAACCTCTGCACTTGAGCATTCACACTATTTGGCATGGGAGCTTGTGGCACCTGTAACTGCTGAGAAACTATCCGCTGCTCCTGCTGTTGATCTACGCCCATCCCATTCGGCATCTGTGGAATTAAATTTTTATTTCCCCGTTAATCTTTTTAGCAGATCTACACTCATTCTTCCAATGTCCAAGCTTTCCGCAGGCATTTCTTCATAGCTTCCTCTTTATTCAATTTTCCTCTTCCTGTACCACCACTGAAATTCTGTCCATTTTGACTCTGACCACCCATCTGATTACCAGTTTGAGGACTATTATTCGCCTCCTGCTGTTCTGCCACTTTCACCTGTGCCCACATCATTTTCTCTTTTAACTTTGTGTCAGGATCTCACCTGTGTTTCCGCTGGAGCGACATGGAACCAAAGTATCTTCCGCAACTTCTCTCAACCACCAATTGTGCTTGACAACGTCTAAGCAACAATGGTAATCTGGGGAAGAAGGGAAACAAAACAAGGAAGGAAGGGAAAAAAGAATCCCTCGTTATCACTCAGCAACTGCAGGATGTTGTCAGGGCAAAGCAAAAAGGCTGTGGACAAGAGGGAATACAATTTAGAAAACAACCATAACATCCACCAATTTATATAAATGTTATGTCTTCCTTTTCTTTACCTAAGTATTTTCTTCTTGTGCATAGGTGAATAGGTGAGTGTCGTAAGGCTGGTAAAATAGGTTAGTGTTGCAATGTTACAGCTGTGAAAGTAAGAGGATGCACTTAAATGAATACAGGGTTTGCTGAGATAAGCTACTTATGCAAAATAAGTGTCTTCCTATGCTACAAACATACCTATAACCTTGTGAAGAGGGGAGGATAATGTACAGTCAAGTAGTAACCTTTAACTAAGGGTTACTGTCTCCCAATTCCATGCAGGTATACCAAGAAAAACTAGAAGGGGAATCCTCCCTGTAGTCCCTGGGCACCAAAATCAGATAAGTGAGCGGTAATTATAAGATACAAAAAAAAAGGCAGCGCTGTTACCGTAATTACCGTCTTCAATGCAATAATGTCCTCTTTCTTTTATTGCAGGTAGAGGAAATGCAAGTCTATGGGCTGGAAGGAAACAGGAACCAGGGCCCGAACAAGAAATCGAAGAAACACCGTCCCGAGGCAAAAACGCCGAAAGGAGTCCGATGCTGCAGGAGAGGCCACGGAGTAGAAGGGAATGCGGAACTAGAAGCAGGACGCCAAACTGATGTGATGCTGACGAGAACCGGAAGGTAGGTGGGAGAAACCGAGAGCTTGAACGCGAAGCGTTACAACTTGGGAGAGGCGGCTCTATGACCTGACTAGGTCACCAGTGCGCATGCGCCCCCCTCCTGAGTGGCGTCCATCTTAGTAGTTCTGGTCCCGTTTTGGATTCCGGCTCGGCAACCCTGACTGTACACCCCCCCACACCGCCTCTACCGGTCTGGGTTTGTCAGGATGTATTCTATGAAATAAACCAAACAAGTGAGTGGCGTGGATGTGACTAGCCGGTTCCCAAGTCCTTTCCTCAACACTGTAACCCTTCCAGTGTATCAGGTATTGGAGCTTGTTTCTCATTCTACGTGAATCAACGATAGCCTCAACCTCATATTCAGGTTCATCATCCACTAGCACCGGATCAGGGACATCAGCAAGGTGTGTACCCGGCATTACTGGTTTCAGAAGGGAAACGTGGAAAACCGGATGGATCTTCAGGGAAGCAGGCAATTCCAGTTTAATTGCCACTACTGCCTTACTGATCTTATATGGGCCTATGTACTTGGGTTTAAATTTACATGACCCTCTCAAAGATAGGTTCTTGGATGATAACCATACCTCGTCCCCCTGTTTGTACTCTGGCTCCGGACGTCTGTGAGCATCTTCCCCCTTCTTATAACTAGCCTTGGCTTTATCCAAATTTGCTAGTGTGTCCTTATGTATGTCTTGCAAGTGTTGTACCAGTTCTACCACAGCCGGTGAAGGACAAGAAGACAAGTGCGGAACAGGCAAGGTCCGTGAGTGATGACCATAAGTGCAATAGAAAGGTGTATGTGCAGTGGAAAAGTGGTAACTGTTGTTATAGGAGAATTCAGCTATTCATACCAACTCGCTCCCATTCAACAAGAGAGTGTAAGATCTGACATCTAATATATTGTTCAAAGCAGAGGTTTACCCTCTCTGTCTGTCCATCCGTTTGTGGGTGGAGACTGGAAGACAGACGTACATCTATTTGCAGTAAGGCACATAACCCTTTCCAGAATTTAGAAACAAACTGGGCCCCCCTATCAGATACCAGTACCGTTGGGAGCCCGTGTAAGCGCACCACGTGCTGGAGAAATAGGGAGGCCAATTTTCGTGGTGTGGGGAGACTAGACTGTAACGGATCGGGCACCTACTCCCCGTTACAGAAGTCCCCAGACTTAGAGAAACCAGTGGAATGGTGGACTTCTCCTCCTGAGGGGTACGACTTTATTTCATTTCAGCTCGAGAGTTGGAGCCCGGGTTCCGATGCCGTGTGGTTCGAAGAATCACCGAATTCAGGCACCTTCTCCTTTACGGAGCTCGACATAGAGGGAAACCACGCCTGTGTTGATGACGTCACCGGCAACCCTCCAATCAGTGGGTGGATGAACCCGGAAAAGACGGAACCGGGATCAGGTGAGGAGACTCAGTGGGAGAACGCGAAACACCCCATACAGCGAAGTAAAGAAATTTACACTGGACCACTTAGGTCTTGATGATGAGGTCTACAGGGTCTGATTTCGGAGGGATAAGGGGCACCCCGGCAAGAACCCCAAAACACTCTTCTACCGGCTTAAGTTTGCCGCCGAAAAATGGCTAAGACCTGAAGTGAGCTCAAAGGAGGAAATCCTTGACAACATTTACTTGGAACAGTTCTTAGAAGCATTACCCTACAACTCTCAGAGATGGTTAACGCAACATGCCAATCTTACTGCCAAAGAAGCCATGGAAATGGCCGCCACCTTCGCCCGGGCACAACCCCGCCACAGAAGTACGGAGACTGAATGTAACTACAAACCACTCCCAGGAAAGTTTGTGAGAGCCAAATACAATGTTGAAGGAGCCAAGCCGAAGAACCGAAGCCCCGAGACACCTGTCCCAAAAGGCCCACAATGTTACGAGTGTGGGGAATGGGGACATATCGCTAGAGTATGCCCACGAAAGAAAACAGGGGAAGAACCTATGGACATAGGATATGTCCCCAGATCGGTACTCTATTCCGAAGAGCTTGGACCAGCCTTTTATGTGAATGTAAGGATAAATTAAAAAAACAGTCAAAGCTTTACTGGACTCAGGGTGTAAACAATCCGTCATCCAAAAAGACCTCATTCAAATAGAGCAGGTGGTACAGGGAAAAGTAGTACACATCAGATGTGTTCATGGAGATGTAAAAACGTATCCAGTAGCCAACATTGAATTATACACCCCAGATGTGCCCCATTCAGTCAGAGTAGGCGTTATGTCTAATTTACCAGAGGATTTGATCATAGGAACTGATAACCCACAGTTTCTGGTATTATTCAGGGCCCTTTTACAAACAGTACAAGACAATGAATGTAAAGATAGGAAGGAAGAAACGGCCCGATCAGCGTTAATTACTCTAGAACCGTGGACCTTCGATAAGAACTTTACATTCGCCTAGGCCAATGATCCTTCCCTACAGAATGCATGACAGTTCTCTATCTTAGACGGTCATCCTCCCCTGCCCAAGGTCCTTTTTTCAGAGTAAAAGGGGGCTTACTGTATAGAGTGGCAGATAAGGACAGTGATCATCAACTTATTGTGCCTACCGGATTCAGAGAACAGATCCTCTTCTTTTCCCACTCACATGTCACAGCAGATTACGTAGGGAGGGAGAAAACTACTCAGAATGTGTTAAAACATTTCTATTGGCCAGGGCTATATAACGATATCAAACGTTATTGTCAAGAGTGTGAGATCTGTCAACGGATGAGTACCTACAAACCCTCATCAGTCCCTTTACAGCCATTACGCGTGATAGGAAGTCCCTTTTCTAGAATTGGGATGGATATAATAGGACCCCTCCCCAAGACAAAAAGAGGGCATTTATATGCATTAGTGATAATAGACTACGCCACCCGGTACCCGGAGGAGTTCTCCATAAGGGCTTCGACCTCACAACTATTTGCCGAACGCATGGTGGAAATGTTTTCAGGAGTGGGGTTCCCGAAGGAAATCCTCACCGACCAGGGAACCCCCTTTGTATCCAAACTCATGAAGGAGGTATGTAAGCTTCTAGATCTGCATCCCATCAAAACCTCCGTATACCATCTGCAAATGGATGGTCTAGTAGAGAGATACAATGGTACCCTTAAAAGAACATTGAAGAAGATGCTGTCTGTAGAAGGAAGGGACTGGGATCAGCTTCTCCCCTTAGCTCTATATGTCATCCGCAGTCAGGTACAGAGCAGCCTGGGTTGTAGTTCTTTTGAGCTCTTATATGGGCGAAAACCCAGAAGCCTACTAGACATGACCAATGAGGCATGGGAGAATGAGGAACAGGCCCGCCATTTCCTGGACTACACTCAAAATCTGCGGTCCAAAATTGGAAAACTTAGAGACCTGGCCTATTCCCAGCTAGAGAAACAACAAAAGAAACAGAAGCACTTTTATGATCGGGGAAAATGGAGGAAGCTTATTCCTGGGGACTGGGCCCTGGTCCATTAACCCTCCTCCACTAGTAAACTAAAAACAAGCTGGATCGGTCCGTATAAAGTTGTAGAAACTATAGGCAAGACCAGCTATAGGCTACAAATAAGGCCTGGGAGAAGACAGACCTACCATATAAACCTCCTAAAAAATGGCTAGGTCCTTTGCCTAAAGAGGTGGGGGTAACACAACCATTGGGTCCTCAAAATCACACAATTGGAGATCTGGTTATCAATACAGAACACCAAGAACAGCAGCGGAGGTCCCTAGAAAAACTACTACAAGAAAAACGTCCCAAATTTTCCGACTTACCTGGCCGAACATCCTTGATTGAACACAAAATAGAGACAGTACCGGGCAGAACTGTAAAGCAAAGGCCATATCGCATACCTGCTGCCAGAAAGAGAGCGGTAAGCCAAGAAGTACAGAAAATGTTAGAGATGGGAGTCATACGTCCATCTAAAAGCGAGTGGTCCTCTCCCATAGTGATGGTTCCAAAACCTGATGGCTCCACTCGTTTTTGTATGGACTTCCGTGCTCTTAATGCCATATCGAGGTTTGATGCCTACCCTATCTTAAGAGTAAACAAGATGATAGAGAAACTGGGGGAAGCAAGATACATAAGTACCATCGATCTCACAAAGGGGTACTGGCAAGACTGATCGAAGTAAAACAGCCTTTTCAACCCCTGATGGTCTATTTGAGTTCAATGTACTACCGTTCGGTCTCCACGGAGCACCAGTGACTTTCCAAAGACTGATGAACGAGGTGCTCTGAAGCCTTCAACACTGCTCGGCAGCATACTAAGACGACATTGTAGTGTATAGTCCCTCTTGTGAACAACACCTAATAGACCTCCAAGGGGTACTCACAAGTCTATCCCAAGCAGGACTCCACATAAACTCCAAAAAATCCCGAATAGGATTTGAAAAAGTGAAGTACCTGAGGTACGTCCTACGACAGGGATATATAGAACCACAAGAAGAAAAAGTAAAAGCCATACGAGAGACACCCTTACCCTCCAACAAACGAGAAGTACGTGCCTTCTTAGGTTTGCTGGGGTACTTTCGTAGATTTATCCCTCAATATTCAGAGATCGCTACCCCGCTGACCGAATTGCTTAAAAAGGGAGTGTCCAATAAAGCCCTTTCCGAACCCTCACCCGAGCCAGAGATAGCCTTCAGACAACTAAAAGAAGCCATCACCTCTTCCCCTGTCCTAACATCACCCAACTTCTCACAACCCTTCATATTGCAAACTGATGCTTCTGAACATGGGTTAGGAGCAGTCCTGTCCCAAATATCCCCAGAAGGCACAGAACATCCTATACTCTTTATCAGCAAAAAACTCTTTCCTAGGGAACAGAAATATCCGGCTATCGAAAAGGAGTGCTTGGCCATTAAATGGGCGGTGGACAAGTTGCGCTATTACTTAGAAGGTACACACTTCATCCTATATACTGATCATGCCCCATTACAATGGTTAAGCCGTAACAAAGGGCATTTACCCCGTGTTCTACGCTGGTTTTTGAGTTTGCAACCGTATTC
The DNA here is from genome assembly GCF_964263255.1 of Lissotriton vulgaris. Taxonomy (NCBI): domain Eukaryota; kingdom Metazoa; phylum Chordata; class Amphibia; order Caudata; family Salamandridae; genus Lissotriton; species Lissotriton vulgaris. The sequence goes on from NC_141695.1 coordinate 933,060,272, forward strand.
CTTCAGGGTACAACACCGTAAGGGCCAAGATAATGGGAATGCTGACTTCCTTTCAAGAATCAGGCCTCACCCCGAGGGGTTGAATCCTAGGGGGGTGGGGCGGGGAGGGGGAGAATGTAACGGATCGGGCACCTCCTCCCCGTTACAGAAGTCCCCAGACTTAGAGAAACCAGTGGAATGGTGGACTTCTCCTCCTGAGGGCTACGACTTTATTTCATTTCAGCCCGAGAGTTGGAGCCCGGGTTCCGATGCTGTGTGGTTCGAAGAATCATCAAATTCAGGTACCTTCTCCTTTAAGGAGCTCGACATAGAGGGAAACCACGCCTGCGTTGATTACGTCACCGGCAACCCTCCAATCAGTGGGTGGATGAACCCGGAAAAGACGGAACCAGGATCGGCTGAGGAGACTCAGAGAAGAACGCACAAGCTGCGAGTGCGGAAACGAAGGAGAGAGGAGACGGGAGAAAGCCTGGTCGGTTCAGGAGGAAGAAGCGGACCGAGCGACGGAGAAGCAGCCAGGAGGCCAACGATCCCGTTCTTCGCCCAGTCACGCGCCAGGAGGTGTGTGGCTTTCGCAGGTACGCATTTGTGTGTCAGGCTGGGTAGGTAGGAGGGGACGGGAGGAAGTATGAGTGCGGGGTCAGATAGTCACTATTGTGCAGCACCGCCTCTGTCCTGAAAACCTACCCCACCCTTTTTCCCTCCTCACGTGCACCTCCCAGTCACCATTTATAACCGTTAGGACCTGCACACACTGTGTCTCACACCCTTCCCTGATATCAAGTGCACCAAAGGAAACAGAAGCCTGACCTTTTGTTTGTTTTGCTTGTTTATTTTTTATGGGGAAACGCCTCATGGAGCATCAATCCCACTAAAGACCGGACTACGGAGAAACTTAACCCGAGCGGGGTAGCGGGCAACGTGCATCTTCACGAGTTGAACTGGGATAAAAGAAGTATTAACCCCAACCCTCAAGCTGGGACTCAAGGAAGAGCAACCATAAGACTCTTTTCCTGGAACTTTATTTTCATATTTGTACCTCCTCAGTTGTCGTGTTACCCTGGCATCTGTAAAGTGCAGGATATACAGGAAAATAAAACCTTCTTTGCGACACATTGGAGTGGATCTATTCAGTGGCGAAGACTCCCTTCCACCCAACTCTTCACATAGACATAGGAATGAAGTGAGCCAGTTTTGTAAACAAATCTACCACCACTAAGAGGGTGGCGTTTCCTTTCGCTGTACGTGGTAATTCTACTATGAAATCTAAAGATACAGTATGCCAGGGACAAGGGGGCATGGGTAAGGGCTGTAACAATCCTGCTGGTTTCCGGTGAGAGACCTTTCCTTGGGCACATACATGGCAGGATTTAATGTACTGTTTCGTATCCTGTCTCATAGTGGGCCACCAAAAGTATCTCCTTAGGGATTCTTGTTTTTTTTTTGTATCCCGGATGTTGGATGCGTATGACACCATTCTAATGCCTGTGATCTCAACTCTTGTGTGGGGAGTACTAAACCCCCTTGGACATATGAGAAGTCCTGCTCTATAACTCTCTCTTGTATACCCACTATTTCTTCTATGTCTGAGGTATCTTGAACTTCCTTGCTCTGTTTCTTGAGAAGTCTTCTTCGGAACATAGTACTCAAATTATCCTTTCTCTGGCTATGATAGGAGGCGGTTCTTCTAAGACTTCTATAGGTTCGTAACCAAAACGGGATAAGGCGTCTGCCTTCCCGTTCTTCTTTCCTGCCTGAAACTGTATCACAAAATCATAGTCGCTAAAAAACGGAGTCCATCTTAACTGCCGCATGGACAGTGCTCTTGCGGACTTTAAGAACTGCAGATTGCGATGGTCAGTTAGTGCCATTATATTGTACTTGGCTCCCATTATATACTGCCTCTACTCTTCAAAGGCTCTATTTACAGCCAGTAATTCCTTACCTCCTATTGAGTAAATTGTTTCGGCTGGCGTTAGTTTGTGTGAATAATACGTCACCGGAGGAAGCTCTCCTGTGGTGCGATCTGCCTGAGAAAGGACCCCCCCCTGCCACTTGGGAGGCATTCGCCTCAACTATATAGGGGCAAGAGGGATCAGGATGTCTAAGTATGGGTGCTTGTGTGAAGGCCTCTTTTAGTTTGCCAAAAGCTTCTTCTGCTTCAGGAGTCCAATGAAAAACCACCCCTTTTTCCAACAGTCTGGTATTGGGAAAAGCAAGGTCGGAAAAATTACAGATGAACCGCCTATAAAAATTGTCGAAGCTGAGGAATCTCTGTGTTTCCTTTATAGTCCTCGGTGCTTGCCAGCAATGAATAGCTTTTACCTTTTGAGGATCCATACCAAGTCCCTGCGGGGAGATAACGAAGCCCAGGAAACTTACTTGTTGTGTAAGAAACTGGCATTTCTCCAATTTGTAGTACAAATGGTTGTCTTGTAACCGTTCTAGTACTCTTTTTACATGAGTTTCATGTTCTTGCAAAGGTGGAGAATATATCAAAAGGTCATCAATATAAGCTATAACGTATTTGTCTAGCATGTCTTTCAGAACCTCATTGATAAAGAACTGAAACACCGAAGGGGCATTACAAAGCCCAAAGGGCATCACTAAATATTCGAATAATCCATAGTGCAAAAAGCCATTTTCCACTCATCTCCCTTCTTGATGCACACAAGGTGGTATGCCCCGCGTAGATCTAACTTAGTAAATACTCGCGCACCCTTGATCTGATCAAGAAGGGAGGAAATCAATGGCAAAGGATGCCTGTTTTTAAGGGTAATTGTATTCAGTGCCCTGTAATCGATGCAGCACCTGAGACCCCACTCTCTCTTCGGTATGAAGAAGAGAGAAGAGGAAGCAGGGGATCTAGAAGGACGGATGAAACCTATTCTCAGCATTTCGTCCAGATACTCTTGCAGATATATATTCTCCTTTTCTGTTAGGGAATATACTCTGCTACAAGATATGCAAGCTCCTGGTTGTAGATCAATTCTGCAGTCATAGACTCTGTGTGGGGGAAGGCTAGTGGCTTGTTCAGCATCGAATACAGATCTGTAGCTCTGATAAACTGAAGGTAGCGTGTCTTGTTCTATGTTAGTGGATGAAATTCTGTTCGTAAGATTGCTTGAGGCAGAAAGAACATGGTCTCTACAAAGGTCGTGGTTAAAGGAGATTGTCATCTCTTTCCAATCTATAAAAGGGCTATGCTGACACAACCACGGTATCCCCAATATGACTGGGAATTGAGGAGATTGTATGAGGTCAAAGGATATTTCTTCCTGATGTTTCTGTTCGATAATTAACAACAATTCAATAGATGTGTGTGTGATGGGTCCAGACTTCAGAGCGCTACCATCTTTAGTAGTAACCTCTTCCAAACTAGTTTTAGGCATCCGAGGGATATTCTCCCTTTATTCCCATTGTACATCCATGAAATTTCCAGAGGAACCAGAGTATCATTATTTGAACCTCAACCACCTTGTTGTCCCATAATAAGTGAGAGGAGAGAAAAAGATGACGTGGCTTACATACCATTATTTCCAAAGATGAGGAAATCAGTCCTGAATTACCCTAAGTCTTTGTCTCCGAAGACTTTGGGCTAGCTAGTTATCCAAACGCCTCTGTTGGGGTTTTACAGGACACTCCCTAAGAAAGTGACCTTGTGCACCACAGTACAAGCATAGCTTCTTATCCCTTCATCTTTGTCTTTCCTCTTCACTGAGAGGTCCTCTTATACTTCCTATTTGCATAGGCTCAGGCTCTTCCACTGTCTTTTTGGGTTCAGGTTTTCTTTTGTGATAAGTGTCCCACATACCTTCTCTCTTGCATTCAATGATTTAGTGGTCCAGCTTAACCACCAAGTCAATCAGAGCTGTGCAAGATTCAGGAGGGGCAACTACTTGAGACAATGCATCTTTTAGGTCGTCTCTTAACCAACGCCTTATAAAACAAGGCACTACGCTTTTCTTCGGGCCACCCTGCCTCTGCTACTAACCTATGAAACGTGGAGATATAAATGGTTAGATCCTTAGTCCCCTGTCTTAAAGTCAGTAATTCAGTGTCTGCTGAGTGAGTGAAGGTATGATTATCAAAAATCTTTCTACGTTCCTGCTTAAAAGCGTTATAATCTTATAGCAATGGATCATTCCTCTCTATCAACGGTATGACCCAATTAGCTGCAGACCCCCCAAGGTAGGATATGACAAAAGCCACCTTGGATTGGTCTGTAGGAAAACAAGGGGCCTTACACATGAAATGGAGCTGACACTGGCTAATGAAGGCAGAAAATTTAGATGTGTCTCCTAAGAAATGTTCAGGGGGTGCCGAAAGGGATAGCCGGAGGGGTCGTCACTTGTATCTCTGGATTATGTGTACTAGAACTAGGAATACCTATATTAACCTCAGTCCTTCTTTCTCTCTGTAAAGAATCTACCCTAGCGGATAGGGCTTGAGTTTCCGCCTGCAGATTCCCTAACATGTGAGCTAAGTCAGCTAGGGTTACCTGGCTAAGTTCCATGGCGCTCGGGCGGAAAATAAAGCTATTCTTTTTGGGCTTTGCGTTCTGTCAGGATCTCACCTGTGATTCTGCGGGAGCGTCATGGAACCGAAGTATCTTCCGCAACTTCTCCCAACCACCAATTGTGCTTGACAAAGTCTAAGCAACAATGGTAATCCGGGGAAGAAGAGAAACAAAACAAGGAACGAAGGGAAAAAAGAATCCCTCGTTGTCACTCAGCAACTGCAGGATGTCGTCTGGGCAAAGCAAAAAGGCTGTGGACAATTTAGAAAACAACCATAACATCCACCATTTTATATAAATGTTATGTCTTCCTTTTCTTTACCTAAGTATTTTTTTCTTGTGCACAGGTGAATAGGTGAGTGTCGTAGGGCTGGTAAAATAGGTAAGCGCTGCAATGTTACAGCTGTGAAAGTAAGAGGATGCACTTAAATGAATACAGGGTTTGCAGAGATACGCTACTTATGCAAAATAAGTGTCTTGCTATGCTACAAACGTACCTATAACCTTGTGAAGAGGGTAGGATAATGTACAGTCAAGGAGTAACGTTTAACTAAGGGTTACTGTCTCCCAATTCCTTGCAGGTATACCAAGAAAAACTAGAAGGGGAATCCTCCCTATAGTCCCTGGGCACCAAAATCAGGTAAGTGAGCGGTAATTATAAGACACAAAAAAAAGGCTGCGCAGAGCGTTGTTACCGTAATTACGGTTTCAATGCAATAATGTCCTCTTTCTTTTATTGCAGGTAGAGGAAACGCAAGTCCATGGGCTGGAAGGAAACAGGAACCAGGGCCCGAACAAGAAATCGGAGAAACACCGTCCCGAGGCAAAAACGCCGAAAGGAGTCCGATGCTGCAGGAGAGGCCACGGAGGCGAAGGGAATGCGGAACTAGAAGCAGGACGCCAAACTGATGTGATGCTGACGAGAACCGGAAGGTAGGTGGGAGAAACCGAGAGCTTGAACGCGAAGCGTTACAACTTGGGAGAGGCGGCTCTATGACCTGACTAGGTCACCAGTGCGCATGCGCCCCCCTCCTGAGTGGCGTCCATCTTAGTAGTTCTGGTCCCGTTTTGGATTCCGGCTCGGCAACCCTGACTGTACACCCCCTCACACCGCCTCTACCGGTCTGGGTTTGTCAGGATGTATTCTATGAAATAAACCAAACAAGTGAGTGGCGTGGATGTGACTAGCCGGTTCCCAAGTCCTTTCCTCAACACCGTAACCCTTCCAGTGTATCAGGTATTGGAGCTTGTTTCTCATTCTACGTGAATCAACGATAGCCTCAACCTCATATTCAGGTTCATCATCCACTAGCACCGGATCAGGGACATCAGCAAGGCGTGTACCCGGCATTACTGGTTTCAGAAGGGAAACGTGGAAAACCGGATGGATCTTCGGGGAAGCAGGCAATTCCAGTTTAATTGCCACTACTGCCTTACTGATCTTATATGGGCCTATGTACTTGGGCTTAAATTTACATGACCCTCTCAAAGATAGGTTCTTGGATGATAACCATACCTCGTCCCCCTGTTTGTACTCTGGCTCCGGACGTCTGTGAGCATCTTCCCCCTTCTTATAACTAGCCTTGGCTTTATCCAAATTTGCTAGTGTATCCTTATGTATGTCTTGCAAGTGTTGTACCAGTTCTACCACAGCCGGTGTAGGACAAGAAGACAAGTGCGGAACAGGCAAGGTCCGTGAGTGATGACCATAAGTGCAATAGAAAGGTGTATGTGCAGTGGAAAAGTGGTAACTGTTGTTATAGGAGAATTCAGCTATTCATACCAACTCGCTCCCATTCAACAAGAGAGTGTAAGATCTGACATCTAATATATTGTTCAAAGCAGAGGTTTACCCTCTCTGTCTGTCCATCCGTTTGTGGGTGGAGACTGGAAGACAGACGTACATCTATTTGCAGTAAGGCACATAACCCTTTCCAGAATTTAGAAACAAACTGGGCCCCCCTATCAGATACCAGTACCGTTGGGAGCCCGTGTAAGCGCACCACGTGCTGGAGAAATAGGGAGGCCAATTTTCGTTATGTGGGGAGACTAGACTGTAACGGATCGGGCACCTACTCCCCGTTACAGAAGTCCCCAGACTTAGAGAAACCAGTGGAATGGTGGACTTCTCCTCCTGAGGGGTACGACTTTATTTCATTTCAGCTCGAGAGTTGGAGCCCGGGTTCCGATGCCGTGTGGTTCGAAGAATCCCCAAATTCAGGCACCTTCTCCTTTACGGAGCTCGACATAGAGGGAAACCACGCCTGTGTTGATGACGTCACCGGCAACCCTCCAATCAGTGGGTGGATGAACCCGGAAAAGACGGAACCGGGATCAGGTGAGGAGACTCAGTGGGAGAACGCGAAACACCCCATACAGCGAAGTAAAGAAATTTACACTGGACCACTTAGGTCTTGATGATGAGGTCTACAGGGTCTGATTTCGGAGGGATAAGGGGCACCCCGGCAAGAACCCCAAAACACTCTTCTACCGGCTTAAGTTCGCCGCTGATAAATGGCTAAGACCTGAAGTGAGCTCAAAGGAGGAAATCCTTGACAACATTTACTTGGAACAGTTCTTAGAAGCATTACCCTACAACTCTCAGAGATGGTTAAGGCAACATGCCAATCTTACTGCCAAAGAAGCCATGGAAATGGCCCCCACCTTCGCCCGGGCACAACCCCGCCACAGAAGTACGGAGACTGAATGTAACTACAAACCACTCCCAGGAAAGTTTGTGAGAGCCAAATACAATGTTGAGCCAAGCCGAAGAATCGAAGCCCCGAGACACCTGTCCCAAAAGGCCCACAATGTTACGAGTGTGGGGAATGGGGACATATCGCTAGAGTATGCCCACGAAAGAAAACAGGGGAAGAACCTATGGACATAGGATATGTCCCCAGATCGGTACTCTATGCCGAAGAGCTTGGACCAGCCTTTTATGTGAATGTAAGGATAAATTAAAAAAACAGTCAAAGCTTTACTGGACTCAGGGTGTAAACAATCCGTCATCCAAAAAGACCTCATTCAAATAGAGCAGGTGGTACAGGGAAAAGTAGTACACATCAGATGTGTTCATGGAGATGTAAAAACGTATCCAGTAGCCAACATTGAATTATACACCCCAGATGTGCCCCATTCAGTCAGAGTAGGCGTTATGTCTAATTTACCAGAGGATTTGATCATAGGAACTGATAACCCACAGTTTCTGGTATTATTCAGGGCCCTTTTACAAACAGTACAAGATAATGAATGTAAGGATAGGAAGGAAGAAACGGCCCGATCAGCATTAATTACTCTAGAACTGTGGACCTTCGATAAGAACTTTATCTTAGACGGTCATCCTCCCCCCGCCCAAGGTCCTTTTTTCAGAGTAAAAGGGGGCTTACTGTATAGAGTGGCAGATAAGGACAGTGATCATCAACTTATTGTGCCTACCGGATTCAGAGAACTGATCCTCTTCTTTTCCCACTCACATGTCACAGCAGGACACGTAGGGAGGGAGAAAACTACTCAGAATGTGTTAAAACATTTCTATTGGCCAGGGCTATATAACGATATCAAACGTTATTGTCAAGAGTGTGAGATCTGTCAACGGATGAGTACCTACAAACCCTCATCAGTCCCTTTACAGCCATTACGCGTGATAGGAAGTCCCTTTTCTAGAATTGGGATGGATATAATAGGACCTCTCCCCAAGACAAAAAGAGGGCATTTATATGCGTTAGTGATAATAGACTACGCCACCCGGTACCCGGAGGAGTTCTCCATAAGGGCTTCGACCTCACAACTATTTGCCGAACGCATGGTGGAAATGTTTTCAGGAGTGGGGTTCCCGAAGGAAATCCTCACCGACCAGGGAACCCCCTTTGTATCCAAACTCATGAAGGAGGTATGTAAGCTTCTAGATCTGCATCACATCAAAACCTCCGTATACCATCTGCAAATGGATGGTCTAGTAGAGAGATACAATGGTACCCTTAAAAGAACATTGAAGAAGATGCTGTCTGTAGAAGGAAGGGACTGGGATCAGCTTCTCCCCTTAGCTCTATATGTCATCCGCAGTCAGGTACAGAGTAGCCTGGGTTGTAGTTCTTTTGAGCTCTTATATGGGCGAAAACCCAGAAGCCTACTAGACATGACCAATGAGGCATGGGAGAATGAGGAAGAGGCCCGCCATTTCCTGGACTACACTCAAAATCTGCGGTCCAAAATTGGAAAACTTAGAGACCTGGCCTATTCCCAGCCAGAGAAACAACAAAAGAAACAGAAGCACTTTTATGATCGGGGAAAATGGAGGAAGCTTATTCCTGGGGACTGGGCCCTGGTCCATTAACCCTCCTCCACTAGTAAACTAAAAACAAGCTGGATCCGTCCGTATAAAGTTGTAGAAACTATAGGCAAGACCAGCTATAGGCTACAAATAAGGCCTGGGAGAAGACAGACCTACCATATAAACCTCCTAAAAAAATGGCTAGGTCCTTTGCCTAAAGAGGTGGGGGTAACACAACCATTGGGTCCTCAAAATCACACAATTGGAGATCTGGTTATCAATACAGAACACCAAGAACAGCAGCGGAGGTCCCTAGAAAAACTACTACAAGAAAAACGTCCCAAATTTTCCGACTTACCTGGCCGAACATCCTTGATTGAACACAAAATAGAGACAGTACCGGGCAGAACTGTAAAGCAAAGGCCATATCGCATACCTGCTGCCAGAAAGAGAGCGGTAAGCCAAGAAGTACAGAAAATGTTAGAGATGGGAGTCACACGTCCATCTAAAAGCGAGTGGTCCTCTCCCATAGTGATGGTTCCAAAACCTGATGGCTCCACTCGTTTTTGTATGGACTTCCGTGCTCTTAATGCCATATCGAGGTTTGATGCCTACCCTATCTTAAGAGTAAACAAGATGATAGAGAAACTGGGGGAAGCAAGATACATAAGTACCATCGATCTCACAAAGGGGTACTGGCAAGACTGATCGAAGTAAAACAGCCTTTTCAACCCCTGATGGTCTATTTGAGTTCAATGTACTACCGTTCGGTCTCCACGGAGCACCAGTGACTTTCCAAAGACTGAAGCCTTCAACACTGCTCGGCAGCATACTAAGACGACATTGTAGTGTATAGTCCCTCTTGTGAACAACACCTAATAGACCTCCAAGGGGTACTCACAAGTCTATCCCAAGCAGGACTCCACATAAACTCCAAAAAATCCCGAATAGGATTTGAAAAAGTGAAGTACCTGGGGTACGTCCTATGACAGGGATATATAGAACCACAAGAAGAAAAAGTAAAAGCCATACGAGAGACACCCTTACCCTCCAACAAACGAGAAGTACGTGCCTTCTTAGGTTTGCTGGGGTACTTTCGTAGATTTATCCCTCAATATTCAGAGATCGCTACCCCGCTGACCGAATTGCTTAAAAAGGGAGTGTCCAATAAAGCCCTTTCCGAACCCTCACCCGAGCCAGAGATAGCCTTCAGACAACTAAAAGAAGCCATCACCTCTTCCCCTGTCCTAACATCACCCAACTTCTCACAACCCTTTATATTGCAAACTGATGCTTCTGAACATGGGTTAGGAGCAGTCCTGTCCCAAATATCCCCAGAAGGCACAGAACATCCTATACTCTTTATCAGCAAAAAACTCTTTCCTAGGGAACAGAAATATCCGGCTATCGAAAAGTAGTGCTTGGCCATTAAATGGGCGGTGGACAAGTTGCGCTATTACTTAGAAGGTACACACTTCATCCTATATACTGATCATGCCCCATTACAATGGTTAAGCCGTAACAAAGGGCATTTACCCCGTGTTCTACGCTGGTTTTTGAGTTTGCAACCGTATTCCTTCAGGGTACAACACCGTAAGGGCCAAGATAATGGGAATGCTGACTTCCTTTCAAGAATCAGGCCTCACCCCGAGGGGTTGAATCCTAGGGGGGTGGGGCGGGGGGGGAGAATGTAACGGATCGGGCACCTCCTCCCCGTTACAGAAGTCCCCAGACTTAGAGAAACCAGTGGAATGGTGGACTTCTCCTCCTGAGGGCTACGACTTTATTTCATTTCAGCCCGAGAGTTGGAGCCCGGGTTCCGATGCTGTGTGGTTCGAAGAATCATCAAATTCAGGTACCTTCTCCTTTAAGGAGCTCGACATAGAGGGAAACCACGCCTGCGTTGATTACGTCACCGGCAACCCTCCAATCAGTGGGTGGATGAACCCGGAAAAGACGGAACCAGGATCGGCTGAGGAGACTCAGAGAAGAACGCACAAGCTGCGAGTGCGGAAACGAAGGAGAGAGGAGACGGGAGAAAGCCTGGTCGGTTCAGGAGGAAGAAGCGGACCGAGCGACGGAGAAGCAGCCAGGAGGCCAACGATCCTGTTCTTCGCCCAGTCACGCGCCAGGAGGTGTGTGGCTTTCGCAGGTACGCATTTGTGTGTCAGGCTGGGTAGGGCGGAGGGGACGGGAGGAAGTATGAGTGCGGGGTCAGATAGTCACTATTGTGCAGCACCGCCTCTGTCCTGAAAACCTACCCCACCCTTTTTCCCTCCTCACGTGCACCTCCCAGTCACCATTTATAACCGTTAGGACCTGCACACACTGTGTCTCACACCCTTCCCTGATATCAAGTGCACCAAAGGAAACAGAAGCCTGACCTTTTGTTTGTTTTGCTTGTTTATTTTTTATGGGGAAACGCCTCATGGAGCATCAGTCCCACTAAAGACCGGACTACGGAGAAACTTAACCCGAGCGGGGTAGTGGGCAACGTGCATCTTCACGAGTTGAACTGGGATAAAAGAAATATTAACCCCAACCCTCAAGCTGGGACTCAAGGAAGAGCAACCATAAGACTCTTTTCCTGGAACTTTATTTTCATATTTGTACCTCCTCAGTTGTCGTGTTACCCTGGCATCTGTAATGTGCAGGATATACAGGAAAATAAAACCTTCTTTGCGACACATTGGAGTGGATCTATTCAGTGGCGAAGACTCCCTTCCACCCAACTCTTCACATAGACATAGGAATGAAGTGAGCCAGTTTTGTAAACAAATCTACCACCACTAAGAGGGTGGCGTTTCCTTTCGCTGTACGTGGTAATTCTACTATGAAATCTAAAGATACAGTATGCCAGGGACAAGGGGGCATGGGTAAGGGCTGTAACAATCCTGCTGGTTTCCGGTGAGAGACCTTTCCTTGGGCACATACATGGCAGGATTTAATGTACTGTTTCGTATCCTGTCTCATAGTGGGCCACCAAAAGTATCTCCTTAGGGATTCTTGTTTTTTTTTTGTATCCCGGATGTTGGATGCGTATGACACCATTCTAATGCCTGTGATCTCAACTCTTGTGTGGGGAGTACTAAACCCCCTTGGACATATGAGAAGTCCTGCTCTATAACTCTCTCTTGTATACCCACTATTTCTTCTATGTCTGAGGTATCTTGAACTTCCTTGCTCTGTTTCTTGAGAAGTCTTCTTCGGAACATAGTACTCAAATTATCCTTTCTCTGGCTATGATAGGAGGCGGTTCTTCTAAGACTTCTATAGGTTCGTAACCAAAACGGGATAAGGCGTCTGCCTTCCCGTTCTTCTTTCCTGCCTGAAACTGTATCACAAAATCATAGTCGCTAAAAAACGGAGTCCATCTTAACTGCCGCATGGACAGTGCTCTTGCGGACTTTAAGAACTGCAGATTGCGATGGTCAGTTAGTGCCATTATATTGTACTTGGCTCCCATTATATACTGCCTCTACTCTTCAAAGGCTCTATTTACAGCCAGTAATTCCTTACCTCCTATTGAGTAAATTGTTTCGGCTGGCGTTAGTTTGTGTGAATAATACATCACCGGATGAAGCTCTCCTGTGTTGCGATCTGCCTGAGAAAGGACCCCCCCTGCCACTTGGGAGGCATTCGCCTCAACTATATAGGGGCAAGAGGGATCAGGATGTCTAAATATGGGTGCTTGTGTGAAGGCCTCTTTTAGTTTGCCAAAAGCTTCTTCTGCTTCAGGAGTCCAATGAAAAACCACCCCTTTTTCCAACAGTCTGGTATTGGGAAAAGCCAGGTTGGAAAAATTACAGATGAACCGCCTATAAAAATTGTCGAAGCTGAGGAATCTCTGTGTTTCCTTTATAGTCCTCGGTGCTTGCCAGCAATGAATAGCTTTTACCTTTTGAGGATCCATACCAAGTCCCTGCGGGGAGATAACGAAGCCCAGGAAACTTACTTGTTGTGTAAGAAACTAGCATTTCTCCAATTTGTAGTACAAATGGTTGTCTTGTAACCGTTCTAGTACTCTTTTTACATGAGTTTCATGTTCTTGCAAAGGTGGAGAATATATCAAAAGGTCATCAATATAAGCTATAACGTATTTGTCTAGCATGTCTTTCAGAACCTCATTGATAAAGAACTGAAACACCGAAGGGGCATTACAAAGCCCAAAGGGCATCACTAAATATTCGAATAATCCATAGTGCAAAAAGCCATTTTCCACTCATCTCCCTTCTTGATGCACACAAGGTGGTATGCCCCGCGTAGATCTAACTTAGTAAATACTCGCGCACCCTTGATCTGATCAAGAAGGGAGGAAATCAATGGCAAAGGATGCCTGTTTTTAAGGGTAATTGTATTCAGTGCCCTGTAATCGATGCAGCACCTGAGACCCCACTCTCTCTTCGGTATGAAGAAGAGAGAAGAGGAAGCAGGGGATCTAGAAGGACGGATGAAACCTATTCTCAGCATTTCGTCCAGATACTCTTGCAGATATATATTCTCCTTTTCTGTTAGGGAATATACTCTGCTACAAGATATGCAAGCTCCTGGTTGTAGATCAATTCTGCAGTCATAGACTCTGTGTGGGGGAAGGCTAGTGGCTTGTTCAGCATCGAATACAGATCTGTAGCTCTGATAAACTGAAGGTAGCGTGTCTTGTTCTATGTTAGTGGATGAAATTCTGTTCGTAAGATTGCTTGAGGCAGAAAGAACATGGTCTCTACAAAGGTCGTGGTTAAAGGAGATTGTCATCTCTTTCCAATCTATAAAAGGGCTATGCTGACACAACCACGGTATCCCCAATATGACTGGGAATTGAGGAGATTGTATGAGGTCAAAGGATATTTCTTCCTGATGTTTCTGTTCGATAATTAACAACAATTCAATAGATGTGTGTGTGATGGGTCCAGACTTCAGAGCGCTACCATCTTTAGTAGTAACCTCTTCCAAACTAGTTTTAGGCATCCGAGGGATATTCCCCCTTTGTGCCCATTGTACATCCATGAAATTTCCAGAGGAACCAGAGTATCATTATTTGAACCTCAACCACCTTGTTGTCCCATAATAAGTGAGAGGAGAGAAAAAGATGACGTGGCTTACATACCATTATTTCCAAAGATGAGGAAATCAGTCCTGAATTACCCTAAGTCTTTGTCTCCGAAGACTTTGGGCTAGCTAGTTATCCAAACGCCTCTGTTGGGGTTTTACAGGACACTCCCTAAGAAAGTGACCTTGTGCACCACAGTACAAGCATAGCTTCTTATCCCTTCATCTTTGTCTTTCCTCTTCACTGAGAGGTCCTCTTATACTTCCTATTTGCATAGGCTCAGGCTCTTCCACTGTCTTTTTGGGTTCAGGTTTTCTTTTGTGATAAGTGTCCCACATACCTTCTCTCTTGCATTCAATGATTTAGTGGTCCAGCTCAACCACCAAGTCAATCAGAGCTGTGCAAGATTCAGGAGGGGCAACTACTTGAGACAATGCATCTTTTAGGTCGTCTCTTAACCAACACCTTATAAAACAAGGCACTACGCTTTTCTTCGGGCCACCCTGCCTCTGCTACTAACCTATGAAACGTGGAGATATAAATGGTTAGATCCTTAGTCCCCTGTCTTAAAGTCAGTAATTCAGTGTCTGCTGAGTGAGTGAAGGTATGATTATCAAAAATCTTTCTACGTTCCTGCTTAAAAGCGTTATAATCTTGTAGCAATGGATCATTCCTCTCTATCAACGGTATGACCCAATTAGCTGCAGACCCCCCAAGGTAGGATATGACAAAAGCCACCTTGGATTGGTCTGTAGGAAAACAAGGGGCCTTACACATGAAATGGAGCTGACACTGGCTAATGAAGGCAGAAAATTTAGATGTGTCTCCTAAGAAATGTTCAGGGGGTGCCGAAAGGGATAGCCGGAGGGGTCGTCACTTGTATCTCTGGATTATGTGTACTAGAACTAGGAATACCTATATTAACCTCAGTCCTTCTTTCTCTCTGTAAAGAATCTACCCTAGCGGATAGGGCTTGAGTTTCCGCCTGCAGATTCCCTAACATGTGAGCTAAGTCAGCTAGGGTTACCTGGCTAAGTTCCATGGCGCTCGGGCGGAAAATAAAGCTATTCTTTTTGGGCTTCGCGTTCTGTCAGGATCTCACCTGTGATTCTGCGGGAGCGTCATGGAACCGAAGTATCTTCCGCAACTTCTCCCAACCACCAATTGTGCTTGACAAAGTCTAAGCAACAATGGTAATCCGGGGAAGAAGAGAAACAAAACAAGGAAGGAAGGGAAAAAAGAATCCCTCGTTGTCACTCAGCAACTGCAGGATGTCGTCTGGGCAAAGCAAAAAGGCTGTGGACAATTTAGAAAACAACCATAACATCCACCATTTTATATAAATGTTATGTCTTCCTTTTCTTTACCTAAGTATTTTTTTCTTGTGCACAGGTGAATAGGTGAGTGTCGTAGGGCTGGTAAAATAGGTAAGCGCTGCAATGTTACAGCTGTGAAAGTAAGAGGATGCACTTAAATGAATACAGGGTTTGCAGAGATACGCTACTTATGCAAAATAAGTGTCTTTCTATGCTACAAACGTACCTATAACCTTGTGAAGAGGGTAGGATAATGTACAGTCAAGGAGTAACGTTTAACTAAGGGTTACTGTCTCCCAATTCCTTGCAGGTATACCAAGAAAAACTAGAAGGGGAATCCTCCCTATAGTCCCTGGGCACCAAAATCAGGTAAGTGAGCGGTAATTATAAGACACAAAAAAAAAGGCTGCGCAGAGCGTTGTTACCGTAATTACGGTTTCAATGCAATAATGTCCTCTTTCTTTTATTGCAGGTAGAGGAAACGCAAGTCCATGGGCTGGAAGGAAACAGGAACCAGGGCCCGAACAAGAAATCGAAGAAACACCGTCCCGAGGCAAAAACGCCGAAAGGAGTCCGATGCTGCAGGAGAGGCCACGGAGGCGAAGGGAATGCGGAACTAGAAGCAGGACGCCAAACTGATGTGATGCTGACGAGAACCGGAAGGTAGGTGGGAGAAACCGAGAGATTGAACGCGAAGCGTTACAACTTGGGAGAGGCGGCTCTATGACCTGACTAGGTCACCAGTGCGCATGCGCCCCCCTCCTGAGTGGCGTCCATCTTAGTAGTTCTGGTCCCGTTTTGGATTCCGGCTCGGCAACCCTGACTGTACACCCCCCCACACCGCCTCTACCGGTCTGGGTTTGTCAGGATGTATTCTATGAAATAAACCAAACAAGTGAGTGGCGTGGATGTGACTAGCCGGTTCCCAAGTCCTTTCCTCAACACCGTAACCCTTCCAGTGTATCAGGTATTGGAGCTTGTTTCTCATTCTACGTGAATCAACGATAGCCTCAACCTCATATTCAGGTTCATCATCCACTAGCACCGGATCAGGGACATCAGCAAGGCGTGTACCCGGCATTACTGGTTTCAGAAGGGAAACGTGGAAAACCGGATGGACCTTCAGGGAAGCAGGCAATTCCAGTTTAATTGCCACTACTGCCTTACTGATATTATATGGGCCTATGTACTTGGGCTTAAATTTACGTGACCCTCTCAAAGATAGGTTCTTGGATGATAACCATACCTCGTCCCCCTGTTTGTACTCTGGCTCTGGACGTCTGTGAGCATCTTCCCCCTTCTTATAACTAGCCTTGGCTTTATCCAAATTTGCTAGTGTGTCCTTATGTATGTCTTGCAAGTGTTGTACCAGTTCTACCACAGCCGGTGTAGGACAAGAAGACAAGTGCGGAACAGGCAAGGTCCGTGAGTGATGACCATAAGTGCAATAGAAAGGTGTATGTGCAGTGGAAAAGTGGTAACTGTTGTTATAGGAGAATTCAGCTATTCATACCAACTCGCTCCCATTCAACAAGAGAGTGTAAGATCTGACATCTAATATATTGTTCAAAGCAGAGGTTTACCCTCTCTGTCTGTCCATCCGTTTGTGGGTGGAGACTGGAAGACAGACGTACATCTATTTGCAGTAAGGCACATAACCCTTTCCAGAATTTAGAAACAAACTGGGCCCCCCTATCAGATACCAGTACCGTTGGGAGCCCGTGTAAGCGCACCACGTGCTGGAGAAATAGGGAGGCCAATTTTCGTTATGTGGGGAGACTAGACTGTAACGGATCGGGCACCTACTCCCCGTTACAGAAGTCCCCAGACTTAGAGAAACCAGTGGAATGGTGGACTTCTCCTCCTGAGGGGTACGACTTTATTTCATTTCAGCTCGAGAGTTGGAGCCCGGGTTCCGATGCCGTGTGGTTCGAAGAATCCCCGAATTCAGGCACCTTCTCCTTTACGGAGCTCGACATAGAGGGAAACCACGCCTGTGTTGATGACGTCACCGGCAACCCTCCAATCAGTGGGTGGATGAACCCGGAAAAGACGGTACCGGGATCAGGTGAGGAGACTCAGTGGGAGAACGCGAAACACCCCATACAGCGAAGTAAAGAAATTTACACTGGACCACTTAGGTCTTGATGATGAGGTCTACAGGGTCTGATTTCGGAGGGATAAGGGGCACCCCGGCAAGAACCCCAAAACACTCTTCTACCGGCTTAAGTTCGCCGCTGATAAATGGCTAAGACCTGAAGTGAGCTCAAAGGAGGAAATCCTTGACAACATTTACTTGGAACAGTTCTTAGAAGCATTACCCTACAACTCTCAGAGATGGTTAAGGCAACATGCCAATCTTACTGCCAAAGAAGCCATGGAAATGGCCGCCACCTTCACCCGGGCACAACCCCGCCACAGAAGTACGGAGACTGAATGTAACTACAAACCACTCCCAGGAAAGTTTGTGAGAGCCAAATACAATGTTGAGCCAAGCCGAAGAATCGAAGCCCCGAGACACCTGTCCCAAAAGGCCCACAATGTTACGAGTGTGGGGAATGGGGACATATCGCTAGAGTATGCCCACGAAAGAAAACAGGGGAAGAACCTATGGACATAGGATATGTCCCCAGATCGGTACTCTATTCCGAAGAGCTTGGACCAGCCTTTTATGTGAATGTAAGGATAAATTAAAAAAACAGTCAAAGCTTTACTGGACTCAGGGTGTAAACAATCCGTCATCCAAAAAGACCTCATTCAAATAGAGCAGGTGGTACAGGGAAAAGTAGTACACATCAGATGTGTTCATGGAGATGTAAAAACATATCCAGTAGCCAACATTGAATTATACACCCCAGATGTGCCCCATTCAGTCAGAGTAGGCGTTATGTCTAATTTACCAGAGGATTTGATCATAGGAACTGATAACCCACAGTTTCTGGTATTATTCAGGGCCCTTTTACAAACAGTACAAGATAATGAATGTAAGGATAGGAAGGAAGAAATGGCCCGATCAGCGTTAATTACTCTAGAACCGTGGACCTTCAATAAGAACTTTATCTTAGACGGTCATCCTCCCCCTGCCCAAGGTCCTTTTTTCAGAGTAAAAGGGGGCTTACTGTATAGAGTGGCAGATAAGGACAGTGATCATCAACTTATTGTGCCTACCGGATTCAGAGAACAGATCCTCTTCTTTTCCCACTCACATGTCACAGCAGGACACGTAGGGAGGGAGAAAACTACTCAGAATGTGTTAAAACATTTCTATTGGCCAGGGCTATATAACGATATCAAACGTTATTGTCAAGAGTGTGAGATCTGTCAACGGATGAGTACCTACAAACCCTCATCAGTCCCTTTACAGCCATTACGCGTGATAGGAAGTCCCTTTTCTAGAATTGGGATGGATATAATAGGACCTCTCCCCAAGACAAAAAGAGGGCATTTATATGCGTTAGTGATAATAGACTACGCCACCCGGTACCCGGAGGAGTTCTCCATAAGGGCTTCGACCTCACAACTATTTGCCGAACGCATGGTGGAAATGTTTTCAGGAGTGGGGTTCCCGAAGGAAATCCTCACCGACCAGGAAACCCCCTTTGTATCCAAACTCATGAAGGAGGTATGTAAGCTTCTAGATCTGCATCCCATCAAAACCTCCGTATACCATCTGCAAATGGATGGTCTAGTAGAGAGATACAATGGTACCCTTAAAAGAACATTGAAGAAGATGCTGTCTGTAGAAGGAAGGGACTGGGATCAGCTTCTCCCCTTAGCTCTATATGTCATCCGCAGTCAGGTACAGAGCAGCCTGGGTTGTAGTTCTTTTGAGCTCTTACATGGGCGAAAACCCAGAAGCCTACTAGACATGACCAATGAGGCATGGGAGAATGAGGAAGAGGCCCGCCATTTCCTGGACTACACTCAAAATCTGCGGTCCAAAATTGGAAAACTTAGAGACCTGGCCTATTCCCAGCTAGAGAAACAACAAAAGAAACAGAAGCACTTTTATGATCGGGGAAAATGGAGGAAGCTTATTCCTGGGGACTGGGCCCTGGTCCATTAACCCTCCTCCACTAGTAAACTAAAAACAAGCTGGATCGGTCCGTATAAAGTTGTAGAAACTATAGGCAAGACCAGCTATAGGCTACAAATAAGGCCTGGGAGAAGACAGACCTACCATATAAACCTCCTAAAAAAATGGCTAGGTCCTTTGCCTAAAGAGGTGGGGGTAACACAACCATTGGGTCCTCAAAATCACACAATTGGAGATCTGGTTATCAATACAGAACACCAAGAACAGCAGCGGAGGTCCCTAGAAAAACTACTACAAGAAAAACGTCCCAAATTTTCCGACTTACCTGGCCGAACATCCTTGATTGAACACAAAATAGAGACAGTACCGGGCAGAACTGTAAAGCAAAGGCCATATTGCATACCTGCTGCCAGAAAGAGAGCGGTAAGCCAAGAAGTACAGAAAATGTTAGAGATGGGAGTCATACGTCCATCTAAAAGCGAGTGGTCCTCTCCCATAGTGATGGTTCCAAAACCTGATGGCTCCACTCGTTTTTGTATGGACTTCCGTGCTCTTAATGCCATATCGAGGTTTGATGCCTACCCTATCTTAAGAGTAAACAAGATGATAGAGAAACTGGGGGAAGCAAGATACATAAGTACCATCGATCTCACAAAGGGGTACTGGCAAGACTGATCGAAGTAAAACAGCCTTTTCAACCCATGATGGTCTATTTGAGTTCAATGTACTACCGTTCGGTCTCCACGGAGCACCAGTGACTTTCCAAAGACTGATGAACGAGGTGCTCTGAAGCCTTCAACACTGCTCGGCAGCATACTAAGACGACATTGTAGTGTATAGTCCCTCTTGTGAACAACACCTAATAGACCTCCAAGGGGTACTCACAAGTCTATCCCAAGCAGGATTCCACATAAACTCCAAAAAATCCCGAATAGGATTTGAAAAAGTGAAGTACCTGGGGTACGTCCTACGACAGGGATATATAGAACCACAAGAAGAAAAAGTAAAAGCCATACGAGAGACACCCTTACCCTCCAACAAACGAGAAGTACGTGCCTTCTTAGGTTTGCTGGGGTACTTTCGTAGATTTATCCCTCAATATTCAGAGATCGCTACCACGCTGACCGAATTGCTTAAAAAGGGAGTGTCCAATAAAGCCCTTTCCGAACCCTCACCCGAGCCAGAGATAGCCTTCAGACAACTAAAAGAAGCCATCACCTCTTCCCCTGTCCTAACATCACCCAACTTCTCACAACCCTTTATATTGCAAACTGATGCTTCTGAACATGGGTTAGGAGCAGTCCTGTCCCAAATATCCCCAGAAGGCACAGAACATCCTATACTCTTTATCAGCAAAAAACTCTTCCCTAGGGAACAGAAATATCCGGCTATCGAAAAGGAGTGCTTGGCCATTAAATGGGCGGTGGACAAGTTGCGCTATTACTTAGAAGGTACACACTTCATACTATATACTGATCATGCCCCATTACAATGGTTAAGCCGTAACAAAGGGCATTTATCCCCGTGTTCTACGCTGGTTTTTGAGTTTGCAACCGTATTCCTTCAGGGTACAACACCGTAAGGGCCAAGATAATGGGAATGCTGACTTCCTTTCAAGAATCAGGCCTCACCCCGAGGGGTTGAATCCTAGGGGGGTCGGGGGGGGGGGGGGAGAATGTAACGGATCGGGCACCTCCTCCCCGTTACAGAAGTCCCCAGACTTAGAGAAACCAGTGGAATGGTGGACTTCTCCTCCTAAGGGCTACGACTTTATTTCATTTCAGCCCGAGAGTTGGAGCCCGGCTTCCGATGCTGTGTGGTTCGAAGAATCACCAAATTCAGGTACCTTCTCCTTTAAGGAGCTCAGCATAGAGGGAAACCACGCCTGCGTTGATGACGTCACCGGCGACCCTCCAATCAGTGGGTGGATGAACCCGGAAAATACGGAACCGGGATCAGCTGAGGAGACTCAGAGAAGAACGCACAAGCTGGGAGTTCGGAAACGAAGGAGAGAGGAGACGGGAGAAAGCCTGGTCGGTTCAGGAGGAAGAAGCGGACCGAGCGACGGAGAAGCAGCCAGGAGGCCAACGATCCCGTTCTTCGCCCAGTCACACGCCAGGAGGTGTGTGGCTTTCGCAGGTACGCATTTGTGTGTCAGGCTGGGTAGGGCGGAGGGGACGGGAGGAAGTATGAGTGCGGGGTCAGATAGTCACTATTGTGCAGCACCGCCTCTGTCCTGAAAACCTACCCCACCCTTTTTCCCTCCTCACGTGCACCTTCCAGTCACCATTTATAACCGTTAGGACCTGCACACACTGTGTCTCACACCCTTCCCTGATATCAAGTGCACCAAAGGAAACAGAAGCCTGACCTTTTGTTTGTTTTGCTTGTTTGTTTTTTTATGGGGAAACGCCTCATGGAGCATCAATCCCACTAAAGACCGGACTACGGAGAAACTTAACCCGAGCGGGGTAGTGGGCAACGTGCATCTTCACGAGTTGAACTGGGATAAAAGAAGTATTAACCCCACCCCTCAAGCTGGGACTCAAGGAAGAGCAACCATAAGACTCTTTTCCTGGAACTTTATTTTCATATTTGTACCTCCTCAGTTGTCGTGTTACCCTGGCATCTGTAAAGTGCAGGATATACAGGAAAATAAAACCTTCTTTGCAACACATTGGAGTGGATCTATTCAGTGGCGAAGACTCCCTTCCACCCAACTCTTCACATAGACATAGGAATGAAGTGAGCCAGTTTTGTAAACAAATCTACCACCACTAAGAGGGTGGCGTTTCCTTTCGCTGTACGTGGTAATTCTACTATGAAATCTAAAGATACAGTATGCCAGGGACAAGGGGGCATGGGTAAGGGCTGTAACAATCCTGCTGGTTTCCGGTGAGAGACCTTTCCTTGGGCACATACATGGCAAGATTTAATGTACTGTTTCGTATCCTGTCTCATAGTGGGCCACCAAAAGTATCTCCTTAGGGATTCTTGTTTTTTTTTTGTATCCCGGATGTTGGATGCGTATGACACCATTCTAATGCCTGTGATCTCAACTCTTGTGTGGGGAGTACTAAACCCCCTTGGACATATGAGAAGTCCTGCTCTATAACTCTCTCTTGTATACCCACTATTTCTTCTATGTCTGAGGTATCTTGAACTTCCTTGCTCTGTTTCTTGAGAAGTCTTCTTCGGAACATAGTACTCAAATTATCCTTTCTCTGGCTATGATAGGAGGCGGTTCTTCTAAGACTTCTATAGGTTCGTAACCAAAACGGGATAAGGCGTCTGCCTTCCCGTTCTTCTTTCCTGCCTGAAACTGTATCACAAAATCATAGTCGCTAAAAAACAGAGTCCATCTTAACTGCCGCATGGACAGTGCTCTTGCGGACTTTAAGAACTGCAGATTGCGATGGTCAGTTAGTGCCATTATATTGTACTTGGCTCCCATTATATACTGCCTCTACTCTTCAAAGGCTCTATTTACAGCCAGTAATTCCTTACCTCCTATTGAGTAAATTGTTTCGGCTGGCGTTAGTTTGTGTGAATAATACGTCACCCGATGAAGCTCTCCTGTGTTGCGATCTGCCTGAGAAAGGACCCCCCCCTGCCACTTGGGAGACATTCGCCTCAACTATATAGGGGCAAGAGGGATCAGGATGTCTAAGTATGGGTGCTTGTGTGAAGGCCTCTTTTAGTTTGCCAAAAGCTTCTTCTGCTTCAGGAGTCCAATGAAAAACCACCCCTTTTTCCAACAGTCTGGTATTGGGAGAAGCAAGGTCGGAAAAATTACAGATGAACCGCCTATAAAAATTGTCGAAGCTGAGGAATCTCTGTGTTTCCTTTATAGTCCTCGGTGCTTGCCAGCAATGAATAGCTTTTACCTTTTGAGGATCCATACCAAGTCCCTGCGGGGAGATAACGAAGCCCAGGAAACTTACTTGTTGTGTAAGAAACTGGCATTTCTCCAATTTGTAGTACAAATGGTTGTCTTGTAACCGTTCTAGTACTCTTTTTACATGAGTTTCATGTTCTTGCAAAGGTGGAGAATATATCAAAAGTTCATCAATATAAGCTATAACGTATTTGTCTAGCATGTCTTTCAGAACCTCATTGATAAAGAACTGAAACACCGAAGGGGCATTACAAAGCCCAAAGGGCATCACTAAATATTCGTATAATCCATAGTGCAAAAAGCCATTTTCCACTCATCTCCCTTCTTGATGCACACAAGGTGGTATGCCCCGCCTAGATCTAACTTAGTAAATACTCGCGCACCCTTGATCTGATCAAGAAGGGAGGAAATCAATGGCAAAGGATACCTGTTTTTAAGGGTAATTGTATTCAGTGCCCTGTAATCGATGCAGCACCTGAGACCCCACACTCTCTTCGATATGAAGAAGAGAGAAGAGGAAGCAGGGGATCTAGAAGGACGGATGAAACCTATTCTCAGCATTTCGTCCAGATACTCTTGCAGATATATATTCTCCTTTTCTGTTAGGGAATATACTCTGCTACAAGATATGCAAGCTCCTGGTTGTAGATCAATTCTGCAGTCATAGACTCTGTGTGGGGGAAGGCTAGTGGCTTGTTCAGCATCGAATACAGATCTGTAGCTCTGATAAACTGAAGGTAGCGTGTCTTGTTCTATGTTAGTGGATGAAATTCTGTTCGTAAGATTGCTTGAGGCAGAAAGAACATGGTCTCTACAAAGGTCGTGGTTAAAGGAGATTGTCATCTCTTTCCAATCTATAAAAGAGCTATGCTGACACAACCACGGTATCCCCAATATGACTGGGAATTGAGGAGATTGTATGAGGTCAAAGGATATTTCTTCCTGATGTTTCTGTTCGATAATTAACAACAATTCAATAGATGTGTGTGTGATGGGTCCAGACTTCAGAGCGCTACCATCTTTAGTAGTAACCTCTTCCAAACTAGTTTTAGGCATCCGAGGGATATTCCCCCTTTGTGCCCATTGTACATCCATGAAATTTCCAGAGGAACCAGAGTATCATTATTTGAACCTCAACCACCTTGTTGTCCCATAATAAGTGAGAGGAGAGAAAAAGATGACGTGGCTTACATACCATTATTTCCAAAGATGAGGAAATCAGTCCTGAATTACCCTAAGTCTTTGTCTCCGAAGACTTTGGGCTAGCTAGTTATCCAAACGCCTCTGTTGGGGTTTTACAGGACACTCCCTAAGAAAGTGACCTTGTGCACCACAGTACAAGCATAGCTTCTTATCCCTTCATCTTTGTCTTTCCTCTTCACTGAGAGGTCCTCTTATACTTCCTATTTGCATAGGCTCAGGCTCTTCCACTGTCTTTTTGGGTTCAGGTTTTCTTTTGTGATAAGTGTCCCACATACCTTCTCTCTTGCATTCAATGATTTAGTGGTCCAGCTTAACCACCAAGTCAATCAGAGCTGTGCAAGATTCAGGAGGGGCAACTACTTGAGACAATGCATCTTTTAGGTCGTCTCTTAACCAACGCCTTATAAAACAAGGCACTACGCTTTTCTTCGGGCCACCCTGCCTCTGCTACTAACCTATGAAACGTGGAGATATAAATGGTTAGATCCTTAGTCCCCTGTCTTAAAGTCAGTAATTCAGTGTCTGCTGAGTGAGTGAAGGTATGATTATCAAAAATCTTTCTACGTTCCTGCTTAAAAGCGTTATAATCTTGTAGCAATGGATCATTCCTCTCTATCAACGGTATGACCCAATTAGCTGCAGACCCCCCAAGGTAGGATATGACAAAAGCCACCTTGGATTGGTCTGTAGGAAAACAAGGGGCCTTACACATGAAATGGAGCTGACACTGGCTAATGAAGGCAGAAAATTTAGATGTGTCTCCTAAGAAATGTTCAGGGGGTGCCGAAAGGGATAGCCGGAGGGGTCGTCACTTGTATCTCTGGATTATGTGTACTAGAACTAGGAATACCTATATTAACCTCAGTCCTTCTTTCTCTCTGTAAAGAATCTACCCTAGCGGATAGGGCTTGAGTTTCCGCCTGCAGATTCCCTAACATGTGAGCTAAGTCAGCTAGGGTTACCTGGCTAAGTTCCATGGCGCTCGGGCGGAAAATAAAGCTATTCTTTTTGGGCTTCGCGTTCTGTCAGGATCTCACCTGTGATTCTGCGGGAGCGTCATGGAACCGAAGTATCTTCCGCAACTTCTCCCAACCACCAATTGTGCTTAACAAAGTCTAAGCAACAATGGTAATCCGGGGAAGAAGAGAAACAAAACAAGGAAGGAAGGGAAAAAAGAATCCCTCGTTGTCACTCAGCAACTGCAGGATGTCGTCTGGGCAAAGCAAAAAGGCTGTGGACAATTTAGAAAACAACCATAACATCCACCATTTTATATAAATGTTATGTCTTCCTTTTCTTTACCTAAGTATTTTCTTCTTGTGCACAGGTGAATAGGTGAGTGTCGTAGGGCTGGTAAAATAGGTAAGCGTTGCAATGTTACAGCTGTGAAAGTAAGAGGATGCACTTAAATGAATACAGGGTTTGCAAAGATACGCTACTTATGCAAAATAAGTGTCTTTCTATGCTACAAACGTACCTATAACCTTGTGAAGAGGGTAGGATAATGTACAGTCAAGGAGTAACCTTTAACTAAGGGTTACTGTCTCCCAATTCCTTGCAGGTATACCAAGAAAAACTAGAAGGGGAATCCTCCCTATAGTCCCTGGGCACCAAAATCAGGTAAGTGAGCGGTAATTATAAGACACAAAAAAAAGGCTGCGCAGAGCGTTGTTACCGTAATTACGGTTTCAATGCAATAATGTCCTCTTTCTTTTATTGCAGGTAGAGGAAACGCAAGTCCATGGGCTGGAAGGAAACAGGAACCAGGGCCCGAACAAGAACCGCAGAAACACCGTCCTGAGGCAAAAACGCCAAAAGGAGTCCGACGCTGCAGAGAGGCCACTGAGGCGAAGGGAACGCGGAACTCGAAGCAGGACGCCAAACTGACGTGATCCCGACAAGAACCGGAAGGTAGGTGGGAGAAACCCAAGACCTTGAACGCGAAGCATTACAACTCGGGAGAGGCGGCTCTATGTCCTGACGAGGTCACCAGTACGCATGCGCCTCCTTCCCGAGTGGCGGCAATCCTAGTAGTTCTTGTCCCAATTTGGATGCCTGTTCGCAACCGTGACACTTTGTATGTCTCGATTCAATGTCACTACAATACTTTACATACATCAGAATTTCATCTATCGTTTTGCTTTGCCAGCAAATCAAATGCGGTTGAATCATATTACTAATTTCTGGTTTCAATCCGAACACAAAACAATACACAAAATGTCCCATATCCTTGTCTCCAATATTTTCAAATCCACTATACTGTTTAAATACCTGCAACAACCTTTCATAGAAGGCATGTACTGAATCTTTCAGTTCTTGGGTTGTTCTGTCGATTTTAACCCAATCTGTTTCCTTAGAGCAAATTTTCCCTTTCAGAAACGTGATTACTTGATTATAATTTTTCATCACTTCATCAGACGGTGCACCTGTTTTAGAGTCCCTAGGATATTCTTCTTTTGGCCAATCAACAGTGATCTTACACTAAGTCCATAGATCTGCTGGAACAACAATCTAAGTCCTTTAACAAAACCTTCAAGAGTTTCACAAACCTTTCTACCTGTTTGTACCATTCAACTGGTTTATCTTTTAACCTGGGGAAATCATTCGTGAAGGACAATATATCCTGTCTTGTCCATGGAACATGAAAATATCCACCACCTGGTACTCTCATCGGACACACCCTTTCAACCAGTTCTGTCTCTTTTAACTGAAACATGGATGCTCCTTTACTAGCTGCTCATTCCTTCTTTCTCGGCCATCTATTTTTCCATCGATCTACATCTCCCCATTTCTTCTTAATTAATTCTTTTATCTGTAATCTTTTTCCAGACGCATTCAAACTCTCTAAGTTCTGTATGATGTTTGCAATACTTTCGATTTTTCTATGTCTACTCCGTACTCACTAGCAGCTTCAGATATCTTCTCATGTAAGTCCTTTGCTCCCAGGTAATGCTTTTGCACAAAAACAACAGTTCATTATCTCGATAAATCCCTAATCTGTCTGGATTTATTGTCCCAATAATAATTTCTTCCAAATCTACTTTTAATTGACTCACATTAATACTCTGTGGTTGTGTTTTCGGCTTTGTCATTTCCTTTATCCAATTATTCAATTCTTCTGGTGAAGGACCTGAAGAACTCCCTGCTATCGGAGTGACATTCGGTCCTATTCTCCTTGGGTCTAACTGTATACCCCTTTGGGCGTCTCCGTTATCAACTCTCAAACCAGAAGATCTCATAATATGGTATTCTGATCATCTTGACCATTCTCATTCATTACTGTCACCACTCCACTCCTGCTACCCCTTCTCGGAACTGCCAATGAATGCACTTTTTATATATTCTGTCTTTCTCCATACAAATGAACTACGGGATCAATTGTCACATGTACTGTCAATGCTTCCGCATTCAGGCTTAACTGGATTATTTTCGGAACCTGCTTCAGTCATGCCTTATTCAAAAAAAGTGTTTCATTTTCTTTCACCACTTTAGCTATTTCGGTAAACTTGGGTATCAGTGGGGTTCCCATCTGTGGTGCACTCGGGGTTATTTCTCCTAAATTTTCTTCATAAGGCGGCAGAGGTCTTTCAGTCATCATATCCTCCAACAACTCATCATCTTCAGAATTATTTGGGTCATCTCTAAAACTAGAAGTCTATACATTCTTCTTATCTTTACATTTTGCTCCTGTATGATCATCAGCAACTAAAACTGGGTACAACCCTTCTCTGACTACAGCTCTCCTCCATCTTTTCAACTTTTCTTCCCTACTTTCAAAAGAGATATCCATGCCTCCAATTACTGTATCTTCTGTTACCTCCTCATTTCTCTCTTTCAAATGCCTCAACTTCCCATTCTTCCAATGCTTTGTACTGCGTCAATCTAGGATTTGGTTCTAGTGCATTAATTCGATATCTCAGATTCTGCAATATCCTTACATTAAACGTACCACGTTGTGGAAAAGCTATGACACCATTGCCTTTGTATACTCTACAAAATTTACTAACCACAAGCACATGATATCCTCGCTCCAACATCATATAAGAAGCAGGCGTTTTTGGGGGCAGA
This sequence comes from Lissotriton vulgaris, assembly GCF_964263255.1. NCBI lineage: Eukaryota > Metazoa > Chordata > Amphibia > Caudata > Salamandridae > Lissotriton > Lissotriton vulgaris. The sequence goes on from NC_141695.1 coordinate 933,088,632, forward strand.
ACAGGGATAGGAATTTCTTCTCTAGACACAATCGGTTTGTTCCTATTGAATTTTTTTTTATTTTCTTTAGCAGCTTCATTTTTCTGATCCTTTACACTACCTCACCAAAATAAACAAAGAAAATCCTTCTGTAACTCTATGTATTCTATGTGTCAACTCTCGTCCTATCCCAGCACGACTCACACTAACCAACCAATCAGAGAACTTCTACGTAAGCAAAGTCTCAACCAGTACAAGCACGTTTCACACCAACCAACCAATCACAGCTCAATACACGCCCACTGCCTGACCAATGCCAAAGCAGCCTTTTCTGACGTCACTATTACTCCTTCTACTGACCCTCCCTTCACAAAGTCCTATGGTAATATTTTCAAAGTAACAACACAAAAACAATGCTAACTTGTCTGTTCCACTAAATAAAGAGATAGTTTTCACTTTTTTCTGAGATTTTCCTTCAATATGAGTCCTAATAACGACCAGCGTTATTTTACTCTTCACACAAGGTCCAGGAGGACCTACTACTCCTCTAGGGATAGGGCCAAGATTTCACAAGAGGACTTTTTGGCGTGCAAAGAAGTCATGTTACTCTCTTTGGGGATAAGGCTAGAGTTTCGGAAGTGGATCCTTCGCTATTTCAGTCACTCCACTTATATACAAAATGTTCCCTACTATGACACCTACAGCCCACCTACAGCCCTCCGTAGCTTTTAGGTAGTATTACAACAGACTAAGTACTTCTGCAGTGTGGCTTCTTTACCACACTCTTCTCCCACCTACTTCAGGCTAAATTCCATTCCCGGGATTTCCTCAGGTAACTCCGTACCTGATCTTCCAAACAGGGGCACTAACTTTTCATGTTAAGAACATATAATCAATAATTATTACCAAACGAATCAATAATTAAACCTTCCTTTGCTATCAAGAAACTGATCCAGTGCGAGGTCAATACTTGATCAGGGATCAATACTCAATTTATACAATTAAAATGGCACATCCACATTCACCCAGAATCCCTGATGCGCTGGGGTCAATTTATTTATATTCAATACTTTCCTTTCTATTAACCATGTATAACTTCATTAGAATGCCTACTAATTTAATTAACCAACTTTCCTTCTATTTGGTTGACGGACCAATTAGTTGAATAGTTGATGATGAATGAATGAATGAATTAATACACTTTTATAGAGCGCATGGCTACCTTTAGGCATCCCAGCGCTATAAGACCAGTGGAGTACCCATAGACACTCAATGGAATAAATGTGTCTTCAGTTGCTTCCTAAAGGCGAGATGGTCTCTTTCAAGCCTGATGTTGTCTGGTAGGTTGTTCCAGTACTTAGCTGCCAGGAAGGAGAGCTGGCGGCCTCCCATTCGGGCTCGCTTTAACCTTGGTATTACCAGCAGATTTCGCTGATTGGATCTTAAAGACCTGCAGGGTATATGACAACAAAACATGGGATGTAAGATAGTCGGACCACCATTCCAGATGGACTTATGTGCTATGCACATGACCTTAAACTTCACTCTCTCATGAATCGGCAGCCAATGGAGAAGCCGCAGTGCGGCTTTAGCCGAGCTGCGTTTAGGTATGTTCATCAGCAGGCTAGCTGCACAATTCTGCACTGACTGCAGAGTTTGGATGGAGCTTGCTGGGGCCCCGAAGTAGACTGCATTTGCATAGTCCAGCCGAGAAAGAATCAACGACTGGACCAGCATAGTCTAGCCTCAAAGGGAAGGAGGGTCAAGACCTTCCTGAGGACCCTGATCAATCCAAAACAGGTCGCGGCCACCTTCTTTGCCTGAACTTGGAATCCCAGGGTTGAATCAAGCCACACCCCTAAGCTCTTTATCTGGGTTCTAGGGGGGGTGGAGGGCCAAGACAGTTAGGCCACCAAGGGTAAAGGTTGAGGGGGGCTTTATAGCCCAAAAACATAATGTCAGTTTTCAACCCGTTGAGTTTTAGGAAAGAGGAGGTCATCCACTCCATCACCTTGGTGAGACAGGGGGTAAGGTTACCGATCCCTTGATCTATGGCCTCATCCCTTGCCAAGGAGACGATCAACTGTGTATCATCGGCGTAGGTGATGAGCTGGATTCCCCAGGAAAGCACCACTTCAGCCAATGGTCTCATGTAGATGTTAAACATGGTAGGGCTGAGTGATGATCCCTGGGGGACGCCGTGATGCAGTTGAAGTTGGTCCGATGACCCCTCCTCTTCAAAAACGGAGAAAAATCTTCCCGACAAGAAGGAATGAAGCCATTTGAAGGCCATTCCCGAGATCACAGCGAGGCGGAGCCGGTGAAGCAGGAGGGGATGGTTGACTGTGTTGAAGGCTGTGCTGAGGTCCAACAGGATCACAGCAGCGCAGCCTCCGGCATCCACAATACTCCTAGTCGCTTCCACCACTGCCACCAACGCGGTCTCTGTCCTCTGCTTGGCTCTAAATCCTGTCTAGGAGGGGTGTAGAGCTCCAGTGGTCTCTATAAATGAGGATAGAACATGATTCACATGTTTTTCAGCCATCTTACTGAGTCCCGGAAGCAAGGAGATGGGCCTGTAGTTGGCTATATCGTCAGGGTTAGATTTTTTTAGTAGGGCCTTGACTTTAGCCAGCTTCCAGGTGGGGGGCACTACTCCCGTCTTCAAAGAGGTATTGATGAAATGCACTATGGCCGAACACACTGTCCCCGAAACCTGTTTAAAAGCGGATGGTGGTGCAACATCCAAAGGGGAACCTGACTTAAGGTTATTGAGGAGTCGTTCAACTGTGGCCAAATCCAGCAACAGGAACACCTCAAGAAGTCTGTGGGGGTCAGGACTGACCTCTTCCAATGTACCCTCACTCTCCTTAGTGCTGGTGGACTGGTCTATTGGCGTAAAACCAGCATAGATGTTATTAACCTTGGCTACAAAAAAGGCCGCAAGGTCCTCACATTGTTTCAAAGTATTGGTAGGGGCTCTAGCGGCCAGAGGGGGAGTAACCAGTTCTTGAAATATTTTAAATATTTCTCTTGGCCTATTGACCGCTTCTGAGATTTTATCCTGGAAGTATGCCGATTGCGCCGATTTCAACTGGTTTTTTGTAAGATCTAAGCAATACCCTATATTCCTCTTTAGCCGGGGTGGAGAAATCTTTCCTCCATTTTCTTTCCGCCCGTTTACAACGTTGTTTAAATTCTTTAAGATCCCCCGTGTACCAGGGTTTCTTATTCGGGCCGGACCGATGGCAGTATTTGTTCCAGTTGTACTACCCTCAAAGTGTCTAGCAAACACTGTGCTGGTGATGCCTCTGTGTCGTCGAGCTGTATATTGAGGTCCCCCAAGATGGAGTAATTAGAGTGGCTACTGATGGGAAGAGTGATCTTATCCACCAGGTTATTACAGAAGCCATGATGATCTCCAGGGGGCCTATAGACCAAAATGCCTGAAAAGTACAGGTCGGCGAGAAGGAGATAGAGAAACCTAGGCTCTCACAATCTAGAAGGGGACTCTCAGAGGAACGACAGACATAAATATTTTTCAAAATAATGGCCACTCCTCCTCCTCATCCAGATTGACGATCTAGTCTATGTATTGAATAATCGGAGGGAAGCGCCCGTACTATATCCGGGTCTGATGACTCTGTGAGCCATGTTTCAGTTAGAAAGAGGGTGTCAAATGCTTGCCCTTCCAAAAGTAGATGAATTTCTGCCGCATGCCTAGGAAGAGAGTGGCAGTTTAGTAAGGCAAGAGAATATGATTTCGGAATACAAGATCCTGGTCCTGTAAATTTACATAGGGGACATGGTTTCCCTATCTCCTCTAACTGAATGTTCATAGAGCAGCAGATATCTTCCCTATCTCTGATCTCCCGCAGCTGCTTACCACTGTAGCTCCGCAGTTCCATCATAAGATCCCCAGGCCCCGCTGGTCCCGGCCTGGCACGGACAGGCACAGACGGGCTTTCCATAGGCGCTCCTTCGGCGCGAAAAGGCACGTCCGCTGTTGCGTACACTGGCGCGTAGAATGACCGTCTGCTTATGAGTGTTTGGGCGCGTCGTATGAAGCGCCTCTAGCCAAACACTAGAGCAGCAACCTGCACTACTCAATATGGCCGCCAAAGTGATCCGCCTCTCTATGCCCCGAGCCGGATTCAGCTCCTATTCGGCTGAGGTACCGGGTCCTAATGTGGTGACACTCCAGGTGAGCCAAAGCGCTCAGAGAAGGATTAAACACACAGGGTGGTGAAAGCTCAATTCAAAAACAAACAAGCAACAAAACGCGGACACGCGATTTAAAATAGCAGGTCTAATTAAGTGCACAGAATCAGTTATTTAAAACACAATTACAGCTAGCACTGGCTCCCGGCGTCTCGCCTCAGGAGCAACCAAAACTCTGGTCTTGATGATGATGATGATGATTATCTTATCTATCTTATCTTATCTAAATTAACCCTACAGTTAGCTAAATAACCACAGTCACTCAGTGAAGTTATGAAGCTTTATCTCAATATTAATTCAGATGCTTATTGCATACAGTCACAAATGCAAATAATGAAACTCACAAAGGGAGAGAAATCAATCAGCGATTTTCAAATGAATACAAACTCATCTCTTAAACAATGACATTATGAATGGAGGAGTGGATATATTAAGAGATAAAAGATTCAGCAAAATCATATGCAAAAACAGAATACACCCAACAGAGGGGATAGATGAAGAGACAATAGTTTCATCTAAAATAATATGTTCATTGTATCTAATATTGGAGTGGCTAGGAGGAGAGACAAACGTTTCAGAGACAAATATACATATGCAAATAAGTTTGCATGTATGAGTCACACACAAAATACAAACCTAACAGTCTGTGGGAAAACCACCCCCTCAACATAGGAGATGATGGGGGTTCCCCTAAATAGAATCAGGGAACAAAGATTTCAGGTCTCAAAGTAGGACAGAGATAGAATACAGCTAGGTCTCTCTGCAAACCGACGATCAGTGACGCATTCACCTGTCTTCTCTTCCTTCCCGCAAGTCTAAACCACACCCCTAAAGGCACCCCAATTATACCCTAAAAACAACAGGTCCATCCAACATAGATTGAAACATTTCTGAGAACTAAACAGATGATTGGAGGGTCTAGTGGGTGACTCTGTCACACCATGGTGACTTCACGTATAATTTAGTCACTTTATTGTCCTACAACTTTTCTCACAGTTTGGTTCTTTACACAGACTCATACTTTCTTACATAAGTTAAAATTGATCACTTTTATTCATAAATTGAAAACATCCGCAGAATAAGACTCGGGTCCCTCGGTTGATTCTGTCACTTCTCCTTTCCCACTTTTACACTTACAGCCTTTATATGTTGTTATTATCATTAAGGCTACTATGGCCACAGAAACAATTGGCATTATTATTTTCCCTAATAAGCTACTTCCAAAGGTAGAAAACTATTTACTCACAGAGGAGAAACCCTTACCAAGTTTCTCCCAAACACCGTCAACTACCAGTTGGGTCAAGTCCTCATGTAACTTCATAATATTTTTATATATCCCTCAATTCCCTTACTTTTATCAAGAATATAGGTACAGCTGTGTTGGATTTTTAACATGCCACCGACTCCACCCTCTTTTTCCAGTGAAATATCAAAAGTCAATTTTGCAAAACCATTGATCTGATTGCAACCATTTCGGTGTCAATCATCAAAAACCCACCAGCAGTATCTGTTGATAAACGATCAACACTGTGGACAACTTTCGAATTTTGTGTGAATTCAGGATGACTCTAACTGAGGGTAACAGTGCGTCAAAAATATCACCTATTATTTCTGAGAAACTTGCTCTTCTATTGTGTGTTAGTCCTTGTTTTACTTCGTTGAGTTGATTACTACTTCGGTCAATGTGATATACCTTAGGGAAGACAATAGCAATAGCAAAATAACAACTTCCATACCAGTTGCAGGCAGTATCACAGTAGCAGTTCCACCTTTCAATCCCCAACCTCCAGCAATGTGCAAAGTATGCTCACATTCACTACTACCAATAAAGTAATTGTTATATTTAGTTTTTGTTGTAAGTAAACATATTTTCTCTTTCTGGGCCCAGTCCAGGGACATTGCGGCATATGTCTTACCTTTCTCATAATCTCCTTCTCTAAAAGCCCACCGAGGTACCAGTGACTTCTGTTCAGCAGTTTTTCTTTGGAAACTTTCTCTTCTACCTTCTACCATTTCTATGAAATCTTTTCTTCCAACCACAAACTACAAGTCAGGTTATTTCTGTATGCATATTCTACATCTAAAGTTTTAGTGATATGGAATAACTCTCCCATATTTCGTGCATTTTTGCCACTTAAAACTTTGTTCAGCTCGTTAATCCCAGGAATTTCTGAAAATACTAAATCTATGTTAGAGTAGTGGTATTTGTGTTTCCCCGTCACTAAAAATAGGCTAGTTAGTACACTGGAAGACACACCATAGGTTAAAGGTAGGTAATTATAAGTCACCCCCTCAATTACAGGCGAAGGTAATTGCATGCACACATAACAATCACTCACATTCATTGTTTCTATATACTCATACAATTTAGTAAACACATTTAACTAGGAATCTCTACTTGATTTATCATGATGGAGAATACTTGCATCCAATGGTTCTAGTTTAGTATTAGATGTTTCATTAGTGACATCACTCATTCTTTCTCTTGTTACATCATTAGTATTGTATCCATCATTAGTTACCATCAGAATAGGTACAAGTACAGTTAGTAATATCCACATAAATGTTAAGAACAAGACACTACATAAGCAAGCTTTAATACATCTAAGTGTTAGACTAGATTTTGGATGTTCAGTCACTTCTGCTTTAGCCATTTTGTATCTTTAAAAAATAAAAATCTATCTAAACATATGAATGCTAAATAAAAAATCAGGAACAATAATGGTGTAATCCTACACCTACAGGCTTTCTTGTTTACCCCTTTCTTTTATTTTCTTTTTATTTTGATCTTCTGAGTCATTCAGTTTTTTTTCTTTTAGTTAGCAATTTTCACCACTTTACAATGTTCACATTTCTTTTAAGGTGGTCTTAATTTGCCTTCATTGACTTGCTCAGTATCAGAGCTGTCTTTTTCTTCACTTGGATCAGAAGTATCAATTTCTTCCAAAATGACGTAGGTCCATTCTGGTGCCTTGTATTTTCTGCTTGGAATTCTCATGCTCCTGGTTTTTCATAATAATTCTTCTCCTGACTCTTCTTGTTCTGTTTGACTTTTCACTCCACTCGGCCAATTATCACCTTTTCTTAGTTTCTTGGTTTGAACTACTTTTTCACCTTCTCTGTCTGGGTCACTTGTTATTTTATTTGACCTTTCTTTGATTTGCTCTTCTTCCTGATTTTCAGCAACAGGATTTTCTCTTTCAACTGTGAACTCACTTCCCTCTGATTCAAGAGCAGTTTCACTTGTTTCTGGTTCAGCTGTGAACTCATTTGGCTCTTGATTAGCATTGAACTCACTTTCTTCTGGCTCAACAGTAGTCTTTTGAGGCCTAGTATCTGGTGCTCACTTTACTTGACTTGTGCTCGGCTGTTCATCATCTGGTTGATCTTCAGAATCTGTCACTCTAGATTCATCAGCGTCACACACTTCAACCACTGGTCTTTGTTCTTGTTTTACCAGTTGCTGCTCTTCTTATTGTTCAAGTGGACCTAGGACTCATATGGTATGGTTCACATGAATCCAATTTGGCAAACCACCTCACTTCACTGTCGTTGTCGTCACCAGTATGACTTGATAACGTCTGTTCCACCTGGGTTCTAACCATGATTTCCTTACGTGCTTCTTGACAAGAACCCATTTGCCTGGACTCAGATCATGAGTTTGTTTCTGCTGTTATAGTGGCATCTTCTTCAACCTGGTAAGACACAGAACGTACCAGATCGGCCAATCCTCTGCAATAATCGACACCAGATCATTAGAAATACTCATCAATTTGTTTGCTGGTATGTATGCTTGTCTCATTGCTCTTCCCATGAGGATCTCATGAGGACTCAGTCGGTCTTTTTGTCAGGAATACTTCTTAGACTCATCAGTACAAGGGGTAAAGCATCAGGTCATTTCAGTGATGTGGATGCATACACCTTCCCTAACCTGGATTTTATAGTGCCATTGATCTGCTCAACCACTCCAGATGCTTCAGGTCGATAGGCACAATGCAGCTTCTGACCAATCTTAAATACTGCAAAAATCAGCCGAATTATCTTATTATTAAAATGGGTTCCTCTATCTGTGTCTGAAGTGACTGGAATTCCAAACCTAGGGATCAGTTCTTTCAAAAGCAGTTTAGCCGTAGTGAGGCTATCATTTCTTCTCGTTGGATAGGCTTCCACCCAACGAGAGAACAAACAGACAACAACTAGTACATACTTCAGCCCGTCACATGGGGGAAGCTCGATGAAGTCAAGTTGGAGTCGGGTAAATGGTCCTCCTGCTCTATCAAATCGTCCCCAACTAACAATTGACTTTCTGCCTGGGGTTTGCTGCTGACAGGTGACACGCCTCTGGCAAAGGCTCCCTGCAATGACCCAGAACTTTAGGTTGTACCATGACTGCTTGAAGAGTCTGACCATTGCATCTCTTCCAATATGTGCAATTCAATGGTAAAATCTGGCCATATGGGAAAGTAAAGAATCTAGTAGAACTGGTCTCCCATCATAATAGACCCATAGTTAATCTTCTGCTCTCTTATTACAGCCTGTATTAATCCGCCTTTCATTTTCCTGCATCTGCCTAACTTCTTCCCAAGTTTCAAATGTTGTGGTAAACATAAGATGGCATTCGGTATTTCCCCTTTCAATTGATCTGTTTAAAGCCATTGAATTTTGTGCACAGAAACGCTCAATTTGGTCGGCATATCTGTTGCCCTTTGTCACATAATCATCTCCTGATTTATGCGCAACCCAATCATTTGAGGGGGTAGAGTCATTTGAGGTGGTGGAACGCAAAAGTGATGTCACCTACTTGCAGGCTCCAAGGAACCCTTTGAGGGTCCTCCACGTGAACCGCCTCAAGCCCCACTTCGAGAGTTCCGAAGTGTTGCGCCCAGCTACTCACCTGTCCACCAGTTTGTTCCTCCTCTGATGACTATTCCCAAATCCCTCCGAAAATTACAAGAATGCCCAGGAGATTTAACACTGCCCAATCCTATAAGTCTCTGGGGGAAGGGGATTGGAAGGAGAAAAAAGAGAGACAAAAAACAGGTTGCAGTCCTGACTTCTGCTAATGTCCAGGATCTGGTCTCTCTGAAAGGGGAAGGGCACCTAACGTAGTGGATTGGTTGAAATGGGTTTGAAAATCGTGGTCGCCTGAAGTTAACTAATATAAAAGAAATAGTTTGATTAACCAGGATTGTCTCTATAAATGTGCCAGTACAACTTATAAATTTACCATTGCTTAATAAATCATACCAGGTTCTATGAATAGTTCTGCGTCTTTCTGTTTGGCAATCTTCAATAAGGAACTTGTGGTATCCTTCTATGTGCTATGTATGTGTAGTAGTTTTCTGATTATAGAATGTTATTTATAGAATATCATGATGTAGTCTTGTGATGATTCTAAGTGTGGCCGGGACTCTGTCAGTTGCTGCTGCCTGCCTGTGCCTCCTGTGGATGAGATCCTTTCCTTCTTTGAAATGAATAAAGAAACCTTTTATTCAACTTATATCTGAGATGTACTTCTGATGATTGATGAAGACTCTGATTCGGATTCAGATGAGTTACATTGTGGTGAGATTTCCATATTTGATGAAACTGTTAATTCTAATTCAGATGAATTACATTGTGGTGAAATTTCCTTATCTGATGGGAAAAAATGTAAAGGTGCTATTGATGTTGTGCGCATTGATAATTGTGAGGTCAAAATGCTATTTGACTCTGGAGCAAAAATTACTTTAATTCCTGAAACTTTCTTTAACAAGAAACTTTTTGGAAAGGTAAAAGTTCTCAAACCAGATATAAGACCTGTGGCCTATGGGAGAAAACCTATTAAACTTGTAAGTTATTTCAATGGTCAGATTGATTACAAGGGACGACTTACTGCTGGGAAAATGTACATCTCTTGCAGGGGAGATAGCATCATAAGTTGGTTTCACCAGGCGGACTTACATCTTGCCTTACTTCCTGGTGAGAATCCCTGCATAGTTCTAAGAGACATAGTATCTCACTCTGGGAAAAATGATCTTGTCTCAAATGATCTGTCTTCATACACATCTGGCTGTAATGTGGTAGGTGTACAAGAAGTCTCTAATCTGAGTAAAAATGAGGTGTCTTATCCTGATTGGCGAGGAATGTTTGAAAATGTCTTTACTAATAAACTAGGTTGTCTTTCTGGTTATGTTCACAATATTATCCTGAAGACAGATGCTGTTTCTGTGGCATGTAAAGTGCGCAGCGTTCCTTTAGCTATGCAGGAACCTATGCGTCTAAAGTGCGCAGCGTTCCTTTAGCTATGCAGGAACCTATGCGCTTAGAATCAGAGAAACTAATGAGTGATGGAATCATTGTGAAATCTGAAGCAAGTGAATGGGTTTCACCTGTTGTCTTAGCGCGTAAGCCCTCAGGCGAGATTCGTTTTCGTGTCGACCTTAGGGGTCTTAATAGGGAGGTTGTAGCTGATAGATACCCTCTTCACCAATATTAATACCCTGCTAACTCAACTTGGGGATGCTTGCATGTTCTCCACTCTGGACTTGAGGGCTGCATACCACCAAGTGAGAATTGATGAGACGTCCATGGGTTTCACAACCTTCATCACACCCTTTGGCACATATAAGTTTACTCGTTTGCCTTTTGGTTTAGTCTCTGCAGCTTCCGTTTTTCAGAGGGTGATGGAGGATGTATTGAAGGGTATCACTGGCGTTAAAATTTATCAAGATGACGTACTTGTTTTTGGTTCATCACAAAGTGAACATGATCTTAGAGTTAGATCTGTTTTGGAGCGTTTTGAGGACAGAGGACTGACTTTGAGAGAAAATAAATGCAGATTTAATCTGTCGGAGATTGACTACTTAGGTCATTGCTTGACTCCTAATGGTGTAAAACTAAAGGATAAACTGGTGAAGACCATACAAAACTTGCCTACGCCGAAATCTAGGGAAGAATTGGTTACCTTTTTAGGTATGGCAGAATATTATAACAAATTTGTGCCTCATTTTGCCAATAAAACTTCTAACATGAGAGCTTTGTTAAAAAAAGGAACTAGGTTTTCTTGGTCTCAGATGTGCCAAAAGGAGTATGAGCTTGTTAAACATTATTTGAGTTCAGCTCCTTCTTTACAGAGTTTTGATGTGAATAATAATTCAATTTTGATCAGATGCTAGTTCTCGAGGTTTAGGGGCTTTGCTCAAACAAATGAGAGATGGGAAAGAGATTACCATCTTGTTTCTGTCTAGGTCTTTAGTTGGCCCAGAGTTGTCATATTCTGTGATTGAAAAGGAGGCTCTTTGTATTTATTGGGCAATTAGGAAATTAAAAAAAATTCTGTGGGGCAATTTGTTTGTGGTTCACACGGATCATAAACCATTGAAGGAGGTCTTTTATAAAAAGGGTTTGGATGCCATTTCTTCACATATTTGCAAATGGGTTATCGATCTCCAAGAGTTTGAATTTGATGTGAGATATTTACCTGGGGTGTATAATAAAGTTGCGGATTGTCTCTCTAGGCTAGTTGTGGAACAAACTGACCAGAATTCTTTACCATCTGAAGATTCTTGGGAAGTAGATGAGTTCAAGGTCTGCGAGGTGGTTGAAGGAGTTGTACAAGAAAGTGATTGGAGAGACGCTATGTGTACAGACTCTGAGTTACAAGAAGTTTGCGATTTGGTAAGTAAAGGTTGGCGATGTCTTAAGAATTTGAGTGTTCCTGCCAAGTGGTATTGGAATGTCAAGGATGAGCTATCCTTAAAGGATGGTTTGTTGTGGAGAGGCACTAGACTTATTCCACCTTCTCCTATTAGGGAAAAAATTCTTCTCTTAGCTCACCAAGGACACCAAGGCATATCCAAGATTAAGGAGAGAATACGATTACATTTCTGGTGGCCAGGCATCGATCTTCTGGTTGAGCGAATGATTCGTGATTGCGTTGAATGTAACTCTTCTGACAAAGTGTGTAAAACAAGGACACAACCAATGGTTATTAGGGAAATGCTGTTACGTTGTTGGCAGGATGTAGCTTTGGACATTCTAGGCCCCATTTCCCCTGGGAATGGTCAGAGGTATGTGCTAGTCATGATGGATATGTTCTCACGATGGCCGGAGATAAAAATAACCCAAAATATTGAGACCAAAGATGTAGTTAAATTTTTACGAGATATTTTTGGTAGGGAAGGTTTACCTGAAACTATCCTTACAGATAATGGTGTGCAACTAGTGTCAAAGGAAATGAAGGATTTCTTGGCAAGTAAAGGTATTAAACACAAACGTTGTTCACTTTATCATCCGGAATGTAACGGAATGGTGGAGAGGTTCAATTGCGTACTTAAGGAGTCTATTCAGATCTCTAAAGACCAGGGCTCGGATTAGAAAAATAATCTGATGGACAGGGTAATGATTTATAGAGTTACACCACATTCCACCACAGGTGATATTCCTTTTGTGCTTTTCCGAGGTCGCATTCCAAACACTTCTATATTTCAGAGTTGGATGAGAAATTTAGGGGTGGAAACAGGGAATCACAGCAAGGACTTAAGTTCATTGAAGCAGGAGATAAAGTTCAATATGAGGAAGGAAAACTTTGATAGAAGATATGCTGTTGCTCATACCAAAGTGTGTGTTGGGGATCGGGTAAGACTTTGCTTCCACTTAGATCTTCTGGGCCTAAGTTTTCTTCCCCCTTTTATGTCACAAAACTCTTCCATAATGTTGTTAAACTAAATGATGGAAGGATTTGGAATTTGAATCGAATTGCTTCATTTTCAGGTTCTTCTGGTAAGACCTTACCAAATAGCAGTTTGATTAACAAGGAGGTTCATGTCAAGTCTGATGTTCCTGTCAGGAGAAGTACACGTTTGACCCGTGCTCCTGCAATTCTCAAAGATTATATTTTGAAATAGTTTTTTTGTGTTTAAGGGGAAGGTGTGTGGTATCCTTCTATGTGCTATGTATGTGTAGTAGTTTTCTGATTATAGAATGTTATTTATAGAATGTCATGATGTAGTCTTGTGATGATTCTAAGTGTGGCCGGGACTCTGTCAGTTGCTGCTGCCTGCCTGTGCCTCCTGTGGATGAGATCCTTTCCTTCTTTGAAATGAATAAAGAAACCTTTTATTCAACTTATATCTGAGATGTACTTCTTCACAGAACTCTAAACTCAAGGTTCTCTCGTAGAATATCTATAACATAAAGCAATAGTTATACAGTGTTCAATCTCCTAAAACGTTTGACACATTATATCTTGCAACATGGTCCTCTTAACATTCCTACTAATTGTAGTTCATCAGAAGTATTGAGGTGCCAAACAAAAATAATAAACTAGAGAAAAAATATGCAAGTCTTTGCGATCTGTAATTATCCTTCAAACAGTAGTCTGAATACAATGGGTTAATTTGTTTTGAAAGAGATCAGTTCTCTTGTACTGTCCTTGAAATCTACTTGTAATTGTCTTTAGCGTTAATTTCAACAGAGTTAGCCTCTGAATGCAGACTTGACCTTGAAATCCTTTAAATCAAGTTCTTGGTTTCTTATTTTAACCAATAAATAACTTTTGCAGTTAGAAAATAAACTTAAAGCTTACCGCAATACTTTTGAGGAAAGCAAATGTTTTACTGAGTGCTCAAGAAGTTGCTAAGCAACGTATTCACTGTGGTTGTCTTTTTTTTCAGGGCCAGAAGATGCCTCAGGTAAGGAATTCAAAGAAACACCAGGGACCGGAACTTGCCACTGGAGAAGAAGGGAAGCTGGAACGCGCGTCGAGCAGGGGCGGCTGGTTACATTTGAAAGTGGTGAGGAGTAAAACAATTGTCGTACTTCACTGTAGCAAGCGAGCGTAGCGAGCGAGCCTGAACCACCTATGGGGAGGTTCATGGAAAATATTGAAAAAAGAGTGGGCATATGGTGCATTTTCAAGCAACAATAAAAAAGAATTTTAAGAGGGTCAAGGGAATATCTTTAACGACCCGTCATTCCATTTCCCTATATCATAGACAATTACACAAAAATGAAGAAATGACCAGTCTTGTGTGTGTTGCTGTACTTGTAGCTGAGAAAACAGGACTCATGCAAACAGTGAAAGAGTTACAAACGGCTGAGATATTCCCATCAGACCACCCTTCTGGCGGAGTTTCATCATGTGGAATGTTTGTCAATCCATCCAACAAACCACCCAAACCATCGAATGATGGTGCGGATATGGATGTGGAATAAAAACTCTAGCCAGAATGTTACTCTAAGGGTAGTGCTGAAGGTTTGTGGTGCAGTGCTGTGGTGAAGAAAACTTAAAATTAACGACTCAGACAAAAAATATGTTTAATGGGAATTGTCTTAGTGTCAAGGTATAAAAACACGCCGGGTAGCCAAGATATGTCGCTACACTATGGCGCTGTGCAGAACGGTCAACATGTTTCAGCCTATTTGGAAGTTTCTCCGGCTTTCATCAGGACCTAGGTGTTAAGCTAGTGCAACATCAATAACGTGAATGTGAAATTAAATAACAACATTATTCATAAATTATATAGGAATACTCATATCTACCAGGAACTTGGAGCCCCAATGTTCACAAGGAAGATGTGATTTGTGTCTTTAACCGCATCGCTGCGGCGGTTATTTTTCCGCTGTGCGGCTTTTTTCTAAAAGCCGTGTTACATGACGAGCTCAGCTCGTCATCCGCACACGACCACCGTGGCTGATGACGAGCTGAGCTTGTCATCAGCAGCGAAGGGGTTAATCCGCGCTTTGCATGGGAGATGACCTCACCTCACCCGGCAACTGCTCGGGAATATGAGGCCCCGCTCTGTCCGTCGGTACCTCTCTCAGTCTTCCGAGAGGAAGTGGAGATCACCAGACGGCTGGAATGCCAGAAACTGGTCCTCGGAAGCTTGTTTCCGGTCCTACGAAGGTATGGCTTGGCAGTTCGGGCTGGACTGTTACCATGAGGCACAGGGTCAGACTGATTTGCATATGGCCATGTCTGCACTGGGGTGGTGTGGAGTGCAAAAAAACGATGGATTTAGGCCCAGATCTCTGAACTGGGGTGAATGTATGACATTGTTCTGCATTCTGTCCATCAACTGTGGTTTTTGCAAAGACCAGTTAGCCTCAAGTGCGCACATTGCGTGCTGCATCCTGCATCCTGCCAAGTCATGTGTTTCTAAGTTTGTAAATGTAGGTGCACCTCAGATGAGTTCCTTAAACGGACGCAGGGCACTGTCTGCTTATTTACAGTTTGTTGGGCACATCGGTGTTTAGTATTCCGTGGCTTAGCAAGCCTGTATTCCACATGAACGACCATTCTGAAAAAATATCTGGTTTGGGAAAAGCAAGTTTCTAAAGCACAAATGTTTTCAGCTTCCCTCCCTTTAATACATCACTCGTCCCCCCTTAACCCACTCTTGTGACACTGTTTTATGTACTGCAGCTCCTATGCAAGACGACAGGAAAAGTGAGGCGGAAAGGGGATGATGTTGCCTGGCGGGTGCGTGAAAGAGGGCTCGCTGGTGCCGGATGGTGCGCAGCAAACAGACACCTGTTTTGCCGCCATTCATCTTGAGCTAGCTGGATCTTCCCCAACCAGTGAGCGTTTAATGTCTCTGACTTAATTGGGGACATTTTTTCGTGGCTGGTGTATATTTGATAGTTGATAATGGTGTTCTTTTAACCCCTTCACTGCGGCGGCTATTCCGCCGCAGTGCTAAGGGGGTGGGGCGGCCGCGCGGCGGCCAAATGCTGGTGACGGAACCGCTCCGTCACCAGCGTCGGGGGCGCTGTGCTTATGACGGAGCGGTTCCGTCATGGCCCGCCCCGCTCAATGGAACGCTCAGCGCAGGCGCGGAATTCGCGCTGCGCAGGCGCTCCGATCGGGCCATGACGGAACCGCTCCGTCATCAGCACAGCGCCACCGCAGCTGATGACGGAGCAGTTCCGTCATCAGCAGGCAACGGGTTAAATAACGTTCTTCCTTACGTTGACATTTGGCATCTAGGTTAATTCAGTGCTTTAAGTACAAGTATTGAAGCTGGCCATCTTATGGCATTGTGCAAAGGACCTATATAGTATTTATGCACAGTCCCTGTGTGCCAATATTTATTGCCTTTTTTTTATATTTTTTCAGTGACTGGTCTTTAGCTTTTCAATTTTGTTATTGTTCAGAATTATGTTAAAACGTAATTATGTTTGAGAATTTCATCCTTATGTCACCACGAAATGAAAAGTTGTTGATAAAACGCCAAAGTGGTTGTTTCTGATGTAACAAGGGATACGTTACTGTACCAAGTTTCAATTATAAACTGCCTTCTTTTCAATTCCTCTCTTTTATGGAAATTCTGTGCCTGTTTTAAATGGTTTGTTGAAATAATTAGATATGATGCTGTTTTACAAACCTTGCCACAGCCTTTAGAGTGAATAATAAAGCAGCTGAATTAAGTATTCTGATCAGAGTACACGGCTATGAGATATGTTAGAGGTTTTACTTTAGTCGTGCCATGATGAATCTGGTTTATGCACCTATCAGATATCAGTGTGAGCTCTGTTCGAATAAAGGTGGTAGACAGCTTACTACTTTGTTTCAGTTTAGAACTTGCTAATGCAAATAAAAAACCAAAAGATTCTACCTCTCTCATAGGTATTAGTCAGTTGAATGAAATTGTTCAATTTATAAACACCAAAAGACCTTCCGGCAGTAGAGCACTTTAGAAATCTGTATTAACATAACCATTGTTGAAACAACTGAGGATAGCCACCTTATTTCTCTTCATGTTTGTCAAAAAACTCGACTTCTCGCACCGAGACTAGATGGTGTGAAATAGTGTTTGAAGGCCAGAGCGCCTTAGGTCATGTTCAGTGATCATCTGTGCGACGAGGATCAAGCCTCAGTGCCTCAGATAAGTTAACTGTTATGCGTGGCTCATGCTCCAATACTCATGCGAGGTGGGGGGGTCCCGCGTGGCGCGGGGGAGGCTAAAATAAAGCACCATTATATTAAGCAAACTAAATTTACCGGATCCGCTCGCCTCTGCGAGTCCTCCTGGTCCTGGGCCGGGGTCTGACTCCCACGTTGGCGCCTTAGCAAGTATCGCTTGCTCTCAGCCAATCCAGACGCTGCTCCAGCAGCAGCGCCAGGATTGGCTGGAGCAGTAATGTGCATGTTGTGTTTAGGGCTTAACATTTTTTGCAAAGAGCCCAAACAGGCGCACTAGGCTGCTCATTAGAAGAGTGGCATGGAACAACCCTCGCTCTTCTAATGAGCAGCCTAGTGTGCGCATGTTCAAGGCTGGTCGCAAAATGTTTAAGCCCTAAACAGAACATGCGCACTCTTGCTGTTCGCTCCGCCAATGACCGCCTTCTGTGATACGTGGATGTCATCAGATACTGTCTTGCAGCTGAACTCCT
The DNA here is from genome assembly GCF_964263255.1 of Lissotriton vulgaris. Classification (NCBI taxonomy): domain Eukaryota; kingdom Metazoa; phylum Chordata; class Amphibia; order Caudata; family Salamandridae; genus Lissotriton; species Lissotriton vulgaris. Next base: position 933,106,209 of record NC_141695.1, read on the forward strand.
CTCCTCGATTGCTGCCCCGCCCCCTTCTAAGCCGACTGCTTCCGGCTCATGTGGCCTGAGATACAGGGATTGCTGCCAGAGTTAGAGTGATGGCAACGCTCAGTGGGGCAACGCCCAAGCGCCCTAATGGACGCACCGCCCCTGGTGTCGAGTGCACTGGAGCTTGACTGAAGACAGGTGAGTGCCAGCATACCAACGAGGCGAAGCAATTCTCAGTTTAGTGGGCGTGGTTTAAATACTCTTGCGCTCAGCTTGTAACAAAGAACATGTGTGCACGTTTCTGTTCCTGACAGTTCACATGTGTCTGAAAGCAGCTGTTTGTTTTCTTCTGCGTGCTGTTCTGTTTGGATTAGTAAGCACATGTGCACCTTTCTGACAGTTTTCAAAAGTGTAAAGTTTAACCCGATGCTTCCTCCTATCATGCAGAATCAAGGCACGTTTTTTAACACTTGAACAGGCGTGGCTCACTCACAAAGACAACGTGAGCTGAATTATTAGACAACCTTTAGTTGTGCCTGGTGAGATGTTAACACTGTACTTTCATTTCTTTTATAACAACAACTTTTATTCAATTCTAAATATACATCGTACAGAACCTTATATAGGACAATTAGGGAAATTAAGAAAGTGATGCCAGATCCTTGCTACCCGTAACACGAAGTGAGCATGCTCTTGGCGACAGATGATGGGGTGAAAGAGGAGAGTGAACCTCTCCCTGACCTCCTGTCTACCAAGTAGCGCGATGGGTCAGTGGAAGGTGTGATCCTCTCCCCTACACTGACTCCAGAGCAGCTGAGCTACTGTCACCAGTTGTTGGGACAGTTTGCCCCACTGTTCTCCCTGACCCCAGGAGTTACTTACTGGTGAACCCATGATGTGGACACCAGTGATAGCCCTCCCGTGAAGCACAAGATTTACAGGTCCAGGCCCTTATTAACCCGTTTACTGGGGCCGTTATTTCGGCTCAGTGCGGGCATTCTAGAGAGTGGGCGGGCCGTGTTAGCCGTTGAACGTTCGCAGCACCAGCCAGGTAGTGCTCCGAACGTTCAGCGGCCGAAGGCAGCGCTGATAGGGTTAAAGAGGAGTTCTCTAAGATGTTGGTGTTAGGGGTGATCGAGCCTTCCAACAGTCCTTGGGCCAGGCCAGTGGTCTTGGTCCCAAAGGCTGCTGCACCCGGTGCCACTCCAGAACTGCGGTTTTGTGTAGACTACCACGGGCTCAATACCGTCACCAGGACTGACGAACACCCCAGCCCCAGAGCTGATGAGCTCATTGATTGGTTGGGAGCTGCCAAGTTTCTCAGCACGTTTGATTTAATGTCTTTGTACTGGCAGATTGCCTTAACCAATGGGGCCAAGGAGAGGTCAGCATTTTCAACCACAGAAGGACACTACCAGTTATGGTTGATGCCCTTTGTGTTGAAGAATTCCCCTGCCCCTTTCAGAGGTTGGTCAGCCAAGTGTTGGCTGGAGGATTTCACTGCCGCCTACCTGGATGACATTGCAGTGTTCATTCCAGCTGGGAAGAATATTTGCAGCATCTGAGTGAAGTGTTGAAGGCGTTGCAGAGGGAAGCTCAAGGCCAGTAAGTGCCAGATCGGGCAGGGTTTGTTGGTGTACTTGGAACACCAGGTAGGAAGCGACCAGGTGGCGCCCCTACAACCCAGGATTGACACCATTCAGGCTTGGGAGCCCCCCAAGACCCGGACAGAGGTGAGGGCCTTCTTATAACTCACCGGGTACTACAGGAGGTTTGTTAAGGGGTATGGCACCATTGTTGCCCCCTTAACTGAGTTGACTTCCAGGAAGCAGACCAAGAAGGTGATCTGGACTGAGTCCTGCTAGAAGGCATTTGATTCCCTGAAGGCCACTATATGCATGGCATCCGTGCTCAAGGCACCCGACTTCTCCAAGGAATTCGCCGTGCAGACTGACTCTTCAGAGCATGGAGTGGGAGAGGTGCTCTCACAACTGAATGAAGAGGGCCTAGACCAGCCTGTAGTCTTCCTTAGCTGAACACTACTCCCCAGGGAACAGAGGTGGAGTGTTAAGCGTTCATCCACGAGATTCCGGTTGTTTCCTTCTTGGCGCTGCAAGCTCGCAACTCCCCTGAGAGCTAACCAGCTAGCAAAGAGGAGTACACTTGACTGAACTGGTTATTCCCCAATGGAAAGGGGAAGTGGACAGAGAAAACAAACAAAACAATGGATCTCTTCTGAGATATCAGCCAGTTTTCTCTTGAAGTGTTCTGGGCTTCAGAGTGATCGGATATGTTCAACCACTAGTACCTGTGCAAACCGGACACACTTGTAAATAGGGATAATTGGTGTTAAACGAATACTCATAATAGCTGAACATAATCTGTACATACCAGTTTTAGCTAAAGCCCATTCGCACACTCCTATTATTGCAAGACGCTGTGTTCTGACTTTGCCTCTTTTTAAGAAAAAGGAAATAATACAAGATAAATCAACCTAAGCCTTCAAACATTTAAGATAAATCAACAGGTTAGTTATTAGTTAAGATTATTGTAACTTATCACACCACACGTCTTAATCATACCTTGCAATAAGAAATCGTAGTCCGTAAAATGGGTTCTGTAGAGTCAAAGAAAGAGAGAAAAAAGAAAAGCCAACAGAACAAATTCTACTCTAGCGTCTTTTGATCGCAAACGATAACCAGCGCTAATGTCTTGAATCAGCAGTTAAAGTCACTACTGCCCAAACTAGAATCTTAGTTGTTCTAGGTTTCACATTAATATCACATTAATTGAGCTTGAACTTATACATAAAATAACTGTAGCAATTACATTCATCTTCAGCAATTACATTCATCAAAATCTTTCTATAAACTCAAAAAAGTCTTGCAGAAAAATACTCAATAAGAAATGTCTTTAGCAAGAGTTGTTTCTTTTTAAAACATGGATCGGGGATTGTCTTTAACAAAGTTTGTTGATTTTGTTGTTTGGCAACTAGAGTCTTACTGTCTTATCTCTTCCAGGAAACAGGATACGGAAGTCCTTGCAGGTTGAACCAACCGGAAACCGAAGACGGAGAAACTGGAGTCCAGGAACAGCTCCGCAGACCGGCAGCAATGGCAGAAAGCAGGTAGGGAGGAACGGGACGGAAAGGGAGGGAAAGGGAAGTCTTGCGCGGACTGAAGGCAGGATCTGGGGAGGTATCCGGCGAGAAGAGGAGCGGGTTAGCGCGAAAGAATAGCTGACGAGGCAGGAGACCTCAGGACCAAGACGGGAAATCCAGGCGGGGCAAGCGATGTGTCAGGAAGCTCACGGTGACGCTCGAACACAAAGCGAAGCGTCACCGTGAATGAGAGCGCTGTTTGAATAGTCTCTCGTTTAGGGCGTTGGCTCCTTCTCACATGTGACTAGAGAAGCTGTTTGCTGGTAGGTAGAACGTGCGTGGGATTCAAACAAGCACTGTAAACTGCAAGAGCCCATCCAGCAACATTAAGCTGAAAACAAGCATTGCTACTCACAAGAACATTGGAATCAATGCAAACAATCATTGTCAGTTTACAAAAGAACACATTTCCATGAATATACTCACTATGTAGTATATTAACAATGTTTGTACACTCTTTCACCTGACTATCAATGAATATCTTACTAACAAGGAGTATCTTAACTTAAGGCAGCATGTGCGCCCATGACATGGAGTGCCGTAGAAAGGAATCTTTCCCTATGGTCTGGGTACTGAAGAAGCTGAGACCATACGTGTTTGGGACTCCCTTCCGGGTTCAGACAGATCTCAGGCCCCTAAGGTGGTTGATGCAAATGAGGGGTGAGAATCCAATACTGCTGAGGTGGTCCATCTCCCTACAGGGAATGGACTTTACGGTGGAACACTGTCCTGGCACAGAACATGCCAATGCAGATGGTGTGTCCAGGTTCTTCTGATAGAGCGCGCAGTTCACCCGTGTCACCGAGTTCACCAATTACTTACACGCACTGGGCCCTGGCGTGCGTAAGATTTAATACACCATTGTCATTGTAGGTGAACTGGGTGATGGCTTTCGCTGCACACTTCTATGAGCAATTAAGGTTTGGGTTTCACCTCTGCTTACCACGTACCTGACTTACTCCAGGCACAACTACATACGACAGATCTGGAGCTAATAGGGAAAATAGTAGACAGGGAACCTAGGAAAATTATATTCTTTATCCTTCAGTACACACTTATCCACAATTTCTATAAAATGACCACAGACACCTGAGGGAAGTTCAAAACTTTATATATAGTTCAAAAAGGAATATGACAAGGTAATAAGTGATAGGCAGAATAATGCATCTAACATCAAAATCAAAACCATAAAATAGCTATAGATTAATGCTAAGACCATTTGAGTATATGGGAAGACTAACAGGTAGGAATTTTAGAACAAACTAGTCACTGCAATTTTATACTAGGAACAATAGGACGGGGATGGGACCTAGAACATGTACTTAACCTAAGTGCACTAAACTATTCTTGCTAAGATCACTGCAACCAGCTAAAGGAAAGGGAAAAATTGGAACACACTAATACAATATAACAGTTTGACAATTGTCTAAGGGAGGGGAGAGAAATGGAACAATTCTACAACAATTGCATATGACTTGTTCTCAAGGTGATAGAGCAATATCACAGGCAAGGGTGCTTTATTAAGAAAAATAGAGAGAGAGAGAGAGAGAGAGAGAGAGAGAGAGACAAACCCACAGGTTAATATTTACCTAGGTCTGAGAGAAGACTAACCCTGGCCACGGGTCAGTTGGAAGGACGGGGACAAGGACCCTCAGGAAGGAATGCCAGAATGTGAGCAGGTACAGCTCACGGACAGTAAGGACAGGATACCCCTCAGGATTTGGATCAGGACTGGGCTCACCAAGGTACGACCAACACCCACAGCTTCGGACAGCAACGCCAGCGTTACCCCTCTCTGCAAGTAATCCGCCAGTAACCCCGCTTGGGCTTTTGAATTTTCCCAGCAAAGTGCTTCGCCAGCACTTAGGATTTTTCCACCCCTTAGGAGTTTGTGGAAAGTATGGACAGAGTGCTCCGCAGCACTTCAGATTGAGCACCTATAGAGTTCGTAGGGTCAGTGACAGGTCTGCTACTCGGACAAGTCGGACAATTTTCCTAAGCTAAACTGGGGCAATTATACCATTCTGGGGTCCCTCAGACCACCCACTAATGTTGCAAGTGACAGTTTCCCACATTTTGATTGGTCAGGAGAGGTGGTGCGGTCATTACCACCTCCTAAAATTCAACGTTCCCACCATGAAATTTAAATTTTTCTATCCGCCCATTAGGTTCACGTTCCCATCCATAGAATACAATAGAAAATCTGAGTGCACAAGACATCGCAACAAAGTCAGTTATTCTCAAGGTGAGTGTCCTCATCTTGTGCTGGTTTTCTCAGGCGCATTTGGCTTCGGGAGCCAGCTGGCTGATTTCAGCTTCTGCGCAGTCGAGTTTCTCCCAGGTCACATGGAAATACCCAGAGGAGCTTCAAAGATGGCGTAGCTTAAGCACTCCCAGCCCCCAGAGACGCGGTACATGGAAAGTAAGCGAGAACAAATTAAAATCACATATAAAATGATCACACTGTATACCATGATAAAATCTAACCAACCCTTATTTTATAATGACTATAGCATTATTGTTTAGTGCGAAAAGACAGATAGGCTGAAGCAGCAGTAGCAAGCGGAGAGCGTGGTGAGAGTCAAGCGGCCATTTTTGCAACAGTGCGCATGAGCACAAACTCCCTCCAGAATGCGAGTGCGTCACATCACATGGGTATGACCGACGCATGCGCAGACTGAATTTCAGCGAAGCAGCCGATTCTTTAGTGCAAGCTTCGTTAATATGGAAAAGACATACGAGCAAGCATCCTGGGGACACCCGCGTGTATGGGAAAACGTATAATAAATGACGAACAACAATGTTAATATGATTATACAGTTTAGGCAAGGGTTTTGTTTACGAGCAGGGCGCTTTACATGCGAATCCCTGCTCCATCACTTCCACCTTAGTGAAGAGAACTCCCAGGAGGGTGGGTAGTAGGGGCAGCTGCTGCCTTTGGGCGTAGGGGCTGCGCCCTTCCAAGTTTCCTGCTGCCTTATTTATTATCACAAATATCAATTTGGATGGCACATAAAGCTTTTATGTAATTATGTACCATCCGGATCCACATTTGTAATATTAATAAATTGCAGTACACGATGTGTGACAAAGTTAACAGTTCCTTGCTTTCATGCCCCGATTATCACTTTGAGGGTCAGGCAGTAACGTGGCACTTTACACAGACATGCGCTAGGGCGCATGTGCTAACCATCGCAGAGGCCAACGGGCTTACCTTACACCAGCCCTGGCCTTCCACGATCAGGGGTCTTCGGTGTCCACCCCCATATGACGCATGTAAGCAATACAAAAACAGCCCAGATACGCCTCTGGCTGTTTGTCAATCATTGCTGTCTCCCACCCTTTCCTAAGTAATCACAGGGTGGGTGGGGTCAAGTGTTATAAGCAAACATCACTGACTCCACCCTGTGATGAATTGCGAAAGGGTGGGATTACAGTGAACGCATGAAGGCCGCCTATGTTGAGGTGGTAACAGAAACACTTTACCAAGCGATCCGACGAAGGCAAAGCAGGCGCGGGTCACTCTAAATTGCCGAGATTCCATTTTGAAATTAGGATATTACCTCTGAGGACGAGCAGGCTCACTAGAAGCAAAGAACCGGCGCTCCACAGCCGGAATGAGACAGGATGTGTGGTGTGACGGCCGGAGCTGCATTCTTTGAAGTAGGAAATTAGGTTTGAATCTCGGCACCCCCTCAACATCCAAATTAGTTAATTTTCCCGTGCCTAAAAAACACAAAAATGTGTGTGACCTTGTGCAATGCAACTAGTGGCACTCCAATACCTTTAGCTGGAGTTAGCGCTTCATAAACATTATGGGACTCAAAACTCATCACATGTTATATGACACATTTTCAGTGCAAAGTCAGCGTCCGCATCCAAGCAGAACACAATATTCTACAGCTATTTTGTTACCCTTTCACTTCTAGGTAAAACATTTAAAAAAAATATACCTACAATTAAAAGTACATGCAATTTAAAAAAATAACATCTGGAATTTCTGCTCAGTCAGTTGATATGACCAGTGCACATGACTGAATAATCAGACAGTCTCAGAATTGAATTCTCTATTGCCCAGATTGGGAATAAATAGTGACATGCATATATATGATGCTATGAAGTCCCAGTCTTTGACTAAACATTCTTTGAATATGAGAGTCATTATGAAAACATGGTAGTATCCACAGTATAATTTAATGATGACCTTGGGGGCCTCTAGCTGAAAAGGAAGGGATTAGGGTGTCTAATTTACTGTCAATCCACTTGCTTTTCCCTAATGCTAAGGCTAGCAATGCCTTATAGGTGCGGCGGCTGCTATTTTCTTAACTTATGGGAATGGAAGGTGCATGAGAGGTTGGAAGTTGGGGGAGCGGTGATGTGACAGAAGAAGGGAAAGCAGGAGAAATGTGGCTTTGTGGTGAAGAGGGGGGAAGAAAGGGAGAGGAGGAAAAGGGTTGTGAGGAAAGCAAAGACGAGTAGATGCGGGAAGGAAACTCAAAAAGAGAAAGGGTGGAGAGTGGCATCTTGCGAACCTCTGACTGGTCGCAGGATGTGGTCTGAACAGAAAGTACAGAATATAAGGAAAGACTCTAGATGACCGATAGCAAAGAAGCAGTGCATAAGAAAAAGAAGTACAGAGCTCAGTGGTTAATATTACAGGTTAGATATTGAAAAGAAATACAGACACTGCAGGAAGGAAGAAGTTATAATGCTTCTTTTAGGGCCTTGCCCAACCTTGTCACATGGATGCCAGAGAGAAGCAAAAATACTCTGTCCAGAGAAGACAAGGACGGTAACCAATTCTTCTGCTCTGCTACAGGCAGCAGGACCCCCTCCCTCTCTTCTTTCGCAATAAATTCCCTCTTTCTATCTTGCTCCTGCTCACTTACTGAAAACTGTGACTTCAAAGCAGTTGGTTTTCACCCTCTCTTTTCTCCTTGCGTTTATTTGTTCACCAGTGAAATGTATCCAAAAAAGACGAACACTTTTGCTGGAATTTCTATGTGTAGCCTCGGGAATAAATGGTTCAAAATATTTTTTTAAAAATAACGAAATAAAGCAAGCCAGAGTGGTCAGAAGAGGGCACTCACTGATTTCTGAATAGTGAGTGTAAAATTGTTTGGTTAACCATGTTGTTTCTGCTTACATTTCACATGCTTTACTTAATGTTGCATACTATGAGTGTTTGCTTTTTCCAGGATGTTGCTACTTTTTTTTTTAGACAGCATATTGCTCTTTTCTAGTGTGTAATTTGAATTGAGTTGCAATGTGCAGTCAAGTGTTCAAAAGTTAATATGGGCAAATGATAACATCAGCATACGCAAAGATTGTCCTCTGCAGCTCATAAAAATCGTCAATTTCTTTAATGATAAATAATGAAATCGTATTGCTTTATTAACCTTCCTGCTTCCTCAAATGTGCTTGAAAATGCACCATTTAGCCACTCTTTTTTCAAAATGTTCTCGGGGGAGAACCCCCTGTAGGTTATTCAAGCTCGCTCGCTCGCTGCAGTGCACTACGCCAATAATTTTACGCCCTACCACTTTCAAATCTCACCAGCCGCCACTGGTGGGTAGTTCTCCCTACTTTCAGCTGGAGGGGACATGCGTTAGACTTGGCATCTTTTGGCGTGTTTCCCCTGAGTTTTTGCTTTCGGACCTCCCGGTGTTGACTCTGTTTTTGCTGACGTAGTGTTTCTGCTCACTTTTCTCACTGCTGATCAGTGGTAAGGTGCAAGTGCTCCTGTGGTAAATTGTGTTATGGACTGGTGTTTCCATGATTGGATATTTGATTTACTTGTTAGTCCCTCGTAAAGTGCACAGAGTGTGCCAGGGTCTGTGAATCAAATGCTACTAGTGGGCCTGCAGCACTGATTGTGCCACCCACGTGAGTAGCCCTGTAAAGGTAACTCAGACCCGCCATTGCGGGGTCTGCGCGTAGTTTGTAACTGCCATATTGACTTGGCCAATGCAGACACTTGCCAGTTCCTCACCTTCCCTTTTCTTACATGTCAGCCACCCCTGTGATAGGCCCACTCCCAAAGTATCCCTGTGGGCCAGGTGCAGTGTATGTAAAAGGTAGGACAGGCCCTGGTGTGTGTGGCAAGTCCTTATAGCGAATTACGGCCAATTTCGTTTTTTGCGCTATTGCAAGGCTACCTGTACCCCATAGGGGGGAATGGGGAGATTGTTTAGAACATCTTATACACATAACTGGCCTGGGGAATTAGGTAGGACAATAAAGTTTAGTATGCCTGAACTCAGAATATAAAGATGCATCTTTTACTGAAGGTGATTTTTACATTCTGTGTTTGAAAATATCACTTTTAGATAGTAGTTATTTTCTTGCTCTGTCATCCCGTGTGCCTCTGCTGGAATGTGGATGCCTGTCTGGGTTTTGGATGACAGAAGTCTGGGGACCAGGAGTGGCTCCAGATAGTCTAGGTGGGCCAGGAAAGGGCTGAATAGACCAAGGCTGCAATTGGGGCTGCTTAAGAGATCAAAGGGTTTTGGGATATAAATATTGGGGCCCAGACCCCTGAACTTTAGAACTCTTTTGGATCAAGAAGACAGCCAAGAAGAAGAGCTGGAGAAGCTGTGAGTGAGGAGGAACTACCACTTTGCTGTGTGGGCATGTAGTGGCTGCTTCTGTCTTGGGCAGTGAAAGGACTGGACTGAACCTTCTGCAATATATTTTTGTGTGAAGGTGAGCCTCTCAGCTCACCTTGCGCCACCGGCGTGTGTCCAAGAGGGCCCACCACATGCTGAAGCGAGCACCAACGCTGGGGCCCACGTCCTTGGCAGCCAGAAGGTCGCAAATTGGATTCTGGGTATTGATATCGCAATGGCAGAGAACATATCAATGCACCTCGCTGAGGCAGGGGCATAACAAAGGCCCCTGCAGCCCCTGCAGTGCAGAGGGCCCCGCGCTCCAGGGGGCCCCTCACACTTACAAACTTCTTCATGAATTAAATGGCCGGCTGCAGACTCCTAATAAAATGGTGCTCAAGCTTGCCTTGGGGGGGGAGAGGGAAGGCCCACTCCAGGAGCCCCCTCACAATACTTAGCCAGTATCAGAGGTCTCCAGCTCTTAATTAATTAAATGGTCGCAGTTGCGCACGCAAGCGGGGGCCCCGGCCAGGCCTCTGAGCTTTTAGTGCCATAGCGACTTCTCGAGTGACTAAGGGTGGCGACAAGACACCCTTCAATATATCTATGCCTTTCTTTTGATAATATTATATTGAAAAAAGGTTTTGTGTTACACGCCAAATCTACACAGGTCATCCTGCGTGATTTGCAAATAGTGAAGGGGCTGGGGCAATGAAGTGCTTTGCTCAAGGTCACGCACACCTGTGACTGAGGCTTTTTATTCATTCATTAAATTGTGGTGTGTGGGGGTGTGGGAGCTGATGACCAATGCCATTGAATTTGTTGTCAGACATGCGCATTGTGGAGCGCCCCCAATTAAAAGTGCGCATGAGACTTGTGAGCCTGAGGTGAGCGAGGCATCCAGGACCCAGCCACGCTACGCCTAACATCAGAGACTGAAAAGGACCAGGTGAGTGAGTCTGCCCGAGGCAGTAGAGGGGGCCCCAGCGCTCCAGGGGCCCCCTCACTCAGCAAGAATCTTCTGCTCTTCATTATGAATTAAATGGTTATGGTGTGCACGCCCGCCACCCGTTCTCTTATTGTAAATTAAATGGTGCGCACGCATGGAAGAGGCTGTTCGAGGACAGCCCCGGACGGTTGTAAGCGCCACTCAGCACTGCAACTGTGCCCCTGTGTACGCCGTGTGATCTAAGGTGTTGGTAAATCTCTACAAATACATATTCCTGAAAAGCAATCGCCATATGTTTGTATATAGATCGATTTAAAATGGCGTTTGTTGGAATTAATTGGGAGATACATTTGAAAACAAATGCAGTTGTTTCAAAGACTTAAGAAAGGAGGCAGTTTATTTTACACATTGCTCACAGCTCGTAAAAAAACTATTGCATTAAACCAGTCACTAGTCTGTACCTAGGGACTACTGTGCACGTTACTCTGCACTATGATACATGCATACAGGCTTCCTTGCCTGCTGAAGCGTCGCCTGTTTGCATATCTGCTATTTTTTTCAAGTGACAGAGACCAAGTCAGTGGAGTGAAATCACGTGTTGTGAAGACCCCCATGTAACACTTCGGCCTTGTGCCTGTAAAAGACCAATACTATAAGACTGGGACAGCGTCAACTGTTCAGCCTGGCAAGTAGATTCTCTGCGCACAACACCCATATCTGGCTATAGAAAACAAGCTAAGACAGTGCAGAAAATAATTCTGGCAAATGGGTGCTAACATTTGAATTTGAAAAATAGGTTTTGCTGAGTCACTGCACTTTGTTACTAAGATAACAAACATGGTTGCCTGCTGAAGCGCAGCCCGTTTGCATTTGTGCCATTTTTTCCATGGCTCAGGCACAATATATGTTCATTTACTCGCCATATGGCAGGCCCCTGATCATCACGCTGCCCTTGCTCTACAGAGCGGTCTGAGGACACGCATTTGACTGCGCTGTGCTGTAGGTGTGCTGTGCTTTTAATTACCCGTTTCTTCATCTTTGTTGATTTTATTTGATTCTCCCCTGTTTTTAAATCCGTGCACCATCTCCTCTTACCCGCACTTTAATAGTGGAATCACCGCTGCTTTAGCGGGTCCGGTTCTGGGGTTTCCTAGTCCATGGGGAATCGGCCGCCATCTTGAGAGTGGTTGGGACGTTTCTGGCCGCCATTCTGAGCAGTCTAGTGTTTTAGCAGACACGCGATCTCCCTTCTTAAGGCGGTTCTTCAAGGGGGTCAGCCTGGACACGCTACCCTTGCTCTATAGAGCGTTCTGAGGACACGCATTTGACTGCGCTGTGCTGTAGGTGCGCTGCGCTTTTAATTACCCGTTTTTTCATCTTTGTTGATTTTATTTGATTCTCCCCTGTTTTTAAATCCGTGCACCATCTCCTCTTACCCGCACTTTAATAGTGGAATCACCGCTGCTTTAGCGGGTCCGGTTCTGGGGTTTCCTAGTCCATGGGGAATCGGCCGCCATCTTGAGAGTGGTTGGGACGTTTCTGGCCGCCATTCTGAGCGGTCTAGTGTTTTAGCAGACACGCAATCTCCCTTCTCAAACCAGTCCTTTGCGCGCAGCGGTATCGCGCAGCGGGAGCGCCCTCATCGCGCCTGAGTCAAGCCCGTCAGCGCCAAGGAGGCGACAGGCGTTGTAGTGTAGTTCCTAGTTTCCCACTAGGCCCTGCGCATTGGAATAACATAAACAGTAGTATCGACGTGGAACTGCGGATATTCCAGGCCTCCACTGACTATGCTAAACTTAATTGGGTTGTGTTACCAACTAGCTCAGAGGTCACTGGAAACTTTCTTCTCTGCATAGGAAGTGATCAGCTTCCCTGGCACAGACAAGAAGGGATTCAGTTTTCCAACAACCGTGCAACATGACAACTTTGCTCCTCAGATCAAGAGTCGATCTCTAGGGTCGTGTGAAACAATAGACATAGATTTCACTCAGTCAGTCTAGTGCAGTTTACTTTCACAATATGTAGAGAATAGAGAGACGGGCGTGTATCAATAAAGGTTAACATTTATTGAACAGTCTTTCTTCTCGTACAAGAGAAATGTATTGCCACAATTGCAATAACTGTTATTATAAAAAGTACGTACAGTAAGATAAGAATAGCGAAATAGAACTGTAAAAGCATTGATATGGTTTCTTAGCCATACAATGGTTTAAAAGTAATAAAACATATATACAGTCATATATACATTAGGCTAACATACTCAACTGGTGCTTCTAACTAAGCCTACCCCGGTGTGCCTGACCTAAGCCTAACACGTGAGAAGGGGAGTAAGTAAGTAGCTTAAGTTAAGTTGGTTTTGCCAAGGTTTGTTTCAAGAATTCTCTTCTAAGGGTTTAGTCAACACCATACCTCTGAATAGAATGATGGAGGATTGGTATCTCCTTCAGGGGTCTCTCTCGATATCCCAGTCACCCGCGAGGGTAAACCGGAAGCGCCGGGACTGGATTTCTCTGCACGAGAAAGGCAGCGGCTTCTCTTCAGCGCGTCGGGAGGAAGGAGGGGTGACAGCGTCCGCGGGCAGCTGGGCTGGATGTCTTCGCAGAGGACGGCTGCACGGCTCCTCAAGCGTACTGAACCACAGTTCGCGCTGTAGCGGCGATAATGGTAATCAGTAGCTTCACCACCACAGGATAGCAGGCTGCAGCGACAGAGTGCTAGTTTTTACCAACACTGGTCATGCAGGCAGCTGGCATCAGCAACAGGCAACGCACACTGCTTAAGGCAACGTTGGTAATATTTATACCTGACAGGTGCCGGGTTTGACGCAAGTTTGCTGGACATAAGACGTCAATAAAAGATGTCACTAGGAAGTGGCAGCTATCAGTTGCTCATTAGAGTTCTATTACTAATCAAAACATAGCAAGCGGGGATTTCCAGGTTTGCTAAGTTTTTATCTTGTTGAAGAACTCGGAGTGTTATCTAGGAATATCAGATAGTGACTGCTGCTCTGTCATTGCACTAATTGGTCGCAAAGGAAGTAGCAGAGAGTCATGCTGGAATGTGGCTCTGTGGCTCTGCTCGTGTGAGGCCAGAGATGACTTTTCAGAAAATCGCACTTGAACGGTTATGCCAATATAGGGAATAAATGGATTTATAGTCGAATAGGGGCATAAGGTCACAGTATCGATCAGGAACCTAGATAAGCACATGACACCCACTCCACGAATTCATGTCCATCAAAATTACTAAAACTAAGCAATTAGATGCATGTGTAACATAGTGTAACATAGCCCACCCCAAAATACATAAATGCATTCGAAATAGGCGTACTTGTAATACATGGAATTTAGGTACTGTACGTTTTTTTTTAAAGCATAGTAATCATTCAAAAGGTATTGCATATAAAATCAATGAACGATTATGCAAAAAGAATTACACATGAAGTATCTCTGACAGAAGAAATGCGAGATAAATCATCACATAAAAATGCATTGTAATAACATGTGTGCTAGAGGCTGGTGTAATGTTGTTATGTCTCTAGATGTGTTTTAGAAATAGAAGTGTGAAGCTTCTGTTCTCTAAGAATAGTTTTTACGTTAAGCAAAGAATTGTTTGTGCCAAAAAGGAAAAGGGTCAATATTTGAAAAATTGTCCAATTCAAAGAAAAATCAGTTTACCAAAGCTCCTGGCAGTTTTTTTGTTGAACAAAACTGAAGGCCGAATCCAGAGTTCATAGGAACGCTGTGTGTCGGAAAGCTTTTCAAAAGTTATTGTTTCTCTATGGGTGAGAACATCGTATCAGACAGGCTCGCAAAGAATTGGTCTACAAAATCAGGTGATAGTTCAACCAAATTAGATAGCGCTGTAACTTGGCAGGTGTGAGAATGATTGCTGTCATCGAAGTCGGGACCAGCAATGCTCACAGCACGTTGTACCTGGATGATGTTGCTTTTGTCACTCGCTCCACTGTTACCACTTGGCTGTAGTACAGGAGTCTCCACAAATGCCGTCATCAGGATTGGTAGCCGCTGGGGACAACACAATGCGTGAGCCGTTATTGGACTTAGCAAAGTATCGACGTCCATTGGTACTGCTGATGGAAGTGAAAGACAGATGTCCAACACGCATTCATCGCCGCAAAGCATACACCGTAGCACAGGTAAAATGCAATTTTGCCATATCGGTCTGAATGAAAGGAACCAGGTCATGTTTAGATCTCTCAGCCTGGCCAATCCGAGGACGTTAGTTATCCTGTCCCTGTAGCGCATTGCTAGGATTGTCTCTTCCATTCCCATGGGAGCTATGTCTGAGCCGAGGCTTGCCATAACGTAGCAGGAGGGTCAAAAATAGAATCCCTGCGATGAGTCCAAAAAATAGTGGAATACCACCAAAAATGGAGTGCACAAAATTAGGAAAGATTCCCAAAATTGCCTGGAAGGGTGTTAGCAGTCCTGTAAAGACTGTCTTAAATATGCCTGGGATGCTTGTAGCACTAGACATGTTAAGGAGTTGGTCGAGCATTTGTACGAAATGCACGGGGCAATTTGTTGATAAAAGGTCATGAACCTCAGTAGCCGTCCTTGCGACTAGAAGATCATACGTCTCTTTGGATGACGTTATAGGCACTGTTGTCTGTAAAAGCACAGATTTCATTTTGCTTAATGTATCAATTCGTATAGAATAGAGATTCAGACGAGGCCAGAGGGGAGTCACTATGTCTGGAGGCCCGCTCGGGAACAATGCTTGCATACAGCATTTGACCATGGACGTTACTTCTACTAGATAACTTAGTCCGGGCGCGAGGCCACAGCACCTGTGATCCGTTCTTAGAATGTAACTCCCGTTTGCGAGTTGCATAAAGAAGGGCTCTATCTGAGTTGCAGGTGTGACTAGCTGGTGGCATGAAAGGTTGTTTGAATTTCCATCACATGCTCCGTGTAAATTAATACCCTGACACAAAAGTATACCGCTTAGTGAATGTTTACAGTTCTCACCACTAAGAAATACATTTTTGTTGCTGTCACTGTAGCAAGAATGAGTGTATGGTAATTTCCATTTGGATTTTAAGTATCCTTTACCCAATTGTTCATATTGGCCAGCAGGTATGTACTCAAGGCATTTATGAAATCGGAAAGTTGTAATCGGAATTGTGATAATTCCGTGTATTATCCATTCAATGACAGGGCTCTCTGACATTGTCAATGGTAATCTCTCGAGTTTCTCGATGCTCAAGATTGTATAGTCTGCTCCTTTCTGTGCCAAACTGATCTGTTTATCAGTAAGGTTAAAAATGGAAAACAATGACGTTGTGTTGATTAAACGCCAAGGCACATAGCCTGAACGAAGATTTTGCAGCGTCCAGCCTAGTTCTATAATAGAGCGTAATTGAGACTGGCCATGTTGTAACATTAGCAAATCTCTGTCTATCACATCAAAGGCAGATGATACAATATTGTCCAAAGAATATATTCTGGAAGACAGAGTCATTAACCCATTGTCTACTACAGATAGTGATTTCTCCAAATTAATACGATCAATTTCTCGTATCTTTTCAGCAGTTTCAATTTGCTTTACTTTCCAAGCCTCGTTGTAAGCAGCATAGATGCTGGTCGCTATGAAACGCTTTTGACGCTGTTTGCGTGGTCCAAGAATGAAATCGCGCAAATCAGCACCATCTTTTAATAAAGACAAGTGTTGCTTAATTTCAGCCAGTGTGGATGTAGCTAGCCATTCTAGGCAGAGTTTACCTACACTGTATGTTGTTATACCCCTGGATGTTGTCTCTGGGAATATCGTGAGTCTAATCTGGTCATTTTTAAACCCTGTGTTTTATTCAGGAACCTATCTTGACAGTTATTTGTGTCTGTAGGCCAGATTAACCACTTTTTCCAATCAGGATGTGTTCTGTTGAAATGTAAAATGTGTGACACGTCTAACTCATTATCTGCAGTTGCATTCTCAGCTATTGGCTTTGGTATAGACGGTGTTTTAAGTTCTTTGTTCTTAGCTAGGCCAAGACAAGATGTTTGGTGTACAGTGTCATTTAAAAATAACATTTGTTCTGGTATCATGCAGGTTCTAAATAGTGCTTCAATGCCTTGCACCTGCCAATCTTTTGTACCCCAAATTGTTTTCGTTTCAATATTATTTTTCCAATAATCAAAACCAAATGTCATCATTTTGTCATAAAATGCTTCTGAATATATCAATTTAGAATTTGTCAGCATTGTTTTCATTCCTGTTTTATCTAACAGTTTGTAATAAAACGTTTCTGCATCACTTGTGTTAAACCCTGAGAAGTATTTGAATTTCTCAAAAAATGCTTTAGAACTGCTTTTAGGTGGTGTAGCACAATGTTCCCATTGATTATACATAAAAACATTTCTAGGCTGTGCAGATTTATGCAAGTAATGATCCCCATAGTGGGTGTAACAGAATAACTGCTCATAACTAGATGAACCTTGTAAATAATCATGATCTGTGAATCTAGCTGACATTACTAAATCAGACATCATGTTATTAATACTGTTAAAGTCCCAATCATCAGAGAATGTACTTGGTGTCACAAAGTCACTTAAGGAAACCTTTAGTTGATGAGGATACTTCAGGATTTCGACCGGACCATAGATCTCATAGTCTGTTTTCTCCCATACTACCCCACCAGGTATTGGAATTGCTGTGACATTTACTGTTGACAGTTCTCTTTTCTTCACGTGGGATGATCTGTGTGGTTTCAGGACTAGGTTGATGTTCTGACTTGCTGTGTCCATTGTAATAAATTTTCCTTCAATGAATTTTCCCAAACATAGTACCATGATGAGCCAAAGCAGGAGGAAAAATACACCTAGACCGAACCAGAACTCTAGCCAAGGGGAAATGAGGTAGATTTCCTTCAGTTGATGAAAGAGTTCCGTTGCTTTTTCTTTAAAAGACTTTTTTGTTTCTGGCATCACTTCGGGGTCGTTTAAATCTTCAGAGAAGTTGTCGAAGTTGATGAAATAACCAGAGGCAGTTCTGTCAATTCTTTCAATCTGTCTCTCGGTAGCACTTTCTGATGCCACATCATTGTAGACTGGTGTTGTTTCCTGACGAACTGTTTCAATCTGTGTTTCAAGAGGCACGAGTTCCATGGCATTATTGCATAGTCCTTCATTGTGCACTGCAGGCTGATCGAATGTGATGAGTCTTTCAGTTTGAACCTCTTGGATTGTTGCAAGTTTGGGTATTCTGTTGTTTCTTGGGAGTCCACTGGGCCTACTGTTGATTATAGGCCACATACTTGTGGTTTTACCAGATCGATGGACACGATTCTGTTCTCCTTTTTACCAGCAAGGGGCGGTAGCACAACTGATCTTGTTCCGGTGACTGCCAAGACAGGTACTGCTTTTCTGTAAGAAGGCCCAAATTCCTTCTTCACCGCGATCTTTTCTCTGACTAGATCCCCAATCTTTGGAATCCAGACAGGCCTTGCTGGGGCTGTTGCGGGTGGTGCCTCGTCAGTGGTACTTGGCTGTTGCTTTAACTTTATGTTGCTTAATGATTTTCTTGTTTCATTCAGTTCCTGTAAAACAGCCAAACGGTCTTTTACTTCAAACTGCTTTGTTTCTTTTTGTACCACTGACATCTGACTATCGAGGTCCTGAACGTTCATTCTTATTCCGAACAATAGTTCGTATGGGCTGAAACCTTTTAGAGAATTTCTTGGCATGTTGTTAAGACTAGTCTGGACACTTATTAAATGTTTGACCCACCCAGCGCCTGAACCTAATACCTTCGCTGTTATAGATTGCTTTATATCCCGGTTTTTTCTTTCTATCACACTAATGTATGAATGACAAGAATACCACAACCCAATTCCCATGCTGGCCATGGCCTCCCCATAGCTCAAGAGCCAAAAGCAGGACCCTGGTCAGAATGGAACGTGGTAATTGCGTATGTGCCGATATGGACTCGCTAATCTTTTATAACAGTTCTAGCGTCAGCCGAGCGCTGGTGGCCTCATTATTTAAGTGTATTTCGTCTTAAACGTTGTACACTGGGACGCGCTTCTCTTCTTTGATTGCGCAGATAGACCGCCTTATGCTGTCTAGAAGGGATCCTGAAACTACACTGGCCTGTTCATTACTGCGATCTCTGTTGCAGTCTTCACAATTTTGAGCAAAACATTGAATATCTATACTCATTCCTGGCCACCAGTACTCTGATTGTAATTCTTTCAGAGAGGCTCTGATTGTTTGGTGTTTCAGACCCAACCCCATGTGTGCTTCCAGTAGGAGGAAGCCCCTCCTGCTCCTGTTTGGAATTACTCTATCCCCCACTCCAGGGATTCGAGCAAAAGGAACGGAGTTTGCATCGATTATGTATGCATAATTGAGTGGATAGTTTACGGGTAGTGCTGCACAGTCGCCTTTTACGGTCGTTCTTACTGCCAGCATGGTTTCCCCGTCTATATACTTATCTGTACGCTTTTTTGTGGCTACGGAAGCCGGGTTAGTTGCTTCCGCGGTGGCTGTATTAGCCAATGAATTCCCTGCAACGTGAACGCCATCACGTTGAAGACTCTGTGCGTGAATCACGTGAGTCTTTTGTAGTTCTTTGTGTAAAAGAGCTACCTCGTTCCAGAGCTTTTTATGCTTTATTGTGGCACCTGTGTCATCTTTGTAGTCGTTTTCGATCCAACTCTGCAGTTTGTTGTTGAAAGAATTGACGCAAAAATGAGAATCGCACACTATAAGTGTGGGGAATTCGCGTTCTGCATTTTCGAGCGCCATCTTTAAAGATCTGATTTCAGTTCTTTGAGCCGAACAGTACTTAACTGATTCAGTTTTTGTTATTTTCGGTTTTATTTTACCGCACAGCCAACGACATTTAATGATCGCACATGCTGCATTGTAGGATTTACTCTCTACATTAAAATGCTGTACAAAGCTATCTGTGTAGATTATACAGGCGTATTGTGGGAGAGGCAGGATTTCGATTGGCAGAGGATATTCTTCTTCATAATCTAAGTCATTCAGTTCTGTGTATTGCGGGGCGAAATAGTATTTCACATCTTCCGCTCCTAGAGAATCTATGCACTGTATCCATTTTGGATCCAGTGACACTGTAGGCAGGTTTACTGGGCTGAATAGCGCTTCGAAGGCGGATTCCGCTGTAAGGATATTAATCCGTTTGCCGTGTGCTAGTTCTCTTTCATTTGCTAATGCGATTTGCACTGCATTCACAGTTTTTTCTGTGTGACTGAATGTTTTTTCTGCTTGTGTGTACAAGTGAGATTTAATAGAAATTGGTACCTTTTCTCCCTCATTAGAGGTTAGGTACGTGAATCCGCATCTTCCTGGGATGACTCGGATTACAAGATCACGTGTGTTGTCACGTGTATCTAATTTAGTTTTTGCTAACATGTCTGTTTGCAGTGATCTCAAAATTTCTGTGTGTTTTTGAGTCCAGTTGATTTGTTTTAAATCAGGTTTAATTAGTTCGTAGAGAGGTTTAACCCTCTCTGCGTAATTTAGAATGTAAGTTCTTCCGAAATTCAGAAAACCTAGTATTGATTGTAAATTCTTCAGCGTTTTTGGAGCTTGGAGTACAGCGCACTTCTCTAAGAAGTTGTCCGCTAGGCTTTTCCCTTCACTTGATAATTCGTACCCTAAAAATAGTACTGTCAGATGGGCAATTCGGGACTTTTTAAAGTTGAATTTGTAACCCTCTGCTGCGAACCCAAGTATAATGGTGTTCACTCTTTTCAAGTGAGTATCCAAGTCGTCATCTGTGAGATAAATATCATCTACGTAAGATAATGCTTCATCATCATAGATTTGTAGTAACTCTGTTACCCTAGCTGAGAATAATCCTGGGCTGTTCTTGAACCCCTGTGGGAGTCGACAGAATTTTTTCTGCGACCCAAATGCGGAGAAAGCGGTCAAGTATCTGCTTTCTGGTGCAATGTTTTGACAAAAGAAACCATTAGAAATGTCTAATGTCGTTTTATATTTTTTCCTAACTATATTATTCATTAGGGCTGCACTATGCGAGTTTTGTACTGCAAAAGTTTTGCAACATGTATTAAGATGTCTGTAGTCCAAAACTAGACGATATGAATTGTCTGGCTTGGAGACAGGAAACAAAGGATTGTTCATTTGAGAGGTGCATGTTTCAATCACCCCCTGGTACTCAAGTTGATCTAAGATCTCCCTGACCTGTTTTTTAGCTTCTTGCTTTATGGGATACTGCCGTTGGGCAGTTGGTTCACTTTTTAGCTGGATTTTGTGAGGCGTAGAATCCTCATCCCATCCTACATGATTTTTATACAATGCAGGTGCCTGGGCTACTGCCCATTTCCTTGCATATGTGTATTTTTTATGAATCGGTATGTGATTCGAGAAGGCAGGCATAATTACCTCTTCGCCACGAGGGCACTCCCTGACAAACTCCGGGGGCCAATCTTTTTCAGCTAACAGAATATCATAGCCTTTTGAGAGCTTATCCCAAAATAGACCCTTAATTTTCCTAGTCTTATCACCCTCTATACGTAATGTTATTTCGTATATTTTATGGGGCTCGCTAAGCCTGGCGTCGGCAGTTTCAACCTGAATGTATTCATTCGTGTCCACTGTCTCCAGATGACTCATCAAGATCTTGCGCGCTATACTGATCTCTGCTGCACTGTCCAACATTGTCAATGCCCACTCCCCGTTTTTCAACTGTGTCCTCAGTATTCTCGGCATGGTTGATTACTCTAATACTGGCTACCTTCTTTTTCTGAAATTGAGATTTCTTATTTTGAGCAGGTTCCTTGTCTTTGGACTTGGTGTGCTCTCCTGGGTCTGACCGTCCTCTTCTTTCCGAATTCTGTGGAAGAGATCGAGAGGGACGTGTATCAATACTTTGATATCTATCAGGTCTTTTTATATTATCCCTATTTCTAAGGTTATATCTTTTCTCAGAGGGCTCCCGTTGGGGAGACTGGCGTTCTCGAGTCGGAGTTCTTTCCCTCCGTCGAGGAGACCTTCCTCTGGACTGGAAAACTTTTTCCTTGGGAGTGGATTGTTTATTTCCATCCCAGCTCTTTTTAGGAGTATTTAAATTATTTTTAATAAATAATTTTTCAGGATTTTCGAGCAGTTGGGGCTTAACTGGTTTTCCACCCAAGCTGTCTCTACCTAGTTCTTCATAGCATTTTTCTATGATTTTTGCTAGCTCAACAGGATCTTTTATATCTGTTTCCCTCAACTTCTGGCGAATCGCCACAGATGCTGCTTCTCCCTTTACATTGGCTAATAATATAGCCGTGACCTGCTTGAAATCTTTCAGTAATTTCATACCTAGATTTAAAGCGGGCTCTGGACCGAATTCATTTTGAATCTGTTTTAGCACGTCTGGTATTACCGCCATAGACGGAACACCGTGTGTTTTTGTGTAAATGGAAGCAAAGACTGTACCCCAAGTGTCGCAGTCCTCCACGTGTGGTGCGATTCCCATAGGAAGGCAGATGGTCAAGATTCTGTGTTTCTCAATAGGGGTAGTATCAGGAAATACTGCCTCTATTTGAGTGATTTTCTGGGCTAACCAGAAAGGAATTTGTTCCCGTTTTACGGGTGTTTTACCAAGACATGACTGTATGTTCTGTGGTGTAATTTTATTTGTGTTCCCCTGATGAGGGGTCAGCTGTGGTGAATTAACAGCTGGCTGGACTGTTGCAGTCCGTATTACATATTGGACTAATTGCCTATGTATTTTTATTAATGTGTTTAGCTGTGCTAACAGCTCTTCCTTAGACATTTTTGCAATGTCAGGATGTGGTGTGTAGCTGGCTAGAACCGGCCACGTGGCTCCTGGTCTACCTAGTGGACCGAGCCTAGTTATGTGATCATTGTGTTTTAGGGCGCCATTAAACCAGAGCAGGTGCTCTTGAAATTTAAGCGGGATTTCAATCTCCTCGAAAGGAGCGTACTCTCCCGGAGGTTCCTCTATTTTGTAATAGTGAAACTCTTGTGTTATAGCGTTTACCGCTGGAAAGTTTATCCATGAATAGAATACCTCTGTCTGCCGATACTCGTGAGCCTCTATCACGAAAATTACTGTACCACCTTGAGGTGTCAGTCCGTTCTCTATAAGTTTTAAAGTTATAGATCTTCTTAACTGGACCGGGATGATAATAGCATCCGGGTCTGCCTGTAGGAGACTCGAGTCCTCCTCTATTAGTATGGAAGCCAGCCTAGCTGCTCCTTCATTGTCTGACATTTTATAAATGCAGGCTTTGCAGAGTAGGTCTCCAAGGAGACAAAGATTAGATGCACAATATTTTGGAACACTGTATCCTTCAACGTTGAATAAACCGGAGCTTTACATAGGAATCTCTTCCTACTAAGGTCGGGCGGATTTTAACCTTTCACCCACTCCAGACGTCTATTGGAGTATTTACGGGAGAAAGGGGTGTGAAATATGCACGACTGAGTTACTCTACAAGTCTTACGTTAGTTTATCGCCTTACCAAACGTTGGGCGCCATGTAGTGTAGTTCCTAGTTTCCCACTAGGCCCTGCGCATTGGAATAACATAAACAGTAGTATCGACGTGGAACTGCGGATATTCCAGGCCTCCACTGACTATGCTAAACTTAATTGGGTTGTGTTACCAACTAGCTCAGAGGTCACTGGAAACTTTCTTCTCTGCATAGGAAGTGATCAGCTTCCCTGGCACAGACAAGAAGGGATTCAGTTTTCCAACAACCGTGCAACATGACAACTTTGCTCCTCAGATCAAGAGTCGATCTCTAGGGTCGTGTGAAACAATAGACATAGATTTCACTCAGTCAGTCTAGTGCAGTTTACTTTCACAATATGTAGAGAATAGAGAGACGGGCGTGTATCAATAAAGGTTAACATTTATTGAACAGTCTTTCTTCTCGTACAAGAGAAATGTATTGCCACAATTGCAATAACTGTTATTATAAAAAGTACGTACAGTAAGATAAGAATAGCGAAATAGAACTGTAAAAGCATTGATATGGTTTCTTAGCCATACAATGGTTTAAAAGTAATAAAACATATATACAGTCATATATACACTAGGCTAACATACTCAACTGGTGCTTCTAACTAAGCCTACCCCGGTGTGCCTGACCTAAGCCTAACACGTGAGAAGGGGAGTAAGTAAGTAGCTTAAGTTAAGTTGGTTTTGCCAAGGTTTGTTTCAAGAATTCTCTTCTAAGGGTTTAGTCAACACCATACCTCTGAATAGAATGATGGAGGATTGGTATCTCCTTCAGGGGTCTCTCTCGATATCCCAGTCACCCGCGAGGGTAAACCGGAAGCGCCGGGACTGGATTTCTCTGCACGAGAAAGGCAGCGGCTTCTCTTCAGCGCGTCGGGAGGAAGGAGGGGTGACAGCGTCCGCGGGCAGCTGGGCTGGATGTCTTCGCAGAGGACGGCTGCACGGCTCCTCAAGCGTACTGAACCACAGTTCGCGCTGTAGCGGCGATAATGGTAATCAGTAGCTTCACCACAACAGGATAGCAGGCTGCAGCGACAGAGTGCTAGTTTTTACCAACACTGGTCATGCAGGCAGCTGGCATCAGCAACAGGCAACGCACACTGCTTAAGGCAACGTTGGTAATATTTATACCTGACAGGTGCCGGGTTTGACGCAAGTTTGCTGGACATAAGACGTCAATAAAAGATGTCACTAGGAAGTGGCAGCTATCAGTTGCTCATTAGAGTTCTATTACTAATCAAAACATAGCAAGCGGGGATTTCCAGGTTTGCTAAGTTTTTATCTTGTTGAAGAACTCGGAGTGTTATCTAGGAATATCAGATAGTGACTGCTGCTCTGTCATTGCACTAATTGGTCGCAAAGGAAGTAGCAGAGAGTCATGCTGGAATGTGGCTCTGTGGCTCTGCTCGTGTGAGGCCAGAGATGACTTTTCAGAAAATCGCACTTGAACGGTTATGCCAATATAGGGAATAAATGGATTTATAGTCGAATAGGGGCATAAGGTCACAGTATCGATCAGGAACCTAGATAAGCACATGACAGCGTGGCGGTACTCTGTTTGTGAGGGTCTCATCTGGAAATGCCGCCGAGGTACGTTTACTCCCGGGCTGATTTGCTCGGTTTCAGGCAGTCTGTTCCACGCTGTCTACATGGGCCTGTTAGTCCCCTTTGTGGCCCGTACGTTTGCGCCTGCGGGGTGTGGTCTCTTACTGCCCCCTCTCCAATCTTTGCCCTAACGGAGTCTTCCCCGGTTAAGCCCCCCCGTAGTAGACCTTTGGTTCCTCAAGATATTACGGTTTGGAATCTGAATATTAGATCCCTTCCGAAGCACCACGCAGAACTTTATGATCTCATTAGTGATGAATTACCAGACGTGTTTTTTATGACGGAAATATGGCTCCAAGAAGCTGATGCGGCTGCCGTGAATCTTGACTCCCCTCTGATTATTCCATCTTCACACACAATCGGCCATCGAGGGGTGGTGGCATTGCTGTAGTCGTAAAGTCTTGTTATCCATGTGAATGGAGGGTAGTGGATCTAGCAGGGTGTGAAAGCGCTTTTTTTAGAATTTCTATCAGCCATCAGTTTACTTTGTCCGGCCTCTTAAGTTATCGCCCTCCTGGCTGCAACACTGCTTTTCGAAAGGCTCTCCCAGAATGTGTCAGCTCTTTGGCATTGGGCTGCGCTAACTTTTGTATTCTTGGAGACCTTAATCTTCATTTTGACTGCGCCCATATGCCCACTATCAGCAGTACCTTGGCTGATTTGGAGGCCCTTCAGCTTAATCAATTGGTCACCTTCCCCACTCATGTGGGGGGCCATACACTTGATCCTTTCTTAATAAATTTAACTGGGGCCAAGGTAGCCAGGCCCAGTTTAGTTGCTTGGACTGATCATCTTTTGGTGAAAATTTCTCTTGTGATTAAAGAGCATCCGTTCAAGCCCCTAGATAGAGTAAAATTGAAATGCCACTGGAAGAAACTCAAATTGGATGACTTTCATCATCTCCTGGAGGTCAACCCACTAGGCTCTTACCCCAGTGTAGAATCCGGGTATGACGCATTTTGCGATTGGGTTTCTCGCGCTTTGGATGCTCTGATCCCCGCTGCCTGGACTAAATGCCGTTCCAGAGAACCCAGCCCATGGTACGACAGTTCCCTGGTACCGTTAAAAAAAGCCTGTAAACAGGCAGAAAGGGACTGGGGGAAATCCTATGAGGCTGGAAAAAAACTGCCTATCTCTCTAAAATCAAATTATATCACAAAGCGGTATGTAGAGCTCGTGCAGCCTACTACTCCCAGGAATTTAGAAATAGCCCCAATCCGTCCAAGCTAATTTTCAAAGTCCTTAAGGACTTGACGGCCAAAAGAGCCACTGCAGCAGAAGTCTGCTCTGTGGATCACTGTGAAAATCTGGCTGCTTTTTTCATTGAAAAGGTTCAAGCTATTTATCATGCCTTCCCCACCATCGAGCAGGTAGATGAGCCTTCTAGTCCCACATTAGCCATAGGTGAGGCCTTATCCTCACTGCCTAGTCTGTCGATGGAGGCATTTCACAAGCTGGCCTCTAAAATTAAATCAGGCTCGCCAGAGGATCCCTTGAGGCCTGCCCAGTTCAGAGAATCTGCTGTTGTCTGCCTCCCTACAGTGTGCCATCTCATCAATCTTTCCCTCGCTTCAGGCGCCGTCCCGATCAAGTGGAAACAGGCCGTTGTGACACCCATACTCAAAAAGGCTACCCTGGACCCTCTTAAACTTGAGAGCTATCACCCTATTTCTCTCCTTCCCTGGGCCGCTAAAATTGCGGAAGCCCACGTGAATGAGGTGTTGACCGAACATCTTGCGAGGGAATGTATTCTGGGTCCTTCCCAGAATGGGTTCCGTGCTGGCCACAGCACGGAAACAGCCTTGCTCTCTATGACGGAACATCTTCGTTCTGTGCTCGACTCCGGTCAGACTGCGGCACTGGTACTTCTTGACCTTAGTGCCGCGTTTGACACGGTCTCGCACAGAATCTTACTCCAACGTCTACGAGAGGCGGGTGTTGAGGGCACTGCACTCGATTGGTTCCGTTCCTTCCTAGCTGATCGGACCTTCAAGGTCGCCACTCCATCGTTCGAGTCCAAATTCCATCCCCTGGAGCTGGGTGTGCCTCAGGGTTCGTCATTGAGTCCCACATTATTCAATCTTTATGTGAGGCCGCTGGCCGCTGTCGTCAAGCATTGGGGTTTGACACGCAGCAGGCGGTCACCTTGAGTGGGGACTCCGACCTCAATGCCCCCAGATTTCGGGAAGGACTCTTGGCAGGAGCCAGCTGGATGAATAACAACTGTCTCCAGCTTAATGCTAAAAAAACGGAGGTCATGATAGTGGGCAAGCGAGCGGATCTCTGGGGTGATACGTGGTGGCCCCCTGAGCTGGGTGTAACCCCTACTCCATTCACAGAGGTAAAGAACTTGGGGGTCTGGCTAGATCCTGCCCTCAGTTTCTGTGGCCACACGAAAAAAGTAGCGGCCACCTGTTTTGGCATCTTACGAGGGCTGAGACCTATCCTGAGGTTCTTTGATGCCTCAACTAGGCTGCTGGTCATTCAAGCATCCATACTATCACGGCTCGATTACGCCAGTTCACTATTGTTGGGGGCCAACCAGGCTGAAATCGCCCGGATGCAACGTATCCAGAATGCTGCAGCCAGAGCCCTGGTAGGGTTACCGAGGTTCTGCTCTGCAGAGAGTACCATCCGCTCTCTACATTGGCTGCCTATGGCACAGAGGATCCACTTTAAGACCCAGTGCCTGTCCTTTAAGATCCTCAGGATGGCCTCCCCCCAGATTCTTGATAATCTTCTGAAGCCTTACGTGCCCTCGCGCTCTTTGAGATCCCTGGGCCAAAACGTGGTCGTGGTCCCACGGTTTAGACTGTGCAGGGCGGGAGGTCGTTCCTTCCGAGTTTTGGCTGCAAAGCTGTGGAATTCTCTTCTGTCCCACATCCGCGAAATAGATGAGCTGCTGAAATTCAGGAGAGCCATCAAAACGCATCTGTTCCCTCATTGCTCTTAGGATCTTGATCTGTGTGTTTCCTCTCTCATACTGCTATGTTGTGTCTGGGTACCCTTCCGGAAGCGCCGGGACGCCCCTTGGCTGGGGCATCTGTGCGCTATAGAAGTGTTATTAACATAACATAACAACATAACATAACATCAGCTGCCTGCAGCCAGTGGGGTGCCAGTCTGGTCATGACGTGTTAAACTCACCTAGAAATTCTGCATTGGCATGGCTGCAGGCGTGGCTGCTTGTAGAGGCCCAGGCTGTGACAAGCGTGTGTTTTTTAAATTTATATGTTTCCCCCTTCTTCATTGCTTCATTTTGCTCGCACAAAAGTGTCATTCATAGTCGTTGAAATGTCACTCATAATTAACACTGAATAATGAGAATGTCACACATAGCAATTTTAAACCTTGGCAGCTATGCGTAAGACATCACGTTGCATGCATGTCGCAGTAGAGGTACGCAGTAGGCAGTTGTGTGTCTGATGGGAGCTATCGTTCTTTGAGTTAAACGGCACAAGATTTACTATGGTGGCTCCGATAGATATGGATTGAAAAAGGTAATATGCAATTATATAACTCTATTTTTAATTACAGATTCGAATGGCTGAAAGTTCATTCAATCCTAAGTACCAAGACTGTACCTTTGTTCCAGGCACAAGATCGCTTGTATGTACTTTTATACCGGAACCGAGAAGAGATGCCTGCATATTATAACCGATTCTCCAGTTTGCTATACGTAAAACCCAGTGACGAAGGACACAGGCCATATTTCTCGCTAAGCCCTCCCCGTCATTCAATCAAGAAGCATCTCCTTGTGCCCCACGTGTCTGTATGTATATACACGCCATGCCCCTCTATTCCCTGTTGTTGTGCCTGAAAGAAGGCACATGACCTAACACTGATGGAGCCATTCATCAGTGACAGCTCTCAGCTACTCACAATCACACATGTTGGACAGTGTGGAACTGCGCAGTTTTCGGCAGCTATGATCCTCTGCCTTATAGTTGAACTGTAACGCTTAAAGGATAGACATGCCTATGTTCCTTGCATCTCTGCAACTGACTCTCTGCTTCGGAACAATCGGGCGTGCATGTATCCCAGACACACTTTACTTTTATCTTTGCCTGAAGAGCAGCATTCTGGGCCAAGCGTGTCTCTGTTTCCATTCTTGAACAGGAGACCTATTTGGTAGAGTAATTTAACTGAGAAGGAGACCATGTTCCTCAGCTTACAAACAGAACATAATGGGGACTTATATGCAGGGCTTTAAGTGGGCCAGGACTTGCCGGTGCATAGCACTGGCAGTTCTTATATGCAGGTGCCAAGACGGGTCCCTAACAGGGTCTCCCTTTCTGCACTCACCATAAAAAAATTACATCTTACCTCTGCAGCAGTACCACCCTCCACTGCCTTTGATGTAACTTCACATAAACTCGTTATAGTTCTTTCACAGCCCTACCATTTCAGAACTAAAGCATTCTCAATATGCTATACTACAAAGGCATGGTTGTTGCTGATTTATGTTATGCAACTAACAACCATTGACAAAGCCAATAGTACTGGCTTGCTGTAAGTGTAATGTTACTTGCTGTATTATATATCTGGATGTATTGACAGAAGTAGCAAAAAAAAACAGTGGGGCGGCACACTAAGCTAAGCATAGATTTTCAGTTTATGTGCTTTTAAGCCAAGCCTTTAAATACATCGTCCACAACCCTTTCAGAGAGCCGCCAGTTTTTTAATCCTACTTAAAGCCCTGCATATATGAGACCCTTTACAAACGGGCCACACGCTATACCTTTGTCGGTATACTAGATATTTGCACCAGCTCACTATGGTTCTTCCCTCACTCCCGGTCCCTCGAAGTAGCGTTATATTTCATTGCCCTGATTCCCGTTTCCTTTTCTTTTCCGGTACGGGAGCGGAGTTAAGAAGACGACGTCCGTCTCAGAGCACAGCCACCTATTCCCGATCTGAACGTACTGAAGCCGAAGATCTAAAGCTAGAGAAAGACTTATTTCTCTAGCTGCTTTCCAAGAACTGTGTTCATGAAAAAACTTACATCCCAATAAAGCCTTCCTTAAAACCGTTGCTGAAGGCACCTGTGTTCCTCTTTTCCCCTACTCCTACCTTAGAACCGACAGTAGCCACTACAGGTCCCCACGTTCCGTCCCACACGGGACAGTTGGCAAGGTGGGAACTCCAGACTGAGATTTATCTAGGCGCAGAGATACCGGGAAGAGGCATGTACAGTCCTCATCATCTCATGCATCAGTTCACACCGTTGATTTCAGGCAAACAGTGTTATACAACGAGAACTATGTCAAGTACAGTTAGCTCCTGAAGCCCCAGAGCCTAAACAGTGTTGCTTTCAAGGTGAAGATAACTTATCCCTGGATGCTCAAAAATGAAAACATGCGAAGCCTGGGGGTTATGGGCACATTGCAGGAGACAACAGGTGCCTAATCATGGCAAGTATTTCAAAGTGCTCTTGCACAGGCTACATAGAGAACTGTGCGGGCATGCATCCAGTAGCGATTACCCCACCAGCACCAACATTGTCTGTGTGTTGGGTGAAGTGCGCATTGAGTATTTGGGTATGTAAGCGCTGGGTCATGTAGCAAGTAGTTGGGAGGTGCCATCTGCGAATATGATGGTCCTAATTACCCCATGGGCTGGCACATCTAGGTCCATGGAAAAGACATTTTGTGTATACAGTTTAGCAAAAAAAACAAATTGTAGCAAAGGTGCAGAATGTTTAAACTCTGCATAAGTGTTTCTGTGGTGGTGCCCATCAAAAGGGGAATTAGTTTGACTAAATAGGTTTGATTTATGTATGCTGCTGATTGCTGTACTTGTTATTATCTTACCAGTCACTTTGAAATATTTACACCTTCATGCACAAGCACAAACCAAAAGGTCATTGGTTGACTAAAGTGGTTTGATTTTTGTATGCTGCTGCCTGCTGTACTTGTTACTCTTTTGCTAGTCACTTTGAAATATTTGAGCCTTCAAAAAGGGAATTGTTAGTTTAAACTGGTTTGAATATTGTATGGTGCTGTAGTTGTTATTGTTTACCCGTTGCTTTTAAATATATGTGCCTTTATGCACACACCAAACAGGGAATTGTGTGACTAACCTGGCTTCATTTTTGCATACTGCTGGACTTGTTTTTATCATGTACGTTGAATGTATTTCCACGTTGATGCAAGAAGTTAATTTTTTTACTAAATGTGCTTGATTTTTGTTTATTGCCAGACTGGTGATTGCTTTATTGTGCACTTTGGAAGTATTTGCACTTTTCTTTTGCTTTACCAACTACAGTTTGCATAGTTTGTCATTAGGTACTTGCTGATATGGTTTGTTTTTATTCTACATGCAGTGTTATTTATGGTGTTGCTTGCACTTGTCTGTAATACGTGTGCCTTACATTTTGTATTGACTGATACCGATTGTGTCCTCCGTGTGTACTGACTGGCGCGCTCATGTAAAGCCAGCCGCGCTAATACTTCCGGGTCGCGTTTCTTCTATATAAACATTAACACTTTTTGAAGTGCAGAGTGACTATTACTAGATTTTGTCTACAGAAAGGGAACAATACGTTAATCATAACATTTCTTCTTGAATGCTGCTAGTTTGTGACCGGTTTAGTTGTTTGTTTAGTTGTTTGCAGTTTGAATAAAAAAATCTGTGAGGTTCTCAGCATTGTATCTTGAAGTCTGTTAGGAAGCTCTGTGGGTATACAGAAAAAGCAGCTACCATGTTGTTATATGACATCCCTTTATTAATGTAATAACTGCACTTTCACAATTGCTTTATTAACCTTCTTGCTTCACAAATTTGCTTGAAAATGCGCCATTTACCCACTCTTTTTTCAAAATTTTCTTGAGGAGAGACCCCTCCGAACCCCTTTTAATTGTTCATGCTCGCTCCCTCCGTTAGTGCGCCACAGTGCTCTCCCACCAAACATTTACGCCCACTACTTTCAAATGTCACCAGCCACCACTGATTGTCAGTCGAGTCATAGTTATTCTTCAGCCATAGGCAGTTCCTGAACAATAAGACCGCTCTTTGGCATTGTTCTGATTGCTGCAGTTCCTGAGACAATAGGATCGCTCCTTGGCATTGTTCTGATTGTTGCCTTAGTTAAATAATCTGCTTTTGACATTATTGTTACAAATGGCATAGCTTATATGAAGGGTTTTCCCACTTTCGCATTAGAACTTTGAGAAAGACAAAAGAGGCATTTCATTTAAATGTTGGAGGTTTCAAATCAAAATATACAAAATTTTTGGGCTGTGGGGCAAAGTGTTAAGTGGTGGACGGAGCCGTCGGGGGGGCCCCCTCCATGTGTTTTTCAGGGGAGCCCCCTCAAGTTTTGTTACGCCACTGCCCTGAGGAGCCATCTTTGTGTGGCGTACACGCGGTCCAGCTGAGCTCACAATTCGGGTATTGATTGCCAGGATGGTGTATCAAGGCCTACGCATCATCGCAGACTGCACACCCACTCAGCTCTGGTGGCACTAACTCAGTGGAACTCAAATCAACGCCACATGGCGGGAGGTCCGTGTTGGCCAAAGTGCCTCGGCTGCCACCAACTCTGTGTACTTCAAGTCATGGGAGACAATGAAAATGGCCTCCAGCACATGTGCCCGGCCCTTTTTATTGGCAGGGGCACATGTCCTGTGATGCCTGTGCTGCATGGGTGTGGTGTGGGAGTAAACCAGTCGTGAGGGAGTGGCTGTGGCATGCTGACAACTTGACCTGTGATCAGCAGACCACTACAGGGAAGATATGAGACATGTAGCATTGTCGTTCCTTCCCTGTTAGCGCAAGTGAAGTGGGCTGGCTGAAACGTGCATTCTTCATGACTTTACCAATATGGCGGTTTGAATCCGCGCATCCACCGAGATAGGTACATGATGGGTGCGCAACTCCACTTTTTTCTCCCCCCAAAAATTTTTGGGGGGTATTTAATAAAGAAGAAAACATTATATACTTTTAATAACAAACACAAAAAATTACCAAAACTATTTTTAGGATATCAAAGTTACAAAATATCACCCAAAAAAATTCTAAATTACTGAAAAAACCATAGGTTTAATGTACATTATAATAAAAAATTTGCATTTAAAAAAAATTTGAAATTCACAAGAATACGATAGGTGTCATGGACATTATACTTAGAAATTAGCATTTAAAAAACCTTAGAAATTCACTGAAAAAAACATAGGTTTCAGGGACGTTATAGTTAGAAATTAGCGCTTAAAAAACCTTTGAAATTCACTGAAAAAACCATAGGTTTCAGGGACGTTATAGTTAGAAATTAGCGCTTAAAAAACCTTTGAAGTTCACTGAAAAAACCATAGGTTTCAGGGACGTTATAGTTAGTTGGACATTTCACTCGTACAAAACCATAGAAATTCTGCTGTTATAGTTAGTTCAGCTAACTATAACTCGTGCACCCGCATTGCACTGCTGATGATGTCACGTATTACATAATTCATGACATGGTCAGTGACTTCATTGATGACATTACTGATGACATCTCAAATGACATCACTGTTGGTCGTTCTATGCTGTATAGGATAAACCAAAGAGGTCATTGTAAGAAGGAACCAAGCGGGAGACCCCTACTTACGGATATCGAAGGAATCACCTGGGACAGAGACGCGCCGGCGGGAAACCCGGGTAACTCTTGGTCCAGGTCTCTATTGCAGGCAGTCGGAGGCGGGGCCAACGGAGAAGACCAATCACGACGTCCCGGGCAGGAGGAAAAGGCGGACCAGGAAACAGGAGACGTCTGGGAGTCCAGAAGCGGAGTAGGGAATACGACGCGAGGACTGGAAAAGACGGGACCCGAGGATACAGCAGAGCAGGACGAGGAGTCAAGGAAGGTCACGGACGACGACGGAGAAACCGAAGAGTGGTCGGAGGAGTGGTGGATTCCTGCCGTTCCCCAGGAAGGCGCAACTGCCCCCGTAACTCGGGAGAGTTACGGCCAGGGTGGTGATTGACACTGTACACAGGGATTTGGGTAAAACAGGGCACGGAGGCGGGAGGAGAAATGCGGGAGGGCGGAATAGAGGGAGGAGGAACGCAGGAGGCTGAAGGGTACCGCATCTCTTTCCACAGAGTCTTGTCAACATCAGGCGATTAGCACTCCTTTCCCCTGGACCCTGTTCGGAAGCAACCTAGCACTTTCCCTGTTTCTTTATACCTGCACATACGTTCCTGCACGATATAAACAGGCACCATCCGATATCAACAGTAACCCCCCCCCCTAATCTTGAATGTAAGCTGATACAGGCTTCTACTACTCGTAATGACTGCCTGATACTTCACTGGGTGTGGTGACGGTACCCCTTTTTTTGCACCATTATCTTGTCCTAACAAATTACGGATCACTTACAGTCCTCTTTTCTTTACTCGAGTATCCTGGGGGTCGACGGAGGAACCACGAACATCAAGTCCACGGAGACGCCAGAAGACTTCATCCTTCACCAATTACTACAAAGACTCCATTTTTCTGCTATCCCTATAAATAAACCCACAATTGACAAACTACTTAAACCTCCTAGCTTATATTTCCGCCCATCCCTCCCACAGTCATTAAATGATTTTTTTCTTTAAAAGAAATGTGTATTTATGGGCAGATCACTAGAAATGTGATGTGTGTCTATTTTCAGATATCCCCAAATATCCCCAAACCTCAAAATATGTAAATGGTTGTCCTGATGAAGTTGGATGGAAATTTGAAATCCCACCGAAAAGTGCATTGACCTGGTTGTTTTGAAATCCCAACTTAAAACACAACTGTTATTTCCTAAAGTTCTCTCTCCGTTATTACCATCTGTGTATGTAAGTGTGGTTGGGAAGGCTAGGTATGAGATGTGATTGTGATAGTGTGCTGCTGTGCATGAGGAGAGAATGGTTCTGTGTCATTGGTTGCTGGGGTATATATTAAGATATGTATTGTATATGTCTCTAAGCTATTGTATAAACATCTGATGCACCATAATGTGGATGAACTGTGTAATTTGAATTAATGATTATTATGTGGATTCATAAAACTGCTTTTAACTTTGGATAATCAAATGAGAAGAATTTCTAATTGAGAAAATTAAAAAAAGATAAAGACTAGTATGTCTATGTCTGTAATTCACTTGTAAACAAGTTTAGTGATGGTCAGCCCTTAGAGCTTTTATAAGTAATTCAGATCTCGTGGAAGTCAACCTTGTTTTCTATCCTCAGTTCTGAACAACCTGCATAGAAGAGGACAGAAGAAGAGACCCATGACAGCATACAAAGAAGAAGGTGCAAGGTCCAAGAGGAGGGGGAAATAACAACAAAAATGGAACAAACCTCTTATTTGACCTATTTCATTTCAACAATGGTAATCACTCAAAAAACGACATTTCCCCATAAACAAAGTCTCATCATATATAATTTTTCTTATGATTCTGATTATTTATCAAAACACTTGTGCTTATTCTTTTTTGGGATGTAATTATCTTTTTTGTGTGCTGAAATAGTCATAAAACCATTTACAAAAAATCACAAATTCATATAATTTCTGTGTTATTAAACATTAAAAGAACACATCTCTCAATTGTGGTAACCCCCACACAAAACCATCATGAATCCATTCCCACCTCTCATTCTTTTCAATCATACTACCAAACATACCACACACAAAAAGTGACAGTAAAATACACAACTTTAACGGGATCCTACTAGCTATTACTTTTTAACATGATTTTTAATGTCATTTTAAATTTCAACTATACCATTCAAAAATGTGCTCCTTGCTTCTGATTGGTTCTTTTCTCATCTGTGTCTTGGGTAGGATTCCAAGGATTCCAAGATGTGTAAAAGATGGTCTACACACGTTTTGGCAAAAAACAATTTATATCACCTTCTTCAGGACCAATTAAACATACATTCCTTTGAATCTGTATAGTGGTCTGTGGGGGTTATATGAGTTGTTTGACGTAAGATTTTCTCTGGTTCAGCGAGATGCCTTGTCCTCAAGTGGGAATCATAGTTTGGTTATATGCTCAGAGATTCATATTTCTAAGATTGTATATTCTTATCATTACCATTGTTGAAATGAAATAGGTCAGACAAGAGGTTTGTTCCATGAGACCCATGAGAGCGACAACAAGACTTGCCCAAAGCTTAAGATGGATACCCTGTTCTTGTGGCAATGCTCTTGGAGCTACCTGATCAAGACTCGTCCGAGGCTATCTCTCAGTTTCCTCAGACAGAGGGACCCCTTGGGAAGCTGAAGCACCCTCAGGCTCCCCTAGACTAGTGGCACTAGTAACCTGCATACTGCAGATAAAACAACGCTCAGGATCTGAAGGATCACTGGCTTTCGGGCTCCCTGTGGGGTCACCCAAAGTCAGATGGTCTAGTGCATTGTGGGAACTGTAGTCTTTCCTTCCACAAAGTTACAGGCAGCTACTGCACTCCAATTGGCCACCAGATGTCAAAGTTACTTTCTGCTTCACTTAACGCTGCCAAGACTTGTTGGTTGCCAGTCCAGCAACCAACCTTTTTACCCGATGCTGCATTAAGAGGGAATTCCACACAACCTTTGACTGATGTCAGCAACCACTTAGTTGTTGTCTTTTTGCATCATTTCTCCTACAGCACCATTACAATGGTAAAAGCTAGTCTCCCGTGGCACCGGTTCAGCACCAGGGACAGCCAAGACAACTCAGCACCTAGGTTCCTCTGGCCAGGTCAAACTGAACTGACTTTTGTGGACTGGTTCTGGGACCCGCAACATCTTTACCCTAAAAGGGTAGAATGCAAAGAAACCTGCACGTGAACGATTGTCAATTAGTGGTTTTTCCCGTAGACAGCCAAGTAAAATTTTCAATGTATTATTTTGTGTAGATCTTCTATTACATCTAAAATCTATAACTTCAGTTATATGTATGCAATTCCATTAATTTTGGTATCTAAATTAAGATAAAAATTCACTTTACTGATTTGTGCCTGCCAGCAACACCGTGCTCAATCTCCGTCGCCTCTTCTGGGTGCTGGGCAGGGCCTCTATCATACAAGAGGATTCAGTCATTGTGTCCCTAGACGCTTTTGATATGATAAAATGGCCCTTCTTGTTCACCTCACTCGAGAGATACGAATTTGATGGGCAGTTTTTATCATGGGTGCATCTACTTTATTCAAAACCCTTGGCCCGAATTACGGTTAACGGTGACATGTCGGCGATCTTTGAATTAGGAAAGGGTACGAGGCAGGGCTGTCCTTTGTCACCGCTGTTGTTTGGTTTGGCTCTGGAACCCTTGGCTCTATGGATTAGGGGTGATCCCCTTATTTGGGGACTTAACTGGTCACCGGAGTCGTCGGATAGAATATTCCTCTATGCCGACGGCATTCTCCTTTATTTGGCCAGACCCTGATTTTCGATTCACAGGATATTGCATATTTTTGCCCTTTTCCAAAAATACTCTGGTTACACCATCAACTGGGATAAATCATTGATTTATGTCTTAAGTGGGTAACCCTGCTCCTTCCCACGGGTTGCGACGCCAATATAGTCACAGACTGTTTCCGATATCTCGATATCTATGTCACGAGAGATGAGGGAGTTTTCCACCAAAGAAATCTCTTACCTCCTTTACATCGTCTCCAAGCTGACGTGCAGCATTAGAAAACATTGCCCTCTCTCTCGGGTAGAGCTGCCATTTACAAAATGATAACACTTCCCTGTTTTCTCCAAGCCTTACAGAATATGCCATATTTAGTACCGCCTCAATACTTTCAGGCAGTTGACTCCGAGGTACGCACTCTGCTTTGGAACAATGGCACACCGCGAATCGCTCTCGCCAAGCTCACAAAAAGCTGGTATGACAGAGGTATTCCTTAGCCAGCCATTAGATCATACTACTGGGCCACACAGTTAGTGGTCCTCAATCACTGGACGCACCGACCTATTACAGACCCAGCATATAGAATGGATCGACACAATATGGTAGCAGGCAACTACCTGAGGTCACTATATGGAGGGACTAGCTATATATCTAAATATATCCAGACTTCTACCACAGTCTCGATCTGGCATACAGCAACTGCTACTTTGGGTTGGAAGGGC
The DNA here is from genome assembly GCF_964263255.1 of Lissotriton vulgaris. NCBI lineage: Eukaryota > Metazoa > Chordata > Amphibia > Caudata > Salamandridae > Lissotriton > Lissotriton vulgaris. The sequence continues at coordinate 933,144,073 of NC_141695.1, forward strand.
AAAATCACGTGGGTTACTCCACTGCTAGAGTCTGGCAAATTAGGTATGCTCTCAAGGCAACCAGGGTTTGGTAAATGGGATCTGATTGGTCTCTCCACGGTTGGGGACCTGTAGGAGAAGGGCGGGGTGGTTCCGTTTAGTGAACTACAAACATTGTATCGACTACATGAGGGAGAAACTTTTAGATATCTTCAGGCAAGAAGTGCGTTATATAAAGCAATTCCCAAGGGTTCTGATCTGCCTGTGTCCTCGCCTTTGGACGACAGACTCCTGGATGATTTCCTCCCAGACAAAGCCATCTCGCTGACCTTAGTAAAATACTTTAAAATTTTCCTGAAACTCACGACAAAATACATGAAAAATGGTGTGACGATGTACGAGGCATAACTGATGAGGATTGGAGGGAGGCCCTAGCCTTTCCCCGGGAAGTGGCTATCCGTTCCAGTTTCAAGCTTAAAATTCTTTACAGGGCCTAATATAGTGGTTTGGTACTTGTTAAGATGGGGCTCCTTGACTCCCCGATATGCCCTGTGGCTGTGGTTCCACTGGTACCTTCTTGCACCAGTGGTGGGAATGTCCCGTGCTTCAGCGGTAATGGGGTAGGATTGTGTCCACCATGTCTCGAATATGTCACAAATCTATTGAGGCTTCCCCTCGACTTTGTCTATTGAACATTTGGGAAGCCACAGATTTGTCACGAACTGAACAAGTATGGGTCTCGTTGGGCTGAGTGGTGGCAAAGAGTAACATTGCCAGAACATGGAAGGGAGGAGTTGCGTCTAGATATACTGACTGGGAGGCCGACATGGACTGGTGTATGCTGGCAGAGAGGGTGGTTTATGAAAGCAGGGGATGCACGGGCAGATAGACAAATATATGGAGCACCTGGAACAAGAGCAGAGGTTTCCTTTGTACCCCCTTTAGCGTCACTCTCTCATTTGATGTTTACAATGAGGAGCTGTAAGATTTTAATAGATGTATGCGACCATGATTCATTTGATTGTGTCATTGACCTATTGTGCTGATTGTATCTAACTGTAGCCTTATGCTAAGTGACTTTGAACATCTTGACAACTGCTCCTCACTGCATTTGTATTTTTTGTATTGTTTTCTGTTGATTCTTTCAGTAAAACAGATTTATAAAAACAAAATCACTTTACTTTTATAAATTGGTATCAAATTTCTCTTGAGCTGTATCAATTAGTTATTGTTCATGCTGGTGGTCTGAAATGTTTACACATGTTCCTCTAGTAAAGCCTGACTGCTCTTTGCCACTCTACCAGGACTGAGCTAAGGATTTATTAGTGTTAATCAAAGGATCAACTTTGGGGAATCGTGACAGTATTACATCATGAGGGATAACCTCCACACGACATATCCCACTTTCGTTAAAGGATTGTGTAGACAAATCTTCCTGAAATCATTTTCAACAAATGTCGAACGTTTTAATGACCCTGGTGGTTTCCCTCAGCGTAAGAATGGGCTTGTTTGAACTGCTTTGGCCATGGATTTACTCTTAATCATCCGATAGGGGATCAACTTCGGGATTTCTGACCTTATTATTGATATTTCTTGCCATGTGTTTGCAACCAGCAAGTAATATTACAATCTAAGACAGCATTTCTACACATGATCTGAATTAGATGAGAATTTTTCAAGCAGAGAAAAGACAGACCCGAATACTTTTTTAAGAGCCAACAAAGTTTTGGATAATTGAACATATTCACCAGGTGGATTGTAAGAGACATCTAAAAAGAGTTGTCTGGTAATCGATAGATTTGTCTTATGTGTGGATTTGTCACTTGGGGCACTGATAAATGCAGTGTCTCTTTTGGCATGTCTAGAATTTCATGTACAACTTCAACATCAGAGAATGTAAAATCTATTGGTAGCTAGCTAGACAAAACTTTAGACTCTTGAATTAAAGATGGATCTTGTGGAGGTAAAACTCCTGTTGTTCTCTCTGTATATATCAAACTTTGTGAGTACTTTTAAATTCCTTCCTTGAAAGCATGAGATTCCTGTGTATTCCTTACTTCTGTTGAGGTCCGAGAAATCTAATCATTCAATGTATACTGAGTATGAAAGAAAGATAGAATAATGGGTAAGGAAGATAAGGACATAGATCCCATATATTGCACCTAGAAGCCTTTGGAAGATGTTTTAGTGAGGCTCTTTTAGTGACTATTATTTGACTGCACAATTTCTTAATCATCAAGTCTGCATCCCTGAGTTAAACGGAAAGTTGCTGAAGTATTTCAGCCATAGGTGGCACTTTTCTGATGTGACCGAGGCGTAAATCCAAACCCTTGCCACGTGTTCTCTTTTATAATTAGGGAACACAGAAGGGCGAACAAAAATGCAGAAAGAAGTACCACTATCTTTAAACAAAGACAAAAACTATTCAATATGCATGGTTTGATTCTGAATTGTAATAATGTTATGTAAGTCAAATAAACACATGAACAGGCGTAACTAATGCACCACAAATAAACAAGCACATTTTTTGCAGGAAGCAAACACTCTTATTAAGCAGGCTATTTATGATAACTAAGACAATCATAGATTAGGCATTATTTTCAAAATATTTCACTTCTACATATTGACATTGATTTGTTTGTGAGCATGTAATTTTTCATTTTATTTTTAAACTCCACCTCTTTCCTTACAGTCTACTCTCTGTCTCATCCCAAAGACTTCTGAGTACTACAGACTCCCAAAACTGTTTTCCAAACCTGTCCATCTTTTCTTTCTATTTCTTTTATCCCATTAACATGCAGGCATGCCATCACTCCAAATAACATCTCACACTGTCAATTTACTAATCTATTTAAATGAATGTAACCATATTCAATAAGCTTGAGTAAATGCTTGAGATCTCAAAAGCATACAACTTAACACACTTAAACACAACTATCTAGTTACTATCTATTATAGTGTGCTAATCACTGACTAGAATTCACATTTAGGTCAAATCATGCTTCGTATGAGGCAAGCTGGATGATGGAGGGTCGAGATGACATCAGACACAACCATTCAGCTGGACATAGAGTCTGTTCTGTGGGGATGCTCTTCAGGTAGAGACAGGGGAGAGAGCACAGGTCGTGCCTGCCTGCCAGCCCAGCTGATCCCGCCACGATTAGCATACGGGCCTCGGCAGAAGAGGAGTAAAAGCTCTCCTGCTCCCGTACTAGCGAGCGCTTCGCGTTCTAGTGTTTCGGGAGTTCGAGGGCCCCTGCTTCTGGACTACTCACCATTGCGTTTCTTGTTCACTGCGGGCTGGCGGCATCTTCTACTCCGCTCTTCACGGGTTCGACGGTATCTCCACCACAGCTTCCTGCCTCCCAGTCTCTCTCTGTTTGCTGTTCTCGACGCAACTCCTGCTCCACTCCTAGTTCCGGTCTACACTGCAGTTCCTTGCTCTGGTTCCCAGTAACCTAGAATGGAAAAAAGAAAGAACCCAAACAAACAATGATTCAGCATTTACAGTAACAGTGCTTTCAGCACCTGTGAACAGTTATTTTAAAAAGCAGATAATGGCACACTTTACCTGAGTACTGGTCTTTCGTCCCTGGAGATCTGTCTCTTCTTATTTTTTGATTATATGAATGCTCCTGTGAAGGTAAAAATAGAATACCTCGTCACTCTTCCTGAAGTTAAGGATAAAACAAGGTATTCAAATTTAAACTAGCAAGTTGCTAAATACATTCTTTTGTTTACCCGATCACAGAGGGTTCCTCTCAGTTTAACTTAGGTGGGTATTATTACATGACTTGTTTTATATTTTATTATAATCTTCGGGCACAGTTCTCATTGGTATTTTTTCCTTTCTCCATAGCCAGAATAAATGGAGCTTTTTCCAGACACTTTAAATTGGCACATAAAGGAAGAGGGGAAACACTCAAGTGGTAAGAGAGTCCAAACCCAGCTGAAACATTACAATTTATTTTTAACTTATCATACACTCATATGCATCCTTTATTTTGTTACATTTAGGAACCTTCCCTGATTGACTGACCCTATGTTTTACGAAGAGACATCGGGGGACAATTGTTTTCTTTACCCTTATTTTTTCCCCTCTTCCCCTGCTTACCATTGTTGCTTTGACATTGTTGGGCGCGACTGGTGAATAGAGATAGTTGGGTACTTTCATCTTGAATGTTGCTCCTGCGGAAACATAGGTAAGAGCTTGACAGCACCTTTCAAACCAGATATTGTTTAATATATATATGAGCCCACCGATTTCAATTATCAAGACATATATAGTCAATCTAGTGAATTACTCTGACGACATACAACTTCTTCTGTCTCTGGAAGTGAATCAATCAGTGTCACTTGATAGCTTCCACGAATGTATGCAAAAGGCTGCAGAATGGCTTAAAGATAATTCCCTGCAATTTAATGCTGAGAAAACAGAGGTCTTATGCTGCATGACAATGAAAATCCCTCTTTCCCTCCCGACTAATTTTTGGCCCATTCGCTCAGATTAGCCTCCAATACCCTCAGAGACAGCCCATAATCGGGATGTAGTTTTTGACAACAAATTTAGCCTAGAAGCCCGGGTGAATAAAACTGTGGGAACTTGTTTTTCCCTCATCAGAGCACTATGAAACAGTCTCCCAATGCTCCCTGTCTCGGCCAGAGCCCTAGTGGTAAGAAGTGTCATCCTGTGCCGATTAGATTACTGTAATGCTCTTTTATTAGGTGCCGCAAACATTTTGATTAGGAGACTCCAGAAATTCCAAACAATGGCTGCAAAGCTGGCCGTAAACAGACCACGTAGTTCATCAGCATCCATGTCTCTAAGGGAGCTCCATTGGCACCCTCTGACGCAGAGGGTACTGTTCAAATCGCTCTGTAACATGTTTAAGGCACTACACAGCCTTGGGCCTATCCTGACACAAAACAAATTTAAATGGTATGTTCCAACATGAAGTTTATGGTCTTCATCAGCCAATCTGGTAGGCAGGTCCAGGTTTAAAACAATAAGATTTTGAGGAAGAGCTTTTAGCATCAGAGCAGCTCGACTCTGGAATGAGCTCCCGTCAACCCTAAGACAGACAGAAGATTTCCTACAGTTCAGAAAGAGGCTTTAAACATGGCTCTTTCCAAAGGAGTAAATCAGATCGCTTGATGTTACCCAGAAATTGCTACCTGTCTAGGAATGTGTGTCAGTAGTTGTAATCACATAATACAGCGCAAGGATACCCGAAGGGTGACAGTGCGCTTTATAAATAGACATAACGTAACATAACATATTGAATGGGTCACTTAAAAAGGCAATTGATTTTGATTGCTGCAATGTGTTTATATTATGTGTAGTTTGTTTGGTGTATAGTGATTTGGACAAACTGAAACAATAAACTATTGGTATTGAATATACTGCTGTACTAGATTTGATAGCATTGCTTGCATTACATTCAGTAGGGTGATGGTGGTGTTGTCAAATTATAGTTAAGGGTTCTGGGATGTTCAATGTCAAACTTCTTCACAGTTGATGGTAAGGGAATCTCAGAAAGCATTAGGCATACGTTTGGCACTGAGGTGAGTATCTGCCACTTTTCTTTACAGCAAAATTTAAAAAGGTTTCTTTATAAGGTTTTACATCAGTAGATTGCATGCTGTTGCGAACAGACACCAGCTATAGCCCTTAAAATCCTGCATGACTTTGAATTACTATTTCCCTCCTTTATTTCAATTGCACCTCTGCTTACCCTATATGTCTCTTCTATATATAAACTACTCTTAAATCTCAAGCCTGTCTGTCTTCAGGGTTTTTTTAAACTATTTTAATCATTTGCTTCTCATATATTCCCCTCTAATGAGCACATCCAAGTCACTAACCTACCACAAAGAAACTAATAAACAGAATGGTTTCCTTGAGCAGGCAAGACTAAATTCAATCAGCAATGGACTGACTACTACCTTTGAGCTCCCGGGTAGCGTGCTACTTGCTGTAATGTGCTTTAATGCCTCATCAGAGGTAGTAAGCGTGAAATAAGTATGATTTACAATCGTTTAAACTGTCATTTTCATTACATTTAACTGTACCCGATTTAGGTATAGCCAGATGTCAAATATTATGCACGCATTCTATGTGGTGGCCCTTTCTATATCGTCTTTATTGTACAACTGTTATGTATTTCACATAATTTGGTATTTTGCTTGGGGACAGCTGCTGTTCCTAAAACTTAATGCCACTCACCAACCTTATGAAATGTCACTGCAATGTAATATTGCGATATTCTGCGCTCTATATCTGAAAATTATTGCATTAACAGAAAAATAGGTTAAAATGTTAATAAACAAATTCAAACAAAAATGAATAAATATGGTTTACAATTATTTGGGTCAGTGTGCTGCAACTTAAGGAAACTAAATTAGATCAGGGATCAGACTGTGTCCTTACATACGTAACTGGTGCTCATGTACAGCTCTCCAACATATTTGGGTCGAGTTTGTGCTATATAAATCTGCAACAAAAAAACACTAGCATTTGCAATGCAATAGGTCTCGCATTTTTTAGAGTTAGAGCTATTTGCGTTGAAAATCACAATGTCTTTTACCTATGTGTTTTGTTTTGGAGTGTAGTGGATGTATGAAGAGAGATGCAGCTGCAGCTCTGTCTAGAGGACTAAGAATATGGGAACTACCATCAGGAACAGAGACACAGCTGCAGCACTGCCTAGAGAACTTAGAATGTGGCAACCATTGACTGGGCCAGAAAAGCAGCTGCAGCATTGCCTAGAGGACTTAGAACGAGGAATTACCACTGGGAACAGAGACGCAGCTGCAGCACTGCCAAGAGGACTTAGAATAGGGAATTACTGATAAGACCAGATAAGCAGCTAGCAACACTGTCTAGAGGACTTAGAATAAGGAAATACTGACTGGATCAGAGAAGCAACTGTAGCTCTGTCTAGAGAAAATAAAATGGAGGAATTACTGATTTGACCAGAAAAGCAGCTAGCAGCTGCCAGTTGACCTTCAGTTATTGAACTGTGCTGGAATGAACATGCATGTTAAATAAACATCTGTGCCTGCCAGTTCATCCAGCACCTAAATTAAAGTCAGTCACCACACCGGAGGCAGACTGCCACGATACGCTCCCTGTGTTCGCGTGTCCACCACCAGGGGGCCACATAGTGGGACTTTCCAGTCTTCTAATAAGCTTCCAGACCCTCCCCTGCATGCATATCCTGACTTCCAGCCATTTGGACACTTATTGCGAATTGACATCCATTACTTCACCTTCTGTGGAAATCACTGTTGTGGCCAAGACTCCTGTGGGCATAATTAAATACTGAGAGCTGAGCGGAGTGGAAGGCAAGGGACAGCAGATTCGGACGCCACGGACATTCCGGGACGACAACTCCCAGGGGACCAAGCGTGACGCTAACCAAACGCATCACTGTAAGCGCCCGGAGGCGCTTAAAACCAACCAGCGCCTCCCGCAGCGCACGCGCGAAGCCCGGGCCAAGGGCGGGCCCGTCCACGCCCGTCCCAGCCCAAAAGAGCCCGGGCTGGGCCATCCCTCTGATATTTACCACCGGGGGCTGCCACCACAAGGTACTGAAGTCAAAAATGTATTTTGCCAACAGTAATCTATCTGTCACTAACTGCATAGTGAGTTGGAACCTTTATCAGCACTAATACATCATGACTAAGCGTAAGGGACCGGTGGGCACCTTGGATGCCTTTATTGTCAGGGCCAAGAGTATACTCACCTACGAGATTGAGCTCACTGAAAGACGTTTGTCCTTAGATCTTTTAACTGCTGAAAGACGAGCATCCCTGGATGCGCTTAACCAGGGTGACATCATTCATCACCGCCTTTCTCTGACACCTCATTTGTAGACTTTACCTGAGGTTGCGCCCCCTCCATCGACAATGTTGCTGATAACCGATTCCCCTTCTATCGGGTCACCTATTGGCCACAGAATTACAACACGGGCGCGAGCCTCTAAAACTTTGGCCCGAATAAATCATCAGAACCCGCGGCAAAACGGAAACGGGTTGCCCCACCAAACTTAAACTTAAAAACGTTTCCAAAACCTTAAGAAACACGGCTCTTCCTACACATGCAGTGAATACCTGTTCTACGGGCACTCAGACTGATGACGCTCTATTTACTCCTAATAAAGATAATTTTATGGACGCCTTGGAGTCTAGAATGAGAACCATGATGAGCTATACTAAGGCCCTATTTGGGAAGAACCTCAGCTCTTTGCTAGACAGATATGAACATTTGGATCATTTGGTCAGCCCAGATTCTCCCACAGAGAGACTTAGAGGTCGCCCCTCCACCTTACCTATTAATCATGTTACGGAGGCTGACTGTTGTCATACGTGCTCCAAAATTCAGGACCTTATTGCCTTAAACTCTGCTGTTATTATTGGTTCTACTTCAGAGGCTCGCATTGAGCAGCCTCCACCCAGGCATCTTTGGAATCTGGTAACCATCTTACTAATGTTACTGGGCACAAGGACTTCCCAGTCAATGCAAGATCGGTGACCCCTAATGAACTTCCCAGAACTGATGTTTTGAATCTTTCTCCTGCTTCCTGTCCTTATGTTTTGATTCTGGCAGGTGCTCCTTGTTTGAAACATAATGTTAATGAGGCATGGCTAGATTTTCGGAATAAGTGTGTGAACTGGCTTAAGAAATATAAAGGTTTTAACTCATCTAACCTACATGATATCTTAATGGTGCGCAGAGTGGGGTGGGTTGGCCAATCCCCCAAAAACATTAAGGGAGATTGCATTGTTATTAATTGCCGTAGCCCTCATTTGGTTTGTAACATCTTATCATCCAGGGAGCACACATTTACTGTACAGACTGACATATGCACCCTCCCTCTGGGTTATTTTTACAAACCCCTGGCATGCCCCCACCCCAATGAACATGTAGCCGTATCTTTAGCGAATCGCTTTTCTGCATTGTCAGATCTGGATATTCCTGACTGACAACTACACCCACAAAGTCATAATACCCAACGATTAGGAAAAGTTGTCAATAAAGTTTTCCCCTTTGGGTGAACTTAAGAGCAAACCACAGTTTTATACTAGACATACAGAGAATTCACCAACTTTAACACAATAAGGAGCAGTAAATGATAAACATGAATCAGTCATACAAAAAACCTTGTACATTTTATTTAGGTAGATTTAAAGCAATTTAAAAAACAGAATATTGTGACACATCATAAATTCGTTACATAAAAAATGGGACAGTACATAAGGAAAATAATTCCAATTAAAAAGGGGAGAAAAAGAACACCAGTTCAATGAATTGATGAGATTTACTCCAAGTTGTATATTCAATTCCACAATTATAGGAGTTTCTTATCTCTATCACTTAGTGCTTCTCCACCACAAAGTGCATCGACGTGTTTCGGTTATGGCAAATAAATGTTCAAGGCCAAAAACCTTCCTCAGGATTAAAATAATAATATCCCACTTAAACACAATATCTGAAAGTAAAAATAAACAAAATAAGATATACAACATATGACTGTCTAAATTCAACATAAGGACATGATATGCAATACTGCTCCTCAGAACATCTAACATTCACTACATACATCTGTGGATTTTGGTTACATAAATTTTCATTATACATTCGAAGTGTCACCAGGAACATGTGTAGACATTAGTCACCGAATGATCTAAGCATTAGTAATAAATAGGTGACTGCTCTCAATTTACCGCACCTATTTGGATCAACGTGTATTGAATCTCAAGGCAATCGGTAACACAAGGTACTATTAGTACACCAATGTAATATAAGTGCAAAAAATGTATACATAGATTATAGGAATAGTTTACCTTGATGATTATCAAGCGAATGTTGCTTACAGTCAACCGCTTCTAATAATCGACCACCTTCAAGATGTATCTACAAAGGTTGACGAATAGTTAATATTGTGCTCAATATTAACTTTAAATGCACTGAAATACCTATCTCCAAGTTATAAGACAGGGCTGAGACCAATCTATATCATAAGGTATTATTTAGATATCAGAGTATAGAGTTCTCAAAAGGCATCTAATTAGGATGCATAGCTTTTAGTTAATCTAACAAATACTCAGTTTTAAACAATGTCCCATAGCTCTTATAATTATAAACGATGGGAAAAAGCCGGTCAATTACACAGCTAAAGGTCAAAATGGCAGGTACCTCAATTAGGGATAGTACCATAAGGTAACACGATATGCATTTGTGATATTTGAGGCTGGCCTCTAAATGTTTAAAAACATTTCTAATTACTCAAAGTCCCAACCGCTATGTACTCGGTATATGTAGAAATGAGGGGTCTGCAGCTAAAGATAGTCGCTATGCCAGAATATAAACCATTCACTGCAAACGATTAAAAAGCCATTTAGTAATGTAAAGGATGAATTACCATCGAAATAATGGTAATGTGCATATAGAAATATACTGCAAATTTTCTTCAGAGACGTCACAATCACGTCTCATATATTGGGGACCGACGGGATGCTATTGTCCTCGTTCCTAGTCCGACTGCCCGCAGCCTAGGGGATACCGAAGGAGACACGGGATTAATACTAAAATAGTCCATGTAGCGTCTCCAAAGGAAAACCAGCTACCCCTGAACTTCCACATACCTGCTAGTTAGACGACTTGGACCGCAACGTGGGGTACTGCGTAATGTCTTCTCCGCTATTGCCAGACGCATTTGGGACTGCGGCTTTTATGTTAAAAAAAACGCGCATCGTTATAATCGGCTTCCGGTTGAGAAAATACTTCCGGGTTAATAGGCTAGGTGATAAGGGAATATTCAATGACGGACTAAAATCGCCTAGCGTATTTTGTACAGCGATTTGTAAATAAATCTCAAATTGCGATATTTTTTACAATTATGGCAACTAAATTGTAGAAACATATGAGCAATACTGCATATTTATGTTACATTTCCAGATAACGATAAGACACATATTATAATTACTTGCAAGTATCATTTTTTCTAATATTGGAACAGTGCACATATATACTTAGGCACGACCATCTATACATATATTAATTCATATTCATACTATAAAGGCAAGATTGAATAACATTTGCATTTGTACATGTGTTAATTCATATTCATACTATAAAGGCAAGGTTGGATAACATTTACCATCCATCTGTAAGCACCGGCAAAAATGCACCATAAAATTATAAGAATGACCTCTTATCCTATACATTGTGTTCTAGCTAAATGAATAACAGATGTTCCATTTACATTATTAATTTTCGGTCGTAGTCTCCTGAGATGTAAAATAGTACATGACAAGTATCTGATGCAATGGTCCGTACCAGATAGTCTGGGAGATAACAATACTGTTGACACTACATGAAACAATTTGTATGTACATTTGTCCTCCTTTTGTGGACATTCAACTCTCATAAATACATAGTTACTGTTAGAAACGGGACCCTGGCTGGCCAAGGCTCACGCCAAGGTCAGTCAGGGATCACCACTTCTAAGTCAGGGCAAGGGAGTCACACACCAAGGTAACCCCTGCTCACCCTCTAGGTAACGTGGCGCGAGCAGCAAGGCTAAACTTGGAGGCGGTATGAGTTAAGTATTTGCGCACGCACCCCAGCAACAACACCCAAGGCCCACCACAAAGGAAACTCCACACAAGGTTATATAAAAAATAGCCTTTGTATTATAATAAAAACACATTAGATAACACACGCAAACTTTAATATGTGCCAGAGGCACGGGCAGAATTTACAAGGGAATTATGTACAGGACAGGGCCACATGGACCACTGTCAGGGGTAGGCACTTGTTAAAAATAATACTTGTAGGTATACACTTAGCACATACACATAGAATGATTAGCACCAAAATAGTACATGTAGCACACAACCAGTAATCACTGGAAAAGAGTAAATACCTCCTACGCAACCCTAAAACACTGTAGGAAAATCACGCAGGGAACTAGGGCCTTATCATCAGGACCTAAGGAAGGAATACAAACACCTAAGCATGTCACTCTTAGGAAAGGGAAGGAAACCTAAACATAAAATGGGACATCAACAATCCTCTATGCAGGTCAGCAAAGTGGATAAACATAAAGTGGGACGTCAACAATCCGCTATGCAGGGCACACCTAACAAAGGGGATAAACATAAAGTGGGACATCAACAATTGCACATGAGGTATTAAACACATTCAGAGGTGCAGGTTAGAACTTTTGCGCAAGAATCACATACAAAGAAATCACAATGCGCAGGGTGCACATAGCACAACACTCGAAATGTCCCTCAGGCCAACTGGCCTCGAAAGGAGCGGGATGCCCTGAGTCTCAGTGTCAGGGGGTCTGCGCAGGCAGCACAGAACACAAAGCCTAAACTTAGCAACTGTCCACTAAGTGCTGGAAAGTTGTAAATCAGAACTGGGCAAACGTTGGAGCCAGGTGGGCTCAAGAACAAAGGTGAACAAGGAGCCTCTCAGGGGCTCGCAAAGCAAATGCGCGAATTAGAGCTTAAGCGCTCTCACAATAATGAATTGCCCCAGAGCCTCTCTCAGGGCTCTAAAGCGATGTGGCCAAGGAGCCTCTCTGCACCCACAAAGAATTGCTGCCACATTGGAGCGGCCCTCAGCCAACTGGGGCCGCTCGAAGAAATGCCTCCCAGGAGCCTCGGGGCTCCACACAACAAGAATGCGGGCGTCGTGGGAGTCCCTCACGGGGGACTCAAAAACAGGTAATGCCCCCAGGAGCCTATCGAGGCCCCGCACAGCAGCGCGCGCGAGATCGCGCTACGGGGGAGGGGCAGACACCTGCAATGTGTCCCGCGGCCCCTCTCCCTCCTCGGCACTCACCGGCTGTTCTGCTGGCGGGACGGCTCCTCGGCGGCTCTGCTGGGGCCGCGGGCGGGCTCCGCCGCTGGTCTCTCGGCTCTTCTGCCACTCCGGGGCTCTCCTCTCAATCGGGAGCCTCGGGAAGACGCGCCGGCCGCTTCCTGCTTCTCTAGCCTGGCGCTTTCCCGCTGTAATCCGCCTGACTTCCTCTGGGGCCGCCAATGGCAGCGCGGCCCTGGAGGTCAGGAGGCGGGACTTCCGGGTCGCGGTAGGCAGTGGCCCGGCAACAGTTTCGGATGCTCCTGGGCTGCGGCGGTGATCACAGGGCAATGCCGGGTGGGCACCGGCACGTAATTAATAAAATATAAGCGAGGCAATGCCGGGTGGGCTCCGGCCTTAAAATAAAGTATATGCGAGGTGGGCACTCGCTATGCCGAAAATCGGCAATTCCAAACGGGCAGATGCCGGGTGGGCACCGGCTGTACCACGAGCGCTCCCCAGTGCTCGGGGACAAAGGAAAGCGTTCTCTAGCGCCAAGAGAAGTGCGCCCAGCGCTACAAGGAAAATAAAGCGCGCCTAGCGCTATAAATCAAACTAAGAGCGCTTCCAGGCACAGCAAAGCTCCAGCAAGGTCTGGAGGCAGGCAGAGGGGCAAGGCAGGGCCAGAGCCAGCACACTGGGTCTCCAGGCAGGGAGACAGCCAAGTGGCAGTCCTCTTGGCTCCAGCAGCAGCAGCAGCCCCCTCTGGCAAGGATCCACAAGCAGAACCAAGGACGGACAAATTGTATGGGGACACAGCCCCTTCTTATACAGTAAAATCCCTTTGTCTCAGGGGTGCAGGGTGGGGGAAAACCAGTCGCAGCTGGTTTTGAAGTACTCTGTTTACCTCAACCACCCTCTCTATTCACTGGCAGGGCTAGGGACATCAGTCGCACTACAGGGGGTAAATCCAGCATTGTGTGGGGAAGGTCCAGGCCCATCAGGGACCAGGTGCACTCCTCCCAAGCCATCAACATGCTAATCTCACACTCACCACCGGGCAGACCCATCCAGCCTTCCTGGAGCCAGGCTCACCAGCCGGCTCCAGCCAATCACACTGCAGGCATATTTTACATTAATATGCCAAGTCCTAGAAATGGCATTTCTACACATGACACACACATACCACATACACCATTGCGAAGCATTCATTCCCACGAACTCGCACATACCAAATTCGAGCATGCACTCCCCACGCATCAGGAACTACTAGGGACACAGACATTCCCCATGCATCCCAATGGGAGAGCAGGCCAGCCTAACTACATGCACGCACTTTACTCTGGGACACAGAGAAAAAGTGTGCACAGACCAGAAAATCATCCACACAGATCACAGATCTAAAGCAAAAAGATTAGGGGTGAACCTGCCTTAAGGGCCAAGTCCAACAGTTACTATAACATTATGCTACACTATATGCCAGCTATTTACAACAAATGATAACCCTTAGTTACCTACTTATTGAACTCACATAACAATGTGGATGATTGCAGAAAAGGTACCATATAGTTCTTATTACTTGAGAAGCACCTAAACAACAAAGTATTTGGCCATATTTACTCCATGTATGGATACATATATAGACCAAAGACTAATCAAGCTCATGGTTATAGTTATTAGACAGGTCTAATGAGACGCTCCCATTCCTCTTTTGAGTTCAAACCCTTTCTTACAGTATTTAAGAATGAAATATGCCATTGTTCACATGATTTTCGTTTCGATTGCATATTTCCACCTCTTTTACCGATGACTATTTTTTCAAGAATAAACCATGTGAAATTATTTTCACCATGGCCTACTTCCAGAAAATGTTCCACTAATGGTGCAGTAATTTTCCTAGTTTTTATGGCTGATCTATGTTCCTGAAACCTTGTCCTGGCTTCTCTTCCGGTTTCTCCAACTTAGCCCAGTCCACACGGGCATTGCAGTAAATACACTATATTTTTACTCCTACAATTCGTGAAGCTCTTGGATTTTAGCACATGTCCATTAAAGTTAATCTCCTTTGCTTGTACACATTGCGGACATATATTACAAGTACCGCATTTGTAATTTCCTAGCGCTATGGTTTTGATTAGAGTTCTTTGACAAGGCTGTAGTGCTTCTCTGTATGTATGAACTAAGAGATCACGTAGATTCTTGTTTTTCTTAAATGCGAACATGGGTCTCTCAAGTTTATTTAAAATATGCCAATTTTTATTCACAGCATTTTTGATTTGATTGCTTAAATTTGAAAACTGACTGACAAAGACAATCTTTTTGAGTGGTTCCTTCTCTCTTTTCTCCCCATTTTTATTATTAACAAGTGCCTCCCGGTCATAAAACCTATCCCTTTTCAGGGAGTGTGAAAGGAGTTTTTTAGGGTAACCCCTATCTCTAAATTTCTTTTTCAGGATTTCAGAATGTTTATAAAAATCATTTAAATTGGAACAATTCTGTCTAGTCTCAGAAACTGGCTAAATGGGATACTCTCTCTTTGAGTTTTGGGGTGAAAACTTGTAAAATGCAATAGGGTATTTTTGGCTGAAGGTTTCGTATAGAGTTCAACCTCCAGGATGCCCTCTGCATCTTTGATGGTAATATCCAAGAAGTCCACTTTGGATGTACTATACGATGACGTAAATCTTAGATTCAAGTCACCAAGGTTCAGCCACCTAAGAAAGTCTTCCAGCATGTCTGTTGAGCCTTCCCACACACAAAAATGTCATCAATGTAGCGGTACCAGCCCGCTACATTCTCATAAAAAGGTGCTAACTCATTGTAAATGTGTTTGGTCTCAAATGCTCCTACGTAAAGGCATGCCAGACTGGGGGCACATGTGGCCCCCATGCTGGTACCCTTCAGTTGTTTAAAGAAGTCTTCCTTAAATAAAAAAAAATTATTAAACAGGATGAGTTCAATACATCTCACGATGAACTCCTTACTTGCTCCGCCCAGATCTTGGGATTCTAATAATTCATCGATGACATGTACTGTATCCCTTTGGGGAATGTTAGTGTAGAGAGACTCAATGTCTAGGGTAACCAGACACTGAGTCTCTCCACAGAACTTTTTTCCTTCTATCAGCGATATCATGTGGGCAGAATCCCTCACATGGGACTTAAGACCACAAACCATAGGTCTTAGGAAGTGATCAACGTACTTACTAATCGGTTTAAGGAGGGAATCAATGCTACTCACTATTGGTCTCATAGGAGGATCCACTGGGTCCTTATGGACCTTTGGTAGGCCATATATAGCCGGAATTCTGGGTTCACTGTTATTAAGAAACTTAAACTCCTCATCGCATATCCAGTTATTAGTTTTGGCTTCATTCAAAAGATCAAAGCAGTCTTTAGATACTTTAACAATACTACTGCCATTGATGCGTATATAGTGTTCTTTAACTTCGAGGAGTTCATACATCCTTCTATTGTAATCCATGGTGTTAAAAAGGACAATCCCTCCTCCCTTGTCCGCCGGTTTAATGGTAAGGGAGTTATCATCTTTTAAGGAATTTAGGGCAGATCTCTCTTGTATGCTGATGTTATAAGCATTTGGTTTTTTTGCTTTACACACTATATTATGGATATCGCTTTCCACTGCAGTCTCAAAAGCTTCTATATTTTTACCAACCATCGTAAGCGTGGGGGTAAAAGATGATTTGGGTTTAAGACCAGAAATGTTGGTCCGTTCTCTAGGTTCTCCCTCTTCGAAAGGAAACACAAGAGATTTTCCCTCTCTATCCCAACTGCCAGGAAATGTAAGTGATTTCCCTTCCCTAACCCCCACCGTTTATGCAGATCAACCTATACTTAATAGGATAGCAGCACCTAATGATTTTAATGTTTTGTCCTGGAACATAGCAGGCCTAGAGTCAAGGCTAGAAGATCCAGAGTGGCTTAGTCTAATAAACCAGCAGGATATTGTAATGTTTCAGGTAAGCATGGGCGGAAAATCCGTTTCGCTCGCGGATTTTGCGGATTTTCGGTAAATTCGCAATCCGCGAGATTTGCGAATCTCCCGCAAAATCCGCAAATCCGCGAGCAGCGGATTTTGCTCGCACTGTTCGCACTGTTCGCGTGAGTTCGCGCCCCGCGAATAAGTGCAAAATTGCAGAAATACGATCTTAGCAAAACTGAAACTACTTACCAGGTTCAAAAGTTCAGGCTCATCATTAGTAGCCATTTCCTGTAGTGCTTCCTGAGGGGCCCCTCCAGAGTTCAGTTGCCAGTTGAAACTATTATGTGACCCTGCTCTGAACCTCAGAATAGTTACACATATGCCACAAAGGTCCTGAATTACAGCTAAGGGAGACAAGCAGGAGCCAGGCTGGAAGTTCAAATCCATTAATCAGCCCCTAATTCATTATTGTCAGTTGGGGCAGGGCAGGTGTTGTAACTAATTTTGCAACAATGAAAGCACTTAGCAAGTGCAAAAGATCACTAATCAGGAAGCACTAAGGAAGCAGGTGCCAGCTAAAAAAATATTCTGTGACACATTAATCAGCCCCAAATTAATTCAGGTCACTTGAGGCAGGGAAGGTGTGCTTGCGTTGCCACAATAATGTACACTGACTGGACAACCAGAGGGTGCTGTGATGAAACAGAGGGTGGCATGGGTGGGCCAGAGGGTGGCATGAGTAGTCAGAGAGTGGCAGTGGTGACATAGAGTGGCAGTGATGAAGAAGAGTGTCC
This sequence comes from Lissotriton vulgaris, assembly GCF_964263255.1. NCBI lineage: Eukaryota > Metazoa > Chordata > Amphibia > Caudata > Salamandridae > Lissotriton > Lissotriton vulgaris. The sequence goes on from NC_141695.1 coordinate 933,161,608, forward strand.
CAAACAGGCTGGGCACGTAGAAACAACAAGTTCGCGAAACTTGCGACCCGACAGGTAAGTTCGCAATTTGCGAAATTGTACAAAACCCTCGCAAACTGGCAGAAACCCGTGCAAACACACAAAAAAAAAAATCCGCAAATTCGCGAGAATTCGCGGATTTTGCGGATTGCGAGTTCGCAGATTCGCAAAATTTGCCCATGCTTAGTTTCAGGAGACCTGGGCTACCAAGGAGCTGCACGTTAATGGGTTTCTCTGTTTTAACTTCCCAGCTGTTAAATTAAGCTTGGGACGCCCGTCTGGGGGACTCTCTATTTGGATCAACATCGCCGCCGCCGCCGGGAGTTTTGAGTACATCCCTACAGATAATTTACATTTCCAAGCCTTATTTTTTAAAAGGAAGGTTTATGTTTTTTCTGATCAATTTTTATAATATTGATTTTAACATGATTCCAAATAGGAATTTTATTGCTTTATTTACATTTATTGCTAAACTAGAAACTATGCAAGATTATGAGAAAGCTGATGGCATTTTGCTGGGCGCGGACTTCAATGCTAGGCTCAATAACGCCCCCTCGCATATTAGGAGTAAAGAGCAAGGCACTTCCCATCGGAGGGGTCTCAAGTTGCGTTCTTTCTTGAGCTCCCACAATTTGGAAAATGCCTTAATTACAGCTGCTAAATTTTTATTGAATGCACAGTTTGTGCCAACTTTTAGAGGCAGGGGGTGTTCGTCAATTATAGATTATTTTTTTTATCTCACCTCGCCTTGCCGACCGCCTAATTGAAGGCATTGTTATCCCAATGAGCCAGGGGCACCATAGCCCCATCAAGGTGATTATGAGACTGGAATCACGACCGATCATAGAAAGGAAATGTGGCGCCAGGAACTTATCACCCTCAACCGATAATCTTAGACTCAGATGGTGGGGTATTAATATAAAGGAAGTGTTTGGTGTCCTAGTAAGAGACAACCTATGCCTCTTTAACTCATGCTTGTCAGATACGGCTCCCCATCCTAAGGCTGTCTGTGATTTTGTTAAGATTTGTTCAGCCTCCAAGTCTCTACTATCAGTACCACAAAGGGAAATTAAATCAGACCCGAGATGGTTTAACTCTGAGTGTTCAGCAGCAAATAGAAAATTACATAGGGTATTGTCCTTTAAACCTATTTGTCCTATTGCTGTGAGAGAAGCTAGAAAAAGGTCTAAGACAACAATTAATAAAAGGAAAAATGACATCCTTGAAGATCGCTGGGATGCATTAGCCAGAGCAGCCGACCTAAGAAAGGGTGACGACTTCTGGGCCGCTGTTAAGGACCTACGTAGTTCAAGTCAATTTCTGACCCCGATTAGCTGTACTATCACAGGTGAAGCATGGGTGGATCATTTTGCTACCATCTATGCTGCACCAATTCCTAGGCTAGTCCCAGTGTCCTTCTCCAAACCACCGAGGGTTGATATAACCCTAGCAGAGGTAGAAGACAGCATCACTCAGAGCGCAGGGAATAAGGCACCTGGCCCTGACGGTCTACCAATTGATATTAATAAATTAAATTTGGAAATTTGGGCCGCACTTCTTTTAAATGTTTTTAATAAACTCACGTCCGCTCCCCTCCCTCCCACCTGGTCATCAAGCATTATCGTTCCTATTTTCAAGAAGGGAGATCACTCTCAACCGAGCTGTTATAGACCCATCTCCCTTATTGATAACACTTTAAAAATTCTTGGTAGGATTTTATATAACAAGATTTTAAGCTGGGTCGAGGACAATGGAATTTTGGAACGCTGTCAATTGGGCTTCAGTAATAAAGTAGGAACCATTGAACAGTGCCTTAATCTAAACCTTATCCTAAGCAAATATAATATTGCACGTAAATCAGCACTTTATCTTGCCTTTATGGATCTGTCCTCTGCCTTCAATCTTGTGAATAGATCGAAACTCTAGACAGCCCTTTTAAATTATGGTTTGGACGAATCACTTGTGCATTTTTAGTTGCACAAAGATCTTAATGCTTGCGTGAGGATTGGCCAGGGGGGTGAAGTGACTAAAGCAATAAAAGTCAACAGGGGAGTAAGACAGGGTTGCGTGCTGGCTCCTCTTCTTTTTATTATCTATATTAACGGGCTGCACAAACCCTAATTGAAATCACACATGACGTTCCCAAAATAATGGGTAAACCCCTCCCTGTTTATTATATGCGGACGATGCAGTGATCATGGGCCGCACTCTGAGGGCTTTATGCGCTCTGGTCAAGGGGTTTACTGACTATATGGAGTCCCTTGATTTAAAAACTAATTTAAAAAATCTTTTATTATGTCCTGTGGCCCCAAAAAATGACAGCTGGGCTGCATTTCTGTGGGCACTGATAAGCTTTGGTCTACTAATAGTTTCCCGTATTTAGGGATAGTCTTTGCTGCGAACAACTCCTGGACTGAACACATTGCCTATTCCAGGGGCAGGTTCTCAAAGGCCATTAATTCTATCCTCAGCTTACCGCGCCCAAAAAATGCAGGTTCCTTAGTGGTAACTTTAAAGATTTATAAAGCTCAATGTATTCCGGTCGCCACATATGGAGCAGAGGTTTGGGGCATTGCCAAGATCTCAACCATACAGTATGAGGAGAACAGGTTTCTGAGGAAGACACTTTGTGTTCCTATTTCTACTTCCCAATATGTCTGCCACGAAGAACTGGACGTTAACTTTATTGAAGACTTTGTTTGCGCACGCCCTGCTCTCTTCTGGCTTTCTATTTGGAAAAACCCTGCGGCACTACTCACAAACGATATTATCACCGATTGTTTGAACTATGATAAGTGCATGGACATTCCCTGGCTGTCGGGAGTGTATAATAGTCTTAGTAGCATTAATAAAGGGAGTATTTTCAATAACCATACTGTTAATGTCCTCCCACCTAAAAACGACTTGCCACATTCTTTATACACACTGTATGCCAGGGAAAGATCCCACAGGGAATCTCTGAAGAAAACGGTCTCCTCTTACTTGTCTTATGCTTTTTTGATTCCACCATTGCCCCGCTATCTGACACTCCCGATGAGTCACTGGGAGCGTAGCTTATTTTTTTGCCTCAGGGCTGGCACTATTAAATTTGCACTTTGTTTCCCCCTTGGCCATCATAATGAACTTGATTCCCTGCCTTGCGATGGCATGAGCGGACAATCCGTATTGCACTTTTTATTCTTTTGCAAATTTTACATGAAATATATTAAATGGTTTTTAATTCCGTATTTTAGAAAATGTAAACCTATTAGCTTGGAAAATGCTTATTTGATGATGTTAACTCTGTATGATGATGAAATTATCTTTCGCACTAGCACTTTTTTGCGTATAGCCGTTCGAGCAAGACAGACGATGTTTGATCCATAATTTCGGCCTTTTTGTATATGTATTATGGTGATCCTTTTATTTTATTATTATGGTGTTTTTAATGTACTGTTTTTCGCTTCTTATGTACTGTACTTTTGTGGATACCTGGATATCCGAATAAAGTTTTCTGATATGATATGATATGACATCCATTCCCAATCCATGCCGGGTTTTGTGAAAGCCAGCCTGCTTATACTTGAAGTAAGCCTACTCATGTCTGAAACTCCATTACCCAGAATTCCCTGCTCACTGCTTTGTCTCCACCCCTGCAGGCCAAGGATGGGTGGAGAAATTCAGCTCACCTGTGGCTCGCTGCTGCTAGCGGGCTCACACCTGATGCATATGATTACTGTGAGCTCTTTTAAGCCCCAGCTCCCTTCAGGCCACGGTTGGTCATTGTAGCTGTTTACTGGTGAGACCGATGCTTGTTTCCAGTGCTCCCTGAGCTTTTGCTATTGTTTCCAATGTTTCCTGAGCTTTAGTTATGCCTTGTTTCTGTCCTGCTGCTGTTTTCCTTGGTCAATCAATCAATCAATCATAATATTTGTATAGCGCGCTACTCCCCCAGAGGGGTCTCAAGGCGCTGGGGGAGGGGGGTCCGTTACTGCTTGAAAAGCCAGGTCTTCAGTTGCTTCCTGAAGGAGCGGTGGTCCTGGGTTAGCCGAAGGTGGATGGGGAGGAAGTTCCATGTCTTGGCTGCCAGGTAGGAGAAGGATCTTCCTCCGGCGGTGGCTCTGCGGATGCGTGGGACGGCGGCGAGTGGGAGGCTGGTCGACAGTAGCTGGCGGGAGGGAGCGTAGAAGGTCAGGCGGCTGTTGAGTTACTTGGGGCCCAAGTCGTGGAGAGCCTTGTGTGCGTGGGTGAGGAGTCTGAACGTGATCCTCTTGCTGACGGGGAGCCAGTGCAGGTCTCTCAGGTGGCCGGAGATGTAGCTGTGTCGGGGGATGTCCAGGACGAGTCGTGCGGAGGCGTTCTGGATGCGTTGGAGTCTTTTCTGAAGTTTGGCTGTGGTTCCGGCGTAGAGGGTGTTTCCGTAGTCCAGTCCGCTTGTGACGAGTGCCTGGGTGACCATCTCCCTGGTTTCGGTGGTGATCCATCGGAAGATCTTTCGGAGCATGCGCAGGGTGTTGAAGCACGATGATGAGACGGCGTTGACTTGTCTGGTCATCGAGAGGGAGTCCAGGAAGAAACCCAGGTTTTGTGCGTGGTCCGTTGGCTTGGGAGTGGTGCCCAGGGCAGGGGGCCACCAGGAGTCGTCCCAGGCGGAGGGTGATGATCCCAGGATGAGGACGTCCGTCTTCTCTGAGTTCAGTTTCAGGCGGCTGTTCTTTATCCATTCGGCGACGTCTTTCATCCCTTCATGTAGGCTGGTTCTGGCGGTGGCTGGGTCATTGGTGAGGGAGAGGATCAGCTGGGTGTCGTTGGCGTAGGAGATGATGTTGAGGTTGTGTTGGCATGCGATGGCTGCGAGGGGGCTCATGTAGACGTTGAAGAGGGTGGGGCTGAGCGATGATCCCTGTGGTACGCCGCAGAGGACTTCGGTGGCCTCGGATCTGAACGGGGGGAGGCGGACTCTCTGGGTTCTTCCGGCGAGGAACGAGATGATCCACTCCAGTGCCTTCTCTTGGATTCCGATGTTGCTGAGGCGCTGCACTAGGGTGCGGTGGCAGACAGTGTTGAACGCTGCGGAGAGGTCCAGGAGGATGAGGGCCCCTGTTTCCCCATTGGCGAGCAGGGATCTGATGTCGTCAGAGGCCGCGATGAGGGCGGTCTCGGTGCTGTGGTTGGCTCGGAAGCCGGACTGCGAGTGGTCGAGGGAGCCGTTTGTCTCGAGGAAGGCGGCGAGCTGTCTGTTGACGGTCTTCTCGATGACTTTGGCAGGAAAAGGGAGGAGCGAGATGGGGCGGAAGTTCTTGAGGTCGGAGGGGTCCGCTGTTGGTTTCTTCAGGAGGGCGCTGATCACGGCGTGCTTCCAGCTTTCCGGCAAGGTGGCGGTGTTGAAGGAGGCGTTGATGATGTCCCGGAGTTGGAGTGCGATGATGGAGTCGGCCTTGTTGAAGACGTGGTGGGGGTAGGGGTCGGTTGGGGATCCGGAGTGGATGGTGTTCATCGTGCGGGTGGTGTCTTCGGTGCTGACCGGGGCCCAGGCCCAGAGGGTGGTGGTGGGGGGCGTTGGTTCAGTGGTTGGGTGCGTGGTTGGTGCGCCGATGCTGTTGTGTATTTCGGCGATCTTGCGGTGGAAGAACGAGGCGAGTGAGTCGCAGAGGTCTTGCGAGGGAGTGATGTAGTTGTTTCCGGCGCTGGGGCTGGAGAGCTCTTTAACGATGCTGAAAAGTTCCTTGCTGTTATGGGCATTGTCCAGTTGTTCTTTGAATGCTGTCTTCTTGGTGGCGCGGATCAGCTGGTGGTGTTTGCGGGTGGCGTGCTTGAGGGCAGTCATGTTGTCTGTGGTCTGGTCGTTGCACCATGTTTTCTCGAGGGTGCGGCAGTTCTTCTTGGAGTTCTTAAGTTCGTCGGTGAACCAGGAGGCTTTCTTGCTGCCGTATCTGTTGGGAGGGGTCTTCAGAGGTGCGAGGTCGTCTGCGCTGTTGGTGATCCACTGTGTGAAGTTGCTGGCTGCTATGTTGGGGTTTGTTGTGCTGGCGGGAGGGTTCTGGCTGAGGGAGGTGGTGAGCTGGTCGGCGGTGATCTTGTTCCAGTTCCTGTGAGGGACCTGTTGCGGGTAGTTGTGGGTCGTGGTTCTTCTGAAGCTGAAGTGGACGCAGCTGTGGTCAGTCCAGTGTAGTCCGGTGGAGTGGCTGAAGGAGATGTGCTTGCTGGAGGAGAATACTGGGTCAAGCGTGTGGCCGGCGTAGTGGGTGGGGGTGTTCACCAGTTGCTTGAGACCGAGGTTGGCGAGGTTGTCCAGCAGGGCGGTGGTGTTGCTGTCCTTGTTGTTCTCCAGGTGGAAGTTGAGGTCCCTGTCCCGGAGTGAGTGGGGACTGGGGAATCGGACGAGACTCTTCTGCTATTGTAGTGACCCTGGAGGTACGATCACGAGAAGCAGAGCCAGAGAACTTGAAAAGACTTTTAAGGGAAGGTTTTATTTGCGTATAGGTTTTTCGACTCCGACTTGTAATGCGTTCTCTGGCGAATGCTGCTGGATCAAATGCCGGGCTGCGAGGGGTATCCAGCGTGCCTCGGATGTCGGGTCAGCTCATCCTTAGGGCCATGGGTCTCCGTATGCAAGGAAAGAGACATAGGAAGTATTAGACCGGGTTATGGGGGCTGCAGGTTGTAGGGCCGGGAGTGAGGGAAACCGGTGACCAAGTGTATTTACAAATACGGACCGTGAGGCAGTGCTCGTGAGGAAAAGGGTGACTAGGTAGGAGAGCTTTACACGGGACTATACAGATATACAACTAGTCAATAGGCGGGACTCGGTGCCCCATCCAACCCGCCACTCGGCCCGTACCTGTTGGAGCCACGTTCCTCCCGTGGGAACGTGGCGGGGCGGGGCACGTAGTTCCGTTCTCCTCCTGGCTTCTCCGTCTCAGCTCGGGTCCTCGCGCTCCTCTCCGTCTCCTCGCTGGCACTGCACACTCCTTCACCGCCTTCTCTCCTCGCCTCCTGGGAAACGCCGACCGTCGCTTCCTGGATCCGGGCCTCTTTTGACGCCGGCGACTCTCTGTGTAGGGGCGGGGCTTCCTCTGCGGGCTCTGAGTCCTTAAAGAGACAGGGTTCCTTTTCATCCGCGGTCGGCCACCAGTACTCGGGGTCTCCAGTCCGCCAGTCTTCGTCCACGTCATGACCAGGTTGCTGCAGAGAGGGAACGGAGGTACGTGAAATATTGGGGTCAGACCACCAGTCCATAGTCCGATCCCCTGTCATGGGGCCCAACGTCTCACACAGGGGGCCTGCCCCGTCACAGTCCCCTAGGAGGATGTAGTCAGCGGAGGGGAGGGCGTGTGGGCTGATAAAGTCTGCGATGTCATCGCTGAATTGTGTGCGTGGTCCCGGGGGTCTGTAGATAAGGGTGCCTCTGAGTGTGGTCTTGGGGTCGGTGTGAATCTGGAAGTGGAGGTGTTCAGCGGCGGTGAAGGTGTCGTTGGAGCTGGTCGTGATGCGGATGGTGTTCTTGTGTATGATGGCGATGCCTCCTCCAATCTGGTTGACGCGGTCCCTCCGGGTGATCTTGTATCCGTCCGGGATGGCGATGTCGAGCGCTGAGGAGGCGTTCATCCAGGTTTCTGTCAGGAAGGCGACGTCCGGTGATGTTGTGTCGAGCAGGTTCCAGAGTTCGACGGTGTGTCTGTGGACGGAGCGGGTGTTGAGCAGGATGCACTTGAGATGGTTGCTGCTGGTGCTCGTCTTGGCGGGTGTCGTGCAGGTCTGGAGGCAGGTGTAGTTGCAGGCTTGGCAGGTGAAGGGTCCGTGGGTGCGTTTCGGGGTGGCTTGGTAGCAGGCAGGGGTTCGGCCAATGTTGAGTGCATTGAGGGTGGCGGTGTCGTAAGTCTGTTGTGTGTTCTGGCGTCGGCGGGGGCCAGGGGTCATGGCACTGGGCGCAGTCCAGGCGTGGACGGGCGCAGACGGGCTTGCCTTTGGCGCGCCTTCGGTGCACAATCGGCGCACCCGCTGCGCGTACGCGTGGTCTCCATTTGATGCCAAGTGGGAGGGAGGAGCAGCTGGGAGGCGGGAGCGGGGAGAACACAGAAAGAAAAGGGGGCAAGCCGCGATGTCACGGCAGCGGGAAGCGGGGAGCGGAGGAGGGGTCACACCAGGGGAGCAACGTGCAAAAGAAACAGAGAAACAGTTTAAAACAAAGTACACAATCAGAGGCACAGGAGGGCAAAAAACGGAGCTACAGATTAAAACCAAAGTACACAGTCAGAGGCACAGGAGGGCAAAAACGGAGTCACGAGCAGCAACGAGGGGGACACAGACTTGCCTACAGCAGGAGGTCCGTGCGGCGTGGGGGTGTCCTGAGGTCAGGTCACACTCACCTGCGCTGCGCGGTCTCCATTTAAGGCCAAGTGGCAGGGAGAAGCAGCTGGGAGGCGGGAGCGGGGAGGACACAGAAAGAAAAGGGGGCGGGCCGCGATGTCAAGGCGGCGGGAAGCGGGGAGCGGAGGGGGGTCCCACCAGGGGAGCAACGTGCAAAAGAAACAGAGAAACAGTTTAAAACAAAGTACACAATCAGAGGCACAGGAGGGCAAAAAACTGAGCTACAGATTAAACTCAAAGTACACAGTCAGAGGCACAGGAGGGCAAAAATGGAGTCACGAGCAGCAACGAGAGGGGCACAGACTTGCGTACAGCAGGAGGGCCTTGCGGCGTGGGGGTGTCCTGAGGTCAGGTCACGGTAATTAGCATTGCCTGCAGTGCTACCTTGACCCCCTGAGCCTTAGTATTCCTTGTTCCTAAACTGCAGCAGTTTCCCTTCTCCTGAATTAGTTGCTACCTTGTTTCTTGAGTTCCTGAGCTATAGCTATTGCTTGTACCTTAATTAGCACTGCCTGCAGTGCTACCTTGTTTCCTGAGTTCCTGAGCTATAGCTATTCCTTAAGCCGGAATTAGCACTGCCTGCAGTGCTCTTGTTTCCTGAGTTCCTGAGATATAGCTATTCCTTGTGCCCGAATTAGCACTGCCTGCAGTGCTCTTGTTTCCTGAGTTCCTGAGCTATAGCTATTCCTTGTGCCTGAATTAGCACTGTATGCAGTGCTCTTGTTTTCTGAGTTCCTGAGCTATAGTTATTCTTTGGTCCTGATCCTGGGCTTCAGCTATCTCTTGTTCCTGATTTGCACTTCTGGCAGTGCTCTCTTGACTTCTGAGCTGCAGCTATGTCTTGTTCCTTGAACCGATTCAGAAAAGGGGGTGGTGATGGACAGAGTATCTGAATTAAGCAGAACACTCCTACCCAGTCAACAGATCAGGGCTTGATCCATCACAGTTTTTTAGCTCACTGCACCATCCCAGCTCAGAACCTGGCTACATGCAAATTAGACTGTCCCTGGCCCAGTGCATCATGGGAACAGGGCAGACCAAACTACCAAGCCAATTCTTTTACTGGAAAGGAAACAAGCTTCCGGGGACCGGTTTCTGGCATTACAGCCGTCTTCGGCCCGGCTTGCTTGAATCCTGATGGTGCAGTGAGCAAGGGACTCATGTCTGAGCATACCCTTCCACGCTTATTGTGGACAAAACGATTCAGAAAAGGGGGTGGTGATGGACAGAGTATCTGAATTAAGCAGAACACTCCTACCCAGTCAACAGATCAGGGCTTGATCCATCACCGTTTTTTAGCTCACTGCACCATCCCAGCTCAGAACCTGGCTACATGCAAATTAGTCTGTCCCTGGCCCAGCACATCATGGGAACAGGGCAGACCAAACTACCAAGCCAATTCTTTTACTGGAAAGGAAACAAGCTTCCGGGGACCGGTTTCTGGCATTACAGCCATCTTCGGCCCGGCTTGCTTGAATCCTGATGGTGCAGTGAGCAAGGGACTCATGTCTGGGGATACCCTTCCACGCTTATGGTGGACAAAACGATTCAGAAAAGGGGGTGGTGATGGACAGAGTATCTGAATTAAGCAGAACACTCCTACCCAGTCAACAGATCAGGGCTTGACCCATCACCGTTTTTTAGCTCACTGCACCATCCCAGCTCAGAACCTGGCTACATGCAAATTAATCTGTCCCTGGCCCAGTGCATCATGGGAACAGGGCAGACCAAACTACCAAGCCAATTCTTTTACTTAGATCTTTTTAAAAAAATCGAAAATCGTTTTTAATTAAAACAAGTCAACCAGTGACTTCTGCTCACTTACCCCCACACTGCCCTGCTTCCTAATTCCATTCCAGCCGATTTTGGGGCTGGGGAGATTCTCTCCCAGGCAGGCAGAAGTGCGGCGGCCATCTTGGGTGGGGAAAGCATCTCCACTCATTCGAGTGGCCAGTACATAAGGGGATGGACTCTCCTCCGTGCAGCGGACGCGATCAGCGGATGCACCGGAAACCCGCACAGGAGTCCAGCCCGTCTGCACCCGTCCGCGCTGAGGACGGGCTGCAGGACGGGCAGCCCTTTGCCATCATGTCCTCAGGTAGGCAAACTCTGGATGGTCGCGTATATTACTCTTCCACGGCACTACTTTCACTGCGACCCTGCACCTCATGCATCTTGCCTCGTCATTACTTCCTATGTGATGGTTGTGGCTTCTCTACTGGCAAAATGCAGCTCTCTAAGACACAACAGAGCGTTAAGCATTATAGGGGAAAAAGGAAGCCTACCAAGGGTCATACTTCTTCTCCTTCCCCGCTCCATCTTTGGAGCCTAAATTGTAGATCGCTTCCTAAGAATAAATTAAACATCTTCGATTTCATAACTGAGGAATCCCCCGACGCTCTGTTCCTGACCGAGACTTGGATACACGCCAGCTCGGGTCCGGACATTGCTGCAGCTATTCCTCCCAACTATGTTGTGCTGCATCAGGATAGACCCTCAGGTAAAGGTGGTGGAATTGCAATCATTTTTAAATCTATTTACCAATGTAAACTGGAACTATTACATCTTCCAGGTAGTGAGGCAGCATTGTTTAAACTCATGATTAATCCTCGAATTACGCTCTCCGGTCTGCTAATTTATCGGCCGCCCGGTAATGCCGCGTCATGGATTACCTCACTCATTGATTGCCTATCAGCAACACTACTAAAATCGAATAATTTCACCATTCTCGGTGATTTAAACATCCATTTAGACGATGTCAATAATCCCCTCAATAAATCTTTTCTCTCTGATCTTGAGGTTTTTAACCTCAAACTTTGTAATTCCGGAGCTACTCATCTTGCTGGTCATCTCTTGGATCCAATCATTTCTACTCTTTCATTTGACTGCACTTACTCGTCGCGTCCGCTCGTCTGGTCTGATCATTATGCGATACATTTCGTGCTACCACCTGGTCTATACTCGGCCAGTGTTTACGTGGAGGAAATTAAATCATCTTATCGCTGGGACAGACTTGATATAGCCGCTTTTAATCTGCGTCTGACTGAGACAATTCCATCCTTTATCAACACTGAGCAGAATCTGAATGCTCCCATTTCTGGTTGGTTGACAGATGCAGTGTCGGCTCTCGTTCCTCGGTCTAGCAGCAAATGTAGATCCTTGCGCCCACCAGCACCTTGGTACTCGGATGAGCTGAAAATCCAACGTGCCAAATGTAAAGCCCTGGAGAGGAAGTGGAGGATGTCTTACTCCGCTCCTTCTAAAGTGATTTACAAAGAAGAACTAAAATTCTATCACGCAAACTGTAAAGGCCTCTTACATCGCCTCCACAATCACTTCAGTGCAAAATTGTCCCCGGACTCTCTTTGCCACAGTTAAGAAACTCACAGGAGCTGATACCACTCCCGCGCTGCCGGCTTTAGATGGTATACAATGTAATGCCATTGCAGACTTTTTTATATCCAAGGTTGAGGGCATTTATCAATCTTTGGCCTCCCTTCCACCTCCAATTGATCTCTCTCAACCCGGTTCTTTCTGCAATGCTTCCGTCTCCCCTACTGAGTTCATTCACAACTGGACACCATTTGATGACACCTCCTTCCTGTCTTGTTTAAAAAGCATCAGGTCAGGTTCCCCGCGGGACCCAGTCCCTATGAAGATACTGAAACAACTTGACCTTGAACCACGGAGATTCCTAATGAGGCTACTTAACATCTCTCTCACTGAATCTCGGGTGGAACAGGACTGGAAACATGCCATGGTCGTCCCCCTGCTTAAAAAATCTGGTGCTGACATCACAAATCTTGCCAACTTCAGGCATATATCCCTGCTGCCAGCCTGTTCCAAAATATTGGAGCGCCATGTTAACACCCAGCTCAATGAGTTTGTTGAAAACGTGGGATATCTTCATTCATCCCAATCAGGCTTTCGCGCTAATTATTCCACTGAATCCGCACTCCTTGGGGTGACTGAGCGACTCCGACACGGTATCGATAGCGGTGAGACCTTTGCGCTTATTCTTCTTGATTTAAGCGCTGCTTTCGATACCGTGTCCCATTCCATCTTATTGGAGTCTCTCTGCTCCCTTGGTGTTGTTGGACCAGCGCTTGCCTGGGTGGCCTCATTTCTCAATGAGCGCACCTTTCAGGTTTTCTCAAACAAAGCTGAATCTGCGATTCACTCCTCTGCTTACGGCGTCCCTCAAGGGTCTATATTGAGCCCTCTGTTGTTCAATATTTACATCAGACCACTTGCTTCTATCGTAGAGGACGCCGGTCTGTCTATATACTCATATGCAGACGACACGCAGATTGTGTTTTCTTTGTCTAGCAGCAGGGCTCAGGACACTTCTGCCCTTAAAACAGGCCTTTCTCGTGTTGCAGCTTGGATGCAAGCGCATCTGCTAAAGCTCAACGGTGACAAGACCGAGGTGATCATACTAGGCAAACATAAAGATCTGTGGGGCTCTAGACACTGGCCCAGTGATATGGGTCCGCTGCCTACCCCCGTGCCTGTTGCTCGTAACCTCGGTGTCCTGATCGATGATAAACTCTCGATGAGGCAGCAGGCAACTAAGGTCGCTGCAATCTGTTTTAATACTCTACGCTCCCTGCAGAAGATCATATGGATGTTGCCTGAGTCCACTCGAAGAACTGTCGTACAAGCCCTTGTGATGTCCCGTATCGACTATGGCAATGTGCTCTATCTAGGAGCAGATAAAGCCACAATCAATAAACTCCAGGTTGTACAGAACTCAGCTGCTCGCCTGCTGCACAATGTTCCACGTAGAACGTCCGCAATGCAAGCTCTGCGTGACCTTCACTGGTTAAAAATTTCTGATCGTGTGGTCTTCAAAACTTTGTGCTTCCTATTTAAGATTCGTCAGGGTTTTGCTCCCATCTACCTGCACTATCTTGCCCAGCCATATCAGCCTGGCGGCTCTCTTAGGTCATCCAACAATGGCAATCTTGTGATTCCTAGAATCCGACTGGCAAAAATGGGAGGCCGTTCATTCGCATATCTAGGACCTAAGATGTGGAATGCTCTCCCGTTGGCGCTAAAAACAGAAACTAGTCTTCTTGCTTTCCGCAAAAAATTGAAGACTCTTCTGTTCTAAGTTCTTCGGTTCTGTTTTTCTTTTCTTTCAGCAATTGCTTGTTTTCTTCTTCAGTCTGTCCCTGAAGCCGGGAAACCCATTGCGGGTAGCTGTGCGCAATACAAGTTCAATAAATAAATAAATAAATAAATAAATACTGGAAAGGAAACAAGCTTCCGGGGACCGGTTTCTGGCATTACAGCCGTCTTCGGCCCGGCTTGCTTGAATCCTGATGGTGCAGTGAGCAAGGGACTCATGTCTGAGCATACCCTTCCACGCTTATGGTGGACAAAACGATTCTGAAAAGGAGGTGGTGATGGACAGAGTATCTGAATTAAGCAGAACACTACTACCCAGTCAACAGATCAGGGCTTGATCCATCACCGTTTTTTAGCTCACTGCACCATCCCAGCTCAGAACCTGGCTGTTTAATTCAGATACTCTATCCATCACCACCCCTTTTCTGAATCCTGTTCCTTGAACCAGCACTCCCGTAGTGCTACCTTGACTCCTGCAACTTTGGTATTTCCCTGTTCCTGAACCAGCCCTCTGCTGTGCTACCTTGACTCCTAAGCCTTAGCTCAATTATTGTTGTTGCCCCAGCACTGCCTTCTATTCTACTTTGTTTTCTTGATTCCTTAACCTGCACTATTCTAGTATACCCTTGTAACCTCCCCTTCTGTATATCCATTTCCAGTCCCTGCCTTTCTTCCCATTTCGTTGGTTCCAGTTCTAGTTTACTGTCTTTCTATTATGTTGCCTTGCATGTTTGTTACCTGCTTTCTGCCATGTGTGCCCTGTGATTTCCTTCCTTTCCTGTTAAGCACTTCTCCTTGCTAGCTCCTTGTCTATTGTGCTAGTGTTTAGTTCTACCCCCTTGCTGTTACTGCCTCGTGTGTTCCTGTTTGATCGCCAGGATCCGTGGGCACAGCTGACTACCTAGGTGGTGTTTCTTGTTCACTGTGAGTATTGTCTTTGAGTTGCATTTATAACATCACCGCAGGTTTAAGCTCCACAGACCCTGCCTTTGCATGCATATCCTATATGTGGGTATTTGCAGTCAGTATCTGTAACAGCAATTGTGGGTAATAAACTTACTGAGCTTCAGTCTTACCATGTGGAGCTCCTGAGTGCTTTACCCCACACCCCCCTTTATTGTTAATGTTGTTTCAAATATATGTCTTGCACATTCGTCCTGGGTGTAGTTATTCTGAATGCTAAACTACCTTGTGAGCGTCCTTCCTTTCTGAGTCTTACCCATCTTGTTCACTTGTACAGGCTTCCCCTTTGGATCCCTTTTTCTTCTCTATCTCCCTGTATGATCCTGGGCAGTGCTGTACTCCTCTTTCTGTGTACGTTTTCTACCCAGTTACCAGTCCTTGCCCACGTCCCTGACTGTGTTCCCCACATAGTCCCAGACAGTCCCTGACCCTGACACAGACAGTTTCCATCCAACAACCAGTGCCAGTGTCACCTATGTAACTCCCTTGAAGTGTAGCCCTGAGTTCAGCATGTAAAGCAGCATCTGCAGCTCCAGCCTCAATGCGTGTCTCTGACATCACAGGCTTCCAGTGGATAGCAGCACTCGAAGTTAGAGCTGCTGCACCAACGATGCACACACCAATAGCTATGGTCCAGTCAGCATTGGGCAAGCTGTTGAGGACCAGAACTGCACTCCAGGGGCCTGTGGGCAAGTGAATAACTAATCACATTGCATATGGTGTTCTGCATTACCAGAGTGACCACCTGGCTAATGAATTGCCACTTTGCCATATATAATTTTTTCAGTCGAACCTGTATAGTAACATGTGCCTCAATGGCCTCTTTCATAATTTGCACTGTGTTGGTGTTTAATAGTGTAGTTCGACGATCCGGTTCTGAAGTATCAATTTGCTGGACAGTTTTGGTGGTGAGCCATGCCATGTCAGGAGTGTGGAATTTAATAAAATATCTACTTGTCCATGGGACAGGTTGCTTCATAAATCTACTTGTCCTGTAACAAAATCCACGTGTCCCTTGTGTGACATGTAACGTGGTGACGAATTATGCCAGCATTCTCATTGTATAAGAACTCTGAAATAGCCTCTCTGATTATGCCAGGGCTACTTCCATAGTAGGGTTTGAATACTAGCAAACACTTATTTTGCCATGTTTCTGCAGATCTACATACTGGGGCTGAAGGTAATGGTAATCAACAGTTTCAGGGTTGGAATGCTCATTTGAGTCTGTGCAAACCTACTTGCATGTTTTAAGGGTTTTCACCAATTATTCTCTAATCTTTTCCAATACTGGGAAAGGTTGGACATTTACTCCTGACAATGGCAGACATAAAACTTCTTCCAGGGTTGTGAAAAAAGTGGTTGGTGGGAAAGTGAACTTGTAAACACTCAGATTTTTCGTATGAGCAAATGTACACCTGCATACTTGCTCGTGCTAAAATGCAGATCCCATATATTTTCTAGGAGTACTATTTCTTGGCCTACTTGTGTAAAGATTTATGAATTCACAGAAGCTGTATATCTGCACTTAATGCAAGGACATGGGTGCACATTTGAGACTTTATTTAATAATTGGGCCCCTAATTAGGTCAGATGTTAACAAGGACCTTTTGTGTTTATCAAAATCCTTTCTCTCTCTCTCTCTATAGTCTAGCTTCACTGTGAGGGACAGTATTCTGTTCTTTCACAAGGAGCATATCGACACACAGTAGTTTTGTTCAGTACCAGGAACTACTGTGGCAATGTGTGCTTTTTGAGAGCAAAACAATTTTTACTTTTGCCACTGTTTGTTATAATTGTGAGGGCCTAGCACCTCCCACACCAATAAGGTTTTACAAAAACCATGCCAAAACAAGTGATGCGTTGACAAAAACCAAAAGTCTGACCAACATTTTCAGACCCATTGGCTTTACCAATGCTTGTTTCTTTTTGTTTCCCATAATCTTATTAAAACTGGTTACACTCATTTTCCATTATGAATATATTTAGGAAATACTAGCGTACATCAACACATACTAAATCATGCAGAAAAGAAATGGTACCTGAACTTTTACAGTAGTTTAGCGAAAGGTTGCATTTTTTGGTGAACGTTTTATTTTGAAAGCAAAGAACCATCAATCTTGCTCTCAAGCTTCTGCAAATAGTTGCATCTAATCAGGGTGCATTCTGGGAGCATTATACAAAGTCTCATATTGCTAAACATTGAAAACTTGTGTACACATTTTTATACGGGAACCACTGTCAATAGTGCATTTTGAGCTTACATTTACTTAGAGCGCTCACCCTAATAATAAAGACTTTGCATTCATGAACCATAAATACAAATTTGAACAGCATTAACACATGGACACAAATATTACCTTAACTGTAGACAGTGCCTTTCCTTGATCCATAATGTGGTACTGTAAACTGGCAGCCAAGGGGCTTGTGCTGCAGGGGGTTGGGCCTACTTGCCCCAAATACAAAATACACATAAAAACGTGCTGCCCTTGATACCATACAATATGTCCCAGGAGTCGAGCTATAGGAATACAAAATTGCTAGCATTCGCGCCTAGAATTTTCAATTCTATTAAGGACACAGAGGCAAGGAATATGCTTTCTCTTTCTTTACTGAAAATTAACATCAGCCAATAAGAACATTGTTAACATAAAATGAAAAATTACATTTCCCAAAATGCCTTAGTACAGCATCCACAACCATAGAGACTAGCCCTATAAATGACGCTCTTCTCACAAACACTTCTTCTTTCTTTGTCCAACGAGCATTGTCCATGAATTAATTGTCCATTGTCTAAGCAAAAAACAAAAACTTATCAAAAAAGTAAGCAATAACGTCGTAGACTGAACTGCAGGATCCGATGACGAGACCATATAAACACCTTCCAAGAAGACCAAAGTCATTGTCTCTTCTCCTTTTTGTTCTGCACCTGTAATAGAATTCGTACTTGTAATACCTTTAATAAACACTTGTCTTAGGGAGGGAAAAACATGACAGTTATCAACAATAAATTTACCTTGGGCGGGATAATCCTTGCCTCCGTGTCCTTAATAGAATTGAAAATTCAAGGTGCAAATGCTTGCAAATTTTTTATTCTATTACAGGACCGGAGACTTTGGATTATGCTAGTTTAACGCTTATCTAGAACCACATAAGCAACATCGCCCACAGGTTTATAATAAAATTGCATGAATGTATAGCTAGACGACCAATCTGCTGCTCGTTATATCATGTATACTGGTACCTAACATTAAGGATTTTGAAGGCATAGCGTCTCTCATGGAGTGCGCTCCAAACAATTCAGTGTCAATGCCTGCCTCTGTCATTACATACCTGAGCCACCTGGCAATAGTAGCAGAGGTAACAGGCTTACAATGTTTTTGTACAGCAATCATCAATCTTGAACAACCGACCAGTCTAATAGGTCGGGTACATTCCTCATATACATTGAGACATTTCATTACGCACAATTTATCATTCAACGGAAAAGCATTGTAATCAAAGGACCTGGAGAAATTTTTTGTACGAGCAGAAATTACAAACGACACTCCCTCCAGAGAAAAAATCCTACCATCTAAATCCAGAACTCTAACATCAGAGACACATTGGCATGCAGATAAACAGGGAAGCATAGCTAATTTAGCAGAAAGTTGTTTCCTTGAGAGTAACTCATTGCTAGGCCAATTGTCAAATAAATTTAGAAGTTTAGCGACATCCCATAATTAGCCTTAGGAGGATTCGCCACGTGTATTCCTTTTAAGAGTTTACATACCACCGGATGCATACCTACCGGTCTCCCATCTATGTGCGCATGCCCAGCAGAGATGGCCGATCGGAAATTGTTAACCAATCTATATGATAAACCATTTGTGACCTTTTTGGAAAGAAAATTCACAATTTGGGAGAAACTTGCCTCCACGGGATCCAGGTGCTCCGCCAGGCACCAACCCAACCATGCTCTCCATGCTGAACAGTGTGATTTCCTGGTAAAGGGAGCCCAGGCCTGTTGGATGAAGCTTGAGGCTTCTTCCAAAATTCCTGGCAACAACACTGTTGCCTAAAAAGCCTCCAGGCCATCAGGGACAGCTGACCCGAGAGAACTAGAGGGTGCAATTCTCCCTGAGGGCCCTGGAGCATCATTGGGGAACACGAAGATGAAGAAGGAAATCGCAGGTCAGCTCCAGCAAGACTGGGAACCAAGGTTGGGGATTGCATACCGGGGTGATTAGTAGGATCTCCGCTCTCTGCAGAACAATTTGGTTTGCTACTCTGGGTATCAAAACAAATGGGTGAAATGCATAATTGAGTGTCCTGGACCAATCCTGAGGGAAGGCATCTATGGCTTTCGCAAGAGGGTCCGGTCTCCAACTGAAAAATGACTCCAGTTGACGGTTTAGCCTGGAGGCAAAAAAGATCCATGTGATAAGGGCCCCAAATTGACTGAGTCATTTGAAAGAGAGACGTGTGGAGCTTCCAGTCGCTGTAATCCTTCAAGACACAGGAATTCCAATCCGCTATTGAGTTGTCTCACCCCGAAAGGTATTCCGCTATCACCATTATTTGGTGAGGAAGGCAGTAAAGTCAGTAGTCCTTGGCGATACCCGCCAACATCAGGGATCTTGTCCCCCCCAGCTTGTTTATATATCTCACCGCAAAGATATTTTCAATCCGTAATAAGATGCAACATGATACCTTCCTGGGTGAGAGAATGGGAATCGCAAAGGATCCCGCCAGGAGCTCAAGACAGTTGATGTGCAACAATAGCTCCTGGAGAGACCATCTTCTCCCATACTAATCGCCTCGCATCGTGCTCCCCAACCCGGCCGGCTGGCATTGGATTCTATGATTATTTCCGGGCGAGAGCCGAAGACTGCCCGGCCGTACCAGGCATCTACGTGGGCTAACCACCATTTGACTACCTCTCGGACTTCGTCTGGGAGTGAAACCTGGTCCGAGTAAGAGAGACCCTTTTGGAGATGCCGGATCTTTTGGCCACGGAAAAATTGCTTGTATAGAGAAGGCTAGAAGGCCTACTAAATGCGCAATCGCCCATAAGGACATGACCTGTGTCTCCAGAGTCTTCCTCAGTTCCTTCTTCAGGTCTCTCAACTTGAGCTTGGGCAACTGGAGTTGAGCCGTCTTAGAATTGATTACAAACCCTAAGAACTCCAGTGATTGCGCAGGGACTAGAACAGATGTAGTCTTATTACAAGACCCAGATTCTCTAACAACGTCATTGTCGTCTGCAGATGTTGTGTAGCTAAGGCAGCGGAGGGATTCATTATCAGTATATCGTGTCCAGGTAAATTATTGAATGAATACCCTGCTCCCGGAGACGTGCGGTCACTGGTTTCAGCAACTTGGTTAAACACCAAGGAGCCAAGGAAAGACGGAAAAGCAGGACCAAATATTCCAGTCGCCTTCCTCGCCATTGGAATTGCAAGAACCGCCGATGGCGATGAAAAATTGGGACCGTCAGGTAGGAGTCCTTGAGATCCAGGTGGACCATCCAGTCCCCTTGTCTCAAAATGTCTGTCAGAAGGAGAATCCCCTCCATCTTGAAATGTCTGTACAAGACAAAATAGTTGAAATCCTTCAGATTTAGGACTAGTCTGTAACCCTCGCCTCTCTTCTGGACTGGGAAGACGTTGCTGCAGAACGCCAGAGGCAATAGGCTACCGTGTATTTCTCCAGCAAGTCTTCTATTTCTTGATCTATAAAAAGTTCATCTTGTTGGGAATAAAGATAGAGGAGGCAGGGTAGCCCTTTGCATAGGTGTTTGAAAGAAATCTATGCGGAAACCCTGTACCGTTGGCAAAATCCAAGCATCCGGAGTAATGACTGACCAGTTGTTTAGGAAATGGCGGATGCGACCCCCCCAGAGGATATAGAGCTAGAGCCATTTGTCTTACCTGCTGTAATCTAGGGTTGGGAGTTCCCCCCTCAGACCTCCATGGTGGTACCGGCGACGACTAAAGCGTCTCGTGGGGTAGAACGTGCCGCCTCTGGTGGTGTCCTAGTACTCTCCTCTACCCCGACCGTAGCCACCTCTGGAAGGGCCCGGGTGATACTGGCGGCCTGGCGAGCGGCCCCTGCCTCGCCCGGCCCAACCAAAAAGGCCAGCTTGGAACACACTCTTAATATTTGATTGGGCCTTGTCCAGTGAGGTGAAGGTCCCGGCGTACTTGGAGATGTCCTTGACAAACCTCTCGCCGAACAGCAATCCTTCCGCCAAGGGGCCGACTTCCGCAGAAGATTACTGTCCATCCACATGAGAAGTAACTTCCTGCGTTCAGAGGAAATGGCACAGTTTGCGTTGCCTAGGAAACCAATGGTGCGCTGTGTCCATCCCACAAGGATATCTGGGTCAATTGGGGCACCCCTGTCTTTGGCTACTAAAGCCAATTCTAAAATCTTTGCAAGGGGGGCCAGTGATATCCAAGAGGTTAGCCTGGCACCCGTGCCAGGCACAGTCAATGCTCTATTTGGGATCCGTCGCAAATTTCTTCAAAAAGGCTAACATATTGAGGTCTATGTCAGGCGTGTCCACCTCCTTATCTGGGCCGTTCGGACGGGGGCATTCGGACCTCAACCTGTTACGAACCTCCTTGTCAAAACTTCGCTTCAGGTTTTGATGTAAATAGTCCGCCACCTATGGGGGAGGAGCCCAATCTGACGATCTCGGGAGGACAATGTCTTGCGGATTAAAGTTGAAAGGAGGATGCAGTATGGCCCTTAGAATCTGTGTCCGTGTCCATGTTGATGTCTTGGACATTGAATGATGAGGGACTGAGATCTGGGGCCCCTGAATACTGGTGATCCCTAGAGGAGGGTGGGGGTAATTTAGTTAGGGACTGCGCGTGCAGCCAGCTCGAAGCTTTGGCTTTAGTTGCAGCTTTTCCCCCCCGAAGAGGCTGCGGCTGGTATCACTGACTCTTGAGGATGCGTCCCATGTCGTTTCGCAAAAGTTTTCAAGCTGCGCCGTGATGGGTTTGAGAATACGATTTTTACGATACATTTCATATTTATGTAAATATATGTATTGATTGAAGAATAAGATTGGAAGTGCCTTTTTGGGCATGTGTATTCTTTTACTGCCTTTCAAACTTTTTGAAGTATACTGTTTTGTATAAAGAATATATGAATAATAGGTATAAATAAATGTACCAGACCAGATTTAATGAATTTGTTTATTTGGTCATCGTAAAAATCGTATTCTAAGTAGTGTGAGAAGAGGGCATTTTTGTGTGTCTTTTGACATTATAAAATGGTCCAGCCCTCCCTCAGCCCCCCAAGGACCTAACTCCTTTTTTGCGCAGTGATGGGTTTGAGAGCGGCTGCAAGGGCTATGTTGACTGTCCGGGGAACCGCCACTTCTACTGCCTTACTGACAGACTGCTGCACAGATGCATCTAGGGCATCAACTAGGTTGTCTTCCAGGGAAGGACTTTGCTCCTCCTTATAGTACCTATACTCATCTTCCTCAGAATAGACCCATCTTCCATCTATAGTTATTACACTGCGGTTTAGACACTTGTTTGCCAAGCCCACAAAATTCCAATGGAATCTATCAAGGGGAAGCAACCCCTAGGGAAAAGGAAAAAACTTTCACTGCTCCTCAGTAACAATGTATTCTCTATTATTCCAGCCCACGAGAGGGTGTCAAAGAGCGAACCATTTAAAAAAAGCCTGCACTCAGCTTGGGCCGTCCTTATTATGCAGCCCGGGACAGGCGCCAGGTACAGGGAAGAAGAAACAACCTGCGCTCCGATCCGCGTTTGGAAATGTGCGCGGAGTGATGAGGAAATTAAATTGGGCGTCGGGTAGCCCAACAATACCCCAAAACCAGCCCAAATGGGCTACGCGATGTCTGGCTCAGGGAGTAATGCAGGCCCATATGAGGGAAGGTGCTGCGAACCGTGGTGCATGCTTGCGATAATTTTGGGTAGCTACAGAGGGGCAAAGGCACTCTGGTGGGGGCGAGTTGCGACAGTGAAATCCTATTGCGCTCGCCACCATCCAATCACCATGAGGGGAACCTCCCCGACACTTGCGCTGCACGCTGCCGTTGAGACACGGCTCAGAGAACAATTATACTCTTGCATACAATTAAAGATCAGCACGCAAAAACCTATGTAAACAACAATAACAAATGATAACGGTTGCTTAAGGGTAATAACAAAATCAGACCACTTAACTCAGCTGCGAGCAGCAAAGAAAGATAAAATGTTCGTGAGAAGAGCGTCATTTATGGGGCTAGTCTCTATGGATGCTGTACTAAGGCATTTTGGGAAATGTAGTTTTTCATTTTATGTTAAAAACTTTCTTATTGGCTGCAGTTAATTTTCAGTAAAGAAAGAGAAAGCATAATCTGAAGCCTCCGGTCCTGTAATAGAATCCCACATCCCTGCATGTATTGCGTTTTTGTGCTGCTCTCTGACTTATTACTTAGTACATAGATGACAAATGCTTCATGTGTTTGTGTTTGGTTAATGGATTAATTAGTTTATTCTAATAGGCTGCATGCTGGAACTTGGTTGTTGGAGCAACATGAGACTTTTCCTGTGACCCTTTTATTTTTCTGATATCTGGTCACTGTTTCATTTCTTGGCATCTTGTTTTCACATCAGCCAATGTCTGCTTAAAAAGACCCTTTGATTTTTTGGCTGCTGGGCCTTGAGTCAAGTCTCGCAACAACACAAGTTTTCACTCAGTGTGGTCTAAGGATCAATAATATGTATTCTGCCACAATGAAGTCTCACCTTTTTTATTGCTTTCTTGTAAGCTGCTATTTTTACCAAGTTACTTATTTCAACTGTGAAAATGTGTTTGGTGGGCTTGGATGTAGCTTATCACCTTGATTCTACAGTAGGTGTATCTGCAGCACGTTCATTTCATGTGATGTTTTTTGCATATTTATCATTTATGTTGCCGATACATAGCGTATATTTTGCAAGTCACATGTTTAATTGTGGAGAGGTTGATTCAGCCTTTCATCTATCCACAGATGATAAAAGTGTATAACGCAGCAACTAATCTGATAGTAAGTCCTACACACAAAACATGGTAGTTACTGCTTGTCCAGTACAGGTAATAAAGTATTGGGTAGGCATTTGCACAGCAGCTACAAGCACATTCTGTGTTGTAGAAGTCGAGTTTTAATGCTGTTCTAAATGCACATCCTTAAATCTATCAATCCCCTCAGCTGCCAATCTATTTTGTAATGAATTCCTAAAAATTGGCACACAAACGAAAGGTATAAATCTATAGCTCCAGGATGTCATTGTGTCTGTGCTGCACACCCACCATTTTTTCCTTTGTGCTGTTCTGCCCCAAATATTTCAAATGCACTATTTCTCTCTTGTTGGCCCAGTCTATTTTCAGCTTTGTTAACAGCTTAGAGCTGCCAGCTAATTGTCCAATTTGAAACACCTGTCAAGCATACAAAGTGTCCCTTGCATTAGAATCATTATACAGCAGACACACCATAGATAGGACACAGTAGCAAAACTTTTGCAGAGATTGCGCCCTTTCAGTCCCACTGACACCGTTTACATCCCCTTGTCAAATCTCTTACTGTTCCTGCAAAGAAGGGTCCTCGAATATCTCCGAAGAGAATCCCTTTCCACTCCCTTTGTTTTTTTCTGAAGCCTAACTCGTGCGGTCTGCTGCCTTGTATGTATGAAATGTACGTGCTTGCGCCTGGCGGTCTATATATGTACATGACAAAACACATCTAGTGGCAGCTGCCTAAATGCTTCTTGGAGGGTTCATATTCACTTTCCTTGTGAATCAAGCTGGCGTGTCTTCACTTCCACAGTGTCTTATTGAAAGCATGAACAAGGTTGCAAAAAGCAACAGGATTATTTCTTGGGAGAGCAATTTTATATTTAGCTTCTAAAGGGAGGAAGTGAAGAACAAGTGAGCAAGCAAAAAAATAAAACTTGTTTCCACTATGTTTACTCCGACGAAAACAGTGGAGCTCGCTCATTGATTGGAAAGGAGGGGGGATGGAGGAGAGAAAGGAGGGAGGGAGGGAGGGAGGTAGGAGAAAAATGAGGGGGAGAAAGGAGGGTGAGGGAGAAAAGAGCATGGGATGGAGGAGTGGGGATAAAGACTAGACAACAAAAGCAAAACCAGCGTAATGCTCATGAAAGGGCACCGTGCTGATAGAGCTGATACCAGCAGTTCTCCTTGAAGATCAGATCCAGCCAACGGGCAGCTGCATGTTTTTTTTTTTAACAAATATCAACATACTTTATCAACACTGGTTTTACTTTAATTGTTGTGTATTTTCTTTGATCTCCCTTCGAATCAGTCAAGGGAATCTAGCCTTGACTGGCTCACAGCATGGCAGCGGTGCCAGGTGTATGGAGAGGGAGGGCGAGCAGAGAAAATACACAACAGTGAAAGGGAAACCAGCGCTGCGCTTGTGAAACAGGCGCAGCGCTGATAAAGTATGTTGACAATTAATAAAATGTGCAGGGTGGGAGGGAAGTGCAGGGAAGAGGAAGTAGCCTTACAGCTAGAGCGGTCGACCTCAAAGCCGGGGAACCAGGTTCAAGTCGCGGTAACAACGCTCAACATCCTGTAATTCTGGGCAAATCACTTTATCTCCCTATGCCTAACAAAAACTGTAACGAAACTGGTGCTCATGTAAAGTGCTCCGATACCCGATGTCTCGGGTCTAGTTTGCGCTATATAAAACTCTTAAAAAAAAAACAACAAAAAAACAGAACAGGCCTGGCTCTGATGATGAGCAGGATGCAAATGCTCTGGGTTAGTTGGGAAACAAAAAGTATGCGAAGTTGGTGCTGGGCTGATACACAAACCGGAGGCAGACCCCCTCCAAAAATATTGCACAAACGATGGAACGTAAATTAAAAAAGTGGCTGCCATTGTCCCGGCTGCACACGTCGTCCTGCCTGCAGTAGAATAAAAAAAGAAAATAGTGCTTACAGACTAACAAACACGTACCCTGTAACAACAGAGGTAAAGGGGCCAGTAGCCATGGGAGGTTACAAATGAAAAGGAGAGACTAACAAACCAATTACTGAATCAGAAGCCTGGGTTTACGAAGGACAAAGACAAAAGCCAATGACAAATATGGGCGGAGCTTCTCTTCCTACACCACACTTCAGCAGCTCCCCAGAGTAGTGCATGCGCCCTGACTCGACCTAAAAAGAAAGACTCCTTTCATTGAGGGGTGGACACTAGACCAAAGATCTGAGGAATCTGTGCTTGAGACGCACAGCGGCAACTTGTGAGGAGAGCAGAGTCCGTGGAACGGCCAACGAACAGGAGATATCCGAGTTGTATAGCAATAACAGTACAATAATGGCTGTTAATCCGTAATGAACCCGTCGGATATCGGAGCACCAACCGCGTGGTTGCAGTAGGTACCGCTGACCGACTATTACTCATTCTCATAAACCCGTGTCAGACTATAACAAATTGCCACGCAGTCGCCGCTGCACTATCCCCCTACACCATACCCTTACTTCTCCTATCCATAATCGTGGGTGGCAACACCACACCATGAATGGCAGGAATCAAAATGTCATAGCTCTAGCTCAAAACCCACTCCATATTAAAGTCTAGCCAGGTACCAACAGACAGTGTTTATACAGGGCAGAAGCACGTGCTAACTCCACAACCAATAAGCACTTCGTAATTTGAGCCGCGCGCAGTGATTTGCCGATGTCCTCTAACGTGCCAATCCTAGGTCCCTCTCGCTCCAGGTTATTCATTGGATGTGTTTAGCCATTTGATTGGCTGGTTATTTGACCCGGAAGTATTAGAATTACTGACAAATGTCATCCGTTAACAGATGAATAGGGAATATTAGACGGAATTTCCGTAAGGTCTGTGTATTTTCTGGACCGAAGCCCACATTAGCGTTGATACCAACGTCCGTGGCCCATATAAATGGCCAAGACAGTGGCCTATTTCTACGACCCGGACGTGGGCAACTTTCACTATGGTAAATGGGGGAATAAAAAAGCCACGGAGGGGAAAAATCTGGGAAATGCAACGACATTCTTGAGTTTTATGATTTTGTGAAAAGGGACTTGTTTATTTTAAGACAAGTATTTTAATGGATTTTTACCTGGAAGTAGAAATATATGCATCAATCTAGGAAACTAAGGATTACCTTAATCCCCATTGAAATTTATAGATGCAGTGGTCCTCCTCTACCTTCCAGAAACGTTACTAGTATAATGGTTTTGATTCGCCCCCTGTGATATATACCTACCCGTATGTTCGATAATATGTCGTCTGCAACTAAAAATGGTTATTTATATGTACTGAGTGGAAAGGAACCTGGAAGTCACACCCGCTCTCAACAGTATTAAAATATAGTTATGGAATAATAGTGATATTCTGTCTTTAGGAAGAAAACTACGTTATTTTGGGGCGAAACAGGCAACCACTTGGTAGTATATTTTGGTTTATTTTTGTGTGTCACACAACCCATAGAAAATGGCTAACCGCAAAGGGTCGAAACCATCTACCCACTGAATGTGTACATCATATGTTTTTCAAGGTTTTCTACATCTTATCCGGTTTAATGGAAAAGCTGAACTTGACCACTGATATCACTTAGTTAGAAGCATATTTCCTGAAACATATTCGATGTAACAGTGCTTGCCATGTACCTGCTGTGTGCATCTGCTTTAGCCTATCCCCTGAAACATAGTCGATGTGACAGTGCTTGCCATATACCTGCTGTGTGCATATGCTGTGATTCCTATTTATTTTGGAGGTTTATATTGCATAACACCGCCGCCTTTAGATTATTTTGGGGTACCAGACGTTTAATGAGCTAAATGACACGTGTGATTAATACAATACACAAACTAAGTGGTTTAGTATGACGTAAGGTGTTCACTCTGCTATGATTATCCTTGAGTACGCAGTTCATCGTAGGTTGGCCTTTGTTCTGGGTAGCGGGGGGGGAACTCGAGGAGACTATCGTGTAACAAGCCGAGGCCCTATTATGCATGCACATAGCATGAATTCGTCTACCTGGCATTGCTCATTGCTGTTTTTGTGATCTTTAACTGTTAGCCGTATATTTTACTGAACTGCCCCATTGAGTATTTTCCTGAATAGAATGTATTTTGTTTGCACAGTCAAGGCTAGCAGGGATGGGGTTACATAGTTTTGGGCTAAATACATAAGTTGATCACCACCGGTGCTTTTGAGCTTTGCCTTATAGATGGCCAATGCACAAGATACAGAGATTCCTACAGGGACATGGCATGTATATGGTCAGTTTGTTGATGTCTCCAGGAACCTTACTGCCACAGGATTTGTTGACTATTTTCAGCACCTTTTGAGCTTGGTCCTGGTTTCTATCTGACACCAGTATGCTAGCTTATGAGGCAGGTGTAGCATGGTCTTGTCACGTCATATTTCGAGCTTCTCTAAATGCCTGGT
Organism: Lissotriton vulgaris; assembly: GCF_964263255.1. Lineage (NCBI taxonomy): Eukaryota > Metazoa > Chordata > Amphibia > Caudata > Salamandridae > Lissotriton > Lissotriton vulgaris. The sequence continues at coordinate 933,189,511 of NC_141695.1, forward strand.
TTTGAGTGCATTGTTGCTCTCAAAAAGCATTATTTGTGTTTTCGAGTGAAATCTATTGCTATAGCCCACTCTGTGTTAGTCCATTGATCTGGGGAACTAATCTTTTTGATGCTTGATGGAATGGTGGTATAACTCTGGGAAGTTGAGATTTGAATATCGTTTTCTTTTCACAGCCACGTTACTTGAAAGTCGAATCGAAGTTTGCAGTCAAATATCACTCTGAGATTCCTCGCCTTTTGAGCTAGGGGTGTGGATTTTTCCGAAGCATAGCCAAGCACTTTTTAAAGAACCAGACCAATGTTAATTACCAGGTTGAAGCAAGAAGAGTACAAGATCATCTTGGGTCTCCAAGGGGGATATTAAATTGAATGCTGTGGTCTACTGTTTTGTAAACTGTAGTTCTTGCCATTACAATTTGTGCTACCTGTTAATCCGAGTCTAGAGCAAATAACAATTCTACACTTCTACACTCTTCACCAAAGTTAATTTCCCTCATGTGGCTATCATCCCACCTGACTATTTGTAATGGGGTTTACTCGAATTTTAGTGTTGTAAACAAACAGTATAGCTCAACAATTTATTGTCATAACGAGCATGTTAATTGTACCGTTTTACCAGTAAGCAGTAAACAATTTATATAAGACAACTTAAGAAGCATCCATTGTTATAGAAATTACAACATTTATTCATCCTGGTCCTACGCCTATGCTCAATTGAAGAGCACACTCCACCCCCGTCATATTTATTGCAGTGCTTTATTGGACTTCCATAGCCTGGCTAAATGCCTTTTGGCCAGTGTTTATGCTAAGCCAGTGAGTTTGCATTCAGTTTTATTTTTTCTGGCTCACCCAAATAGGCATGCTTTAGATTGTAAAATTATTGTGTTGTCGATTAGCTGTTCTATTGAGGGATCAATTTAATTCCAGCATTGTATAATAAATGTGCACAAACGTGGTCTAGGCATTAGATCTGTATTTTCAGAATAACGTCTCCGAGCATGCGTCAGATACTCTGGGGAACATCATGTGTATTCAACTGGGTGTCAGATTGCAGTGTTTGGATGTTGTACAGAATCAGTTTGAATCTAGCATTTATGGGCATTCATTTTGGACAGCCTTATACTAACTGTCAATTGGCGTCAGTTTAGTCCTCATCTAAATGTATCACCGCCCAGGGCTCCTGTAGTGCCTACGGGGTGGTCTTGATCATTTTCAGAAGGGTTGAGTATGATTGTGGCATTATTTTCATGCTTGTACCCAAACTATGAACCTTCTACAATACAGCATGTTTTTGAGGTGCATCCAGTTCTCTCAGCCCCAGAGATTTTAATTTCAGTTTGGTTGTGAAAGAGATATTGCAAATTTACAGCAAGCTTACATCCCGCCCATTGGTTACCACTGGCTGGCTTTATTGTCATTCTTATTTGCTCACTTATTATTTGATAGTTTAACTTCCATCTATGTGTTTGACCCTTCTTTGAACCATAGCCTCTATACAATACTTTTGATTGTCTGGCTCCCATTCTTTTGGATCTATCCCTTTGAAAAAAATATATATATTAATTTTATTATTTAACATTTATTAGAGTGCATGTGTCTTCTACATCGGTGGTTCTTAACCATACCAAGGGTATGTGCCTGAGTTTATTGACCGCGGGTCTGATGTACTACATCAGCCGGACGATAAGTGTCATTTCTTAGTCGAAGCCCATTGAGGGGACGATTAATAGGTGCTCTACCCCAATCTCCCTCCCTCCAGTCTTCCCCTCGCCCCCTGACCACTAAAACAGATCCACCATGCCACCCCTCAACCATTACCCTCATGACACAGGACTCACCCATCATTAAGCATGGACCTAACTCTTGGTCCATCTTTTACACCTCAAACCTTTCCAAAAAGGGCAATAAAACATTAAACACAACTTATATGCCACCAAGAAACCTTATTTGTTGACAACTATCTTCGCCTAACCTCCATCATAAAAACAAACTACATCTTTTACACTAAACGCCCCTCTAAAAGGAAAAGTATCTTTCTCCGCCACCTTCCTATCATGAATTCCTGTAAAATCCTGTATGGTCTGAAACTTTCCACCACTCCTTACCCCCCACTTTCCCTGGCAAAATCGACATCTCTATTTTCAAATCGGGAAATATCCTCATTCAAGCCTCCGAAAACCACCTCCCTATTTTTGAACTCCACTTCAGCTCATTATCCCAAAACCTACTACCTACACTTACCACTAACCTTCCACCACTCCCCCCCCCGCCCCCCCAAACGCAAGAGACCTCTTTGTCCCCTCGCACCCTGACCCCAAACCATCTGTTCCCGGACACACTAATCGACAATGAAATTCCTGACGCACAGATCTATTTTCCCATGACCTCATCAGCATCTCCCCCTCCTGTTCTTCCCACAACTCCCTCTGTCTCTCAAAACCCCGCGTCCTGCACCCTGCCCGGATCCCCTGACAGCTCCACAAATAACTAATCGCCTTCTCTCCTAACAACCTTACTACAACGCCCACAGTAACCCTTATCCTCCCCATCTAACACATACCCTTGACCCTCCAAAAGCTCCAATAATAACTCCAATCTCTTCTCCTGTTATCCATCCCACCCATTATCTAACAGCCCCCAGCCCCCCTCTCATGCCCCCTTCACCTCTCATAACTCCCAATTGACTCCTGAGAATGTCCTCCCACACCCTCCAATACCACTGCCACCTTGCAACAGTAACACCCCTCTCTCCCCTCCACCTGGTTTCCCACTGTACACACACCCTAGTCCACCACTCCTGACCAACTTGGATCACTCCCTCCTCCCACATGACCTCCTAACCTCCCTCCCCTTCTCTCTTCTTACCCAGTCTCTACTAAATATTACTCTCCACCTCTCAACCCTCGTATTAGAACTCTCCTCTCTCAGAAACTATATCACCTCCCTCTCACAGAGAACCCTTCTAATCACAACTATTCCCTGGACATCATACCTACGTACCCTGCTCCCCATAACCAAGGGATTACTTCCCCTAACGACAATTACTCACCCAGGCCGACTTGCAGTAATTGTTCACCCATACCATCCCACTTCCGAACCATCTCTCCCCCCCCCCCCATCTGATCTTCCTGGACTCAATAAAAACTATCCCCTCCCCTCCCACACCCCCCCACCGACTACTAATTCTCTCCCACTACATTCATCTATCCTTGTGATCCTGGGAACAAGTAGGGCCCCGTCCTCCCCAGCCTCGCCCAGACCTCCACAACAACTCACCACTATCCACTCCTGTTCCCCCACAAAAATAAACTACCCCAAACCCCTCAACTGCATGCTGGTCAAATGCTGATCAGCAAACTGTCATGCAACTGAAATCGCTGAAACCATCCTCAGTAAAAGCATTGACATCGCCTTCTTGTCGGAAACATGGCTCAATGACCACTCCTCGCCAATCCTTGACTTGCTCTCTCCCCCTGGTTACTCCATTCTCAGAGAAGACGGGTTTAATAAAATTGGTGGGGGTCTCTTTATAATTTATAAAGATGAACTCCAACTCACACCTATCCTGCACCCTGATCTTGCTACTTTTGAATACCTTGGTGCCGAACTCACAGTTCAGGGTTCCGCCCCCCCCCCGATTCGCCTACATAATATTTACCATCCCCCTGGTGACCCTCTCTCCTTTGTTGAAGAGTTGTCTGATCTTCTCATCCAATCAGCGATTACCAAATCTTGAAACCTCTTCCTTGGGGACTTCAACCTCCACTGGAACAAAATTGACGACGCCTCAGTCAACCTTGTCCATGACCTACTTCAGCGACTTGAAGCAACTTTGCAAATCTCCAACACACGCCAAAGGTGCCACCCTTGATGCTGTTATCACTAGCAAAGAACTGGCTTTTCTTTCCTACATTATCCCCATTTACTGGTCCGGCCCCCACCTTATCCTCTTCACGATCAACAACTCTGTGTCCCTCCCCCCCCTTATACAGCTAAACAAATGAAACTGATCAGAAATCTTCACCTTATTCCCCTGGGTGAGCTGGAGACTAAAATAAAAGCACATTTACAGCATACTCCTCTCTCCCATAGTACCAGTGACCTTACTGAACATTACAACAAATCCATCGTCGAGGACCTTGACCAAATTGCCTCAGCCACATTAAAACTACAAACAAGTAAACTATCCAAATCATGGTTCAATACCGACCTTTACAATTAGAGGTGAGCTCTCAGGCAGACTAAACGCACATGGAGACAACTGCCCTTCCCCCCAAATCTTGCCCTCCTCAGAGCCGCAAGGGCCAACTGCCCAAAAAATGTCTTTAATGAAAAAGCATCCTTCTTCCGTTCACAACTTGACCGGGTAAAAAATTGACCTAGGGAACTCTTTAACATTGTTAAAAACCAAACTGCCTCAGTCCCCCAAAACTTCCGGCTACGGTTGAAAGATGTGAAGAAATGGCTAGCTTCTTCTTAGACCAAATCACTAAGATTGATTGATTAATCCTTCGCCTTAACTCCACTCACCCCCGCCCCCACATAACCAACCTTCCCTCCTTAGCATTCTCCCCATATCTCCTTCCATTCCTATCCCTCCCCCTGATCCTGCTCCACTCACGTTCACTGTCACCCCCTCGGAACCGCACCACACTGTCCCCCAGCGAAAAAACAATGCTTCCTGTAATAACTTTTGCCCTGTCTCAGAAAGGGATGTCATCAGCATCATCACCAAACTTAAACCATCCTAACATACCCGAGATCCTATCCCGTCCCATCTAGTACAAGACCTAAAACCCTAAAACGCCTCATCGCCCCATATTGGTCCACTATCATCAACTCCTCCCTTGCCACCGGAGAGAATAGAGCCCTGGGGGACGCCCATGGTTACTGACAGAGGTTTAGAAAGGCAATTACTTTTTTTTAATTTATTATTTTTTTTTTTACTTATTTTAATTTGTTGGGTTCTATATTGGAAAAGGGAGGTGAACCACTTGAGAACAGCACCGTCAAAGCCCAAACGGTCTTTGAGTATATTGAGTAGGGCTGCATGGTTAACAGTATCAAAGGCGCAGAGAGGTCAAGAAGAATGAAAAGGGAGGATTCACCTTTGTCTAGAGAGCAATGGATATTGTCAGTAATGTTGAGCATGGCTGTTTCAGTGCTACAGCTCTTTCGAAAACCTGATTGGGAAGCATCTAAGAGGTTGAATGAGTCGATGTGTTTGCCTAGCTGGTGCAGGGCGCATTTATCCAGGGCCTTAGATAAGAAAGGATGGTTAGAAATAGGGTGTAAGTTATTTAAGTCATTAGGGTCAGCTGTAGCGTTTTTGATGGTGGGGTAATTTGACCTAGTCCCACCCTATTCAACCTCTTCATGGAACCCCTCACCCTTATCCTTAAACAAGCGAAAATCTGTTACCACCTCTATGCCCACAACACCCAACTTTACTATAGGATCAAATCCCATGCTGATGTTTCACATCTTAACGATGCCTTAACTAAGATACAATTATGTTTACATCACAACCACCTTAAACTCAATCCTAAAAAAACTCCCTTCTATTTTCTCCTAAAAACAACTTGCTCTCTATTTTACAATGGATCTCTGTCATCGAAGCTCGCAACTGCTCTCTCTCATCTCTAATTAAGTCAAATCCCTCGGCATCAGCATCGGCCAGAACCTCTGTCTTACTCCCCACACAAAAAACTCAGCCAAAGGTGCTCTTTTCATACTCCATCATCTTAAACAATTCAAACCCTTTATTCCTGCCGATGACTTTAAATCAGTTTTACATTCGTGGGTCCTTTCTAGAATTGACTACAGTAATGCCACTCTTGCAGGAACTCGTAAAGTCCACCTTGCCCCTATTAAATCCGTTCTCAACCTTGCTGCCAGGCTAATTACTGACTGTAAACGTTTTGACCACATCTCCCCCGTTCTCAAAGACTTCAAATGGCTCCCGATTGAAGGCAGAACCACCTACAAGACTGCTTGCATCACCCACAAAGCCATCCATCAAAATACCCCATCTTACCTCTTCGACAAACTCCACAAAGCGGGCTACACTAGAACAATGAGGAGCACTAACCCTCTTGTCCTTGTCCCTCCTCTATTAAAAAATAAATCCGCGCAGTCTCGCTCTTTCTCTGGAAATGCACCCTCTGTTTGGAATACCCTCCCTAAAGATCTACACTGCAACCCCTCCTACCCCAGCTTCAAAAAAGACCTCAAGCTGCTCCTTCTCAACTAATACTAGGGTTCTTAATCCACTGCCACTGGCTACTAATTCCTACCCTGCCTTATCAGTATAGATCCCATCCACTTCTTCCAGATCTACTATCTTCGATCTGTTGTTTGATCTAGGTATTCCTAGTTTTTCCCCACTTAAAATCTGCTTCATGTGTTCAAATTGTCTTATCCTATTATTTCAATGTTCCAAAGCTGTATTTCAACTTTGTATTATCAAAACTTGTAAAGCGCTCTGATACTCTTGGGTCCAGCCAGCTCTATATAAAACCTTTAAAATAAAATAAATAAAATAGGTAATTGTAATTGATCATTAAATGATTCTACTAAATTGCTTAATATTTAAACCATGCAATAGTGGTACTAAATGTTTCTAGCAGCAATATAAAATGAATAAGACCATAAAGAGCAGTGTGCATTGTGCTGACTGTCACAGGGGAATCTAGGGAGTTCTGCAAACCATGTACCACAATAGGCGAATGAGAAAAGTGCACAATATAAAGCCTGACATGGGGCAGATCAAATCTATGCTGTGGGGTCTTTACAAAAAGAAGGCAGGGCTTCACTCTTACCGCTGTCCGTAAGACAGTGTGAGCCATCACGGCTGGGCTTCACTCTTACCGCTGTCCGTAAGACAGTGTGAGCCGTCACAGAGAGTTTGCATGATTCTTGCATAAATCTAACATTCTCAAAATAGTTGAAAAATTGCTTCACGTCATCTTTTGTTAAATAAGCAATACATTCAGGATTAGTGAATAATTCCAAAACACCCAATGAACAAAAGACCTTTATATAAGAAAGCCAGGAGATACAGAACATATTATCTAGGCTAATACATTCCTGTGTTACTGCCTGCATAAAACCGGTCTCTGGTTTTACCCATATTGAGATTAACATCAATAGGTGTTTTTAAATCTAGTTGGATGTGGTGTAAAAATGTGCAATCTGCAGTGCGTGAGGCTTATGCCTAACATGGTTGTTCTTTCACATTTCGACAGAATGGCCGTTTCAATGTTTGTGCTTGTGTAACTACCAAGGGTTGATTTGTACTTTATTATCATCATCATCATCATCAAAGTATCTTTATTCGATTCCGAGAATCATAAAAGAACAGTTCATGCAATAATCTAACAATTCCAATTTTTAAAATACATTTGTGCTTATAAGATAACTATATGTGCAAAATTACATTTGTGCATGAATTAACATAAAATTTGGGTAACGATCCATCTAATACTTATCGAAACATTCATGAAATCCATTATACTAATATGCAAAATTGTAAATTACTAGTTAGTAAGGAGCATCGTTTGTGCAAATACGCAAAAATCCAGGGTAACGTGCCAGTGCGGAAAGTTCCGACTACCATAGACTTACAAAATATATTCCATGGGAGACAACAGGTACAGACTATGTATTTTATAATAAAATATAAATACTATGAACATTAAAACGTTAAAAGAAACAATTAGACAAAATACAATCTTAGTCATTTTTTTAACCTATTGTGAGCAAAAAAAAAGACTATTTAAAATTTCAAACCATTCTTCATTCTAATATAGTTAGCAGCCAACAAGAATCTTGCTACAACAAGTTGGGTGTTGTCAGTTTTTAAAATACGCAACATTTCCATATATCTTCTTACACCTAATTTTCTTCCTAGCGGTGCAATTCATTTTTGTCTAGCTTTCATGTAAGTTGGACAAAATAGGAGGACATGTGCTATGTTTTCTTCTTCTGACAACTGGCACATTGTGCACTTTCTATCTTCTTCTCTATTACAAGCACTTCTCCACCCAGCTGTGAAAGATCTGATTAAGAGTGTCCCGCATCTCAGTTTTAAAAACAATATCTTGTCGATTTGGGGTTCTATCTGGTCAAGAAAAACCTCAAAACATGGGACAAGTTTAAACATCAGATAATCGTTGGGTATTGGGCCAGTGCAGCTATTTGATGCATTTTTTAATATTGCCTGGTTCCAATAAACCCTCTTAAGTTCTATTCTTGAGTTAAGAGTCAGATTTTCTGGATGGGACCAGAACTCACTGAGCCCTAAGTTTATTAACCATCTATGTACATTAGCTAGCCAGGGGAATTTTAAGTGTGTATCCAGTGCAATTAATTCTTTTAGTGCCATTCTATAAGTATAGAGTTCTTCAGTAGCCCATAGCCTAATCCAGAACAATAGTCCTCAAAATTGGTTTATCCTCAATGCGCTTTAATCCTAGGTCATGTGTATGGAATCATTGGGGTGTTTTGGGGTAAAGGAATAAGTGCTCGTAGAACCCTATTTTCCCCTGTGGTAATTATAGCCATTTTTTCTCCACCCCACAATTCAGACCCATAGAGGGCCCCACTTTGAGCCTTTGCTTTTTATACTTCCAATGCCGGGGTGATCGATTTGGTATGAGTGGCATGGAGTTTTTTAAGGATGGAGGCTGAATTCTGAGCTAGAACAGTTTTAGCGTTCTCAATATGGGGACGCCATGAAAGCTTGGAATCTAGGGTTATACCTAGGTAAACAAAATTGTAAACCTGTCTCTGGTTTTACCCATTTTGAGATCCACATCAATAGGTGTTTTTAAATCTGGTTGGATGTGGTGTAAAAATTTGCATTCTGCAGTGCGTGAGGCTTATGCCTAACATGGTTGTTATTTCACATTTCGACAGAATGGCCGTTTCAATGTTTAAGCTTGTGTAAGGGTTGATTTGTACTTTAGGTCGAGGACCGTCGCACTGCGTAGCGGTGGGCAGAGCCCAAGATTTAATGTTTCTTAGAGGGGGCTTGGAACCCCCCATTTCTCCATTGGCTGGCCTAGTAAAAGCTGGCTAGCCATTGGAGGAGAGGGGCGTCACTCGGTTCAAGCCCCGTCTTTTTCGGATTCAGGGGCATGTTTTTTGCGTTCTTTCTATCTGTGACGTCATCCGTCACTCAGCAAAAAACACGCCCCGATTCCGAAAATTTCGGAGCTTAGCGGCAGCCATTTTTTGTTGTTGTTGTTGTTGGCAGGAACAGCCTCGCTGCCACTCCAGGTAAGTTTTCATTTTTTTCTTGCTCTGTCGTCCTGAGCGCTTTATTCTGCTTTAATGGGCAGAGCGCTGTGGTTTTCCCTCTGAGGGAAGCGCTTCTGCCCTTCGTATGCCCCAGAGTGCGCAGGTGCCCACCCTGTGTCTTTTGCTATGATTTAAAATTCCCTACGGTTGCTACCCCCTGTATGGCGCCCTTAGCGGGTGTCCACCCTGCTTGTTGGATTTATTTTTAATCTTGAGTGTGCCCACCCCCTATTTTAGCGCTGTCGAAGTCACCGCCGCAGCCCTGAGCCATTGCAAGCCCAAAACCGGACGTCAGGCCGGACTGCCCGTGACAGGTGTGGGGCCTGCCATCGGGCGGAAGTGCGGCCGGGCGAGAGGAAGCTGGCTTGAGAAGAATGGCGCCTGCCTGTGCGGGGCTCCCATGCGGAGGGATAGCCCAGCAGGCGCCCAAGAGTGAAGCTCGCAATGGGCCGCAGGGAGGTACGATTGCGGAGGGGGCCCGAGGCACATTGTCAGTGCCTGCCCCTCCGCACGTGGACCGGGAAAGCTGCTCAAGCTCCATCCCGGCCGAAGACCTACACGGACCGGGCGAAGCCAGAGACTGCAGTAGAGCCACCACAGAGTGAGCCGGTAAGAGAGGGCTCATGGGTGTCTCTTTTTGCCTCCCTACGGAGCGGGCCGCTCCCCCATGTGTCACACCGATCAGCTGTAGAGCCCGTGCAGTGCTAGGATTTAAATATGTAGTGTCTCTACTGGAAGCAACAATGATGCGTCCAGCCCTCTAATCTCCTTCTCAGATTCTGTAGTAGTTAGCTTCTAGATCTTAAATGGATCCAGACCCACAGATCTTAAAGGAGAGGTCCCACAAAAACTTTTGTCTATCCCAGAACGGACACTGGGGATGCACACGCTCAGTATTAAAGTCCCGCAGGAAATTAAACAGGCAGCACGTGCAAAGGCATGCGCTGATTTTCTCATGGTCTACAAAGCTTGGGATATTTGAACAGGCAGGAAACCAACCACATTGCCCTGTCAGCTCTGTCATGCGACTTGTACCAGTGCCATTTTCATACCACCCAATGGTGCACATATACAATATATTTTGTAGATCACAGCGAAGGGTCAAAAGGTGTCCATGCCTGCTGCTCAGCCAAAGCATAGCCCGCCCCCGTAAAGCGCTTGTATGTAAGGTGTTGGGGTCCACTTTTCTGAGCCTCCCGGAGCAGATGATGAGGACTATGTGTTAATAGTTGGCTTCTCCATGCAGGGGGTCACCGTGTTGGTTTGAATTGTTGCCACTCTTGTAAGGAGGGTTCACAAATATAATTGAAGTACAAGTTTATTCATGGGAGTAGATTGGAACAGCTCTTGGTGCGTGTGTGTAGTCCTTGCCCTGATGGGTGTGTTGGTGGATAGATGTGTGGCAAGATCCATCTTGTTGGGGTTTGAGCCTACTTTTGTGAGTGTGTGTGCAAGTAGTTCAGTCCTAGTGGGAGTGCGCAGGTAGGAGCCCTGCCCTATTGTATGGGTGCAGGTACTCGGCCTTACCCACTTGGTGTGTCGCCATATGCTCTTGTCCTGTAAGCAGTTGCGCTTAACCTGTGTGCGGGTTGAAGCCAGTTTCAGGTTTAGCTGTGTGGCTAGAAGTTCTTTTATGGATATGTGTGGGTATAGGAACTCATATTGTATGGGTAGGAGCTGTCATTAAGAAAGTGCGTGTTGGGTTACAAGACCACATCTGACTAGAGTGTTCACACAAGCTCTTTTCTGGGATGTACGTGGGTTGAAGCATCCCTTGTCAGATGTGTATGGAATTGTCATACAACAGCTAATGTGTGCCCCCACGTATGTGTAAGCTCTTACCTGGTGAGTTTTGCTTCTAAACCCTCTAGCTGGGTGTTTGCAAGTTAGTTCATGTCCTCAACCGGTACAGTAGGGTAAAGGATGTGTATGACCTTGTGGTGTGTGTCCCCACTCATTGGCGGCTTTGAACCCGTGAAGTTGACACAGTTTATGTTCTTTCATTATTCCTTACTTGGAGTAGCTGTTGGGATGCTTTTCAAATCTGAATGAGTCCAAAGGAACAGCTTTTGTTGTCTTGCTTTTTTACTCCGTCATGGGGGTCCCTTTAAGTAGCTATTTGTCCCTTTCTCTCCTCCTCCTAATGCCGTCCATCCACAAAGCTGACTTTTTATGAGGAGGATTTTCAACAGTTCACGTGAATCCCAATCACGTGACCTGCTCTCATGCCCGAGCCTTCCCCCTGCCAGCAGCCTTTCTCCCTTCACACAGCATCTGTTCCTCTCTCCCCGCCCCCGTCGTCACTTATTCACGGCCGCCTAATCAGCCTGCCCACCCCCTCCCTACATCTGCCTACGTCCTGCAGAACTTGTTTTTAAATCCGTGCTTTTCGGCCAGCCCTCCCCCCGCCACAACAATGCCGAGAGCTTGTTTATTCCTCTCTCCCCGTCCCCCGCCGTCACTTATTCACGGCCACCTAATCAGCCTGCCCACCCCCTCCCTACATCTGCCTACGTCCTGCAGAACTTGTTTCACAGAGCAGGAGCTTCACATAGAGGTGTTTTCGTGTCCTGAACTCAACCGGCTCCCATGGCTTCAGGCTTACACCTTCTACATCCAGACAATCCTCCATTCAAAGTTGACCCTGCTCCAAATCTCAGGCTCCCCTCCTCCCTTTCATTTCTTCAACTTCAGAACCCTACTGCCGCCTTCACATCCAAACGGGTGTAGCTTGGTCTGTAAAGTTGGGGAGCATGTGTGCATGAGATTTCCTAACACTCACCTTGGCATACCCAAATAAGTTCTACTTTCCCATCTTTAACTTGGGAGCTTGCATGACAACAACGTTCAGCAAATCCGTTTTGCGCAAGAAACCTGATGTGACTGAAGCACAAAATGAATTTTAAACATGACGCATCAATGCTGCCTATTATCTACTGCGATTGCTACAAAAATATATATATATGGCAGAAGCACAGCTTTTATTTTCTATTTAGTGACATTTGTGGCAATGGCGTCTCGCCGCCTTTAGCTTTCAACATCTAAAGCCAAAGTGCGGCAGGCCGTCATTGCTTCAAAAGTCAATAAATAGTAAAACAAAAGCGGGCGGAAGGTGCCTTGTTTTCTGTTGATGTACTTTTATAAAATCACGGCATGCATCCATTTACTTTACACATATTCGGCTAAAGCGCAGGATGCCATGATAGCTACAATAGTAAATACATAGAAAAAGAAATACGTAGGCGGCAAACTTTATTTCTATTTTGTTAGGTCGAGCTTGCTCGACATTTCGTACAGGGGCTTTTCAAATTGCGACCCATGTTTTCCCTGGCTGCAAGCTTGAACGCGCGCAGCGCCAGCTCGCTCCATGTCACCGTGTTGCGCCCCTCCCCCCACGCATTCCCAGCCCTTTGATGCTTCCGCCACACTCCAATTGCTCCCCTCTCCCGTGGCGTTTGTAATCTTGCCCCCTCACCCTCACACTGTGCTCGCGTCTTTGTTTTATAACTTGCTTTTAAGATAGCACCAAATGCCGCAGTGTGCTTTTTCTCAGTGCTAATCAGTGCTAACCAGTAAGTAACTGGATTTGCTTTGTCAAAATTCACCCGTGCTCAGTTTGTCATTTGAAAGACGTGGCATTCATTGTCTTACCCACATCGACTCTTTGTGCACTCGTGGCAAAGTCGTTCAGGGCGGCTGGCATGAATGTGTTCACAATAATGTAAAAAAAATCACTTTAAAAAAATGCCCAAAACACTGCAAAGATTTATAACTTCTACCAGGGTGAACATCTGCATTTCAATCCATCTCTCTCTCTCTCTACCTCTCTCTCTCTCTCTCTCTCTCTCTCTCTCTCTCTCTCTCTCTCTCTCTCTCTCTCTCTCTCTACCTCTCTCTCTCTCTCTCTCTACCTCTCTCTCTCTACCTCTCTACCTCTCTCTCTCTACCTCTCTACCTCTCTACCTCTCCCTCTCTACCTCTCTACCTCTCCCTCTCTCTCTCTACCTCTCTCTCTCTCTCTCTCTCTCTCTCTCTCTCTCTCTACCTCTCTCTACCTCTCTCTCTAGCTCTCTCTCTACCTCTCTCTCTAGCTCTCTCTCTACCTCTCTCTCTAGCTCTCTCTCTACCTCTCTCTCTAGCTCTCTCTCTACCTCTCTCTCTAGCTCTCTCTCTCCCTCTTTCTCTCTCTCTCTCTACCTCTACCTCTCTCTCTCTACCTCTACCTCTCTCTCTCTACCCCTCTCTCTCTCTACCTCTCTCTCTCTCTACCTCTCTCTCTCTACCTCTCTCTCTCTAGCTCTCTCTCTAGCTCTCTCTCTAGCTCTCTCTCTAGCTCTCTCTCTCCCTCTCTCTCTCTCTCTCTCTCTCTCTCTCTCTACCTCTACCTCTCTCTCTCTACCTCTCTCTCTCTCTCTACCTCTCTCTTTCTACCTCTCTCTTTCTACCTCTCTCTACCCCTCTCTCTCTACCCCTCTCTCTCTACCCCTCTCTCTCTACCCCTCTCTCTCTACCCCTCTCTCTCTACCCCTCCCTCTCTACCCCTCTCTCTCTACCCCTCTCTCTCTACCCCTCTCTCTCTACCCCTCTCTCTCTACCCCTCTCTCTCTACCCCTCTCTCTCTACCCCTCTCTCTCTACCCCTCTCTCTCTACCCCTCTCTCTCTACCCCTCTCTCTCTACCCCTCTCTCTCTACCCCTCTCTCTACCTCTCTCTCTCTCTCTACCTCTCTCTCTCTACCTCTCTCTCTCTACCTCTCTCTCTCTACCCCTCGCTCTCTACCTCTCTCTCTCTCTCTACCTCTACCTCTACCTCTCTCTCTACCCCTCTCTCTTTACCTCACTCTACCTCGCTACCTCTCTCTCCACCTCGCTACCTCTCTCGCTACCCCTTTCTCTACTGCTCTCTCTCTACTGCTCTCTCTCTACCTCTCTACCTCTCTCGCTACCCCTTTCTCTACCTCTCTCGCTACCCCTTTCTCTACCTCTCTCGCTACCCCTTTCTCTACCTCTCTCGCTACCGCTCTCTCTCGCTACCGCTCTCTCTCGCTACCTCTCTCTCGCTACCTCTCTCTCGCTACCTCTCTCTCGCTACTGCACGCCACACACTGGTGCAAGCCTCACACTGCTGCACCACTTCACTCTGGGACACCGCCGCATCACTCTGGGACACCGCCGCATCACTCTGGGACACCGCCGCATCACTCTGGGACACCGCCGCATCACTCTGGGACACCGCCGCATCACTCTGGGACACCGCCGCATCACTCGGGGACACCGCCGCATCACTCGGGGACACCGCCGCATCACTCAGCCCAACCACATCATCACTCAGCACCACAACAGCATTGTGCTTGTTTACAAATGTAACAAATAGATGTTAATATTTCAGTTCTGTTCTTGGATTTTCGTCACAATAAAATACACTGAAAATAACCTTCACAAAAGTTATTTACAAAAGTTTAAGCTATTGCCATTCTTAAATTACAATAACTTTTATTTAAGTATTAATTAATGTAAGTCACGTAAGTACAACACATATATTGCATTACACATGCATAGGTGTCACATTTGCGAAAGTTATAACTAGTGGCATTGTAAATGACAAAGCTATTAATTTCGCTATTTTCAAAAACAAAACATGAATAAAAAATGTGCCATTTACAATACCAATAGCTCAAACTTTACTAATACGAGACCTATTGCATTGCAAATGCTTGTTTACAGTTATTTCTGATTTAATGGAAAGTAACACCAAATCCCAGTCACATCACCTGGCCTTACAATCTTTGCTGGCCGAGCAGATTAGAATAATAAATAACAAAGCAACTGTTGGTTTTTGTAGCCCTTGTTTGTTTCATCTTTGTGGCTGCTCTTTGATCCTGGTGGGAAAGCGGACCTTGCAGGAAAGTTTCGTTAAGAGGGTTAGCTGAGGAACAGAGAGCTCATGCTCACTTGCGCAAGCTTCTCCTGGCAGCGATGCCAGCATGGCCTAGGGTGGGTGTATGGGCTTCCTGACCCCTATTGGGACGACGACTTCCCTTTGGATCCTGGATGGACATTAAGAAATGGAGAAGGTTTATCACCTCAGTACCAAGTCTTGTTCATGGGTCCTCTTTTATCTTTTTCGAGCCTGGGTGCGAATGGGTCCGCTGTGCTTGCTTCCCTGCCCCCCTGGCTGTGCTTGCTTCCCTGTCCCCTGGCTGTGCTTGCTCCCCTGCCCCCTGGCTGTGCTTGCTCCCCTGCCCCCTGGCTGTGCTTGCTCCCCTGCCCCCTGGCTGTGCTTACTCCCCTGCCCCCTGGCTGTGCTTGCTCCCCTGCCCCCTGGCTGTGCTTGCTCCCCTGCCCCCTGGCTGTGCTTGCTCCCCTGCCCCCTAGCTGTGCTTGCTCCCCTGCCCCCTGGCTGTGCTTGCTCCCCTGCCTGTGCTTGCTCCCCTGCCCCCTGGCTGTGCTTGCTCCCCCGCCCCCTGGTTGTGCTTGCCTCCCTGCCCCCCTGGTTGTGCTTGCCTCCCTGCCCCCTGGTTGTGCTTGCCTCCCTGCCCCCTGGTTGTGCTTGCCTCCCTACCCCCTGGTTGTGCTTGCCTCCCTGCCCCCTGGCTGTGCTTGCCTCCCTGCCCCCTGGCTGTGCTTGCCCCCCTGCCCCCTGGCTGTGCTTGCTCCCCTGCCCCCTGGCTGTGCTTGCTCCCCCGCCCCCTGGCTGTGCTTGCTCCCCCGCCCCCTGGCTGTGCTTGCTCCCCCACCCCCTGGCTGTGCTTGCTCCCCCGCCCCCTGGCTGCGCTTGCCTCCCCGCCCCCTGGCTGCGCTTGCCTCCCCGCCCCCTGGCTGCGCTTGCCTCCCCGCCCCCTGGCTGCGCTTGCCTCCCCGCCCCCTGGCTGCGCTTGCCTCCCCGCCCCCTGGCTGCGCTTGCCTCCCCGCCCCCTGGCTGCGCTTGCCTCCCCGCCCCCTGGCTGCGCTTGCCTCCCCGCCCCCTGGCTGCGCTTGCCTCCCCGCCCCCTGGCTGCGCTTGCCTCCCCGCCCCCTGGCTGCGCTTGCCTCCCCGCCCCCTGGCTGCGCTTGCCTCCCCGCCCCCTGGCTGCGCTTGCCTCCCCGCCCCCTGGCTGCGCTTGCCTCCCCGCCCCCTGGCTGCGCTTGCCTCCCCGCCCCCTGGCTGCGCTTGCCTCCCCGCCCCCTGGCTGTGCTTGCCTCCCCGCCCCCTGGCTGTGCTTGCCTCCCCGCCCCCTGGCTGTGCTTGCCTCCCTGCCCCCTGGCTGTGCTTGCCTCCCCGCCACCTGGCTGTGCTTGCCTCCCCGCCCCCTGGCTGTTCTTGCTTTCCTGTGTGTGTATGTGGCTCTGTGTGTGTGTGTGTGTGGCTCTGTGTGTGTGTGTGTGTGTGTGTGGCTCTGTGTGTGTGTGTGTGTGTGGCTCTGTGTGTGTGTGTGTGTGTGTGGCTCTGTGGCTCTGTGTGTGTGTGTGGCTCTGTGTGTGTGTGTGTGTGTGTGTGTGGCTCTGTGTGTGTGTGTGTGTGTGGCTCTGTGTGTGTGTGTGTGTGTGGCTCTGTGTGTGTGTGTGTGTGTGTGTGTGGCTCTGTGCGTGCGTGTGGCTCTGTGCGTGCGTGTGGCTCTGTGTGTGCGTGTGGCTCTGTGTGTGCGTGTGGCTCTGTGTGCGTGTGGCTCTGTGTGTGCGTGTGAGGCTCTGTGTGTGCGTGTGAGGCTCTGTGTGTGCGTGTGAGGCTCTGTGTTTGCGTGTGGGCTCTGTGTGTGCGTGGGGGCTCTGTGTTTGCGTGGGGGCTCTGTGTTTGCGTGGGGGCTCTGTGTTTGCGTGGGGGCTCTGTGTTTGCGTGGGGGCTCTGTGTGTGCGTGGGGGCTCTGTGTGTGCGTGGGGGCTCTGTGTGTGCGTGGGGGCTCTGTGTTTGCGTGGGGGCTCTGTGTTTGCGTGGGGGCTCTGTGTTTGCGTGGGGGCTCTGTGTTTGCGTGGGGGCTCTGTGTTTGCGTGGGGGCTCTGTGTTTGGGGGGCTCTGTGTGTGTGTGGCTCTGTGTGTGTGTGGGGGGGCTCTGTGTGTGGGGGGGCTGTGTGTGTGGGGGGGGCTGTGTGTGTGTGGGGGGGCGGTGTGTGTGTGGGGGGGCTGTGTGTGTGTGTGGGGGGGCTGTGTGTGTGGGGGGGCTGTGTGTGTGGGGGGGCTGTGTGTGTGGGGGGCTCTGTGTGTGCGTGTGTGGGGCTCTGTGTGTGTGTGTGGCTCTGTGTGTGTGTGTGGGGCTCTTAAAGGGGACCTAGACTCCTACTCGGGAGCGACCACTGCGCCTTCGGCCTGGTCGCCCCCACGCTCCTCGCCTCTCCTGCCTCCTGAGCCTCACCTGCTGCCTGTGATTAGCGCTGACGCCGATTCCAGCGCCCCAGCCGCCGCAGGGCCGCCCGCCAAGCCTGCACCCGTTTTCCCGCCGCTGACTGCCTGCAGCCCCGCCCCCACGCCAGCCGATTGGATCCCACGCTCCCGCCTCCCACCGGACCCTCCCTCCCGGCTCCCTTCTTATGACGCCCCCAGAGCGACCGCGCAGCGGACGCGCGCAGAGGGAGCACCGAATGAGCGCCGAAGGTGCGCCAAAGGTAAGCCCGTCTGCGCCTGGACCGCGCCCAGTGCCAGGACCCCTGGCCCCCGCAGACACCAGCCCACCCGCCGGACCTACGACGCCACTGAACTCAACGCACTCCATGCCGGCCGAATCCCGGGATGCTACCGAGCCACCCCGAGACGCACCCACGGACCCTTCTGCTGCCACCCCTGCAAGTTCTCCTGCATCCGGACCTGCACTACTCCAGCACCGACCAAGACCAAGACGAGCAACAGCAGCAGCCACCTGAAATGCATCCTGCTCAACACCCGCTCCGTCCACAGACACGCCGTCGAGCTCTAGAACCTGCTCGACACCACAGCCCCCGACGTCGCCTTCCTCACAGAAACCTGGATGAACGCCTCTTCAGCGCCCGACATCGCCATCGCCATCCCAGACGGCTACAAGATCATCCGGAGGGACCGCATCAACCATACTGGAGGAGGCATCGCCATCATCCACAAGAACACCATCCGCATCACGACCAACACCGACGACACCCTTACACCCTCGCACCCGCCGAGCACCTGCACTTCCAAGTCCACATCAACCCCAAGACCACCCTCAGAGGCACCCTCATCTACAGACCCCCGGGACCACGCACACAATTCAGCGAGGACATCGCCGACTTCGTCAGCCCGCACGCCCTCCCCTCCGCTGACTACATCCTCCTCGGGGACCTCAACTTCCACCTGGAGAACAACAACGACCGCAACACCACCACCCTCCTGGACAACCTCGCAAACCTCGGACTCAAGCAGCTGGTGACCACCCCCACCCACTACGCCGGACACACACTCGACCCCGTCTTCTCATCCAGCAAGGACATCACCTTCAGCCACGCCACCGGACTCCACTGGACGGACCACAGCTGTGTCCACTTCAGCTTCAGAAGGACCACGATCCACCACCACCAGCAACAGGCTGCACGCAGAAGCTGGAACAAGATCACAGCAGACCAGCTCGTGACTTCCCTGAGCAAGAACCCACCCACCAGCGCAACGAACCCCAGCCAAGCGGCCACCAACCTCACGAAGTGGATCAGCGACTGCGCAGACGACCTCGCCCCCCTGAGGACCCCGCCTAGCAGACCCGGCAGCAAGAAAGCCCCATGGTTCACCGACTAACTCAAGAGCTCCAAGAAGAACTGCCGAGCCCTCGAGAGAGCCTGGCGCAGAGACCCAACACCGGACAACATGACTGCCCTCAAGCTCGCCACCCGAAAACACCACCAACTGATCCACGCCACCAAGAAAACTGCATTCAAGGAACAACTGGACAACAACGCACACAACAGCAAGGAACTCTTCATTATCGTTAAAGAGCTCTCCAACCCCAACGCTGGAAACAACGACATCACCCCTTCGCAAGACCTCTGCAACTCCCTCGCCTCCTACTTCCACAACAAGATCGCGGACATACACAACAGCTTCAGCACGCAACCAACGCACGCCACGGCCGAACCACCGCCCCCCACCACCACCCTCCGCTCCTGGACCCCGATCAGCACCGAAGACACCGTCCGCACGATGAACTCCATCCACTCCGGATCGCCGACCGACCCCTGCCCTCACCACGTCTTCAACAAGGCCGACGCGGTCATCGCACCCCACCTGTGGGACATCATCAACACCTCCTTTGACACCGCTACCTTCCCGGACAGCTGGAAGCACGCCGAACTTGGCGCTCTACTAAAGAAGCCATCAGCCGACCCCCACCGACCTCAAGAACTACCGCCCCATCTCGCTGCTCCCGTTCCCTGCAAAGTCATCGAAGACCGTCAACAAGCAGCTGGCCACCTCCCTCGAGACGAACGGATCCCTCGACCTCTCGCAGTCTGGCTTCCGGGCCAACCACAGCACCGAGACCGCCCTGATCGCAGCCACCGATGACATCCGAGCCCTGCTTGACAACGGAGAAACAGTAGCCCTCATCCTCCTAGACCTCTCCGCGGCCTTCGACACTGTCTGTCACCGCACCCTAGTGCAGCGCCTCAGCAACGTCGGAATCCAAGAGAAGGCACTAGAATGGATCATCTCCTTCCTCGCCGGGAGGACACAAAGAGTCCGCCTCCCCCCGTTCAGATCAGAAGCCACCGAAGTCATCTGCGGCGTTCCTCAAGGCTACTCGCTCATTCCAACCCTCTTCAACGTCTACATGAGCCCCCTCGCAGACATCGCACGCCAGCACAACCTCAACATCATCTCCTACGCCGACG
Organism: Lissotriton vulgaris; assembly: GCF_964263255.1. NCBI lineage: Eukaryota > Metazoa > Chordata > Amphibia > Caudata > Salamandridae > Lissotriton > Lissotriton vulgaris. Next base: position 933,209,612 of record NC_141695.1, read on the forward strand.
ACACCCAGCTGATCCTCTCCCTCACCAACGACCCCACCACCGCCAGAGCCAACCTTCACGAAGGGATGAAAGAGGTAGCCGAATGGATGAAGAACAGCCGCCTGAAACTGAACTCTGACAAGACGGAAGTCCTCATCCTGGGATCTTCACCCTCCGCCTGGTGGCCCCCCGCCCTAGGCAGCGCACCCAAACCAACAGACCACGCACGCAACCTGGGCTTCATCCTGGACTCCTCCCTCTCCATGACCAGACAAGTCAATGCCGTCTCCTCGTCGTGCTTCAACATCCTGCGCATGCTACGTAAGATCTTCGGATGGATCCCCACCGAGACCAGGAAGACGGTCACCCAGGCCCTCGTCACCAGCCGTCTGGACTACGGCAACTCCCTCTATGCCGGAACCACCACCAAACTCCAGAAGAGACTCCAGCGGATCCAGAACGCCTCAGCACGACTCATCCTGGACATCCCCCGTCGCAGCCACATCTCCGGACACCTGAGAGACCTGCACTGGCTCCCGGTCAACAAGAGAATCACCTTCCGTCTCCTCACCCACGCACACAAAGCCCTACACAACCAAGGCCCAGGATACCTCAACAGCCGCCTCAACTTCTACGCTCCCAAACGCCAGCTTTGATCGACCGGCCACGCCCTCGCCTCCGTCCCCCACATCCGAAGAGCCACCACAGGGGGACGGTCCTTCTCCTACCTCGCCGCCAAGACTTGGAACTCCCTCCCGACCTACCTCCGCCTGACCCAGGACCACCTCGCCTTCAGGAAGCAACTCAAGACCTGGCTGTTCGAGCAGTAGCGGACCCCCCTCCCCTAGCGCCTTGAGACCCTCTGGGTGAGTAGTGCGCTATATAAATGCTTTGATTAATTGATTGATTGATTGCTCTGTGTGTGTGTGGCTCTGTGTGTGTGTGTGGCTCTGTGTGTGTGTGTGTGGCTCTGTGTGTGTGTGTGTGTGTGGCTCTGTGTGTGTGGCTCTGTGTGTGTGTGTGGGGGGGGCTCTGTGTGTGTGTGTGTGTGTGTGTGTGTGTGTGTGTGTGTGTGTGTGTGTGCGGCTCTGTGTGGGTGTAAATGCAATAGGTCATGCATTTGCGGGCGAATAGGCTATTGGCATTGTAAATGACAATGCCATTTATTTGATTTAAAAAAAAAAAGTCATGAGCAATGTCAATAGCTCTACCTTTAATAATGCCGAGACCATAGCATTGTAAATGCTTGTTTTAAAGTTTGTTTCCAAATTTAGTAGAATCATTTAATGATCACTTTACATTTTTTTTAATTTTTATTTTTTAGGCACAGGACATCCGATGAAGCCTCACCGATTGGCTCTGACCCATAGTCTTGTTCTTCACTACGGTCTCTACAAGAAAATGAGTGTAAGCTACGATTGTGATGCTGAAAAAGACTGAATAGTGCTCATTACTAAACAGAGATGTTGGTCCAAGTGATGGCTAACAGCTATGTCTCACAAATGTACCACCAACTCCATTTTAGTGGGTAAATATGAGGGGATACGAAAGTTTAGGTATTCTATCATGCTTTCTCTCTTTCCTTACCAACAGTTTTCAATTGCCTCCTCAAGAGGCAGGCCTGGAAAAGACTTTTTTAAATAAGGCTGTTAATCATTATCTTTATTGTGACTATATAAGAATTTTTTTTCTCTAGATGAGGTCCCATACACCTCATTTCCCAATTCCTTGCTCAGTTCACCATGTTTTTCAACTATTGAAGGAAGCAGGAATGGACTTCATTTACCCAATTTTTTAGATTTATCCTTGTTTTTGCTCTTTCCTTTGGGGCAAGAATGTTTTGAAAGGGTTTTTTTTATTGTCTTTGACTGTTCAAAGAATATAGCAAAGAAAAAGAATGAGCTAACTACCATATCTTTCAACTAGCAACGTGTGCGTGTGTGTGCGTGTGTGTGCGTGTGTGTGCGTGTGTGTGTGTGTGTGTGTGTGTGTGTGTGTGTGTGTGTGTGCACATACACACACACATATACGTGTGTGTATATTAGTCTCTCCTGAAAAAAAACATTTGGTCCTTTGATTTATAGAACCAACCTAGTTGGTGACATGCTTAATCCTAAAAACCTCGTGGGTGAGGGTTCCTTAAAATAAAAGTATTTTTTCCAGGGAAACTACTAATACATATACTGGATGTTAGTTAAATGATATTGTAGTTAGCTCTAGTTTTTTGCTAGAAGTGTCAAGGGAAGAAGGACGAGCGCTTTTTTACTCACTCTCTTCTTTGGTTGGTGTTAAAAAAAAGCCTCCTTTTTTGCTCCATGTGTCAGTAAGAATTGTCTTCGAACAGGGAAGTCAGTGCTGCAGGTTTTCTATTGCGCAGGATTCTCTTAAGACTAGTTTTTTTATCTGAAAGTATTTCAGCCACTGCATTCCTGTCCGTCCTGCAAGGGCATCCAGCAGAGAATCCAGAAGGAAAGACTTCTATTGATGTTAAACATAGGAATGGTATATATTGCAAAACCATTGACTTTGTGGTAGGAGGTGCCTGTTGCCTCTGAGCATTAGGTATTCAGAACTTGTTTTGACATTGCTACTCCTACAGTGATGGATAACATGCTTAGGCCCGATTTGTTTACTGGGCAGAGGCGCTGTTGCCTCGGGACACCACCGAACATTCTTGGAACACGCTGGGACTGATTAAGCTTCTAAAAAAAAATCCTTTGTAGTAGATATTGAGCATGACACTTTCCATGGTACCAGCAGCTCAGTACCAGAGTTGTTTGGATCTGGCGAAGCTGTATTCTGTTGCCAGAAAAATGCACTCCTGTCACCAGTATTGTGAAAGGTACACCATTCACTGAGAATGGAAATGGCATCTCGTTCTCCAGAATTGGGACCCATACTCTGCCCTTCTTCCGTGTACCATGAAAACATAAAGACTGAGGATAGAAAGGAGAATCCTTAAAGGAGGAGTGAATCTTGTCCATTAAGGTACCATTTTCACTGATTGCTTGACTAGTAAATTCAGAGAAAGATTAAGCCTATAGGTTTACCTTTTGCCAGTAAGTGTGAGCCTCCAAAGTGCTTTTCGTATTCACCTGAAGCTGCTTGGAAAAAACCAGGGGAAGAGAAGTTCTTCACCATGTGATTCTCTGATACTCATAAAGGTAGTTTATCTCTGCCCACGTATGATTCCTTATTCATTTTCTAATAAATTTCATGTTTCCCTAATTACTAAATGGAGACATCCAAATAGCTAGCCAAACATTCGAAACAGTGCACACTGACCTTCCCCATTTAAGAATTTTGGAAGCAGGCACTATCCCATCATGACCAGCAAGAAGTCGGACATTTTTCCCATCCTATGATAAAAAACATTCAGATTTTTTAAAGTTTGCTTTGGACTAGGAACATCAGATATTTTGTTTGGTTTGCTACCATTTAATCCATTTACTCATGTTCAACCTTTTCCCACCTTTTTTTCTGGAAGAAAGATTCTTAAGTAAGGCTTTAAACTAAAGTTGTTGTATTGGAATGAGGATGACACGCCAGGTTCTTTCCACCAATGATTTATTGGCCACATCAGTCGTCCTACTTCCGAATAATCAAAAGCATCATGTGTAACGCTATGCTTGAAATGCTAAACTATTTTTGCCTAATTACTTGTTAAGCGCATCAAGTTCCTCTTATTCGACCATCTCTTTCTAGACAGCCAAACATGCAACTTAATCATTTTGGCAACCCTAGTTAGTTCTCAAAGTCTTGACTCTCCCTTAGCCACTTTGTTTTTTTTTTTTTAATGACTTCCATGTTCCGCTTATCCAAATCCATAGACTTCACACACTTATCAAAATACATTTTGGAAGAGGCCTTCTTGAGAACCTTGTTAGGCAGTTCATGCCCCCTGAAACTTTTGTTGAACGTCAGCACATTTGGAGTCTCTTAACCATCCTGGACAAAGTTTAACCGTAGATTCCCATACATTTAATAATTTTAAAGGGGACACACCAGTTGTGCTGTGAGGGATGATGACATAACTCCACACTTACTCTGTCAAATATTCGTCACCCTTAAACCGGAAGCCAAAACTGTCTGAAGCCCGTCCTTAAGGAAATGATTTGCGAGCTCAACAAGTCGATTTTAAACTGGACTACATAGGGCACCCAGTAAATGATGAATCTCATGTACAGTCTAAAACTTGTGCCTAAGTTCGGGAACGAAATGGATCCTTTATCTTTTACAGATAGGGTTGCCAACTCAGCTGGTTTTTACTTGCCTGGCCAGCAAGAAAAGGCAGTGAACCTAGTTACAGCCTCTTTAAGAGGCTCTTCTAGTGCAAAAATATTTGATAAGAACCTGAATACACCATCAGTATTGACAGATTCAGCAAATGAAAAATAGATCCACTTTGAATATTAGACCACTACTGCGTATATACATGTCTTTGAATAGGCAGTAAATAGTATAGACTCAAACAAATTCCATGGCCACCTTCTTCCCTTGGAAACCAGGGAGAGAAACAGGATGCAAAGGCTTCTCTGCTGTTTTCTAATGCTTATCAGACACTAAATATGCTTCGAAATTACTTGCACACCTTTCTACTCCTGTGTCTGGCAAGGCCCACCAATACAATTGCTTCAGATTTTTGCAAGGTGAAGTAATCCCCAAGTCTTCATGTGCCGTCTTAATCCTGGTGTCCCTTAAAGATGCAAAAAGGTAATGCCTCTTTATTATTCCCTGGACTAGAGTTTACCCCCATTGTGCATATCCTCTCATCTCTGTGCTTGAGCATTGTGCCATCGGCTAACCATTTCTGATGTATTCCATGACTTTGGCAAGTATACTATCATTCAAATAATCCATTGTGTCTCATAACTAGTCTCTACATTCATGGACCGCATCAAAAGCAGCCACATCGTCTGTCAATAGCATGCGAGATGAGCAATCTGACTTGACATTCTTAACCTCGGTCACATGCTTGATTGTGAAATTGTACTTCTGGTGTTTATATTGAAGTCCTAACTAGTTAGGACGTGGCCTTATCCACCCCTTTCCCACTAATTAGTAAACTAATGGTTTGTGGCCTCTGAATTGTCAAACACAATACCCAAATTTTAAGCCAGAAACTTCTCTACAGAATAGAGTTTCTCTACCATTCACCCACTGGTCCAAAACATCCTCCATACCCACATAAAATCACATCCCCTGTGATCACGCATTTTTTATTTGTAATAAATGGATTCAGGACATGTGCTTCCAAAATTAAATTGTTACTAAGGTCAATTCAGCTTTACAACCTTCCTTTAATAACGTTCTAGGAGGTTGTACAAAAAGGTCATAACTGCATAGAACAAGCATATTACTTATTTAACCTGAGAGAATAAAACGTAAAGTACTTATCTGTGGCAAGAGTTGCTTTCTTAAAGGCATGGATGAAACAAAATGTAGTCTTAATTCCATTCTCTGAAACTGTATGGCCCAATTACACAATTTTGTGGGTAGAGAATTTCAACTTCTCCCTTCTTACAGTCACCCCTCTCTCTTTAAGTATTGACAGCACCCTTTCCAGAATGACCTCATGCTCTATGGAAGTACTGGAATGCGTATACACCCGAGATATCGCCATACAGGACATCCATCAGTTCCTGTAAAATGCTTGCCGCTAAGAGAAACCCAAACAGGAATTCTAGCTATGAGAATGTCTCAACAGTCTCATAAATATGGTCCGCTCCAGAGACCTTGCATCGAGGGGTATCTGATGATATGTTGAATGCAAGTCAATGATGGAGAAATTCTTAGATTTACCTAAATTCACTAACATTTCATGTATTCTGGGCAGAGGATGACAATGATCAGTACTCTTGCTAAGGGTGCAAATGTCAGCACAGAGATCTATTTCACAGAATATTTTGGATCACTACTGGGGCCTCCCACTCTAAAGAATCAGTAGTTCGAATTAAGCCTTCAAAACAGGATGATTCTAGAAGGGCTTTAAGCATGCCCTAGATGCTCAATGGAACAGGCATCACCTGTTGATTTTAAAGAGCCATGTTGAACGTAAGATTTATGTGTGACTTAAGCCTTATGTTGGAGCTCTAAACCTTTCATCTCACCAATACGGTCCTGAAAAACTTTTGGAAATTTTAACAGAAATCGTTACACACTATTTGAACAATTGAAAGCATGTTAAACTACACTCAACATCGGCATTTCAGCCAATACCATTCTCTGCACCTGGTCTCAAAAGTAATGCCAAATCCTGCTACTCCATGATGTCTCTACTTTTGATGGTCTCACAAGTCTTAGGTTCAGTCATCCTACCTAAACACTCCAGCATGCTCATGAAAACACACAGCATGTCTAGGCCTTGATCTTTAAAATCTTTATGGAGTTGACTTCTGATTTGAACAAAGTATATACTTTACCCCAATGCTCACAGAAGGTTTGATGAGTAAGAATGTTGATCAGTGATCCCGACTATGCCATTAGCTGAAGCTCAACATCGCCTATACACACACATCATACATAGAACCCCTGACAGATATATATATTTTATTTCTACAGCCCAAACCTTTCCAAAAGGCAGTGGAGGGCTGTACATGGTCAAAGGCAAGCATAAAGTCAACAAGTTGCGGAAGCCAGGTTGTGTATGGGTAATGCATTGGGATGTAGTGTTTTTTAAAGAGGTCGGTCTTCAACTCTTCCCCAAATTGGAGAAGCATTTGGGCATTCGTAATGGATACAGAGCTGTTGTTTCAGATCTTGGGTGTATAGATGGAAAAGGCGTGCTGTGTTTTTTCATTAATACACTTCTAGTGTACATTCTTAAACTGTCTTGGTTGCGGGTGTGCCAAGATCCATCACAGACAGCAAGCTTCTCACTAACATGAGCAGGGTACTGGATAGCTTTGTAAATGTTGCAACTGGTTTTCTAGATGGTGCGGCCAGCAAGCGGAGCCAATGGGGTTCCATCAGGATGGAGGTGCTGTGATAATATTTCTTCAGGCCCTGGATGAGATTTGCTGCAGCATGTGGAATGCACCTAAGGGCTGCCAGTGTGAAGTTTTGGAGGCCGTGGATTAGGCCATTAGCATCATCCATATACAAGAGCATGAAATCTTAAACAGCAGTTCTGAATTCACTTTCTGGAAGAAATGATTTCTGTTTCTTTAGAAGTGAGAACTTGTTCCAGACTTTTTTTTAGGCTGTGTGAGGTTGGTGTCTAAGGGGAATCCAGGTGATTTGACATTCATTTAAAGTTGTGGTTCGAAGCAGTCGGCGTTCATGTCATTGAACCAGGTTTGTACCTTACCTTGTTTATTGTTGACAAATAACAGCAATTCTGTTTTTATTGTGTTGAGCTTCAGTTAGGCACTTGGGGCCCGATGTAGGGGCCCTAATACCGGTCGGAAACGGCCTAATTCGGCCGTTTCCGACCGGTATTACGTTTTTCAGATGTAGGGTATGCATTTACAGAATCTGTATTTACAGATTCGGTAAAATTACAGAATCTGTAAATGCAGACTCGGTAAAATACCGATTCTGTAAATGCAGATGTAGCTGGCACATGTCAGAGTGCCACAGGGCTTTAAGAATCGGTATTTTACCACCCAATCCTATTGGGTGGTAAAATACCGAATACAGGTGTGCATGCACATCTGTGCATGCACACCTGTGCAATGTGACACACAGACATGCCCTTAGGGCATGTCTGTGTGCCTCATGGCACACAAGTCCGGAATTGGGGTGCTAGAGGGTGTCGAAGTGACACCCCCTGCACCCTTGCAACAATCGGAATTTACCGAATCGGTAAATACCGATTCGGTGTTCCACATTGATTCCTATGGGCTTCAAGGCCCATAGGAATTAATGGGGGATACCGATTCGGTATTTACAGAATCGGTAAATACCGAATCTTACTGATTCGGTATTTACCGATTCTGAATTACCTACCCCCCCTCTAATTTACCACTTCTTAAATACCGAATCGGTATGATTCGGTATTTAAGAAGTGGTAAATTAGAATTACCTACATCGGGGACCTAAATATCTAGGTCTAGATGATGTGCACTGAACATCTAGGTCTGGGTGATGTGCAAGCATTGTTTAAGCAGAAGAGCCTTTCAAGTAAAGTTGTCCGTCATCGGCATAGTGGTGAATCTTGATGCTGTTATCTGTGAGAAGTGCAAAAACAACAGTTGATGGACAGAATGCAGAACAATGTCATACATTCACCCCAGTACAGAGATCTGGGCCTAAATCCATCATTTTTCTGCACTCCACACCACCCCAGTTCAGACATGGCCATATGCAAATCAGTCTGACCCTGTGCCTCATGGGAACAGTCCAGCCCGAACTTCCAAGCCATGTCTTCCCTGGACCGGAATCAAGCATCCTAGGACCTGTTTCTGGCTATCAGCCGTCTTCAGCCAGGATAGCTTGACTCCAGGGGTGTGGAGAGCATGGGACTCACGTCTGAGCATACCCATCCCACTCGGGGTGATAAATGCTAAAAAAACAGTCGATGGACAGAATACAAACAATGTTATGCATTCACCCCAGTACAGAGATCATATTTGAACTGGGGTGGTGTGGAGTGCAAAAAAATGATGGATTTAGGCCCAGATGTCTGTACTGGGGTGAATGTATGACATTGTTCTGCATTCTGTCCATCAACTGTTGTTTTTACAGTTATCTGTGAGAAGAGCATTAAGCAGCCCCATGTATAGGGTGAAGATGGCAGTAGATGGTATGGAGCCCTGGGGGCCTCCACAGGTGATAAGAATCTTTCGTGACCTGGATGTGCCCATGTGAAGAACATTTCTGTTGTATCGTATGTGAGACTCCAGGGTGCATATGAGGGTGTGGTGGTTGACTGTCAAAGGCAGCTGAGAGGTCCAGCAATATCCAAAGGCAGGGGGGGGGGTCATCTTTTTCTGTGGTCAAGAGACCATATTCTATGATGTGTAAGGGAGCGGTTTCCGTGCTTAAGCGAATTCTGAAGCCAGACTGGTAGTCATGCAGGAGATGGCAGGAGATGGCTAGGAGATGGCTAGCATTTGATGTGATCTTGTAGTTTAACATAGATTGCTTTTTCAGTGAACTTTCAGATGAATTGTAGATGAGTACCAGTTACTTAGTTGCTGAAGTCATTAGTGTCTAGTCTAGACTTCCATAGAAAAGGGAGGATCTGCCTGTCTTGTGGGCTTCTGGGAAATTGTCTTGCGGAAGAAAGGCATTGACAATAGTAAGTAGGTGTAAAAGAGCATTTCCAAAGAGCTTTGATGAAGGAAGGTGATAAAACATCCTCATAAGATGTGGTTTTAAGGAAATTGGTGAGATCTGTGAGCGATAGGACTTTAAAGGCTCACCATTGTATGATTCTATTGGAAGGGGTGGGTGTAAGAATTGAAGCCGGGTTGGTGTTGTAGATGTGCTTCCGGAACGTCTCTACTTTTATCATGAATGAAAAGGTTAATGGCATTCCATTTTTCTGTGCAGTGAGGAATAGTTGGGCCTAGGCAAGGGATTCAGGCAATTCTTGATTGGCGTGTACAGCTTTTTTCTTCATTTGATGGATGGCTTCATTGATAGAAGTTAAAATAGAATCCACAGACAGCACGACATTGGCCAGATTTACATTACATTCATCCTGCTCTGCTTTTACTTCGTCTCACCTGGAGTTCTGGCACTCTTACAGACAATCTGGTGTTTTTGCTCGGATTGCAGTATTTGCTCTGGTTAGAACAATTCTCATTGTTTCCCAAGTGTCATTTTGACTCACACCTTTACCAATCCCCAACAGCCCTTTTATCCGAACTTCTGCACAATTTTTATTGTGAGTTCACAGGAATCGGTTGCTCAATCTCCTGCATGACACTCCCTCTTCTGAAGCCAGTGCTTTAGATGAAAGCATAAGATTGTTCAATGCCTTTGGAGATGTCTACCACCTGCAAATGTGTGAAGTTACTGCATCAGTTCTTGTGTTAAAAACAAACTGATCTCTTATGTAAGTGTAAACACTATTTTCAAAGTTGCAGTTGTAGTCTGCAACCTAGCAACATAGTTCTACACACTTTCCTCCATACTTGCTTTAAGAAAGTTATGACATTCATAATCTTATGCTCGTCAGAATACTGCTTTTGTAAACGTGCTAGAGCCTCATGATATTCATCCCAAACTATACACTGCCCCCGAGGGGCATCTGCCTTTGATCGTTTGTCAAATACTTGTTGGCCCACTAGCCTCAAATGAGTAAATAGGAAATCAGTTTTTCTTGCAGCATAAAACTTCCAACCATCAATAGCCATGTATTACGTATGAATAAGTCAACACAGGACTGTGGGGCTACATCTTGCCTCACATGCACTGCAACTCAAATGGGTTGATACTGCGGTCGTAAACGCACGGACCTTGTTCATCTGTCTCTGTACTCCCAAACCAAGTGCGTACTATCTCATGGCCAAAGAGGTCTGATGATCAGGACTAAATGTACCTCTGGCAACCCCAAAATAGTCCCTTACACTGTAGAACGGATGGTATGCCTTTATAATTTTATTCACAGGCGCACTGCACAGATCCTCAACTTTGTGGCAGTGGGCTCTCCAGTTTACAATTTTCACTGAAATCTGTTGTATCAGAATGAGGATGCGGCACCAGGATCTCTTAACCAATACAAGAGACAAATAGCAACTGCCAGACTGCAGAATATGAGACTGATCATGAGATGCATCATAACATCAGTGGTGATCTAGGAGTAAGTAAAAGTGAGCAAATTCCAGAAAAGTTGCCATATGTGTCCCAAATAATTTTATGACCTGTTGAAAATTATAAAATTGGGAGCGTATTAACACGTCTGCTAGATTTCCTCCAGAAGTAACAGAGGAATATCTGTTCTGTACAATAGGATTAAAATTTGCTATTCTATAGTTCCTCCAGATTAATAACGTTTTTGGGGGACGCTACAGCCAGAACAACTAATGGCTCATTCTGTGCACAGAAAACACGTGCCTCAGAACTACACTCTTTAACTCTGACTTGCAGGTTAAGGTCATAGACTTGCTGGTTGACGTCTAAACCTTGTTTCTGATAAGGTTCTGGAAACAACTAGAATGGGTGTTGAACACCAAGTCACTGAGTATCATTGCTACCTCATAGTAAACCGATATTTCCAACCTTTTATGTCTTTTAAAAGGTTAGCAGTTTTCTTAAGGAACTTCTGATTTTTCTCCACTAACACAATCTGGTCACCCATTCTGCTTCCTGTGATGCCACTAAGAAATCATCATGACTCCTGCAGGTCCCTAACATACTTTCCTCCTTTTACAAAGAATGGTTTTTGTCACTCAGACCAGTAGGTTCTGAAAATAGTCTTGGAGGTTAACATATTACTTTTCTCTTGGCTTCCCCTGTGTTGCCTTCAAAGAAAAAAAAAAAGGCAGAGCTTCTTCGGCAGATACAGAAGCTTCTTCTCTTCGGAGCTAGCCTGTTGAGTGTGGAGCCAAAAAAGTGGGGCAGGGTTTTTACTCTAGGTGCTTTATTGTATCCAAAATACTAGGTCATCATACTTATCTCTGACCTCTACGACCTTAAGCATTTTCTTCTGGTAGACATTTTTCATAAGATAGGTTAAATTCTCAAGACATTACATAATAGAAACTGGTTGCCATCCTTTGACATCTAAGATGCTTAGTTTCACATACCCATCAAGAAAAGGCATTTGTGGTACCTCAGATTTCAGATAGGATTGGGCACTTTCAATATAGATACATATCTCCCGGCCTCAACTCCGTCTAAAGTTTGCAGCGCTGCTCTGATGGGGCTTTTCCACCTCTGCATTATGATGTAAAAAAAAACTACCATGTTCCAGTGGTGATCTTTACTTGTAGCAGGGAAGGGAGTGGTCGGGGCACAAACGCACCGATAAACACTCATGCATTCACACAGGCACACAGGTATCCATTTACAACACCCACTCCCAAATATTTATGCACACAAGCACGCACAAAAAATTAAAATAATTCATTCATACTTATCTCCGCAGCGTTCTGCCTTGGAGATCCCAGGAGGGCTGAAACTGCTGCCCATGGAAGGCAGCAGTCTCTTACTAGTCTGAGAGTGGGATGGGGTCATTGAGACTGCTGACACACCCCACCCTGTGACGAGGTGCCGTGATTGACACTTGCCCATCGGCACTTTAGCTATCAGAACTGTAGCATCCAGGTCCGAGGCATTCAGTAATGCTCTCCCCTCGTCATGAGGGTGAGGGCCTCGAGGTGCTTTGCCAGGCTGAAGATGTCACGCCCACAGGAGCTGTGACTTCTTCAACCCCTCAAAGTTCATCTCGGGCAGCCAGAAGCCTGCACATTTAGTACTGGTCTAGCTCCTGGCTGCCTGACCTGAAAATAGAGTGTCTGCCAGGGTGACCATTGCTCAGCTTAACAGATTCTCTTTATGGTGGACCCTCAGCCCATTTGGATGGTCTGTGACAGCCATGTTCTATTTGACCTAAGAATGAGATGCCCAGTCTCCTGAACTTTCCCTTTGTTGTTCAGGTATGTAGCTCGGTACTTGTAAACATCTTTCTCAAGGCCTTTCTGCTATGGAGGAAAAGAGTGTAAAATCAGACACGGAGTAGTTAGTCTCTACCATGCTGCGCAAGTATGTCGGAGAAATCAGTCTATCCTTCATTCTGTCTTCAGTAGGTGGGAACTTCCTCAAAAAGATGCTTTGTACCCTTATATTGCCAATCCCATCCTGGTGCAGGAGAGTATTCCCTAGCAGAATTGTAAAGGAAAGTTATCTATTACTTTCAACCAGCCCCTTTCATTTCAAGCACTCCACAGAAGTTTCCTTATTCCAACAGCTTTGATATTTTCCTCATAGCCCCTCTTTGCCCGTGATAGATTTGACACTCACACCAGATTCTTCTTCCACAAAATGTTATGGCGCTTTCTCTGATTCCAGATCTCCGGGTGCAGCAAAAGGAACTGATTCTTCATTCCTCCATCCCTCCATACTTATGAGCCTGGTTTCTGAGACCAGTTTATTCAGACTAAGATCTGTGGTACACAGCTATCACTGTCCCTTGTTCTGTCCTAGTGTACTCAAATCGATTTAATTATTATAACAAACTGGTGCTCTTTCAACACTGGGACCATCGAAATTGCCTAAATCGTTTGCAACCATGCTTATATAATAATATTCATGAGACTTTTATCGGCCTTTGCAGTCCTTGGTGACAAATAATTTCACTTGGCTCTCGCTGAATATCCTAATTGGCATGCAACAGTGTTTACTCCAAAACATATGGTACATAATGACACTTTGATAATCTACTCTATTTACATCCTCATATTAAAGAGCTTGTTCCACAGTTGGAGGGTAAGACGGTTAAAAAGTTTGGTCAGTCCCTCCTTGATGCCAAGATCATTCAAACCAATAGCATTTTGACTGTCTTTTTCACTATCACCTCAAAAAGAAGTATAGGTGAGCTTCAAGCTCTCACTTCAAAAGAACCTCAGCGATTTTCAGTAACGATAACATTCTATTGAGAACTGTCCCCTCTTTTATTCCTGAGATTCTAATGGAAACGTATGTACAACCGAAATAAAATCCACTCTACGCAGTAAGACCACATTCCTCCTCATCTTCTGAAACTGTACACACCTTTATTTTCAGGGTACTTACATTCTCCTGGGAAAGAATGACCACCTTCAAGAAGTGTGATCATGTTTTCGTTACTCTGGTGGTTTTATCCCAGCCAAAATAGCAATTGAGGATAGTATTGGAAGATCAGTGGTCTTGTGTATATTAAAAGCATTTGAGGTGAGAGGTTTATTCCCCTCTGTCAGTTTGTGCTCATTCCCACCGGACTAAGGTGTAATCACTGAATTTCCAAGCCCCATTTGTCTATTGCAGGGACTTGTAGCACAGATACTTGGGTTTCCCTGCATTAGTTATGTATTCATTACTCACTGGTTACATCTTCCTTTAAAGAGCTGGCTCTTGAAGTTCTTTTCCTCTATTTGCTTGGTCTGGTCTCGTGTGTTCTGTCACCATCCAAGCATTTGTGGCCTCTTGCTCCTCTAGACCCCTTGTTAGTTTTGTTATGCGTATACCTTACATTGCAGAAAAGAATTTGTTGAATATGGCCTTGCATTATTGATGGATGGGTGAGGATGCAGCTTGGACAAGAACAAGGGGCGCTCATTGTAGATCTGCTCAAATCATTAAAGTGGCTGCATCTTTAAAGAAGCCTTTCCAAGTCCTGCCTGCTTAACATACATTTTCCAATTATCGGAGATGGAGGGAGAGCATGAAGTAAAAGTATTGAAGTCATCATGAACATTTTCTTTTCCTGTCCTTTGTACTTTAAAAAGGAATAAAGGTTAATATAATTTGGGGTACATGAACTATGTGGCACTAGTGGCCACCTAAAAACAGTTCTCATTTGTTAACAAGGCTGCTTTCACATCCCCGCAAATGCTTGATGCCAACATTTCTTGTCTTCCAGGTATTTAAGCCCTACCAAGCTTCCCAGCATGACATGTGCCGCTTCCATTCGGAGGATTACATTGACTTCCTTCAGAGGGTCAGTCCCAACAACATGCAAGGCTTCACCAAGAGCCTGAACACCTTTAATGTAGGGGATGACTGGTGAGTAGGGAAGAGATTAGTACATTTTCAGCATAGTTTAACCAGGGTATTAACAGGGGAGGGTGTGTGGGTGGGCGTGGCGTGGCTTGGGAACATGGCCAACTAGATGCACCTTGCAGAGCTCCTGCTGGCATAAAGTAATCCTGCCGAAAATCCTGCAACATCTGGATCACTTATGCCACATAAATATCCCGTTTGGCACACATGTCGATTAGTGTGTGCGAGGCGGAATCCACGGCCAGGGACGGCGCTACTGATGAGGCAGTGATTGCCGCTGGAGACTCGGTCATATTGAATCTCAGCAGCTGCCGGGCACCTGGTGAGGCTTTTCAAGGTGCTGAGGCCTGAATCATTGCAGGGGGAGCACGCCGGGCACGGTGGTCCCCTGCACACTACAATATTGCTGAAGAGCATTGATTCTGGGCTGCTGAGAGCAACATCTGCAACCTGGCCACGTGGGAACCGGGGCCTGAAGGCACCCTGACAAATTGAAAGGAGAGGAGAGGAGAGGAGAGGAGAGGAGAGGAGAGCAGAGCAGAGCACTGCCTTCTGGTACAGAGGGGCTATTAAGTAAGTGCAGGATGTCTTCGGAGTCCCAACGCCAACGGCCTAGACGCCAGTCCAGGTGGGGGCAGAGAAAAGCTCTGGACACATGTGGCACGTGTGGAAACATCGCAGCGCTCTTGGAGGCAGGCCCCTCTAGGAACAAGACTGAGGTTATGTAATGCATATGGCAGGCCCGTGAGTACGACTATTGAGAGTCCAGTGAGGGGTGGATCTTTGAGGTGGCGGACCGTGTAAGGGAGCTCAGTGAAGTGAGTGTAGTGCATTTGAGGAACAGGAGTTTCCCTAGAGGGAACAAGGCAGGGGAGATTGCCTCCTTGTCGCAACCCAGACGGAGGGTGACATACAAGTTGGGGAAACCTAGGAGTGACCCCTAAAAACACTTCCACAGAGGGCTAGAGGACTGCCCCTGCTGCTCAACAGGGGAGCATGGTACAAGCGGCACCCATACTGGTTTGGTGCAAGGGACCCGAAATTACTGGTGCCGGAATGTTTGGGGAGCTGCCCTGAACTGTGCACAGCAATTGGGGGGGGGGGGGGGGGGGTAGGCTAAACCAGCCAAACAAAATTCTGAATTAAACACGTGATCTATCCTGAGTGGGTGGAAAACGATTCACGGGTCAGGAGTGGGCAGCAATACGATTTTGCCTTGACACTGGCAGACCTGATGGCAGCAATTAACAGCTCACAAGAAGAGCTGGTGGTTAGGATGGACTTTGTGACCATCAACGGTAACCTCTTGCGCACAGATCTCTGGAAAGTAGTGGACCGAGTCACTGGGACAGAAAGCTTAGTCTCGAAACTCAAAAATTGTGAAGGAGCTAAAAAAGAGACAGTACCTATGTTGTCAGAAGTGTCTACAATACTTAAGGACTGGGTGAAGGACCCTGGCATGTCAAGAAGAAACAATTTGCGCTTTATTGGGTTCCCCGAGAATGCCGAGGAACAATCGGCCGAGTTGTTCCAGGAAGACTGGATTGTGAATGTGCTGCAATGCAAAAAGATGTCCAAATTCCTCAACACATAACATACATACATACATGGAGTTGGGGGGGCGTGGCTAAGCAAGCCACGATGGCGGCCGTGTTTTGCTGAGGCTCCGCGATCGGGCTAGCACTCTATCCAAACCCGAGGATCGCCGTGAGCCCCACAGCGCAAAACTGCTGACCGGAGCACCCCAACACGACGGAGCATCGACCGCCGTGACTCTGCCGACGCTGGAAAGGGCGAATTTCCTCCATGACTGCTTCCACCGGAGCCGCACGCCGAGACCCAAGATAGCGGCCACGGCCCGGTGACACTGCTCTCCCCGGGACCCCCTACGCACAGCAGTGAGGTGACTGTCGGTGGATTGCCCGGAGCGGGCGGCAGGACCAGCGGGAGTTGAGCGCTGGTGTGCCCCGCTGCTGCGACACCCCTCCGGCTACAGGAGCCGTCCCGGCACTCCGAGGGCTCGCCCCCGCTGCGTCCGGGTCCCCGGCGGCCGCACTGGGCGGTCCACGGAGCCTGCCGTCATCACTGCATCCCTTGCCGGAGGTACGCACGATGCAGAGACACACTGCATGACTGGGGCGCCCTCCGCTGCCATCCGGCTCCTGTTTCCCAGAGGTGTCTGATCTTAACATGGCGCCCGTGCTCGTCTGAGAGGGACGGCGCCTGAGGAGCTCCCGGCTGCACTTACGGAGGCCCTGATCGCCGCACTCCGCCTATGCGCTCCTGCTACCTGCTCCCAGGAAGTTCGGACTGGCCCCCCCCTTCTTTTCCCTGCCACACGATTGCTACAGCCGCCTGGCCCCGCCGAAGCATCCAGAGACTTGCTCCCTCCCCACCCCCCGTTGCGGGGACCACCAGGGCGGGACTGCCGATACCCACGACGAGGACAACCAGCGGGGAGACCCCGCAGCCCACGCCCCTGCTTCGCCCTTCAAGTGTGGGCACTTCACCGCTCGAGAGCCCAGGACCTGGTGGGCTAGTCCTTGGCCACCCTGCACCTGTCGTGACCACACATTCTCCCCTGACTAGGGTCTGCTCGTGGGACCCCTCCTCGGGGGGCCGGCCTCTCCCTGCCCTCGCAGACTCACAGCGCCCCACCTGCTGCCGGCATGGGGAAACCTAAGGGCACACAGGTGACCGCTGTCCCAGAAACAGCCCCAGAGAACATGCCACACACCCGGACATGGTCGCAAACCCACGCGCCACAAACGGACCCCACCTTATCGGCGAAGCTGGACCAGGTGCTGGCAGCTCTAGAGATGTCCCGACTATCAATGGAGGAACGTCTGGGCAGCCTCTAGACAGACATCAGCTTGCTCTGCGACGACCACCGCAAACTGGCAGACAGAGTGACGGAGGGGGAGAAGATTTTGACCAGCCTACAACCCGCCGTGAAGGCGCAGGGGACAGATCTGCAGGAGGTCCTGCGTCGCGTGGCGGCCTTTGAGGAGCGCACAGTCGATCTGGAAGGGCGGTCGAGACGCTGCAACATCCGCGTCCTGGGCCTTCCGGAGGGGATTGAGAACTCAGACCCCATGAACTATATGGAGTCATGGGCCAGGTCTTTCACCCCCGAGGCGGAGCGCTCGGCGTTCTTCTCCATTGAATGAGCTCCCAGGGTCCCCGCCCGGGAACCAAGACCGGGCTTCCCTCCAAGACCCTTGTTAGCCAAGTTCCTGCATTTCCGTGACCGTGACGCGGTGCTCCGCGCGGCCCGGGCAGCGGGCCCTTTGCAGGTGGAGGACCAGCGGATCATGGTGTTCCCGGATTATGCTCGAGAGGTTCAGCAGCAGAGGTCCGCATTTCTAGATGTCAAAAGGCGCCTCCGGGCAAACTATGTACAGTACTCCTTGCTGTTCCCAGCCCGCCTCAAGGTCTTAAACAAGGGTAACGCCAATTTCTTCGTCACCGCCGAGGAGGCGCAAGATTGGGCTGAGCTCCACTGCCTATTACTACCCAAGGCTGGAGCCCGACGAGACCAGAACAGTCACTCACGGAGATCCAGGAGACGTGGCCTGAAGTGCCCCCAGGCAAGCCCCTCCAAGAGCCAAGGATCCTCCCCCTCGAGATCGCCTGATTTAACGCAGATCATGCGAGAGCGACAAGAGGCTCTGAGAGCGGTGGTTGAACTGCACTCGTCACCCCTAGAACCAGACCTGGAACGCCAACCACACCTCTTCACTCTGGAGAAAGACCGTGACAGTGATGGCACGATGTTGGGAAAAGGTCAGGCCTTTTCCCCCTGGTCATCTTGCAAACGATGGACGCTATCCTGGATGGACGACCTAGCACCTCTGAGTAACATGGGACTGGATTGTATCCTCTTTATGAACACCTTACTTACCGAATGTGCTCTGACTCTACTTAAGCGCTCTTCCTATGTAGGCTCACGCGCGACATACGTCACTCCTGCAAAAGCCCGATCAGCGCCCAGCCTCGCATACACGCGCTGCCACCCCCCCAGTTTCTTGTTGTATTCCTCCCCTAGTGGGACACTAGTTTGGATATACCGCCCCCGGTGATGTATCTCCTGCATTGGGACTGTTTCCCATCCCCTGTTACAGCAGTTTTCCCTCCTGTCAGTTCCTGTCCCTTCCCCTCAGCAGCAAGGCATACACGGGCATGTACACGATATACAACCTCACATTCCCCCGGCCCTCCTGGGTGCTCTCAGTTGTTTGCACAGCCTCTGATTGATGGCAGTTCCACGATCGGACGTTAATGTCCTCACGCTCAATGTACGAGGCCTCCACACGCCTAGTAAGCGCTATTCTGTTTACTCATACATCAAGCGCATGACAGCTGGAATTGCTCTCCTACAGGAGACACACATTAAAAGCACCGAATTGGGCAGGCTGCAGGCTAAATGGCGCGGGACGTTTTGTGCCACGACATACTCTGCTTTTGCGCGCGGCGCCTTAATTTGGGTTAGACCAGGTACCCCCTTCAGGGAACTCAAACGGGTGGTGGACATGGAGGGAAGGTACGCTCCACTGGAGGGGCTTTTAGACGGTCAGGGGATCCTTCTTGGCAGCATATACGCCCCAAATACTGAGCAGGATAAGTTCTGGGATCACCTTACGGGAGTCTTAGCCCAATTCACTGCTGTTCCCTGGGTCTTGGGAGGCGATTATAACTGCACGCTAGACCCTTCCCTGGACCGATCGCACCCTCCCACTCCGCGCTCCCCAGCCCCCGACAGTCGGAGTTGTTCCGTGCTTGGTCCACGCATTGGGCTCTCACCGATGCTTGGCGACACTTACATCCTCATACCCGCCTTTATTCGTTCTACTCTATCCCTCACAACCTCCGGGTCCGCCTTGACAGGTTTCTATGCTCCGCGCAGATCCTCCCTACGGTCGTCTCTGCGGACTACCTGGGACGGGTCGTCTCAGATCATGACGCTCACATACTGCGGCTCACCTGGCGTCCCCCACACCCGCCTGTCCCTACCTGGCGACTACCTAGGGAATGTCTGACTGATCAGGTGTTCCGAGACTCGCACACAGGACTACTTCACGCACAACACGAACACGGCTTCTTCAGCATTGATAGAGTGGGATGCGTTCAAGGTGGTGGCACGGGGGAGTGCATTAAACAAATCGCAGGGGTACGACGCACATTGGAACGGGCACTTACAACCACGGAACAGCGCCTAGCTACACTCACTAAACAAGCTGATCCCTCTGAGGAGCACGCTGCGCTCACAGCTGAAGCAAAGTCGGCCTACCAAGCAGCCTGTGCAGATCTCCGGAAATATAATTTCAGGGCCTATGCCTCCAGAGTCCATAGAGACAGAGACAAAACAGGTGCGATGCTCGCATGGCTGGCGCGACAGGACACCGAAACCAGACCGATCACGGACATCGTCACCCCGGAGGGTGAGCTCGTGCGCTCCCAGGCGGAGATCCTGCTGGCGTTCCAACGCTATTACACCGTGGTGTATGGTGCCCCAATCTCTCTTTCTCCGTCGTCTGTCGCCCATTTCCTTGATCCGCTGTCACTACCCACTATTTCGGATGCCGACAAACTCGCGCTGGACGCCAAAATAGCACCTTCAGAAATCACTCAGGCGCTACGGGCCCTATTTCGCAATAAAGCCCCAGGTCTCGATGGCTTCCCGCTAGAATATTTTTAGACATTCTCCCCTCTAGTGATCCCACGCCTGGCTCAGGTGTTCGCGACGGCCCTCGATCAGGGTGTGTTACCCCGCTCACTACGAGAATCTGTGATCGTGACCTTTTTAAAACCGCACCGGGACCCGCACCTTATGGGCTCGTATCGCCCCATCACCCTACTGTCTGCACACCGTAAACTCCTCGGGAAGGTATTGGCGGACAGATACGCCCAGGTCATACGCCCGCTGGTCCATCCGGACCAGTGCGGCTTTGTCCCAGGGAGAAACACCTCACAGAACATCTGCCGCTTCTTCCATGTTCAGGACCAGGTACGGGACAGGTATCCCCGCTCCGCCTGTCCCATCCTGGACCTGGAGAAGGCATTCAACACCCTCACATGGCCATATCTCTTCTCGGTCCTACGCCGCCTCAACATCGGCCCTGTACTCATGACGTACACGTGTCTCCTATATACAGACCTGTCTACACTGGTCCGGATTGGGCAACACCTCTCGACGGCGTTCAGGGTCCGGCGAGGCACGAGGCAGGGGTGCCCCCTCTCGCCTCTCCTCTTCGCCCTTGCAGTCGAACCACTAGCGATCAGGTTACGCCAGGGGGGTCTGAACTGGGGCATCCCACTCGTGGGAGTTACGCACTGCGTCTCTATGTATGAGGAAGACCTCCTCATCTACGTCCGGGATGTTACGGCCGACCTCACCCCCATATGGACGGCACTCACGGAATTCGCGGACGCCTCGGTCCTCCGAGTGAATTGGGACAAATCCACGGTATACCCCTTCCACTCGGACCTACCACCCCGCGATACCTGGCTGGGGACGCAAAGAATCTCGTGGTCCACGGAAGCCCCTCGATACCTAGGGGTTCGGCTTTACCATTCCCCCGCTGACCTCTTTGGAGGCAATCACTGCAGGGCGCTCGGGAGTGTTCGACCGACGGTTGCTTTCTGGACTAGACTCCCACTGGCCCCGATAGGACGAATTGCCCTAGCTAAAATGATAATGCTTCCCTGGCTCCTATATCATTTTACCAACTTGCCGGTGGTCCCACCCAGGTCCTTCTTCCAGGACCTCAATTCCCCCCAGGGGGCCCTAATTTGGGGATCGGGCCGGTGCAGGGTAGCCTTGAAAACTCTTCAGCTTCCTACCACCCAGGGAAGCCTCGGAGCCCCATCCTTTGAGTCCTACTTTCTAGCGGCCCAGCTCCAATGGCTGTCGTACTGGACAGCGGACCGGCATACACAAGAGGGCCAATACCTCAACGGGTAGGATTACGACGCAGGAGCTCACCCGTCTTCTTCTCCCGGGCACCAAACCACGGCGCACATATCCCCTACAGGTCACGGTGGCGCGTCAATGTATGCTCCGGAACACCCGATGTCTCCCGGGACAACCCCGTATTCCCCGTTGCTCCCGTTGGTCGGCTGGCCCAGGTTCGATTCGTACTTCCCAGCCCCCATGCTCGTTGAGTGGACAAGGTGCGGTATTACGGACATGGAGTCGCTCTTTGAGGAGGGTCGGATTAAATCATTCGATCGACTAATCGCCGAATTGGATCAAGGCGCTCTAAGCCCCAAAACGTACGTCTAGGAACGCCCGGTTTTAAAACATCCAATATTACATATTACACAGGGCGTATCTAACACCGGCGCGGCTGCAGAAATTTTACCCCACTACACAATTCCTCTGCCCCAGATGTCGCTCTCCAGATGCAGATTTCCGTCACATGTTCTGGAGCTGCCCGGACCTCCACCCCCTGTGGCAGTCGGTGCATAACACACTGAAAGACCTCACGGGCCTCACAACCCTAGCCATCTGGGAATCCAGCGCGTTGGGCATTTTCCACATTCCGAAACAGCTCCCGGCACACAGGCGTTTTGTATCCCTAGCGTTACTACTAGCGAAAAGATGTATAGCTATGCACTGGCGATCATTAGAGGGCCCCCCACAGCAGCATGGATAGGGGCGGTCTGTAAGTGGGCAGCGGCGGAAGAAGACGCCCTGCGGGAGGAGGAGGCTAAAGGCACCCGTAAACACCCCATCTCTATGGAATGGGCCATGCTACTACATCGTTTACGACCGCTGACGCGCCATGATGCCCCGGCCACCCCTACACCCGCAACTGCACCCATCCCGACCGATTCCCCCCCACGCGCCTGCTGCCCCTGGCCAACGACTAGTGCCGTACTTTGGCGATGCACAGCCCCACACTACTACCTAGCCCCCAGGGCGATTGGCCCGATGCCCAATCGGCCAGGACACTCCCGCCTTTTAGCAGCTCTGCCCACTGTAAACGCGAGTCATTGACCCCTCTAGTGCCCGACCCCCATTTCTTCTTAATATGCCAGTGCAAACGCCCAGATGCTCCCTCCCCGAGTTCTGTCCCCCCAGTTACTTGGCAACACCGCTGTACGGACTCTGCAGACGCAATCCAATGATCCCCATGATAGTGGCTCACATGCTTGCGCTTGTTTTCCTTTCTCCTTGACTTTTATCCTACGTTTTCTAGCTTATGTGATTACTTACATGGTATGTACTTTTCAAATAACGAAATGCCAATAAAAACAAGTAAAAAAAAAAAATCTCTTAAAATACATACATGGAGTTGGCCCACTTCCACTGCCTGGGGCGCCCCCCACGGTCATCATAGCCGGCATGTTTAATTTCCGCGACTGTGACGTCATTTTGAAATATGTTCGGATGAAGGGCCGACCTTAGTTCGAGGGGAGTAATATCTCCATATTTCCAGATTACACAGAAAAGGAGCAAGATTTGTGCAAGAACTATATGGCAGTCTAAAAGCCTCTCTGAGACCGTGGCCTGAAATATAACCTAATATTCCCTGCAAAAATGCGAATTGTGCACAAAGGGAAAGTTCTGTTCTTCTATACACTGAAAAAGGCAAGTGACTAGCTTGACACACTGGCTGGGAATGCATTTTTGAGAAATGTCCCATGAGGATGGATCCGTCTGCATGCAATGCGTCAAAGGTGAAACTGAGAGATTGGACAATGTCATCAGCAAGCTAGAACTCCACAAAACTGTTGTCTGCCCTGATGGAACCCTAGCAGATACGGAGTGGGAGCCGGACACTGGAAACTCATTCTCGAGACCCACGGTAGACCCAGGGTCAGGAAGCGATAGCACAGACACCAGCCTTACTTGAACTCCCCTCCCCCCCCCCCCCAACTTCATTTCAAGGTCATCTGGGGCGAAGGGGTGGGCACTGTGTGGCTGGAGACATTTGGAACACTGCTTTGGTCGAATCTGCAGCCATTGGTAAGACAGTAGGAAATGGTAAGGGCATGATCGATCTGTGTAACATGTATAATAACCAATGTAAATAAATTGAGGACTGATGGCTCTGCCGGCAGGAACATAAGTGAGCCCTGCTGCCAGGGGGAAGGGCTTGAGAGCCAAGGGCCTTGCCACTCTCACTGGTCAGCGGAACACTGGCTAAGCACTAGTGGGGAAAGAGTTAATTTATTCTCTGAGAAAGGGGTTTGGGCGGTGTATGAGTTCCCACAAACTGCTAGTTGCAGGGTTGGGTTTGTTGCTTGTACTGCCAGAGGGGGGGGTGAGTTGGGGAGCTTCCGGTATTGTTTTAGAGTTTTGTTTAGGGCGACTTCGAATTGCTGGTATACGATTGCCCCATTGCTGATGTTATGCCATGTAATGATAGGGGGTGGGGAGTCTGCAGTGGGAGTACAGTTGACCGAGATAAGCAAAGCAAAGACAGGTAACACCACAAAAATACTGCCATGGATTATCAGAGGGGTAGGATTGGTAAAAAAACGATTGAGGGTCTATGCCTGTATGAAGCTCTGTGGAGTTTCGATGGCCATTCTGCAGGAGAGGCTTATCTGGGGGGATTTCATACAGGTGCTGCCAAAGAGATGGAGGAGTCCTCTCTACTCCACCTCCCTTTTTTTTAACCTATTTTATTGAATTCTAAAAAGAGGACCATTTCAATATGGCAGCATTGATGCAGTGACATCATTGCACAATTACAGCACACTTTGACCAGGTGAATAACAACACTACTTATACCTTTTAACAGATAAAGTTCTGGAACCTAAATTAAAATCCCCTCCCTACAACAATTAACTATTAGCCCACCCAATTTCCCTCCCCAGACTCACGATTGTATCTGCGTTACTCAGCGGAGGCAAACTAGTTACAGTATTGTCTATGGTGTTGAGTACATAACGTACAGGCTTACATATAATACTCATGTGGGGTTCGTATGGGGGCGGTTATCCAATATGGCCATGATAACTGTACAAGGCTACAACACAATATAATATTTCAATGCAATAATGGTGCAGCAGAAATGAACGATTCCAACTACATATCCCATTCCAGAGAAATTGGGTTCTTACTCATCTCTCTATTTTCTTCTCTTCTGATCTCCATACTTTCTGCCCTCCCCCATCGGACCACTACTTCATGCAAGTGGTGGTTGCGCAGACTTCCACCGGATTGTAATTGATCAATTTGCCAATATCAATAGTAGGTTTGCGAATCTGGCCTGTGTTCCCTGTGACTTATGCTTCTTACCGACTCCATCTAGCTGTATTCCATTGTATTGTGCCCCGTCTCAGGTGCTACCTCTATGATAAATTTGAGGACAGTCGCCCAGAAGGGTGTTATTCTTGGGCATGCCCATAACATGTGTATAAGTTCAGCTGGTTGTGTTTGACATAGAGGACATGCATCGGCTACACCTGGGAACATTATACTCGGTCTGTATGGAGTCAGATATGCTATGTGTAATAGCATGTATTGGATCAGTTTAAACTTGGGGTTACTGGATATTTTCTTGGGATATTCCAGAATTCTTTCCCACTCTTTATCCAACAGTTCACGACCTATGTCTCCGGACCATTTTGCCCTAAGTATCTGCAGCGGGAGTACCGCCTGTGAGCAGATACTAGGATATAGCCATCTGGTTGAATTATTCCCATTGCCCATTAAAGTTCATGCGTCTGGGGTTCCACGCCATCTGGCGACCAGGTGTGTCTCTCATGTACCTAATGATGCTGGCTTGGAGGATATATAGGGAATTGGGTACCCCCTGCTCTCTGAAAAAAGTTGTCAAGTTCCATAAGCATATTATCCATAAACAATATTGCGACCATAGTGACTCCCTCTTCTGACCACTTGGTCAGAAATCCTGTGGATATTGGTCTAGACGGTGTGGGGATCCCTAATATTGGGATGTTAGGGGCATAGGGGTTTAATCCTTTGGTGTAATGAATAGCTTTCTTCCAATAGTGAATGCCACTTTTAACAGTGGTGGAGCTGATGTTAGAAGTTTACTGTTAGGCAATAGTAAAGTATGCAGTGTGCCCATCTCCCATTATCTCTGTGACATACATATTTCTTGCAAGTGGCTCCCGTCAGTATGAGAGCCACTGGAGCTGGCTGGCCTAACAATATGCCTGGAAGCCTGCGACACCTAGGCCTCCCCGGTCCATGTTAAGTTGCAATCTAGAAAGTCCTATTGTCCTCCGTTCCTCACCCCAAATCAATCCAGTCAGCATTGTGTTTAGTGTTTCGAATATATGTGCTGGGATTATTATCAGAAGGTTAGAAAAGTAATCTAGGGAGCATAACCTTTTCAGATATGGCCACTCTTCCTGCCACTGAAAGCAGTAAGGAAGTCCAGAAAACAATTTATGTTTTTAACGCCTTGATTGCAAGACCCAGATCGCCATCCAATAGATCCTGTGGTTCCCTGTATATTTGTATGCCAAGATATTTAAACGTGACAGGAGCTACGGGGAATGACCAGTGACCAAATTGAACAGGTTCCTGGCGTGCAGTGTCCTTAAAATAATAGGCATAATATTTGAACGTTGATAGCGAGTCCCGAAAGTGTTTGAAATTTACGAAACACTGTAGGAAGTGGATCATCAGGACCCCTGGGTTAATGAGATAAAGTATAATGTCATCCGCATAGGCCAATAAAATATGAGCAATGCCCTTCATCTTGATGCCACTGTCCG
Organism: Lissotriton vulgaris; assembly: GCF_964263255.1. Lineage (NCBI taxonomy): Eukaryota > Metazoa > Chordata > Amphibia > Caudata > Salamandridae > Lissotriton > Lissotriton vulgaris. The sequence continues at coordinate 933,235,949 of NC_141695.1, forward strand.
AATCTTAATGGCTAGTAGCTTGAGTGCTCACACAAACCGGAGGGGCGATAAAGGGCATCCCCGTTGTGTACCTCTGCCTACCCGGTAGGGCTGTGAAATATGAGTTCCTGTTCTGGCCCGTGCCATGGGATTCACGTACTCAGATGTGAGTCCCTTGCTCATTGCACCATCAGGATTCAAGCAAGCCGGGCCGAAGACGGCTGAAATGCCAGAAACCGGTTCCCGGTAGCTTGTTTCCTTCCCAGTATAAGAATTGGCTTGGTAGTTTGGTCTGCCCTGTTCCCATGATGCACTGGGCCAGGGTCAGACTAATTTGTATATAGCCAAGTTCTGAGCTGGGATGGTGCAGTGACTTAAAAAACGGTGATGGATCAAGCCCTGATCTTTGGACTGAGTAAGAGTGGTCTGCTTAATTCAGACACTCTGTTCATCACCACCCCCTTTTCTGAATCATTTTTGTCCACCATAAGCGTGGAAGGGTATACTCAGATGTGAGTCCCTTGCTCATTGCACCATCAGGATTCAAGCAAGCCGGGCCGAAGACGGCTGAAATGCCAGAAACCGGTCCCCGGTAGCTTGTTTCCTTCCCAGTATAAGAATTGGCTTGGTAGTTTGGTCTGCCCTGTTCCCATGATGCACTGGGCCAGGGTCAGACTAATTTGCATATAGCCAAGTTCTGAGCTGGGATGGTGCAGTGAGCTAAAAAACGGTGATGGATCAAGCCCTGATCTTTGGACTGGGTAAGAGTGGTCTGCTTAATTCAGACACTCTGTTCATCACCACCGCCTTTTCTGAATCATTTTTGTCCACCATAAGCGTGGAAGGGTATACTCAGATGTGAGTCCCTTGCTCATTGCACCATCAGGATTCAAGCAAGCCGGGCCGAAGACGGCTGAAATGCCAGAAACCGGTCCCCGGTAGCTTGTTTCCTTCCCAGTATAAGAATTGGCTTGGTAGTTTGGTCTGCCCTGTTCCCATGATGCACTGGGCCAGGGTCAGACTAATTTGCATACAGCCAAGTTCTGAGCTGGGATGGTGCAGTGAGCTAAAAAACGGTGATGGATCAAGCCCTGATCTTTGGACTGGGTAAGAGTGGTCTGCTTAATTCAGACACTCTGTTCATCACCACCCCCTTTTCTGAATCATTTTTGTCCACCATAAGCGTGGAAGGGTATACTCAGATGTGAGTCCCTTGCTCATTGCACCATCAGGATTCAAGCAAGCCGGGCCGAAGACGGCTGAAATGCCAGAAACCGGTCCCGGTAGCTTGTTTCCTTCCCAGTATAAGAATTAGCTTGGTAGTTTGGTCTGCCCTGTTCCCATGATGCACTGGGCCAGGGTCAGACTAATTTGCATATAGCCAAGTTCTGAGCTGGGATGGTGCAGTGAGCTAAAAAACGGTGATGGATCAAGCCCTGATCTTTGGACTGGGTAAGAGTGGTCTGCTTAATTCAGACACTCTGTTCATCACCACCGCCTTTTCTGAATCATTTTTGTCCACCATAAGCGTGGAAGGGTATACTCAGATGTGAGTCCCTTGCTCATTGCACCATCAGGATTCAAGCAAGCCGGGCCGAAGACGGCTGAAATGCCAGAAACCGGTCCCCGGTAGCTTGTTTCCTTCCCAGTATAAGAATTGGCTTGGTTGTTTGGTCTGCCCTGTTCCCATGATGCACTGGGCCAGGGTCAGACTAATTTGCATATAGCCAAGTTCTGAGCTGGGATGGTGCAGTGAGCTAAAAAACGGTGATGGATCAAGCCCTGATCTTTGGACTGGGTAAGAGTGGTGTGCTTAATTCAGACACTCTGTTCATCACCACCCCCTTTTCTGAATCATTTTTGTCCACCATAAGCGTGGAAGGGTATACTCAGATGTGAGTCCCTTGCTCATTGCACCATCAGGATTCAAGCAAGCCGGGCCGAAGACGGCTGAAATGCCAGAAACCGGTCCCCGGTAGCTTGTTTCCTTCCCAGTATAAGAATTGGCTTGGTAGTTTGGTCTGCCCTGTTCCCATGATGCACTGGGCCAGGGTCAGACTAATTTGCATATAGCCAAGTTCTGAGCTGGGATGGTGCAGTGAGCTAAAAAACGGTGATGGATCAAGCCCTGATCTTTGGACTGGGTAAGAGTGGTGTGCTTAATTCAGACACTCTGTTCATCACCACCCCCTTTTCTGAATCATGGGATTCACGTACAGCAGCCAGACACAGTTCACATATGCACTAGGTATTCTGAACAGCGAGATGGCACGTAGTTTAAAGCTCCAAAGTAGGGTATCAAACGCCTGTCTTAAGTCGAGGGAAATGCAACTCCCCCTGACATTGTCTACCGGCACCGTGGTGAGTATCTGCTGCAGATGTCCAATGTTAAGGTATGTACTCCTACTAGGAACGAAGCAGCACTGGTCTATATGTATGCACTTCGTAAAGTAGCTATACAGTCGGGCCAGAATCTTACTAAGAATATTATAGTCTGTGTTTAATAAAGAAAGAGGGCGATATCCTGAAACGTCTGTGGGATCGCTGCCTTGCTTTGGAAGGGATGAAAGCCAGGCCTGTCTTGCGGTGGGGGGCAAGAAATCGGCTTCTAACGCAGCCTGGTACAATGTTTCTAGATGATGGATCAATTGTGCCGAAAAGGCTTCAGAAAATTTCGCAGGCATACCATCAAGCCCCAGGGTTTTGTTTTGCTAAGGTTCTTTATGGCCGCTCTAATTTCGGCTTTTGTTATTGGTGCTGCCAATTCTTCTTTTTTTTTTTTTTTTTTTTTTTTTTAGGGGGTGCTTCCAGAAGCTGGGGGAACTCAGATCCTTCAAGGTAGTTGCACAACTCCCCTTCTCGGAGCTCCTCAAGTAGTGCATTTAGGTCCTCATAGTATTCCCTGAATGCCGTGTTAATGTCTAGTTGTGCATGCACTGTGGTTCCCTTCAGTGTATGAACCTCGTGAATTGGGGCAACGGTCGGCAAATCCCTTATAATCCTGGCTAGAAGAGCACCTGCCTTATCTGCCTCTGCCTGTTGTTTCTGCGTATAGGTGCACAAATCAATAGTTCTCAATTGCTCTAGGAGTTCTGCATATTTTATATGTGCTTCCTGCAAGGCCACCCTGATTGATTCATCTGTCACAGCGGCACACTCAAGTCCTCCCCGTCTGCCTTCTAGTTCCCGAAGCTCTCTGGTTACTGTGGCACCGACCTGCACTTGAGCGCTAATGGCCCCTCTACTCTTCCTCCTATTCTGGATTTGTGAGGGGCACACTGATGTGGGTGGTCTGGTGGTCCCATTCAGCGTCAAGGGCCAAAAATGCGATGTGAATGGCAGGTCTTTGGTTTTGTAGGGACTCTTGGAGGGCATGGATGTTTGTCTGATAAATGTTTATGCGTCCTATTCTTATTGCCCACAGTTTTATGGTAGAATGCTAGCAGACGCGACTGAGTATCTGATGGCAGACCCGGTGTTGGCAGGTGACTTGAACTGAGTCTGATACTGTGCTCTGACCACAATCCACCTAGACTCCATACAAAGTAGGCAATGACCGGGGCTCTTCGGGACCCACTGACTAGATTGGGTTTGGTGAAAGTCTGGCAGCAGCGAACACCCACAAGAAGGCGCATACTCCTGTTACACATCAGCTGTCGGAACCCATAACAGGATAGACTATTGTTTTGTCTCTCGGACGATGGAGCAGAATGTGTGGGATGCTACATACCTGGCGAGGTATATATCGGACCACTCCCCCTTACTGATGGGAATAGACCTGGGGCGTGGGTGACGGCCATACCGCTGTGGAGACTCAGGGCAGAGGAGTTGATAGACCCTGTTTCTTCGTCCATGGTTAACGAGACACTGACTCACTACTTTGCAGGAAACTGGGGTAGTGCGGACAGTAGAGCAATGGACTGGGACGCAATGAAAGTGCTACTCCATGGGAAATGCTTGAAAACCACATCTGAGGTTAAGAAACAATTGGAGGGCAGCCTAGATAGCCATGAGCACAAATTGAGTGCATTCAGAAAGGGACTGCTGCGAGACCCGGGCAAACTCCCTGAATGGAACTCCTTGAGGACTGGAGTAGAGTGGACAAATTTGTCTACAAGACCTATTGACAGAGGCTACATGCTGGAGGGGAATAAAGTGGGAGTGCTGCTCGCTCAGCTGATCAGGGAGGAGGTGTGTAAAACCCTGCTGTAATCTGTAAAGGATGAGGGGCGGAAACTAGTCTGCACGCACCTGACCATCAATAACCCGTTTGCATTTGATACATTTTATTAAGATTGGACACAGTCTGGAAACAATCTGAAGGGGAAGGCAATATCTGACGAGAGCACAGATGAATAGGTTAGCAGAGGAGGAATGGTAAGGCTGGAGGCACCACTAGCCAGAGAAGAGATACTAGCGGCAATACCCAGCCTCAGAACCGCAACAGCGCCAGGAGGGAACAGGCTGGCCGTAGAATTTTATCAAAGGCATGCAGGAGTACTAAACCGACAAATTGTTCGAATTCTACAATGAAGCCCTTTCCAGGGTGCTTCTGCCAGACTCAATGCAAGCTCCCTTGGTAGTAATGCTACACAAACTGGGTAAGGACTCGACTGAGACTTCGACATATCGCCCACTTTTTATGTTGAACATAGATGTCAAAATACTTAGCAAGGTGCTGGTGATGCGCCTTCTTCACCACCTTCCCTCACCGATGCACATGGATCAGAGCTGGTTTATCCCAAAACAAAGTACGCTTTGCCATCTAAGACGTCCGGCACACGTCTTCCATGCCCACATCTGGAGGTTAACGCGTATGCCTTGGCATTTTAGATATTGAATAGACGTTCGATTTGGTGGACTGGGAATACTTATGGTTGGTACTTGATTAGACTGGGGTGAACAAGTATATGGGTTGGATTAAGCTACTGTACACCGAACCGGGGGCGAGAGTCAGGACTGGAGGGATGGTCTCTCAGAGATTCATTCTGCATAGGGGGTTTGCGACAGGGTTGCCCACTGTTGCCACTTAAATTAATCAATCCATAGGGGAATTGTAAGCGTGCTACTCACCCGTGAGGGTCTCAAGGCTCTGGGACCATGGGGAATCGATGTGAGCGAGACGCAGCATGTGATTTCCTTGTATGCCGATGACGCACTAGTGTGTTTTAGTCAGCCGGAGTATTCAGTACCCATCCTCCATAAGGCAATGTGTGAATATGGGACAATTTCAGGTCTCCATGTTAACCACACCAAGTCCACACTCTTCCCACTGGCGGTGCTGAAAATCGGCACCCCAGCCAGGCTGCCATTGATGGGTCTCCCGTGGGCGACCAAATGTAGACTTTATTTGGGAATCCGAGTTTGTTCCTAATTTACAGGGTATCCCTGATAAAAAATGGTGCTGCTGGCAAGAAGCTTCTGTATGCTGCAGGGCTCGCTATATGAGATACCACACCGTTATTTCACAGAGATAGACAAATTAATGACAGAACTATTGTGAGCAGTGAAACGTGTGAGGTTGGACTCATCACCCTCAAATGGAGTTGGCTCCAAGAGGGGTACTAAGGCTGTCTGACATGGATTCATACTATATGGCAGCCCAATTGCAACACACAGTACATTGATTAGATCCTGATGACACCTGGGAGAAGCAAATACTAGGGGCCTCCTACGACACAGTCACTGCCCACATTACTGATGAGGGGGGCGGGAGTGCCTTTTGAAGCGCCAAATGTGGTGAGACTGACATGCAGGGTGTAGGAAAAGGCAGTAAAGAAGGTGAGAAATGGAGCGCCTTACGCACCAGGCATGCCTCTTTGGGTACTCCAGCCATTTGTGAAGATGACTGCCACCAATGCAGTAGAGCAATGGAATAGAGGAGGGTGCAACATAGTGGGGTACTTGCACACAGACGGACAATTCATCACAAGACAGGAGGCTATGGAGACCTTCTCGCCGGACCAAGGACAATACCTCCAATATGCTAGGCTCTCTGCCACGGCCGTGCTTTCTGGAAGATCCACCTCTGTCACAGACCCTGATTGGCAATCCTGGCATTAGCAGGGGGAGGAAAGCTGACATCCCACTGTGACGGGGTGGACTCTGGTCCGCCTGGCTTACCTGTCTCACCTCTCTTTGAACAGCATACAGGCGCCTGGCGGGGAGCTGAGGAACAGGACGACACGGATACGGAAGATATTGGAGAACACTGTTTCTTTAATTGGGCGGAGCTGGACAACGATAACATCACCGGACACGCCCCCTCGGCTCAGGTAAAGGCCGCCCAGGAACAATCTCAGGTGTGTTATGCACTCGGAGGAGTCGGAGGTGAGAGCGACGGAGAGCGAAGTGAAGAAGAGGACGAGCGGAGATTGAGAGCGGAGACGGAGGAGAGGCGGGAGCTGAGGAGAGAAGAGGAGGCAGGAGAGGAGACGAGAGAACATCAGAGGCAGGAGGCAGGAGAGGAGACGAGAGAACATCGGAGGCAGGAGGCAGGAGAGGAGACGAGAGAACATCGGAGGCAGGAGGCAGGAGAGGAGACGAGAAACCATCGGAGGCAGGAGACCGAGTCGGGACCAGCGGAGAGAGGACGACGGGGAAAGCCAGGAGGCCAACAGGAAGGCTCTTCGCCCAGCCACACTTCATCGAGGGAAGTGTGGCTACCAGAGGTACGGTCACGGCTTGCGGGCTTTAAGTGGGCGAAACCGCCGTAGGATTACCTCACTCACACCCTATGCACTACCCCCTCCCTCACTACCCTGCACCCTAGAGCCGAGTTGTGCACGTGTGAGTCCTCACTCCCTTTCCCTGTGATATCGGTCCGACCAGGAGCCTAAAACGCTGTTGTTTTTCTTTCCACCCTGACGAGACGGCCCGACACCGTGGAGGAGAAGGATCGGACCCCCAGTCCCAGAAGACACCGGGACGAGAGGAAAACAGCGTCTGAGAAACGCCTGCAAAGACTCACGGACGAAGCAGAGACAGCACTTCCTTATTACCGTAAAACCACATACCGTAAACGCACTTTCAAGTCAATAAAGCCTGCGTTACCCAGATTCCCGGTGTCTGTGAGTCTCCTTGAGGGGATAGTACCCACCCCCACGGCCCCGATCATACCCATACCTACGGTCCAGGACCAAGGCGACCCCGAAGCGCCACACCCACCTTGTATAGGGTGTTGCAGGATGATTGTTCCACACCACTGTTAAAAGTATAGGCGAAATGGGCAGGAACATTAGCTGCACCAATTATGTAGGTGGAGTAGGAATGCATGGTTCAAGCTGATACAGTACAATAAGGGTGATTTGTTTGATGATTAGTCATACAATGTATGTGGTAGGCATGAAATTGAGTTGATATTGTATGCTATTTTAAAATGCTATAAAAAGTATTCGAAGAAAAAAAGGGTGTTAACTGCAGCTTTGGCAAGCAAGTGGTGCAGCTTTCATAGCCCTTGGTGTTAAACGAGATCTATTGGATGTTTGTCAATGCACCTCCGGCTTAAAAACATAACAGCCAAAAAATGTTTATAGTTTAAGGATAAACAAAAATGAATTACAGTACTGGGGAAACCTCTGCCCTTGGACAAAAACTGGATTTTGACCACAGCAATTCCATTGTTAAGATTTTATAGTCACCCTAAACCTTAAGTGATTTCACTGTGTTTTGAGGAACCCTCAAATAAAGTTTGTTCTTCAGTAGAGAAGTTTTTTTTATGGTAATCCATAGTATGTTGATTGTGAAATCCAGGGCATTGGAGCAATCCTGTATTTGGAGAGGTTGTCAGCTATGTTACCATTGCTTGTCTACATTTTATGAATTTTACTTGTCACAAGGGTTCTGTATTCTTGTACCTCCATTAATCAACTTTTGAAATTCTGTATGTAAGGCAGGTGCGCCTACCAATTTTATTTTATATTATTTCATATTCTGTTTTTTTTATATTTTACTTAACAAAACAAAGGCTTACTGACTTTGCTAGATTCATGCTTAGAGCGAATGGGAAGTAACAATATATTTTCATTCTGTGCTCCTTGATAACATGACATATCATATTTGAGAGGCATCAAGGATTTAAACAGGAGAACAATGAGTGCCTGAATTTCACAACTGTGAGCAGTCCTACAAATCCATTTTAAATATGTTTGAATTATTTGCAAGCTATCTTCACTAATTGCGATCACTTAAAAGAGCGGCTCTCCATTCATGGGGTAGACTCAAACCCACTGTGTATCAGATGAAAAAGGTCACCCTGCATTGATTTAGAGGGAAAAGTGTACCTTTTGGCTTAATAGAATTAAAAGAATCGACCTGGATTAGTGAAACCTAAAAATAAAAGAGCGACTCCTCTTTACAGTTGTAGCTTGGTAGGAGTGAGCCACATCAATGCTTAATCTGTTGCTTGCTGTTTAACAACCTACTTGAGTCCAGGATAAGCTTTTCCTTACTTGACTCTGATACAGTTGTTGACGTGCAAAACCGAGTAGTACAGATCATTCTGTTGGGAATTTCCCTACATTTTATTTAAAACCGTTTTAACTTTTCATAACTGGGTTAACAAGGAGTGAGAGCATATTATTGTGGCTACAGGCGCTTGTATGAACTGTTTGAAAAGTCCTAGATGGGCGTGTAATGGGTGATCCGGGCAGGTTAGGTGTGTAGTATTCATATTGTAAATGCATTGTGTTGCACTTCCAAAGAGAACTACCAGCGTTCAGCTGGGTTGATTATGCTAATATACAAACTGCAAAGGATAAATACTGCCGCAAGCATGCCAGGGGGCCCAGGCCTACATCGTCACCAAGAGGAATCGAGAATAAAGACCGTTAGATTTCACCAACTGGGTAAGAGTACATTTTTGGGGTAGCAAGGAAATTAGATAATGAACTCCAGCATGCATAAAGGCAATAGGTGAAGGTGCCCTACAAACATTCCATCTGGCACCTGTTACTTATTTATCATTTTATATTTTCACAGTAGCTTGTATTACTATTCTGAGTATCAACTGCTATAACAGTAAATTCATGTGATGTACTTCTGCCCGAGAAGTTTCTCAACATATGTATTCATGGTTTCCCCGATACAGCAAAGGTCATTAGGTGAATTGTCAGTTGTGTAGTCAAAAACCCAGTCATTGTGTAAATACACTCCCACTTCCCAACATGGAGCTATACATCTGACGAGAACACAGAATTTGGAACAAGAACACAAACTCCTGGGTGAGTGGACGTCTCTCGGGCACGGAAATAAAGCTTTTATTTGTACACGGAGAGGGATAGTTTTAATACTAGCTATATAAGAGCAATGCTCCTATTAAACCTGATCTGGATACTTTGAACCTCTGAGAACGTTGGTCTTCATTCAGGAGGCTTTGTCTACTGTGCTGCACATTATTATTGTCCATTACGACCTTTGCAGCTGATGACCTCATTCAACAATCAAGATGTTGGAGTCCTATCCTGAGCACTTCCCATGCAGGGAATTCAGACAAAACCTCACGAGAGACCAGAACCGATGGCAAACGTAGGACCATGCAAAGACCGCTTTGACTTCATATGCTCACATCTGTCATACATTCATGATGTGCGCAATAGGCCCATCCACTCAAGTAAGGTACCATTTTATCAGAAGTGTGGGAACACTGGATGGTATGATTTTGTGGATCCCTGCAGAACTTTCCCTCAGAGAATTCTGTGAAAATGCATTATTTTAGCCAAAGTTTAAAGTTTGCAGGGCATTTTGAGAGGAAACAAGTCATGAGGTCCATTCAAGTCACACCACCCTGGATCCTTGTGGCTGTCTAGTTTTCAGAAAACTCTAGCTTTGGTAGGTTTCTTTGGGAGGCGGCCGAGCCCAGGCCTACATAACGCAGCTTTCAACATCACCAAAATGGGCTCTCATTGTGTTTTTGGGTCTGACATGGTGCAGCTAAAAGTCCCAGTCACATTAGTGCAGTACAGTTTTTTTCTTTTTCTTGCAAATACAGTAGTGTAAACCATTTATCAATTAAATGTTTTCAATTTTGGCTTCTATATGTAAGCCAGAGCCCATTTTCGCAAAATGCCGACTGAGTCCCTACAGTGCTGGAGTATACAGGCAAGCCAAACAGTCTTGAAACAGAAGGCGGCAGCCAAATGCAGCAATTGCCAGTTGACTTGGCCTGTACTTTGAAGTGCATGGTTTATCAGATATTGAGTCAAAACTATGCTTAAACATTTCTTTAAATATGGCATAAGGATAATTTCTAAAAATGAATAATTTCAAAGGCACTTTCCTCTGGAACAGAAAGGTATTAAAAAAGCGAAATATACTATAACCTGGGGAAATGAATGGGAGTAACATAGCCCACTTCCATGACGAAGGATGGACATTGCAGAGAAGGCCACCGCAGAAAAGGAATTGTGTAGTCACGGGTAGGTTGAAATGACTCGAGAAAAGAAAGGCATGTGTGCAATATAAAAATACTCTGGCATCTGAACATTGTTATAGATGCATTTATTCGATGATAAGCACATATATCCATCATATTGTTCTTAATTCCCCTTTTTTCCCTCATGAACTATTGCATAATAAAATATAAATTGTGATAAATAACTGTGTGAGTGTGTACATATTTGTATAGGCATTCGGTCCAGAGTAGATTGTGGTTCCTATATAGTTTTTTTGCATAAATAAAAGGCAAAAGCATAATAAAAAAAGTTTATTAAAATACTTTAAAAAAAAAAAAGATGCATTGGCCTAGTAACCCTGGATCTGATAGAGAATACTTTTATTGAGAATTTACGCATTGTTCAAAAGTCTAACTCAGGAGCGTTAATGGCTTCAATGGGCTGGCCCATTGCCCCATGCTGTATGCTGTGACGGGTGGAAACAAAGAGTGAGTGACAATACTGGTGACAGCTTTCCTTCTTGACTGCCAGCTTGGCAGATTCAGCACAGAAGTAGCAGATCGAACCCTATCTGTCACTGGCTCCGCCATGTCCTGGAAGTAAAAAGGTAAGGGTATGCTGCTTAACTTATAGCAGCGTTCAGGATACAGTTCCTGGCTCGCCAGAGATCTGACTGCATGTCTCCTTGCACTGACCTCTGTGCGGAGAACACTAACAGGAGCTTTCCTTGTTATGTTATGTTAATTTAATGTATACTGCTCACAAACCACCCTGAGAGGGGTATCTCGGTGCAAATAGGTTGCAGATAACTGATCTGTAAAGTTGCAAATTATAAAAGTGCTGTTTTCAATAAATTGCTAAATTGGCATGGTCAGTGCACATGCTAACATGCAATGGCAGCTCATTCCAGTAGGAAGGGGCAAGGTATTATAAAGACCTGCCCCCAGTTCGAGACTTTCTGCCTTGGGGAATAGTAAGTAAAGCCTTGTCACTGGATTGTAAAGGTCTGACTGGACAATAATCGTGAAGGTCTGACTGGACAATAATGCGTCCGTTTTGCAGCCAGATAGCTAGGACCATTCCCCCACAGAGATTTGTAGCTGAGGCAACACATTTTAAATATAATTCTTTTTCAAACTTGTAGCCAATGAACTGAGGAGAGGGAGCTACCCCATCCCCGTTGTGTTCTGCACAATCTGCAACTTGGAGTGCAATGTTCATTACCCGAAGCCAATAAGGCATTGCCATAATCCATTCATCAAATAACAAGAGCCTGCACCAAAGTTTTCGCAGCAGAGAGTGGGGAGAAAAGGAAAGACTCCCCTCAAAAGGCGCATCATATGAAAGCAGGTGCCTGTAATAGACAGAACATGTTCATTTTGTTTTAGTAAGTGATTGATCTAAGCTGACTTTCAAGTTCTTAATTATCTGTTCAGGAGTGAGAGCCATCCCTAGTTCAGGGGGCCACTAATCAGGGGCCCAAATCTGCTGGGGCTTACCGAACAACATAATCTTTTTGCCAGCGTTAAACTGCAGGCAATTCTCCGACACCCAAGCTGCAATAGCTCTCATCCCATCTGAGAAGCTGTCTTTTTCTTTGTCAAAGGAGATTATTAGCTGTGTGTAATCTGCATAGGGCCATATTTCAATGCTAAAGGCTTTAACAATCTTGGCAAGGGGAACAACTTGTATATTATCCAGCAGCATGGTATGAGATTTATCTGTGCCCAAAGTGATAGTTTGGGTTTTGTTGGTTAAGAAATCCCTTAACCATTGTAATGCTGTACCATGTATACCATTCTCCTGTAACTTTCGCATCAGCCTGGAATGGGACATGGTATTGAATGCTGCTGACCAGTCCAGCAGCACGAGCATAGTTGGTAGATTGGCATCTAGAGAACATCTGATGAGATCTGTAACAGCTAACAAGGTAGTCTCGGTGCTATGAAGATGTCGGAATCCAGATTGTGACGGATCCAAGAGATTTTTGGCCTTTAAATATTCCATGAGTCATTGGTTTACTGTCCCTTCAACAGTAAGGGAAGTAGCGAAATTGGCAGATAGTTTGAAAGATTGGTAGAAGCAATATTGCCCTTGTGTATCTGCATGACCTCTGCCGGTTTACAGGCCAATGACATTTTTCCGATATTAGCTGAAAGATTAAATAAGGAGCAAATTTACGGGGGCTAGCTCATTGGAGAGAGGAGCACAGATCCTCGAAGGGCAGATATCCAGAGGGGAGCCTGGTTTGGCTGATGCAAGTGCTTTCTGTATTGACTCTGTTGAAAAGGCTTGGAATTTTCTGAAGCTAGTGCCACCATAGGAAGAAGGAAGAGTGAGATTTAGCTCCACATGCCTAATCAGATATAAAGGGGAAATTCTGATAGATGATTGAGATTTTATTCTCAAAATAGTTAGCTAGTGAATCTCATAATGCTTGACACGCATGAGAATCGTGAACATGTTTGTGGATTAGTAAAAAGCATTAAGTAATTTCAATAGCTCTTTTGATGAATTGCCAGCCTGCTCCATTTGGCTGGATAAATAACATTTCCGGGCTTTATTAATATGATCATGGAATGCTGTTAAAGATGCTTTATAGTCCTGCTTACCCTTTGGTTTGTTAGATCGACGCCAACAGCTCTTTAATTTTTTATAGGAAGCTTTTTCAGTTCTTAATTCTGTTGTATAACTGGGGCCATGAGATCCATGTTTAGAAAATGGACGATTTTTTAAGGGGGCAATCTTATCGAATGCATAGTTTAAGGCATTACGATATTCCAATTGCTCTTGTTCAACGTCCGGGTTAGCGAAGGTTGGGTCAAACTCTTTGGCAAAAGCGTTGGGAGTGACTTTTCACCAATGTCTTGACATGTTTGTGGGTTTTAGCAGAAATGTCAGTTTCTTTCGCCTTGGGTATCTGAAAATAGATCATCGAGTGGTGTGTCCAGAGTAGAGGTTGGGGAGATTCACTAGTCAGGAGAACTGAGTTTCTAAATATTATATCAAGCATGTGACCCGCATCGTGTGTGGGTCCACTGACCTTTTGGGGAAGATCAAGTGTACCTAGGTCAGAAATGAGCCATTCTGCCTCAATATTTAGAGTCTTCACCATGATAGTTAAAGTCACCCAACAAAAGAAACTGTTGAGATGTGAGCACATTCCATGCAATAAATTCTGTTAGGCGTGGACGGAACTATTTGTTTGGGCCCTGGACGGCGATGCACTAGGGTGCCTTTCCAGCAATCTTTGGAGAGAACTCCAGCTTAAAATGCATAACTCAGCCCAATCGGCAGATAGCATGCCAGTAAGCGAGAATTTAACACTATCCTTAAAAACGATGGCTATACCACTGCCTGACCTGCCCACTCTGTCAACTGTATGCATACGATAGTTGTCTGGGAGAGCCAGCGTAATAGCCAGTGTACTAATGGGGCTTAACCAGGTCTCAGTAAGAAAGGCAACTTCTTGTGATAGACAGGAGAGCGAATCCCAAAGTCCTACTGCATGTTTGGGCAAATATCTGACATTACAGCAGAGCCTGACATGCTGCTTTGAGCCATGTGAGTAAAAAGAGTGAGAAGTGATGCTTAGTAAATCAGCAGGCCTAACAACTGTCTGATGTGTGCAATTTTTAGCCCAACATGTAAGCATAGTACTTAAAGCATCATATGAGCATTGAAATGTATATTTCAAACAAGTAACAGGACCTTCTAGATAGAGTGAGGAAAACCATTGCAATGGGTAGCCACAGGAGCAGAAATGAAATGCGGATCCCTAATTTTATATAGATCATCAATGAAAAAGATACAGGGGTTGTGGCTTCTAACGATGGACGGGCGTAGACAGGCTTACCTTCGGCTATCCTTACAGTGGCCGACCACTTGTCTCACACTACAGTGTAGAATATTTCTGACAGCTTGTCTTCATTTCCTGACTTGTTGTTTTCTCACTTTTCAGTGTGTCAAAGCTCTGGCTGTATGTCGCTGTGTACTACAGGTCTCACACAGTTGTGTGGCAGACCTCTGGTAGTGTGTCTCCATGCAGTGACATGTGACTCTCCTGTCACAGTCTCATACGCTGTTTAAGAGACCGGTTTGACCATATGTCATGTGTGTAGTGAAATGGTCCTTTCCCCCACTGCAGTGTGAGACAACATTTAAATCCACACAATGACATTTCACTGTCTGATGCTCTGCATTGCTTACAGTAACATCACTATCTCTCACTGCTGTATAGGCTAGTGCTGATTATCTGTTTTCACGCAGTGACTCTAGCTCACAGTGCAACGTATGAAAGCTGTAACAGTACATATCAATTAAATGACTTGTTGATGTCTCACAATTTGCAATGCATAGTGTCACTGTCCTCCTAAGTAACGTAGGTCCGACCTATTCCCATCAAGTGATCTTTCACGGTCCCTCACTCTGGACGCCTGGGGAGAGCGGATAGAATGCTCCACTGTGTCACATTGTAGTGTGTAAGAACTCTGATGATCTGTCTTCTGCTCTTGAACATATCTGTCTTCAACATTGCAGTGTGGTAGGACTGTGACTCTTTGCAGTGACCCGTCACTGTCTCAGAGATCACAGTGTAGGTGAGATGTGGCAGTACTCTCACTCCAGTATAGGAGATCTCATAAAGCATGTTTGCATAAAGTAATTAGTATGCCCTTGTGTCACTCTGCAGTGAGAGCTCGGATGGTGTGTCTTTATGCAGTGACTTGTCAAGCTATGCAGTGACATGTCACGCTATGCAGCGTAGAAGAGCTGAGGTGACACACCTCTGTGCAGTGACCTTTCACTATCTTCGGTCTATCAGGCCCTGCTGTTCGTCTGTCTATTCGCTCTGTTCTAGGTCCCAGACTCTGAATGATTCACTTCTTTACAACTTTAGAATATTTCTTGCACTCCAGCTCTTTCTGTCCCTCGACTCACCCCTTCTACATGTTTGTTTTTGGTTGACATTTTAGCTATCTCCAAAGCTGTACTAAAATGGGCACGGAGGGGTTCCCATGGCATTTGTTGCTAGCATTCCACTCACCAAACTAACACTATTCATATTAATGTACATATGCGTAGTAATACAATCCAAAAGTGTGATTTTCTATTTAGATTGTTTTCACAAATACTGAAGATGAAACACCGTGTCAAAACAGGCCTGTCTAAGATCATGCTGGGTGAGCACACTCTGTTGGTTCTTGGTTGGCAATTTAAGCACCTCCAAAGATCTTCTAAAAAGGGCACTGTGGGGTATCCACAGCATTTGTTGCTAGAATTCTTCGCACCAATTTTGTGTATCAGAGAGCGTCCGGAAGTGGAATATTTTGTGGATCCCCTCGATCTTTAAACCGTGAGAGAGAGAGAGAGAAAACAATGGAGCCACTCTTGGTCCCCCCAGTGTAATAGCAAATAAACAGAAGAGTGAAACCAGATATATGAAGAGTTAGCGAGAGGAGTCACACTTTTTTAGAAGAACACTCACACACCAACCTAGTTGGTGACATGCTTCATCATACAGTTCCCACCAGAGAGGCCGAGTGCTTCCCTGGTGTGCTGAGACACTGGATTACTGCGGAGCGGGTTTTTAAAAGTTTTGTGTAGGCGCAAGAAGTGAAGGTGTGAATGTTAAAATTGTCTTTACCAATCCAAAATATTTATTGATGGCGTAGTAAGGCAAAGTTGTTAAAAGCAATTTTAGTGATGTGGATGTAAGACTGGGTAGATTGGCCTGTTACATCTCAAAGTGGTGATCAGGTGTGGTCTACATGTTTCAGCCACCTAATGCCCATAGCAAGACCAGTCAGAGTGAGACACCACAGCTCTCAGCACAGCAAACGAGGGTCAAGTGTATCACCCTAATATTTCAATCTGTGCCTGCAGTCTGGTTCTGGGGTGTAGAGTATGAGTCCAAAGTGTGAACGGGAAGTAGTTGAGAGTGAGAAGAGATGTGACTATGTATGGGGGAGTGTTGAATTGTACCATCTGTCAGCTGTGATTCCTTAGGTGGTGACACTAATTACTTTGCATATATAGTAGTCTTCTGATCTGAAAGAAACATGTGAGTGTTCGATTCCTTACCTTAGAATATCCCCAGACGTCAGGCTGGATCCGGAAAGTTATTGTCAGCAGTACCCTTGCGCGTCGGTAGGCGTCATCTGCGGCTCCGCGTCCGTCATCTGCGTCGTGATCGCCGGGATGACGTAGTTGGAGTACTTAGACGCCGCCCTCGCGCGTTGACGTCAGTTCTTTTTTTCGCACCAGCTAGCGCAGATCCGGGAGGAGCAGTACTCTTAGTTATTTTTTTTATTTATTTATTTATTTTTTTTAAACCTTTATTACAAGAAAAGTAGTACAGTTACAGACCTACAATCACAGAGGCCGGCCAGTAGCAATAAATACCAAATTTGCAATGTTACACAGCTCATCAGCCGACAACCCGTGGGTCCCGCAGCAATATCGCATGGCAATGTAGAAATCCTGTGGTGATAGGACGACGAGTGAAAGGTTTCACATTTTATATTTTATAAAACAAACACACAAACAAAAATTCCGAGGCAATAGACTATACAGTGAGTGGCTGTCCAGGCAGCAGGGGGAGCGACCTAGGTAAAGGAGCTGATTTGATAAAGGATGGAGGATCTCGGGGAAGGAAGGGGGCCGAGAGTAGGCAAGCAATTTGTATACAATAGGATGTAGATGCCATGGAATGCACGGTCACGGGGACAAAGGAATGTCTGAGACTTCTACAAAAGGGGGGGTTCAAATCTCACCACGATATGAGTTCCATTGGCTCCATATCCTCCCCCACTTCTTGGGCCTGCCACGGGCAATATACACAATTTTTTCTCTGAACATGCACCAGTCCATGTTTTCTTTCCATGTTGAGACTAGAGGTGCCCTTTGAGATCCCCACAGTTGGGCTATGTCCCTTTTCGCTATCATGTTGCCGAGGGTGGCCCATTGAGGCCTAGCAACGCTATAGTCATTTGGCTCCCAGATGTTCAACAAACAATGTCTAGCCTCTGGCAATAACGAAACACCCGTCACCTCTTCCATAACAGCATGCACACGGTTCCAAAATACCACAACATCTGGACATTCCCATAAAATATGAAGAAAGGTAGCAAGCATACCGCAGCCGCGCCTTCACAACCCATCCACAGAATAACCCATACACATCAGGCGTGGACCCGTCACATAAACACGGTGTAAAATGTTCAGTTGCACCAGCCGGAGACGCGCCGGAATCGCAACCTCCTTGGGGGAAGATATCGATCTTAGTTATTTTTTGACTAACTTTTTGATCTATTTTGGATCTCTCTTTCGAGTGGACTTCGACTCCTGGTGCCGTAGGGATGCCTGGCTTCAGGCCGTGTGACGACTGTCACCGCCTGATGTCGGTGACCGACCCCCACCATCGGTGTCTCTACTGCTTCGGGTCGACCATGACAACAAGTCGTGCCCCAACTGCCGGGCCTTGACTTCGAAAGCTAGGTGGGAGCGGTCCCGCAAGTTACGCAAGATCCAGCAGTCGGCTCTGCGCCGCACAAGGTCCCGGTCGAGGAGGAGGTCGAGGGACTGGTCGCGGAGCTGCGTTCGTTGAGTCCTCGCCAGCACTCGTCGGGCTCCAAGTCCTCTGGTAAGTCGAGGCACTCAAAGAAGAAGTCGAAGAGCCGACATCGCTCTTCAGACTCCCTTCACCGCTTGCGCGACGCGGCTGAGGGTTAGAGCGACACAGCTCGCGCGGCCCCATCAGAACCGCAAGCGCCGCCTCCAGGCCCATACCCCCGTTCCCTGGCCTGTGAGCGATGCCGGAGGAGATTTGTGATTTCCTCATTGCCATGAGGACTCACTTCCCTCCATTGAGGCCTGCCGGGGCGCCTTCGGGCCCGCAGACCCAACTTGGGTCCTTGGCGGGCCGGTGGCTCCGGCCCCGGCGCCGTCGTGTGCTTCAGCCCCGGCGCCGTCGTCTACTTCGGTCCCGACTCCGCCTGCACCGTGGGATCCGTCCCTGGATCCCGGTCGATGCCAGTTGACCTTACAACCCCTCCGCTGGCGCCGACCCCCATGGTGTCGCTCCCGGCGCTGTCCTCGGACGAAGTCTCCCCAGTTTCAGGCCCGGTCCGGCATCGATGGGTGAGGCCTTCACCTAAGACCCGGCTCCGTCATTCCAGCCTGTTTACCAGGACACGGATCAAGGGGAGGACTGGGAGGGGTCTGAGGACCCTCTGGCACAGCACTGCCAGTTGAGCCAGGACTGGGCAGACGTGCTAGGGGAGGCCAGTGGTCTGGACACTTCGCCCGACACTGGATTCATCTCTCCTCCCTCCGTGGCTACGAGGAAGGTGCCACTTATGGTGTGGTATTACTCAGGGCAGCCAAGGCCTGGCTCTTGAGCTCCCTGCTGTGCCCGTGAGGAATAATCTCCTCACTGAGGTGCTTCAGCCACCAGTAAGCCCCTCGGAGCCTCTACTGCCGTTCAATGAGGCCCTCACGGATGTTCTGTTGGGCACCTGGTCCAAGCCCTCCACAGTGCCCCCTGTGGATTGGAATGTGGCCCGACTCCACCACCCGGCTCCGGGCGACCCTAACTTTCTGTCCGTGCACCCCACCCGAGAGCCTGGTGATCCAGGCCTCTACGTCCCAGAACGCATTCCCTACCGCCCCCCCAGATCGGGAATCCAAAAGGTTTGATCAGTTTGGGAAGAAACTGTTCTCCCCAATGAGTTTGGGGTTGCGGTCTATCAACACCGCTTGCCTTTTGGGCCGTTATACCCACTCTTTGTGGGACAAGGTTGCGGACGTGCTGCCCCTGTGCCCGGAGGAGCCCGGGCCCGGCTCCCCCAAGCCCTTGCGGAGGGGCAGGATGCGGCCCGTTATTCCATCAGGTGTGAACTGGATACCACGGACTCGCTGGGAAGGGCGATTTCCACGACTGTGGCGGTTTGCCGCCACGCCTGGCTGAGGTCCGCCAATTTCTCGGGGGATTTCCCTGCCACGCTCATGGACCTGCCCTACGATGGCTGTCACCTCTTTGGCGACAGAGCAGACCGTGCCCTTGAGCGTTTCAAGGACTCCAGGGCTACGGCCAAGTCCTTGGGCCTGTCGGGCCAGCGCCAGCAAACTTATTCTTTTCGCCCCTTTCGTGGCCGAGGAAGGGGCACCCCCACACGTCCTGCCAGCCACAAGCTGCAGAACCAGCCTCAACGCGGCCACGGACTTGGTATACGCCGTGGCGTGCCGGGGGACAACGGCGAGGTCGGTCCACATCCGCTCCCGCAGCATCTGCCTCAAAGCCTTCATAGTCCGACCTTTCTTGCCCATTCAACGCCAGTGGGAGGACAGGGTCCGCCATCACTTCCTTCACTGGCGCTCCATCACGTCTGACAGGTGCGTGCTGCAAATCGCCCAAAGGGGCTACTCCCTCCCCTTCGAGGCGACCCCTCCCGCCATGGCACCGCAATGCCACCGAATGTCGGGGGATCACTTGCAACTTCTGCAGGAGGAAGTTATGGCCCTCTTGGCCAAGGGGGCCACCGAGCGTGATCATGGGCCAAAAGTAGGACGTGGTTGCTACTCCCACTACTTTCTGGTACCCAAGAAGGGCAAAGGAGGCCTATGCCCTATCTTGGATCTCCGGAGCGTCAACTGCTTCCTCCGGAAGGAGAAGTTCAAGATTCTGACTTTAGCTCATGTCCTAGCTGCCCTAGACCCTGGAGACTGGATGGTAGCTTTGGACTTGCAGGACGCATATTTCCACATTCCCGTCCTACCGGCCCACCAGCACTACCTGCGGTTCACGGTAGGCCACAAGCACTTTGTTTACCCTGCTCCCCTTCGGTCTTAGCAATGCCCCTCGGGTGTTCACGAAAGTGATGGCGGTGGTCGCAGTTCATCTGCGCAGATCAGGGGTTCCAGTCTACCCCTATCTCGACGACTGGTTGTTGAAGGCGGGCTCGCCCCAAACAGTCGTTTCCCACCTCCAGACTACGGCTGACCTCCTGCACTCGCTGGGGTTCTCCATCAACTTGCCGAAGTCACACCTGTGTCCCTCTCAGAAGCTCCTTTTCATCGGAGCGATGCTGGACTCAGTGCAGGTTCGGGTGTATCCTCCCGATCAGCTGGTTCGGGATATTCAGGCTCTGATTCCCATCTTTCAGCCTTTCTCCCGAGTTTCGGTCCGGTTGACGCTGCGGCTCCTGGGGCTGATGGCCTCCTGCATCCTTCTGGTGCATCACGCCAGGTGGCGGATGGGGGCTCTGCAGTGGGACCTTAAGTTTCAGTGGGCACAGCATCCGGCCAACCTGTCCGACCATGTCCTGATCTCGGAGGGCACTGCGAGTCATTTGCAGTGGTGGCTCATGAACAGCAATTGGGTCAGTGCCAGATCCCTCTCCCTACCCCAACCGGAACACGTAGTAGTGATGGATGCGTCCCTCCTGGGATGAGGGGGCCACATGGGAGAGGCTGAGATCAGAGGCCTCTGGCCTCCGGCGGAGTCCCGGCTCCATATCAACCTTTTGGAGCTGCGGGTGATCCGTCTTGCACTGAAGGCATTCCTTCCCTCTGTCCGGGGAAGTGATGTGCAGGTGTTCACGGACAACACCACCGCCATGTGGTACTGCAACAAACAAGGCTGGGTGGGGTCGTGAACCCTTTGTCAGGAGGCTCTGCGCCTCTGGACATGGCTGGAAAGCCAGGGTCTCACCCAGGTGGTTCAACACCTGGCAGGTTCCCTAAAAGCCAGGGCAGACAAACTCAGCCGCCGGTGCATGATGGATCACGAATGGTGTCTAAACTAGGACGTGGCGCAAGGTCTCTTTCGGCAGTGGGGAGAGCCTTGGTTAGATTTATTTGCCACTGAAGAGAAAGTGCAATGTCATCAGTTCTGCGCGTTGGAATTTCCAAGGCGGCACTCGCTCGGAGACGCTTTTCGTCGCGAGTGGAGCTGCGGTCTGTTGTTCGCCTTTCTGCCTATACCACTTCTGCCCAGAGTACTGAAGAAGATCAGGCGAGACCAGGCCCAAGTCATCCTTGTGGCTCCGGACTGGGCATGAAGATACTGGTATCCCGAGCTACTCAGTATGTCAGTCGATCCCCCGGTTTGTCTCCCTCTTCAGGAGGACCTTCTGTCGCAGCATGGGACGGTCCTCCACCCGAACCTGTCCAGTCTCCACCTACATGCGTGGAGATTGAGCGGCGACAGTTGAGGCCTTTTGACTTGCCTCCTGAAGTCTGTGAGTGATTCTGGCAGCCAGGCGTCCCTCCACAAAATCGGTATACGCCTGCAGGTGGAACAAATTTGTGGCAGGGTGTACAGCAAAGGCTGTGTATCCACTCTCTGCCCCCCTTTCAGAAATTCTCCTCTTTCTTCTTTCTCTTGCCCAGCAGGGCTCTGCTCTGGGCACTATTAAAAGCTACCTCACGGCCATATCAGCCTTCTTGAGCCTTCCTGAGCAGCCTTCTCTTTTCAAGTCCCCTGTTGTAAATCGATTCTTGAAAGGCATCACACACGTTTCCTCCTGTTCCCTTCGTGATGCCTCAGTGGGACTTGAACCTTGTACTGACTTATCTGATGTGCGCTCCCTTTGAGCCACTTCATAACTGTCCTCTACGTCTTCTGACTCTTAAAACTGCGTTTCTGGTTGCCATCACCTCTGCCAGGAGAGTGAGTGAGCTCCAGGCTCTATCTTCTAATTCTCCTTTCCTCTCTGTCTATCTGGACAAGGTTGTTCTTAGGACTCGTCCTTCTTCTTGCCCAAGGTGGTTACAGCCTTTCATATTGGGCAGTCCATCACCTTGCCCACCTTCTTTCCGCATCCCTCGAAAGAGGAAGAGAGGCTTCACAGTCAGGACCCAAAACGTGCGCTCTCCTATCTAGGCTGCACACGCCCATTCCGGGTGGATGACCAGCTCTTTGTTGGTTACGTGGGCGCTAAGAAGGGACGGGCAGTGCACAAGCGGACCATCTCTCGGTGGGTCGTCTTGTGCATCAAGGTTTGCTATTCCTTGGCGAAACAGGAGCGTCCTCTGGGGCTGCTCGCCCATTCCACTCGGGCCACACGGCTACTGCTGCCCTGGGTCGGGGAGTCCCCTTGCAGGAAATCTGTCAGGCAGCTACGTGGGCCTCGCTGCACACGTTTGCTAGGCACTACTGCCTGGACAGCCAAGTCCGGAGAGATGGCTTTTTCGGCTGTTCCGTTCTCCAGGACTTTCTTGTGTGATCTTGGTTCGCAGACCCACCACCGGGGTTGGTATTACTGGGGTATCTATTCTAAGGTAAGGAATCTAACACTAACCTTTTTCTGTCAGATGCACAAGGTACTTACCTTCGGTAACGATATATCTGTGAGAAACAGTAGTTAGTGTTAGATTCCTTACCGCCCCGGTGTAACTGGGTGGGAGCGGAAGCCTCTATGGACTGGTGGAAATCTGACTCTACTTCCCCTCCTTCCCTTCAGTCTGACTGGGACACCTGTCCCCTGCTTTCGAACGATGATGAAGAAGTAAGGGAAGGCGCCTTTAACTGGGATCTCCACAGTGACGTGGCCACGCCCTCGCATGACGTAGGAGGTTCCCGTCTGGACAAAGGAGCGGAAGCCCTGTACTGGGGGTGTGTCGACACCCAGGAAGAAGGAAGCGAGGACGAGGAGGTGGAACGCGAGGCTGACGGCGTGCAAGGAGACGGAAGAAAACCTGCAGAAGACGGCAGCGGAGTGCCAGGAGGCCAACGACCCGGTGAACTGCCGTGCCACACTCCCGAGGGAGGAGTGTGGCTTTCCAAGGTACGGCGGCGTTGGGCGGCTTAGGTCGGGAGTAAAGGGCACAGTGTGTAAAAGTGTTTAGCACCCTCTCGTTTTCCGTCACCCGCTTTCCAGTCCCTCCCCTACCCTCCTTTCCGACCCTCAAAACCCTCACTCACCCCTAGAACCACTGAGCACTGTCTTCTAGTATAACGCACAGGTGAACCCTCACAATCACTTGGTCCCCGGTGCAACTCGTATCAGACCGATTTCCTGACCGGTTTCCTCTCTGTTGGTTTTTCTCTTTCCGGAGCTGACCAGACCGAAGCGTCCCACGACGTCTCCACCAACAGAGGAAAGGCTGTACCATCCCTACACACAACGGACGCCAATACGGACCGAGCAGAGTTTGCAGGTGAACGTTTAACATTGCGCACCAGAAAAACCTTTATCCGAATAAAACCCTCTCTACGCAGAACTAGTGTCCAGCCTATTCTTGAGCAGCCCACTGACAATATCGAGCACCCTCCCACCCCCACACTACAACTGGTGTCAGAAGTGGGATCCACCCCTTCCATCCAGGACTCCGAGATGGATCAGGTAATCAAACACCTGATAGAGGGGCAACAGAAGCTGGAGTGGGCTGTCAGTCAACAAATCTCGACCGCTGATGCTGACAGGACAATGTTCAGGAACACTATATCGGCTCAAATAGAAGGACTCCAAAAAGTCGTACAGAGTCCCAGCATACCTGTACCCCTGGAAAGGAAGGCTTACTCACACCATCCCGCCGGGGTCTCTCTGCAAAAATATGTGTCGGGAGAAGACCCTGATGCTTTCCTCACCAATTTCGAAAGGGCAGCTCGTGCTTGTGGGTGGCCAGAGGATAAGTGGCCTTTCTTCTTGGCCCCACTGTTATCAGGAGAAGCCCAAGCGGCGTATCAGGTCGCAAACCATGCAGGTACTACCTCGTATTCAGACATAAAGGCAGTCATATTGGATCTCTTGGGACTGGATGCTGAAGCATACCGGCTACGGTTCAGGAAAGAGAGAGGAACAACTGGAGAAAACCCGAAGACGTTGTTCTTGCGTCTAGAAATGGCTGCTGATAAGTGGCTAAGACCAGAGAGCCGCAGTAAGGAAGAGATAATGTCTAGTATTTACTTAGAACAATTCATGGAAGCCTTGCCTTATGGCACCCAACGCTGGTTGAGGCAACACTCTGGCCTCACCCCCGCTCAGGCCATTGAGATGACGTCCAATTTTGCGAGGGCCCAACCCCGGAACTTACCATGGGAAATGGACAAAGGACTTAAAATGGGCCCCGAGGTTAGACAAGAAAAGAAAAACAAACCAGTGGCAGAACCCCTGAAGCAACGACCAGTGAAAATGGATGTTATGCCACCTATGAAAGGACCCCAGTGCTTTGAGTGCGGGGAGTGGGGACATATCGCAAGACACTGCCCACGGAAAAGGAATAACGAAAAACCCATGGAGGTCGGATATGTCCCCAAAGCTGTGTTGTACACCGCAGAGATGGGACCATTGTTTTATGTAAGGGTAGTAGTCAATAAAAAAAGGGTAAAAGCACTATTGGACTCAGGCTGTAGGCAGTCAGCACGTGCATATATCTCAGATAGGGCCAAATGCCTTGGTTCATATCAGGTGTGTCCATGGGGATGTGAAACCCTATCCAGTGGCCCAAGTCACATTATACCCAGAACACCAACCCCCATGCACAGTAAGAGTGGGGGTGGTGGATTCGCTTCCAGAGGACCTTATCCTAGGCGTAGATAACCCTGATTTTCTATCGCTATTTAGGAGGGAGATAAACAAACGACTGGAAAAACGACCCCAAGATAGCTATCTAACCACAGAGCCCTGGGTGTTAGACAGAAGCTTTAAGTAACGCAGGACAAACCAGACACGCCCTATCCACGGTTCAGGATAAACAATGACTTGTTGTATAGGGAAGGGAAATTGGGGGATCCCCCCCAGTTGGTGGTGCCCAAGGACTTCAGGGAACAAATCCTATTTTATGCCCACACCCATTTAACTGCAGGACATTCAGGACCAGAAAAGACAACCCAGACTATAGTTAAACTATTCTTTTGTCCTGGTATATACAAAGAAGCAGAGAACTATTGTAAGCAGTGTGAAATATGTCAAAAGAGAAATATGAATAGACCCACAGCCGTTCCTCTTCAGCCCTTGCCTGTAATTGGGAACCCTTTTGAAAGGGTAGGAATGGACCTAATTGGACCCCTTCCACGTACCACGAGAGGCCATACTTATGCTCTCGTGATAGTAGATTACAGCACCCGGTTTCCTGAGGCCTTTGCCCTTAGCTCCCCTACTACAAAGAATGTAGCGGATAAGTTGGTAGACGTTTTCTCAAGGGTTGGTTTCTCCAGAGAGATATTAACGGATCAGGGGACTCCCTTCGTCTCCAAATTAATGAAGGAGGTGTGTAAGACCTTGGACCTGAAACACATTCGAACCTCTGCCTATCATCCACAAACAGATGGCCTGGTGGAGCGATATAACAGGACTTTAAAAACCACGTTGAAAAAAATGCTATCAGCCGAAAACAAGGATTGGGACAAACTGTTGCCTCTGGCCCTATATGTCCTCCGCTCACAAGTACAAAGCAGTCTAGGGTACTCCCCCTTTGAGTTGCTCTATGGTCGACAACCAAGAACCCTCCTAGAAATCACGAAGGAAGCTTGGGAGCGGGAAGAAGCCAATGATCAGAGATCTTTACTTGAATATACCCAACAATTACAATCCAGATTGGGTAAACTCAGAGATCTAGCTTATTCCAATCTAGAGAAAGCCCAACAAAAACAGAAGTTGTACTATGACAAAGGAAAAAAATGGAGGATGTTGGAGAAGGGCGATTGGGCCTTGGTACTCCTGCCGTCATCCACCCAGAAATTCAGGAGTGAATGGATGGGGCCATACAAAATCATAGAAACAATAGGCAGAACAACCTATAGAGTGCAGATATCGCCCTCACGACAGCAAACATTTCACATAAATATGTTAAAGAAGTGGATAGGTCCCCTACCCCGATCAACTCACCTGGTATTACCAACACAGGGAGAGCAGTCCACTCTAGAGAAACTCCCCATCAACCCTGAGTTGACAGAGGACGAAAACAGAGAACTGCTACAGGCGATACAACCTTTTTCTGGTCTGTTTTCCGACCAACCAGGTCACACACATATGGCAGAACATTGCATTGAGACTGAAGAGGGAAAGATAGTAAAACAGAGGGCTTACAGAATACCAGCAGCTAGAAGAGCAGATGTGAAAAAGGAAGTAAGGGATATGCTCGATCTTGCTGTCATAAGGCCTTCTCGGAGCAATTGGTCCTCCCCTATCGTGATGGTCCCCAAACCAGATGGGTCCACCAGATTCTGTATGGACTTCAGAGCCCTCAATGCTATACCAACTTTTGACGCTTTTCCCGTCCCGAGAGTAGACGAGCTTATAGAGAGGATAGGGCGGGCCCGATACATCACAACATTGGACCAAAGGTTATTGGCAGGTGCCGTTAAGGGAGAAAGACAAACACTAGACTGCTTTCGCCACTGATGACGGCCTGTTTGAATTTAATGTCCTACCTTGCGGCCTTCATGGTGCCCCTGCAACATTCCAAAGGTTAATGACAGGAGTGTTAGCCCCTCATACTCAATATAGTTCGGTCTACTTAGATGACATTGTCATCTTTAGTACAACATGGACAGAACATTTGGACCACATAACCAAGGTCCTTCATGCCCTACAACAGGCAGGACTGCATGTTAATGCAAAAAAATCAAGAGCCGCCTTTCCCAAAGTCAAATACCTGGGCTTTATGTTAGGCGAGGGGGTAATAGCACCTCAAGAGGAGAAGATTAGAGCAATAACCAATACATCCTTCCCCTCCACAAAAAGAGATCTAAGAGCGTTTTTGGGCCTCATTGGCTACTATAGGAGATTCATCGAAAACTTTGCGGTCATAGCAACACCTTTGACAGATCTTCTAAAAAAAAAGTGTCAAAAACACCCTTAGCAAACCACCCTCAGAAGAAGCAATGAAATTGTTTGAGACCCTAAAGAAAGCCATCACTTCTAGTTCGGTATTGATACCCCCTAACTTTAGGAAACCCTTCTCCCTAGCCACAGACGCCTCGGACACGGGGATAGGGGCAGTGATGTCACAAGAGGGGGTGGACGGGCTAGAACACCCCATACTATTCATCAGTAAGAAGTAACATCCTAGAGAACGCAAGTATCCTACAGTAGAAAAGGAGTGCCTTGCTATTCACTGGTCTATAGATAAACTGAGGTATTACTTGGAGGGTAAGCCCTTTGTATTATATACAGACCATGCTCCCCTCCAATGGATGCAAAGGAACAAATCCCAGAATGCAAGAGTATTACGCTGGTTCCTTTCTCTACAACCATACGCTTTTACAGTGGTGCATCGAAAAGGGTCTGAGAACGGCAATGCAGACTACCTGTCCAGAACTCCTATTCTCCCCGATCGAGAGAATCCAAGGGGGGAGGGGTGTAACTGGGTGGGAGCGGAAGTCCCTATGGACTGGTGGAAACCTGACTCTACTTCCCCTCCTTCCCGTCAGTCTGACTGGGACACCCGTCCCCTGCTTTCGAACGACGATGAAGAAGTAAGGCGCCTTTAACTGGGATCGCCACAGTGACGTGGCCACGCCCCCTCATGACGTAGGAGGTTCCCGTCTGGACAAAGGAGCGGAAGTCCTGTACTGGGGGTGTGTCGACACCCAGGAAGAAGGAAGCGAGGACGAGGAGGTGGAACGCGAGGCTGACGGCGTGCAAGGAGACGGAAGAAAACCTGCAGAAGACGGCAGCGGAGTGCCAGGAGGCCAACGACCCGGTGAACTGCCGTGCCACACTCCCGAGGGAGGAGTGTGGCTTTCCAAGGTACGGCGGCGTTGGGCGGCTTGGGTCGGGAGTAAAGGGCACAGTGTGTAAAAGTGTTTAGCACCCTCTCGTTTTCCGTCACCCGCTTTCCAGTCCCTCCCCTACCCTCCTTTCCGACCCTCAAAACCCTCACTCACCCCTAGAACCACTGAGCACTGTCTTCTAGCATAACGCACAGGTGAACCCTCACAATCACTTGGTCCCCGGTGCAACTCGTATCAGACCGATTTCCTGACCGGTTTCCTCTCTGTTGGTTTTTCTCTTTCCGGAGCTGACCAGACCGAAGCGTCCCACGACGTCTCCACCAACAGAGGAAAGGCTGTACCATCCCTACACACATCGGACGCCAATACGGACCGAGCAGAGTTTGCACGTGAACGTTTAACATTGCGCACCAGAAAAACCTTGTAACAGGGCGGGTCTGATAAACAGGCGTGGAGGCGGTAGTGGAGGTTTAAAGGAAACAGGTTTATTGAATACAAAGGATGAGGTGACGGGATTTGGCAGGGAGTCTTCAAACATGTCCTCTTCTTCTTCCTCTTCCGAGGTCCCCGGGGAGGTGTCAGGCGATGAAAGGGCGCGGGTGGTTTTCGTCAGATCTTCAGAACGTGGTGGCTTGCCCCGGTGGCTCATAAGAGAAGGGAAATAAAGGAGGGTATCGTGAGAACTCTAAATAAAGTTCCAAGAACAGGCGTAATACCTTCACCACACATTTCGTGTCTAGGGTCTGTAAAAATGAACGGGGTAACGTGAGGGGGAGGGGAAAATTGGGATAAGTCAGGATAGGGGAAATTCAGGATATTTACAGAAGTTTTATAGTGCCTAGGAGGGTTGAAAGTGCTCATACGTATGAACATTCACAAGGTCTGGGCAAGTGTCGACAAGAGTGCACAGTGCCGATGGAAGTAAATGCCGTCAAGAATAAATGTAACGCCATGCATTTAAATACCCCGTGTGGATACTCGTAGTTTGGCTTTTTACTCAATTGCACAATGCCCTTAACAAACAACGGTCATGAACGTTCAATCTCCCTCCCTGTATCTTCTTCCTCCCGCTTCCCGATACAATTCCCTCGAGTCGGTATTACTCACCAACCCTGCCGTAACTCTTCCTAGAGTCACGGCCGCTCTCCAGCATCCACCGGACACCACCAGTCCTCGCACCAGCTGTCGTCGTCGACGTCCTGTTCGGGGCTGGACTGGGTCTCCTTGGGTCCCGCGTCTTCGGTCTCCTTCTCTGCACTCCTTTCTCCGTCTTCGGCGTGGACGACCGTTGTCTCCGCCCTTGCCTCTTTGTAGCGTTCCGTCATTCGTCCTGCCGTACCGTATCCGGGTTGTTTCTCCTCCTCTTCCGGGTTACGGTATTCATCGCTTCCGTCTTCCTGAGGAGAGACAGTAAAGGATCGTGGGTGTTGCAGTCCGCTTTTAGGCCACGGCAAGGTACGATTATCCTCTAAAACGGTCACTTCCTCACATCCCCTTTCCCTTGCTGTCCTTCTACTAGAGTCTGTACTTTGGGGATATCGGGATAGGTAGTCAGCATTGCCTTGTTCCTTTCCTTTTCTGTGTTTGGTTTGAAATCTGTATGGTTGTAAAGATAGAAACCATCTAAGTACCCGTTCGTTATGGCCTTTATTTCTGGCTAGCCATTCTAGAGGGGCATGATCAGTAAAGAGTGTAAACTCCCTCCCTTCCAGATAATACCTCAAGGATTCGATGGTCCTTGATGGCCAGGGCCTCTTTTTCAATAGTCGCATAGTTTTTTTCTCGTGGAAATAATTTGCGACTGATATATAAGATCGGTTTCTCCCCTTGTTGAGTTTCTTGTGATAGAACTGCTCCCAGGCCTTGGTCAGACGCGTCTGTCTACAAAATGAATGGTCGGGTATAATCAGGACTGATCAAAACACTATCTGACGTTAGAGAATGTTTCAAAGTGTTAAAAGCTCTTATTACCTCAGCAGGAGGGACCTCCAGGATTTTTTCAGTTTGACTATTTTTCTGTAGCAGATCCGTTAGAGGAGCAGCCAGCTGAGAAAAATTAGAGATAAATCTTCTATAGTACCCTAACAGCCCTAAAAACGCTCTCAAATCTTTTTTATTTCTGGGGAGTGGTATTTGTGAAATGGCTGTCAGTTTTGATTTCTGCGGTCTTATCACTCCTTCTCCTAATAGGTACCCTAGATATTTTACTGTCTGTGCAGCCAAATGACTTTTAGCAGGGTTTATTCTCAATCCATATGACCCTAGAGTTTGTACCACTTGAGAAAGATGAGACAGATGCTGTTCCCAGCTATCACTGTATATCACAATGTCGTCAATATAGGCCCCGGCATAGTTGGTATGGGGCCTCAACACTATGTTCATGGCTCTCTGAAAGGTTGCTGGTGCCCCGTGCAAACCGAACGGCATTACCTTGAATTGATATAATCCATCCGGGGTGGAGAAGGCAGTTTTTTCCCTATCTTCCTTTCTGAGAGGTATTTGCCAGTAGCCCTTACATAGATCTAAGGTGCTAATGTACTTGGCTCTCCCTATTCTCTCTACCATTTCGTCCACCCGTGGGAGGGGGTAGGTATCAAAGTCAGAAATCTTATTTACTTCACGGAAGTCTATGCAAAATCTAACTGACCCATCAGGTTTGGGTACCAGTACAATGGGCGAATTCCATTCGCTCCTAGAAGGTTCAATAATATCCATTTGTAACATGTTTTGTATTTCTTCTCGTATCACCTGTCGGCGTGCTTCAGGTATACGATAGGGTCTTAGCTTAACTCTTTTCCCTGGTGGAGTTTTGATGACATGTTCGATCAAAGTAACCCTCCCTGGTTGGGTGGAAAAGACATGGGATAGAGTTTGCAATTTCTGAATCAACTCTTCTTTCTGAGGGTTCGGTAGCTCAGTATCAATACTCTGTTGAAACAAGGGACTTAAGGACTCTATCACATGTCCAATGCCCTTGATCCCACACAAAATGGCTTCCGTGCTGGGCACAGCACGGAGACCGCTCTTCTTGTGATGGTGGAACATCTCCGTGCGGTGTTGGATGCTGGCCAGACGGCGGCGCTGATATTGTTAGACCTCAGCGCCGCCTTCGATACGGTCTCTCACAGTATCCTCCTGCATCGGCTCGAGGAGATTGGTGTCGGCGGCCAGGCCTTGCAGTGGTTCCGCTCTTTCCTCGGCAATCGTTCCTTCTGTGTTGCCATCCCTCCCTTCAAGTCCAATTTCCAGCCACTGGCCATGGGGGTTCCGCAGGGATCCTCGCTGAGTCCCACGTTGTTCAATCTGTACGTGAGACCGCTGGCTGATGTCGCCAGACAGTGGGGCCTAACTTTGGTCTCATATGCCGACGACACACAGCTGGCGGTTACTCTCAGCGGGGATGCGGAACTAGATGCCCCCAGGTTTCAGGATGGACTGAAGGCGGTGGCTAGCTGGTTGACGGGGAACTGTCTCCAGCTTAATGCCACTAAGACAGAGGTTATGGTTGTCGAAAGGGGAGTGGAACTATGGGGTGACCAATGGTGGCCACCGGAGCTGGGGCCAACCCCGACTCCGGTGCTGGAGTTGAAAAATCTGGGAGTCTGGTTGGACGTCGGTCTGACTTTTGTAGGACATACTAAAAAAATAGCTGCATGCTGCTTTGGTCTGTTGAGAGGCTTAAGACCTGTCCTCAAATACTTCGATGCCCCAACCAGGCAGCTAGTAATCCAGGCTACTGTCATCTCTCGCCTGGATTACGCTAGCTCTCTTCTGGCCGGGGCGAATCAGGCTGAGCTCACCCGCTTGCAACGGGTGCAAAATGCCGCGGCCAGGGTGATTGTCGGCCTGCCTAGATTTTGCTCGGTGGCGAGTGTTCTTCGCTCCTTACATTGGCTCCCAGTGAGGAAGCGTATTCTTTTTAAGGTCCTCTGTTTGACCTTCAAGATTTTGAGAGGCTTAGGCCCTGAAATTATGTCCCGCTTTCTCTCTTTTTATGTCCCTACTCGAACCCTTCGATCCCAAGGCCAGGCCTTTGCTGTAGTCCCTAGATACAGGATGTGCCGTATGGGGGGTCGCTCCTTTTGTGTAAAAGCGGCATCAGCTTGGAATTCCCTTCCGGTGGAAATCCGCCTGCTGGAGGATCTCATGGCCTTCCGGAGAGCCCTAAAAACTTTTTTGTTCTAGTTGCCCCCTAGTTCTCTGCTTGTTTTAATGTGTTATTAAACTTAGTGGTCCCTGTAATATTTTTCTTCTTCCTGTTGTGTTATGTTCCTTTTATGTTCTTCCTTGTCAAATGCGCCAGGACGCTCCTTAGCTGGAGTAGCTGTGCGCACTACAAAAAACAATAATATAACATAACATGTACCGCTGTCGGTGCGGGTCCTTCCTACTTTTTAAGCAAATTAATGTGATAGATTTGGGTTGTATGTTTGTTGGCATCAGTTTCAACGCGATAGGTAACGGGAGTGACCTGGGCAATGACTTTATAAGGTCCTTGCCATTGTCCCAACAGCTTTTGATCTGAGGTGGCCATCATGAGTAACACAAGGTCCCCTATCTGGAAGGACCTAGTCTTAGTCCCTTTATCGTATTGCCCCTTTTGATCACTCTGTGCGTTCTCCAGATTGGTTCGGACAATATCTCGAATTTGTCTCAAATGTGTTTTCAAGTTTGAGACATACTCCGGGAGGGGTTTTGTATTGTCAGGCTCATTTTCCCATTGTTCTTGAGCCATGTCAAGTAAAGTACGGGTTTGTGTCCATACAACAGCTCAAAAGGAGAGTATCCAGTACTTCTCTGTTCCTTACACCTAATGGCAAAGAGCGCTAATGGAAGTATATCCTCCCCCTTCCGGGCTTCTAACGCCAGTAACTTTTTTTAGCGTGGTCTTAATGGTGGCATTGTATCTTTCCACTAAGCCATCTGTTAG
The DNA here is from genome assembly GCF_964263255.1 of Lissotriton vulgaris. Classification (NCBI taxonomy): domain Eukaryota; kingdom Metazoa; phylum Chordata; class Amphibia; order Caudata; family Salamandridae; genus Lissotriton; species Lissotriton vulgaris. The sequence continues at coordinate 933,268,929 of NC_141695.1, forward strand.
GGGGTGATAGGCTGCTGTTTTAATTTGTTTCACACCCAACTGAGTACAAATGCCTCATCATTTTGGAAACAAAAGGAGTTCCCTGATCCGTTAGAATCTCTTATGGAAATTCCACCCTAGCAAAGATCCCAATCATAGCTTTTGATATGTTAGCAGTGTCTGGTCGTCGAAGGGGTACTGCTTCTGGAAACCCCGTAGCATAATCCACAAGCACCAATACATAACGACAACCACTGCGTGAGGGCAACAAGGGTCCTATTATGTCCATGCCTACTCGACTAAATGGCTCATCAATAACAGGGAGGGGACGCAAAGGTACTCTGGAAGGTTGGTATCGACTATGTTTCTGGCAAATTGGGCACTCCCTACAATTTCACCTGCTGGTATATTCCTGGCCAATAAAACCGTTCTAGAATGGTTTTCTCTGTTTTCTCTGCTCCAAAATGTCCCCCTAATAAATGACTGTGTGCTAGATACAACACTTTATCTTGAAACAACTTGGGAACTAACAACTGGGCTTTCTGACTGGGACCCCCTTTCCTATATAGTAAGCCCCTTTTGACAAAGAAGTATGGACATACGTGTTGTGGCTCCTCACTGTCATGGGCTTTACTCCATGCTTCTTGGAGTATGGGATCCTCTCTTTGGGCACCATGAAAATTCCTGTCTGTTTCCCAGGGATTCTCTTCAGGGATAATCGGCATGACTACTGGTACTCTCCCTTTCTCCGCCCGTCTTTGCCTTCTACTTTTCCGTTGCTTAGACGGGGGCCATTCCTTCCCAGTATCGGTGGAGAAAGGTGCAGTGGATAGCCAGTTGTCTTCGGACCTAGGAGCGTTTTGTAGTAATTGGGTCAACTTGGGATAATCATTCCATAGGATTATTTGTTCCGGTAAACGTGATAAAAGTCCCACAGTCATGGGGGTACCATCATCCTGAGAGTGTTGAATTTGCACTTGAGCAGTGGGGTAGGGTTTCGTGTCCCCGTGAACACATTTAATAGCCACCATTCCATCTATGGGTCCTAGCGTATTCCCCAAATCCTGAGGTCTGACTACACTTTGTAAGCACCCCGTATCAGCTAAAGCAGTTAAAGGTTGTCCATTTACTGAAACTGTACATCTGTAAGGGGGTGATTTCCTTTCTGTAGGGGAGCAGTAGTAATTGCGGACCATTCCTATCTCCATAGGTTCTTCTTTCTGTGGACAAAATCTCGCTATATGACCCATTCCTCCGCACTGAAAACATTTTGGACCTGTAGTTGGTGGACGGATAGGGAATGGAGCACTCCTAGGGGGGGACTTGGGATGAAAGTCAGAGTTTCAGGTTTCTTTTGCATAGGAGGCCGGGGATGCCTAATTCCAGTATGGCCTCCGGTTTTCCCTGCAGTCTCGTCTTTCCCTTTTTGGAAGTCTAAAGCTCTATGATAAGCACTTGCTATTTCAACAGCGGTTTCTAGGGTGAGGTTAGCCTGTTGTCGCACCCATCTTTGAATTGGGGGGTGTAGAGATGTCAGATATTGTTCTAGATAGATCTTGGCCATGATTCCGTCCTTATCTGTAGTAGCAGGTTTAAGCCATCGATCTGTCATATCCTTTACTCGGAAGAACAGAGCATGTGGGGTTTCTTGAGGCCCTTCTTTCATTTGCCTCAACTTCACCCTATATGTTTCTTCATCTATACCTAATCTTTCCAAGATACACTTCTTAATGTCAGCATAAGGTACTGCTCCTTGTAGAGTTGCTGCCTGGTATGCAGCTTGTAAGTCTCCTGATAAAAAAGGTCCGAAGTATTGGCCCCATTTTTCGGCCGGCCAGGAGGCTGCAGTGGCCATTCTCTCAAAATTATTAAAGAAAAAATCAGGGTCTTCTCCCGCTACATATCGTTGTAGCACTACAGAAGGTAGGGTGGTAGGGCCTTTTTGTTGTCCTAGTACTTCAGTAAGTTTGCCCATAGCAGCCTCATGTGTTTGTCCTTGACCCGAAATGACTTTTTGGATCTTTTCCCGGTCTTCTTCAACAACGTTTAGAAATCGTTCCATGATTTTTTCCAGGTGTTTCTGATTTTCGGCCATCTTCGCCATGGCGGCCTCTATCTTGCCTTCAGATCCCACTTCTGACACCACTTGTAAGAGGGCGGGTCTGATAAACAGGCGTGGAGGCGGTAGTGGAGGTTTAAAGGAAACAGGTTTATTGAATACAAAGGATGAGGTGACAGGATTTGGCAGGGAGTCTTCAAACGTGTCCTCTTCTTCCTCTTCCGAGGTCCCCGCGGAGGTGTCAGGCGATGAAAGGGCTCGGGTGGTTTTCGTCAGATCTTCAGGACGTGGTGGCTTGCCCCGGTGGCTCATAAGAGAAGGGAAATAAAGGAGGGTATAGTGAGAACTCTAAATAAAGTTCCTAGAACAGGAGTAATACCTTCACCACACCTTTCGTGTCTAGGGTCTGTAAAAATGAACGGGGTAACGTGAGGGGGAGGGGAACATTGGGATAAGTCAGGATAGGGGAAATTCAGGATACTTACAGAAGTTTTATAGTGCCTAGGAGGGTTGAAAGTGCTCATACGTATGAACATTCACAAGGTCTGGGCAAGTGTCGACAAGAGTGCACAGTGCCGATGGAAGTAAATGCCGTCAAGAATAAATGTAACGCCATGCATTTAAATACCCCGTGTGGATACTCGTAGTTTGGCTTTTTACTCAATTGCACAATGCCCTTAACAAACAACGGTCATGAACGTTCAATCTCCCTCCCTGTATCTTCTTCCTCCCGCTTCCCGATACAATTCCCTCGAGTCGGTATTACTCACCAACCCTGCCGTAACTCTTCCTAGAGTCACGGCCGCTCTCCAGCATCCACCGGACACCACCAGTCCTCGCACCAGCTGTCGTCGTCGACGTCCTGTTCGGGGCTGGACTGGGTCTCCTTGGGTCCCGCGTCTTCGGTCTCCTTCTCTGCACTCCTTTCTCCGTCTTCGGCGTGGACGACCGTTGTCTCCGCCCTTGCCTCTTTGTAGCGTTCCGTCATTCGTCCTGCCGTACCGTATCCGGGTTGTTTCTCCTCCTCTTCCGGGTTACGGTTTTCATCGCTTCCGTCTTCCTGAGGAGAGACAGTAAAGGATCGTGGGTGTTGCAGTCCGCTTTTAGGCCACGGCAAGGTACGATTATCCTCTAAAACGGTCACTTCCTCACACAGTGATATACAAAGTTTTGTCTGAGTGGAAAATACGTAGTTTTGCTGGGTAGAGCAGAGTATTTGATGTCCTGGTTCTGAAGCGTCCTTTTCACTGGCACACCCTCCTTTCTGGCAGCCATTACTGCCAGGTTAAAGTCAGAGTAGAACGAGACAGCGTTTCCCTGGTAATATTGTTTGTTGCTGATCTCTGGCCTTGCGCAGCACTGTGTCCCGATTTAGTAACTGGCTATTATCAGTCTAGCCGGGGCACCCGGAGGGGACCTCTGACCGAGGGCCCTCTGGAGCTCTCTACTATGCAGACCGCTGACAGGGAGCAGCCATACACATAGTCCTCAACACGGCTCATGGCGGTAGATTCCGGTATTCCCACAACGCGCAGGTTGTTGCATCTAGATCTAGCTTTTAAGTCCTCATTCTTTATTCTAATCGCTTCCAGAACTTTTTCAATACTGAGCAGTTTTTCCCATGTTGCTGCCACCTCATCCTCCAGCGCAGACGTGTGTTATTCGACGTGACCAATGCGTTCATCGTGACTGGATAGCTTATCTTTTAGCTTGTCCAGTCTGTCAGACATTGTTAATTTTTTGGTAAGTGACCGTGAGTGATTGCTTTGAACATTTCACGGATGTTCAGCTCTTGTGTGGACATGGTGCCCGACTTTGCCTCATCTGTTCATCCTCTAAAGGGTTACCGCTCAGGGAAGGTCTGCGCTGTCAAAGGTCTGCTATGATTGCTGGTTACCCATCTTCCCCATGTTACCTGTCTCTCCTACTTGCCCTGAGTGGTGCACTACAGCGGTCTGGCAGTTATTGTCCTTTGCCACTTTCCCCCAATAAGTACCAGGACTTTCAGAGGGATCTCTCTCTGTCTAAGGGAAAGAGATTCAACTGGACTCTTTGCCTCCTCAATTGGGGAGGGGCACCCACCCTCTCTCACCGGGCAGGAAGCCTTTCTCCACCGGGCAATATTTCACGGGACGCTTGGTCGTCGTGTGGCAGCCCCAGGCTCTTTTAACGCTACCCCTATCTGTACGTGCCATGGGATGCCCTTCCTGAGTCCATGATCTGCCCCCGACTAGGCCCACTCGGTTACACAGCCCCCGGTGGACTGGAAGTCGTCCTACTCCGCTGCTCCCCAGGCGCTTTGTGTTTACGCAGAGACCACCTGCAAGGTCCGCTCTGGGTCGGAGCAGAGGAGGTGATACCCCCAGACGTGTTGCTCCGTTCTGCACAATTGACCACTTATCTTCATGGGAGTGGGCTGAGCGAGGTCTCCCACCGGGTTTCAACCCTCTCCCCACCCACCACCCCCTTGTCGGGCCTGTTAGAGCTCCAGCCGGGCCACCTCCAGGTTGATTTCGCTGGGGACTGCGGGTTCACCTTCTCTCTCTCTCCACTGCTGTGGCCTAGGACCTGCCGCTCCTCTGCTCTCAGCCTCTCTCTCACACTCCTCTTCTCGGGCACATGGATGCAGCCGCGGGCACAGACGATTAGGGTACCTTGATGCACACAGTCAGACTCCATGGAGGCAGTGCCGCTCTCCCACCCACAGGTCTTCAAGCTTCTTCGTCGTCTGGCCTGCTCCCGGCACCTTCGCGGAGTCTCTGCAGCTTCAGCTTCCGCACTGCACTCGGCTGCTCCTCCTTTGGCTTCTGGCCCCCTGGTTGTGAATCGTTGGCCGGGGGGGGGGGGCGGCAGTGTATTACACAGTGCGCACCGTGAGGCTCATGTCGGTATTCTCCAGACAGGCTTGGCGTTAGGGTTGCCGGGCCTTGCAGAGCCACCATTTTCCCTCCAGCCTCACTGCAGCTTGCCTCTCCTCTGTGAAGCAGGTCCTGTCGGTGTCCAGGACATGTTCAGCCTGTGCCTCAGTACCTGTGTGGCAGTCCACATCATTTCTTGGGGTGCGATGTCTACCCAAACTGCAGGATTAATGTTGGATCGGCCATCCAGCCTGCAAAGCCTCACGAAGTGGCGGCCATCTTGCAGCCATGCTCATTAGCACCCCCCCCATGATTGTATTCTTCACAACAAAATGTAATATGTTTGACTGAAGGGCATAGACAAGAGACTAGAAGTTGGATTAAAAGGATTTATTTACTGACAGTATTACACCTTACAGTATGTGCAAGCACAGGAGCCTGCTGTTTTGTTGTGCATGCTGAGAAACATTATCAACGGCTGCGTTTGAGGAAAATTGATGTTATAAAATCTTAACCTCATTGCTGCGGCTGATATTTTCCTCCTGTGCTGGGCCCCAATGATAAGTGGTGTTGCCGTGACGGAGCCATTCCGTCATCAGCACAGCTCAACCGTGACTGATGACGGAATGGTTCCGTCACCAGCATCGAAGGGGTTAAATTGTATTAGAACATTGGAATGTTGGTAGCTCCATTGAAAGCAATGGAGTGCTCTGGGCCTTATAATGGCTGGTATAAGCCCGGAGCTCCAGTATTTCAATGTTTCTTTGTTCACAGCTCTGGCTGTGAACAAAGGCTTCAGGGACCTGAGGGGATGTCAATCCCCTTGCGCTCCCTGAAGGCTTTGTTTTATTTGTTAGAACATTCTGCCCTCTAGTGGCAGATTCTGCCCTCTAGTGGCATAATGTTCTAATAGCCTCATAGCCCTTCGTAGCAGGGCTATACCGGCTTTTAAAGTCCCTCTGCTTTGTTAAAGTCCCTCGCCTTCGGCTCAGACCTTTAACACTGCAGCGTGCCTATAATGTAGCCTTATAGCCGGCCCTAGCGAGCTATAAGGCTATAATCACTACTCGAAGGAACGCCATAAAATCCTAATCCAATCCAACCATATTTGTAAAGCGCCGCTTATCACCCATGAGTGTATCCAGGCACTGAGTTTAATATTCAGCAAACCTTGATCACTGGCACTTGAAGAAACGGAATAGTAATACCGGGAAACACGTGTTGTTTGAACAATTTATAGGAGAGAGGGACTCTTTACTTAAGTGGATTTTCAATGTTTTTTTAAAGACCTTTTTGTAAATATTTTTAATGAAATATTTTGAATCAAATGAAAGTACATTTTCATTGTCTAAAATTTGGACAATTGCTACAATGTCATTAATGTGAAAGATGCAAACAAATTGCACTTGTAAAGAGGTTACTCCAACCTTAAACCTAGCATCATGTAGTACCAGTCCATATAAATGTTAAATACTATTGGCAGTGTCTCTGACTTGGTGGATTTGAGTCCGTGCAGGGTTACTGATGAACACAATCGTGGGTATCTTTTATTCTCTTGAATAACCTGAAATAGAAATGTATGGATTACTGGAGTCCATGACCTTTCCTTGTCCTGATTTATCTCCCGTTGCCTTTCGGATATGAAGTTGATACGGCGAAATACAGTCTGTAAGTTAATAGGGAAGTTTTGGGTCATGTCCCCAGGACGTCATGATCTCTGTACCATCTCTTTACCACGTAAGTCAGTCTCTGAGATCTAATAGATCTGGTCAATTGAAACCGAGCTTATTTCCAAGTTCCACTGTTCTTGGGACAATCAAAAAAGGCAGGGGCCCAGAAAAAAAGAGAAAGCAAGGCAGCACTTCTGTCGGCATACTGATGCATTGGGTGGTTTCCACATGATCATTAGTCTTTCTCAAAATTGAAAGTTAAACTCTTGAATTAAACAACTTATAATATTCTGAACCCCACACTGGATGGTAAGTTTGTGTGCACAGCATGGCATTCTGTAATAAAATAGGCTACAAACGCTTGGTTACAGTTATATCATTTTGCTATTGATATATGCTTTGTCTCTGTACCTATTCACAAAATAAACCTGAAGTCAATTTGAGTTGTATGTCTCAAAGCCTTTTAGAACTTGTTGAAAAATAAGATGTAGTCTGTTAAGGGCAACATAAACCAAGGGATTGGCATCTGCATTTGAAGAAATTCTTTTTGTAATTCAGTTTTTTGTCTGTTTTATTTTGCAGTCCTGTATTCCCAGGTTTATTTGAGTTCTGCTCTCGCTATACTGGCGCCTCACTGCAGGGGGCAACACAGCTAAACAATAAGGTAGGCCTCCGATCCTGCTGCGTTTGTCCCAGGCGGGTATACTCGGGTGGAGGTATACTTAGGTTTTGTACATTTCTCTAGAACACTTTTAGTTCTTGTACCACCACACTGTTTGACCCGCAAAAAAATATGCTCCAGCGCTTATGTTCTACTTTGTGTCAAATCAATAGTAAACTTAAAATCCAAATTTTCATAAATACTCCCAGTACCTCAAGTACTAAAGTTGGTGGGCAGGAGAGGTTGGTAAGTCTCTTCATTGGCCTCACAATAATGGTGAATTGTACATGCATATTGTATAAAAGAAAATATTATTATGGTTGACGCCAATATATTATTATGGTTGACGCCAATGCAAAAACATGTTCTTTGTATCTTTAAAACCGCATTCTTCAATTATCAATTGTATGCTATGAATGCTGCCTAGCAAGGTCACACTCAGAGACCTCAATGTTATACAACACTGTGGATCTATACGCATTTGTATGCAAATCTCCAGCTTGGTAACTGTGTTTCTTGCAGGCCTTTTTATTGCTGATTCCCCCTCTCTAGTATGTCTTCTTGCTTGTCACCCTTGGCATTCCTGCTCGTTTGTGCTATTTTTTCCTTGATTTGAAAGATTAAGTCTGGCTGGGATTCTAAAACTGCAGTTTTGAAGGGGGTGTGTGGGTGGGAAAAGTATTTTAATTTATTGTCAATACATCAAAAAACCTTGTATAGATTGCACTCGCCACTGGTCATTTTAGTTCTTTCTTGTGCCTACAGACTTTTCCCTGCACATTAACATCTAGAAAGAACAATTCACTTCCACTACATTACTTCTGGAATGCAGAGGATTTGACAGTTCGTCTTCTGCACTCCCGGAGAAAATGATTATTGTGCTTTTTTTCCCTCACGTCCCATCCTGAAATATTTGTGTCGGACACTGTGACATGTAGTGTACTGATATCACTTTGATAGAAAATGAAACCATTGGACACCAACTGGTTTCACTTTGGTCAATAATCAGGGGCCATAACTCTGCCCCTTTTACACCGGTCAAGAATAGAGAAAGTCATTTCTGGAAATTGGACAGGCCTACTTTTGCTGCCTTACACAGGGAAAACGATCTGAAGCAGGATCCACCCATTAGACACAGGGGAAAATTATTTTTGGGATTTGGCCCTCTGGGCATGGGGCAGTGATGTCCCCAGTGCACTACAACCTTTCTGCCCCTCCACCCAGTCTGACCCCATTTGGACAGAAAGCTAACTAGACACAAGGGAATAACAGCTATAAGTAAGAAGAACATATGTGGTGCTTATCCAGGCATTGGGCAACTACCTCCATCCAGAACAGGTTAAACTGTTATTTTGCCCCTTTGTCTAGTGAATTGGGGGAGTGCGGTTTACCCCAACTGGGCGCCCACGTAGGGGAAGAGGCAAAAAGTCCACTAGACACCAGGGCAACTGAGCACCCAGGAAGGGGAGAGGCAAAAAGTCCTCTAGACATCAAGGAAAAACGACCAACTAAAAGGAAGGGGTGACAGCCGACTCAGGCATCGGACCGTGCCCCTACCCTAGCGACCGGAAAATGCAAACCATTAGAAGAACATTTTAACTTAATCTAATCACAGTTTTTATCTATTCCTGTCATGGGTGCTAGGCCCAAACACCTAAGTGGAGTACCTTTTTAGGTCTCGCCTGGAAATCGCATCCGAAGGATGCGTCCAGGCTGGAGACTTAAAGCTGTCTGACACGGGGGAATGAAGGACAAGAAACTGTGACGAGCTTATCCTTGGCTGGATTCAGCTGCGTGCACGCGCACCAACTTTCACGCATGCGCACATCACAGCCACACGCATACACAGCACTCACGCATGCGCACATACATACGCATACACAGGCACACCCCCGTCACCTACACGCATACACAGAGACCCCTCCACACACACCAGCCCCTCTCCTCCCGGCTCCACACACACGCACACGCATTTACACTTACACAGACACGCAGGCACCCAGACAGGCAACCCCCCCCCCCCGTCACACACACGCATACACACAGACTCCAGGACACATACACATACACACACACATGCACGCTCACACACATACACAGCCCGCCGCGTGCGCGCACACAGATGCGCCCCCCCCCCCCCCCCCCCCCCCAACAAGGCGAAGCCCCACTCACCGGCTTCCTCAGTGCAGCGGCTCCCACCGGCAGCAAGACTCTCCTTCCCTTCTTCGGCACCGGGGCGCAGGGTAGGCTCCTGCCTGCTCCGGTGCTCCAAACAATCGCGGCTCTTCCGTGGGAGGCGGGGTAGGCTCCCGCCCTCCTACTTCCGGTTGTCCCGCCCGGCCTGCCTGACTTCCTGGTCGCAGGCCGGCGCAAAACGCTGCATAAAAATGCTTAGAACAAAGGCTGCTTCTCAGTTTCTTTTCATCTTCCAGAATATCCCCCTCGAGCGTCTCTATGTGCCTCGTTAGTTCCGTTCTATGCCCCACCATCAGAGCAAGAGCTCTGCCTTTTATGACTACACGAAGGGATCGAAGGGGAAGTGACATGGGAGTAAAGAAGGGCGGAAAGAAGCAGGGAGTGAGTTGAGGGGGTAGTTTATGTCTTCCGGTCACAGTGCCGAGCAGGCAGGGAGGTGCTCGTCCAAAGCACTCAGTGGCAATTTGTAGAGGAATTCCGCGACCGCGCTCCGGTTACCGGCGTCTTGTGTTTTTTCTTTTTTAATTGCGAGCCTCTTTCAGACGTCTGATCGGGATCAGTCCTCGGGCTCGCGCGCGGGCCGGGGTGCATTTCTTGAACAGACGAGTATCGCCTGCCCGGCGGGCCCGGTACCAGGGCAGCCACTGCTGCTAGAAGCGGCGCGGGAGCAGGCGAGGCGCTGTGTACCTGCCAGGCACACTAACAAACCAAGGAGGGGAGACCCCATAACCAAGGGCGGAGAAGACACCACCTTTATGGTGGGGCATGGACAGCCCTGAGAAGAGCCGAGCCAGGGGTCTGGTGTGGCTCTAAGAGCCAGAGCACGAGCCGAGCCAGCCAAATATGTAAATCAGACGAACAATAGCAAGAAAAAAGACATAAAAATAAAACGTTATATATTTTCAACATTTTTCAGTGTCTCAATTAAGTGCATACTATTATATAACTGAGTTAAGCAGCATTTATTGAAAGTAATATTTATAACTTCAAGCATTCAAGTATCACCCCATGCCCTGGTGACATTGCCGCATGTTGCTCAAAATGTGTCAGTTTGCCATGTTCTCTGTTTACGCAGCCTGTATTATTCTTATTATACATGAATCAAGATTCGTTTATTTATGCTAACCTTCTATAACTGAAGTTTTTGTAAGGCACAGATCCACTATTGAATTAATTCAATGTGTTCTCAAACGGGATGGCTAAGGAAAAGTGAAGTGAAGTGAAGCAATGGGCCGTGGAGAGTGCGTGCAGAGTGAGTGCGGAGTGACAGTGAGTGCGGAGTGACAGTGAGTGCGGAGTGACAGTGAGTGCGGAGTGACAGTGAGTGCGGAGTGACAGTGAGTGCAGAGTGACAGTGAGTGCAGAGTGACAGTGAGTGCAGAGTGCGTGCAGAAACAGTGAGTGCAGAGTGCGTGCAGAGTCAGAGTGAGTGCAGAGTGACAGTGAGTGCAGAGTGAGTGCAGAGTGACAGTGAGTGCAGAATGACAGTGCGTGCAGAATGACAGTGAGTGCAGAATGACAGTGCGTGCAGAGTGACAGTGCGTGCAGAGTGCATGCAGAGTGACAGTGCGTGCAGAGTGCATGCAGAGTGACAGTGAGTGCAGAGTGCGTGCAGAGTGACAGTAAGTGCAGAGTGCGTGCAGAGTGACAGTGAGTGCAGAGTGCGTGCAGAGTGACAGTGAGTGCAGAGTGAGTGCAGAGTGACAGTGAGTGCAGAGTGACAGTGAGTGCGGAGTGACAGTGAGTGCAGAGTGCGTGCAGAAACAGTGAGTGCAGAGTGCGTGCAGAGTGAGTGCAGAGTGACAGTGAGTGCAGAGTGACAGTGAGTGCGGAGTGACAGTGAGTGCGGAGTGACAGTGAGTGCGGAGTGACAGTGAGTGCAGAGTGACAGTGAGTGCAGAGTGACAGTGAGTGCAGAGTGCGTGCAGAGTGACAGTGAGTGCAGAGTGCGTGCAGAGTGACAGTGAGTGCAGAGTGAGTGCAGAGTGACAGTGAGTGCAGAGTGACAGTGAGTGCGGAGTGACAGTGAGTGCAGAGTGCGTGCAGAAACAGTGAGTGCAGAGTGACAGTGAGTGCGGAGTGACAGTGAGTGCAGAGTGAGTGCAGAGTGACAGTGAGTGCGGAGTGACAGTGAGTGCAGAGTGAGTGCAGAGTGACAGTGAGTGCGGAGTGACAGTGAGTGCAGAGTGACAGTGAGTGCGGAGTGACAGTGAGTGCGGAGTGACAGTGAGTGCGGAGTGACAGTGAGTGCAGAGTGACAGTGAGTGCAGAGTGACAGTGAGTGCAGAGTGACAGTGAGTGCAGAGTGACAGTGAGTGCGGAGTGACAGTGAGTGCAGAGTGACAGTGAGTGCAGAGTGACAGTGAGTGCAGAGTGACAGTGAGTGCAGAGTGACAGTGAGTGCAGAGTGACAGCAGAGTGACAGTGAGAGCAGAGTGACAGTGAGAGCAGAGTGAGTGCAGAGTGACAGTGAGTGCAGAGTGACAGTGAGTGCAGAGTGCGTGCAGAGTGACAGTGAGTGCAGAGTGACAGTGAGTGCAGAGTGACAGTGAGTACAGTCACTCAGCACCACCACAGCATCACTCAGAACCACCACAGCATCACTCAGAACCACCACAGCACCACTCAGAACCACCACAGCACCACTCAGCACCACCACAGCATCACTCAGCATCACTCAGCACCACCACAGCACCACCACAGCACCACCATAGCACCACTCAGCACCACCACAGCATCACTCAGCATCACCACAGCCCCATTCAGCACCACCACAGCATCACTCAGCACCACCACAGCACAAATATGTTCTCTCAATGTTTCAAGCTTTATTACAAATGTCACAAAAAGATGTTAATATTTCACTTCTGTTCTTGGATTTTGTTACAATAAAATACACTGAACATAATCTTCACAAAAGTTATTTACAAAAGTTTAAGCTATTGCCATTATAAATTACAATCACTTTTATTAAGTATTAAAAAAATTAAAAGCCATTGTTATTTGTAATATCAATACATCTAAGTCACGTAAATACAAATGTTGCATTACAAATGCTATAGGTGTCACATTTGCGAAAGTTATAACTAATGGCATTGTAAATGACAAAGCTATTAATTTAGCTATTTTCAAAACCAACACATAAATGAACATTTGGTGAATTTCCATTAAAATATTTGACTTTTTTACTAAGATATTATTATACTGTTTTATGCAAACAAAATTTAGATACTGCATAAATAACTTTAATAAAACATATTTTATATGTAGCTTTTTATGTAAAAAAAAACTATAGCATAAAGCAGAAAACAATTGCCATTTACAATGCTAATAGCTCAAACTTAAATAATGCGAGACCTATTGCATTGCAAATGCTTGTTATTAGAACAGGCGTGGGAATGCCAGGTTTTAAGTATTTGGTGGATTCTACAGTTTCAGAAATGTTATTCAAGAATTATGAACAAAATATGTGATTTTAGGCAAAGTTTGATGTTTGCAAGACCTTGTATGTATGAAAACGCAGTGGAATCCCCACATTTCACACCACCCTAGACTTCCCTAGGTGTCTAGTATTCAGAAATGTCTGGGTTTGGTAGTTTACCTCGGTGTTGGCAGAGTCCTAGCCCAAATTCTACAGCTGCCCACATAGCCTAATGGGGTTATTTTTCATGACACAAATTGATTACCCCTTGATGAATTCATTTTCTTTACTTTTCAGACACTTAATGCTTTCCGGGTTCACCCATGGGTTTCACTTGTGTTCCCCTAACAAACTGTCAACTTTTTGAAACAATAAAGTAAAAAAATTGACTGCCGGTTAGAAAAAACTGTGATTGAAAAAAGTTTTGATTTTTTCAGGACTCTGCTTGTTCTTCAAAAGCTGGAAAGATGGTGATTCTATCTTAGCAAACCTTTAGTTCATGCCATATTTAGCAAAAATAGACTTTCTTCCACAGCATGGCTTTTCCCATTGTTCCAAAAAACAAAAAATGATACTTTTCATGTGTTTTCTAGGTTGAATGAATGAATGAATGAAAGCCATCTTATAATGCGCGACTTAGCCCAACGGGTATCAAGGCGCCTATCAAAAAATATAATGCAAAAAATTATAGAACCGGGGCCAGGTGCTGGATTATCAATATGCCTCAGCGAAGAGCCAAGTTTTTAATGCTTTTCTGAAGAGCAAAATAGAGGGTTGAGTCTTCAGTTCAGGGGGGAGGTTGTTCCAGAGTTTGGGGGCCAGGGAGGAAAAGGCCCTTCCCCCCCACCTGACTCTGCGAAACCGTGGGACGGATAGGAGATTCTTGTTAGAGGAGCGCAGATTTCTGCTGGGAACATAAGGAACCAGCAGGGATCTTAAACCTTCCGAACATTCGCCAGACAAGGCCCCATAAACAAGGCACAGGATCTTAAAAGTGATCCTTGCCTGGATCGGGAGCCGGTGCAGGCTTTTCCTAGCGGAAGTGGCAGAGGAGAGGCTGGGGGCGGCAAGGACAAACCTAGCTGCCGCGTTTTGGACGATCTGCCGGCGTTGAATCAGGCCTTTATTGATGCCCGCGTAGAGCGCGTTGCAATAGTCTAGCCGTGATGCGACCAGAGCGACAACGACCTGTTTGCGGGCTTGGAGGGAGAGATAATGTGTGATTTTCCTCAAGATCCTGATAATACCCCAACATGTTGAGACCGTCCTGTTTACCTACTGGACCATGTTGAGCGAGGTGTCAATCAAAACGCCCAGATTCCGCGCGGATTTTGAGTGTGAGGGGCAGGCTCCAAGAGATGGAGGCCACCAGTCACTAGACCAGACAACCTGGTCTCCGCTGAAGACCAGGACCTCGGTTTTCTCTCCGTTCAGCTTCAGTGAGTTCAAGATCATCCACTGCGCAACTGCCTTCATGCAGTTCCTGAAGCTAAGAACGGAGGTACTCATTGAGTGGGAGAGAGACACCATAATTTGGGTGTCATCGGCGTATGACACCACATCCATCCCAAAAGATCTTACCAACCTGGCAAGAGGGGCCACATAAATGTTGAAAAGAGTGGAGCTGAGAGCCGATACCTGCGGGACCCCACATTGCACAGGTGTAGCTTGGGACAGGAACTCTCTCAACTTGATCTTCTGCTCCCTCTGATTGAGGAAGGAGGCCAAGAGACTCGGAGCAGGGCCCTCCACTCCTATCTCCCTAAGATGAGCTGGTAGGATAGAGGGAGATAGGGTGTCAAATGCAGCTGTTAGGTCGAGCAGGACCAGCAGAGTGGTATGGCCCTGGTCGACCTTCGCACGAATGTTATTTAGGACCACTGTGAGAGCCGATTCGGTGCTGTGAAACTTCCGGAAACCATGTTGTGACTGGTCCAGGCGGCCAGAGGTGTCTAAAAAGGCCGTAAGGTGTTGATTGAGGTGTGTCTCGAGCATCTTTGCTGGGGCCGGAAGCAGAGATATTGGGCGAAAGTTTTTTAATATCTCCGGGACTAGGGTTGGCTTTTTCAGCAAAGGCTTGACCACTGCCCTTTTCCAAGAGGAAGGAAAAATGCCTTCTGTCATAGCATGGTTCATCACCTCAAGGTAGAGGGGCAGCAAGACTTCCCTACAGTCCTTCAAGATCTTAAGAGGGCATGGATCCAGAGGAGATCCAGATTTAGTTTTATTCAAAAGCAGAACTAGCTGCTGGTAAGTGAGAAGGGGGAAATAGGACAGGCTCCTATGAGGGTCCATTAGACAACCTTCAGGAAGGGCCGGGGCCAGAGGGAGAGGAGAACCCAGCATATCCCTTTGTACTTCAAGAGTGGTATGAATATCCACTATTTTGGAATGCAAAAATAGGGAGATATTGTCACATAACTCTTGGGAACCTATAATAGGATCGGGGGTGTGCAGGGTGCACAAAGAGTCAACAATTTTAAATAATTTCCTAGGAGAGGTGAGGGAGGTCGTTAGATTGAAAAAATGGGCCTGCTTTTCCTCAATTACCTTTGCTTTATAGTCTCTAAGGAGGAGTTTGTTTTTCCCTTTCCCTGAGATCCCAGCTGGCTCGCCAAAGCCTTTCCTGTTTCCTGCAGGCCTGTCTTAGAAGCCTGAGTCTTTCCGAAAACCAGGGGGCTGAGGGTCTTTTCCTAGCAGAGTAGCGATACGACACTGGGGCCAGGAGGTCCACTGCACTTGCAATGGAGTTAGATAACTCCAGTGCAGCGGCACTGACATCTCCCACCGGAGTTGTTCTGACGTGAGCCATGAGGGGGGCCAGAGTGTCATTAGCAATTCTCCTGAAATTCCGCTTAGGTTCCCTTTTCCCAAGGTCATACGACAACTTGTGAGGAGAGGGGGGGGGGTTGATTTCCAGGGGGACAGCTCACACGAGGGGAATGGGAGGGCCTGTCGTAAGTCTAGGGTCGTTGGAGAAGACCCCATCTAGTGTGTGACCAGCTCGATGGGTGGGGCCATCCACCAATTGCCGAAGACCACATGCGGCCAGGGTGTCCACTATGGTGAGAGTGTCACTGGAACCTTGATCCTCTAAGTGGAAATTCAGATCTCCCATAACAGTCAGATAGACACATCCGAAATAGGGTTCTAACATTTTCAGTAGGTCCTGGCTAAAGTCAGCTCTGGGGCCCGGAGGTCTGTAGATCAGGAGGCCAGAGAAGGAAACTGGTGGGGAAGAGGCTATAGAAAAATAAATGGCTTGAAAGGGATCCGAGGGGAGGAGAGAGTTTTAACACGACAAATTGAGGAAACCTTATATAGGATACTCAGCCCTCCGCCCCTACGTCCCACTCTGTCCGACCTTGCCAACGCGTAGCCGTCTGGAACAGCGTTCACGAGTTCAGGACCAGAGGATTCAGAGGCCCAAGTTTCTGTGATGAAGACCCAAGAGGGTTTCCTGACAGAGATAAAATCCCTAAACGCCAGATTATTCTTCACCAGTGACCTAGCATTAATAAGGAAACCACCTTCCTTAGTTGTGGTAGAGGCAGTATGTATTTTATCATTGACTGTATCGGATATTAAGGGCACAGTGTTCCTGGTGAAACAACAGCAACCGGGGAACCCCAGGAAAGCATCGGGCGGAAGAGAGTAATGGCAGGGCAGAAGAATGGGTTTCAGTGCGACTAGGTTCCCTTCATGGGGAATCCACAAGCCCTGTGTAATGGGGGAGGGGGAGAATGAACTGGGCGGAAACTAGGCCGTGTTATTTAAGGCCTTATTGATCTTAATTAACATCTCCTTCTTGCAACCAATACATCTGGGGATGGTGAAAAGAGCCTTTGGAAGTGGGTGACAGTCCTCTTCTTGACGCTGTGTAGTTCGCTTCGCGTCTTCGACTTCGTCGACTCCGTGATGTTAAAAAAAGAGAATAGAGGAGAACGGGTGCGAGATCTCAGTTCGGGGAAGTAAATGAGGAATGGGGAGTGAAGTGCCACCGCACACCGTGCTACACACAACGAAAAGAACGTTTATGCGAAGAAAAACCGTGAGGGTGCTCGAGGTAGGAGAAAAGTGGGCTGAAGAGGGAGAGACCCGGCTATACCTACGGACGCCTGTCCTGCCTCCAATCCAGCCCGACGCCCGCTTCTGTACCTTGGTAAGCAACGCTCCTCCTTGAGCCTGGCAGGCGGCTCGTGGTGCTGAGGGCCTCCTGGTGGTCTCTGGGTTCTTGTTGAGGTCGTTTTTCCGGCTGGTCTCTCTCCAGTTTCTTACGCTGATCCGTAGAGGATCGCGCTCCGGTTACCGACGTCTTCTTCCTCCTTGGTGTACGCACACACCTCCTTCCTGTTGTCATCCGACCTTATTGCGTGGCACGTCGTGACGTCTTCCGGTGGCGGGGTTTTGATGGGAGAGAATACCCAGTTAAAGGAGCCCTCTTCATAATCCTCCGATGCATTTAGGAGTGGTAGAGAGGTTGAGCTCCAATCGTCCTGTTGGGGAGAGACAATAGTGCGATGTTGCAGTCCACCAGTCCACACAATTGTTGTTTTCCTTTGGTATCAACCCCACTTTGTTACACCCTACCCCCTTCTCCCCCTTAGGACACGGGGAGAGGGAACACCCGTGATAGGTAGTCTGCACTTCCATTGTCTTTTCCCTTTCGGTGACGTACCTCAAATGCAAAGGGGTTGAAGAGCCAACAACTAACAAAGGACTCTGGGGTTTGGGGATTTATTCCTACACATCCACTGTAAGGGGGCATGGTCAGTGTACAGCGTGAATGGCCTCCCTTCTAAGTAATATCTCCGCTTGTCTATTGCCCATTTTACCGCTAAGCTTTCTTTCTCAATTGTGGGGTATTTTACCTCCCTTGGGAACAGCTTATGTACAAAATAGGATGTTCAACTCCCTCGTCAGACATCTGAGATAACACCGCCCCCAGCCCATAATTGGAGGCGTGAGTGTGTAGTAAGTATAAAGGGCTTGTTGAAGTCAGGTGATGCCAATACCAGACTCGTAGTGATGGTAGTTTTGAGAGTCTGGAAGGCCTCTACCATTTCTTTGGTTGATTGAAGTAACAGCTGGGGCCTGGCATCTTTGCGGAGAATATCAGTTAGAGGGGTAGCCACTTCGGAAAATTGTGGTACAAATCGCCGATAATGCCCCAACAAACCCAAAAAGGCACGGAGATCTCTTTTGTTTGTGGGAAACAGGGTTTCTGCTATTGCCCGTACCTTTAAGGCTTGAGGTGCTATTGCGCCATGTCCCAGAACATACCCCAGGTACTTCACTTTCTGATATGCTGCCCAGGATTTTATGGAGTTAATGTGTAGGCCGTCTTGTTTAAGGGCTTGTAGGACTATCTGGAGATGCGATAGATGTTCTTCCCATGTCCTTCTAAAGATCACTATATCATCTAAGTATGCTGAGCAAAAGGGATGGAAGTCTTGGTGTACTGTGTTCATTAAATGTTGGAACGTAGCAGGAGCCCTGTGTAGCCCGAACGGCAAGACGTTAAATTCATGAAGTCCTTCTTCTGTTGCAAATGCAGTCTTCCTACGATCTTCCTCTCTCAAAGGTACCTGCCAGTAACCTTTAGTCAGGTCCAGCGTGGTAATGTACTTGGCATTTCCTAACTTTTCGATGAGCTTGTCGACTCATGGGATGGGATATGTATCGAAGGCAGATATGGCATTCAAGGCTCGGAAATCCATACAGAACCGTGTTGAGCTATCCCGCTTTGGCACTATCGCTATTGAAGATTACCAATCGTTCACCGAAGGACGTATCGCCCCCAACCGTAACGTGTCCTGTATCTCCTTCACTGTGGTCCTCTTTGCTGCTGGTATCCGATAGGGCCGCTGTTTTACCACCTTCCCTGGCGGAGTTGTTACACAGTGTTTGGCAAGACTTGTTCTCCCCGAAATATCTGAAAACAAAGCTGAAAACGGCACCAAGGTTTCGTACAGTTTGGCTCTGGCTTCTTTAGTTAGATCCTCATTGATCACCAGCTGGGCAAGCATGGTTCCCTCCATATCAGTAATAGGTTGGGTCAAATGGGAGGATTTTGGTAGGGGCCCCAGCCATTTTATTAAACAATTTTTTATGTGAAAAGTTTGCATCCGTCTCTGGGTCATTTGTATTTGGTATGTTGTCTTTCAGACGATCCCCACAACTTAATAAGGTCCTAACCATTCGGATTGGAATTTTTTTGAGGAGGAAGCGAGAAGCACCAGGACCCAATATCCAATGGACAAGTGTCTCCACCTATTTCCTCGGTTATAATAGGCCTTTTGTTTTTGTTGGCTTTTTTCTAGCTGGGAGTAATTTCCAGATCTTGGATGTCAGTTGCTGTGTGTATTCCAACACACCTTTGTCCTCTTCTTCTTCCTCCTTCTCCCAAGCTTATTTAGTTATTTCTAGTAACGACCTAGGCTGCCTGCCATATAGTAGCTCGAACGATGAGCAGCCCATACTGCTTTGTACTTGTGCATGGATCACATAGAGGGCCAGGGGTAGCAATCGGTCCCATTCCTTTCCCTCGACTGCCAACATCTTTTTCAGAGAGGTCTTCAACGTCCTGTTGTACCTTTCCACAAGGCCATCCGTTTGGGGGTGGTAGACAGCGGTTCTTATGTGGCGCAGATCCAGGGTACGGCAGACCTCCATCATTAGACGGGATACGAACCGTGCCCCTTGGTCCGTGAGGATTTCTCTTGGGAACCCTATCCTGGAGAAGAGTTCCAACAACTTGTCTGCGATGTTTCGAGATGTTTGGTCTTTAAGTGGGAAGGCCTCCGTAAACCTGGTGGCATAATCCACAATTACTAGGGCGTATTGGTTCCCTTTTTGTGTCTGGGGTAGGGGTCCGATTGTGTCCATTCCAATACTTTCTAATGGGTTTCCTACCATCGGCAACGGCTGTAGTGGTACTGCCAGGGGTCATTGGATGTTTTTTCTTCTGACATTCTTCGCAGGTCTGGAAATGGATTTTAATCTCTTTGTAGACGCTGGGCCAGAAGAAATGACGCAAAACGTTTTGGGTCATCTTCTCAGCGCCTGTGTGTCCCGAGGTGAGAGTGAGAGAAGAAGAGGATTTGATCTCTAAAGGCCAAAGACTTTTACAATACAACAGACCCTCTTTGATCAGGAAGTGGGGATAGGTTGGTGATGGATTGTCTTGGTTTGCATGAGCGGTCTCCCATGCGTTAAAGTGGGTGGCGTCATTAGCTTGAGCAAACTTAAAACTCCTATCCATTAACCAGGGTTCAGGGGACGTAATGGCAGGTAGTGAGGGTTGGATACCTGTGTTTTGAGTGATATGTGGCGTCCCTTCGGTATGCTACGCTGGAACAACCGCAAGAAGTCAGGATTGTCTGTTTCCAAAAGCAGTTCCTCAGGTAGTCCCTCTACCACCCCCACCCCAACAGTATATGGATTCCCATTTGGTGGGGTGAGGGTTATGGAGGCCACAGGGTAAGGACGTACATCCCCGTTTACGCATCTGATGTGTACTAAGTTGTCCGGTATATACTAGGAGGGGACTACAAGGCTTTTCTGTACTACTGATTGCCTGCAACCTGAGTCTAGCAATGCTTTTATCCTCCTGCCATTCACCTGTACACGTACATAGAAGTGGTCCCCATCTCGTCTGTGTATAAGATACACTTCGGAAGGTAGCCCACTTCCATTGGTTCTTCTGTGGGTCTACGTTTGGGGCATCGCCGCGCTATGTGGCCCCAGTCACCACACTCTAAAAACTGTGGTCCGTGTAAGGTTGGCATGTCCGTTCAGTTGGGCTTGATTCGTGTTGGTTCTAAGCCTGCTCGTCCTTTTTTCCGACTTTACGGGGATGAGTTTCGATGATTTTTTGCTGTCCCACACAAGATTGGGTGGTTGAGCTTGCAAGAAAGTCGTAGCCATTTCCACGGCCAGCTCCAGGGTAAGCTGATGGTGTTGCTTTAACCACCTCGGTGTTCCATATGGTAATGCCTCCCGGAATTGTTCCAAATATATCCGGTCCATAATTTCATCCTTGGAACTTGAGGCAGGTTTCAACCACTTGTCAGCTGCCATCTTGAGACTGAAGAAGAGAGTCTTAGGGTTCTCCCCCGGCCGGCCCCTCTCTTACCTGAAACTCACCCGGTATGCCTTAGCATCCAATCCGAGGTGATCCAATGTGATGTCTTTGATTACATGGTATGGGGTGTCGCAGTGGGCGTTAGCTACTTGGTATACTGACTGGGCTTCCTCAGTCAGCAATGGAGCCAGGAAGAAGGGCCACTTGTCTTCAGGCCAGCCACAGGCTCTTGCCGCACGCTTGCAATTCAATAAAAATGCTTCCGGATTCTCCCCGGCTATGTATTTTTGGAGGGAGATTCCCGAGTGCCCGTGTGTTGTATCCCTAACATCTCTTTGAGGGGTTATGGTGGGTTCCTTTAGGGCTTTCTGCAGTCTTTCTATTTGGGTAGCTATAGAGTCTTTAAACACGTCCTGATCTGCTTGGGCTGATGTCATCTGCCTTTCGACGGCCCACTCTAATTTCTCCAGGCCTTTTACCAGATGCTGTATGAGCACGTCCATCTCAGGTGTACTGATGGACTGGGATGGAGATTCCACTTCTGACACCAAATGTATTGGGGGAGGGGGAGAATGAACTGGGCAGAAATTAGGCCGTGTTATTGAAGGATTTGTTAATCTTCATAAACGTCTTCTTGCAACCAATACATCTGGCGGTGTTGAAAAGAGTCCTTTGTAAGTGGGTGACAGTCCTCTTCTTGACGCTGTGTAGTCCGCTTCGCGTCTTCGACCTCGTCGACTCTCGGGGGACTCCATGAAGTAAAAAAAAATAAAAAAAAGGGAACAGAGGGGAACGGGTATGAGATCGCAGTTCGGGGACGCAAATGAGGGATGGGGAGTGAAGGGCCACCGCACACCATGCTACACACACAACGAAAAGAACGTTTATTTGAAGAAAAACCGTAAGGGTGCTCGAGGTAGGAGAAAAGTGGGCTGAAGAGGGAGAGGCCCAGCTATACCTCCGAACGCCCGTCCCGCCTTCCAATCCAGCCTGACACCAGCTCCCGTACCTTGGTAAGCCACGCTCCTCCTAGAGCGTGGCGGGGCGGCTTGTGGTGCCGAGGGCCTCCTGGCTGTCCCTGGGTTCTTGTTGAGGTAGTCGTTCCGGCTGGTCTCTCTCTGGTTTCTTCCGCTGCCCCGTAGAAGATCATGCTCCAGTTACCGACATCTTCTTCCTCCTTGGTGTTCCCACACACCTCCTTCCTGTTGTCTTCTGACCTTATTGCTCGGCACGTCTTGACGTCTTCCAGTGGCGGGGTTTCGATGGGAGAGAATCCCCAGTTAAAGGAGCCCTCTTCATAATCCTCCAATACATTTAGGAGCGGTAGAGATGTTGAGCTCCAATCGTCCTGTTGGGGAGAGACAAGAGGGGCAGAGGGGGATGTTGCAGTCCACCAGTCCGCACAATTGTTGTTTTACTTTGGTGTCAACCCCACTTTTTACACCCTGTATACCTTTTTATAATTCCATTCACGTGAGAAGCAAAAGATACAGTTGGCCTAGATAACTTTTTTGCAAACAGCAGTATTAAGGCTAAAATGTGAAGAGCGCCAAACTTTAAACAAAGGGCTCAGCACTGGCATGGGAAAAGCCTCAGCAGTTAAGGGTTAGCTCATGTTGTAGGGATGTAGGTGGGTAATTGATTGCTAGGTCTGGCTTAACAGCACACGTTTTTAATCTTATGTGATCAACAGAAAAGAGCTTTTAAAAAACAATTCTGAGAAAGGGGCTTTTGCTTACTCCACAATTTGATTTTCCTCTCTACTGCATTTAGATTGGCCTGGGCAGAAGTTGTGTGCTTCAACAAAACAGTGCTTGTATTGTACATATTGTAATCTGTATGGTCGGCCTGGTGTGGTTATGGTGACTGTCATATGACCACGGTTATAGGCCTGATTGATTCATTGGAAAGAATTATGTCAGATACCATAGGTCTGATCTGTTTACTATGTAAAAAGTAATGATAAAAGCAGTGGACCTGAAATTTTGTATTGTGAAAAGTACATATTTAACATGAAAGGCCTTTATGGAATGGCTTGCCAAAAGAAATTTGGAAGTGGCTTTGCATTGTGAACACCCTGGTGAATACAGTAGGATAGAGATTTACATTGTGATCTCCTTTGCCAAACAACATAGACAAGGGCTTTATATTGTGAACCCTCTGACAAATACAGTAGGAAGGGGTGAAGTTAGTAATGCATCCCAATTTAGGTCCTGCCAGAGCAAGTGCTTGGTATGTTGAGGAGAGTTAATGCTCATGTCATTGCTAAATGGGTCTCTCTAGGCAACAACCACAAGTCATTGCTTATGTTCATGTTAGTCATTAGCCTTACTTTTTAATTTTTACATGTGATAACAAAGGTAGTAGGCCTCTCTTTTTGTTTAACATTGTGACACAGCTTGTAGAGTTCATTTTGTATTACGAAAAGCCTCAAGTTTTCGAGTAGATCCATGTTGGACGATTAGAGCCTTCTTTCTCACAAATTGTCAGTTGGTACTGCACAGATCAGGGAGGAGATTGTTTTTTAACGTATCTCTTTATTAGATTTTAATAGACCTCGACCATTAACGTGTTAAGCCAACAGTTATACACAGGAGCAATGTTAAAAACCTCTTCCGTTCCCTCAGCAAGGAGAATAAAAATAAAAAAATCTTATCATATGCACATATTGTATAGAAGCTCAGGAAAATATATAAGGTTCGTTGTCAAATTAACACTAAATCTAAAACATGAGAATAACAGTAGACCTTATAAGCTTACGTTGTTATACCACTAGGCAGTTGAAGCACCCTAAAGATACTTCAGCACCCTCTGTCTAATTGATTACTGGATTGTAAATTTCAGGACGCACCTTCCTGGCTCAACCCCTTCCTCCGGTTAACTCCTGCTTCTAGCAAATAAACAACTCCCCCATACACCTATTCACACGGCCCTGCTCATTAGCATGCAGTGAACCTCCGTGCCAAGCCTATTCGCACTGCTGCATCTGACAGACCTCCTCCCCCGCAAACATGTGTCTTATATGTTTCGGAGTGAGATAGGCCTGATGCAAGTAATTAAACTGCATGAAATGGAATCTACAGTTTCAGGACACCTTAATGAATTACTTGAATGCTCCCCATTATTCATCCGTCCACTCTAGATGCATGCAGTTGGACCATCTATTTCTGACCTCGACACAATTGCGTAACTAGTGTGATGTATTACGTTTTTCCTGACCGTACATGTCACCCAGGGTGTGGATTTCCACTTCAGACCATGACCTCATATTATATGTAGTAGCAGCATCTCCGAGTTGAGGCAATACCCAAAGCGGCAATTGTGGAATATATGGGCACGACGCAGTCTTAGGCTGCACATATCTACCCCAACAGACTTTAGTAAAGTCTGTCCATGCCAGATCCAGAGCATTTAACAGCTGTCCTTTCCGGAGTGTCTCTGTCCCTTAGCCACCTCATGAACTACTGCATAGTAACACTCTTATTTGGGGTGCCCAAGCCTCCTCCTAATAACGGAAGATGTGTATTGTGCAGAGGGATCCTCTAATGACCCTGGTCCCAAGTCTTGGAGCATGGCATGCAGTACCATAATAAGGTGTCTACTAAACACCACTGGCAGAGCCGAGAATAAGTACAGGAATCGCGACAGCACCAACATTTTGGCTATTTACACGAAACCCAGTGGGGACAGTGGGAGTGTGCACCAGTAGGGCACAGATTGTTATGACGAAACCAGCACTATTCTCAAATTCACTTTGATCAAATCCTCTTTAATCAAATCCTCTTCAGAATGGTACATATTTACCCCCAAATACTTGAAAGTGACTTGGTTCTATTCTAGTCCAGTGAGGGGCATAGGCTCTGGCTCCATTTTCCTACTTCGTCTTAGCAGGACTTAACCCAATCTATCAGGAGGCCCTAAACATACTAAACATATTTTACTCTATCACCAGTGCATCAAGGACTGTCGGGGTTTTCGGAGATATACCACAGCATCGTTTCCATACACTGCTATTACATACCAGAATCTCCTAGTGCTTAGGCCTCACTCTCGACATCTCTGACATAGGAGAGATGCTAGGTTCTCCATTGCCATGACAAAAATAACTGGGAAAAGGGCGCACCAATATCTGATGCCGCTGCGAAACCCCATTACACTTCGATTTGACTCATTCAATCTGTATCCATGTCAGTGGCACCCAAATTTCATACCTGTACCCATCCAGAAAAATCTGGCCTAATCCTATCCTCTCAAGAACCTCCATGAGGTAAGGCCGGCCCAGGCTATCAAAGTCCTTTTCTATTCAAGAGATACCATCACCGATAATTCCTCCATCTGCTCCAACATTCATCAGACCAAATAAACTTCGTATATTCATAAAGGTATTAATAGTTGGGATAAACCCTTTTTGGTCCAAGGGGATTTCCATGTGCAAAACTGGCATGAGCCTATTGACCAAAATGTCACTCAAAATTTTATAATCCTGATTCAAAAGTGAGAGTGGCTTATAGGACCTTTCACCGAGGGGGTCTCTATCCTGCTTGGGCAGTACTACTATCAGGGCCTCCCTCATAGATCTGGTTAACTCCCCTTTTTGCTTAGAGGATTTGTACGCCATCTGCATTGGTTAAGAGTTAAGAGTCGTATAAAGTTCAAGGCACTTTGCATTGCCTACAAGGCCATCTATGACTCTGGACCAAGGTTCCTCAAAGATGCCTTTCGGATCTATGCTCCGCAAAGATCTCTTCGTTCTGCTGGCACCTGCCTTCTTTCTGTCCCACGCACCAGAACCACCAGCTGGGGAGACAGACGCTTCTTAGTAGCCACCCCCAGGCTGTGGAACTCTCTTCCTCTGCCCATCAAAACCAGTTCCACCCTTACATCTTCCGCAAACTCTTGAAAACTTGGTTATTCAATCAATGATTCATATGGTAGCTTTCCGTATTGGGAAGTCCGATATGCGCCGAGACACCCTTGGGTAGTTACGCGCAATAAAAATCTCAAAAACATAAACATAAACGTACATAAATAGTTGTCAATGGTAGTTCTGTAAGTGGCATAGACCTCTACGGGCAGGTCAGCCATACGCGGCATCCAGTTTCTTGTTATTTGATCTATGGCTACTTGAGCCTTTACAGGCAGCAAAGGATCCTCAAATTCCTGATGCTGTAAGTGGTTCACCCAAGGGATTAAAATGCACTCAGTATAAGCCCGTAAGAATTGCAATTTCAGATCCAACCCTGGTGCATACAATGATTCATTATAATCTGCAAATACCTCATCGATGGTCCCTTGTGTGTTTCACTTGGCATAATTTTGGGGTTCTGATGGCACTATTAGAACTCTAGATACTTCTGACCCCAAGAGCATGGCAAAGATCCTGCCGGCTCTATACACATCTGCATGTTGATGTGCAACAGACTCCCTGTAATCCGTTTTCTAATCGGTCCAGCAACTAGGAGTACTCTTTTTAGCTCTCAAAGTTTTCCTCCCACAGTCAGGACGTAACTGCCTCTTTTTAAGCATGTCCGGTATCTTAATGCCCCATATCATCTTAATATAGTGCACACGTATAGCCACATCAAAGACGCTCCACTCAGCTATACCATACGTTGTCAACCCCTCATTCTCTGCAAAATATTGGTTTATGTGTGTGCTTATTTTTTCATGGAATGGACCATTAAACAATACCTCCGCTCTCAGCCTCCAAGTGGCGACATAAGCCCTACTCCTTTCCCAGGCTATGACCATTTTTTACTGATTATGGTCGAACAATGTGTGCCCCAAAAACTCTGTGTCAACCCCAGATCCTGGTTACTCAACCCTAAATCTGTTCTGGTATGGAGCTGGTGTACTGGTGAGTAAAACGAGTATTCACTGGTCTCTGGTTTCATGAGCATCCACAGTTCATACAACTGCAATCTATCCTACCAGTCTATAAAGTGTCATTACCTTAATGTCAGCAGTGTTCGGCAAGGGTAGGTTGATCTATTGGCAGCTGTAGCACAAATACAATTACAGTGCCCTTTTTCCCCCGCACCCTCCTCCCCCCACACTTGCTATCTACTCCTAGATTTGACATGACAGCCTAGCTTTTTCTTGCAAAATTAAAAACATACTGTGGTGGTGATCCACAAGCCTGGGATGCCGTCCATGGATTGTGGGTACTACCGACCAATTTCTCTCCTGAATGTGGAGGTCAAGGTGCTAAATTCTATCTTGGCAAACAAACTGGCCGGGGTGATCACTTCCTTAATACTTGCTGATCAGTCAGGATTCATGCCAGGGAGAACGACTCAATTTAATCTGAGACGATTAGCGAACTGGATGAGTACGATCCAAGGCAGAGCAGAATATGTTACGGTCACTGGACGCGGGATTGGCCTTCGATGCAGTCCACTGGCCTTTTATGTGACAGACACTAAGGAAATTTGGGTTTGCCCCTAAATTTATAGAATGGATTCAGCTACTTTACAGGTTCCCGACTGCCAGGTTGAACTGGGCAGCGTCAGAGGAATTTGAGATAGAAAGAGAAACGAGTCAGGGATGCCCATTGTCTCCGATGCATTTCGCATTGACTCTGGAGCCGCTAACCTGTCTTATCAGAGCATACCCACAAGTAAAGGGATTCAGGACAGGTGGAAGGGAAGAAAGCATCTTACTTTATGCTGATGACGTCCTCTTGTATGTCACTGATCCCCCAATTACAATCCCAACTCTTTTTTGAGAATTGGACGCATTTGGGAAACATGTAGGTTTATAAGATCAATTGGGGTAAGTCGATCCTTTACCCAGTGAGCGGGCCACTTGACACGCAGGATCTTCCCCAAGAACTTCAAGTTACTTCAGACGGTTGTAAATACCTGGGGATATATATATATATATATATATATCCATGGACAGCACATACAGCCACTTGCAAAACGTTTGAAGGGTATTAACTGACTTTCAGGCTGACGTGGAGAGATGGAGAAGGCTGCCCCTCACAATGCTGAGAAGTGCAGCAATGTACAAAATGGTTACACTCCCTAAGCTATTGTACACCCTGCAAAACACATACCATAAGATTCCGGAAGACACCTTTAAGGCCATACATGGGGAGGTTCGTACTCGCTTGTGGGACGGGGGCAGCCTCGAATTGTGCTCACAGCGCTACATCGTAACCATTATATAATGGAGGGCTATCCCTCCCGACATCAGGTCTTATTATAGGGTAGCACACTTGATAGCAGTTAATGAGTGGGGCCATATGTCGAGATCCCATCCAGCTTCCGTGCTCGAACAGGACCAGTTTGCAATCCGATCCCATCTGCATTACATTTATGGGGGAAAAGGAGTCAAACAGCTGCTTCCAGTGACCGGAAGGGCCCTGGAGGCTTGGAAGAGTGCATTTACTGTACCTGTTTGAGAAACGTGTGGTGCCTGTTGACCATATTTGTACCATATGAGTAATTAATGTGGCTCGCTAGTCATGGAAAAGTTTAAAACATAAACTTCAATTTAAAAAAAATATACTGTACCAATAAAACTATGCTTTCAATCTAGAAACTTAATCTATGCCTTGTACAAAAAAAACATATTAAAGGAATTCTTTTGGACCCCATTTTTCCTCCTTTAGCACACTTGAAAAGCATTTTTTATACTATATACCAAACTATGAAGACACTTTGCAAAGACATTCACCATTAAGTGTATAGTACTACACTTTTAGTCGTAAATGCCTTCGTAAGTTCACCTTATTGTGTCGAGTGTCCTGCACTAGGAATTCCACTTCGTAGGCCATCTATTTAGTATCCATATATGTGTTTTTCATTTGCATAGTGCAAACAAGTCAAAAGGCAGTGGAGCACTGCACGGGGTCAAATAAAAAGATCTAGTCTGTACGTAATTGCAGGGGTTGTGGAGCTCTGAGAGCAGAAGTGGACTGTTACTTCCTGGTGATATTCTGCGCTTTAAAGAGATATGTCCTCAATTCTTTCCCAATTTTTTTTTTTTTTTTTTGAAAACCTTTATTTAACATTTGCACTCAAATACAGACCCGGGCCTACAACCCCCAGGGCTGGCCGCTAAGCAGTTCAGTACAGTATCACAATCCAACTTCAGAGTCATTGTCCCTGGGGAGCATAGTAACTCAAATTACTAAGCGCAGCGGTTGTAAATGCAGTTCGATGCGGAAACAGGATAGGAGGTTTTCATTTTATAATATAAAATAGAAAGGATCAGGTGTCGTACAGTGTCTCGGATCACAAAAAGGGGGCGAGCAGAAAAACGATGTGTCCACACCAAGTTCGCTACCATGTAAATCAACGGCGTTAAGACATGCGACATCAGGATAAACCAGCACATTATTAATATCTACACCATCGTTGTTGTCCGCCCCACAGCGCCAAAGCCCCAGAGAGGTCAAGGCACAGGTGTAGAAATAAGGATGTAGAGAAAGCCGAACCCACTACACTAACCCGGAAAAAGAAAAAGAAAGAAAAGGCCAGAGAAGAGAAGAAGAAAAAGAGGCCATAGAACAAAGATAAAAAACGGAATACCCACCCCCACGCCCCCCCACCCTGCACCCCTGCAAATGACTACGGCCACCCCCCACGCAGCGTGCCTGTCGCCCAGCAACCAGAGCCCGAAATATAGAAGAAAAGGGAAGAAAAGAAAGGAAAAGAAACCCCACTCGAGAGGGGAAATCGGAGGAGGGCATTATACTACGGACTCCCGGTCTCCTTCCCCCACCATAGCCAACCCTGCCCCGGATTCCATTAGGTCAATAAAACAATCCCGTCAACCACAATCCCACAACGAGAAACCCAGACAAGAATCTCAACACTGGCCCCTTCGATCAAATGTACTGGAGTCGTCAATTAAGGGAAGCCCTTTACACAAAATGTCACAAAAGTCGGCAGAACAGGAGCGAACAGATGTAGATGGCTGGTACCACTGTCGCCCCTTCCCGTCTCCGAGGCCAAGCTTCATCCCATCCGCCATCTTGAAAGACCGATGGAGGAGGGGAATCGACACAGTCCAAGACAGCATACGGTACAAAGTAGATGGTTCCGTAATGGGGACGGCATGTAAATGTTCCGAGGGGTACAAAATCGAAGGTTCCAACGGTTCAATTGGGTGTCCAGGCACATTACAGTCAGGTAGATCCACCACAATAGGGGCAAACACTGTTTCCAACGCCGGGTCCAAATACACCTCCGAAGCATCCATTGCAAAGCGGGCTGGTTGCCGGGTCACAAGCGTCGAGTCAGGGTCCGGTCTCAAGCCTGTGATTTCATCCATCGCAGACAACAAACTGCAAGTCCGGTCTTTGATAGTGCCCTGAAGCGCCATAAGTGCCTCCAGCACCGTCAGCAATGACGGGCCAGGTCGAGCCTGCTCCGCTAAATTCCTTTCGTCCTCAGGCATGGTGGTCCCCACGGAGAGGCGCCTTCTCCGGGGCAAGACTAGGCGGAGCAGGAATAAGCTAGGAGGGACCAGCGGTCAGCGAGCAATGGTACGCAGCGAGGCACCGACCCGGGGGGATCGGCGATGTGAATGCCGGACCCCCGGTCAGGGACCCCCACAACACAGTATCGTGCGTCAATTCTTTCCCAAATTTAAGGGTTGGTGTGCTCCAGATAGATGTGGGGATGTTGTTCCCAATCCTGGGGACATAAATGGAAAGTGCTTGTTGCCTTGTTTAACACTTTTTCTTCTGCAAGGATGTCGTCATGATGGCATGTCAAATGCCACCTTAGTGGTAATTTTATCAAACAGGCAGGGTGCAGTCCTGACAGCTATGTATATTAAGACATTAGTTTTGAAGACAGTGAGGGCTGCAGCACAGACCATGAAATCCTCCAGTATTGGGGTGTCTTTCATAGATTCACATGCTTGAATATTGCCCGTCAAAGTGGGAGTCACATGGTACATAACATAGCAATGTAGCCATAACACAAGTATATATACATAAAGAAAGAAACAACCATAGAGTTTTCCTTAGATAGACAACATATCACTTCTATGATACATCATAGTCATTATGTTTCTGTCCAAATTCCAGCCAATCAGGCGTTAGCACCCTCTTAGAATGTTCTTCTCAGAGGCTCAGGCCTCGGAGTTTCTATTGCACGTTGTGTGAAGGTAGTCTCTCTGAGCTCTGCTCAGTTTTCTTCTCATTTCTTCTCAGAAAAGCAATTTTATGATGTCTACCACCAAGAAGTCCCTCTTCAGACCCTGTGGAACCTGTGGAAAACAGACTTCATTCTGAAGATCCTCATATAAAGTGCATATATTGCCTATATCCTGAACGCCAGGTTAAGGATTGTAAGATATGTAGAACCTTCTCTCAGAAGAGTCTGAAGGACTGAGAAGGGCGTCTCCTTCTGTGGCTACAGACGTTGAAGACTTCAGAGAACCCTCTCTCAGATGTGGGGAGTGTGTCTTCAGTCAAGACTTCTTCATCTTTGAAGAGAACCAGTGAATATCAGAAGGTGTCTCCAAAACCTAAAGTGGTGAATAAACATCATGTGGATCAACCTTCAACTTCAAGAGGGGTGAGTTCTCCCCCGCAGAGTCTTGCTGCACCTGTTATGCCCTCAAGATCTGACTCTCAGAGGTCAAGGACTCCATCTATGCAGTTTTTTATCTCAGAAACTGCTTATCTTGTCGATGAGCTCGTCGTCACATCCCCCGTCGACGAGAGCTGCTGTCGTCACGTCTACGTCGATGACTTCAACATCTACATCTATGAAGCCGGCTACGATCCTGTCATCGGCATCTTAACCATCGACGCTTGTATCAGTTAAGGGGAGGCCTATTTCGTCTACGGTGACTTTGACCTCGTCGACTGTCAAGCAAGCAGATAAAAAAGAAGATTTAGTCGACGCACTGTTCGTCGTGGACGGTGGCTTCGCTGCCGGTAGCCTCGCCGGCGGTGACTTAGTCAACGGTGGCTTCGTCTGCGGTGGCTTAGTTGGAGGTTGGCTTCATCGGGGGGTGGCTTCGTCGGCGCTGCTCTTCGTCGGCGGTGACTTTGTCGCTGGTGGCTTAGTAGTCGCTGGTGGCTTAGTAGTCGCTGGCGGCTTAGTCGACGGTGCTCTTCGTCGGCGGTGACTTTGTCGCTGGTGGCTTCGTCGGCTGTGACTTTGTCGACAGCGCATCTATCGTAGACGACGACTGTAACAACTGCTTCCAAGGATCTGGTACCTTTGAAATCTTCAAGTTCTTTACTTCAACGGCGACATTCATCTTTGGATACACTAAGGCCAATTCAAACTCCTTCCCAACCTCCAGCTGAGTTATTTTCTTCAGATGATGAAGATTCTGAAGATAAAGATTCCTGGCTGCTCGCAGTCCCTCTGAACTTCTAACAAAATGTCAGGACTCTGACGAGGATGAGAACCTAGAAGAATAAGATTATTCTACCTGTGTCACACAACCTGAGCCAGAACCTCTCATGGCACAGATGCCTTTAGCACTCATTTCAAATCTACAATTTATGCAGGATGATTACTACCGCCGTTTTCCGTGTTCAGTACAAGCATCTCAAGCACCTATTCAACCTCCTCCTACTAAAGACATATTAATCACACCTGCTGTGTTGAAGGCCAAGGATCAGCATCAAGATGCTCCTCAGGTCATAGAGGAGGACAATGATGATGATGATGATGACGAGGACAGAGATGTAGATGAGCTGGATGACAGATCCCTTCTTTCTGAGTGGGACAACTACCAGATTCAACATAAGGTCTCTGTTACCAGATACCTGAGAGCCTTGCTAGTCACTATAAAACCATACACAACACTCAATGGGGTTGGTCTGTAAAGTCATAGTAGATAGAAAAGGAGAAATTGCTCTTTTTCTATGTGTCCCCTCACTCACCAGGGTTGCCCCATGGTGACATGCTTCATCATTGGGGCCATCCCAGTCCTCTACGGGCTGGGGCGTGCTGCGACTTGCGAATTACGAATTACGTAGGAGCACTTATAAATGACTATGTGTGGTGCAGATGTGATAGTGGAGTGGACTAAGTGATGTATTTAAAAAATACCTGCCCAGTAGGGTTTCAATAGACTTTATTCTTGCCTCTAGGTGGTAATATTAAAAATGGGGTGGAAGAATAGGGGTCCCTAAACGTAATGTGTTAAGGTGTACCTATCAACTCCTGTCGTCAACATGTTTCGTGCATACCCCAAGCACTTCTTCGGGACTACACAGGGACCAGCCCTGTATTCGCCACTCCTTAGCTCTGTAATGAGTTCTTTTTAATAAATTAAATAATTGCTGCAATCTATAATTAGTGCATGCAGTGATACCTACGTATTTATTCCAAACACGTGGTTCATGTCGTGGGACCTAACTGTGCCCCATGGACTCGGAGGGGTTCAGTATCCCAGCAAATTTGCTTCAAGAATACCTCCCTTTTTTAGGTACCTACTAGCGTCCCTCCGGTCCGGACAACTACCAGATTCAAATACCATCTCCTACTCCAGCTCCTCTGGATTCTCCACCTGTAGACATAGGTGGTTTTCATTTACTCATGGAAAGAGCGGCAAAAAGATTCAAACTTCCTATGACAACAAGAGAACAAGATTGTTTCTTATATGATTTTAAAGATCAGCCTCAGAAATAAGTGCGTTCTATTCCCATCATCGATTTTATCTGGCAAGAATGGCTCAAAATCATGCAAAACCCCAATTCAATACCAGCTATAATGCTGAGGCTGGATAAGAAGTACAAGGCACTTAGAAATTCACCTGCTTGTCTAGTTTATCAAACAAAGCCTGATTCCATTATTATCCAGGCAGCACAACGTCGGTCTAGAAATCCTTCATCTCCAATATCTGTGCCGCCTGACCGAGAAGGTAGACGCCTTGATGCTATAGGCAAGACACTTTCCACTATGTTGGCAACTACAGTTCGTGCGGCCAATTCTCTGGGTATCCTTGCTCGTGACGACTGCAAATGTTGTCGGACATATCGTCACTAGTAGATTTAATTCCAGAACCTTCTAAAGCAGAGGCATTAAATTCTTCATGAAGGAGAGAACATTTCTTCTGAAATGATTAATTGTTCTGTGGACGTGTCTTCCACTGCTTTCCGCCTTTTGGCTGGTGCTGAAGTTCTCAGGAGAAAGGGCTGGCTAAAAGCCACATCTTTTCGTCAAGAGGTGCAGACGAAAATATTAGACATGCCTTACTATGGCGAATCTTTGTTTGGCCAACATATCGACTATGCCCTTCAAACAATAAAGAAAGAACCCGACACGACCCATGCTCTCGGAACTCTCCAGTTTAAAAGACAAACTTTTCGAGGTGCAAAAGGTTGCGGATCCTCAGCTTTCCTTTCGAGAAAATTCCAATCAGTATAAACAAGGGCAACAATGTTACTCCTCCCAGAGTCAGCAATCGTACAGGCAACAGCACTCTTCGTCCTACAGACAATACAGAGGCAAATCCTCTTACAGAGGAAAATACTCTTCCAAAAAACAATGACTTTCACCACTCTTAACTCCGCCTGCCTTTTCGAGGGTTGGAAGTCGAATCTCCCACTTGTACTCAAAATGGTCACTGATTACTACAGATCAATGGGTTCTGGATATTGTACGCAAGGGACATGCATTGGAGTTTGTAAAGATTCCTCCCAATTCTCCACCAAAAGGTCCACCTCCGGCCCACCTGAAAGAACTTTTAAACCAACTCCCAATTCTACTAAAAAAAAGGTGCGATCAAAGGGGTAACATAACTACAAAGGGTCAGAGGTTTTTATTCGAGGTTCTTCTTCATACAGAAAAAGTCGGGAGAATGGCGTCCCTTCAGGAGGTGCTTCCTTCACTATCTCAAGGGGAGTATATGGCAACTTTGGATCTTCAAGATGCTTATTTTCATCTTCCCATTCTGCAGAGACACAGAAAAACTTTCCGATTCAGAGTGGCCGGGGAAGACTTACAATTCAGGGTTGTGGCATTCGGCCTTCGCTTCGCCCCCCTGTGTTCACCAAAGTTCTCTCACCGGTGGCAGCCTACCTTTGCCAGAGAGGAGTGCAAATCTTTCCATATCTAGACGACTGCCTGCTGAAAGCAAGGTCATTCGAACAGGCTTCTAAACACACTCTATTCTGCAGGTCCCTCTTCCAGTCCCTGGGCCTTACATTCAACATGGAAAAGCCAAATTTTCTCCCTGCCCAAAACAGACTGTTCTTGGGAGCCATTTTAGACACCAAGCTAGCAAAAGCTTTTGTTTCGCACGAAAGACGTCTATGACTTTGCAATTTTGCGAAGAGTCCGCTTCTGTCTGACAGTTGAAATCTCTCCTAGGGATGTTGTCCTCTTGCATCCCTCTTGTCCCACTCTGCTGGCTAAAGATGCAACCTATCCAGGAGGAATTGGACAAACAATGGGCTCAAGTTTCCGGATCCTGCAACGATACGTTCAGAGTCACATCTCGGATGAAAAAAGCTCTCTTGTGGTGGACTCTCGAGAAAAAAGTCTCTTCAGGTCGTCCATTCCTGATGGACACTCCAAGTTTCACTCTCACAACAGATGCATCTCTAGAAGGATGTGGTGCTCATCTTTAGGGGCTAACCGTAAAGGGAAAGTGGAGCATTCAGCAAAAGACCTGGCACATCAATCTACTAGAGTTGCTGGCCATTTGTTCTAGCACTAAAAGCTTTCCATTCCATCATACAAGGAGCATCAGTGTTGGTTCGAACGGACAACACAACGTGCATGCACTACATAAACCAGCAAGGAGGTACAAGGTCCATCCTACTGTCCCATCAAGCTCAACAGATTTGGGATTGAGCGATTAGACATCGTCGTCCTTTCTGCAGTGCACGTTCCATGAGCATCAAACAATCTTGCGGACTCACTGAGCAGGTCTTCCACAACCAATCACGAGTGGGAATTGCATCAACCCACACTGGATCACGTTTTTCAAGTATGGGGTCCTCTGGATCTGTTCGCAACACATCTGAACCGCAAATGCCTGTTTTATGCAGGTTGGATTCCCCAACCAGAGTCGTGCGAAAATGCCTTTTTGATGAATTGGTCGAAAATGTATGCCTACGCTTTTCCACCAATACCTCTAGTTCCCAGAGTTCTTTGAAAAATGTGGAAGGAACCCTGTCGCATTATTCTAATAGCTCCCAGATGACCTCGACAAGTCTGGTTCACGGAACTCCTGCTCCTGTCACAGTGCGACCCGATTATTCTTCGCCCTCTTCCAAATCTTCTGACTGGATCAAGGCCAAATTTGTCATCCTGACCCAGCATCTCTACGCTTAGCGGCTTGGAACCTGAGCACTATGAATTTCTGAATTTGGACATTCCTTTAGATTGTAGAGCGGTACTGGCTAAGACGGGAGCAGCTTCAACTGTGAAAACATACAAACTTAAATGGAAAAGATATTGTCTATGGTGCAATGATGCTCAAGTACATCCTATTCATTCCAAGCCGGAGCAACTCTTGCCTTTCTTTTTACTCTTGGCAAAGCCGGGCCTCTAAAAGGCTCTTTCTAGCAGCAATCTCACGGTTCCGTCAAAATGCTCTAATTCTCTTTACTCTTCCAGAGTCATTCAACAATTTTTCAGATGTCTTTTTCGGATGTTTCCTGCAATTCGTCGACCACCTCCTCCTTGGCATTTGAACATTGTATTGGCGCAACTAATGAACACCGGTTTGAGCCAATTCATAAGGTCAATCTTAAATACATTACTTGGAAGACTTCTCTACTTCTGGCTCTCACTTCCTCACGTCGAGTCAGTGACAAACAGGCGTTTACTACTAAACCACCTTTTCTCCAGTTTACCAAAGACTTAGTCTTGCTCCGCACCAATCCAGCCTTTATCCCCAAAGTGCCGTCGGACTTCCACCTCAATGAACCAGTTGTTTTAAAGTCATTTTTTCCTAATACTCAAACGCCAGCACTTCAGGCCATATGTACTTAACTTGTAAATACCGATTCCTAAATACCGAATTTTACCTATTCCGTATTTAGAAATCGGTATTTCCGATGTACGTAAAAAATCGGTAAATTTTACAGAATCTGTAAAAATTAATAAATATTTACAGATTCCACCATACCGATCGGTATATCCGAATCGGTAAATATGGAATCAGTGAATATTACTGACTCAGTAAATACCGAATCGGAAATTCAAAACAGTAGCAATTGAGGAATCAGCCAATCCTGTGCATCCACCACCCCTCCCAACCAGGAAGTGGCCACACCCAGGCTGGTGCACACAATCAGAACCCTCTGGAGAGGCTGGGAGTGCGGAGGAGTGCAACAGATCCACTGCCTGAACTTTTCCAGCAAAACTTGCACAATGGCTAGCCAGGACACAGAAAGAGGAGGTGAAAGGAAGAGGAAACTGAAATTCAGCCAAAAGGAACTGCAGGTCCATGTGGAGGAGGTAGTAAAACAGCATACAAAGTTGTTTGGAAAGCAGTCCCTGCAAGTGGCTGAATCAGAATTTTTTTTAAATCTGGCTTGCGATCGAGTCACAGGTGAATGCCATTGGAGTGACCCCCCGGGACATTGAAGTGCTCAAGAAACGGTGGTATGATATCAGGAGCATCACCAAAAAGAAGATGGCTGATATAAAAAGACAAGCCAGCCAGACAGGAGGAGGAATGAACATGGCACCTGCCCTGACTGAACTTGAGCAGCTTGTGGAGTTCACGATAGAGCCAAAAAGTGTCTGTGGACTCGGGGATGCAGCCAGCTCTGCCAGAGCTGCTACCAAACAAGGTAAGAAGCATGCACAGCATTGTGCACCCCTTCCCCTATCCCAAATCTCCAATTGGGCTGTGTGAATCCCACTCCAGTACATGTTTTTGTTAAGACCAGCAATGCATTATGGGAGATATAGTCAGTGAAACCCCTATCATGACAACAAGGCATGTGACACACATCAGCTATACGATTCAGAAAAGGGGGGGGGGGGTGATGAACAGAGTGTCTGAATTAAGCAGACCACTCTTACCCAGTCCAAAGATCAGGGCTTGATCCATCACCGTTATTTATCTCACTGCACCATCCCAGCTCAGAACCTGGCTATATGCAAATCAGTCTGTCCCTGGCCCAGTGCATCATGGGAACAGGGCAGACTAAACTACCAAGCCAATTCTTCACCAGAAAGGAGACAAGCTACCAGGGACCGGTTTCTGGCATTTCAGCCGTCTTCGGCCCGGCTTGCTTGAATCCTGATGGTGCAGTGAGAAAGGGACTCATGTCTGAGTATACCCTGCCACACCTATAGTGGCCAAAAACGATTCAGAAAAGGGGGTGGTGATGAACAGAGTGTCTGAATTAAGCAGACCACTCTTACCCAGTCCAAAGATCAGGGCTTGATCCATCACCGTTATTTATCTCACTGCACCATCCCAGCTCAGAACCTGGCTATATGCAAATCAGTCTGTCCCTGGCCCAGTG
The DNA here is from genome assembly GCF_964263255.1 of Lissotriton vulgaris. NCBI lineage: Eukaryota > Metazoa > Chordata > Amphibia > Caudata > Salamandridae > Lissotriton > Lissotriton vulgaris. Next base: position 933,307,284 of record NC_141695.1, read on the forward strand.
CATCATGGGAACAGGGCAGACTAAACTACCAAGCCAATTCTTCACCAGAAAGGAGACTAGCTACCGGGGACCGGTTTCCGGCATTTCAGCCGTCTTCGGCCCGGCTTGCTGGAATCCTGATGGTGCAGTGAGAAAGGGACTCATGTCTGAGTATACCCTGCCACACCTATAGTGGCCAAAAACGATAAGCAGGCAGAGGATAATGAGATAGTGTGGCAGAAATGAATATTTATTATTGCAATGCAGGGCTGCAGGAACACAGAGCTAATGTACAATTTCTGTCCACAGGCGAGACATCGCGCTGGACTGCTCAGGACAAGGAAGAAAGGGCAACCCGGAAGGACAGAACAGAGAAGGCCAGTACAAGTGCAGGGCACACCACACCACCACAGCCAGCCTCTCCCCCACAGCTAGCCTGGCCACCACAGCCAGCCTCGCCACTACTGCTAGCCTCACCAGCAGCAACACCGCCTGCAGTGGTTAGACCCAGGAGACATGCTGTTGCCACAATGCAGGAGTTTGAGTCGTCCTCAGAAGACACGAGGGGGCGGGGGACATAAACTATTCCGCTGGATGGCAGTAATGCTGGTTTGCTGTCCACCTCTGAGGGAGCGCACACAGGTGCCAGACGCCGCCGCAGGGCTCGGGGAAAGCAGTCCACCTCTATAGGGTGAGGATCATGGTGTCTTCTCAGGGCTGGAGGCAAACATGGTGAAGGTGCAGGCCTGCAAGGCAAGGCAATTCAGTGGGTACAGCGAAAAATGAAGCACCTCAATACCAACATGGTTAACATTGAGAAGGGCATTAGCTCAATGGCTGAGGGCATGAAGGAGATGGCTGCGGGCATGCTTGACATGTCCCAGTCTGTGATGCTGCTTTGCAGTAAAATGGATGAGGACAGGGTAACACTGCGCAGGGAGGGACAGAAAATGGAACACCATACGAGGGCAGTGAACTGCCTAGCAACTGCCACTTCTCTGCTCTGCAGGCGCTTCGTGGCCATGCAGGAGGGGCTCGCGCACTGCAGCACTGATGTCTTTAGGGGGCTGGTAAAGATAACCACTGCACTTGAAGTGCTGCTGACGACTCAGTTTGCCACTACTGGTGCTGTGGAAGTTGGGTACAGCGAGGACACGACCAGTCGGAGCAAAAGTGAGCTAAAGAATGGTGATGGATTAAACCCAGATCAGTTGACTGGGGGTGAGTGTTTGATTTGCTCAAACGCTCCGTCCATCATCCCCTTTTGTTTCGCTTTGTTCGCCCTAAGTTGGCAGGGTATGCTCAGACGTGAGTCCCTTGCTCACTTGGCCACTGGATCCAAGATAGCCTGGCTGATGAGGATTATGAATCCGAAACCGGTCCCAGGATGCTTGTTTCCAGTCCAGGGAAGACATGGCTTGGCAGTTTGGGCTGGACTGTTCCCATGAGGCACAGGGTCAGACTGATTTGCATATGGCCATGTCTGAACTGGGGTGGCTGAGTGAGCTAGAGAATGGTGATGGATTAAACCCAGTTCAGTTGACTGGGGGTGAGTGTTTGATTTGCTCAAACGCTCCGTCCATCATCCCCTTTTGTTTCGCCTTTTTCCCATCTGTTGCTGGCGCCACTCCTGCTGCGTTGGGGTCTCTCTGTGCAAATTCATCATCATTGTCCTCATAATCAGTTAATTCAATTTCTGTACCTTTCTTTGTGGCAAGGTTTTGCAGCATAGCACAAGTTGCAATGATTTTGCAGCAGATGATGGGTGTGTACTGACGCGCGCCTCCGTTTTTGTGGAGGCAGGGGAACCAGTTTTTCAACCGTCCAAAGGTGCGCTCCACAAAGTTGTGTGTTGATTTGTGTGCCACATTGTATCTTCGCTCACTCAGGGTTGATGGGTTTAGGTAGGGAGTGAGGATAAATGACCGCACGGCATATGCGCTATCTCCTAGGTGAGAAAGAGAGTGCCATTAGTTACATACACCAAAACACATTCATCTGCAGTAACTATATGGGTGTGTCACAGTGACTTACCTAGCAGGTATCCTTCTTCAAATTCTCCCGCAGCCAGGCGTGTGTAGATCCCACTGTTCTGGAAGATGTATGAGTCGTGGGTGCTCCCAGGAAATTTGGCCATGATGTCGGTGATTATGTTGGCAGCATCACAGATTACCTGCACATTTATGGAGTGGGTGGACTTTCTGTTCCTGTAGATTTACTCAGTGGGTGCAGGTGGACAGATTGGAATGTGTGTGCCATCAATACATGCGGGAACTGTGCCATCTGGTAAAAGTCTGTCTTGGTTTTCAGCAGTTCCGCCTGTGTGTATGGAAGCTAATGTAGCGATGCATTCTCTGCATCATGGCATCCAGGAACCTTCTGATGAAACGTGACAGGCAACTATGAGACACCCCGCCTACCGCAGCTATCACCCCCTGGTAACTGCCAGATGCAAGTAGATGTAGGTTACAGAGCACCTGCACATGTGGTGGTATGGTGTGTGCCCTTGGTATTGGGGGCTCCAGGAGTGGGTGCAGGTCCCTTACCAATTCCAGGGTGGTGTTGGGGTGTAGCCTGTACCTTTCATGGATCTCAGCCTCAGTCTGTTGGAAGAGTGTGATGCTCTGTCTGTAAATGCGCTCCTCCCGTCTCCAGATCCTCACTCCTGCTGCCTGTAGCCGTAGCTGCCTTGCAATCACATAGAAAGCCGCCATAGTGATCACACTGTTGCATTTTGTGATTGCTTATATACACTGAAGCTGATTACCACCTGCTTTCAGTCAGTGTTAATTACCGATTCCTAAATACCGATTTTTTTCCTACATCTCTTTTCTCGTTTTTACCGTTTCTTATTTACCGATTCGGTAAATAAGTTATCAGTAATTCCGATTCGGTAATTTTGAATTCAGCAATGATGAATCAGTATCTACCGATTCATAATTACCAAATCCTTCCCTACATCTCAATTTCCCAAATACCGACGGTAATGGTGAAATGTTCCGAATTTCACTGTTACCGACCTGTATTGGCCCACCTACATATGTCCCTTCATTCTTTAGATATCAAGAGGTGTCTAAAATTCTACCTTCAAAGGACGGCTACTATCCGTAAGACTGATCAGCTTTTTGTGGCCTACGGGCGGATCCGAAAAGGACACTCAGTCACCAAACAAACAGTTGCATGCTGGATATCCACTGCGATTGCATTTTGCCATCAGCAAGCGGGAAAACCACCTACCTCAACTGTTCGACCACATTCTACTAGAAAGGTTTCCTCTTCTACTGCACTGTTTGCTGGTGTGCCTCTCATCACATCTGCAGAGCTGCAACATGGTCCAGCAGGCACACCTTTACGAGACATTACTGTCTGGATGCTGCTGACAACACTGACTCCGCTGTGGGACAGGCAGTTCTATGTAATCTTTTTAAATGAGGTGAGCCTCTGTTGCTTCCCTTCTCCTGTATACAAGGTACTTTTTGCTTTCATATATACTTCAGTCTTTTCGTACTGTGTATTATTATTATGTTGAATAATAAGTACCTTGTATTATTCTACACCACTGCTCACTATTCTTATTCAAGCATGTGAATCTATGAAAAACACCCCAATACTGGAGAAGAACAAAAGTTACTTACCTGTAAACTGTGGTTCTCCAGTATTGGTGTCTTTCATAGATTCACTTGCGACCCACCCTCCTCCCCTCAGAGGCTCTTTCTTTATCTCTTGGCTACATATTACTTTTGTGCTACGAAAATCTGAGGGCCTGAGCCTCTGAGGAGAACATTCTAAGAGGGTGCAGACGCCTGATTGGCTGGAATTTGGACCAAAACATAATGACTATGATATATCATAGAAGTGATATGTTGTCTATCTAAGAAACTCTGTTTTTTTCTTTCTTTATGTATATATACTTGTGGTATGGCTACATTGCTATGTTATGTACCGTGGGACTCCCACTTCGACGACTGGGAGTATTCAAGCATGTGAATCTATGAAAGACACCAATACTGGAGAACCACAGTTTACAGGTAAGTAACTTTTGTACTTCAATTAGGTTGGGGAGGTTGAGGGGGCAATGGTGAGGTGGACATTCCAACCTGATACCTGGGAATTCTTTAGAGCTATCCTCTGACATATGTCTGATTCTGTATATGCTGTCCAGCCCTCAGTAGCTTTGTATAGACTATACAAAGCACTGTGTCCCTATTTGTTGCACTTGTAGCACAGAGGTCTCCCGTAACAAATGACACTGGCCTCTCTGCCAACACTTTCTCTGTTCACCTTAATATGGCTGCACTTGCAAGGGGATAATCAGCCACTGTCTCTTCTAATTCCTTGATAAATAGTGGTAGTATAGCTCACAAAGTGGGTAGAAATATTCGGACCCTGAGCCTATTAAAAGTGTGGTAGCTGGATTCATCTCTTTTAGCATGCTAACATTGAGATACCAGGTTTGCATTTCAGACAGTTGGATGTTAACAGCCTTCGTGTGAAGTAGGTTGATTGGATTTGGAGTGAAAATGCATGATCCATTTCTCCTCATAGTTTCAGGAAGCTATTGTAGAGCAATGCATTGTTGTGCAAGGTAGTCAACAAATAAATATTACATGTACAAAAGGGGAACGCTTGACTTAAATTTCTTTCCCCCAGGAACATGGAGTTCTCCACATCCTCAGTGAAAAATGAGACTGGTTAGACAGTAAATGTAAGAATTTGTATTATTGTGGGGGGTGGGGGGGGGGGGGATTGACAGCACAGTATGCAATTTGTCGCTGACCTGATGGAGTTGCGCAATCGGATAAACCAACCAGGTTTGTCCTGGTCAAAGATATTACCTTCTAACTTAGACCTTTAAGTCCCAATCCGCTACAGTACACTTCTGAACCCTGTCCACCCCCACCCCAGGCCTAAGAAGAGGCACTTAGAGACTCATAGGGTATCAGGTAGAGGCTGAAAGCATGGTTGAGTCCAGGTCAAGTTGTCACAGGTCATCTGGGTAGATTGTTTTATCCCTGTAGCTTGAACAGGAGGTCTGCCAACTCATCCTTGGAGTTAACTTCTTGGTCCTGGGTACAAGAGAGCATGTTGAGTTCTTCATGGGTCTTCTCAGGTTGCAGAAATCAACTTCAGTCCTCTTATCTTCCTCAAGTCCAGGAGTGTTCGGAAGGGAGTAATTGTAAGTGCTGTGTTTATGCCTGGCACAAGCTATTGGATGGTTATAATCCCTTAGAACATTGTAACCAAGGGGTAAAGATCAGGGGCCAATTCTACCCACTTTGGGCATTTTCAAGATGTCGAAGGTCTCTAGCCACACTAAACATGGGCTATGCGGTCTTGGGGGCGGGGGGGGGGGGAGAGTGAATTGGAGAGTGTATTATTAGGCCTCGAAAAATCTACTCTACCACTCGTAGTTGCTAGTAAAATTTTCAGGTCGAGCTATTTTTAGCACCTACTAGTCCCATCTAGCAAGTGAACTTGGGCTGGAAAGGAACAGACATAAAGCCCCTAGGGTCGATCCCCATCTTCTGTAGGCCCCAACTCCATCTTATGCCATGGAAGTCACCATCTTCCTCAACTTAAACAATGAACACCGCCATACTCTCTGATTAAAGCAGAATCATTTTCGTGTCTGCCTCAATGCAGATGTGGCCAGACCGTATCTTTCTAAAAACTGTGAGAGTGTCAAATTTTTTGATTTATGCCATAGATAAAATATCTAAGGAGACATTCGTCTGGGTCAAATGTCTTTTGAGCAACATGCAAAGTTTACTAAGAACACATAGACATAACAAAAATAATGTAGTCTGAGTTGACGTCCGCTATCCTTATGTGTCCATAAAGAGGTGTCTGAAATGCATACCATAATGCACATAATCTGTCAGTCATTCCTAAACTCATGTCGGAAATTCCAATCTCTGATAAGATTCAGGATATAAGGACTGTCACTTGCCCACTTGTCAGGAGAGGTCCTCTGCCCAGATAATCACCCGAGATTCTGCCAGAGACAGTCTTGCCTTCAGTGCACTTCTCACTTCGTGGATGATACAGCTCGCCTGAAGGCAATAAAGAAGCGTCCCGGAGGAAGGGGCTGACTGGCTGCTATCGCAGTGCATGGTTGTCCTCCATGGGGAACGCTGTCTGAAGGCAATAAAGAAGCGTCCCGGAGGAAGGGGCTGACTGGCTGCTATCGCAGTGCATGGTTGTCCTTCATGGGGAACGCTGTCTTCACGCCTCCGCTAATAAAGATAACCTTTGCTGTCAACAAGGTATGCTGTGCGCCTTCCCCCCCAAGAAACTCTAGACTGCAAGTTTCTCTGCCTTTCATGCTCTCAAAGTATAGTGCATAGTAGTAGGCATTAGGGTGTTGGGTTCTAGATAACATTTTAAATGACATTTTAACAATGCTGGAAATTTTCATCTTTTTCTCGTTATTTATAATGTGTTTAGTTGCTATTTTTGTAATCTGTGTAGTTGTTTTAGATGTACTGAGAAACAGATTGTTGATGTAGTAATAAATGCTTATAACGCAAAGTGTACATAAATAAATTAGGTTTGTTTCTATTTTCACAGTCCCCCTGATCCCTTTATGAGATTGTTAGTAATCCAAAAGCAATATCTCTATATCAATTACACATTGAATAGTATTTGCGGGGCTACAATAATTTGTCTTTCACATTCATCGTGGTATATTGAACCAAGTTCACCTTTGGCACTAATGGGTGTGAAAGCGCCCTCTGTAAAGTTATGCCAAAGTCATAATTTACGCAACAAGTTGTGCTTTTTAATTTGAATGGGACTATCCTTTCTCTAGTTTGGATCATATGGTGAAACAATTTTTGTTGCAGAATTCTCCCTTCCCCCCCCTGTGGGTTATGAAAGGGTGGCAAAGTATTCTCATAGCACATAGGGTTGTGCAGTGTTATAAAATCTCAGCTTGTCCAAAGGAAGGAATGCTTCATAAATCTACTTACCCTATATAGAATTCCACAAAAAGTTCCATTTGATGCCATGTAGTGAGACGGCTGATTTATGGCACTCAGTTCTCAGTTTATCAAAATTTTAATATAGAAAAACCCCAATATATTTGCGATCCAATGCCTAGGTTGGATCGCAAATATATATTGGGATCAGTGAAACCGGTCAGTCTTACCTTCACTACTTAATCATATTGTGTAATTGTTTGGGCAGATTATTTCTTGTAAGTGTGCCTTAGTTTCCTAATTTGTGTGAAAATGTAGATAAGTTACTGTTTTTCATTTTATAGCTAGGTGAACTCTGCAAGGTCTTGTCAGAGTCAAACTGTTATGGACCTGAATCTCTAAGCTATTTGCACATGTAAGTTTGCCTTGCTCAAGCAAAGTTAGATTTGCACTGACAAAAACATTTACACACGAAGATTTTCTTGTGCACAATTCTCCTCATGGACTAGAAGCAAAGGGGAAATGGTAGATTCCATGCTGGAAGGCCATGTGAGTTTGTGCATAGCCACAAGCTTACAATCATGTTAAATGCCATCACCCAACGAATTCCTAGCCCAGCCCATTCCCACCCTGAAAGGCAAGACGCCGGCATTTAAACCCTGTTCGTACCAGATACAATATAATTTCGGTACAAAGCCTTATGTCTCTTTTTAATTCTCCGCCTGATTAATTTGTTTGTCTGAACTTGTTTAAATTTATAAAGAGCTTTTCAAAACTGTTTTGAAGTGATTACATTATTATTGCTTTAAACTGAATATATTTTTAAAGATTGTTGTTCTCAGTAAAGGACTAAATCCAATACAATCTTGAATCTACTGCCACAAGGTAGGAGTAAAATGTTTTTCAAGCGTTGAAAGAGATGACGCCTTTCAAAAAATACGGTGGGGCTGCACGGAAATATATTTGAACACTAGAGAAAAAGCAAATAAATGCTTTCAAAAGTTAATTTGCATTTACTATCCAGGGTGCATGATCAACTATATGTCTGTATATTTGACCCTGCACAAAAGGTTTGAGAGGAGTATGGTTTCCAGGCTTACTGTTGTCAAATCCCAAAGTCGGACTCTATTTTGAGGAACGTTACGTTAGCCTGTCTGCCTTTGTCCTAAATTCAGTTTATCATTTTTTTTTGAAGAAGTTGTGAAAGTATAATTTCATCTAAACAGTGGCATTTTTTATAACATCTGGTATCGCAAACCTGCCACAAGCTACTCCATATCCATATTTCAAGGTTTAACAGATGTGTAAGGTAAACATTTAGTTCGAGTTGACGTATTTTCATCTTGATGGTGTAGGCCTATTAAATCTTGGAATATTGAACAGTCCCCACTAGATTTTGCAATGGAGGCTCAAAGTCTGTGGTCAATCCTATATAAATTATTTTGACTACTGAAAGGGAGAGTCCCTTCGCACCAGTTTATTACAAGAGGTCCTGCCAGATTGTCGAATATTCATTCTTATGCTAAGAGTCGATCCAGTGATGAGAGTACCTCAACCCAGTGTGTTTTCCTTCCGAGGTATCATTTCTCTCCCAGCTGAAGTCTGATAACCACAGCTGATCTGCTGGGACCAGGTATGCAGTGCACTGGGCCTCACAAAACTCTAGAGGAAAGCTAGCTATTCCATGCCCTCTTGGTTTAGAGCATAGGTGTAGGTTTGGGGTTGGTAGGTAGCTAGGAAAATTCTAAATACGTTAGAACGGTCTTATTTTTGCTGCTAGTAACATGCATAAGTGCTGTTTTAATTATATTCGGTGTGGTTATTACTCGTGTGCTAAGCAATATAAATAAAACTAGTGAGAAAATGCTTTTAAATATATAGTGTATTTTCTTATTTCAGTGCTTGTGTGCTATTCTTAGAACAAAATTGGGCGGAAATATCAATTTATCTCAGAACCCTTTTATAGACTGTTGGTAACCCAGAAAGCACTAACATCAAACCAGCTGGAGTGCTCAGTAGGTTGTATGGGGCTACAAGAACCACAACGTACTCTCTCAAACGATGATGCTTTGAACTCTGTCCCGAACCAGTGGGTTGGTAATCCAAACATTGTTGACCTGGGCACTAGGTCCCAGGATATGCACCATTACCTCTGCAAACACTTGTAATTTTTTGGAAGTCATAAATCTGTATAAGTGTATAGTCCGAGAACTGTGGATGCCCTTTTGTGACTTTTTTTTTTTAATTTAAAGAATGGGACTCCTAATGAATTTTTTATATGTTGTCCATAAGTTGCACTTAATGGTTTGTACACCAATGCTATACTATTATGTCTTAACGTACCAGGTTGTGTTATACAGTCACTTCGAGAAATTATATTTAAACTACCCTTAAAAATCGCATGGTAGTTTGGTAAAACTACCTTGCCACCAAACAATATATCCTGAGTGTGGGGACGATAGGAATTCCACAGCTCTTTAATATAGCAGTGACATCTCCCTATGTGTCTGTGATAGATACTGACTATTTAATTTGTTTTCAAATGTTGATGCAATGTAATCCCACTTTGCATAGATAGTTACTGAAGAATTATCTGACCAGGTTTGGGGTTGGACAACCACCTTAGATATTTCAAAGCTGCAAGCAAATGCTAGGTGCCCATGTTTTCCCAGGTCTTTATTATGCCCATCCTGAATTTGAAACCCCTATTAGCATTGTCTTTTGTGACTAATATAATGTGTACTTTATAAGAAAGACATTTTCCTTAAGGAATGCAGGGCTGTATCCTTGTTTCTAGTATACCACATACATCAAAGATGGATGAGATCTGACTCGTTGAGCATCATGAAAGTATATGCCTAAATTAGATGGCTTGAACTACTTCCATGGAGGCTCTTAGTTTTTCATAGTCATTCCACTGCTGGTTTGTTCGATGTATGGTGAGTGTATGGTTCAGCAGTAGGAGCTCATAGATGAAATCAAGTGTATTGTCCGTGAACCAAATCTCTTACTCTTGTGATGTTGCTGCCTTCCTTCCTCCATAATATCATGGCTATACTTGGTGCCCAATTGTGCTTTAAAGAGGCTGATTTCGACCACATTGACAGCTGGTTTAAGTTTCATTTGCAAGGTTTGTGGCACGTGAGTGCTGACCTGTGACCACCTTGAATTTGGTTAGGTGTCTGCTCCATTGTTTCTATTTCCAAAGTGCTTGTCAGATGGGTCTGGGGCTATTCACGGTTGTAAGACGCCTTACTTCCTTTGTATTTTCGTATAATTTGACGATTGGAGTATGGAGGGTGTGACCAGATGTTCCTCCTTATTGGACTAAGACTTCTTGTTAATAACCATACTTTTGTGCAGGGGTAGGATGCAACATGAGCGTTTAGTTCCTTCTGCACACGTGTAACAGTAGGTGTTTTAACAGTCAGCACTTCCTAGACGTTTCAGGTAGTAAGACAATCGGAGCCTAGTGGTGGTGTCACCTGCTTGAATCCTAACAGTGTTGATGGCATATATGTTTGTTGCAACATCAAAGTTGTACATGTCTCTTATTGTTTAGGCCCTCCTTGGGATTCATATAATATTGGAGCTGGAGATGATCCAAAAAAGTTTGAGAAGGTTTTCTTTCACTATAAAAGATATTTTTTTTGAGTATTCTTTTTTTTTTTTTAACTTTTTATTGTAATTGTAATCAAGGCACAAATTGGTAGAGTAGTTCATACAGACAATCAATTCTGACATTATTTTGCAGTATGGCAGAGTGCGTAACAGTGGTACATACATAATAGTTGAGTGCAGTGTTCCTCTCATGAACTTCCCATCTCCCCATGCTTGTCCTCTTCCGACTCACTGTCCTTGTGTGTCCTTGGCGGCTCACAAATGTATCTCCTGAATTTTTTCCATGCCCCCCAAAACCTTGCTCCACTACTGAGGACAACCTCGATTAATGAATGCTGCTTTCTCGGCCACCATTGCCGTGTCTAGATCCCCACACCATGCTGTGAGTGTTGGTGACTCTCCCGCACCCCACTTTTGTGCTACAGTCCGCTTCGCTATCATGATTCCCAGTGTGGCCCACGTTTGCGCCGGGCGTGTTAGATCAGTCGTGTTCCCACACATTCAGTAAGCATCGTCTGAGCTCAGGCGTTAATGAAATTTTCACTGTCTGTGATTTAGTCCTCGTGATCTACACCCAATATTCAGTGATCCACGGACATTCCCACACTATGAAAAAACGTTCCCTCCGCCCCACATCGTCTAAACAGTACGGGTGTGGTGCTGTTCCTATTTTATGCAGGGTGTATCTCGTAAGTTCTATGAATTTATTTTAGCTGCACTAGCTTGAGTCTTGAGGGTATGCCCACCTCCCGTGGGGAGGCCGTCGCCTCCTGCCATTCGGAGTCCTCGAAGACCCCCACATCCTGAGACCACTTTTCTCTAAGTGACACATTTGGGTCAGGCAAATTATTTACTAATTTGCGGTAGGTGAGGAAAGTCGCCCGTTTCTGCATATGCTCTGTCAGTAGTCTGTCTTTCAGGGAGGTTGCCTCTGGAACCTCAGAGTTGGACGGTAAGACCGCCTGCAGCGCATGCTTTATCTGCATATATTTAAAAAGTTCAGTAGGTGCTAGCTCATACTGGGTCTGCAGACGCTCAAATGTCTTTACCTCCCCTTTATACCACACGTCACCCACAGTGGAAATACCGATATCATCCCATTTATCAAATCCTTTATAGTTTTGAAGGCCGCCCAGGCGTTTCGTGTCCCACAGAGGGGTAAGTTGGGTTATTGTTCCTTTCCAGCCCAATTTAGCATGTGCTTCATGCCATATGTGGACCGTCTGCCCAGTGGGATCGACCACTGCCTGCGCTCGCTTCTTGTTGTAGAGTGCTGACATCATGCTCTCAACCCCAAGTGCGCTCCTATCTTCCTTGAAAGCCGTATCTGTCTGTGGAGCTTGTATCCACTGGTTCACCACCTTCTGTTGGGCCTCCCAATAATATAGATGTATGCCGGGGAGTGCAATGCCGCCATCATACTACCCTCTTGTCCATTTACGCTGAGCTATGCGTGCAGGTCTCTTCCCCCATAACAGCCCGGAAACCTGAGCCGCTATTTTTATTAATAGTCCATTGGCACTGGGTACGGCGTATTCTCAAGCATATAGAGGAAACGAGGCAGAGCCATCATTTTAAAGAGCGCTGCCTTACCCTACATCAACAGAAGGGTTCCTCAGTGAGTTGCGTCTCTTTCTTAGGCGTTCCAGGGGGGGTGTTAGATTCCTTTTTATAAACTCACCCGGGTCCGGTGTGATATAAAAACCTAGATATTTAAAGGCCTCGCCAGAGATCTGCAGCGGGCAGTTTTTTGGAAGCTGTGGCGGTGGACCATGAAGCACGAATAGTATCGATTTTGACCAGTTTATTGTATACCCTGAAGCTCGCCCATAAACTTCAAATACGTTCAGGAGCTCCAGAATGGATCGCTTGGGGGAGGTCAGGTAGAGTAAAACGTCATCCGCATATAGTGAGATGCGGTCTTCCATCCATCTAAGACCTCGGATCAGTGACTCCCATCTGATCCATGCCATGCGCCAGCGGCTCCAACAGCAGAGCGAAAAGCAGCGGCGACAGTGGACAGCCCTGACACGTGCCCTGGGTCAATGGAAAGTCATGGGAGATATGACCATTAGCCGCCACGTGCGCCATTGGTTTTGTGTACAGGAGACGCACCCAAGCACAGAATTTTGGGCCGAAGCCCAGGTGTTGTAACACCGCAAACAAGAAGGGCCATACGAGCAGCTGGTTCTTGGAGATAGGGTTTGCAAGCCAACACTCCATGTGAACGCCTCAAATTTAACGCAGTACCTCTACTAAGCATGAACCCAGACTGATCTGGGTGAATCAGGGTAGTGAGGTGTGGGGTCAGTCTAATCGCAAGGAGCTTTGCTAGAATTTTGACCGTTTATTAAGGATATGGGGCGATAGGAGGCGCACTCCGGCAGCTTCCCCGGCTTCGGGATTGCCACCACCGTGGCCAGACGTTGGCCCAATGGGAGCTCGCCCATCTCACTATAAAATATTTGTCATAGGGAGCCGTTTCCAGTTCTAGCTCACTGGACAGATAAGCATGGGTTTCTGAATTGTTGAACACACTGGATTTGTTCTTTTTTGTGGCATTTTTCTATGTTGATTGATGATATAATAATCAACGTTTGCTTCAGGTTCAGACAATTTACCTTTCGTTGTTTAGGTTTTTACATATTTGGTGACATAGTGGGTGTGCAAGGCATCACTGTGGAGTGAAGGCATGTACCTGGCTGTGAGTAGGGGCTAGAGGTGATAAAAACAAGATCAGCACATTAGCTGAACTCTTAATTTTTGTTTTGCTGAAACAAGCTTTGATCGACCATTGTTCTAACTGACCAATTGAGGATCAGCCACATTGAGGAGTTCTTCGACGACTTTTGATTCTGGTTTACGATTGTTTGGCCATATTTGTTAGTTTCATACCCAGCAAGTGGGCAGAATAACCTTAAAGTTCTGCCTCAAGACTGGCTTCATTGTCAAGTAATGCTTTGTGTAATCGTCTTTAGATTTCTGTCTAAGGATTTTTCATCAACCTTTGAGTTAAGCCTTGTAATCTTTATTCCTTTTTGCCATGAGATCTGGGTCTTGTAGCAATTAATGGTTAAGATGAGTAGCAATGTTGGGCTTGTTGCTGTTGATGCCTGTGATTGAATATTTCTACTGGTATGCAACCTTAAGCAACGCAACTTTTACCACGTAATGCTGTTACAACGAATGTATTACAACGAAAACCATTACAACGCATTACACTGGGGGGCGCTCTAGGATAAGGAATAGTTTTAATTTACTCCCCAACACCTTCCCTAGTGTCCACGGGGACTGGAGTTGGAATAGTAAATTAAACTATTCACTATCCAGCACCCCAAGTGTAATGCATTGTAAAGGTTTTCGTTGTAATACTTACGTTGTAACAGCATGCGTGGTAAAAGCATGCGTTGTAACGTCATACATCCGATTCTACTATACTGTGGTCTTTTTACCTTCATGGCGAATTGAGGGCTTCCTATATAAGTCAGTACTCACATTCACCTCTATTGTCTCTTTCAATAATGTCTCTTCTAGAATAATGCGGCCTTTGGTTTGGGAATGTTGTTTCCAAAAATTTGCCGAGACTACTGTGTATGAAATGAGCCAGTGTGAAGTATTTCTGTAGTTTGTTTGTGTTGATATATTGTGGATGATTGGTGGAGCTCTCAAATAGGGAGAATTATGTGTTTACTTAATTATATACTCTCTACATTTCTAGTGGACAGCCTTGCCTCTTATGGTCAGTGAAGGTATGTGCTATTCAGTGTGGGTGGTGTGGAGATGCTTAGGGCTACAGGTTAACAAATATAGTGTGGCCAGGGTGCTGATGGAAAGGGCCTTCAAAGCTAGTGTTGGGGGTAGCTAGTCAGAAATAGTAAAACAGCCCAGCCTGAGGAAAGTGCAAAGGCAAATAAGCAAACCACAGGACTGGCTGTGATGGTGATGATGGTGAGGAGAGGTGTGCTGAGGCAGCCTTCTGATGTGTTCATTGAATGTGTAAAAGGTTTAAAATAGTAAGAGCTCGGAGACCGGTTGGTTACTTATTTCTTAAAAATAATTGTACTGTTAACTATGACGCTCTAATGTTTAGGAACATTTAGAAAGCAGGTAAAGTGCCTCGAAATTTATTCTATTCCAAGATCAGAATAATTCGGTGTATAGCTGTTAGCAGTAACAAGGAATTCCTTACCCTGTTTTCAAGTTTGTTCTGTATCACAATCCACATTGTCAAATTGAAATAGCATATCATTGCACTCTATGTAGTAAGGAGATTGGTGTTACTTGAATAAAAACATTTCTCTGAAAAAGAACATCGATCAGAGAATTAGTAATTGGCAAACTAGGGAGCGGAAAGTACATAATAACGATGCCTTGCAATGTTTGTGTACCACAGATGCCAAAACATAAACTGATTCAAAAAAATCAAGTAAGCCCTTTCTTTCTTAGATATGTGATATTGCAATAAACTGGGCAGGCGGCCTGCACCACGCCAAGAAATTTGAGGTATGTTCAAAATTATTTTACATTTAATATGTAAAACATTCTATTTTTCAACAACTTTGTTATTGCTTAATAGTAACTTCTTTTTTCCCTCCCCACCCACTCAATCTGCAGGCATCGGGATTTTGCTATGTCAACGACATAGTTATCGGCATCCTGGAGTTACTCAAGTAAGATTTGTTCTCTAAAATATTTTCCTTTGAATGATGGTTGCTGTTTTTTTTAATTGTTGACCAAATGGGGCATTTTTAACACCAGTGTGAACTATTGTATAACTGTTCAATAACAGGAGAAGCACGCATTGTATTCTCAGCATTCTGTGTTAGCATTCTTGCATACATCTGTGTCGCAGCACATATTGGTAGGGTGTGGCGCTTTGACCTTCTTTTATGCAGATTTGAATGAATCTGCAATGCAATTTCTAGACCTGTGCATATGTTTCTTCCTCTTAGTATTTTTTGAAAGCCATGATCAGTATAGCATAACGTGCTGGATCCCAGAACACATTTATTCTAATATATACATTTCTGTTTTGAAACCAAATTTAAAGAGAAGATGTGTACCTAAAGGGCAATGTTTGTGCAGGAGCCATCCTCTCTCCCTTTGAAACTCATAACTCCCACCATCCCGACTCGCCCTTCACCCTACTTCCGAACAATCCTGCCCCTCCTTCTTCACCCTTTATGGCCATATACCCACCTTCCCCCTCCATGCCTCTCCTCTTGCCCTACTATGAACACCCAGTGCCGCTCCCTCCACCTTCTCCAATTTCCCACCTTAGTCTTATATCTAACTCTCTTGGCAACATTGAACGCACTCTCGCCACTCTCTCTAGAGATCTCGCTCATCTTAGATCTGATTTCTATTCCCGCAAAAACGGAGCCCTCCCACTCGGATAAACACCACTCACACCAGACATATTAATCCCACTACCCCCAAACCTTTTAGCACAACTCCTCTACACTGCTGTGCACACATACCTCTCCGCACCGCCTGCCCCCTCTCACCTATGGAGATCCTAGACCTCTGCAAATCCTACCCTCCCTGCTCACCCACTAATATCCAGCCTCCCATTGTCTCCAGCATCCCCGTCAAATTGGGCACTAGCCGAACTCCCGCTCACCTTGCTCACCAAGGCCACCTCCCCAACTCACCTCCATCCACTCCCCAAAACTCCCCCTAAACCTCTTTACTGCATGCTTGTCAATTGTCGGTCCGCTGTTCGACATGCTATTGAAATCTCTGAAACTATTCTTAGTGAATCTATTGACATCGCATTCCTAACGGAAACCTGGCTCAGTAGCCACTCAACAAGCATCCTTGACGTCCTCGCTTACAGAACACTACAACAAAGCAGTTATGGATACCCTGGACCTCCTGGCCCCGCTGAAGCTTAAAAACCAAAGAACCATTCCTTCCAAATCATGGTTCAATTCTGAGCTTAATAATGAAAGACGCTCACTTAGACGTACGGAAAGAACGTGGAGACAACACCCTACCCCTTTGCACCTAGCTCGCCTCTGACTTGCAAGATCATCTTATAAAAAACACATCTTTAAACAAAAAGCATCCTTTTTCCAAGCCAAAAATAGACCCAGAGAACTGTTTAACATTGTTCGCAATCAAACCTCATCCACTCCTCCTATACTTCTGGCCTCGACCACTAGATGCGAAGAAATAGCCCTCTTTTTCTCTGAAAAAATTGCTAGAATAGAACAATCCTTCCTCCAGACTCCAACCCTTACCTCCATTTTGGACTTCTCCCCTAACTCACCTGCATCCCTCCCACCCCCACCCCCCTGCTCCCTCCATGATCCTACAAAACATTGATCTCCCAATCCCCTCCATTCCCTCCTCCCTCCACGATTCCGATCCCCCTAACACTCTCCTTAAAAATAACGCAGCCTGGCATAATTTCCAGCCAGTTACTGAAAGAGATGTCTTTGACATCATTGCGAAACTTAAACCCTCCTCCCACACCAAAGACCCTCTCCCCTCTAAACTTGTCCAAAATCTCAAACACATCATTACCCCTTCCTGGACCTCGATCATTAACACTTCCCTAGCCACCGGCTGTGTCCCTTCCTCCCTACAACTGGGCCAAATCACCCCCATTCTCAAAAACCCTACTGCCGACCCTAATGACCTCAACAACCTCCGTCCTATTTCCAATCTGCCCCTTCTCTCGAAAGCCCTGGAAAAATGTGTCCTCCTTCAGCTTGACAGACACATTGAACTTTTTAACTTACTTGACCCCCTCCAATCAGGCTTCAGGAAAGGTTGCAGCACTGAAACCGCCATGCTTAACATTGTAGATGACATTCACCACTCCCTCGACAATGGCGAATCTAGCCTATTTATTCTCCTCGATCTCTCCTCAGCGTTCGATACCATTAACCATTCTGTTCTACTCAAAGTCCTTGGAGAACTATTCGGCCTTAATGGTATGACTCATAATTGGTTTGTCTCATACCTGCAACACCGTGCTCAACAAATTAAAATCCAAAACTGCTTATCTAACCCCTCCCCCACTTCTCTAGGAGTTCCGCAAGGATCCATTCTCTCTCCCTCTCTCTTTAACCTCTTCATGGAACCCCTCACCCTCATTCTCAAACAATCCGGGATCAACTACCATCTTTACGCTGACGATACTCAACTCTGCCATAGGATAAAAACCCATGGTGACATCCTCCACCTCAACAACACCCTCATCAAATTCAAGCCTGGTTCCACTCGAACCACCTCAAACTTAACCCTAAACAAACTGAAATTATTCTTTTCTCCCCAAAAAACAACCAGCTCCCCATTCAAAATTGGATCACAGACCTTAATGACCTCAACTGTCCCTTGTCCCTAGCCACCTCAGTCAAATCCTTGGGCATCTCCCTTGACAACTGCCTATCTCTCAACGTACACATCAAAAACTCTGCCAAAGGACCCCTCCTTACCCTCCGTAACCTTAAGAGAATTAAGCCCTTCATCCCAATTGATGATTTTAAACTAGCAGTTCAATCTCTTGTTCTATCGCACATTGATTACGGCAATGCCAACCTCACCGGAATTCCCAAAACACACTTGGCACCTCTAAAATCAGTGCTCAACCTCGCGGCCAGACCTGTCACAGACTGCAAACGATTTGACCACATCTCTCCCGCCCTCAAAACCCCTCAAATGGCTCCCCATTGAAGGCAGATCCACTTATAAAACCGCCTGCATTACGCACAAAATCCTCCACCAAAACACTCCGACATACCTTGCTATCAAATTGACCAAAGCAGGCTGCACACGATCCCTGAGAAGCTCTGACACCCTCCTACTTATCCCCCACCTTCAGAAAAAGAATTCCACTCAGTCACGCTCCTTTTCAGGCAATGCCCCTCTTATTTGGAATGCCCTCCCACCAGACCTCCGTTGTAACCTGTCCTACCCCAGCTTCAAAAAAGAACTCAAACTTCTTCTCCTTAATAAATACCGGGGCTTCTAACTACCTCCCGAATGGCCTCGCCTTCCTCAGCATCCCCCCACCCAGCTGCTCCGCCTACGGCTAGTGAACCCCCTCCTGCACCCCTCTCCTTTCCATCCCCTTCAATCTTATCACCTTCCCTCCCCGCCTCTCCTTTACCTCCCGTTTCTTACTACACCTTATGACCTTCAGTTTTTCTTTCACATTTTTGGTCCTTCTTGCTCCTAGGTATATTTTATCGAACCTTCCCACCAAACTGAGACCTCTATATTGCATATCTTATGGTGTTTAGCAATTGTTTTTTACTTTTCATCTAGTGTAACCTTTATCCTATGTGGACTGCTTATTTTTTAATCAACTTTCTGTACTTATACACACTGTACCTGTATTTAAACACCTTTGTTACAATTGTAAAGCGCTCTGATACCTCTGGGTCCAGCCAGCGCTATATAAAACCTCTAAAATAAAATAAAAAATTAAAATATTGAAAGAAAGTAGGATTGCCTACTCTGAAGGCAAAGTATTTGTTTTCAGAAAAATCCGCCTACTCGAGACTTGGGCAAACCAACCCATCTGCAGCCTGTCAGCTCCTTTATGGGGGTAAATTAACAGTCCATTTTCTGAATTTATGGAGAATAGCAAAATTGGGTTCGCTTTTTATTGTGAATTGTTAAACAATGTACATATTGTATATATTGGTAAAAGGCTTAACTTTTAAATTCTCGTCCCAACATTCCACCGTTGAGGGCAGAGAACATACCTCCTGCACAGGATGGTGTGCTAATTTCAGTTGTTAATGTAGAAATAGGCAGTAAAAATTCTCAACAAACGGGAGAACGAAACATTCTACATCTACTGCTGATTATGAACATAATTGAACCAGTAAGAGAAAAAACAGTTTTTTAAATTCAGAATACAGAAAAACTGGAACAACTACACAAAGGATGGTGGACCCATCTCTTACTTCCCGTCTTTTCACAAGGCTAGATATGTGTCCCTTTTTATATCTCAAGTGAGTGTGCTATCAACCACCAGGTACGTCCGTGCCATCGCCACATTTCTTAGATACATTTTTGGGTCCTCACCCAGTGGTCCCACCTGCGGCCTGCTTCATCATCGGACCCACACCACCTAGTGTGAGTGGGTGGACTCTACGCGTTTGTAAGTAGAGCACTTTAAAGGGATAAAGCAAAGGATTGTGGGTGAGTTAAAATTGCCTCAAAGATCCTAAAATTACTATTTAATGGGCAAGGTCTAAAATCAGTGGGATGCCACAAGGATATAATATTCCTTGACATCAAAAGATCGCTGTTTCACCCGTATAACCGCCCAGATGGTCATTTGGCTTTCTTCAGGACCAATTCTTCTATGATGAATTGCTGCATGGCATGGTTGTTCTTCACAACCTATCTGAATGCATTTGTATAAGTCAAGCTGCAGGGTTGCAGGGATACAAGTAGGTATTCTCACGGACGAAGTTCCTTGAAAAATGACTACAGGGACTGTCCACCCCTAAAAACGTATTATTCCTAATTAGTATATGGGCCATCCAATACCATATCGAGGAAAGAGTCACAATGTGTGGTCTGTATATTTGCGTGCATGCTTTCCTAAACTTATAAAATGCATCTGAATAGGCTGTAAAGAACGTCGTCACCATGCAGATCGCGCTATCAATATTTCGTTCTTATTTCAGGTACTGCCATTTTACCATTAGTAATTTTCCCTGTAAGAGATACGGATAATTAGTTAAACCTTTTAAACAGCTTAGATGACATTGTATAGCATATCATAATTTTCTTTCAAGAAGGCACCTGCGTTATTAGTGGTACTCCCAGATATTTAGTACTCTTTATGACTCATCATTTGGTTTATTTCCCCCTAGGAGCATTATGTGCGTTATATATTTTGCTTTGTTCAGTGTGTATCCTTTTACTATCCCAACTGTAGCAGCAAATTTTAGGATAGATTATATAGCTCCCCCAAATCTTGAGCTTGTAATTCCACATCATCAGCATTTATTGTGATATTTGCACAGTGGCATGGGCCCTTGACTAGTTGTATTTCTGTAGCCCAGTTCCTTTTGAGGGTGTCCATGCAGATGGCATAGAGAAAGGAAAACGGTGGACATCCTGCCCTGTTCCTTTACTTCTTGGTATACACATGCTGAAACAGTAATGCTGATTAGCATTTTGGTGCAACGGTCCTTGTGGACAGTTTGGATCCAACAATGTTGGTCAATGTTGTTTCTACGTATTGCCTCCACCAGAAACTGGGCAGGGTGGTGTCTATAGACGTAG
The DNA here is from genome assembly GCF_964263255.1 of Lissotriton vulgaris. Taxonomy (NCBI): domain Eukaryota; kingdom Metazoa; phylum Chordata; class Amphibia; order Caudata; family Salamandridae; genus Lissotriton; species Lissotriton vulgaris. The sequence continues at coordinate 933,328,067 of NC_141695.1, forward strand.
ATGATGCCTATGAACTTGCTTACATTTTAAAGAAACCTAACCTAATTCTGCTCCAAAGTGTTTGTCACCAATTCTAGGTCAAGCAGTTTGGCTTGAAATCCGCTTCCTGGACCTTGTCCAACAACATTGTGTTGATCATGGATGTTTATAAGTCTATATCTAAGCAACTGGCTGATCAAGAGAAAGTTGCAAGAGTTTCAGACTATGGGGGGGATGTCATTCACTTTGTGGCGCTAGATAAAATCCGACTGGTCATCAGCAAATTTAAACTTGGACCGGTCTTCACCAAATAGGGCTGAAGAAATTAATAGGTATCTTGCTTCTGTTCAGAACTAGATTTCTTGCAACTTCCTTGAATTAAATGGGAATAAAACCGAGATTTTCTTGGTGGGCGGTAATCTGGAGTGGTTGCTTTATTCAGAGTGGCCAACCTCCTTAGCAAAGCTTCAAGTGTTCACATGGATGTTTAAATCCAGTGATGTCCTTCTGCACTGTTATCTTGAGAAATGCAGTGACATCCACCTATTTTTCCACCTCAGTATTGAACGATATTTTATTCCATCACAGTTTTATGCTCGAGCTGTAGCAGCCTGAATCATGACCAGGGTAGACTAATGCAGCCTACGTTTGACTGTGCTCTCAGAGTATGCAGCCCTTAAGTTTCAGATGTTTCAAAAGTTCGCGGTGAGGCTAGTCTTCAGCCTTAAAAGACAAGATGGTGTGTTACAGGCCGGAATGTCACTGCAGGAGAGTAGGGTCTGCAATCCTATGATCACCCAGATTTTTTGCTTTTGTTTCACTGGTTTACGACTTTCTCGGGCTGTGGGCCTGCCAATCAGACCCACAGCCTAGCTGTTCTCTCGCTAAATGGATGTGTGTACCTTAGGTGCATTACCCAATTGGAACTGGGCCACCTTGTCAGACCCTGTAACTCAGGGCATCGGTGTACCCAGGGCCTACCAGGGGCTGAAGCATGTATTATGCCACCCCTGGATGGCCATCTAAATCTGACACAACTGGCTGCGCGACAGCTGGGGCAACGTGGCGTACTCGCCCGTTGCTTTAGGTATAGTATCCCTATATCTAACCCTAAAATGGACACCCGAGTTCCTATCAGTCACTCCTATGGCAGGCCTTGACAATCCTGAAGGCAGGGTGCGTGGAATCGTGTGAATTGGGCTCTGGCACGAGCCGAGCCCGGTTGCAGCTTGCGGAACCAAGACCCAATGGCTGTTCCATGATAACGCGTGCCATATTGGTAACTTCGGTATCGCGTTATCAAGACATGTCTAGTAAGGTGTCATACGAATCGGGATACTGACCCCTCACCAATGCTGGCGACGGGGTTAGCATTCCGCCCTTCTAGAGGGACACGACATGTACGTAACTGTGAACCCCGGTTAAAGTTAACTGAAGCCTCAGCTCCACAAAATGGATGCTGCCACCACAGACACGAGTCTGACCTCCTGCTGCTGGGAGTCCTTCCAGCGAGGAGAGCTTGGACAAAGGGTTTCCTGTCCGGGGCGGTGCTCGCACCATCCCAGACAGGGTTTTGTGTATCCTGGGTAGGCAGGGCTTTACAGGAAGGTGACTGCGGAGTGGCACCCCGGTGCTCACTACGCATCTGCCGGCTAGAACCAGTTCCAGGGGCACACCAGCCCCTGACCTGGGGAAAGCCCGGCATGGGAGAGGGGTGTAACTACCCCCCTTCCTGGTCCCACCCCTAGGGCAGGACCTAGTCACGTACCCACCCCTTTCTTTGGGATAAAGGCAGGAGCGGGGACCCTTCCAAATCAGATCATCTTTGAATCAAGAATACTTTCTACGAAAGGACTTCAAGACTCTTCTCAAGATTTCTCCCTTGTGGCTAAGGAGTAGTCACCCTGCATCCGCAGGCACCATCTAAGAACTCTGCGGTTTGCTGCAAGTCCTTCCTCAGGAATCCGACTGCCCAGCTCGACGAGAACCGGCTTCCCTGGCACCTCTGACCTCTACCCACATCGTCAGCTCAGCTGAGATCTGTGGGTGCGACGAGACCTCGAGGGACCGGCCATCATCAAAACCTGCACGATTTCTTGAACCAGCACGACCGCCGAGGGATCCTCTGGTGAGTGCTCTGGGGTCCGAGAAGCCCCGACCCTGAGCAGCTCCAGCATCGAAGTGCAGCCTCCCAGCATCTCCACGATCTGCGTGGGGCCCTTCTGCTCTTTGCTGTTCAGCACGTTGTCTGGTTACTAGCCGCTGGCTTGTGGCCTTCCTTGACGACGCCGACAACCAACGCTGTTGGTCTGGTTGCTCCAGACCGACTTGTTCTCCCTTCTGAGAGAGGAGTACCCCGGACCCTCCTGGTCCACTCAAGACGCCATTTTAGGCCCACCACGTGGCCCTGAAATTTGCCAAGGCTTGTTGCCCCAATCCTGGGCCCAGCGACGCCGACAGCATCAACCTTCGTGGGACAGCTCGCACCTCCATCCTGGTCGCCGACAACGCCTCCTGGTCCGTGAGACTGCAGAGCCTAGCGTCGCCCACTCACCTAGTCGAGGTGACGATCATCCGGTGCCCTCCTGGCACCCTCTGACTACTGGCTAGTAGTACGAACTTGGTCCCCTCTGCTTTCAGGTGTCATCCATCTCTGATCCAGGCTTGGATCTCTACGAACTATCTACACTGGTCGCCGGCCAGCAACTCCTTCCTTCCGGCTCCTGGCTCGTCAGCGAAGACTCCCGACGTCTGTAAAGACTTGTGCAGCCGCAGCCCTTGGGGCTAGGTAACTTCGGCATTTCGGTGCCCGCATAGCCTCCTTATTTAAGGGTCCCGAGTCCCTATCGCTTCCGACGAGTTTCGTTGTGTGCTTAGTACCCTGTCCACATAAAGAGTACAGGGCTGTTGTGATTCTAATAAATACACTGTTTATTTTCATAACACTTGTGTGGTGTCCTTTCACTTGGTGTTCAAGGGGTATGTGATGGTATAACAGCTGGCTTAACACGCCCGCTAGAGTTTAGCCCGAAGACTGCTCGTATCCACGCTACTAGGATAGCTGGTCTAAGGTTGACTTACAACCTATCACCATAAGGATCGTTTGGACTGATGCATAGTGATCACTAGAATAGTGAGCACTGCATATCGGGCCAACTTCTCACAGTCCCTACATCAATTTCTAGTCAAGCAAAGTGATACTTTTAAGACGTTATATCTCATGCGTAAAGTATTTTATAGTTAGGACAAATTGCTGTTTATGCATCATCTGAAGGTTCATAAGCCAACAAGGGCTCTGTGCAGCAGCAAGCAGTTACACTTCTCCACAACCCACTTTGAGGAAGTCTAGAACAGGTGGGTGATCTTTTTTCTGGCTTAGTCCCAAAGTTTGGAATTACCTCCCAAAAATAGACCAAATCTATCACTGGGCATGCTGTTTTTAGGAAAGTACTTAAAAAAAAATATTTTCTGATAACTTATCTTTTGGCTCGCTTGAGTCCTTCATTGTTGTTGTTCCTAATGCCAAGATGTCTTTTTGGGCATTTTGCACTGAAGAAATTCTATTTCATTTAATTTGATTTCATAAGATGACCACCCAAAAACATTTTAAGCATTAGAATGCTTGGTGCTACTTCAGCACAACAGTGTCTCTAAAGTATCCCTTGGAGAGCAGACTATCATTTATTATCCTTAACTGCCAGCAGCTGCTGGCCTTTCTTTAACCTGTAGTCAAGCATGTTATCCATTTGTCTCATGCTTTTTCATAGTGCCGAACACCAGATTTAACAATAAGACATCCTTAGTATTGTCTACAATACCAAATAGCACATTAAGAGGGAACTGTGGTCACTAGTGAACAATGGCCCAGATAGCTCTGCAACATTTCACCTTTTGGTTCGAGACCTCCTGCTGGCTGAAGTGCCTTTCTGAAGACTCTTTATTCGTAGTCATTTGTTGCATATTTCTCCGTGCAATACGGAGTGCACATGAGTGACTTGCCAATCCAGGGAAAATGGTGGACTATTAAAATGTCCTACCACATAAACTTGTTGAAATTTTGATTCGATTAAAGGTCATTACATTAGAGTTCACTTTGACCCAATAGAAAAAGATGTATTACCTGAACTAACTATTCATTATTTATTTATTTATTTATTGCCATTTCAACAGCTTTATTCGACATTTGCAGTCATAAAAGCGATGTACAATAAAAACAAATGGAATTGATTATACAAAATCATGGGTGATAAAGACATACATAGATCATACAATAAAACTGCTTCGCATCCCAATAGGTAAAAGTACATGTAATAAAATTATTTACAAACTCATTAAATTACAAGATAAAAAACAATTAAAATATATACAAGTCACAGCATTAGGTAGAAATCATTTTATTTTTTTGTTTTCACACACTCTGAGAAATTAAGCGAGCTCTCAAAATCCATACCCAGCCTAAAAATGTTGCCATGGCTAATACAATTGGTAGTGATGTGTCTGTCCGCAGGATGCGTTCAGCTTGCACTACCCTCCTAGTGCCCAAGAGCCTGCAAATTGGTAACAACCAGGCCCGTCGCGGGCTGCATAGGCTTCACAAACAAAGAGGATAGGGGCCGTGGACTCGTTGCAGAATCTACACCCCGTGTACCTAGATGCAGTTTGGGCTGACCATTTAGTAGTAATCGATCTCACTAGGAGCGTTCCCACCCTGAACTGAAAGTACAAATTACGGTCCAGGGGTTTAGTAAAAGCATCCCAGTAAGGTCCCAGCTTCGGGGCGACTTCATGGTGAAAAAAACGGCTAGTAAGGGAAGTTGACCCTGGTTGTCTGGCGTTTATTTCCTGAAACCAATCACAATAATTGGTCTTCAGCACCTCTTTTGATGGGAAGAGAGAGTTTATAGGATCTACCCACAGCGAAATCAGGCCTAGATCTACTAGAAGGTTACGAACCACCCATAGCCATTTAATACGATGTAATGTGTCAGCCCTGATTATTTCTAGGAAACCTTGTGCTTAGCCTGCAAGTTCTGGTGTAATCCATAGTCTCCTCCAATACAGAAGGGGACGCAATTTAGCTGCTGCTGCAATAGATTTCTTGGCTAGATCAATTAACAACGGACTCATAGGGGTACTCTGAGGTAGTCTGGTAATATTTCTTAGGAACCTGTTTTCAAAGATGGTAAGAGCTGGAAGGTTCTCGCATCCCCAGACTTCCGAGCCATATAATGCTGAGCTAACAGCTTTAGGGTTATACATTTCTGGGGCTGGCCTAATAGGCTTAAAATGAGAGAGATTGTGCTCCTGACAGAGAACCCCTGAAATCTGCCTGCGTTTAAGAGAAGCTAGATCAATTTGGTGATCCCATTTCATACTTCCTTGAAAGTTCACCCTTACATAAGTGAACTATTTAACTGATTCTAGCGGTCCATCCTTCGTACTAAAGCCCCTCAGGTTTGCCTTACGAGCGTTGCATGCCATTAGCTTTGTCTTGGACACATTCACTCCAAGCCCCTCTGCCAGCAAAAACCCTCAAAGATTTTTAAGGCCTTCTGCAGCCCACTAGGGGTCTTGGAAAGGATCAATCTGTTGTCGGCAAACATCAGTATTGGTATTTTTTCTCAACAAGTGTGGGGGCATCAGTTGGTGTTGCACTCATACATTCAGCTATCCCGTTAATATATAACGAGAATAGCGTAGGGGCCATCACACATCCCTGCCTCACACCGCGTTCAACAGGGAACATTTCAGTGACTTCCACATGCCACCACCCCCCCCATCTTATTTGGGCATTATTATCTTCATGGAGCCTTCTAATCAAAGTCAAACGGTCCAAGGGGAGCCCAAGCTGTTTCAAAACTAGCCATAATTTCCAACGGGGTACTAGATCAAATGCCGCCTTAAGATCTACGAATGTGGCAGGGTATGCTCAGACGTGAGTCCCTTGCTCACTTTGCCATTGGATTCAAGCAAGCCGGGCTGAAGACGGCTGGAATGCCAGAAACCGGTCCTGGAAGCTTGTTTCCGGTCCAGGGAAGACATGGCTTGGTAGTTCGAGCTGGACTGTTCCCATGAGGCACAGGGTCAGACTGATTTGCATAGAGCCATGTCTGAACTGGGGTGGCAGAGTGGGCTAAAGAACGGTGATGGATTAAACCCAGATCTTTTGACTGGGTGTGAGTGTTTGATTCATTCAGATGCTCCGTCCATCACCACCCCCTTTTGTACCGCTTAAGATCTACGAAGGCGGCGTAGAGGCTACCCTTGCCTATCGTCACAATCTTCCAGTAAATTAACCTTCAGATTAGGAAGAAGTACATCATTTATCCATACTTGGGCTCAAGGGTGAACACTTTTTGCATATAGCCCCTGGCCAATCAAAAATGACCAAATCAGAAAAGCTGAACAGTTTGAATGCATCAATCGTTACAAATTCATACTATGCAATAAATGTCAAAAATAGAAAGCCGACGCGTTTCGAATCCTGTTTGCTGATTCACAGGATTCTCCTCAGGGCAGTTTAATTCTAGTCCATGGACACTTAGGTGGGGATTGTCCACGGTTGCATTTAATTCGTGGAAGAAGATGTACTTCTTCCAAATCTGAAGGTTAATCCAATGTCCATGTTTTTGTCATAATTATGAACACTCTGTGATTTAAATGTTTTCACGTATGTTTGTGTTTTATTCACTTTTTGTAAATATTCACACATTTGTAATGTATTTCACATATGGCTATATGTGAGGTTGATGGCAATCTTCTTATTCTGTGTATAAAAAGATAAGATAAATTGACATAAATCAAAGACAAAATCAATTGTCTGGATAAACAAATAAAGTTGTGTTTATCCAAAGAACATTCAGTGTTTGAATTCATCCATAGAGGCTTAGGTAAAAATCCCCTGTTTTTTCATTATATTGGCCCTACCTACCCTCTTTCCCATAGGGCCAAACCACCCTTGTTTCTTAGGATTTTTCAAGGCACACACGTCCCTCAAATCCTGCCACCTTTTAGCATCCCAGGCTTTCTTGGCCTTTACTTGCATGAGCCTATAGAGTGTTCTCGTTTTGTGAACCTTTATTGGGTCACCCCCTCTTATGGCTTTTCCAAGGGCCAGGCGTGCCTCTCGGCATTCCCCATTGTACCAGCGCCCCTCTTTCTGAGCAGATACTTTGGGCTTCTTTTCCTGCTTCACAAATATGAGGGCAAGAGATTAAAAAAGGCAGAGTGAGTGCTCACTATAACAGCTTGATCCCCTTTCTGGTGTATGCAAGCCTCAAGTTCTTTAATAGCGAGATCCAGGCTCTGTGCTATGATATCGAACATGTTTAGTGCCTCTTTTACCTGTACTCATTTAAGTCTCCTTTGATCGTTGGTGGGAACAACCTCGCCTAAATAATACCTATCAACTAAGTGCGAGTCTGACATTTGCCAATTCAGAAGCAAAGAACCGCACAGCTGGTTATGATCTCTTTCAAGCCTATCAGTGACCTTCATGTCCTCCACCAAATACCACAGGCTCAGGCTTACCAAAACCTAGTCGATTCTACTTGCATGATTATTAAAAGTATTCACTCCTTGCCTATCTGATTTAGTGCGCCCATTCAGAGCCCTCAGGCCCTGTTCCATGCAGATGTTATTTAATTGGATAGCCACATAGGTCCACTTTCTAATAGACTGCAGCTCAAGCAGCGGAATCCCCCATTTACTGTCATCCATCTCAATCCAGTGGCCATCTTCTTCAGTAAGGGGTTCAAACAATATATTAAAGTCCCCCCACTAGTATTACCTTAGAAGCGACAGGTAGCGTATCAAGGAGTTCTTCAAAAACCGCTAAAACTCTTGATCTTTTGCCCCTTGTGCCCCTGACATAGATGTTAAATAACTCTATTGATAAGTGGTCATGGGTGACTAATCTAATCGCTTGGATATTCTTGTTCTGGGTTGAAAGAACCTGGATGTTGACTTTAAGCTCTTGACAAACCCAAACCGTTAGCCCTCCAGAGGGCCTTCCCATCTCTCCGTTTCAGCTCCTATTGAGAAATTCAAATACCCTTCACAAAACAGAGGTGTTTTGGCCCAAGTCTCTTAGAAGGCACATACGTCGTATATCTTTACAAATGTATTCCATTCAGGGGGGCATAGCATTGAGTTAAGACCTGCATTATTCCAGCTCAAGATGTTACATACTATTGGTAAATTCTCAGCCATCTGTGGCGTTCCTGATTGGTATGTGCCCATATTGCTAAGAGGTTCTACAGGTACCCCACTCGGGACATTACTTACAGATAGGGTTGAATCTAAGATCTGGGGCACGGGTTGTTTCGTAGTTGGTAGGGCAGCTAATCTTATCCCCCCCCCATCAACTTCTAGTGTCTGAGCCACATTAAGAATAGGGGTCGGTAGCCCCTTCTTAGATCCCGCCCTAGGGGATGCAATGGAATCCCCTTTTTGAGCCCCGGGAAGGTCTGTGAGATTTAGGCAATCGTTAATCTCAAGGCTAGAGCAGCCCTGCAATCTGCACAGTCCCTGGCAGACCTCGGCGTTATAGCCAATAAGGGAGCGCCTAAATTGTATTCTAGAATTCTCCAGGCAACTAGTGCGGAACTCCAGTGTAAAGAGATTGTAAACTAGATATACACTCTTTATAGTAAGTTCAATACTATCAAAAGGTTTATTGTGGAGAGAGATCCTTTGTTCAGCCATGATGTCCTCCCTAATCACCGAAAGACAACCTCTCACGTGCCTAATCCAATGAATGACTTTGTTTGAATCCCCATTCTCAATGCCACCATTTGGGGTTAGTTTAGGAACATTAGCCTTATAGATTCTAGGCAGCTTGTGTGTGTTCAGCTGGTTGGCCCCAAACCTGGTCCTGAAAGCCTTGGGCCCTGTTGTGCATAAACCTTGTGCCTAAGGGGTAGATGGATACTGCTATCCAATTGTGTACCATACGATGAACTCATTTCAGCGGCAACTACAGTGGGGTTTGTGTAACTCACTGATTGGTCATTCAAGCCGTTAGGACATCTTTTATCTGGGTGTAATGTTGCATTTAAACTTGGCACTTGCAAATCTTTACTAACTGGGAGGCTTGAGTTTGACCTAGGACCCAAATAATCTTTAGATGAAGGTCCTAATGGGGGTTTCGTCTTCTTAGTGCCCTGTAAGATGGACTGCCCTTGTGGACCCGCCCCCGATGTTCGAGATCTCACCAGTGGAAGTATCTCCTCTAGTGAGCCCTTCATTTTCTGGACTTCATCTCTCAATGTGGAAACTTCGTGTGACAATTTTTCTAAAGTCTGCTCTTGCAAGCCAGCAATAGGATTTCGCTCATAAGGGAGGTTATCAGTTTGAGTTTAAGCTTGCGCCCTCCTCAAACCATTTTCCTCTACCCTATTTTGAATTTGTGCATCATCAAGTAGTTGGAATCCATTGGTACAGATAACAATTGGATCAATGTTGGCTACATGATCTACATCTGGAGAAAGATCATCTCCCCCAGAATCGATAACAGTTTGAAGAGGAGCATTTTCAACCTGGGTCTCGCTAGTTGTGATAGGTAACTGACTCTTTCTAGCTTTGCAGAACATATCTGGAATGGCTAACTGTGCTCAATTTACCTGGGTCTTTCTGGTGGGGTTTGGTGTTACTATTTACAGGTTTAAGAGGGGCTGATTCGAGGATTTCCTCACACTCTATAATCAATGTGTCTATCCGATCCATGACACAATTATTAGCAATAACCTTCTGTGCCTTTTTTGTCTTTTTCCTGATGTTAGTTTTGCCCCTCCCTCACTTCCCTCCTCGCTCTCTTACAGTGCCTTCTGCTTCCCCATTATCCTGTGTCTATCTCAGAAACAGTAAAACAACGGCTGGCTACACTAAAACAAATAGTAGCCTCTCCTAACCCAAAACCCACTCTTCACCCAGGGCCTATAGAGTCTCAAAGATACAAGCAATAGACTAGCTTGACAGAGTATAATAATAGTCCCAAAGTCCAGGGCAGAAACAAATAAAGGGCCCACAGTGTAACTTATGACAGTACCTTAATATGGACCAGCTTTGGCGCGCTTTTAAGCGCCTCCTGGCGCCGGGAATGCTGGGAGCTGTAGTTTGAGACCGTCCGCGTCACCACCAGCGGAACGGTCTCCCCCAGGAAATACTGCAGGGCTGCTTGGAGGGCTTCAAAACGCAATGCCAGGTATGATCGTTTACTGAGCTGTAGGTAGCCACCAAAAATTCAACGAGTGGGCCTCGAGGCGAGACCCCTCCAGGTTCCTCGCACTGCGAGGGTTGAGTCCAGTGCTGGCACCACACGGAATGCAGTGCTCCGGAGTGTAACTGTGGCAGATAGGCTGTGTTTTTGCTCGAGGCCCAAGCTGCAGGTCCCAGTGCAATCTGCAGGCAGTGTTCCAGCCCTACTCGTCCAATACGGGCTCTGGATGCCAAAGTCCGGGCCGCGCCCAGCACCGGAGGGTCACAGCGTGTCGGATCCTCCACCTGCTGCCTCATTCAATGGCCCAGCCCCTGTTGCTCACAGGTCAGTGGGCCCTCGCAGGGCTGCGCGTGCGGGCCTCTGCACCAGCCCACGTTGACCACCGCATCGCAGCTTTCCGCTCCCCCAGGGCGGTCCACTCTGCCCCGGCCCCGCAGCACAGCAATTTTTTTCTCACACCGTCCAGCGATGTCAGGAGGAGCTGTATCCTCTGTTTCGTTCCTGTCTGGTTTGTTCCGCAATCTCCGCACCGATATCGTTTGGTGTCCCAGTCAGCATGGATACCAGAGCCCAGGGGTCGGGACGCATGCAGCCCTCTCGCGGGGCACCTCCTAGGAGAGGTAACTTCGATCCAAGGAGAAGGACGCCAACACTGATTCAAGGGGGACCCAGAAGTGCCTGATCAAACAAGGAAGAACAAGGTCAAGAAAACTCTAGGCTTTCTCATACCGGGGTGTGGAATTGAATACAATAGCTACTTATACATGGGGCAGGTTGCTTAACAAATCTACTTGTCATGTAACACAATCTACTTGTCCCTTTTGTGCCCTGTAATGCATCGACAAGTTATGCCAGCAATCTGATTATATAAGAGCTCTGAAATAGCCTCTATGATTATGTCAGGGCTCCTTCCATTGTACGGTTTGCATACTAGCAATTACCTTCTGTTGCCACATTTCCGCAGATCTACATATTAGGGCTGAAAGTAATGGTAAGCAACAGTTCCAGGGTTTGAATGCACTTTTGAGTCTTTGCAAACCTACTAACTTGCATGTTTTAAGGTTTTTCACCAACGCTTTAACTTTTTCCCATACTGAGAAAGGTTGGAAATGTACGCCTGACAATGGCAGACAAAAAACTTCCTCCAGGGTTGGTGGAAAATTTGAGTGAAGGGAAAGCGAACTTGCAAACACTCCGATTTTCACATGAGCAAATTTACACCTGCAAATTTGCTCATGTTAAAATGCAGTTCACAAATATTTTCTGGGAGTACTATTTCTTGGCCTTCTTCTGTAAAGTCTTGTGAATTCACAAAAGCTGCATATTTGCACTTGATGCAAGGGAATGGGTGCACTTATAAGGCTTCATTTAATAATTGGGCCCCTAAGTAGGTCTGGCATTAACAGGGGTGTGAATTTATTAAAATATCTACTTGTCCATGGGGCAAGTTGCTTCATAAATCTACTTGTCCTGTAACAAAATCCACGTGTCCTTTTGGTGCCATGTGGTTCGGCGACAAATTATGGCAGCAATATCATTATGTAAGAGCTCTTATATAGCCTTTCTGATTATGCCAGGGCTCATACCATTAGTAGCTTTTGAATACTAGCTATCCCTTTATGTTGACACATTTCTGCAGATCTACATACTGGGACTGAAGGTAGTGGTAAGCAATAGTTCCAGGGTTGGAATGCCCTTTAAAGTCTGTGCAAATCTACGAAGGGTGTTTTTAAGGGTTTTCAAAAACTCCTCTCTAATCTTTTCCCATACTGAGAAATGTTGGAAATTTACTCCTGACAATGGCAGACGTAAACCTTCTTCCAGAGTTGAGAAAAAGTGGTTGATGGGAAAGGGAGCTTGCAAACACTCGGGTTTTCGCATGAGCAAATGTACACATGCATATTTGTTCAGGAAAAACTGCAGTTCACAAATATTTTCCATGAGTACATTTCTTGCCCTACTTCTATAAATTCTTATAAATTCACGAAAGCCATATAGCTGCACTTAATCCAAGGACATATACCAAAGGTGCACTTTTGAGACTTTCTTTAATAATAGGGCCCCTAATTTGGTCTGGCGTTAACCACAATCTTTTGTGTTTGTTAAAATTCTCTCTCCCTCTCTCTGTATCGGCTGGCTTCACTGTGAGTGACGGCATTAAGCTCTTTCACAAGGAGTATATTGGCACACAAAGTAGTTTTGTTCAGTGGCAGTAACTAATGTGGCAGTGTGTGCTTTTTTTAGACCAATTTATTTTGCGTTTCCCAATGTTTTTTTATAATGGTGAGGGCCATGAAGAAGGTTTACAAAAACCAGGCCAAAACAAGTCACGTATTGGCAAAACTAAAAAGCAGACTAATTTCAGACCTACTGTCTTTGCCAATGCTTGTTTATTTTTATGTTTCTCATAATCTTATTTAAACTGGTTACACTGATTTTCCAATATGAACATTTTTGCGAAATACTAGCATGCATCAACACATTTTACTAAATGATGCTGCAAAGAAACGGTACCTGAAATTTCACAGTAGTTTAGCAAAATATTTTTTTTTCCTACCTTCATTTTTTTAGGAACATTTTATATTGAAAGCAAAGAGTCATTAATCTTGCTCTCAAGCTTCTGAAAATATTTGCATCTAATCAGAGAGCATTCTGGGAAGCCTTATGCATAGCCTCATATTACTAAACTTTGAAACCGTGAGTACACATTTTTATACTGTAACCACTGTCAGTAGTGCAGTCAGAACTTACATTTTCTTAGAGTGCTCACCCTAATAATAAAGGTTTTCAATTAATGAACCATAAATACAAGTTTGAACAGCATTAGCATAGGTACACAAATAATAACTTCAGGCAGTGCTCTTCCCTGGCCGTTAATGTGCTACTGCAAACTGGCAGCCAAAGGGTTTGTGATGCAGGGAGTTGGGCCTTCTTGTCCCAAGGACAAAATACACATTAAAACTTGTTGCCCTTGACCCCAAACAATATGTCCTGGGCTTCGGGCTATAGGAATTCCACATCCATGAGTAAGGGGGTCTTCAAATTGCTACCGCTGGCATAGAGCTGTAGTGCACGAGGCGTGCACGCGCGCTAAGCAGCCATATGGCTTTATGTCTCTGTCCCTCAATGCCTCCTCTCCGCCCCCTTCCCTGCTGCAGCTTTAATCAGGCTCCTCTGCTGCTGGCATACCCCCACCCTTCTCGCCCAGTCCTTCTTGTCACGACGGCGTGCACTCACCCCTCCTTTGTCCCCTTTCCGCCGCTTTGATGTTTTCAGTGAGCCGCGCGGCCAATGCTTGTTGCAGTTTAGCCCTAACATCATCACTCTGAGGAAGAGGTGACTGTGCAACTGGATTTAGACATTATAAAGAACAGCAAATTAAGGGTGCCCCCATTCGTTACTCTGTGAAACATAAAGGCTTGCATTTTATGTGTTTATTCGTAACCAAGCAGTGCGGTTGTTTCACCAACAACCAATTGATTACCCATGACACAGGGCATTTCTCATGGGTCAGTAGGGACAACATCAGCAACTGAGCAGTGGCCTCATCTTTGAAAACTCCCACTTATCTACAGAAAGCGAAAGGGTTATATCCAAGCTTATAAACGTACTAATAGTTTGACGCTTGAAGGCTGCACGGTGCTTTGGGCAAAAGACTGGGGAGTCAAACTCACGCCAAAAACCTTCAAACAAAAGGGCTTCAAAAGAGAGCACACTCGCCATCATATGAAACTGAAGAGGCCCAGAGCAGATTAAAATGCTTATTCCTAACATACGACTGAACTTGCATATGAAGCAGCACTTATGATATGTTCTCTCAAGGAATGGCAACAAAAAAGCTTTTCCGACAAAAAGCAACGATAATGTTTGCGGTATCAAAGAATGTGTTAATAAGGACATACCCATTTGATGAATTCATCATGATGAGCCCTCAATTGCGAGAGGGGGAATGGTGGCAACTCAAACCCAAACCGCCACCATCAGCACTGCATCTCATGTTTGCGCGCCTACACATACACACACACACACACACAAACAAACGCACACGCACAACCACAAGCACACATACAACCACACACAAAACCACAAACACACACAACCACACACAAACACACACAACCACACACACACAAACACAACCACACAACCACACAACCACAACCACACAACCAAACACACACACACACAACCAAACACACACACACACCCAAACACACACACACAACCAAAAACACACACACAACCAAACACACACACAACCAAACACACACACACACAACCAAACACACACACAAACAACCAAACACACACACAACCAAACACACACACAACCAAACGCACACAACCACATACAACCACACACACACAACCACAAGCACACACACAACCACACCCAACCACAAACACAGCACCCACAACCACACACACACAACCACACACACACGCAACCACACACACACGCAACCACACACACACACACACGCAACCACACACACACGCAACCACACACACACAACCACAAGCACACACACACTACTACACCGTCAGTGCACACTTTCACCAGGCACAGACACCATCAGTTGTCAGTGCACGCTTTCACCGGGCACAAACACCACCAGCTGTCAGTGCACGCTTTCACCAGGCACAAACACACCACCAGCCATCAGTGCACGCTTTCACCAGGCACACACACCCACCATTAGCAGTCAGTGCATGCTTTCACCAGGCACACACACACCACCAGCCGTCAGTGCACGCTTTCACCAGGCATACACATACCACCAGCCGTCAGGGCACGCTTTCACGAGGCACACACACACCTCCAGCCGTCGGTGCACACTTCCACCAGGCACACACACACCACCAGCCGTCGGTGCAAACTTCCACCAGGCACACACACACACCACCAGCCGTCAGTGCAGGCTTCCACCAGGCACACACAGCACCAGCCGTCAGTGCACGCTTCCACTAGGCACACACAACACCAGCCGGCAGTGCACACTTCCACCAGGCACACACCATCAGCGCACAATTTCAAAAGGCATACATACCAGCAGCCATCAGTGCACACTTCAATTGTTAACTCATCCACAATTAACTATTGTAGTAATCGCAGTATGGCACACTTCACTTTTTAATAAGTTGTGACAATTAAACATTTAAAACATTTTAAACTTGTCCCAGTAATCACTCATGAAAGTATTTGTTCAAAAATATATTATTCTTGTATTTTTTCAAGCAGTGCATTATGAATTTGCTCGTACAGACAAACTAAGATTTGATCAATGAGAATGCAAGATTCAAGTGCAACAACGTAATTTGAGAAAAGTAATGATACAAAAAACTATTTAATTCAATCAGTCACTTGCTGAAGACTCAAAAACTGCCGTCTATCCGGGGGCCTCTTCAGTCAGTAGGTCACTCCAGTGACCCGTGCGGCACCAGACATCCGCTTTCCCCCGAGCTCCCAGGAAGGCAGCAGGTGCCCACTCGCCTTATTCTTGGTCCGTGCATGGGTCCCTCTTTGTCCGGGTGCCTCTGAGGCTTCTTGTCTGATATCTGTGGGTCTAATGGAGGCAGTGTGTTCATGTCTTTGAGCTGGTCTGTGCTTGCACATGCATTTTTCTTGTTTGCAGATTTATATAGCTCGAACTCGACCCCTAGGCATCGGAGCGATTTACATGGGCACCAGTCACAATGACACACGGAAGTCTCTAGTTTCCAGCTGCCATCCGGACTTTTCAGTCGATGATTTTCTTTACGATAAAGTCAATCGATGTTTTGTTTACCCTGGTGTTGTGAAGGCACCTGGAGAAGGCAAACTAACATGTTTGTTGATGGTTGTTAAATGCCTGACGCAAGTTAGTTGCTGAACCACAGTGATTGATTACTTTATAGGCCCCCACAAAACAACGAACACTTTACCTACCCATTGAGCCGCAGATTTGTTCGTGCACTGCTTTTTTGACTCTCCGCCTTTTAATACCGGATGTTTCGCGGTTTTCATAAATACGCAGTTATGTGCAGAAAAACCTCGGATTACATTATTTGAAGGAAAGGTGAATTTTACGACCCTTTCATGCAACTGATATCATTGAACAAATTATTATTTGTGTTGTCGGATGTTGTTCATGCACTGGTTATGCAGGATATCTCATGGCTATGTGCTGCTTGCGGTTTCTGTCACTTCTGTTTGATTTATGTCGGAAATTGTCCCGAAAATGGTTCAGGTGGCATTCTTATTTCCTGTCCTATCGACAGGATCCTTTCATGTGTGAAAATTAGACTGGGTCAACTTCTATAGCTGATTGTAATGCCTTTTATGTCGAAGGTGAGGCGAGTTTTGTGCCCTGGAATTTTGGAGAATGGACAGAAGGTGAGACTGTAAAGACATTACGTAACAGGCAAGAGATGATGTGTGAGAAATGCAGATGGACGATATTGTTGGAATGTTGGGAGTAAAAGCTTGTCTCTATCAGAGTGAGAGACTGCTGAGTAAAGTGGTATGAAGGAAAGAATGGGAGTGACTGAGACATTCCAAAAACCACTATTACTTCCATAGACCGTGGTAATGTTTCATTCACAGTTTCATATTTTCAGAATTGAAACATGACCAATTTTAATTATTCATTACAAAACATTTGTTGTTACTCATTTATTTGGTCCTATAACAAGCACTGCCATAGCCAATAGGTCTAGCTGATTTGGGTATTTGTCCATTGTAATGTGTCTAGATACAATAACATACACGGACACAAAGGCACCCTAATAGGAGTCAGCTGGCATTCTGTGTGATGCACAGGTTAGTTTTCATATTTTAAGTCACACCCTCCATTTCATAGGCTAGGTTTCTTGGAAAGGATTCCTGGGTACGATAATTGGCTACACCTCTTTTAGATACATCCCAATTTTTTTTAAATCCCATTTAAAGCACTAATTATAATCACAGTAAGGTAGCAATGGGTTTTGCTTGCAGTTACCTGAAAAGTGCATTTCCTCTGACGTGTCAATATACTTAACTTTTAGAGCCCAGAGTGATCTTTTAGCTGCCTGCCATTGTTCAACCAGTTAGGGGAAGTTAGGGAAAGGATCACGCTCTCAGTTTCTACAAACCTACAGTGATAAATTATTTTTAAGTTTAAATCTAGAGAATATTCAGAAAGTTTCCATGTCGCACATTTTAACCATGTAAAGTGCCTCGACCAACAGTCCTTGCAGATTAACAATGAGCAGAGTGGTGTGAGCAGCTTCACGTTATGTATAGCCTGTTCAACAGTTTAGACACTGTGGACCTGCTACACAAACTGCACTTTTGAGTAATTTCTCACTTTTGAGAAAGTATACTACTTTTCGATATTCACAAACTGCACTTTTGTACTTCCAGTACTCCAGATAGCCAACCCCTGGTGCTGCAACACTTTCCCATAGAAAATTTTAGCAGGTAGAGCTATAGATAGGAAGTAATGTTAGAATTTATAATAAATATAAGTTTATATATATTTGAACATTAATTTATATTTATTTATGTTTTTAATGATTTTAAATAATGTAATTTATTTTACCATTCTTTCCTATGCATTTTTATATCCTGTCCCTACATCCATTATTTTCTTAGGACTCAAGTACACCTTCTCCTCTTGCTAACAAGATTGGATGTGTGAAGCAGAAAATGGTCCAAGCAGCTTTTCAATGATGATGCACTGGGGAAACATTTACTACACTATACAAGTGCAATTTATTAGGCAAAGGAAACCTGGGTATACAATAATAGATAAAAAAAACAGTGGTTCACCAAGGATTAAATACACATTTATGTAATGTCAGCAAATTAAGTACTGCATACAAGGAACAACAAGCATTGGCATAGCCAATAGGTCTCGCCTTTGGGACCTTATAAGTGTTTAGCAATGCAACAGTTGATGTAGGTGGGGGCGTGGCTTGAGAGCCGATGGCGGAAGAAGCGTGAGCCCGCATCTCCGCGCTAGCCCGCCGATTCTCCTGACTAGGGGGCTGCTGTGGCCCCCCAAACAAACCCCCGGCGTAAGGGAACGGCTACAGCACCTGCCCTGGTGTGCTGTGGAAGCTGGCGTCCCCCCGGACAGGCTGGGAGCCCTGCTCCGACCCCGGACCCAAGACTGGTCGGATGTCTAAAATGGCGGGAGCCGGAATATGAACAGAGCGTCGGAGCGCTTGGGAAACCGGGCGAGTCAGCAGGCCGCTGCCAGGACAAGAGGACGATTACGGTGAGGCCCCCCCTCCCCCCTTGATGGCCTAGACGTACTTAATGGCGGAGCAGTAACGGCCCGTGACCGCCCCTCTTTGCGAGTGGACCCGGGAGGCGGGGTCGGCCGGCGGCTGGGCGGAGGAGCGCATGGATCGGGCCTGGTGCCGGGCCGGGGTTTTGCATCCCGCTGGGGGCGGAAACCCGAGTGGCGGCCAGACTGCGGACTGGAGCTGAGTGCTCTGGGGGTGCGGGAGCAGCACGAAGGATAGTGGGTGCCTCTTCCCCCCCCCCCCTCCATTGTTGAGCTCCTCGCCACTCCATCTTTGGCGACTGACTGCTGGGGGGTGGCGGATGGAGGAGCGGCCGGCCCGGGCACTAGGGAGATGCGCCTGGGGCCGGGAGGGCGCCGCAGTTCCTCTGGGCACGGGCGGCGGGAGATCTGCCCTGCGACCTGTGCGGAGGAGGCTGCGCTGCAAAAGTTGGAGCGCTGTGCACCCCCGGGCATATTGAGACACTGGGGCTCCATTACTGAGGGTGCCTGGCGCCTGGCCTGCCGTGTGTTAGGCGGACCTTAAACAGAAGACTCTGCGCTGAAGACAAGCTCTCCCTCCCGCCTTGATGGGCTTGCGTCGTGGGCTGACTGCCTCTTGCTCTGCGGCGAGTGGCTTCGGTGGGGGGCTGTTGTGCGTGACTGAGTGGCGCTGAAAGAGAGCAGAGAGGATTGCGCATAATGAGACCGTTGGTGATCTTACAGCCGCTGGCATACCCGGGTGGCATTGACTCGCTGGGGTGGCCCTACAGGGCCAAACCCTGCCTGATCTTGGAGACCCTCTGCCGCAGGAGCTGAGTGTGTAGCGGTGGTGCTTGGCACTCCCTTGTCCCCTTTGAGGAGGGAGTTTGCATCCCGGACTGGCCCGGGCCGGCGACCCTTGAGCATGGGGAAACCCCGGGCAAGGCAAGGGGGGACCCCCTTGTACGGCGCGGAGCCGGATGGAGAGCGGGGACCGCGGGACCCGGATGCTGACCCTCCTGGATTACTCCCGCAGCATCAGGTGGACCAGATTCTACAGGCCTTAACTGACACTAGAACGGCCCTCCAGCAGGACATTGCACAGGTGGCGACGGGCCTGGGGCTCCTGAGGGCTGATCATGCTAAATTGTCGGACAGGGTGTGACAAACTGAACTCACCCTGAAGGACGTGGGGCCTGCACAGCATAAGTTGGATGCTCAGATGGTAGATGTCCTGGCCCGGTTGTAGACCTTAGAGAAGAGAGTGGACGATGCGGAGGGCTGCAATAGGAGGAATAACGTCCGAGTGGTGGGCTTGCCAGAACGGATTGAGGGGACGGACATGGTGGCATACCTGGAGCGCTGGTTCCGGGAGGTGGTTGCGCCGGAAGGCCTGTCACAGTTCTACACGCTGGAAAGAGCGCATAGGGTGCCGGCGTGCCCGCCGGTCCCGGGACGCCCACCTCGACCGGTGGTGGCGCGTCTTCTCCACTACAGAGACGGGGACCTGCTCTTTCAGAGAGCCAGGACATCTGGCCCCTACTCCGTGGACAAGAGCAAAGTCATGCGGTTTCCGGGTTACACGCTCGAAGTGCAGCGAGCAAGGGCCTCCTTTTTGGTGGTCAAAAGGGAACTACGAAACGAGGGCTTGAAATGTTCCCTGCTCAGCTGCGGATAGCCCTGGACGGCAAAACACACTTTTGTAGCCTCCGGAGGAAGCCTGGTCCTGGTTGGAGGAGTAGAAGGCTGGCAAGGGCCAGGCTGGGTTGCCCTTGAGGCGGTCGGCGTTGGAGCAACGAATTTGTAGATCCCGCCCTACCCGGAGAAGACGCTCGAGGCTTGGGGGCCCTTCACTGTCCCAGACTGAAACGGAGCGGCTGGCGGCACTGCAGGCGGTGGCGGTAATCGCTGGAGCGGAGGCGTCCTCCGCGAAGCTGGCTGCGATATCTGGAGAGGAGTCTGATGAGACTGAAATGGAACTGTAGGAGGCTGGCAGGTCCTCTCTAAGGTGACACCGGGCACAGCAGACGACATGGTGGACGCTCCTTGAAGGTGGGGTGGTTCCAAGACTCTGGACCTGTTGTGGTGGTAGCTACTGATTCGGCCTTCCTGGGGTGTTGAGGGGGGGCGGTTGGGGACTGGGTTGCCCGGGGGTCTGGGGGGAGAAACCTGATCGCCAGTAGAACTGTTAATCATTATTAGGGGAGCGGTGCTGCTCTCGCCGCTGGGGGCTCGGCTGATTACACGGGGCTGGGGCTAGAGGGCCTGGTTAATTGTTGTTGCTCGTTCGGCTCTAACCCACGCCCGCCGGATGGTCCATAGTTATTACGCCTTGATAGTTTGTGGGGGTGTTTGTTGGGATAAGTTTGGATGGGATTCACTCTGTTAGTGCCTGTTCTGGGGAGGGAGGGATGCGTTTTGGGGGGTATCTGGAGGAGGTGGGGAGATTTAGTTTGGGAGTAGCACCCACCGGCGTGTCTTGGCGTGATCAGTGGTTCATTGTTCTTTTAAATATTGACTATGGGGACATTACCTGATGTTACGTGTATGACTTGGAATGTGAGGGGCTTGCATACTATGCAACGGCGGCATAAGGTCCACTCATACTTGGTATGCAGAGGTGCGCAGATAGTATTCCTGCAAGAGAAGCACCTGACTAGGGCCGAAGGGATGGCGCTGCAGCGTAGATGGCGTGGGCAACTCTATTATACTACCTGTTTAGCCTTTGCGAGGGGAGCGCTGATCTGGATTAGGGCCGGGTTTCCTTTCCAAATGACTGAGCAAGCTGTTGATCCTGAGGGCCGTTACGTGGTGGTTGCGGGATGCCTTCATGGGCGGGACGTGACTGTGCAGTATTTATGCCCCCAATATTGAGCAGGCGACCTTTTTCACTGGCGTGTCTGCTAAATTGGCAGTTTATTTCACGATCGCGGTCATAATGGGGGGAGATTTCAACTCCATAGCAGATGTGGCCAGGGATAGATCTCGCCCCCCGCTGCCTGGCGCCCCCATTCATAGACTTTCAAAGGTCCGGGCCCAGTGGCAGGATAGTTGGGGACTAATAGATATATGGAGGACGCAACATCCAGATGAACGTGAATATTCCTACTTCTCGGCATTGCACGAGTTATGTGCTGCTTAATGCGGTACTGTGTAGCTCCGGCCTGGCTACCATGGTAAAATGAAGTGAATACTTGGCGCACACTATATCCGATCATAATCCGCTATTGATCAGTTTCTGCTGGGCCCACGAGCGTCCGGCCGTACCGGCCTGCCGACTGCGTCCGGAGATGCTGGAGGACCCGGTCTTCCGTGCTGAGCTGGAAACGGGAATAGAACGTTATTTTGCCGACAATGAGGGTACAGCCAGACAACTGCCCTGGAATGGGATGCCTAAAAGGTAGTTATCCATGGCTTGTGTATTACCAAATGGGTGGGCGTACGGAAGTTCCTGTTCCAGGAAATCAACGCCGTGGAACAGACACTCAGGGAAGCGGAGAGGGCGCACTCGACTGGCCCTGAGGCCCGGGATTCGGTGTTGCAGGCAAAGGAGGCCGTAGCGGTAGTCCTAGCGCGCTTAATGTGTTTTGATCATAGGGCTTACCTAGCTAGGGCGCATGCCGAGAGGGATAAGGTGGGTACCTTATTGGCTTGGTTGGCCAACCCCATTCCCCGCGGCGCCCCCTTCCTGGCGCTGAATTCCCCGACTGGTCAAGCAGAATATACTCAGCATCAGATTAATACCCACTATCTCGATTTTTATGCAGATCTGTATGACAGCAAGCTACAGACTGGTGGGGTAGACGTCCAAACTTTTCTGGAGGACTTGGAGCTTCCTACATTGGAGGCAGAACAGGCTGATTCCCTTGGCCGTGACATTACCCTACCAGAAATTAGAAGTGCTATCAAGCATATGGCGCAAAACAAGACTCCGGGAATTGATGGCCTGCCCATAGAGTTTTATGCGACATATGCGGAGCTTCTTGCCCCTAGATTGTTGGCGGTCTTTAGAGAAGCGAGAGAACTAGGGAGGTTGCCGGCCTCGACTAGGTAGGCTCATCATTCCCCTAGTGAAACCGGGAAAGGCTTCCACAGACCCTGCTGCGTATCGACCCCTGTCTATGCTCACCACGGATTACAAGATTCTGAGTCGCGTGTTGGCTACCCGACTCCTTCCGCACATGGTGTGCCTGGTCCATCTTGATCAGGCGGGCTTTATCCCTATCCGTAATACGGGGGCAGTGTACGCAGACTGATACCAATATTGGGGGAAGACCACGGTGGGGACCCAGTGGCGGCAATCTTATCTGTGGATATTGCGAAAGCGTTTGACAGTTTGGAATGGCCCTATTTATTCTTCTTTATGAGAGCTTTCGGGCTTGGAGAAGGTTATGTTCGTTGGACTGAAATATTGTACTCCTCAGCATGCGCGAGAGTGAAGATGGGGACGGTTGTTTCCTCCTCCTACCCGGTGGGCTGAGGCACTCGACAGGGGTGCCTGCTTTCCCCGCTGTTTGCACTGGCCATAGAGCCACTGGCTGTTAGGGCTAGATTGGGGAGGGAATTCCACGGCTTACAACTCCGAGGTCAGACGCATTTCATATCGTTATATGCAGGTGATCTCCTATTGTTTTTAAAAGATGCAGGCACCGGATTGGAGGGGGCTTGGAACACTGCTCCACAACTTTGGGGAAATCTGTGGACTTAGAGTCAACTGGGCGACGACTTCTGTTTTCCGGGTTAATCCTGAGTGTGGCCCGGCTGATGTGGCACGGGGCATCGTGTGGGAGCCTCGCTGCCTTCCTTATTTAGGGATGCAAATTTATCATACCCAGGAAGATTTACTGGATGGCATTATTTGTCGGGCGATGCGAGGCCTCAAGACTAGCATGCAGTTCTGGGGGACGCTGCCATTGTCAGTGGTATGCCGGGTGGCCTTGTTAAAAATGGTAGCACTCCCTAGGCTACTTTATTATTTTAGAACATTGCCGGTGTGGATACCCGCCTTTTTGTTTAGACAGCTCAGGTCCATGGTGGGCAGCTTCATCTGGGGAAGTGGCAGACGGAGAGTGGCACTTAACACACTAACGCGCTCGAGAGAGGAGAGGGGTCTCGCGGTCCCTGACTTCGAACTATACCATCTGGCCGCACAGTTCCAGGTCCTTACTCAAGCAGTGGCGATGGAATTCAGGGGCCCGGAAAGGGACCATGATCCGGAGGTACTCCGGCATGTGCTGTTGTTTATTATATTCCAGCAGAAATTGCACGTAAATTCACTATCCACAGAGGAACCCATGTTATTGCTCTGCTGGAAGCGTTATTTCAGTAGGATCAAAGTGCGGAGCCCCTATGCCCCGGAAATACCGTTTGTAATGTGTACAGCCCTGCCACACGGAGGGGACTGGCTGGCCCTTGCGGAGTGGCAATCCCTCGGACTACAGGTAGTGGGCGACTTGTATGAGGCTGGTACATTGCTGCCCTATAGCGAGCTGCAAGAGAGATTCGGGCTCCCACGGGGTCACTATTTACTCCATTCAGCCCGACAGCTGTGGTGCGAAAGTACTGGGGGGAGGGCCTTTCAGAGCCACCGGTAAGCACGACGTGCCAATATGTGGCGATGGCAGCTGGTACTTACAAAGCAGTCACTTGTTTATATAAGCGCATGTTGGGGGAGGGGTTGCAGCTGCGAGACAACTGGACGACAGACATGGGTAGGGATATACCGGACCCGGCTTGGTCACAGATCGTTAAGAGGGCTTGGAAGAGTACCAGAAATGCCAGATTTCAACTGGTCCATTATTTCATACTGCATAGGGCCTACCTCACCCCGGCAAGGATCAACCAATATTTTCACGTGGATACAGAGCAGTGCCCTCGTTGTAGGCTTGCGGGTGCGTACCTGCTACATATGTTGTGGGACTGCCCGCACCTGGGCACATACTGGGAGGATGTGGTGGAACTATTGAGCAGGGTCACGGAACAGCAGATTGCACTGGACAAGGGTACTTGTTTATTGCACTGGTTCCCCCATGCGGCTAGGACCAAAATAACGAGTACTTTTCAAGATCTGGGGCTGGTGTTAGCCAAAAGGGAAATCACAATCAATTGGAAGGCTGCTGGGGGGCCTAGCTACGCCAGATGGAAGGCCGCAATGCTTACATGGGCGGGGAGTGAGTGTGTGATTCGCCTACAACAGGCACAGAGGTTCCACAATGAGAAGGCGTTGGAAGCCGCCCGGGCGTGGGAAGCCCTAGTTATGGAATTGAAGGCCGCTAATGCGGACTCTGGGTCAGATCTGAGTGTGCACTCAGGAAGTGAGATATCGCAGGCGCTTACGATTCTATGAGAAATGTAAGATGTGAGTGTGCCCCTTTCCCTTATATAGTCATGATCTCCCAAATAATTGGTACTACACAGTCCAGTACCTAGAAATGGTTTCTGAAATGAATCAAGATATAGTAGGCACAGTCCAGTACCTAGAAATGGTTTCTGAAATGAATCAAGATATAGTAGGCACTCCGGTGAGAGGGGGGGGGGGGTATGGGGGTGAATAGTTGCATTATTATTGTATAATTCCTTAGCAAACATGCCGCTAATTTATAATGGGTTGTATTATTTTGCATTGGGAAGAAGTTGTGATTGTCCGACTGTGATTGGATAATTGTTATTATTTACCCTGACCTCGGCCATTGACTGTATTATTGCAAGCCCTGTGGCCCTCTTGCCATTTGTAACGACCGGATTCTCGAACCAGATGGGATCAGCTCCTAGGAGCCCCTCCAACCCAGTCGGAACGTACTCACCTCCCTCCTTAGAACGTATTTACAATGGGTATGGATATATGTATGTACATCTCGTACCTAAGGATGGGGAAAATAGCAATACACATGCATAGGTCTTCTACAATATCATATTCATATCCTATTCATACCAACTAGTCTCACGGCCACCTAGGCCCAGACTAATCTACCCTGGGGCAGGTCTGATTATATACTCTCACACACACACACTGATCACCTTCAGTGCTCACTCGACACGCAATCCGGCGTGCCATACACACTGATCTCCCTCAGTGTTCACCCGACATGCAATCCGGCATGCCATTCACACTGGGCTGCAGTCCCAGTGCTCTCTCTCTTTATCCGGTCCACAATCCGGCAGACCTAGGCACTGGTCTCCCTCCCAGTGCTCGCTTACTTACAACCCGATCCACAATCCGGCGGATCTATGCACCAGTCTCCCACCTGGTGTTCTCATTAACGCCACTTACCAATGACGATCACTCTCCTATGAATACCTTTGGAAGAAATCGCTCATTTGCTACTCGGGATGATACTGCAATAATATGAATTAGCACGGCTTTCCAAATTGAATTATGTACCTTCTGTTCTCGGCATCAAATGGTCCCTCTCTCCCTCATTATTCAGTCACCTCTTACCTGACCGGGATTTACATCCGTTCATGAAAACAATGTCTGACTAGAAGACCAGGTTACCCTAATTGAACAAGAATACAAGGCACATGTCGATTCACTAAGAACTGGGGTATTTTATTATAATGATTATAAGCACAGCACTATACTATAACATATATATATATATATATATATATATGTATATATATATATATATATATATATATATGTATATGTATATATACTGCAAAGAATAGTAAAAGGTTAGAATAAGCAAACTATGGGAGGTGGGGCGGATGTCACCTTATTAACGTGAAGTCGGGGTTCGGCAGTCATCTAGGTTCCCTTCTCGTCTGTGTCTTGGCTCGTCTCGGAATCACACCTCAGCAGTCACGAGTACACGTCTGCACCGCTATGCTCTATCTCCTCTGCTTCCTTCCAAGTCACTGGAACCTTTCTCTTTATTAGCTGCTGTCTCTCTCTGTCTCTGATTGCTCTGCGCTACTTCTCCTTCTCCTTCAATCTTTCTCAGAGAGTATCAGCTTCATGATCTTTCTCGGACTTCAAAATGGCGACTGTCTGCCTGGAAATAATTAATGGCATTGATGCTAACAGCTAGCTGCCGCCTACAGACTGACTGACTCACAGCCTAACACTTTCGCTAATATGGAAGCTTGTCCTTTCATGGAAAGTTACGGCCAGTAACCTGCCGCCCACCAAATTCTTGTACCTCCCCGTACCAAGGACACGTTCCCAGCTGGCCAGCCTGATGTTGTGTCTTCGGAGTGGAGAAAAATACAGTCTTTCGATAAGGGCCAGCCTGAGCCGGTTCTCTCCAAGCGAACAACACTTCGAAACTAAAACATTACACTTGACCTAGAAGCCTCTCAAGCTGCCGGGCAGAAAGCAAGATGGAGTCTCTCCCGTTTGAGGCCTACAAGGCCCGAAATGAGCATAACTCCATAGAAGGTATACTATCACTCTTGCAAAAGGACGGATTATCACTAATACTAATTAATCTATCCCCTAACTTAAGTTTATAAGCCCTGATCTAAGGAAAAGGGTACGAAAATGCACTACTGTGCCTTATGAATAGGCCCTGTTTATAGTTCTAATCCCTGCACCAGGAGGGTAATAGGCTGGAGTCACCTTCAATCATTCTCCCTCCAAGTAGGCCGAAAAAGTCGGTCAGAACACCATTTCAGTAGTGCTTGTTTGATAATACTCAACTACTGAATGTGTTGATGATGGTTGAAAATTAATAAACAGATTTTTTTAAAGACAGTTGATGTAGGTGCACCAAGGATATTGTGCTGGATAACAAAACAGTTGTAAGGTCCCAAAGGCTAGACCTATTGGCTATGCCAATGCTTGGTCTAGATTGGTAAACATGTCTGCAATCTATATGATTTGATTTGAGCTCTTTTCTTTCTTGGCAGGTATCACCCGCGCGTTCTCTACATTGATATCGATATACACCATGGAGATGGCGTGCAGGAGGCTTTCTATCTCACAGATCGGGTTATGACTGTCTCCTTTCACAAATATGGCAACTATTTCTTCCCTGGCACAGGTAATTATTATTTAGTTTTTTTTAAATACAGGTAAATTCTTTTTTGCATCTGCTTTGGTAATGTTAAGTCAGTATGAGACTTGGGGCCTGATTTAGATCTCGGCGGATTGCTTACTCTGTCACAGAGTTGACGAATATCCTGTCCAACGATTTATAAATCCCATAGATTATATAATGGTATTTATATTTTAGTGGACAGGATATCGGTCCCTGTTGTGACATAGTAACCTGTCTGCCGAGATCTAAAATAGGCCCTCGGTCTAATCTCTTACACTGGGACATTGTGGTGCATTTTTTCTAAAAGTAAAGTAGTGATAACTTGTTAGTCTAGCGCAAGCATTAGCTTGGTGGTTATGGATCTATATTTGAGCTGTGTTTAAAATGGACGTTTTCAGTTGTGTTTTGGATTTCATTCCTGATTAAAAGATTTTGCCTAACCTGTTTTAAATTTGCGAGGTTGTAAGTAGTCAATAAATAAACATATCTCATAACCAAAGTATCGATTTCTTCTTTTTTTTTGGTGTGGAATGCGCTTAATTTTATTTCTAGGTATACTTTTCCATTAAGTTCATTTTCTTCCCGTTCACATGCCTTGATAGCGTCACTCATTTCTTTTGAGTATTGCCATGTTTTGGGGAGGCCCACACATTAACAAAGCTCATTCCTTCTATTCCCGCCATCTTATTTAGGCTGCCTGTGACTGTGATGAGGTGTAAAATGTGAAAGGGGTGGAGCAAAGATGATGCAGGTGGCTATTGTATTCCATACTATTGCTGCTATTCTGATCAAAGGCTTTACAGGTCCAACGTGTTTGAATTTATTTGTTAAATCTTTTCTGAGTTTATAAAGCTGAATAATGCTTACCGTGTTCTTTCTTGGTCCAGGTGATATGTATGAAGTTGGAGCTGAGAGTGGAAGGTACTACTGTCTGAATGTTCCCCTAAGAGATGGCATTGATGATCAGAGTAAGTTGATCCATCCTTTGAAATTGCCTTTGTCTGACGTCATCCAGTTATCTGTTTTGTACAACTTGTAATCTTGATTCCTTTCTCCTAGGTTACCGGCATCTGTTTCAGCCGGTCATTAAGCAGGTGGTTGATTTCTACCAGCCAACGTGTATAGTGCTCCAGGTACTAGTGCAGAAGAGGATACAGTGAAAAGATCACTGTAATGCATGATTTTATTTACTTATGTGTGTTTTTATAGAGTTGACCAAGTCATGTTGATGTCTGAGCTCTCCACAGGAAAAAATAAGGCAAGAGGTATGCAGCATAAAAACCTCAAAGCGGAGATATTGTTGCATATTTACATAGTGTGCATTTTAACAAAATATTATTGGCTCAAATAACCATGAGATTACAACTTTTGTTTATTGGAGATCGCCTATGCTAATTACATTCTACGTTTACAATGAATACATTTAGTTTGTTATTCTACCTCCGGAAGTGACTCCTATCAAGTAACACATAATCTTTACTTTTTGTTTATAACCTGAGCTATACAGTCTCAGAAAAGCTTATTTTCGCAATTTATGCTCATTTGAAATGGTATAGTGTTACGGTGGATGGTACACATTCATGGAGAGAAAGTTCATGATTTTGCGTCATCCGTAGATCTTTCAGCACCTACGTAGAGGAAAGATTATGTCTGACGTTTTGTCATTTCGTCTATGTGCTTTTCAGGGAACTACTATAATTGAGATCGTTTTTCTTTGAAAACGAATCGAAGTAAGAGTCAGGTTTTCAATACTTTGAATTAGTATGGAAATGTTGGTCAAAAGCATTTATTAAAAAAGTAATCATTAAAAGATGCATTTATTTCAGAAGCTACTTTCCCATACCTTTCTGGTACATATTTCACAAAAAACTCTACAAATCTTGATACCCAACTCCAGTATTTTACTTGTTTTTAATCTTGGCACAAGTCCTAACCTCATTAGAAATATGTTCCTAAACCAAACCACTATAGAAATCATTACCCTAACTCACACCTGGACTCTTACCGCAACCCTGTCCCTAACCTTTACTGTGTCTTTAACATCGACCCCCACCCCATCTGTAAAGCCCTAATATTTACTTGTCCTTGCCTTAATAGCCGAATTGGTATCTCATGCGCTCTTCAGATTAGATTTCTTTAGTCGAGCGTTTTCTTTAAATGGGTCTTCTCTGAAATGTACTCAAATTAAATGACAGGTTATCATGTCTGTCTTAGTGATCTGAAAAAATATATAGGGCGTCTTCATCAGTGCAGTACTCTTTTCCTGCGCTTTGGTAGTCCTTCGTTCTGTTGTTGACTACTTATTTAGTGTTTAAGGTAGGAGTACAAAACAAATGAATGTGCATTTATCTGAGTATAATTATATGAACTGTAGTTAATTGGCACCAAATAAAAAGGAATTACCGATTGCTTTTTTGTTATTGTTGTAGCCTGTGGAAAACAGATGACACGGTTTTCCACATTGGGGAAACTGAGTTTAAAGTTTCATAAAGAATGAAAGGCTCAGATCACCTCGCAAGTATTGGAGCCTGTATCCTGAAGGTTAATCACATGGCATCCATCTCGTGAGCCAGTTTAGCCACCTCTGTGAATGCAGAAAAAAGGAGGTGAAGATATCCAAAGCAAATTAGATAAATGACACTGCATCCAGATGGATGTCCCTTACCTCACCAACTATTCCACAATCACCTCTTAACTAAATTAACATAGTTTCCATATTAGTTCAGAAAATTGTATCAGGTTTTTCTGCATTCAACTAGCCTGCACGGTGCCTGAGGAGGCATCAAGACACATCGGGCAGCAGTGTAAGGTAATCTGCTAGCTTTGGTTAATAAAGGAAGGACAGCCTTAGTGTACCTTCTGGATTTATCAGCAGCATATGGCCTGGTGGAGAGTCCCACCCATATACACAAGGAGCATGAACATCTGTCAATTCTTTCTTTTGGTCTGCTGGGATAGAGCCTGCTATGTAAAGCTGGATACTTTTTTTTTTACCGCAGACATTGATGTAAGATTCAAGTGCCCACATCGAAGTCTTCATGTGTGATCGCTTTGTCCAGTTCAATCCTGCCAAGACTGAGATTATTCTGGTTACAGGGGATTCAAGTGATTGTCTCAATTGTCAGTAGCGAAACTTTTCTTAAGTAAATCTGTGATGAGGATTGCAAAAGTAAAATATCTTTGGATCCTTATGGATGAGGAGTTGTCATTAGCATGAGTTGCCAGCAACATGGTAAACCGTTTTTGGCAGTTGCGGCTCTTAAATTAAAAAATATGTTTCCTTTTTAGCAGATGAAAAACAGAGGGCCCGACTTAGTAACATTTGTTCATTGAGTAGTGCTTGATAATTGAGTGTTGTAACGACTGCTAGCACTTCTATCTATTGCATTTGTGGCTACTTTGTTCAATGTTTCTTTTTCAAACAGTGTGGTGCTGATTCGCTTGGCTGTGACCGACTGGGCTGCTTTAATCTCAGCATCCGTGGGCATGGGTACGTTCTGATTCTTTTTGTTTGAAGAAGATAGATTTTGATTAGTCTCTCATGCCAAATCCTGTAACCTGTGATTATCAGTGTAATGTGATGTAAATTATTTATCCAGTATTGTGTCCTTTATAGAGTCACCTTGTGTAATATCTGTAGGGTCAGAATGTGTGTGTTAGTAAAATAGATCAAAATGGCACATTTTTATGCTTGCTCCCCTTTTCATCCATGACAACGCGGTCAAAACACCGTACTGCCATTACCACGCGTCTTTTACAACTCAAGTCATTACCACGACTTGCGCTGGAGGGCGCTCTAGGCTAAGGAATAGTAGATTTACTATTCCAACACCTTCCCTACTGTACGTAGGATGGTATTGGAATAGTAAATCTAACTATTCCTAAGTCCAGCACCCTACAGCGCAAGTCGTGGTAATGATTTGCATTGTAAAACCTGCGTTGCGATGTACAACGATCTAAAAGATCGCGTTGTAACATCATACAACCGTGGGGGGGTAGTAATAAGAAATTCAGTTTTCATGGAATTAAGAAACAGATGATTATGGGTTAGCCATTGTTGAGTTTTTTGAAGCGCTACATTAAGAGTTTTAATGTCATCTTGAGAAGAGATCTTCAAATACAGTTGTCATCCACGTACATGTGGTACTGAATGTTTGAGTTGTTCAGAATGGCAGTTGGAGGTTCCATGCATAGAAAGTGCAGAACCTTGAGGCACCCCAATAGAGACTGAGGTGCTGGCAGCCAAAGATTGGTTGACTTTGATTCTTTGTGTTCGGTTATGCAGGAAAGAGGAGAAGCAATTTAGGACAGGGCCAGATAATCCCATCCTATATTGAAGAAGGTTAATCAAGTTATCATGTTTGATAGTGACAAAAGCAGAGGACAAGTCCAGAAGAATTAGAAGACAGGGCGTATCTTGGTCAAGAGCTCTCACAGCATCATCAACAATGTGAGTTAGAGCTGTTTCTGTGCTATGACGTGATCTAAAGCCTGATTGATGTTGGTCTAGGGGCTGAAATTTCTCGATGTGGTCGCAGAGCTGTATGTGAACGCATTTCTTGAGCAGTTTTGCTAAAGACGTGATGCTGGTGATTGGCCGGAAGTTATTGGGATCTGTTAGGTCTGCATTGGTCTTCTTTGGGATGGGTGTGACTTGCCCGATTTTAAGACAATCTGGAATCCTCCTCTGTAAGAGAGATTGTTGGATGATCCTAGACCAGAGAGGCTGAACGGCCACGTTGAGGTCTTTGAGCAACTTGGCGGGGAGTGGGTCCTTGAACCATAACCCGCTTCTATCAGCATGGGTTTTACTCCGTTATCTGCAAAATGTGATCCCTCTGCAACTTATACATTACATTCGAGCAGCCTTACTACCATGCTGCAAAACTGGCCTCTACTATTGAAGAATATAATTCCAATGATTGAGGCTTTTGTATCCATGGACAAGCCAGTACAAGAAATGATAGGAAATGTATTTAGTACTGATGAATAGAATGAAACTATTTGTCGCTGGTATCCTTCATCCTACAGTTGCTGCTAATACTGCTATTTATTGGTTTGGCATGGACAGTTCCCCTGTCCAAAAATTATTTACTTAAGTTAAGTGGGCTGAAAGCCTTCTGCCCTTGCTTATGGGAAGATAAATAGCACAAATGTGGGCCAACTATAAAAGCGTAATATTGGAAAAGAAAAAAGATTGAGCCACTAGTGAATTATGTAGTTGGTGACTCTAATCCTTTCAGTGGTTTCTAGTTGTTAGTGTTGTTGAAATATTCTTAGGCCTTGGGCATAGGGGTTAGTTGGAAGTCAATTCTTTATTCACCTATACACCTTAATGGAGACTTTTCCATATTTCATCATTCAAGTTTTCAATGGCCATCCAACTTTTTATGGTATTACACCAGTAGAATACAAATGATGCCCCCTGGACTTTATTCCGTTCCATATTATGTCTGCAAAACTAATCGCTGTTTATGCGCTGCTATTCTAATTATCACTATCAGGCTATCTTCCCTGATGCAGAGAATTCCTTTTTCATGAGAAGGACCTTTAATCTATATCAATATTTAAGAAAGGCTGTCAACTAATTATAGACTGATATCATTAACTGACTCTACTTCAAAAGTCTTTGGAGGTGTAAGATTGTCCAGTTTTCCATTATCCCAAGTGTACAAGCTGGCTTTTCGGAATAGTCAATTAGGAACTAACTATTGCTCTTTTTGGTAATTATTGATAAATGGTAGATGCATACCTATCACACAAAGGATAGGTTATTGTTCTTTGACAAAAATTCCTTTTAACAGATTTCACAACGTTTGACAGTGATGACTGTTGTAAAGTTGTTAGGAATAATGACATGCATTCAACTGGCACCCAGGTGAGGTTACACAAAACTACTCTAAGATTATCTTCACACTCAAGTCCATCACATATTTTGGAATACTAGGCAAATCTAGTGGTATTAACAGCAAAGATATTGACATCCCAGCATTTGGTGGAATATGTGCACCCATCACAGGGGAAAATATTCCGACCCAAAACCCCTAGTGATTATCAAGACAATTTTCTTAAACCGGGTGGGGAACTCAGTAGAATCAGCACTGTAAATACATTTGTTGAAACTGATACATAACAAGGTAGGGCAGATCACGATAAATAAAAGCATTACAATGCTGTTCGCACTGAAGAAATGCTGAACGAATTCCCACAATGAACTGGGGAAGCCAGTGACATTTGACAATGTGCCATTAAGCTCATAGAATAGCATGTCATTTGAAGCCATCACATGTAAGATAAATCAATAATAAAAGGCATTTAATTTTTACATTAATTATGGAAACCCATTTATCAATCTATTAATGAAAAAGTAAGCCGAAAATGCTGCGATTGGATGTTGAGGTATAACATTTCCCAGAAGCAATCCACTGTTTCTAAATTGGTAAAAGCTGCTTGCATATACGTTTTCACCAATTACTGTAAAGTGTATCTGAATTAATAATTGTAGATTCAACATTAGGTTCCCTGTCAGGCTGCACTATGCATTAAGCTAAATACACACACAGCATTTTAATCGGTACCATTTTCATGCTGCAAAGAACAGCTATTTATCGTATTTTTCTTGTTAAATACTTTTAGATTAAAATGTGACCCACTTAAATTCCCTATGTTGGTGTACCAGCCATAAATCTTACATAGTGTAGGTGCAAAAAACAAGCTGTTGAGATAACTGAACTGTGGGGGATCATGGACGACTAGTTCACATATTTGGTGAGCCGTTTTACTCACACATGCTCCAGACCCATAAAATGTCAAGACTGTTGAACATTCTCAATCAAAACAGTTGCTGGCAGGATATGCTCAACATGTAAACCCATAAAAATTCCAAGCTATTGTGCTGGGAAAGTAAAAATGTGTTGATGGTGCTGCTGCCCTCAACTTGGAATTCTTGAACATCCCCGCCTAATTGGTCAAGCCAAATTTGATCAGACTTCACAGTAGAAAGATCCAACATGAGAAAGGTCATTTGTAGGTCTCGCGTGGGCGGAGCAGCGAAGCTGCCACGCCTCTGCGAGAGATATTGTTAAAAAAAAGGGGTACTGTGAGCCCCGCTCCTCCTTTCCATCGGGTAGCGTCAGCGTTTATGGTAAACGCTGGCTTCCCTATGGAAAGGAGTGTTTTCAGGTGCCATCCTGTCCGCTTTTCAGACAGCCGCTACGACACCATGGCCTGCTTTACGTCTGTGGTAAATTACTTTCTTATCAGTGGAGGTGTGTTTTATTACTCTATTTACTATTCTGGCCAGGCACAGAGCTCACAGGTGCAGGGGTTCACAGGGAGGTCAGAGGGATCCCGGCAGACTCTGTAGTCTAAAGAAGAGCAGAATTCCCTCCCTCCCCTCGCTCCTCTACCACCACCCCACTCTCTGCTGTTCCTCCCCCTGCCTCGAGTGCTCTGTAGAGCCCACCCCTCCCTCGGGCTTGTTTTCCATTTCAAGCACTGATGGACGTGCATTGAAAAAATACATTTTGGGATGCAGTTTGACAGCATGCGTGAGCCAGTGGAAAAGTAGACATCAAGTTTGGCTCAAAACATTTTCAGAATACTGTATTCATTTTAGCCAAGGGTGCGTTAATGGAGTTTGGTGAAATAGAAATGTTCACAATGACCTAACCACACCGAGGCCACATGGTGGTATCCGATCACCCCCACCGGAGACATTCGCAACTCCCATTTCCTGGCTTTCTAGATGCTGGCATTATTTGTTTCAGGCTGTCCAGCTTATTTTATAAAGCGCCCACCAGCCTCATGGCATGAAGCACACAAACCAGACGCTTTATAGAGCTGTGGACAACCGTCCTGCGCTTCACACTGCAAACACCCTCAGCAGCTCTTTCAGCCTCTCCGTGAATTGTTTTTGTGTGATGCTATTTACTGTGTCTGCTTTTAATACAGCGCTCCGAACCCCGTAGGGGTCATGTTCGCGCTATAGAATACTCCTCAAATAAATAACACAACTACGAAGAGGCGCCTAAAACAAACCAGAACTATTGGCTTTGACAGTGCTCGTTAGCATTATCAAACAAATAAGTTACAAGGATAAATTTGTTGTGAATATGTCAATATTAGTGGCGGAGTTAAGCCGTGGAGGCCCCTAGGAGTGTACAGTCAAGGGCCCCCCGTATCCGATCACTCGCCCCCCGGGCTTATCAAGAAATATTTGGGGTTAGTGATTTACAAACTGGGGCCACGGAGTGCTCAGTG
This sequence comes from Lissotriton vulgaris, assembly GCF_964263255.1. Classification (NCBI taxonomy): domain Eukaryota; kingdom Metazoa; phylum Chordata; class Amphibia; order Caudata; family Salamandridae; genus Lissotriton; species Lissotriton vulgaris. Next base: position 933,363,745 of record NC_141695.1, read on the forward strand.
CGTGGGGACCCCCAGGGCACAATCACGAGGCTGCGAGCACAGCAGACATGGCATGTAGAAATGGGGCCTCTGTGCTGCTAAAGATGCTTCATTGGCACTGCAACAAAGGCCTATCATACTGGTAGTTTTTTTCTTTCACTTTTCTCCATCCCATCTTTCCGAGTCTGCTGCCCACCTTTAGCCTGATTCATTCATCACCTTTCCTGCTTTTCCTACATCACCCAGCCAAGCTTTCGCCCAGCGCTGCTGCTCCTCGTCAATATACTGAAGCCCCCCTCTCACTGGCACTGCTGGCCTTTACCTCTATCACTCTTATTCTGTTTTTCATGGTTTCCCCCGCAGCCTGCTCTCTCTCACAGTTTTCCTTGCTTCCCCACCCTGTTCTCCTCTCACAGTTCTCCTCACTCCCCATGCTGCTCTCCTCTCCCAGTTTTCCTCACTCCCCCACCCGTTCCTCCTCTCTCTCACAGTTTCCCTCGCTCCCCCACCCTGCTCTCTCTCTCTCACAGATTTCCTCACTCCCCCACCCTGGTCTCCTCTCTTTCCCAGTTTTCCTCGCTTCCCCATCCCGATCTCCACTCTCTGTTTTCCTCACTCTCCCATGATGCTCTCCTCTCTCTTCCGTTCCCCTCAGTCCCCCGCCCTGTTCTACTCTCTCTCCCAGTTTTCCTCGCTTCTCCGCCCTTTTCTCCTCTCTCACATACTTCCTCACTACCCATCCTGTTCTCCTCTCTCTCCCAGTGCTCCTTTTAAATCCCCTTCTGTCCTCTGGTTTCATCCATTTCTGTGAGTTTCCTCTTCACACTTAAACTTATGTCTCTTGTTCTCTTGCCTCTGCCATGTTCCCTCATGCCTCTGCTACTTGTTCTGACAATTTTACTCTCCTCCATTTCTCCTAGTATTCTTTGCACCTCAGTCTCTCATCAGCTCACTCTATCTCTTTCAATATTCTGCTTACCTCCCACTCTCCTTTGGTAAACTGTATCTCTACTATCTCACTCACCTCATTCTCGCCTTTGTTTTACTGCCACCCAACTGGTCCTTCTCCCACCCTACAGCTCATTCTCCCTACAGATCATTCTCCCTTCCGCTCATTCTCCCTTCCACTCATTCTCCCACCCCACAGCTCATTCTCCTTTCTGCTTATTCTCCCACTCTACCACTCATTCTCCCTACAACTCATTCTCTCTTCTGCTCATTCTCCCTACCGGTCATTTCCCCCACCTTACCGCTCATTCTCCCTTCCGCTCATTCTCCCACTCTACAGTTCATTCTCCCACCCTACAGCTCATTCTCCCTTCTGCTCATTCTCCCACCCTACAGCTCATTCTCCCTTCTGCTCATTCTCCCACCCTACAGCTCATTCTCTCTTCTGCTCATTCTCCCTACCAAGCAATCTCCCACCCTACCACTCATTCCACTCATTCTCCCTACTACTCATTCTCCCACCCTACCGCTCATTCTCCCACCCTACCGCTCATTCTCCCACCACACCGCTCATTCTCCCACCTCACCGCTCATTCTCCCACCTCACCGCTCATTCTCCTACCCTCATTCTTCCACCCTCATTCTCCCTCCCGCTCATTCTCCCACCCTCCCACTCATTCTCCTTCCCGCTCATTCTCCTTCCCGCTCATTCTCTTTCCCGCTCATTCTCTTTCCCGCTCATTCTCCCTCCCGCTCATTCTCCCTCCCGCTCATTCTCCCTCCCGCTCATTCTCCCTCCCGCTCATTCTCCCTCCCGCTCATTCTCCCACTCTAACGCATATTTTCCACTTTACCACTAATTTTCCTTACCGTACAGCTCATTCTCTCACCCGCATTCTCTCATCCTGCAGCTAATTCTCCCATCCTGCAGCTCATTCTCCCTACCACTCATTCTCCCTACCCCTGTTTCTCCTACCCCCTCATTCTCCCGCCCTACCGCTCATTCTCCCACCCTCCCGCTCATTTTCCTGCCCTACCACTCATTCTACCCCCTACTGCTCATTCTCCCACCGTAATGCTCATTCTCCCACCCTACTGCTCATTCTCCCACTTAACCGCTCATTCTCCCACCCTACTCATTCTCCCTACCGCTCATTCTCTCACCCTCCCACCCTCATTCTCCCTAGGGCTCGTTCACCCACTCCATTGTTAATTCTCCCACCCTACCACTCATTCTCCCCACCTTTAATTATTTCACCCTACCACTCATTCTCCCTACTGCTCATTCTCCCACCCTACTGCTCATTCTCCCACCCTACTGCTCATTCTTCCACCCTACCGCGCATTCTTCCACCCTATTGCTCATTTTCCCTACCACTGATTTTCCTACCCTACCACTTATTCACCCACACTGCCGCTCATTCTCCCATCCTATCGCGCATTTTCCTACCCTACAGCTCATTCTCCAACCTGACTGCTTATTCACCCACTCTACCGCTCATTCGCCCACCCTATCGCTCATTCTCCCACCCTATCGCTCATTCTCCCACCCTATCGCTCATTCTCCCACCCTATCGCTCATTCTCCCACCCTACCGCTCATTCACCCACACTACCGTTCATTCACCCACACTACCGTTTATTCTCCGACCCTAGCGTTTAAACATTTTTTTTGAGCACGTTGATTTTACTGAAGCACGAAAAATTGAATCGACGCTGAGACTAGAACCTAGGTGTTCCGACTTCTAAAGTCAGCAACTCTGATAAAAAGACTCCGCTTTCATTCTCGTATGGCTTGTTCCCCTTAGCGCTGTCAGTGTTCTTATGGCGGTGTAAAGTGCTATACAAACAAGCATTTAAAATGCAATAGGTCTCGCCTTTCATTAAGTTAAAGCGTTTTGCTTTGCTATACAATACCATTAGCAAAGCAAATGGCTTTAACTTAATCAAAGGCGAGACCTATTGCATTTTCAATGCTTGTTTTAGTATAAAACACTTTGATTTTAATTGTGGACATCTGTATTTTGTTTAGTTTTAAGAGTAAATATGGCATGTTTTCAATATTGGGCTCCAACATAAGGGTGATTTATGGAGAAAACTAGTGCCTCTCTAATCTGCTTGGGAGTTCTGTTGGAGGATCAAGAGAGGAACATGACGGCCGCATTCCAACGGCCGCATTCTCACTCCCTTGGGCTCCGTATGGGCTGCTAGAAACCGAGGCACGAATGAGCGTTTATTGTTAGTTTAAAATGTCCCATCCCTCTACCTCAGTTCTTCCCCGTTGTTGCGCTTCTTTGCTGTAGTTTTGTGATATGCTCGCGCTTGTGCGTGACGACCCGGCTGACTCTGCTGATCTCGGTGTTCCTGGCGGCGAGGGCAGAGCTGACTTTGGGATACCGTGTTGGAGGTGGAGAGTTGCCGCGCTTGAGCGGAGGCGCCGGGACTTCATTTCCCTACTGCTCCGCTTCACCAAGGGAAGGGCCAGCATTTCTGCGGAGGCTTGTCCAGGCCCCAGGTTCGAGTGGTCTTCAGAGGGCAGTGTGCAGGTAGGGGGGCCTCAGTCCTCGCGACTTGCCCCTGTTGAAGATTTTAAGGCCTCCAGTCCCTCGGTGTTATGTTATGTTATGTTAATAACACTTCTATAGTGCACAGCTGCCCCAGCCAAGGGGCGTCCCGGCGCTTCAGAGAGAGTATCCAAACACACCACAGCAGTACAAGGGCAGAAGCGCACAGATCAGAGTGCTAAGATGTATGAAGGAACAGATGCGTTTTAATAGCCCTCCTAAACTTCAGAAGCTCATTCATTTCACGAATGTGGGACGGAAGAGAATTCCACAATTTTGCAGCCAAACCCGGAAGGACCGACCTCCAGCCCTGCACAGCCTAAACCGTCGGACCACCACCAAGTTTTGACCCAAAGATCTCAAGGAACCCAAGGGCACGTAAGGCACCAAAAGATTATCAAGGATCTGGGGAGAGGCCAACTTGAGGATCTTGAAGGAAAGGCACAGGGCCTTAAAGTGGATCCTCTGTGCCATAGGCAGCCAGTGCAGAGAACGGATGGTACTTTCCGCAGAGCAGTACGGTTAATGTCCAGCTGTTGGGTAAGTCGTGTTTGAGACCTTTACCGACCGAGAAAGGACTTTGTGCAATAGTGGTTTCTCGATAATCTCTCAGGGGAGTGTCTCGTTGATGGAGGTTGGGAAGCCTCTTTCTTGTATGGAGAGGAGTGTTGTGACTCAAGAGGGTGCCTCCCCCCCCAAATTAAGTAGGTACACCTTGCGAGCAAGAGCAGCCCATTTGTCATCTAATACAGCGATTACGCATTCAGTTATACCTCTATTAGTCTCCCCTCCTATAGCAGAAGTTAGAACGACAGTTAGACAGCGCAAACAAGGGGGGGGTAGTAGTGGGTTTGTAACCCCAGTAAAAGCTAAAACGATCAAGGGCAAGGGGAAAGCCCAGGATAAGAAAACTTCAACCATAAAATCAAGAATCACCCCGTCCCTGAAAACTTTCTACCAAGTTATGTCTCTATCGTCGACAGCTTCTCTGTCTCAGTCCTCGTCAACTTCTGCAACCACCAGCATGCTCAAGCACAAGCCTGTGTACATTTCTACAGCTACACCGGTCTCTACACTTTCCTCTGCTCCTGTCTCCGTGGGTTCAACGTGTTCAATGGGGAAGGCATCAATGGGTGAAGGTAGCGAGCCCCCAGTTAAAGTCACTCAGTTGGACTTGGCAGGGGTGCCCCAGACCCCGGCTTCTGTTAACATCACAGACACGGAGTTGGTGGTTCACCCTGCGACTAGCCTCACTAACAGATACTCAGTGCTGAGATTGCAAGATGATCAAGACCAAGGGCAGGGCAAGGGTGGAGCTGAGCAAGAGAATGTGCAGAAGTTGGAACCAGAACAGGGGGGGGGGCAGGTATTGGCACAAATGGATGGAAGACCTGGGTAGCCTGGGCTTCTAAAACAGCTGTAAAAACTCAAACTCCCCCCCCTCCCCCCCGACCACCCCAACAACCAAATTACATCAGAATCGAACACACACTCATTAGCCGATCTTCTTTTGGCTATGAAAGATGAGATGGCTTGTAGATTTACTGTTTCAGAGACAAACCAAGCATAGCTGGCTATCAGGTTTTCTGTTTCAGAAGCAAACCAGGCTACTACTCGATCATCATGTGAGGTACTTGCTCAGAAGTTTGAGGATGTCACTGCGAGGACTGAGGCAATTGAGGTTGAAATCCCCAAATTAAAATAATCGATTGAGACAACCACCTCCCATCTGGTAAAATTATCGGTTCAAAATAAGGAACTGAAGGATGACCTCAAACGATTGGAGAAACATTCAAGGAAACAAGCACTGGCGTTGCCAATAGGTCTCGCAGTAGGAAAGTTGGAGCTATTGGTTTTGTAAATGACAAAGCCCTTTATGTTTTTAAAATGAAAACAAAAATAAAAGGCATTGTTATTTGCAATTGTAATAGCTCAAACTCTCGTGAATGCGAGACCTATTGCATTGCAAATTATTGTTTGTTTTTTGTTTTAATGCCTGCTGAGATGTCACATTGTGCAATTTTTCTATATTGTTAATTATCCCCTGAGGCTGAGGGCGTGAGAGGGCAGGCCGAAGCCACTTGAAGGCTCAGCTCCTTTTTGACTCGGGGCTCCAACAGACCTCGAGCTTCCAGGGCCAGCAATCTAGTCCAAGCCCACAGTGGCTCGCCCACCTCTAGGGTTCAGAAAAGCCCCATTTCCCGGACGTCCATTCGGTGTGCGATATCAAATGCATCCCAAGGCAGGTGATCCCCGAGTGTATAACTTCCGTATATTAACTTTGCGAAAAAACAGACAGTCGTTCTGAGGTCAACGTTTCAATGAAACAAACTCCATTTACACAAACAAGTCAGGAGAGCGCCTCATTGGGAAAGAGAATACCGCCCACCTTAAGTGAAACTGAAAAGGGACTTCCAATTTATGCGTCTGCGCCTTTCTTCATGAACGTAGCGGCCATCTCAGCAAAGTAAGTTTATCACCAAGTGGACAATGAAACCGTTGAGTAAATGGTGCTTTAAATCCGATCAGGACCCCAAAGATACATTTAACGAATTCAAATGTTTAATATTTCACTTACAGTTCATCGTAAGCAACATAAAAAATATATTCTAAAGTTGTTAATAAATGATCATTGGTGGTTTGTCAACTGCCACGAACGCGAGGTAACTGGTACATGTATGAGCATGACTTAAAGGAGCTAGCATATACTAGAGGTTACCAGTCTTTGTGCACAGAGTGAGTGAGCAGAGGCTGCACATTGTAGAACAAGCCCAGGCGGCGACTAAGTTAAGTGACAGTTCGATGAAGCTCTGTCTCCCGCAAGCGTCTAAAGCAAAGCAGCTGCGCTCAAAGTCATGGCGTGCCACGTTAGCAGGGTCGGCAAACAGCATAGAGGAGGACGTGTGCTCTTGCACTTCCCTGGTTAGGAGGAGGCGTCCTGCCGAGCACAGCCTCTGGCTACAGAATCAGTAAATGTAAAATACAACAAGGGGGTGCAGTGCTGAAGCAAAGCTTGGCGCCTGTGTTCAAACATATGTGCGCGGCGGCCCATGAAGTGGGCGTTAGGTAAACAAGAAAGCTACTCTGTAATTGGTTGACGTTTCCCTCTGTAATTGGCCAGCCGCTAACACCTTCGGAATGGATTGGTGTGAGCTGTGGACATGTTGGAGAAAGTTTCGTAAAAACGTTTTAGGTCGAGCTGTTAAAATAATGCAGAAAATAAACATTAAAGGAGAGAAAAAAACTTAAATGAGCGCTAGTTCGTAAATAATACAAGACAGAAAAGGGCGAGAGACTGAATAACGGAGGGAAGCCGGATGGGGGCGTGAGAGCCTGGTGGAGGGGCGAGAATGCGAGCGAGGGGAGGAGAAGTGTGGCAGGCGCGCGAAGGGAAGCCGGATGGGGAGCGGGAGAAGAAATCCAAGTAAGGCTGTGTGCGGGGAGAGAGAGGGGAGGTGCTGGAGCTGGGGAACAGATGGCCGTGAAAGTTTATGGCCCAAAAGCGCGTTCCTGTGGTCACGTGAACTCGAAGAAAACCGCACCAAAAAGCCCTTGGTTTCACGAGTATTTTGAGCACTTGAATTCTCTCCATTTCCCATTCCTTCGGAATGGAAAAGGCGAGACCTAAACAACCTGAAGCTCCTAAATATTCCGGAAGCTCTCGAGGGGGAGGATATTAAGGGATTTTTGATCTCCTTATTGAAGGGTACTGTTATCAAGAATCATCCAAATATCGATCTTACCTACGAAATCCAAAGAGTCCATAGGGACCCTTTTAAAAGGAACCTAGGAAGACAGAAACCCTGGAAAATATTGGTAAATTGATTGTCGTACTCAAAGAGTTGATTTTGACTGCTGCCCTAAAGGAAGGGGTTATTCCTTCCCCATTTTCAGATTTATCTTCCTTCTCTTTCTCCATCAGATCCGACATTTCGCACATAACGGCCACAATGCAGTGGGAGTTGGGGGAAGAGGTTAGTGAAGCTAAATAGTTTAGGGGCCAAAGCCCAACTGAGGTTCCCCCTACACTACATGTGATGTGGAATAACCACATACACATGATTCGTTCAACGGAAGAAGTAGATACTCTTATAGCAAAGATACAATACGAGAAGGAGGGAGGGAAATAAAGGAGAAAGTAAAGGCTTTTATGAGAGCTTGGTTTCTAGATCCTAAGCATTTAACAATTCAATGTTATTGAATTAAGGCCCAAGGGGGCGGTGTCCGAATATGCGTAGCCTATTGGAAGGGAGGGTTCCTCAGGGTGGGGCGCAGAAAGGGAAAAAATATTCCTCATCTCATTTGTTCTTTAATTAATGCCATATTACTCAAGCCAAGGGTGCCTATACTAATGGCAGGTAATGTTAATAGGGGTTGTCAAATTAGTTTTATTTACTGTAATCTGAATGGTATGAGATGCCCACGTAGATAAAGGTTGAGCTTTAAGTATTTAGAACTTTCCCCAGCACAGGTCTGTCTTCTGCAGGAGACTTAATTTAGTTCAACTGAGTTACAGACAATTTTTTCAAAAATTCCCTGGATAGATTGTTTTATTTCTCTCATCAATCACTAAATAATCGCTGGGTTGCAATTTTGGTGAAGAATGGGACTCCTTGTAGGATTAAATCTGTACAAGCAGATCAAACGGGAAAATGGATCGTGGCTGTGTTGGATTTTCAGGGGGTGGAGATGACGTGTTCTTCTTTTTATGGTCCAAACATGGACGACCCCACATATCTAGGTAAACTACAAGATCAATTGATCACAACGAATCCTCCCTTAATAATAGGAGGTGATTTTAACGTCCGTCTTGATCCTTCTAAAGCTAGATCTAACTCTAGTCATGTTATAGGGACCCCGCAATCACGCAGGGTTATGAAGAATTTGTTATTTAATGTAAATTTGGGAGACCTCTGGAGGGCTAAAATGGGCGATGCCCAAGGATTCAACTTTTATTGTAAGAAATACCATCACTCCTCTAGAATAGACTACATTTTAGTTAACAGGGACATTTTAGATAACCTTTGCAATATATTTGTTTTGCCTAGCCATTTATCTGACCATGCCCCCCTCTTGTTTTTATATTCCATGGACGGCAATAGTCCACAAATGAGATGGAATTTGAATAGATCAATGTTGTCGGACCCTGGAATTGTTCAGTCTATCAGAACATCTACTTTAAAAATGTTCTCATTTAATCTAGGCTCTACGGCAATAGATTGTTTGGGAAGCTTATAAAGCCAGTTTGAGAGGCATGCTACATGGCCTAATAAGCTCTAAGAATAGAGAAAAGACCTTGGAACTACAGGCCATGGAGAGTAGGATTTCTGAACTAGAACTGGAAAGGGGCAACATTAATCAGGATAATGCAGAAAAACTGAAGCTGGTATGAAGACATTTGGAGGATGCCAGGCAGGACCTCTGGTGCTTGCTGGATCAGAAATGTAAAACGCAATGGCAAGCGAGGAACATGGAACATTTTGAATATGGGGGAAAGAGCAGGAGCCATACTATCCTGGAAGGCCAGGATTGACCAGTCAAAAAATATCAATGAACTTATTATTGATAGTAGTGGTGGAAAATCTAGTAAGCCTGAAGAATTGCAAAAATGCCTTCTTTCTCTCTTATCAGATTTGTATAGGGAGAATTTGGACCCCTCCCAGGATATATCTTCCTGGCTAAGAGATAAATCTTTATCTGTTTTAACTGAATCTTCCAGTGACGTTCTTGACGCTCCCATAACCATCCGAGATAGCAGGGATCAAATAAAGAGGTCTAAAAATAAAAAATCCACTGGTTTGGATGCTATTCCCAACGAAGTATATAAGCTTATTTCAGATTAACTCTTCCCCGGTACTCCATAGCGTATTTAATTCAGTTTATTGCACCTCCGGAGTGGTACCCAGATCTTGGAAGGAAGCCACAATCTTTTTAATATTGAAGCCAGGGAAGGACCCACTTAAGGCTGATTCCTACCATCCGATCTCCCTGCTGAATGCCCATTGTAAGGCATTCTGGCAGGGAGATTGGCGAAATTGGCATCAAGCCTGATTAATATCGACCGGAAGGGTTTTATGGTAGGGAGATTTATTCAGGAGCAGACGCCACTACTGATAGGTAACATCGATTTGGCCGAGATGAGGGCAGATGCTGCTAAGGCCTTCGACCGGGTGTGTTGGGGGTACCTTTGGGGGGTCCTTAAGGGTATGGGACCTATCTTTGTGCAGACACTAAGGAATTTTTATTGAGGAGCATCCGCGAAGATGCTCCTGAATGGCTCCCTGACCCCCAGGTTTGATATCCAGAGAGGGACCAGACAGGGATGTCCCTTATCCCCTTTCCTATTCAACATTTACATTGAGCCCCTAGCACAAACTATTAGGTTGGATGATACTATCAGGCCGTTTAAATCACAAAACTATCAGTGTAAAATAGCATTGTATGCTGACAATGTTATAGTGTACACTAGTAATCCTGAGACATCCATTCCAAGGCTTGAAAGCCTGCTAGAGGAGTTTGGCTTGATTTCAGGTTCTCGCCAATTCGCCGAAAACTGAAGTCATGTGTAGGGACACCGATTACAAAGGCGGCCCCACCAGCAAAGAATTCAGGTATCTTGGTATAAAAACTGTTAAGGACTGAATAAAATACCTCTGATAAATCTGCGGAAAATTGAAAAGGAAATTGACTACCTCTTCGCCAGATGGAGTAACCTCCCTTTGACGATCTATGGAAAGGTCAATCTGGTGAAGATGAGTGTCTTACCCAAGCTGACGTACTTATTTATTGCAGTTCCCTTAATTTTTCCCCATTAGAACATAAGTAAGATCCAGTGGAAAATCGGGAGCTTCATATGGGGACATAAAAGTACTAGGATGTCCTGGAAAAAACTAAGAACAACATTTTTAAAAGGTGGGTTGGCTCTTCCAGATATCAATTGGTACCTAACAGCCTTCCAATTTAAGGACATAAAGATGCTGCTTTCTATTCCAGAGGAACGACGTGGGCAGGCTTTTGGGCGCAATGGCTGAGGGTGGCAGTGGTCAAGGAGGGTTGCTATACAAGTTTGGGACCCCAAGGTACTTCAAACCTGTCCGTCTTAAGGTTCTTAAGGCTGCCTTGACGACATGGTATAAAGTGAGACGCAAATGAGGCATAAGATATTTCTCTGACTTTGCCCCTATTTGGGATTTCCCGGGGACCCCTCTTTGTCAGAGTGATAACTTGGCAATTCCGATTAAGAGAGCTGGTTTGGTGAAATGGTCGGATCTGGTGGACACAGATCGGATTCTTCCATGGGAGATCTTACGAGCTAAGATAGGCCCAACTTTTTCTAGGTTTAAGTTTCTTCAACTTAGATCATGGTATGAGGCAGAAGTAGGCGAAATTATAGGGAGCTGGGAACTCGAGCGGTTATTGCAAGATGCTCAGTCAAAAAAGAAAGAAATATCTTTGTGGTACACAAGGTTTCTCGAAGCAGAAGAATTGGAGATTCCTCTCCAAACATTGGTTTGGAACCAAACATCACTTGTCCACGATATTGAAGACTTTTTTGAGCCATCCCTTAAACTATTTTATAAATATAACAAGCCTGCTAGTTTAAAGAAAAATCACTTTTTTGTGCTCAACAGACCCTATTTTACCCCAGCCAAGATAGCCAAGTTTGCTCCGTTGCCCCCCTCCTCCCCCCCCCACCCTCCCCAAATGCCCCCGATGTAAATTATCCAACGCGGATGATATTCACATCTTCATTGAATGTCCGGGGTTAAGATCTTTTTGGAAAAATGTGGAGGATTCTTTATCATCCATTCTTGAAATTGATATCGAGATTGATCTCCACTTGGTGATTTTTGGCGATAATATTCTTATAAATGGGGCGCTATCACAGATTCATAAGGGGCTGCTGTTATACCTCATACTGTTAGCCAGGAGGGAGATCTGTATAAGGTGGAAGTATTCGATCCACCGAATAGAGAGGGTTGGCTCAAAGCTGTGTTTGGTATGGCACGTTTAGAACAAGATGGCAGTGAGGAAAATCTGCATAATATTTGACATCCTCTGTTAAGCTGGGGAAAGCGCTTAGGATTGTTAACCTTTTAACTGATGGTCTCCCACCCCGGTCCTATGATTACACCAAGCCTCAATCACGTGAGGCAGGTCGGCTTGGCCTAGATAAACGCAGTTAGCCGAGAGGCGCCCAGAAGCAAAATAAGACAGCTTGTTAAATCTGCTGATTTCTTTTAGTGAGATGAGGACAAAAATAAAATCTGCTTGGGAGTTCTAAACAGGGCATCCTGTTACTTGATTACCACAGACTTGTGTACTAGCTGCATGCCCTCATTTGCTTAAACACTCCATTCTCCTCTTGATTTCGAGGCATTGTCTGGCATTGGTTAGGTCAATTGTACATACACATTTTTGTTGCCCGTGATCCTTTATTTATTTCTTCCTACTTTATTACAGCAGGTACACTTGTTGTGCTGGACAAGTTCACGAAAGAATAAACCGCAAAATTTGACATTTACATTCCTTTTTCTTGTGATTAATAATGGAGCTGTAGACTGGTTCAGCTTAATAAACTGATAATTTGCTGCATTGCATGGCTGTCCAACTTTAAATTATCTATTCAGTTGTTTAAAATCAGAATGTGAGTTATTTTACTGTTGTTGAATATTGGTGTTCTCAGCATTAGAAAATGTCAGTATTCTGTGGGAGATGACCTAAAAGTTAGGATATAGCCAGTGACCTCCATACACGATGTGTTAACATTGTTCATTGGTTTGTTCTAGAGAGTGTGTACAGTATGTGAAGAGCTTTAACATACCTCTACTGGTACTTGGAGGAGGCGGGTACACAGTGCGTAATGTCGCCCGTTGCTGGTAAGTTGTGGATGCAAGGAATAAGTGGATTGTCTTTTCTGTGTGAAGAATGTCCTGAGCACTTTGTTCCTCTGCTTTACCTGCGGCAGGCACAAGGTAACTTAATTGTAAGCTTCATTGCAGTATCAAAAGCCTGTGTGCATTTCATACATTTCCTTGTGTTTCAGGACTTATGAAACATCCCTGCTGGTGGATGAGACAATCAGCGAAGAGCTTCCTTATAGTGGTTTGTGCCTTGACTTACTATTAATTTGGTATTTGCTTCTTTGGGATTGTCTTTGCTTATGACAGTGCCAGAATTAGGTCCCGTATTAGAGCAAGAAAGGAAAATAACTAGGCTTCCGAGGCAAATTTCAAAGGCCACCTGCTCATCAGTCATTTATTTATTTGTAATAATTGTGGTGCCAGTGTCTTTAAAAATCTGCACCAGTTAATGGCCATTTTTTTGCATTTTGTCTCTCCCAGATAGGAAAGTTCTTATATTTCTTACCTATTCTAACTTGCCAGTGCACCTAAAATCTTGACCTGCAGAAGCCTCGGCTATCTGGTATAGCACTAATGTAATTCATTTGGCATGAATTCCTTTCTGCAATTTGTGCAAGTGTTCCTTAATCGAGACAGATAGATAACTTTGTTTTCCGTTTTAGTTTCTTTGCACTAAAAAGGTGGTATTTAGTAGTTATCACTACTTGTTTTATTCAGTTGCAGATAACTGCTAAAAATGACCTTTTTGTGACAGGGCTCACGAAACTTTTTCTTTCCTGTGGTGCAAAGACTTTGTTACGTTAGTAAACCGTACCAATGAATTCTGTTTTTGCATTCCCCTCTTTAACTCCAGTATATACTTCATCTTTTTAGTATGCACAGCATAAACTGGTTACTTTCCATTATGTCTATTTTTTTTTTGCCTGGTTAAGTTTGTAAACAAGACTGTGAAGTAGCCTGTATTTTTCTTCATGTCTGTCTCTGCGGGAGAACAAGTTCTATGTCATTATTACAGCTTAAATAGTCATTAACTATCCATTTGACTTTTTGTCTTACAGAATACTTTGAATACTTCGCTCCAGATTTTACTCTCCATCCAGATGTCAGCACACGGATTGAGAATCAGAACTCCAGACAGGTGATGCTTCCTCAAATGTGTGTGTTCAGTACTATCTTTATGATTTACATGTCACACAGATGGTCTTCTCCATTGTAACCTTCATATGTTTGCAAACAACTTGCATTTTAGTAATTTATAAATGAGCATTATCTTGGGAGATAAATGCAAAATAAGTATAAACTCCTTGTTGAGGTTTGATACCATGTGTAATGTATTCATGAAGTGTTCTTTTTATTTTGCTGACAGCACTTTGCATTCTATATTTATTTTTTTTGGTGATTTTAGAACACACCAACAGTCCTCCACTTCAGGGCACGTGCATACTACTGAGTAATAAGGTAGCTGGTACAGTTGAGTAGGTGAATGCCACTCTACTGAAATATGATAATGGTATCTGATAGAGACTACTAACCGCAGATTCCTTTACGTAGAATTATCCCCAGGCGTGAGACTGGATCCAGAAAATTATTTGCCACAGCATCACTGCGCGCTGGGGGGGCACCACGTGACTCCGCCCTGACGTCGTCCGCGGACGTGACGTCAGCGAGGTCACATAAGCCCCACCCGGGCGCGCTGACGTCCGTTTTTCCTCTTTTCCGCGTGCAACGCGGATCCGGATCGTGTCCTGGCCTATTTGTTATGTTATGTTATAATTTGGTAAAGCGCAAACAGCTGCCCCAGCAAAGAGGCGTCCCGGCGCTAAAGAACCACAGACCCTGACCTGAGAATCAGAAGCGTGGGGATAGAGGAGACCTAGAGAGAGGGGAACAGGTGAGTCTTAATGGCCTTCCGGAAGGTGGACCCATTTTCCAAAGAACGGATGTTTAACGGCAGAGCGTTCCAAAGCTTGGCTCCCAGGACCTTGAAGGAGCGACCGCCAATGCGGCAGAGCTTTGTGCGGAGAACGCTCAGTAGGTACTGGCCTGGGGAGCGCAGGCCGAGGTACATATGGTGTAAGGAGAGGTCGCAACAGTTTAGGGCTTCCGAGTTTAAGGATTTTGAAGGTCATAATGAGGGTTTTGAACTGGATTCTGGAGTCGATAGGTAGCCAGTGCAATTTACGAATAGTGGCTCTGGCCGAGCATCTGCGGGGAAGGCCAACTAAGGCTCTTGCCGCAGAATTCTGCACGCGTTGCAGTCGTGCTATCTCTCCTTTGTTGGCGCCAAGAAGAAGAACATTGGCGTAGTCCAAGCGGGAGAGGATTGTGGCTTGGATAATAAGTTGGCGGACCTTAGCGTCAAAAAAGCCAAGTATAGCGCTGAGACTCCTCAGCAGGCCGACACAGGTAGCAGCCACTTTTTTAGTGTGGGTCTGGTAGCTGAGTGAGGAGTCCATCCAGACTCCTAGATTTTTGACCAGGGATTTTGGAGGTGGGATGGTGCCTTGAGACGAGGGCCACCAGTGCTCATTCCAGTGGCTAGTGTTCTTTCCGAGGAGCAGCACCTCCGTCTTGCCCACATTAAGCTGCAGGCAGTTGTCCGTCATCCATTGGGCTACTGCAGCAAGACCATCCCTGAATCTTGAGGCCGAGATGGAAGGACCTTCCGTGAGAGTGATGGCCAGCTGCGTGTCGTCAGCGTACGACACCAGCGTTAGGTCCCACTCTTTAGCCACTACTACGAGTGGCAGTACGTAAAGATTAAAAAAGGATGGGCTCAGTGCAGAGCCCTGCGGGACTCCCTGTCCAATGGGATGGGGCTTTGATAAAAATGGGGGAGCTGAGACCCGGAAGGATCTGTCCTTCAAGAAGGAACAGAACCATTTCAGGGCAAGACCGGAGATCCCTACTGTCTCCAGACGATTGAGTAGGATGTTATGGGATACCGTGTCAAAGGCTGCGCTGAGGTCAAGAAGAATCAGCGCAGCACTCTGACCGGCATCGAGGATCGTCCGGAGATGTTCAGTTGTAGCCAGGAGGGCAGACTCAGTGCTGTGGCCCGGTCTGAACCCGTTTTGGGATGGGTCCAGGATGTTGTTTTGGTCCATGTGTTGGGACAGGACGTTGTTTGCATGGGCCTCTGCAAGTTTGGACAGCCATGGGAGCAGTGAGATGCGTCGGAAATTTTCCGGTTTGGAAGGGTCAAGGGTGGGTTTCTTGGTAATAGGTGAAACCCATGCTTGTTTCCAGGCTGTCGGGACACTAGCTGATGAGAAGGAGAGATTGAGTATGGAGGCCAGAGAGGCAGAAAAAAATCGAGTGATTCCATAAATTGGGTAGGCCTCATGGGGTCTGCTGGGGAGCCCGATTTAACTTTCCTACATAGTTTGGTGAGGTCATCATATGAGATTTCTGGTATGTGTGCCATGATGGTGCCATTGGTAGTGGGATTGGTAGGGTTGGTCGGATTGGGGGAGTGCTGAGAGAAGGATCTGTATATCCTTGGTACTTTCTCTACAAAGAACGTAGCAAGGTCCTCCCATTGCTGCACAGAGGAGATGCTGGAAGAAAGAGATCTGCTACTCTGCAGTTCTTGTACCAGTTTGAAGACAATTTTAGCAGGATTCGAGCTCGAGTTGATTTCTTCTGCGTAGAAAGAGGCGCGTGCGGCGCAGATGGCTTTGTGGTAGAGTTTTTGTTTGGAAAGGTAGATGACTTTGTCCCCATTATTGTATTCCCTTCTCCAGAGACACTCGGCTTTTTTGCAGTATTTACGCATGGATTTAAGGGTGTCGTTGTACCATGGGTTGGAGGGGGAGCTGCGCCCTTTAGTCCATTTGGCTGGGATGAGAGCATCTAGTCCTCTAATAATCCAGTCATAGGTCATATTGATGTCCTGGTTAGCCTCACGATGGAATTCTCCGAGGGTGACGTGTAGGTCACTGGTAGAGAGTTTGTGCCAAGGTCTCTTTAAACGGCGGGTTGGTTCGGTTTTGTACGATGCTTCATTGACTAACATGGTCAATTTAATAAGATAGTGGTCTGTCCATCCCATAGGTTTGGGCACCTCTGTCTTAACCTCCTGGATGTTTGTAAAAACCGGATCTAGGATATGCCCAGCCGAGTGCGTGGGGGCTTGGATTAGAGAGTTGAGTTGTAAGGCAGCAAAGTCGGCCAGCAGGTTTTTGATGGTGGGGTCATGTAACAGATCAAAATGGAGATTAAGGTCGCCTAGTATGGTGAAGCTGGCAGACTTCGTCACTAAAGAGTTTGCCACCTCAAGGAGAGCTTCGATAAATTTGGAAGCAGGTCCGGGTGAACGATAGATGTAGAGGCCTGACAGGGCAAAGTGAGGACTGGTTGTTATTTTGAAACGGGCACTTTCACAGCCCGGAATTTGTTCCTTGGTGAAAGAGCAAGTGAATTGCTTTTTGTAGATGACTGCGAGACCTCCACCTCTTGCGTCTCTATTTAGGGTCATCATTAGATAGTTGTCTGGTAGCGTGAGGTTAGGTATAGCAGACATCCCGTCGCGTAACCAGGTTTCACATAGGAAGAGGATGTCAGGATTCTCATCAAGTATGAGGGTGTTAACCTCAAGGTGATGTTTAGCGAGAGACCTGACTTTGAGTTGGAGGATGGGGAGAGGGGTAAATTTGGGCGAGCCTCGCTTCTGCCGAGGAAGGCGGGGGTTAGGTGTAGTAAAGTGGCAAGACTTACATTGAAGGCATGTGTGGCCAAGGTTGCCTGATGTGTCCACACAGCTCCGTCCAGGGTTCAGGGCAATGAGGATTTCTCTATCATATTGATGGAGTTCCCGTAGAGCTCGACCAGGGGGACTGGCGAGAGGCGATGACGGGCGTAGACGGGCTTGCCTTAGGCGCGCAAACGGCGCGCCCGCTGCGCGTCCAGTGAATGCACATATTATCTAGGGGGAGGAAGGCGGGGGCGTGGCCTCGAAGTAGGCGTGGCCTCGCAGCTCGCCGGCAATGGCGGCAGGAATTGTTTGTTTTTCTCGAGTCCGTGGCAGCGCTAGATCCGCTGCATGGTGAGTTTAGGATCAGGCTGTAGAGTCCTGAGTGGTGCCAGGAAATGAAGTAAGTAATTTAAAAATACAACAAATTTTGTGACACTCAAGTTTTTAAAAATGCAAGTCGCGCTCCCGGCTTCCGCCTCAGGAGAGAAAGTGGATCTGATGTAGGTGCTCGCAATCATCGTCTTTATACAGTCTGGGCGGGGGGGGCGTGGCCTCGAAGTGTGCGTGGCCTCGCGGCTCGCCGGCAATGGCGGCAGGAATTGTTTGTTTTTCTGGAGTCCGCGGCAGCGCTAGATCCGCTGTGCGGTGAGTTTAGGATCAGGCTGTAGAGTCCTGAGTGGTGCCAGGAAATGAAGTAAGTGATTTAAAAATACAACAAATTTTGCGACACACAAGTTTTAAAAAATACAAGTCGCGCTCCCGGCTTCCGCCTCAGGAGAGAAAGGCCTTCTTTTCACGCTTTGCTTTAAGGAACAGTGTAAGAATGCCTTCGGGCTTCAAGACGTGTACTTCTTGTGCAGGTCAGATGTCTGCAACTGACCCTCACCCTATCTGTATGTGGTGTTTGGGCGAGCACCATGCCTCTACGGACTGCAACGCTTGTCAGCACCTCAAACCGAAGTCCCGGCGGGAGCACCAGATGAAATTGCTGTCGGCCTGCTTGTCCAGGTCGGTGTCGTCCAAGCGTCCGTCCTCCACTTCAGAAGCCCGGAGCTGACGATTCCGACTGCGACATCACCCTTCGCCACGGCCCCATGTGCGTCGCTCGCCCGCTGGTAGGTCATGTAGCTTGTCTTCGAGGCCTTGTCCTCGTTTGGCAGAGGGCGCGGGTTCCCCTCGGGACGTGCGCCCTCTCCACCCTACCTGCCGTTTCCTGGCGTCGGGTCGACTAGGGCCCAAATGAAGGCCTACGCTATGGCTCTGCAAACTTCTTTGGCCCCCTCCTCCTCCTCAGACGTTCGCAGATCCCTAGCCTTGCGAGGGGACTTCCGCAGAGTCGCCGACGAGTTCACCTTCAGGTTGTGGGGGTGTGGTGTTGTCGAGATGTGGCCCTATGGGGTTCCCCTCTTCGAACCATGGATTCCCTGCCTCGCTGCAAATCCTTGCAGGGTTCCCTGCGGTGTCCCAGGGTTCGTCCCCAAGTCCTCCTTGGTCCTCTGGGCAGGCGGCCGCCTCGCCAGCAGCCGAGCCTACGCCTTTTCGGCGCCAGAGGCTTTCCTCCCTGCCCTGGTGGTGCCGGGGTGGAAGCCGGGACCTGGGGTGCTTTTCCAAGTCCCTCTTGGTCCTCTACGCAGGGGGATGCCTCGTCTTATGTCTAGCCGGCCGAACCGGCTCAAACCCCCCCCCCCCCCACATTCTCCTAGGGAGCACGTGGTGGTGGAGGTCGACTCAGCGCCGCCAATGTCCACTCCGGTGCCGTGCTGGCGGCGGGTCCTCGACTCGTCTCCAGAGGTTCCTTCCTCTCTGGAAGTTTGTCATCTCCTGGTCTCTTCTTCTCCAGAGACGAGACACACGTCGTTGCTTTTTCACCGGCGTCTTCTAGGGAGGGCTCCTCGCCGTCCCCGTTACCTCAACCCTCGGACACTCTCTTCCGCAGCTCGCGGTTGGTTGCTCTGCCAGCTTCTCCGCCTTCCCCGGAAGTCCCTCATTCCCTCGTCTGTGGATCCTCCGCTATTCAGAGGCTGGGCTATGCCTCAGCCCTTAGCTCTTTACAGGGGATGCGACTCTCCTTGCTGTTGTTGTCTTGGGGTAATTGTTGCTACTCTTCTGTTCTGGATTTGTTGTCCTTCACTGTTTATACATTGTGGTTGCAGGCTTCTTTCGTCTGCTGTGACATTTTTCACATGCTTTTTCTGCCTCCAGGGAGGATGTCATTTTGCTTGCAAGGTTGCCGTGCACTGGCTGTGCTCTGCTCTTCCCTTCCATTACTTTCAGTGTCACAGTGCCTGGCACTTCCCCGTATGGTGCTGTTCCTCACCATTAGTTTCTTCCCTTTCTATTTCTCTGATTTTTTTCGCACGCTGTTCCCATATTCTCACAGTTTTTGTTTATGATGGCTCCGCGTTGTGGCGCGGAAAAGTTCTCCAAAGAAAACTGAAGTCAGCACGCCGGGGTGGGGCTTATGTGACCTCGCTGACGTCCCTTCCGCAGACAACATCAGGGCGGAGTCACGTGGTGCAGCCCCCAGCGCGATGCTGTGGCAAAGAATTTTCCGGGTCCAGTCTCCCGCCTGGGGATGATTCTACATTAAGGAATCTGCGGCTAGAATAGTTTCTACCAGATACATAGTTACCGAAGGTAAGTAAATTGTACTGCTGGCAAGCTAACCAACAGACTGAAGCATGATTTAGCCTCCATTGTTGCATTGATAAGAGTAGGTCATTGGCAATTCAAGCATTATGGGGTGTCATGCAGGCCCATTCTAAGAAGGTGCTGAATTGTTCAAAGTAGGAACAGGACACTGAGCAGACCTTCTGCATTGCTTTGTTCAAGTATGTTGCCCCTTTCCAGTGGAAACCTAGCAAATGAAAACTCACCCGGTGAACCCGGACAAGGCGAAATGCAGACTCTATATCCTCTTTAACCATGAGGGCCCCTTGTCCTTCAGCTGTTAGCAGATAAATGGCGTCGTCCACCGTGGCGTAACCCACTGAGCATGCCGCTGGACTGATCCCATAATTTACTGATGTGCCTTCAGAGAAAGGAAGGTTATGGATGAGCCTGAACTGGCCTATTTCTTTATTTTATACAACCCCCAGGGGCGTTCTCACTAGCCCCTAGGGCATAGGGGAAGGTAGGGGGCCCGATCCTTCCGAGCCTCCTCTCCTTTTAAATTTTTTGCTGCACCACTTCGGGGTGTTCCAGGGCAGATTTCAGGTTCTTCACCCTGCCCCTGGGCATTGGGCTTTCAAATGGAATTCTAAATCCTTCCACAAAACCCTTCACCAATAGGGCTTCATCTCTCTTGTGATATCTGTTGGCTAGCCTCCTGAGCTGGTGTATGTTGATGGGGATCTGGCTAGCTTGAAACAACTGCATCTTATCACAGCCTCTGTGTCCCTGCTAGTGCTGCTGCTTCTTTTCTTTTTTCTCCCCACAGTGTTTGCCGTGCCTGCATCCTGACACTGAGTGCCTCCCCCCGCATCCTGAGCATAAGTGCTGAAATTTGCACAACAGTTTTGTATTTCCAACAAATTGCTGCTGGCCTGCTCGGGGTTTCCTGCTATTGTGTGATTTAGGTCTGTAGTATGCCTTGTGCTCCCCCTTAAACTTATGAAAGGACTGCTCGCCCTGTCCTCACTTCCTTCGCTACAGTCATTTTGTGGACGAACCCCGACACATCCTCCTCATTTTATTCCATTTCAGTGTGTCTTCATTTTCCATCTAAAACCCTTATCGTATTCCAACCAGGCATCCCCTTGGAATTGCCTGTGTGCCCTGTGGATGTTGGCTGCATACAGCCAGAGATCTGCAGCACATTGTAGAAACTTCTCTACAATAATGCATTCTGTATGCATGCAACCAATTGTCAAAATTTCTCTCTTTTCCCCTCCCTTCTCCTCTCCCTCCTATCTTCCTCTTATGGTTGCACACGTTTCAGTCCAACCTGTCTAACTGTATTTCCAGTGATGAAAAAATGTTGATAAATTCCTTCCCCCAAATTATTTCTTTTACTGCTAGCGGAATTAGGCTTGCCAACCCAGTCGCTTTAGTGGTAATTGACCGCTGTCCTGGAGACAGCCTTGCAAATGCATCTGGAGCTTGCCCCATCCGTACCGGTTTGCCTGCCCTGTTTGTGTTGCCCTAGGCTGCTAGGGGAGACACTAGCGCCCTCCACCCCACTGCCATGCCACGTAGCTTGGACGTTTGCCAGCCCTGCTGACTTCCCCATCTTGGCCATCGCCTAGTCACAAAGTCTTCCAGGTCATTCAGGGAAACATAGTCCTCGTCAAAATGAACTACATGACTGCCATGTAATACTTGAAGAAACAAAGCAGCACATATTCCTCCTCAACTCTAAGTTCTATTGCAGGGAATCTGGCATTGGGGCATCTGCCATGTTATAGAACTTCTCACAAAACATCTTCCAGCAGTGAACAACTACCTTGCAGACCTATGGGGCAGGACGCATTAACAAATTCACATAAGTGGAAACTTTTGACGTTGGGGCACCCTGCAAATGTATCCATACGCAACACCCAAAAATGCAAATGGCCAAACCTCGCCTCCAGGTACCAAACTCCCATAGTCTATGTTCAATGTACTATGGATTAATTGGTCAGGGACCTTTGTCTGTACTTTTCCTCCTCTTCCGGTGTGTGGTGGGGAAAATGAGACCAACATCCCTCACGCTAATCCTGGTTGTTCCCACTTAGAGCAAGTAGCCCTGTTACTCCATGCTCCTGTCGATGTCCATCAGCCCCCAATAGAAGCTCCCACTTAGTCTGGACCTTTTCACATGAAGATAAGGCAAGATCACACACCCAGACAACAGACAGTTCAACCTAGCGATCTGGCACTTGCTGTCTTAGAATTTGGATACCTAAATTTCACCCAGGCTCACTACGCCTGCAATGTGGAAAAAGGTTATACACTATTGCTTTTTCAAAGACCATGACCCCTTAAAGCCAAACATTCAGAACATCACTTGCTATGTTTTATTCCCGCAATAACACAAAAAGATATTGGACGCAATGCTGTACATTGTCAAACCTACATCTCCAGTACAGAAATATGGGCCCTAAATACATCGTTTCTTTTTGCTCACCATGTCATTCCAGTTTGGAACAGTACTGACACTGCTCTCCATGAGAATAGATGCAAAAGAAGTGAATGTAACTGCACACCTTACTTTTTCAATATAGAACTTAATGGTTACCAGTAATCTAATGTTTGTTCTGTGTGCGTGCTACCGATGGGTAGAGTGATTAGACCCCTATCACTCAAAATGTGTGAAATCATAAAGGAGGCTCTGGACTACCAAAGTCTAAACACGGTGCACAGCTTAACGGACAACAATCTGTCGTCTCCACATTTATGTATACACAATTTTTGAGACAGTAAACCAAATTAATTCAACTGTTGGTTCGTAACCATATTCTTTTTATATATGAACATTTCTAAAGAGAAAAATAACATGAACATAGTCATAAATGGTAAATCAATTGAACAAAAATTATCTAATGTATTTCATAAAGTTTTTGAGTTCCGCTACATGACGAAAAACCAAGGTAAATGCTAATTAAAGTAAAAGAAAGTCCCAATGCATATCGGGTTCCAACAAATAAACCCTTCGTCAGGGGAAGTTAAACAATATTCAAAATCTAGAAAAATCATCCATTTTTATCTTCCGCAGGAAACCTACAACACATAAGGTTGCATCTATCCGCTCTGAGCTCTATCTGGTAAAAAACTGAAACCTTCATCTGTTACAGGATTTACAGTTAGAATTTGCACTCACCGAAAATTGAAACGTACAGAACGAGATAAAGAAAAAGATGAAAAAAAGAACGGTTAAATAGTGTGTGGAAAAAGCCCAAAGGGTGAATGGTAATGGTATATTCCATGCGCAAAAAACTCGTTGTGCCAAATGATAGTGGGTGGTCATAATGCATTATCACAATACACAGAGGCACAAATTGGATGGAATGCTGAACTGTCAAACATTCACTCGCCCCTCCCCCCTATTCCCCCCCCCCCCCCCCCCCCCGCTCCCCATATAAAGATTTGGGCCTTAATCCATACCCTGAGCGTACAAACCACTATGCTTAAACCTAGCCGCCGTTGCAGCCTATATGCAAAATAATGAACCGTTATTCCTATTTAGGATCCCAGTAGTTAAGGCGCAAACATGGTGGGTCTTAAGATTGTCACACCTCCCAGAATACCTCCTGCCCCCATATAAAACTTTTATGTAGTCGTCACAAGGCACATTGGCCCAACCTTTAACCTCTTCCATGCTCATGATGAGCCCAGCTCATCATGAGTCACAGTGGAGCTGTGCTCATGACTAGTTGAGCTCGTCATAGCGGTCGCGGTCCGCCCACGAGCGATTGATTCTCCGCCTGTGCGGGCGAATTAATCAGTGGGCAGAGTCGTGACTAGCCCAGCTCGTCATGAGCACAGCTCCATTGTGAGTCATGACATGCTGAGCTCGTCACGAGCGCCGTGGCCCCTCTCCCCACTCCCTGGGGTAATTAACCCCGGCAGCGAAGGGGTTAAACCTTTACACTCATGCCCCTCTCATTTATTTTCCTAGAAGGTGACCTTTCTGGTGAACATTACTTCCCTCAGACCCATTAGTGAGCTGCAAGCACTTACTTCACAAAAACCTTTCATTTTCACCTTAATCACACTATATGGCTCCCAGTCTTATTTCCACATCCAAATTCATTACTGGAAAGAACTCTGTACATGTTAGATGTCAAAAGAACTCTTATAAATTGATACGACCCGACCAAGCCCTTTCACATGTCTGATTAGCTTTTTGTAGCATTTGTCACTCCTTGCAAGGGCCATCGCCTCTCATAGCAAAATGGATAGTTAAATGCATCCATGTTTGCTACCACGCACCTAAGAGTCCTACCTACTCTGCCCAGGGTGCACTCCACCCGTAACAAAGGTTTGTTCCAGACATGAGCATCATCCGCACTGTAGCCACCGCTTATGGAGGGTACTGCTTTTTAGCTTGTGCCGAACATGAGTATCTACAAAAACATATGCTATAAAAGCAAAATTTGTACATATCTTGTAAGCATCATTTTGTAGCGTATAGTGCTGTAGGTTTACTTGTGTTCATCCATTTGCCCAAAATCTTCTGTTGATTACGTATCTTTTTTTAATTACCTATTTGAAACTCCACAACACCTATGGTGCACTGTGCTACGCTTATTGAATACTCCCTACATTTTCTCACCTACACTGTAAAATACAATCTAAGACAGAACTAATGCCCAAATGCATTGTCCACTAATTAATAATTTAATTTAGTAATCAATCTCGCTCATACAAGTGGTTTCCCCCAATAGATAACAAAACCAAAACGCTTAATTCACTTGTGTAGAAACCTTCTTAACTTCAACTTTAACTAGACTGCGTGGCCCCTCTTCTGCCTTGTTTCTGCTAAGTTATATTTCATGCATGATGCAGTTTGTGATGCCTAGGCAAGGCGGTTGACCCGGCTGCTTACTGCTGTTCTAAGTTTCTTTTATTACTGCCCACATTGGAATTGTTTTTAAAGTATCTTTCTAATCAAGGTAGTTTGCTGAAATAGATCTTTCTTTAAGGGAACAAAGGTTTCCTCAGCTCACTCCTTAACCCATATCTTGCCGTTTTTAGACAATGGGAGAGATTCACACGCATCATGGAAGGGCAAGAAACTTACCCTCAAATATTTTTATCTGCATTACTTTTATCAGAGTAAGCAATAATTGCTAATATAAAACCTAATCATATACTGGGATGCATTATTGTATATTCCTGTGCATTACAGTATTGTTGTTTTGCACATATATGACAGGTTTCAAGATATTTAAATACACTTGACACATATATGACAGTGTATTGTATTAATATTTTAAAAGCAAATATGAATGGCATTTTGTGTTTTGGTTAGTTAGTCTGAAGCATCTACTAACTTTAAGGATGCTTGTTAATCTCCAAGGTTCTAGTAGGCCTAGAAGCAATGTTATTCAAGGTGGTTCTTTTGCACATTTCTGCAAAGCATAACTTAGTTTTCAAACCTGGCATTAGGAAACAACATTGTGATCAACAAGGATTATAGAAAGATCTGGTATACATTGTCAATTTGTAGACAAGAAAACGATACAACTAGTTGTAATGAGAAGAAATATGCATTTTTAAAAAGGAAACTCCAAATTTGCAGCACAGATTTCTATGCAGTTTGGTTGGAATGACAATACACGTAAATACAAAAATATAAAAGTGTTATAAGTGAATGGCAGACGAAGTACAAAAAAAATCCATTTGTTATTGCTAATGCATAAATATTATTATTGTAAAATTGTGCACAGTAGGCGTTTCTGGTCTCGTAAGTGCATGTATAAATGGGTGGATTGAAGTGATAGTTGCACATTTGCCAGATCCTTGTGATCTCTGAAATACCTTATTCCACAAGTCTGATCTAAATTGTACAGCTTCTTTTTGCTGCGTTAAGGACTAAGAAGGCAGAAATGTTTGTATGGGTAGGTTAAACCTGCTGGAGGCAGGAACACTAACAGCCTCCCCTCCTAAGGAGAGGTAACACATGGCATGGATGGCAGATTAAACTGTAAATTACTTTATTTATTAAGTTAACAACCCTAAGTGTCATTTGGTCACTGTTAGACCTGGCACCTTGGCGTGAGTCTCCATTTCACTTTTTGCTGATGTGCCTCAGATGTTTTGCTGGTGTTAGCTGCTCAGGGCACTGTGCCACTGCCAATCAGTGCCACAGTGCAAGTGCTCCCTATGAAAAGTGTACATGTAATTGATTTCCATGATTGGCTTATTGGGTTTACTATCAGTCTCCAGTAAAGTGCACCAGGAGTGCCAGGGATTGTAAATACCAATGCTGCTAGTTCGCCACCCACAGAAGCAGCCTTTTAAAATGTGTCTAAGGTCTGCCACTGCAGAACCTGCTTGCGGTCTGGTACTGTCATGCTGGCTGTGCAAGTGTACACACTTGCCAGCCTCTAAACCTTCCCTTTACTTATTGTGATTCACCCCTATGGTAGGCCCAAGGGCAGGGTGCATTGTAAGCATAAGGTAGGACAAGCCCTGATGTGTGTGTCATGTCCTAATAGTGAATTACAGCCATTTTAATGTTAAACTATTGTAAGGCTACCTGTTCTCATAGGCCAGAATGGGCTGCTGGAATTATTACACTCTATAATCCCAGTAGGCTCAGGGAACATGGTAGAAAGTCAAGTTTAGTATGCCTGAACTCAGAATAATAAAATACTTCTTTTAGTAAAGTTTATTTTAATATCCTTTGTTTGCAAATGCTTCTTTTAGAAAGTTAGCATTTGCATGCCTATCCATTTCAGCCCGCTTCTGCTATGATGTGTATCTGCTGTCTGGTTTCTGTGAGTGACAGGGCTGGGGGATTCCAGGGGGCAGTCTGGGCTGCCAGGTGGTGAATAGAGGGATTACCCCCAGTATAGGTGGGAGGAGTGCCCCTTGACTCTGAATAGGGCTGTGCTCTGTCACCACAATGCTGGCTCCAACCCCTGGAGAGCGTCTGATGTCCCTGCCCTGCTCCCTGAAAGAAGAAGCCAGAGTCTGCCAAACAAAGTGCTCCAGAGCTGAATTGGACTATGCAAAGGCCCCCCTGGCCTGAAAGAACAAAAGAAACTGTGTAAAAGAGCAGCTCTGCTCCTAAGAAACTAGATCCTGTTTTGACCACGAAGAACCTCTGCCCAACTAGAAGGACCAAGAGAAGCTGAAGAAGGAAAGACTGTCCCTGACCTGAAGTTCTGGCCTGCAGTGGTGCCTTGCTGAGGAAGGAGAAGAAAAAGACCAGAAAGTACTTTGTGATATTTGTGCCTAAAACGATCTCCAAGGGCTTGATCTTGAGCTAGCCCCCTGACCTGAGCCCCGGGACCATTGAGCTCATTCTACCTTTGCCCGTCTGCTGCTAAAGCTGTGTGCTTCCCTCCCGCCGGAGCTGTGACCTCTGGTGCCTCTCCCATTCCTAGGGCCGTGACACCCCGGAGCCTGGCTGCCCCTGCCCGCTGAGAGCCGCTAGAGTTCGAGCCGCTCTCTCCACGCTGTGCCGGGCCGCCCACTCACCTGTCACCTCGCCAGGTACTGGAGCGCATTGTGCGCCCCCTCACCCCTGCCGCCGGAGTTAGATCGGAGCGCAATCCATAGCCCCGGACGGCCCGTACGCTTGGAGCGTACCCGGCCACCCCGCTTTGCCCTCCAGCAAATGAATAGGCCGCGCAGCATCCTGAAGAGACCCCCATTAAGGTCCATACTGGAGGCCCTGTGCCGCGCCTGCCTGCCCGGAAGTGTCAAGCCACAACAGACCCGAAGGTACGCTGCATCCACCGACGCATATTGGGAAAGTACATCTCATCCCTCGTGAAGTACGCCGTGTGGACCTGAACGCCGCATAAAAATCAAGGTACTGTGTCATTCGAGCTCCGGCAGGAGTTTGCATCGGACTCGGGGTCTGCAACGTTTGTTTTCCCCGCATTACGTTAAACCACGAAAGAGTCGCACGGCCGTCCTGCGACTCGTACCCTTCAGTAAAGCCTGCCGCGCCGCACGCCCCGTACCGCGAGGCGCGTGAGCATCAGTAGGGATTTCTCGATCTCCCCGCACGGAGTACGCCAGAGCACTACGCAGCGCACAACTGTCTACGAACTGTGCCACGAGATCTGGATCCGCTTGAGTAGGTGTGGGACCGTGTTTTAACTAATGGACTTTGTAGAGTAAGCAGAAATCAAGAACTTTAAAAGAACTCTGTTCCAAAGGAAAGTACTGTGGCCTCATTTTCTAAAGTTATATTGGTCTTGTGATCAAACTTGCATAGTATCATATTTTTATATAAAGTACACGTATTTTTAATACAAATCTTACGCCTGGTGTCCACTTGTGGTGGGTCTGTGATTTTACTGTATATGGTCATAAATGCTTAACTCAACTAACGCCCTGAAGATTAGCCTTGTCTGCTCGCGCCACACTACCTAGAGGGTGAGCAAGGGGTTATTTTTAAAGAGTAGTTCCCTTACCCTGACTAGAGGAGAGGGTCCCTGTTTGTCACAAGAGCATACCTGTGCCAACCAGAGACCCCCAACTATAACAGTCACCCAGCCCTTTCCAGTAACAGATGGATTTGCACGTCTCCTCCATATTTGTTTTCCATTCCCATTTCCTATCATGACTCCAGATATGCAAGCATTGCTGACATGAATCCGAAGGTGCTGATGGAACGGTCTCTTAAGCTTCCCAACATTGGTTGACCATGCAACGCTCTTGATCCCGGTCACAGAAAGGTACCCGGATCGCTCATGGTGCTGCTCCAGGCGGTTGTCCTCCCGATCATCAGTGCACAAAGAAGAACTCAAAGTAGTTGAAGCAGTCTTCGACTTCTCTGCACCTGTCAAAATCTTCAAACCTGGCGCGGAAACGTCGGCACTCCAGGCCTACCTGCGCAGTGAAGCCTGCGCCAGGTTCGTCTCCGCCCCTCTCAGCTTCTCAGCACAACCCCTGCCCAAATCAAGACGTTTTGAGGCTATGCACCTCACATTTGGGCAGCTCAACCATTCTGGAGTGCCTTCGAGCCCCATGGGTATAGTAGGGACCCTAACTGGTTCTCCACCAACGGGCTTACCCTGGGCGCCAGTCATGCCCCTTGGATCAGTGCTGGATCAAGTGCAGCACCGTCCGTGAGACCTATCCCCGGCACCCACTCCAGTGCCATCACTACCAACGGCCCATTGTTCTACAT
Organism: Lissotriton vulgaris; assembly: GCF_964263255.1. Taxonomy (NCBI): domain Eukaryota; kingdom Metazoa; phylum Chordata; class Amphibia; order Caudata; family Salamandridae; genus Lissotriton; species Lissotriton vulgaris. The sequence goes on from NC_141695.1 coordinate 933,392,592, forward strand.
GACTGATACAGAGCCACATTGATGTCACCTGATGCCTACTCGGGCCAGGCACAAGCTTTCCTAGTCAGAGCTAGTGCCTTTTTCATTTGACGGGACTGGAGAGGGTAACGCTTGGGAGGGGTCAGAGAAACCTTATGATTACCAGCATCCCCTAGATGACACAGGGGATACCTGGTATGAGGATCTGGCAGATGCCACTGGTTTGGACACCTCACTTGACACTTCCCTGGACTCTCCCCCTACCGTGGCTACGGAGCAGGTTACCTCTTTAACAGTGGGGGTGCAGAGGGTGACTGCAGGCCTGGGTCTTCATCTGTCCTCAGTGGCAGTCAAGACAAACTTCTTTACAGAAGTGCTTCAGCCCGGAGTTGCACCCTCCTCCCAATTAATAAAGCCCTTACAGCTGTCCTACTGGGGGCCTGGTCCAAGCGCTGCGCATGGGGTCCTGTGCACAAGACAAATGCCCGCCACCATATTCCCACATCCAGGTACCCCAATTTTCTCACCCAGCACTGTACCCCAGAGAACTTGGAGGTACAAGCCTCCACTTCCAGGATCAACCCCGGCGCGATCCCTACTTCTCCAAGAGGTTGGATACATTAGAAAAGAGGATTTTCTCTTCCACCAGCCTCGCAGTGTTATTGGTGAACACCACATGCCTTCTGGGCCAGTACCAGCACACTGTGTGGTATTGGGTTGTACAAGTGCTGTCTATGGTCTCAGAGGAGGCCCTTGCCATACTTTTCCCAGCTATTGCTGATGAGAGAGATGCATCAAAGTTAACCATTCCCTGTGGACTTAACACATTTCCAACGGGCAGAGCGATCTCATTGTTGGTGGCCTGAGGCTCCACACCTGGCTTTTCATGGTCTAAGCCACACTTGTGGACATGCCCTTTGATTGCTCTCTTCTTTTGACGAGAAGGCAGTTTCAGCGCTAGTGCTTCAAGGATAGCAGAGCTACAGCCAGGTCCTTGGGCCTATCCACAGCTCCTCTACAACACTAGTCCGCCTTTTACCCCTTACACCTACCGTGCCCTTTTCCACCCAGCCACCAAGGCAAGAGAGTTCCTGGCCCTAGCGTGGCTGTGGATGCGGTTCCCACGGAGGACATGGAACTGCCAGCCTCCCCCTCACATCAGCTGAGGCCTCAAAAAAAGTCTTTACTAGTGTACTATTGGGCTTCGCAGCTCATTCTAATAAATCAGTGGCTTCACGCCTCTTAAGTGGAACCAGCTTTCCGCATAGATAGGCATCTCCTGGAAGCCTTGGGAGTTATAGCAGTATTATATAGTAAATCAAGGGGGAATACTCTCACAGGTCTAACAGCACACACTGTCCAAGTCTGGTTTGCTGCACAAAGAGCGCTCGGCTGGGAGGGGGTCACAACAGCAGGCCACACCACTATAGGAAACCCGGCGATTAGGTCAACTACGTAACACTAAGGGGTTCAGACAGTGGGACCTGATAGGTATCTCAAAAGTGAGGGATCGATGGAAAAAGGGTGAGCCCATTAGTTCACTCAACTTCAAGCCATTTACGGGCTGGCACAGACTGAAACTTTCCGATACACACAGATCAGACACGCACTCATGGGGATTATTCCAGCAGGAACGCAACTGCCAGAGGCCTTATAACTAGAGGGCAGACTTCTAACGGACCACCTAAGCAAAGAACCCATTTGCCAAACTTACCGGAAAATAATAAAAAAGGAACCGGACTCCACAAAAGCCCTTAAGGAGCGTTGGCAGGCTGACGTGGGAGAACTGGATGAGATGGCAGGGGGCAGTTGCATCCTCAAGAGAGGTAGCAATATCCTCCAAACTAAAATTAGTACAACTAAAAATCCCCTACGCAGCTACTTCACGCGAATACTTCTGCACATACTAGGTCGGACAGACACACCACTTTGTCTGAGACAGTGTGGAGCTCCAGGCACATTCTGTGACGCACTCTGGGTCTGCTCGGAAATCATACCCTACTGGGAGGCGGTAATGTGCACAATTTCGCAGGATGGTGAAGCGTTGGTTCTGCCGGGACAGAAGAGATGTCTCCTAATTGTTTGGGAGCCTACAAATCTCAATCATATGGCTCAAATCTGATAGAGACCACTAGCCGCAGATTCCTTAACATAGAATTATACCCACCCCAGGCATGAGACTAGATCCAGAAAACTTTTTGCTACAGCATCCCTGCACTGGGGGGACGGCACCACGTGACTCCGCCCTGACGTCGTCCGCGTCCATGACGTCAGCGAGGATACAAAAGTCCCACCCCGGCACGCCCTCGTCAGTTTTTTCTCTTTTCCACTTGCAACACAGATCCGGATTATGTCCTGGCCTGTTTTTTGACCTTCTATTGTTTTACACTCTTGGTTTTAAGTGGAACAGTGTTTAAATGCCTTCGAGCTTCAAGACGTGTACCTCCTGTGCGCGTCCCATATCGGCTGCGGACCCTCACCCAATTTGCATGTGGTGCCTAGCTGAACACCACAACTCGGAGAGCTGCAGCGCCTGCCAGCACCTTAAGCCTAAGTCTCGGCGGGAGCCACGGATGAAGTTGCTGTTGTCGCACTTGTCCAGGTTGGTGGCATCCCCGCGTCTGTCCCCCACCTCGGAGGCATGGAACCGCCGGTTTCGTCTTTCGCTGCGGCCCCAAGGGCGTGACTCGTCGGCTGGTGGGTCCCTTCGTTTGTCTCCGAGGCCTTGTCCTCTTTTGACGGTGGGCTCCTGCTCCCCCCGGGACATGCACCCCTGTCTGTCGCCTTCCTATCCGCCGTTTCCTGGCGCAGAAGCCACTAGGGCCCAAATGAAAGCCTACACAGCGGTGCTGCAGGCTTCTTTGGCCCTTTCTCCAACACCGGAGACGTCCGCGGAACCCTTGCCTCGCGCGGGGCCTTCCGCAGAGTTGCCGGCAGCAGCGCTGGAATTTCTGGCTCCAGGTCATGGGAGGGTGGTGCCGCCGAGGTGCGGTCCTTCGGGGCGTACCTGCCTTGCCACAAATCCCTACGGGGCTCCCTGTGGCGTCGCAGGAGACAGCTGTGACTCTGGTCCTGTCCCTGAGTCTCGCTTGGTCCTCTGAGAAGGCAGCTGCCTCACCAGAGGCCGAGCCGGCGCTGTTTCGGTGCCAGGAGCCAATTTGCATGTCTCCCGTGAGGGTGCCTGTCCTGATCTACGGGGCCATGTGTTGGATGGTAGGGTGTTGGCCGCGTTTATTCTCCGTGCGGGTTTGGATGTTGCCGATGCTCTCAGCCGAGCTATGGCCAATTCTGTGGCTCTCCGTCGCCATGCCGGTCTACGTGATGCTGTTTTTCCTGAAAATATCCAGGAATGCTTGGTTGATCTACCCTTTGAGGGGGTCCTTCTGTTTAACACTCATGCGGACTCCGCCATTCGTTGCGGGGCTCCTTCCTGCACCTCCTCCTCAGTAGGTGGTTTTGTTGATCCTCCTTATCTTAGTGGGAGGTGTTATCCCACTGTCTCCTGGAATCTGGTGTTGGGTGACAGTTACACTTTCTGTGCCCTCAGGGACTGGGGTTGGCCTACCTCTTCAATTGGTTCAGCCCCCCCTTTGGGCAAAGTGTGTTCTTTTTGGCTGCTTACTAAGCCTTCTGTGGTTTCTGCCGCAGGTTTTCTAATTTGTTCTCGAATACGGGATTTTCTTCCCTAAGCGTGGTTTCCATACTTCTTGGGCTGTGTCCTACCCTACGTGGGGTATTTATAGCTATTGTTTGACCCTGTCTTACACTGGGAGGGTGTGGACTCCCCCTTGCGGGTTCCCTGCCCTTCCTGGTGTTGCTGTATGCCGCTGATGCGTTTTCCTGGGCAGCTGAAGCCTTGTGCTGCAGTGTTTTTGCCCTTTTCTGCCATTTGGTCTGGTGTCTAGAGGGGGTATTTTCCTGTGTTGATGACTTGGTTTGTCCTACTTGTTTCTCCTCTTGTTTTCCGGCTGGTTGCTTGTTGGCTCCCGGCTTTGCCTGCCTGGGTGTTGTGGTCTGAATGTTTAGTTCTGTGGCGCTTGTCGTCGTCCTGCTACGCTGCGGTTTCTTCTGGTCTGCTGCCAGGGGCCTTGGGGTGAGACCTGGCGTCCCTGCTTCTGGTTTTCGGTAGCCTTATGGGTCTCATCCACCTGCCTTGTTACTGTGGCGCTGTTCTGTCTGGCCTGTTGACCAGCTGTGATGAGTTTGGCCGCCCTCTTCACTGGGTGTGTTCCCGATGGAGGGCTCTTGCCCTCGTTTCTGCTTCTTCGCCTTGGAGTCTCTGGGTTACTCTTCTTCCTCAGTACTCCCCTGCGTTGCCTGCACCTGGGGCTTCCGGTGGAGGCCCCTGATACATTGGCTCCTGACCTCCTCTCTTATTGCCTGTCCCTGGGGCTTCCAATGGAAGTCCCTGGTACATTGGCTGCTGGTGTCCTTTCGTATTGCCTGTACCGGGGGCTTCCGGTGGAGATCCCTGGTACATTGGCTGCTGGTCTCCTTCTGTATTGTCTGTACCGGGGGCTTCCGGTGGAGGTCCCTGGTACATTGGCTGATGGCCTCTTTTCGTATTGTCCTTCCTTCTCCTGCTTGGTGAGGGCGGGGCTGCCGTTTGTCACTGTGACACATCCCCTGTGGGGCGGTGTTCTCCATGACGATGAGGTTCTAGTCGGGCTAGGGGGAGAAAGAGGCTCTTTTCCTGTCCCTGTGGCTCTTCCCCTTTTGAGGGGACTGGGTATACTTCCCTGTCCCGGCGATTTGTCCCCTGTCATTGCCTTGGGTTTGCCTGAGCTGGGTAGGTCCTCTTGCAGACCTTCCTTCCCCTTGGGTATGGCTAAGGTATCTATTCTACGTTAAGGAATCTGTGGCTAGTAGTCTCCATCAGATGTTCGCATTACTTACCTTTGGTAACGATGTATCTGGTAGAGACGATTCTAGCCGCAGATTCCTTCACAACCCGCTCTTCCTCCCAGTTCTGCTAGAGCTCTTGGGCTTCTGCACTTGTCTGCATAGGGGTGGTTGTCTTTTTGCGAGTGCCCTTTTCTTTCTCCCTCCTTCGGGGGATGCTCGCCTTGTTGTTGGTCCATTTTTTAAACTTTTGTAGGCACCTCTGCGCCCCTGCACCCTAGTCTCCAGCGTGGGATTCGCTCATGCTGCTTCTTCCCTTAGTTACTGCACTTCTGTCTTTGGCAGTCCTTGGGCTTGAGGTGCCTTGGCTGGTCTCGACTTTGGCTTATGGGAGACTTTCTCCCTGCTGGTATTGTCTGAGGCTGAATGGTCATTGCTCTCCGTTCTGACCTTGGTGTCTCCTTCTGTTCCAGGCGGTGGCTGCAGACTTCTTGGTCTGCTGTGTATTTTTCACATGCTTCTGCCCCGGGAAGTGCCCTGTTCTTTCATTTCAGATCTTGGTGCCTCAGTACCTGACTCTATTTCATGTTCCAGTATTCTCACAGTTTTGTTAGTGAGGGCTCCGTGTTGTGGCGCTGAAAAGTTCTCTGAAGAAAACAGACGTGGGAGCGCCGGAGTGGAACTTGTGTACCATCGCTGACGTCATGGACGCGGACGACGTCAGGGCAGAGTCACATGGTGCTGGCGCGCAGGGATGCTGTGGCAAAAAGTTTTCCGGATCCAGTCTCACGCCTGGGGATAATTCTACGTTAAGCAATCTGCGGCTAGAATTGTCTCTACCAGATACATCGTTACCGAAGGTAAGTAACTCGTACGACTGGGCGAGGCTGGTTATTGTGTTAGCAAAGTGAAATATAGCTCAGCACTGGGGAACAAGACTGACTCCTACCCATCGTCAATGATGTTGTGACATATACTGATTTCTCTGTTATCATTTCATTGTCTATGTCCACAGGGGGTGCCCCAAAAAATTGACTTGGATACGGGGCAAATGGAATGCTTTCCAGGGCAACATCTGTGAGCATCCCAGGTGGAATCGTCAGAAGTCAGTGAATAAAGGACAAAGTCCAAAGATAATGCGACGAGTAATATAACTCTGTAGCTATGTTGTCAATGAGTAAGAGACAAAAACTGTCGAATAGCATATAAGGCAAACAACTCATGTATAATTCCTTATAACACCGTGTATGTATCATTCCATTTTATTGTAATGTACCGATTGTCAACAGTTACAAAATGCCAATAAAAAAATGTATTCTTTACTTTGTTTTCTTACAATTATTGGCACCCACTCGGTGGCAGGATCCGCCACCTACTGACCCACTGGAAGTCAATAACATCTAACAAGTGGGGTTTATCGATTATCCAGAAGGCTTACTCTATCCCTTTTCTGGAAAACCCACCAACTTGCCACCCATGTATGACCAGTTGATGGAGGACCATCTCACCTTAGTCCCTCAGGAAGTGTTGGTTCTTTTGGCCAAAGGAGCCATCAAGAGGGTGTTGCATCACAGTAAGTTGTGGATGCTATTCCCACTATTTTCTGGGGCCCGAGAGGGAGGGAGGCCTTAGTCTCAACTTCTTCCTGAAACAGGAGAAGTTCAAAATGCTCACACAAGCAGAAATCCTGTCTGTCCTTGACCCTGGATAGTGTTGTTGGGCTTACAGGACGCTAATTCCACATTCCCATCTTGACGGCCTACAGGCGCTATCTGCGGTTCACTGCGGGCCATGAGCACTTTGTTTTCCAAGCTCCCCTTTCGCCTCACCAGCACCCCTGGGGTGTTAACGAAAGTGATGGTGGTAGTTGCAGCACACTTACAATGGTCATGAGTTCCAATCTTTCCCTACCTCAACGATTGGCTGTTAAAGGCTGACTCTTACACGGCAGTCGTCTCCCACTTCTAGATTCAGTGGACCTCCTGCACTCGTTAGCCTTCACTTTCAGCATGCCGAAGTCACACCTGACTCAGTCTCATATGCTCCCTTTCATTGGGGCTGTTCTGGACACCGTGCAGTTTCAGCCTCAGGTCAGGTCAAAAGTTTTTATTGAGCGCAACTTATCACAGCAAGGTCTCAAGGCGCTTGGGCAGAAAAAAACAGTTGACTAAGCCAGGAAGTGTTGCAAGAAGCGGCAGGCAATATTTCGGGAACAGCCATGTTTTAAGACCTACCCAGAAGAGGTTGTGTTCAGAGATGGATAGAAGGTGAGGGGGCAGTTTATTCCACAGCCGAGGGGCAAGTAGGAGAAGGAGCGGTGGCCATTTCGGGAGGTACGGACACGAGGCTGAAACAAAAGTGATTTATTGCTGGATCTTAGAGGTCTGTTTGGTACATACCAATTAAGTTTCTTTAGGAGGTATTTAGGGCCAGTGTTATACAGGATGGCGTGAGTCAGACTCATGATCTTGAAGTGGCTTCTCTGACGTATGGGGAGCCAATGGAGCTTTTTCAAAGTCGGGGTGGAGCGAGTTCTGGGTGGAAGGTCAAGAGTCAGTCTGGTGCAGCGTACTGCAGGGTCTGCAGTTTGGAAAGCAGATCTTCGTTGAGTCCAGCAAACAGGGCATTGCCGTAATCAAGCCGGTTGATGACCAAACCCTGCACCAGAGGCTTCCTGGCTTCAATTGGAAGCCATTTGAAGATCTTCCGGAGATTACCATAATCCCATAGCAGATGCCGATTACCTGGCTGACATGACTTTTCATGGACAGGAAGCGATCTATTGTTAGCCCAAGGTTGCGGATTGCTTGTTTTGGGGGGGGGGGGGGGGGGGACAGGAGCCCAATTCGGAGGCCACCACTCTTGTGACCAGATTTAATCAGCCTTGCCAAACAGAATAATGTCAGTTTTGCTGCAATTTAGTTGGAGTTTGTTAATGTTCATCCAGTTACTTATATCAATCATGCAATTTTAAAGCGGGAGCGAGTGTCAGAGTAGTCTGAGCCGCATGTGATAAGTAACTGGGTGTCGTCGGCATACGATACGGTTTCGAAGCCGTAAGTTTTAATGACGTTAGCCAGCGGGGTCAGGTACAGATTGAACAGCATAGGACTTGAGATTGATCCTTGGGTACCCCCACGGTAACTGGGCGGCTGCTGGAGGTCAGGGAGTCAACTTGAACTGTGGTGGAACGGTCAGTAAGATCGTTTCCCAACCAGTCAAGGGCTTTTCCTCTGATACCAAACTCCCACAATCGATGTTTCAGGATGTTGTGGGAGATGGTATCAAAAGCTGCCGATAGGTCCAGAAGGACCAGAATTGCCGACTCCCTTTTGTCCAACCTAAGCCTGATATTATCCACAATCTCTAGGACTGCGGTCTCTGTGCCATGGGCAGCACGGAAGCCGGAATGGGAAGGTTCTAAAATCCTGTGTGTCTCCACAAATGTAGTAAGCCGCTTGTTCACTAAGTATTCCATTACTTTCCCAAAATAGGGCAGTAGGGAAATGGGCCGATAATGAACCATTTGGGTGGGGTCATTTGAGGTTTTTTTAAGAATAGGCCTAACTAGAGCGTGTTTCCATTTTGTAGGTACCCTGGCTTGTTCTAATGAAGAGTTCAAAATGTTTGAGCGTGTTGGCCAGTAATGGTATGATTTTGGTACAAGAACGGAGAGGGGGATCCGTAGGGGAACCAGATTTTACTTTGTTTAGGCCTTCGAGTACTTTGGTGATAGTTATCAGGTCAAATTGAGTTAGGCAAGGAATGACCGTATGTGCATCCGGGAGGAGGTTTACCCGTGTTTTATTAATTTGCTGAAATTGGCCTGGATCAGTGTTCGAGAAGGAGGAGTAAATTGTTTTAATGTTATTATCGAAGAAAACGGACATAGAGTCCATCCATTCTTGGTTGGGCAAGAAGTGAGACTGTTCGGCCCGGGGCGAAGTAAATTCTTTTAGTATTTTATATAGTTCCTTTCTAGAATGGGCTGCATTATTTATCCGTAGAGTAAGGTAAGTCTTTTTAGCCGATTTGATGTTTTTTAAGTAGAGCGAATGCAGTAGCTTGTAGCTATTTCTGTCCTCCTCAGTTTTAGATTTACGCCATTGTCGTTCAGCTGCTCAGCTGTATTGTTTGTCGTTTTTAAGGCAGCAGTGAACCATGGCGATGCAATACATTTCATATTGACATTTGTCCTGGGGATTACCTTTAAAATGGTGGAATCTAAGTTGGTAGCCATTTGTTCCACTGAGGTTTCCAGATTTGTTTGTTGCAATTTTAAATGTGTTTGGAAGACTTCCGGGGTCAGTTTGTGCCTTGGGCAGATGAGGGCTCTTTTTTTATTATCGGAAGTGAACTCGGGAGGTGATAGGAGGCTGAACTTTAGAAGGTGATGGTTCGTCCATAGCATGGGAAGCGGGGCCCCATTCACTCAAACGGTGACTCCAGGCTATGAGTCTGATGTCTCAGCCTTTATCCCGGATTTTGGAGAGACTGACTCAGATGCTGTTGATTCTCATAGCCTTCTGGTTATGTTAAAAAGTCTCATATAGCGCACGTCTACTTTTAGGTGTCTTGGCACTTGCTAAACATAAACATGCTGAGACCGTTAGTTGTTAAATAACCACGTCTTTAGCTCTTTCCTAAATGCGAGTAGGGGAGAGATGTCGCTAAGATGTGGAGGGAGAGTAATCCAGAGCCTAGTCGTGCGATTAACAAAGCTCCTTCCTGCTCAGTTAATTTTCCTAAATGTAGTAGTGGCGACCATTCTGGCACTAGTCGAACTGAGGAGACAATCAAAATGTTTCCATAGAAATTCCGGTCCTGCATTATACAGTGCTTTATGAGCCACACCGAGAACTTTAAATTTGATTAGCTTCTGTACCAAGCGGCAGTGTCGTTTTTGAATAGCTGAGTAGATTCAGTAGAATTTAGGAAGATTCAAAATCATTCTGGCTGCTACATTTTGGACTGATTGAAGCTTTCTAATCAGTTTTTCCCTGAAGGTTCATTTACAATCCATTGCAGTAGTCCAGTTTTGAGAGAACTAATGCTGAGACCACAGTTGTCCTGGATGTGTTGGAAATACAAGGGAGGATTTTTCTTAACATTCTAATTATGTGGAATGAAGAGTAGACTACCTTGGATACTTGGGCTTCATATTTGAGCTTATCAATGATGAAGCCCACGTTTTTGGCTTTGGCCACGGGTAAAGGAGGCGGACCCAAGCGATCAGGCCACCATGCAGGAAAATATTGCCGAAGAGTATTACCACAGTTTCACCTGAGTTAAGTTTTAAACAATGCTTACTCAGCCAGAAGCTTATGGCAACCATACAGTCATGTAATCTTGATGGACCTGAAGAGTCTTTGCCAGCTGGGTGTCCTCCGCATAGGAGGTAGGACTTAAGTTAGAACCTTTGATCAAGGAGGCTAATTCAGAAAGCTATATATTAAACAGGGTTGGGCTCAGCGAAGAGCCCTGAAGAACACTGCAAAGCAATGTGAAAGGTAGGGAGTTATAATGGCCCAAAGTTAGGATTAGAGCTCTTTCCGAAAGGAAGGATGATAGTAGTCTGTGGGCCATATCTTTGACTCATATGGCATTCAAACGGTGGACCAGGAGCTCATGGTCCACTGTGTCGAACACCGCTAATAGGTTCAATAAAATGAGGGCCACTGATTCCCCCATTGTCCACTGAAGTTCTTATTTCTTCTGTAGTTTTTAACAAGGCAGTTTCAGTACTGTGGTTTGCTCTAAACCCTAACTGATTAGGGTCCAACTGATGATTATCGAGGATGAATTTTGATAGTTCTAGATTGATAATCTTTTCAGCAATCTTCACTTGGAGAGGAAGTCTAAAGATGGGACGATAGTGGGCAGGGTCATTTATATCAAGAGTTGGCTTTTTTTTAAAGGAAGAATATAAGCTTGTTTCTATATCATGGGAAACATCCCTGTGAAAACATTTGCTTGAATGTGGAGGATAGGTAGATGGAAATACGCTATACAGCAAGTTTTAATATCCTAGGGGGAAATGGGTCGTCCGGTGATCCTGATTTAGAAGCTAGTAGAAAAGTGGTTACTTGATCAGGAGAGGTGGATGTAAATTCCAAAAGTGGGGGGTATCCAACCACTTCCTGATGACTCAACTGAGTAGTAACCTTGGATTTTGAGTTGTCAAATATGTTAAAGATTTGGTCGCCCTTATCTCTAAATGTAAAAGCTGGAGTGTCACTGAATTTGGCAGGGACTGTCTGGGACACAGTCAGGGACTTGGGCAAGGACTGGGAAATGGGTAGTAAAAGCACACAGAAAGAGGAGTAGAGCGCTGCCCAGGATCATACAGGAAGTCAGAGGAGAAAAGGGAACCAAAGGATAAGCCTGCACGAAGGAAAAAGATGGCTAGGACTCAGAAAGGACAGGCACTCGTGAGGTGATTTAGCATTCAGAAAAACTACACCCAAGACGAATGTGCAAGACATATATATGAAACAACATTAATAGTAAAGGGGCGTGTGGGGTAAAGTACTCAGGAGCTCCACAAGGTGAGACAAACTCAGTACGTTTCTCACTCACAATTGCTTTTACAGATACTGACTGCAAATGCCCACATAAAGGATATGCATGCAAAGGCAGGGTCTGTGGAGCTTATACCTATGGCGATGTTATAAATGTAGCTTAGAGACAATACTCACAGTGAACAAGAAACATCACCTAGGTAGTCAGCCGTGCCCACGGATCCTGGCGATCAAACAGGAACACGCAAGGCAGTAACAGCAAGGGGGTAGAACTAAACACGAGCACAATAGACAAGGAGCTACCAAGGAGGAGTGCTTAGCAGGAAAGGAAGGAATTCACAGGGCACACTTGGCAGAAAGCAGGTAACAAACATACAAGGTAACAGAAGCAAGACAGCAGAATAGAAAGACAGCAAATTAGGAACTGGAACCAAGGAAATGGGAAGAAAGGCTGGGACTCGAAAAGGATATACAGAAGGGGAGGCTACAAGGGTATACTAATATAGTGCAGGTTCAGGAATCAAGAAAACAAAGTAGCATAGAAGGCAGTGCTGGAGCAAGATAAGAATTTAGCAAAAGCTCAAAAGCCAAGGTAGCACTGCAAGCAGTGCTAGTTCAGGAACAAGGGAAACTGTTGTAGCTCAGGAAGAAGGAATGTTAAGGCTCAGGAGCAGGAAGTAGAATTGAGCTCAAGCTCAGGAGTCAAGGTAGCACTGCAGGCAGTGCTAATTCAGAGACAAGGGAAAATGCTGCAGCGCAGGAACAAGGAATACTAAGTCCCAGGAGTTGAGGTTGCACAGCAGGCAGTGCTAATTCAGGAGAAGGGAAATTGCTGCAGTTCAGGAACAAGGAATAACTAAATCTAAGGAAACACTTGAAACAAGGATATGAAAGGCTCAGGAGACAATGGAAACAAGGATCGGTCTCACGGGAATACAGCTACAATGACCAACGCTGGCCGGAAGGGAGCTGGGGCTTAAGAGCCCACAGTAATCGGATGCATCTGTTGTGAGCAGGCTAGCAGCAGCTAGCCACAGATGGGCTGTATTCCGCCACCCATCCTGGGTCTGCAGGGGTGGAGACGAAGCAGTGAGCAGGGAATTCTAGGTAGTGGAGTTCCAAGCATGAGCAGGCTGGATTTCAATTCCCACATAGTGTCTAAATGGCTGGAAGTCAGGATATGCATGCAGGGCAGGGTCTGAAAGCTTATTAGAACACTGGAAAGTCCCATTATGTGGCCTCCTGGTGGTGAGTAAGAGAGCACAGGGAGCGAATCGTGACAGAATTGTTGACTATGGATAGTCGAGTTATTTTTCTGGACCGACGTAAGCCTCATAATCACCTGAAATCATTCTTTGTTAGGGTTAGAGGCATTCTCAATCATTTGAGTATAGCAGAGACTTTTTTCATTGACACTTGCCTTTTGGCACATGAAGGCCTCTGCAGTGGCACCTGAAGCTCCAGTGTGCCATGCATCTCCGACTTGGTCCAGATCTCGGAGGGCACTACAACAGACCTGCAGTGGTGGCTGACAAACTGCGATTAGTTCAGCATCAAACCCCTCTCCCTTTCCCACTCTGGCCTGACAGTGGGCACAGATGCATCACTCCTGGGCTGGGGCAATCATCTGCGAGAGGTGGAAATCAGGGGACTCTGTTCTCCAGTGGATTTCGAGAGTCATATGAACTTGCTGGAGCTCCAGGCGATCCTATTGGCATTGAAAGCCTTTCTTTCTTCGATCAAATGAAGGCTAGTGCAGGTGTTCATGGGCAACACCACCCCCATGTGGTATTGCAACACACTGCTGGAGTGAGGATTGTGGATCTGCACCTCTGGACATGGCTAGAACGACAGGGCATTTCCCTGGTGGTTGAACACCCGGCGAGCTCCTTGAACTTCAGGGCTGGTTAAATCAGCCATCGATGCCTAGCTGATCACAGGTAACGCCTACATCTGGAAGTGGTGCAAGGTCTCTTTCGAGAGTCGTGAGGGGCTTGGTTAGATCTGTTTGCCACCACCGTGAATGCACAATGTCAGCAGTTTTGTACAGCAAGAGTTTCTAAGTTGGTTCTCTCTCAGAGACGCTTTTGGTTCAGGAACGACCAGGCTTATGTCACTCTTGTGGCTCTGGGCTGGACACACAAAGTTTGGTATTGCAAACTTCTGAGCATGAGCATCGGTCCTCTGATTAGGTTGCCCCTTCAAGAGTATCTCCTGTTGCAGCAGCAGGAGAGGGTTCTGCACACGCCTTCATGTGTGGAGATTGAGCAGCGACAATTGACCTCTTTCGACCTTTCTTCCGAAGTCTGTGATGTTATCTTGACAACTATGCATCCCTCCACCAAGATAATATACCCTTGCCATTGGGACACATTTGTGGCTTGGTGCACATCCAGAAAGATTGGTCCACCCTTTCTGCACCCTAATCTGAGGTTCTACAGTTCATTCTTTCTTTGGGCCAGCAGGGCTCTGCTCTGGGAACTATTAAAGGTCACTTGTATGCCATCTCTGCATTTTTGCAATTTGTATTTGTTCAAGTCACCCTTTGTGACTAGGTTCCTGAAAGGGCTACAACATATGTTTACCCCCTATGCCATTCATTATGCCCCAATTGGATCTTAACCTGGTCCTTACCTTCCTCATGTGTTCTCCCTTTGAGCCATTATATAACTGCCCACTTCGCTTATTGATTTTCAAATTCGTTTTTCTACTGGCCGAACCATTTGCCGGGAATGGCAGTAAGCTGCTGCCCTCTCTGTCCAACCGCCTTATGCCACCTGTTTCTCAGACAAGCTAGTTCTACGGACTCATGCCTCTTTCCTACTGAAGGTTGTCGCACCGTTTCATGTAGGTCAAAACATTGCCTTCCCTATCTCCTTTGCTCCACCGCACCCATCCAAAGAAGAGGAGAGACTCAAGAAGAGCGTTGTCATTCTACATTGACCTCACACAACAAGGTTTCCATGTGGACAATCAACTCTTTGTAGGATACTTGGGTGGCTAGAAAGGAAAGACAATGGAGAAATGGGCTAACTCACAATGGATAGTGCTCTGCATCAATATCTGCTATGCATTGGCCAAGAAGCAACCCCCTTGCGTTCTCATTATACCAGAGCCAAGGCTGCAACTACTGCGTTAGCTCAAGGAGTCCCTGTCCTAGAAACCTGCCAGGCAGCCACATGGGTGTCTTTGCATGCATTCACCAAGCACTACTGCCTGGTTCTTCAGGTCTGTTACGACTGGTCATTCACCTGTTCGGTCCTGCAGGTCTTTTTGGTCTAAATCTGTTTGTAGACCCACTTCCAGGGAGGTATTGCTTGGGTATCTGTTCTAAGGTAAAGAATCTGAGACTAGAAGTCTGTATCAAATGAACAAGTTACTTACCTTCAGTAATGCCTTATCTGATAAAGACTCTTCCTGCAGATTCCTTACAAACCTTCCCATCCACCATGTTCTGCGAACTGATTCATTAGGGTCTCCCCTTTTTAGGACGTTGGTATTGCACACCAGGGTGACACTTTGTGTCTTTGTGCTTCTGCCATGGAAAGTCATGAAAAGTAACTGAACTGCAAGCTTGGGTGGACCCTTTATAGGCACTGCATATGTCACTTCTGGTACCACTGATGCAGAGCCAAACAACACCACCTACTGACGCGCAGTGGTACTGCTCGAAAATTTCTAGATCTAGTGTGACACCTGGGAAACATTATATGGTAGATAATGTACAACTAGATAGTCTTTACCTTATAAGGAATTACCAAAGGGAAGTGACTCGTTCCTTTTGTACACCACCAAAACAAATCATTCCACAGTATGTCATCTTTCATATTGAGGTAGAACAAGGCTGTTTACATTTTTCTATCCTATCAAAGTGATTTTTAACAGTTGGTAGTATTCTCCCTCTGTTACTAGTAAAGGATATACACAACTCTATTCAAACCTGCTTTTTCTATTGATTTATGTGGGGTATCCTCCTCAAATGTGTTC
The DNA here is from genome assembly GCF_964263255.1 of Lissotriton vulgaris. Lineage (NCBI taxonomy): Eukaryota > Metazoa > Chordata > Amphibia > Caudata > Salamandridae > Lissotriton > Lissotriton vulgaris. Next base: position 933,407,921 of record NC_141695.1, read on the forward strand.
CATAATTTCACCATAAGAGTCAATAAGGTTTTTAGTACAACATGGTGCAAAGCGTGAGGTGAAGGAAACCTTTTCAAGCACTTAAAGCATTAATTTAACCTTACTATTAAAGTGTCAGATGGCCTTAATGTGGTTATGATTTCTCTACAGTACCTCGACCAAATAAGGCAGACTATTTTTGAGAATCTGAAGATGCTAAACCATGCACCGAGCGTCCAGATCCATGATGTACCCTCCGACCTGATTAGTTTTGATCGTGCAGATGAACCTGATCCAGAAGAGCGAGGTTCTGAAGAGAATTATTCCAGGTAAAGGCAGCAAACCTCCCATTCTTTGTTCCCTTTAGAGTTATTTTTTATTCCTACTCTGCTTGGATGTATCCATTTTCCCTGGCGCACAAAAACAAGTTGATAGATTTCAACATGGTTTCAAGATATACATAGGGTTTTAATATTCTACTGCGATGGTCTGTGTGTGTATATGCAACTTCAGAGTGGAATGGAGCATCTTTGAGAAGGAATACTGTATGTGGAGTGGATACAATTCTATTTACATTGGTGAGTGAGCAAAATGGTGGTGTGGGGCAGATCGCACTGCTTCGGTTTGCTGTTTCAGGTACTCTTTCCGTTAGTTTGTCTCTATCTGTAGTGTTGTACTGAAGAAACACAATTTCTTGTATTCCTTCTCATCTCTTTAGTGGGTATGACAATGGAAAAATGGGGATCTCATTTTTAAGTGTTTCAAAACCACAAACTCTTCTGCTACCCATAACCCAAAAGAGCAGATTTGCTGTGGGTGATTTGATGAGTAGCGCTAATGTGCATGCTAATGAACCTGTCTAGCAGGAGTTTCAGAGCCTCAGCTGTCATGTTGCACCCAGCCTAGTGCAACTGTGAGTAAGACAAACCTAAAATGTATGTTATAGTATGTCAAAAAGGTTTTGGGAGAATTTCTGGTGGCCTGGAAGGTGGCAATGGAATGGCAGATCTAGCTATGTGGGTCTCCACTACATGTGTGGCTGGTGAAGACCCAAGTGACTGCCACTCTTCTTCCACAGTCTCTATGCCTTCCAATCCCAGCTACTAAAAGCCATCAAGAATCTTGAGCACGGAATACACGAAAGTGCTGTTATCCAGTATTTGGGTGTCTTTCAGGCAGTACAAACAAAACCTACTCGCTCAAGTGGAAAAGGTTCTGCATGTGGTGTTCGGACCACGGTCTGCGGCCACTGGATGTCACCCCGGTACAGATATTGCCGTACCTCCTCCAACTAGCACAGTCAGGACTAGCTCATGCTTCCATTAAGGTTCACCTGGCGGCTATCTCTAGGTTCACCAGAACCTTCTCGGGGCCTTCCCTGTGGTCAAGTAGGCTGGTCAAACAATTCCTGAAAGGGCTCTACAGATCCTTTCCGAGGCCACGGAAAGTCCCTCCAACCTGGCAACTGAACCTGGTACTCAACCAACTCATGAGACATCCGTTTGAGCCCATTCACCGAGCGTCTATCAAACACCTCTCCTGGAAAACGGCACTCTTGCTCGCTCTAACATCGGCCAGGAGGGTTAGCGAACTCCAAGCAGTGTCCATTCAAGAACCATATCTACAATTCAGACAGGACAGGGTGGTGCTCAGGCCCAACCCTAAATTTATACCAAAGGTGCCTTCGGACTTTCACCTCAATGAACCGATTGTCCTTAAGTCCTTCTTTGCGAACCCTTCCACGGCGGCGGTAAGGGCGCTGCATTCTTTAGACCTCAAACGATGCCTTAAGTTCTACTTGGATAAAACCAAGGATCTCAGAAAGTCTACTCAGCTATTCGTGGCCTACAGCAGCCCACGAATGGGTTTACCTCTTACGAAACAGAGTATCTCCCGATGGACCTCCTCGGCGATTGCATTCTGCCACGACCAGGCCGGACGGCCTTTGACTGATCGTGTTACTGCTCATTCCACCAGGGCGATGTCCACGTCAGCGGCGCTATTCGCTGGAGTGCCAGTCTTGGACATTTGCCGGGCGGCGACCTGGAAGTCTCCGCACACCTTCTCCAGGCACTACTGCCTGGATATAGAGCTGCAGAAGGACGCAGCGGTGGGCCAGGCGGTGCTACGCCATCTCTTTCAGTGAGGTGAGCCTTACTACATCCCGCCATCCAGGTATGCACATTCATTATGGTTGTATAGTTTCTGCTTACGCTGTTGTTACCAGGTTGTTGATGATTTTCATATTGTCTGACATGACTGCAGAACTGCTTGCTTTACACATGTGCTTTACAAATGTGCATATATAATTGCTGGCTACTCTGATTCAGGCATGTGAATCTATGAAAGACACCCAAATACTGGATAAGAAATGCGTTACTTACCTGTAACAGCAGTTATCCAGTGTTGGTGTCTTTCATAGATTCACATGCAACCCTCCCGCCTCCCCGGTAAGGACTCACATCCCTCTATGCCTATGTTACGCCAACCTACCTGGGTGCGTACGAAAATCTGAGGGACTGAGGCTCCTCCCGGGAAGGTTCTAGAGGGAGGTCGGAGCTGATTGGCTAACGGTGAGAGTTTGGTCCTTTTTACAAAAGGACGTAGAAAGGCTACTAAGGGGAGGCCCTTAGGCCTATTTTCTCTATGTATGTCTATAGGTCATTACTTTTTTATGTACCGGAGGCTCCCGTCTCGGCGACGGGGAATGATTCAGGCATGTGAATCTATGAAAGACACCAACACTGGATAACTGCTGTTACAGGTAAGTAACGCATTTCTTGTGAGTTAGCCCTATGCCTGGAATACCTCTGCTCGTCTGCATTAATAGGTAAATCGTAAAAGATTGGAAGCTACTAAATTAAGTCACATACAGAATCTCTTCCGGATTCACATGCTGTGCATGGTTCCATCATCTATTGGTTTGATTTAGAAATTGTATCTATGTCCCTTTTCCTCCCCCTTTTTAGGTCGAGTCTGGGCAGTGAATGTGCACCTCTGAGAGCAATGCTGTATTGGAGTGTGTATTTGAAGCGCCGCCCACTCTCTGCCCATATTTGTCATTGGCATCTGTCGTTATCCTTTGTAAATACTGGCTTCTGATTCATTAGACTTGTTGTTCCCTCATTTGTAACCTCCCATGAGGACTGGCCCTTTTACTTCGTCATTACACGGTACGTCTTCTTTAGTCTATGAGCACTATTTTCTTTATTGAGTTTCTCTTACTGCAGGAGGATCTCATGCGCAGTTGTGACCAAATATACAACACTAAACCCCTTATAACATATTCACATCATATATTCGTTAATCAAAAATTTCCCACAGAGAGAGAAACAATTTTTTATACAAAATTATTTTGTTTTTATTATCAAATTAGTAAAAATATACTTATTTCATTTATTTTTAGATACATACATATACAATCAATTCTGTATGACTTAAGGATTCATTTGATACACAGGAGCCCCAAGTAAGGGGGAGCAATCCACTAAATAAAGGTACTTGTCTCCACAAAGAACAATAAGGGCAGAAACAAAGAGAAGCACATACTCAAAAAATCACAGTTTAACAAAGACAATATATAACAATTGTGAACATCATGAACAATTTAGACAACATTATTGCGCCGACGCATGTTTACGAAATCCCATGTACCGTCCTTCATCAGGGCGCTGATGTGGTATAGTATTTTCAATATTTAGAAAACCTGATACGTTTAACACATTCGGCAGAAAAATTATAGAATATTTTGAGGCTCAGTCAATAAAATCCAACCATCTCTGTAGGGACAGAATAACCCAATTAATCCTTAAGTTCATAATATTTACTAAATTCACCAAAGTATAAAATCACATAAGGTCAAAATATTACTAACTACTCTGGTAAGTGTCATCAAACAGGTAAAGTGTCATAAAACCAGACATGCTAGCCATCTCCACCTCTTTATAAAAAGAATCTGAAAGAAACAGGTTAGTGTTAGATTCCTTACCTTAGAATATCACCAGGCGTCGGACTGGATCCAGAAAGTTTTGTGTAGCAGTACCCCTGCGCGTCGGTAGGCGTCGTCTGCGGCTCCGCGTTCAGCGTCGTGGTCTCCGGGATGACGTCGTTGGAGTACTTAGACAACGCCCTTGCGTGCTGACGTCCGTTCTTTTTTCCGCGCCAGCTAGTGCAGATCTGGGAAGAGCAGTACTCCTATTCACTTTTTGACTAACTTTTTCGATCTGTTTTGGATCTTATCGAGTCGATTTGCGACTCTGGTGCCGATGGGGATGCCCGGATTAAAATCCTGCGACGACTGTAATCGTCGGTGCCTTTATTGCCTCGGGGCCGACCACAATGACAAGTCGTGCACCGACTGCCTGGCCTTGACGTCGAAGCGCCTCGAGATCCGGCAGTCGGCCTCGCGCTGCTCGAGGTCCCGGTCCAGGAGGAGGTCGAGGGACCGGTCGCTGGGCCACAGTCATCACAGCTCGGCGAGTCGACACCACTCGTCTGGCTCCAAGTCCTCAGGTAAGTCGAGGCACAAGAAGTCGAAGAAGCGACATCGCTCTTCTGACTCACCCCGACGCTCGCGCGGCGCGGCCGGGGGTTCGGGCAACATGACCCCGCCCACGCGGCTCTGTCGGAGCCGCAAGCGCCGCATCCAGCTCCACATCCGCCGGTCCCTGGGCTGAACGCGATGCCGGAGGAGCTCAGCGCCTTCCTCATGGCCATGAGGTTGTGCTTCCCTCCGTCTGTTCCCGCCGAGGTGCTTTCGGGCCCCGCGGACCCATCTGGGAGCCCAAGCGGGACGGTGGCTTCGGCCCTGGCGCCGTTGATGACTTCGGTCCCGACGCCGCAGGGTTCCTCAGGATCCAGGCCTGGATCCGTGACGACGCTGGTAGACTTTATGACTCCGCCGACATCGTCATCAAGAGTGTCGCCCCCGGCGCTGTCCTGGGGCGGCATTGTCTCCGATCCCCACCCCGGTCCGGATCCGGCATCGGATCGGCACCGCCCGGCGCAGTTTTCGACGCTGATTGGTGAACCCTTCACCTACGACCCAGCGCCATCATTTCTTCCTGACCTTCAGGAGATGGATGACGAGGGGGATTGGGAGGGGTCTGAGGACCCTCTGGCACTGCAGTGCCAGTTGAGCCAGGACTGGACATACGAACCTGGGGGAGGCCAGTGGTCTGGACACTTCGCCTGACACTGGTTTTGTCTCCCCCTCCTACCGTGGCTACGGAGGAGGGGGCTGTTTATAGCGTCGTGTTGACTAGGGCAGCCAAGGCCTTGGCTCTTGAGCTCCCAGTTGCGGCCGTGAGGACTAATCTCCTCACTGAGGTGCTCAAACCGCAGGCAAGCTCCTCGAAGCCTCTCCTGCCATTCAACGAAGGCCTCACTGACGTTCTGTTCGGCACCTGGTCCAAGCCCTCTACAGGCCTCCCTGTAGATCGGAACATGGCCCGACACCACCGCCCGGCTCCAGGCGACCCCAGTTTCCTGTCTGTTCACCCCACCCCTGAGAGCCTGGTGATCCAGGCCTCAACTTCCCAGACCACATTCCCAACCGCCCCTCCAGATCGGGAATCCAAAAGGTACGACCAGTTCGGTAAGAAGCTGGTCTCCTCACTGAGTTTGGGGTTGCGGTCTGTCCACACCGCCTGCCTTTTGGGCCGTTACTCCCACTCTTTGTGGCATACGGTTGTGGAAGTGCTGCCGCAGTGCCCGGCGGAGGTCCAAGCAAAGCTTACCCAAGCCCTTGTGGAGGAAAGGGATGTAGCATGATATTCTGTTTGGTGTGGCCTAGATACCACAGACTCGCTAGGCAGGGCAATTGCAACAGCGGTGGCGGTTCGCCGCCACGCCTGGCTGAGGTCCGCCAACTTTTTGGGCTATGTCCAAGCCTCTCTTATGGACATGCCCTTTAATGGCAGTCGCCTCTTTGGCGACAAGGCCGACAGCGCGCTGGAGCATTTCAAGGACTCCAGGGCTACGGCCAAGTCCTTGGGCCTCGGCCAACGCCAGCAGACTTCCGCCTTTTGCCCCTTTCGTGGCCAAGGAAGTGGCGCCCCCACAAGTCCAGCTAGCCACAGGCAGCAGAACCAACCTCAACGCGGTCGTGGACGTGGTAACTGCCGTGGCGGTGCCGGGGGTCACACACAAGGTCAGTCCACACCCGCCCCCGCAGCATCTGCCTCAAAATCCTCCAAGTTTTCAGGCCCATTCGACGCCAGTGGGGGGCAGGGTTCGCCATCACCTCCTCCACTGATGCTCCATCACATCGGACAGGTAGGTGCTGCAAATCGTCCGAAGGGGCTACTCCCTCCCCTTCGAGGCGACCCCTCCAGCCATGCCACCGCAGTACCACCGCATGTCAGGGGATCACTTGCAACTTCTGCAGGAGGAAGTTACGTCCCTCTTGGCCAAGGGGGCCGTCGAGTGCGTACCTGGGCCAGAAGTAGGACGTGGTTGCTATTCCCACTACTTTCTGGTACCCAAGAAGGGCAAAGGGGGCCTACGCCCTATCTTGGATCTAAGGAGCGTCATCCTCTTCCTCCGGAAGGAAAAGTTCAAGATGCTGACTTTGGCTCATGTCCTAGCTGCCCTGGACCCAGAAGACTGGATGGTAGCGTTGGACTTGCAGGACTCATATTTCCACATCCCCGCCCTGCCGGGCCCACCGGCGTTACCTGCGGTTCACGGTAGGCCATGAGCACTCTGTTTACCGTGCTCCCCTTCGGCCTTACCCAGTGCCCCAAGGGTGTTCACGAAACTGATGGCGGTGGTCGCAGCTCATCTGTGCAGATTAGGGGTTTCAGTCTTCCCCTATCTCGACGACTGGTTGTTGAAGGTGGGCTCGCCCCAAAGAGTTGTCTCCCACCTCCAGACTACGGCCGACCTCCTGCACTCGCTCGGGTTCTCCATCAAAGTGCCGAAGTCACACCTGTGCGCCTCGCAGAGGCTCCTTTTCATCTGAGCGGTTCTGGACTCAGCGCAGTTTCGGGTTTATCCCCCCGAACAGCGGGTTCGGGATATTCAGGCTCTGATTCCGGTCTTTCAGCCTTTATCCAGAGTCTCGGTCAGGTTGGCGCTGCGGCTCCTGGGGCTGATGGCCTCCTGCATCCTTCTGGTGCATCACGCCCGGTGGTGGATGCGGGTTCTGCCGTAGGACCTGAAGTTTCAGTCGGCACAGCTTCAGGGCAACATGTCCGACTGCGTCTGGATCTCGGAGGGCACTGCAAAACAGTTGCAGTGGTTGCTCACGAACCGCGATTGGATCAGCGGCAGATCTCTCTCCCTTCCCCAACCGCAGCACGTAGTAGTGACAGATGCGTCCCTCCTGTGATGAGGAGGCAACATGGGGGAGTGGGAGATCAGAGGCCTCTGGTCTCTGGCGGAGTCCCGGCTCCACATCAACCTTCTGGAGCTGCGGGCGATCCGTCTTGCACTGAAAGCATTCCTTCCCTCTGTCCAGGGAAGTGTAATGCAGGTGTTCACGGACAACACCACCGCCATGTGGTACTGCAACAAACAGGGCGGGGTGGGGTCATGGACCCTTTGTCAGGAAGCTCTGCGCCTCTGGACATGGCTGGAACACCAGGGCGTCACCCTGGTGTTTCAACACCTGGCAGGTTCCCTGAACGCCAGGGCGGACGAACTCAGCCACCGGTGCATGATGGAGCACGAATGGCGTCCGAACTCTGACGTGGCGCAAGGTTTCTTTCAGCAGTGGGGAGAGCCTTGGTTAGATCTATTCGCCACCGAAGAGAACGCGCAATGTCATCAGTTCTGCGCGTTGGAATTTCCAAGGTGGCACTCGCTCTGCGATACTTTTTGTCTCGAGTGGAGCTGCAGTCTGTTGTACGCCTTTCCGCCTATACCACTTCTGCCCAGAGTGCTGAAGAAGATCAGGTGAGACCAGGCCCAAGTCATTCTTGTGGCTCCGGACTGGGCACGAAGATACTGGTATCCCGAGCCACTCAGCATATCATTCGATCCCCCGATTTGTCTGCCTCTTCAGGAGGACCTTCTGTCGCAGCAGCAGGGGACGGCCCTCCACCCAAACCTGTCCAGCCTCCACCTCCATCCGGACAAGGTTGTTTTAAGAATGCGTCCTTCTTTCCGCCTCCTCATCCCTCGAAAGAGGAAGAGAGGCTCCACCGTCTGGACCCAAAACGTGCGCTCTCCTTCTACCTTAATCGCACACGCCAGTTCCTGGTGGATGACCAGCTCTTTGTTGGTTGCGTGGGCGCGAAAAAGGGATGGGCGGTGCACAAACTGACCATCTCTCGTGGGTCGTGTTGTGCATCAAGGTCTGTTACTCCTTGGCTAAAAAGGAGTCCCCTGTTGGGCTGAGGGCCCATTCCACTCGGGCCACGGCGGCTACTACTGCCCTGGGTCGGGGGTCCCCTTGCAGCACATCTGTCAGACAGCTACGTGGGCCTCGCTGCACACGTTTGCTAGACACTACTGCCTGGACAGCCAAGATGGCTTTTTCGACCATTCCGTTTTCCAGGACTTTCTGGTGTGATCTTGGTCTGCAGACCCACCTCCGGGGTTGGTATTGCTGGGGTATCTATTCTAAGGTAAGGAATCTAACACTAACCTGTTTCTTTCAGATGCACAAGTTACTTACCTTCGGTAACGATATATCTGTAAGAAACAGTAGTTAGTATTAGATTCCTTACCGCCCCTGGATTTAATCCATTGTTATTTTGCACACCACACCACCCCACTCAAGACATGGCCATATGCAAATCAGTCTTGACCCGGTGTGTTTTGCTCTTCGGGTCAAGACTGATTTGCATATGGCCATATGCAAATCAGTCTTGACCCGGTGTGTTTTGCTGTTCGGGTCTAGACTGATTTGCATATGGCCATGTCTGAACTGGGGTGGCGCGGTGAGCAAAATAACTATGGATTAAACCCAGATCTGTGACTGGGGGGGTGAATGTTTTGCCAATGTGCAACATTACGTCCATCACCTTGTTTGTTTTGCTGTTCGCCCTATGTGGTAAGGGTATGGCCAGATGTGGTTCCCGTGCTCACTACGCCACTGGAGTCAAGCTATCCTGGCTGATGACGGCTGATAACCAGAAACAGGTCCTAGGATGCTTGATTCTGGTCCAGGAAAGACATGGCTTGGCAGTTCGGGCTGGACTGTTCCCATGAGGCAAAGGGTCAAGACTGATTTGCATATGGCCATGGCCATGACCGAATCTGGGTGGCGTGTTGAGCAAAATAACAATGGATTTAACCCGGATCTGTGACTGGGGGTGAATGTTTTGCCAATGTGGAACATTCCGTCCATCACCTTGTTTGTTTTAAAAATATATACATGACTTTAAAAACGTGAATACAGATATAGCGTCAAGACTAACGTATTAGATGGTTAGTGCCTCTCTTCTGGATATACGTCATGCCCATCAAAAATTGGATCTAATGTACTGCCGACTCCGGCACCCAAAGCTGATATGCCGGGATAAACATAAACATGCATATCCAAGTTAATCCTTTATGTCCTCCGTATAGAATCGAGGTGGCTAGAGTAAAGGTTAGAGTAAAGGGAATGTTAATGTATAGACCCCGCAGGTATAAATAAATCAGTGTCCTAAACACGCAATTAAAACTAGCGGGCCCCTGTCTAGTCGACAAACCTCCTATTGAGAAAGCCTAAACCCAGGGCGGCTTCGGAATAGAGTGACGACGTACTTATGTAGTCGAGGAGCAGCTCCCTCTGCAATCATAATGCAGCCATCAAACTCCTACACGGAAAATACTGGAAACTACGAGTACGGGACAAAAGATCCCTTCTTATATCCTGTAAGGTCCTGCCTCGTTGCTGTGTAGTTAAATCAGTTCAAACCACCTGAGGTGTACATGGGGCCAAGCCCGTACACACCGTACACTTGATTTCTTCTTCACCATGTTGGAATCTACATAATCACAGACCTCGACGAACGCCACCAGAAAGTAAGCATATTTTATGCGGCCCAAGCTGGCGGCCATCTTGGAATGAGTAAAGGGAGCTTAATAAATATACTTATCCTATACTCCTGTGGGCATGCAAACACAAAATTCGAAAAGATCAAAGATCCTATGGAAAAAAGAACGTCCATAAAACACTTGAATGATAAAATATAACCTATCCAATACTGAGGGGAATTGACAGCAATAAATCAGAAGTAAATCCTATAGATAAATCTTAAACATAATCTGTGAATCAATATTGGGCAATTTCTGTATAAGGCAGATAAAATCACTATGGAACATCGTATTCACGACTCTGACAAACGGCAAGAACGGGTGCTAAGATTCTGACAAAATGATAAAGACAGATGGTAGATTCAAGTGGTCACATTTTCCCATGGGAGGATTTCATTTAAACTACTCTCAGACGTCTGGAGGGTATATATCACAAAAACCTCCCTTCTGCGTCTCAAGTCTTCTATGTTACCATCGTTAGGTGTATGCACATGTTCAAGTATAAGCCATTGTAGGTCATTGATGGAATGTTGTTTTTCTTAACAACGTTTAACAAGTGGCGCTCCGTTTGTTATTTATCGCAGATTTATGTACGCTAAATCTGACCTGCATTTCTTACATATCCTTTGGCGCAGGGGCAAAGGATAAGGTAGATCAAGTTTTTTATCCTCCAATTTGTCATTTCTTTGAATAAAAATGTCTTCCTCCCCCATTGTAAGTTCAGAGTTACTCTCGCAAAACTGCAAGCATGGCAGTTGCCACATCTGTGGGTGCTTAATATGGGATTGGTTGCCGTGATGGAACGTTGGACAGTTTTTATTTTTTTTCTGGTAATATGGCTTTATCCAGGGCATTCCTAAGATTTCTGTTACTGCGGAAGGCAAAGATGGGTTTAGATATAATGCTCATCTGGTTACCAGAATTGAGGATGTGCCCAGAAGAGTTAATTGCTTGACGTAGTCTGTTGTTAAAATTAGAGTGCCTGGTAACACACACCAAACTATTTCGATTTTCTTTAGGTTTGGTTTAGAGCAGAGTGTCGCGGTTGTAATATTTGGCCCTTTTGTAGGACTCTGATTATTCTAAAGGGATTTCCTCTGTTTAGGAGTTTGATTTTCAGTTTTTCAGCATTGAAATCAAATGTTTTGATACAGGTGCAGTTCCTGCGGAGACGCAGGGACTGGCTTAAAGGGATACTATCCTTTTGGCTGCGTGGATGATAGCTTTGGTATTGTAAAGGAGTGTTTCGTGCAGTAGGTTCAGTATACAACGAAACCTCATGCGCAGTTGTGACCACTGGCTAGAATCCTATATGGTGCGCGGCGGCATTAGATTAACATTTAACGAAAATATTGAAATTACGAAATAGCCCACTTGTTTTTTTGTGAGGAACACAATTGATCACTTCGTGGGCTGAGCTCCCGCCGCTGCGACGATGTGTGGCCCATGCACAAAAAGCATGAAATAATGAGACTAATGAAACATCAAGTCAAATTAGTCCGTCTCAGCCTTTCATCCTTCCAAAAGTATCACTCTGTGTACGGTATTTTTGAAAACACGATTTTTTTAATCTGGTGTGTGCTATACTGGTGATGAAATAATCAAAGCGCTAGGGCTGGAGTATAAGGGAGAGCACGCATGTACCCAGTTTTCTGAATTACACAAATGATGTACCCAAAGTCATTTGAAGCGGTCCTTTTCCTTATAACAAGGTCAAATATTTGTCATCGGGTCCCAGTCAGTTTATCTCACTAAGGGCCCGATGTAGGTACCAAATACCGGTCGGAAACGGCCGATTTCGGCCGTTTCCGACCGGTATTTGGCCTACTGAGATGTAGGGGACCTTTTTTTGTCCGATTCGGTAAAATTACCGAATCGCAAAAATACCGAATCGGTAATTTTACCGATTTTTTGAATTTGGGATGTAGGTGGGACTACTTTCAGTCCCACAGGCCCTTCAGATTCGGTATTTTAACACCCAATCCAATTGGGTGTTAAATACCGAATCCAGGTGTGGAAACCTATCACCATAGCAGGCTGTGAGAGTGCGCTTTTCAGCATTTCAGTGAATTCCCATTTTACATTTACGGGCTTATTAATTTATAGGCCCCCTGGTCCTGATGTCGCCTTTCGTCAAAGCCTCCCGGAGGTGATTTCCTCCTTAGCTTTAAAAACTGCCAACTTCACGATTATTGGCGACCTCAATTTACATATGGATGCCCCACTTTCCAATTCGGTCCAGAGCTTGTTAGCTGATCTCGAAGCGTTCCAACTGATTCAAATGGTTCGATCATCAACCCACACAGGCGGCCATCTATTAGATGCCGTCCTGACGAATCTCGCTACGAATATTTCAGTGCTCCATCCTAGACCTATGGCCTGGACTGACCGCCATCTGATTGAAATCCGTATCATCACTGCTTTTTCCCCTTCTAAAAACAACCCCTCAGCCAGTCTGAGACGTCCTTGGAGAAACTTAAATTTAGAGCATTTTCATCAGCTTCTGATGAAATATCATCCTCTACCCCCCATTGAAGTTTCCTGCGGCTATGACAGCTTCTGTGAGTGGCTAAATCACTCACTAGATATGCTCATTCCGGCTAAATGGAGTAAGACTAGATCTAGTCCTTCCAGTCCCTGGTATGATGAATCTCTTAAAAAACTTAAAATCTCTTGCAAAAAAGCAGAACGCGCATGGCGTAAAACTTATGATACTGACCTCAAGGCGGCCTATAGGGCTTGTACTAGAGTGTATCATCGGGCCATATGCGCGGCTAGGGCTGCTTTCTACTCTCAGGAGATAAAGAACAGCACAAACCCCACCAAGGTCATCTTCAGGGTGTGTAAGGACCTTACTAGCAAAAGGATTGACACTGCTGCTCTCCAACCGTCTATGACACATTGCGAGGATTTAGCCTCGTTTTTTGTCGAAAAGGTGGAGGCTATCTACAGGTCATTTTCTCAGCTTCCCATCACGGAGATTAGCTCTCCACTATTGGTTCATAAACCATTATTGATTATACCCAGTCCGACTCTAGAGGAATTTCTAGCTTTGACGATTAAAGTCAAATCCGGCTCTCCGGACGACCCCATAAGGCCCATTCAATTCCGTGAACTTGCTGAATGCTGCTATCCTGCTTTGCATGATCTTATTAATCTGTCCTTCAGTACGGGCAGTGTTCCTAAGGCTTGGAAACAGGCGACGGTTATTCCCATTCTTAAAAAACCCGCCCTTGACCCTACCAAGCCTGAACACTATCGACCTATCTCTCTTCTCCCCTGGCCAGCCAAACTATCATCTCACCTGCAGGAAGCGAATATACTGGATAATTCCCAAAATGGGTTCCGTGCAGGTCAGAGCACCGAAACTGCTCTTTTGGCTGTGGTGGAGCACATCAGGAAGCTGATGGACCTGGGTCAGACGGCGGCACTGATCCTTTTGGATCTCAGTGCCGCTTTTGACACGGTGTCTCACCAGATTCTTTTACATCGCCTGATGGAGGCAGGAGTTGGAGAGGTGGCACTTGAGTGGTTCCGCTCCTTTCTTAAGGATCGAGCCTTCAAGGTTTCCACACCTCCTTTTGTTTCTGCTTCCCGCCCTATACTTCAGGGTGTTCCCCAAGGATCGGCCCTTAGCCCTACCTTGTTTAACTTATATGTTCAGCCATTAGCGGAGGTAGCCCATAGTTTCGGTCTCTCCCTGGTGTCATACGCCGATGACACGCAGCTGGCGGTGGCACTCAACGGCGATTCCAACATGGATGCCCCCACCTTTCAGTCAGCTTTAAAAGCTGTGGCAGGCTGGATGGCGAACAATCGATTGCAACTTAATGCCTCTAAGACCGAGGTCATTATTTTCGGTAGGGAAAGTGGATTATGGAGAGATCAATGGTGGCCTTCTGAGTTAGGCCCCGTTCCTTCCCCCGTGACTGAGGTCAGAAACCTCGGGGTGTGGTTCGATGACAAGCTCTCTTTCACCTCTCACACCAAACGTGTGGCTGGCGCCTGTTTTGGCACTCTGCAGTGTCTTCGTCCAATCTTTAAGTTTTTCGATGCGGAGACCAGACAGATCATAGTCCAGGCCCTGGTTCTTACCAGGCTGGATTATGCCAGTTCTCTGTTCTTGGGTCTAAATCAGGCTGAGCTATCCCGCCTTCAGAGGGTTCAGAACGCGGCGGCTAGGATGCTTATTGGCCTCCCGAAGTTTGTCTCGGTTCGTCGGACTATTCAGGATCTCCATTGGCTGCCGGTGGGGCAGAGAATTAAGTTTAAAGCTCTCTGCTTAACTTTTAAAATTCTCAAATCTGCCTCCCCTCCTATTCTTGCACAGACAATTTTGCACTATGTCCTTGCTAGAGCTCTTCGTTCCGCCTGATCTAATCTGGCTGTTGTGCCACGCTTTAAAAAATCCAGGATTGGCGGACGCTCTTTCTCAGTGCTGGCGGCAGCTCTTTGGAACTCTTTGCCGGCCCCTCTTCGTTCCATCCCTGACTTGCTCCCGTTTAGGAAGGCATTAAAAACCTTCCTTTTTTCCACAACTTAGGCCTACTTTTTATCTTCTCTGATGTGTTGTGTTCTCAATTCTCCATAGCGCCGGGACGCCACTTGGCTGCGGCATCCGTGCGCTATACAAAAATTAAATAACATAACATAACATGCACATGTGTGCATGCACACCTATGCCATGTGACAGACAGACATGACCTTAGGGCATGTCTGTGTGCCACATGGCTCACATGCCTGTGTTGGGGGTGCTAGAGGGTGTCAAAGTGACACCCCCTGCACCCTTGCACAAATCGGTAATTACCGAATCGGTAATTATCGAATCGGTAATTACCGATTAGGTAATGCCCATTGATTCCTATAGGCTTCAAGGCCCATAGGAAGCAATGGGGGATACCGAATCGGTATTTATAGAATCGGTAAATACCGAATCTTACAGATTCGGTATTTACCGAATCTGAAATACCTACATCTCCCCCCTCTAATTTACCACTTCATAAATACCGATTCGGTATGATTCGGTATTTATGAAGTGGTAAATGTAGATTTACCTACATCGGGCCCTAAGTCCCCAAAACACAAATGCGTTTATGTAAAGGCTTCTGGGCACACGTTTAACTTTTACGCTTCTGAGTGCACCCATTAAAGTCAGGAAAGTGAACGCATATTCACCAAGAACAGCTGCGACTGCTAGAAACCAGCTACTCCCTTCTGTTGTGTTGTACTACGTTGTGCGAGCCATGTTTTGATTTGCTGGGTGCACGTGGGTAAACTGGTATGTTGTATTACGCTTATGCCACGCTAAATTGTTATGCTTTGATGTTCTCTTAGAGACTGTGCTTTTATGTTAATTATCCTACAATAAGTTCTGCTGCCTCGTACAATGTTATTCTTTATTAAGTTGTGGGGTTGGGTTCTCCTTTGCTGTGTTATGCTGTTGTTCTGTGCTACACTAAGTTATATTTTTGGTCATGCTTGGAATGTTATGCGTTGCTGTGTTATGGTGTTTATGCTATGCTACACTAGGCTGTTTGCAGTACTCTGGCCGATGTTATGTTATGCTATGCTGCTGTGTTGTGTTTATGTTGTACTAGGCGGGTTTCCCGTGGTATACCATGCTACGTTATGCTATGTGCTTATTTTAGTCTGCTTGTGTTGGGGCATACAATCACACTCCGTTGTCAAAGCGGTATGTCCCCAAGCCTGGGCTTTATATGTACTAAGTGTGGATTCTGGGAGTCGTAGTTTTGGTCTGCTTCCATTGAACCAATCAAACAAGCGTGCAGGACGGCAACCATGTGTAAAGGCAGAGCGAGTGCGAGGTTGTGACATTGAGAGACATTGAGAGCATACCATACCTTCACACAGGTTATATATAATGAAGTGTTAGGTTACCAGTAGCTTGCGGCAGATGTTTTGTTATGCTCTGCTGTGTAGACGACGGTCTCTTTTCGTGGTTATTTGAGCTGATTGCATATTGAAATTTGGAATATGTCACAGTTATAAATTGAGCTGTCAATACCACGTGTGTTAAAATGTGCACATTATAAGCAGAGGCGAGTCTGCCAACTTTCAGTGTGCACTGTGTGTCACAGTGCTATCGAGTCGTTAACTACTGGGCGTTAACAGCAAAAAGTTAATGTTCAGTACAGTTCAACCTGTATCTGCTGCTGCTCTTGCACGCTTTCATTCCCCTCCAGAACTCTCCGGGTAGCACGGGGCTCCCAGAAGCCCTTTCCGCTTACCGTGAGAACACAGCACTGTATGCCAATACTTCATGTGGCGATTAACATATTACATATTCGTTAATGGATTGCACAATGTGGAAAATGCTGGTTTATTGAAATGTGCACTCTGTGGTTGAAAAGACCCTATGCATCCTTCGGCGCCAGTCCGTCCGTCTAGTAATGTTTCTGCCTATCGGTCTCTGCCTTTCTCCGGTCATTTTATTTATCTAGGTATTGTTTCATACCCGTTCTCTCCTTCACCAAATATTAGATCAACATTGCGACAACAACTTGACAAAAAATACGGTCGAACGATTTGGTAACTTAAAATCCCCGATGCGCAGTTCTCCTTAATCAACACGTTGACAGACGGAAGCCTGTAAACAGTGCTTTGTTGAGTTTTTAACGACCGATAGCACTGGTGACTCAGAGCTGCCCAGCAGAATACCCGTCACTGCTTCTTGTCATGCACATTGTGGGGTGCAAGGGCTGTTAACCAAGAAGACGAAGGGGCGACTGGGACAGGAAGGGAGATGCAGGTTGATTGCCTGCTCATGGGAGTACAGACAAACACACCACACCACGTGGAAAGCATTCGGAAATCTGTACTTGCTAACACTGATACATCTTCTTCCCCAACAAGAAAATACAGGTAAACAACTGTGCATCGGTCTACATATGCTGACTGTGCACATCTACCAATTGTGTGTGTTATTGTTTTCACTGACCCTAAATAAAATATCTCAGGGGTTTGCCCAAAACCCTGGAAATCCGCTGTCATAGATGTCTCTCATTTACTAGAGTTGGAGCTATTGGCATTGTAAATGACAATGCCTTTATTTATGTGTTAATTATATAAACAGATACATAAAATGCATTGTCATTTACAATGCCAAAAGCTTAAACTCTCTTAAATGCGAATTGCAAATGCATGTTTTCTTTTGGTGTCAAAAAAGCCAAGCATACTACCTAGGATGTCGAGCAAAAGTCCACAAAGCCCCGGTGCGTGGTTGCTATCATAAGATTCTTTTCCCGAAGTTGGTTTTGGAAGTAGTGTTACAACTCTAGGTTGGTGGTTGTCCAGAGACATTGAAACGAGCAGAACTATTCTGAAAAGCAAAAGGAGACAGGTTTTATGTTTATTTTTTACTAAAATGGGCCGCAGAATGCATATGCGGGGAAATCGAATATCCCGGAGTGTATTCTGAATCGAATAACCGAAGAGATGGAAAATTTACATTTTAGATTTAGATCACTGAAAGAGTTAGATACATCAGATTGAGTGAAGTTGGAATAGACAGAAGACACCCAGGGGAGAGCTCTGTATCGATAGGTTGAAAACTGAGGACTTGCACGAAAAGACACAGAAAGAACATGTGCTGATGTTGAAAGAGTGTACACTCATAATGCAACATACTGTGTCTTGGTTGAGAAATTCTTACTTATCCAACCAGCATTTGACCCTAAAGCATTCAGCAGTTGATTTGGCACCAAAGACCAATGAGGTGCCGCCTGGGTCAAAAACTAAAGAGCCCTGTGAAGACAAACCTTTGCACGCTTGTCTCCAATCAGAAAGGCTTTTGTGATCCAAAGGAGGAAAAATAACAGCACAAAGTGGAGGACCAGTGCCTTTATATAGGACGAGTGAGTTGGTAAACAATATCTTACAAAAGGCAATAAACATGACTGCACCCATAGACTTAAAGGCTCCTCCAGTAGTGCTAGAGACTAACTCTCCAGAGGAGAAATTGGACTCCCCTCTTTCGCAACCCTCGCAGCCAGACGATCTGTCATTATACAATACCGTAGACAAGAGAGTAGCAAACACCTACAGGTTGCAGATAGTAGAACACACAGAGGCCAGCTTTCTGATAGAAACACTTCTGTTATAGCAAAAAGGAGCTAGTTCCTGTCCTTGCTTACTAGAATACTAGACAAGGGGAAAGAAGGCATTCACCCAAATGTGGAGAAAAATACAAGTCTTTATGCCAAGTCTTGGTTATATTTAAAAATAATTGCACAGCAAACGCCTTGATAGTCTCCTTGGCTAGTAAGTGGGCATACACATCTGCATCCACATGCTCCCCACCAAGAAAGAGCAAAAGGCTGGAGGCAATAGTCGGAAAAAATGGAGAGATCAGCAGCTACCCAAAGACACATTGCCAGTTCAAAAAAAAGCTTGCTCAACAGATATATTCAACAGCAGTGGGACTAGAAAACAGATCTCATGCAGCGCTCGCCAGAGCAGTTTAGAACAAGCATTTACAATGCAATGGTCTCTGCATTATTAAAGGTAGAGCTATTTGCATTGCTCATGACATTTTTTAATTTTTTTAATTTTTTTAAATCCTAAATAAATAGCATTGTCATTTACTTTGCCAATAGCTTAATCGTTAAATACATGACCTATTGCATTTACACCCACACAGAGCCACACACACATACAGAGCCAGCCACACAGTCATTCACATAGAGCCACCTACAAAAAAAGCTATCTACACAGAGCCACACACACACACACACACACACACAGATCCACACACACAGAGCCACACACACACACACACAGAGCCACACACACACACACACACACACACACACACACAGCCACACACACAGAGACAGAGCCACACACAGACACAGACACACACACAGACACACATACAGAGCCACACACACACACTCACACACACACAGCCACACACACAGCCACACACACAGCCAGCCACACACACTCACAGCCACACACACTCACACACACACAGCCACACACACTCACACAGAGCCACACACAAACAGAGCTGTGCATTGGTCACGGCTACGCAATAAGCCCTGCATGTATACATAGTCATTATGTTATTATCCTAGTCCGTGAAGCAGATTCCAGTGAAAAGTTATCTTTTATTATTCTGCTTTTAAAAATAGCAGGTCATGATTTAGAAGCCCAATCTTTTTTATTTTGAGGAGATATGTGTTGATTTAACACTTAACTTGGAAATAGCCCAAAGAAGTTTTTTCCTGTCACAAAACAGATTATCTGTTTATCCGGCCCGGGCGCAGCTCAGATAGCATATTATGGCCATTTTTAGACCAGAAAGAGGCCGTGGCCGCGTGCAGCAGGAGAGCGCCTCTGCGGGTGGCATCGAGCCCGTGCTTTGTAATGTGTTTATAGCAGCTGCCGAGACGCAGCGTGTGGAGAGAAGAAGCGCCCAGGTCCGCGGCACGGAGAGACCCCAACTGTTCTCCGATATCCTGTTAAAATAACATCCGATTCAAAATTACATGTTCAAGGCGTATGAGCTGCAGATCGTACACTTTTGCAATAGATCGCCACCTGGTGTTGGGCTTGGATGATTGCAGGTTGTTGTCTTCTTGGAAGAAGTCTTTGTAGTCACAAGATAGGTGACTCCTCCCTTGGACAATACTGCACATGGTCATCGACTCCATCCTCAGATTGTTTTTTTTTTGTGCCATTGGGTTCCGATAAAGTTTTCCGCTCCGGCTAGAAAAGACTTTTTCAGCAACTTCGAAGCGTGAAACTTTATACAAACATTTTCGACATCGAATAGACTTTTCGACATCACCAGCTACATTCCGGTGCGTCGACGCGGGCCGTTGGGCCTATCAGCGCCGTACGGCCTACACCTCATGGACAGAACTCCATTCAAGAGATGCCCGGTATGTCGAGCAAAATTCCCTCATAGCGACCATAACGAGGTCTGCAACCTCTGTCTATCGCCGGAACACGACGAGTCGACCTGCACAGCTTGTGCATCCTTCCGATCGAAGAAGACCATTCAGGATCGGAGGGCACGTCAACACGAGATGAGATCAGCGGCAGCACCGGAGGTAGTCTTCGAGGAGTAAATCGTCGTAGACGACGTCTCCGAGGACGAGGCTCCACTCGTCGCTGAGGAAGACTCGCCTGATTTCCAGATCATATCGAGGGCAGAAGACTCAGACGACTCTATTCCATCTCGGCAACCCGTGAGTACTCTTGCCCCTGCACAACATACACTACCCAAGCCAAAGGCAATGGTCAGCACTCCGCCCATGGGGCCCAGTCGAGACCGAAATATCCCCTCAGAAACCCCGCCTTCGGGCTCGGCTCCGAGGAAAAAGACTACGCCTTCCGGTGCCTCGGCACCGACGAAACCACGTGTGCCAGTTCCACCTCCTCCATTGGCACCGAAGCACATACATCCTTCGACACCGAAGGACTCTTCGACACCGAAGCCAAAACGCCCTTCGGTGGGCAAAGACGAAGATCCTTCGGCACCCAAACCAAAAGATGCATCGAAGCCGAAGACCGTACCGGATCTGAAAGCTTCGACTCCGAAACCTTCCGGTTCCAAGAATAAAGATGGAAAGCCAGAGTCCGGCACCGCAGGGCCAACGAGACCTGTCTCCACTCCAAAATCTCCAACCTCTGTACCAAAGACTCCATGGCCTGATACAGAGACACCTAAACCCTCTAACAAGCCTACTAAGCCGAAACCACCTTCGGCACCGAAAAATTTGCCACAGGACTCGATAACGCCTCCTACAGCAAAAAACACAAAACAACCCTTATCGGCACCAAAAAATCAACGCCGAAGAAGATTGTAGAGGAGGAAGAACTGTTTAGACCAGATCCCAAAACAAAGAAAAGTCCATATCAATCCAAAAACTGGACATGTGGAAGCAATTCCTTACAAGAAGAGACCAGCAGACACACCACTTCTACCTGTGGTTCTTGCCAAGAAGAAGGATTGTGCAACTTCTCCAATGCACCCTTCCTCTCCTTCACCTTCTTCCTCTCCTATCCCTCCTTACATTGAACCTACAGTTTCTCCTGTTCAATCTCCTGCATCTTGTTATCATATACGGGGTGGCCCAATGGAAGTCCTAGGACCCAGGTATCAAGTGTTACAAATAAAAGTGGTCCTAGATGTTGATTCTGAATACGATTATTGGTACTTTTTAACACAACATAACTAAATTTTTTATTTCACATGCGATTTAATCCTTTAATGAAAAAAGAGAGAAAACAATAGCCCAAAAACAGTTAGATGTCCAACAGACCACACAATACATTTCGAAATGTATTTAAAAGTAGAGAAAGGACTCCACTATTTATTTTTCTAAAAAATCCTCATCATTGTTCGCTATACAAATATACAATTTGAAGAAACAGAAGGGGTTACCATCAAGTAACGGGCACAGGATCGAGTGAAAGTTTTAAGTGCTCGTGTGAAATAGAGTTAGACCAAGAGGGTCTGGAAAGAATTCATTCTGAGTTTTGTGGGTCTAAGATTAACTAATCCTTAGACAGATTTACAGAGCCTGCCCTGAAAGTTTTATTTGCAAAAAATGTCATTCTTTCTTGCTGTATCACGGTGGGTGAATCATCCGTGCTCTTATTTATGGAGAGAGAGGGGACAAGGGCACATAAAGATGCAGGCTCCAGAAATATTTAAAGACCCGGTACGATGTAGGGTATTAAATCCAAGAATAGAAAAGAAGTACAGACCAGCACCAGCGGATCCAGTCTATATTAAGGGACATATGCCACTAGACTCTTTAGTAGTGTCTAATGCATGGAAAAAAGCCAATTCCCAGAATTCTGGTAACACGCCCCCGGCCGACAAAGATCTAAAGTTATTGATGCGTCAGGGAAACGGATTGCTGCGCAGGCAACAAACATATGGCGCATAGCAAATACACAAGCCCTACTCTCACGTTATGACAGGGCTCACTACGACCAATTAGGAAAACTAATGGAGCACCTCCCAGATCAATACAAAGATCAGGCAGCAGTGCTCATACAAGAAGGCAAATTAATATTCAATGCCTCAATTAAATGTGCACTAGATGTAGCTGACACAGTATCCAGAGCAGTCAATACTAGTGTTATACTCAGACAACATGCGTGGTTACGCATTTCAGGTTTTAAACCAGAGGTACAGACTACCATCTTGAACCAGCCCTTAAATCAAAACCAATAGTTCGGGCCGGAAGTAGACAACACACTAGAAAAGATGAAAAAAGACACAGCTAAGTCTATGGGTGCATTACAATCCACACAGACTAGAAGTTCTTTTCGCCACTCCTTTTATAGAGGAGGCTCTAAGCAAACTGGCACAGATACAACATCATCTTTTAAAAGGCACACACAGACCTCCTCTTACAAAGGCTACTTTAGAGGAGGATGCAGAGGCAATAATAACAAGGGAAGAGGTAGAGGTAATAACAACTGCTCCTCTTCCACTCCCAAACAGTGACTTCCCTCGGCTTCCCCTGCAGCATTCCACTCCTGTGGGGGGCAGATTATCACAGTTCCTACCTGTCTGGAATTCCATCACAACAGACAGGTGGGTAAGACCGAGTTCGAGGCATGAGGGCTGTTGAATTCATATCTGTGCATAGATCGCCGCCTAGTGTTGGGTCCGGATGATTGCACATTGTTGTCCTGGAAGAGTCTTCGAAGTATCACAAGATAGGTGGCTCCTCCCCTGGACTACAGTGCGCATGGGCATCCTCTCCATCCCCAGATTGTTTTTTTCCGCCATTGGGTTCAGATGTCTAATCTTAACTCCAGTTAAATAACTTGTAATCTTTCTATCCCTAAAGCCAAAAGGCCTTCTTAGCGTCGGTATTGTATCGTTCGGTGCCTGGCCCTTTCGGTTCTTCGATCGGCGTCGAAAGAAGATTCTCTCGACTACACAGGCCCAGACTACATCGACGATGGAACGGACCCCGTTTAAGCGGTGCCCCGTTTGTCATTCAAAGTATTCGAACTTGGATGTGCACCCAGTGTGCAATACCTGTTTGTCCCGCGACCACGACGAGACGAAATGTTTCGCCTGCTCAAGGTTCCGCTCAAAAAAGACTATTAAACTTCGACGCGCGGCAAGGCAGTCGGCCCAGCGGTCGGCACCAGCGCCTGCAAACATCTTCGATGCCGGGGACGAGGAACTCTTCCAGGATGAGGAAGAGGCGGAAGACGACGTTCCCGAAGAAGTGTCGGAACCGGCGTCGGAGCAGGACTCCAATTTCGAGATGGACGAGCCAGATGAGGAGTTCGCCCACGACCAAGACGTCGTCGAGGTAGGGGCCGACTATCAGGCCCTTGCGGCCGTTGATGATGACTCCGGTGGAGAACCGAGTCCGCCCGCAGTTCCGGGGCCTATCATTAACATTCAGCCCTCTCCGGCTCCGGTCGAGGCATCGCCGAAAGGCCTTAGCCAAGATCCATCCTCTCGGTCGACAGCCCCGCGACATAGCCAGGCTAAGACCCTTTCGAAGGAGCCATCGGTCGATTCTGCGAAATCGAAACCGAAACAGACGGAGCCAAAATCGAAACCGAAACTACTCAAAATGGTGATCGGTTCGACGTCGACGACCTCCTCGAAGGCTGCCGCCGATCCTTCGGCGCCGAAGACACCTGTCGGCGCCAAGACTGGGACTTCGAAGCAGGGCTCAGCTACCAAGATCGTCGCCTCAAAGGCCTCGGCGTTGGTGCCCGTGTCAACAACCAAACATGGCGAGAAGGGCAAAGGACTTCCGTTGGGAAAAGGTCTGCAGCCACCCCTCTCAGGACTCAAGACTGGACTGGCTAAAAGGGTCGAAGCCACGGGCAAGGACGCCCCGACTTTGTCGTCGACGCCCAAGGATGGAGGCGCACCGCGCCGGGAGCTCGATTCGACGCGGTCGAGCGAGCGGCCTACACAGGCGTCGAAGAAACCCGAAACGAGCGCTTCCGGTTCGAAGCATGCAGACTCTACGCCACTTAAGTTTGGCCTTCCGCCCACGGCCCGTCCAAAACAGCTCGAGGTTTCCAAGATGGCGAAGGTGTCCTCCCACGCACAAGTCGTCTATCATGAGCCTTCTTACGACAACCAGGCAAAACTGTTTATTGACTCGGAGTCGGGCAGGCTTACCGTCCACAAGCGGAAGATCGCGCCTGAACATCCCTTGGAAGGTTACAGGATTCCCCTCAAAAAGAAGATGGTCTCCACCACCTCTCCGGTTCTTGTTGAACCTATCCAGGACTACTCGCACCATGCTGTTCAATCTCCAACACAAAGTGAGGAGGACTTGAATGCGGACTATAGCCAAATGGGCTTCTCTTACAATACTGACACTGATCAAGATGTCTCAAATCAATGGTCAGGGGCAGGAGATCAAGGCGATGACCCTGATGACCCCCATACCGCTCCAGACTCTCAGTCCTACATTATAAAACCATCACCAACTGAGGACACTGTAGCATTCAATGCATTAATAGAGCGGGCAGCCCTCAACCATGACGTCGAGATGCATGCCGAGCCAGTGGATGAGGATTTCTTGTTTGATACCTTCTCCACATCTGAACGCACTACCAAGACTCTGCCCATGCTTAAGGGAGTCCTCAAGCATGCCACAGCCATTTTCAAGGAGCCAACCAAGGCCAGGGTTATAAATCCCCGGATTGACAAAAAATATAGGCCTGCCCCAGTGGACCCAACCTATATCAAAGGCCAGCTCCCATTGGACTCCCTCGTGGTGGCTAATGTACGCAAAAGGGCTAATTCTCAATCTACTGGTGACGCTCCCCCTCCGGACAAAGAGTCAAAAATCTTTGAGGCGTCTGGGAAGCGTGTGGCAGCGCACGCCGCTAACATTTGGAGGATAGCCAATACACAGGCCCTGTTGGCTAGGTACGACAGGGCGCACTACGACACCCTAGAACAATTGATGCAGCACATGCCTGACATGTATAGAGAGGCAGCAGAAATGGTTATACAAGAGGGTAAACTGGTCTCCAATGCGTCAATCAAATGCGCACTGGATGCAGCAGACACTGCAGCAAGGGCAGTCAATACTAGCGTGATGCTGCGACGCCATGCATGGCTGCGCATCTCAGGGTTTAAATCCGAGATCCAAACTACTCTTCTCAATCAGCCGGTTAATCCGGACTTCCTGTTTGGACCCGAAGTGGACACAACACTTGAGAAAATGAAAAAAGACACTGAGACGGCGAAGTCCATGGGGGCTCTCCAGTCACAGCAGTTTTGGGGCGGTTCCTTTCGTCACTCCGGTAACAGGGGAGCAACAAGAGGACAGGCTCAACAGCATTCACAGTACGCCAAGGGCAACACGCAATCTGCCTGCACTAAAAACACCAGAGGTGGATACCGTGGGAACAACACCAAAGGGAGAGGCCGCGGCAATAACAACGCCAGGTCCTCCACTACCAACAAACAGTGACTTCATGTCACTGCCCCCCGACCATCTAACACCTGTCGGGGGGAGACTCCAGCAGTTCCTGCCACTCTGGGAAAACATCACAACAGACAGGTGGGTGAGACAACTTATCCGTTACAGCTATTGTCTAGAGCTAACCTCCACCCCCCTCCCCCAACATACCCCCAAGAAACCGTCCTATGTCCGCAGAGCACTCGCTCTTATTGCAGCAAGAAGTACTCTCCATGCTGCAAAAAGGAGCCATAGAACTCGTGCCTGCCGAGGAAAGGGGTGCAGGGGTTTACTCCCTGTACTTCTTGATTCCAAAAAAG
The DNA here is from genome assembly GCF_964263255.1 of Lissotriton vulgaris. Classification (NCBI taxonomy): domain Eukaryota; kingdom Metazoa; phylum Chordata; class Amphibia; order Caudata; family Salamandridae; genus Lissotriton; species Lissotriton vulgaris. The sequence goes on from NC_141695.1 coordinate 933,433,641, forward strand.
GACGGGTCCCTGCGACCCATTCTAGACTTCAGACCCCTCAACCAATACATCCTTTCGGAGCACTTTCACATGCTAACTTTACAACAAGTCCTGCCGCTGCTCGGTCAGGGCGACTTCCTAGCCACCCTGGACCTCAAGGATGCGTATTTCCACATTCCCATTCACCCAAGTCACAAAAAATATCTCAGGTTCACAATCAACAGTCAGCATTACCAATTCAAAGTTCTGCCGTTCGGGGTCACTACTGCCCCCAGAGTTTTCACCAAGTGCTTAGCGACTGTGGCAGCGCACCTTCGCAGAGAAGGTGTTCACATGTACCCCTACCTGGACGACTGGCTCGTGCAGGCCAAATCTGCAGAGCAGTGCGGCCGTGACATGTCGCGTACAATTCACCTCCTTCACAGTCTGGGGTTCTCTCTCAACTACGCAAAGTCTCACCTGCAGCCGGCCCATGTGCAACAGTACCTGGGGGCAACACTCAACACCCAGTTGGCCACGGCTCAGCCGAACCCAGCCAGGGTCAACAGCATGCAAACGCTCATCTGGAGGTTCCAACCTCAGCGATCCCTCCCAGCCCAAGTTTTCATGCAACTGATCGGCATGATGGCATCCTGCATATTCATTGTCCCGCACGCGAGGCTGCACATGCGACCCCTTCAAGAATGCTTAGCCCGTCAGTGGAACCAGGCTCATGGCCATCTGAAAGACCTAGTGTTGGTGACCGGTCGTGCTTACAGCTCTCTGCATTGGTGGAACCCACAAAACCTTTGCAGGGGACGACCGTTCCAAGAGCCTGTCCCACAGATAGTGCTAACAACGGACGCATCTCTCCAGGGTTGGGGAGCGCATGTCCTCCACTACACAGTGCAGGGACTATGGACAGCACAACAGCAACGGATGCATATCAATGTGTTGGAACTCATGGCAATCTTCATGGCACTGAAGGCATTCAAGCTGCACCTGTGCAACAAGGTCGTGTTAGTCCGGACGGACAACATGACCGCCATGTATTACATCCAGAAGCAGGAAGGCACGCACTCCCCGCAGCTGTCTCACCTGGCCCAGAGCATGTGGAAGTGGGCCATTCAAAGGAACATCTTCCTCATGGCGGAGCATCTCCCGGGTGTCGACAACCAGATGGCGGACCTGCTCAGCAGGCACAGTCATCAGATGCACGAGTGGGAGATCCACCCATCGGTTCTCCATCCGTACTTCCAACAGTGGGGTCATCCGGACATCGACCTCTTCGCCACAAGCGAGAACGCAAAATGCCCAAACTTCGCCGCCAGGTTCCCACACCCGCAGTCTCAGGGCAATGCGATATGGATGAACTGGTCAGACAGATTTGCGTACGCTTTTCCGCCAGCCCCCCTCATACCTCTGGTGGTGCGCAAACTGCGACAACACTCCATGACGCTCATCCTAGTTGCTCCAACGTGGGCACGGCAGGCTTGGTACACCACGTTCCTAGAACTTTCAGTGATGCCTCACCAGCGGCTGCGCCTCACTCCCAGCCTCCTCACTCAGAGCCATGGCGACATTCAGCACCCAGATCCCCAACAGTTGAACCTTGCGATTTGGCTCCTGAGGTCATAGAGTTTGGATACCTGAACTTGCCTCCTGAGTGCATGAACATCATCAAGGAGGCAAGACGACCGACTACCAGGGCCTGCTATGCAGCCAAATGGAAGCGTTTTGTTATTTACTGCTCCAACAATGACATTAATCCGTTGGACGCATCTACGCAAAACATCATATGTTACTTATTGCATCTGTACCAATGCAACCTGGCGTACAGCTCCATCAGGATCCATCTGGCGGCCATAGCCGCTTACCTTCAAAACAGGCAGCACCTTTCCGTTTTCAGGGTACCGGCCATTAAAGCCTATCAGTTCAAAGTCCTTCCATTCGGGGTCACAACAGCACCACGAGTGTTCACAAAGTGCTGAGCAGTAGTAGCAGCACATCTCAGAAGACAATAGATACATGTCTTCCTTTACCTAGACGATTGGCTCAAAAAAGCAAAATCGTTCAACCAGTGTGTCCAACACACAAAACAAACAATTCAGACATTGCACGACTTGGGGTTTACAATAAACTACACCAAGTCGCACCTAGAGCCTTCGCACATTCATCAGTATCTAGGAGCTACCATAGACACATCTACAGCTCTAGCGTATCCCAGTCCAGCCAGGATACAAAGCATTCAGACCTTAGTCTCCATTTTTCGACACCAGCAGTCTCTCCAAGCCAGAGTGTTCATGAGACTGATAGGCATGATGGCGTCTTGCATCTTCATAGTTCCACACGCAAGACTGCAAATGCGCCCATTACAAGAATGTCTAGCACAGCAGTGGAATCAGGCTTAAGGTCAGCTCACAGACCTAGTGTTGGTAGACAGCCGTACATATCGCTCTCTGCAATGGTGGAATACCAAAAACTTGACAAAGGGACGGCCGTTCCTAGAACCTGTTCCACAGATAGTGCTCACGACAGATGCATCCCTCACAGGATGGGGAGCCCATCTCTTACACTATACCACACAAGGCCAATGGAACAACCAACAAAAACAGTTCCATATCAACCATCTAGAGCTGCTAGCACTTTCCTAACACTCAAAACGTTTCAAGTACAAGTACAAAACAAAGATGTCTTAATCCGGACTGACAATATGACAGCCTTGTATTCCATACAAAAACAGGGGGGACACACTGTATTTAACTGTCCCAGCTTGCACAGATCATTTGGAGATGGGCCATTCCTCAAAACATACACCTGACAGTAGAACACCTTCTAGGAATTCACAATCAGATAGCTGATCTGTTGAGTCGACAGTCACAACAGATTCACGAATGGGAGATACATCCACAAGTTCTTCAACCATTATTCCAAATGTGGGGGCATCCACAGATAGATCTGTTTGCGACCCTCGAAAACGCCGCCAGGTTTCCACACCCACGGTCGGAGGGGAATGCAATATGGATGAACTGGTCAGGCAGATTTACGTACGCTTTTCCGCATCTCCCACTCATTCCACTAGTAGTGCGCAAACTCAGACAACAGTCTCTCAAACTAATACTAGTAGCTCCCACATGGGCATGTCAGCCGAGGTTCACCACACTACTAGATCTCTCACTGGTTCCACATCAAAAATTACGGCTCACACCATCCCTGTTAACACAGAACCATGGAGAAATAAGACACCCAGAACCAAGCCAACTGAATTTGGCGATCTGGCTCCTAAAGTCTTAGAGTTTGGTTACTTAAACCTACCACCAGACTGTATGAACATAATTAAAGAAGCTAGAAGACCCACTACCAGGGCATGTTATGCCTCTAAGTGGAAAAGATTTGCAATATATTGTCACAATAATCACATTAATCCACTGGATGTTTCCAATCAAAATATTATTTGCTACCTTCTACACCTACTAAGGTCCAATTTAGCTTATTCTTCCATACGCCTGCATCTGGCAGCAATTGCAGCCTATTTACAGAATAGACAACATCTATCTCTCTTCAGAGTACCTGCAATCAAAGCATTTATGGAAGGATTTAAACAAATAATCCCACCTAGGTTACCACATGCTCCAGTATGGAACCTAAACGTGGTCCTTACAAGACTTATGGGACCCCCTTTCGAGCCTTTACAGAAGTGTGAATTGCAATTCCTAACATGGAAAACTGCTTTCCTTGTTGCCATCACCTCTCTCAGAAGAGTTAGTGAAATACAAACATTCACAATACAAGAACCATTTTTTCAGATACATCCTAACAAAGTGGTTCTTAGGCCTAATCCTAAATTCCTGCCAAAAGTTATTACTCCTTTTCACCTTAACCAATCAGTAGAGCTACCTGTGTTTTTCCAAAACCCGGACTCTGTTGCAGAAAGGGCTTTACACACCTTAGATGTTAGAAGAGCTCTGTTATACTACACAGACAGGACTAAATCCTTCAGAAATACAAAACAACTATTTGTATCTTTCTCTCCCCCACACAAAGGCAACCCCATCTCTAAGGGAGGAATTGGCAGATGGATTGTAAAGTGTATACAAATATGCTATCAAAAAGCTAAACGTACACTAACTGTTCCTCCTAGAGCGCACTCCACTCGCAAACTAGGAGCCTCTATGGCTTTCTTAGGAAATATGCAAAAACCACAGTTGAGGGACAGAATTCAGAACAATGTTATACATTCACCCCAGTACAGGAAAGACATGGCTTTGTAGTTCGGGCAGGACTGTTCCCATGAGGCACAGGGTCAAGGCTGATTTGCATATGGCCATGTCTGAACTGTAGTGGTGTGGAGTGCAAAAAAACGATGGATTTAGGCCCAGATCTCTGTACTGGAGTGAATGTATGACATTGTTCTGCATTCTGTCCATCAATTGTTGTTTTGCATTTGTCATTCGAGTGAGATGAGAATGCTCAGACGTGAGGCCCATGCTCTCCACACCACTGGAGTCAAGCTATCCTGGCTGAAGACGGCTGATAGCCAGAAACAGGTTCTAGGATGCTTGATTCCGCTCCAGGAAAGACATGGCTTGGCAGTTCGGGCTGGACTGTTCCCATGAGGCACAGGGTCAAAGCTGATTTGCATATGGCCATGTCTTAACTGAGGTGGTGTGGAGTGCAAAAAAACGATGGATTTAGGCCCAGATCTCTGTACTGGGGTGAATGTATGACATTGTTCTGCATTCTGTCCATCAATTGTTGTTTTGCATTTCTTAGGAAATATACCACTAGAGAACATATACAAGGCAGCAACATGGTCTACAATACACACCTTCACTAAACACTATTGTGTTGATGTGCAAGCCAAGCTGCAGTAGGCCAAGCTGTCCTTAGAACACTGTTTCAGAATGCTGCAACGGATACAAGCGACCACCGCTAGGGGAGACAATGCTGCACAATTGTTGCAAAAGTGTACGATCTACAGCTCATATGCCTCGAATGGAAAATGCTACTTACCAGTATGCATCTGTTCTTGGCATGTAGAGCTGCAGATTCGTACACGCCCTCCCGCCTCCCCGGGACTTGTATCCGTTCCAGTACTCATCTTACTTAGATGCACACACATGGACATCCTTTCTCTTTACTTCTACTAACTCCATCATTTCCCATCATGGCGAAAAACAATCTGAGGATTGAGTTGATGACCATGCACAGTGTTGGCCAAGGGAGGACTCGCCTATCTCGTGACTACAAAGACTTCTTCCAAGAAGACAACAACCTTCAATCATCCGAGCCCAACACCAGGTGGCGATCTATTGCAAAAGTGTACGAATCTGCAGCTCTACATGCCAAGAACAGATGCATACTGATAAGTAGCATTTTCCTTATGGGCACGAAGAGCCACAAATGTCAAATTCCGCAAAATTCAGTGACTCTTGCATATGTTTAAAATACCTGTGACGTTGGATGGTCGCTCTGCAAGACCATGGAACACCATTTGGAAGTAATGCGAAAATTACATAAAGCTCTTGGGTTGTTTGGGAAACTCCTACACTACAATGTTAAAATTCAGCCAAATTCCGTAACATAATTTGTACATTATTAAGCACACTTCTGTGCCATTTGTCATTTGTGCAAATTGTCTTAAATCACTTGGCAAGTCTGCAAAATGTTGTGACACTATCAAGTAACAAAGCAAATTCCTGTCCAGTTTGTAATTCTGCAAAAATTGACATTTTATAAGAAAGAAAAACGATGTGACACAGTTAGCTGGTGTTTCAAACGTCTGCAATTCAACATTTCTCTGCAAAAGTTTGTGTCATGGCCCTTTGATTCGGAAAATCTGTGGAATCAAACGCAAATTCTACAAAATTATTGACAACATACATTGTTTAAACACAGCCGGAGGGTTTGAAGAAACCGCAGTGCTGAGCTGGAATTTTAACATACAGATACAAAGATATTGCAGACTGTTATGCTCAAAACATCAGGATAGTGAACCAGTGCGTAATATTTACATATGCAATAAAAAGGTAATTTGGCAAAAATCGGTGACGTAATTTTCTAATCCTGCGGTACAAAAGGGGGTGGTAATGGACGGAGCATCTGAATCAATCAAACACTCACACCCAGTCAAAAGATCTGGGTTTAATCCATCACCGTTCTTTAGCCCACTCTGCCACCCCAGTTCAGACATGGCTATATGCAAATCAGTATTACCCTGTGCCTCATGGGAACAGTCCAGCCCGAACTGCCAAGCCATGTCTTCCCTGGACTGGAAACAAGCTTCCGAGGACCGGTTTCTGGCATTCCAGCCGTCTTCAGCCCGGCTTGCTTGAATCCAGTGGCAAAGTGAGCAAGGGACCCACGTCTGAGCATACCCTGCCACACTTATGGCGGCCAAAAGTGGTACAAAAGGGGGTGGTGATGGACGGAGCATCTGAATCAATCAAACACTCGCACCCAGTCAAAAGATCTGGGTTTAATCCATCACCGTTCTTTAGCCCACTCTGCCACCCTAGTTCAGACATGGCTATATGCAAATCAGTCTGACCCTGTGCCTCATGGGAACAGTGCAGCCCGAACTGCCAAGCCATGTTTTCCCTGGACCGGAAACAAGCTTCCGAGGACCGGTTTCTGGCATTCCAGCCGTCTTCAGGCCGGCTTGCTTGAATCCAGTGGCAAAGTGAGCAAGGGACTCACGTCTGAGCATACCCTGCCACACATATGGCGGCCAAAAGCGGTACAAAATTCGAGCACATCGTTTGATTGAAATGTCTGTTTTGAAGGCGGTAGGTACGGGTTCAATTAGTGCATGCGGCCTGTGGGCGACCCTATGCTGGGGGTTAAAGTTGCCCCTAAGAGAGCTTCGAAACTAATGGCCCAGAGGAAGCGGTGAGACTGGGCGCCCAGGGGCATGCGGGACGGGCATGAAATATTTATTGTCGAGAGCCTGCCAGTCCGTTAACAAAAGCAGATGGAAATTTGCATGTTTATTAATTCCGCCGGATGAGCTATTTGTTTTAAGGGGGAGGCTTGTTTTTGGGCGAATACGGCTGAAGAGGAAGCTGTAGTCTGCGTCTGATTGAGAGCACCTGTTTTGTGCTGTGTATGTGCATTGTGTCTGGGGCTTATATCCAAAGTGTGTGTTTGTGTGCAAGGAGCGTGCGTGTGTGTGTGGGGGTGGCCACTGTGTGAAGTGAGTGTCCATAGTGTGTGCTCATGCATAAGTCAAGTTTCTAAATGATCCAGAAATATGTGTGAGCAGAACAACCAACTCAGAAGTGTTTTGTTTCACCAAGGAACTTACAAGGACAGTCAGCGAGCAAATACTGTGGATTTTTGTGGGGAAAACAATGCCGGATGCCTACATTCCATCACAAATATATTAAGTAAATCATTTTAAACCAGTTTATCGTTTATTTACTCTAACAAGGCAGTGGTTTTGATGTTTTTAATTAACATCTAAATCCATTTAGTAAAATGTGCATAGCAATAGCCTTCTATTTAGCATTTTAATGACAGCTTCCAGCAATATATGACCAACTGAGAGATGCCCATCATCAGAAATTCAATATTTAATGGAAAATCTGCACTGCACACTGCCATTTCCTGTTACAAAATTGAGTCACTTCTGCAGCAAGGTCCTTGTACAGGGCTACTACAGGAGTCTAGCGGCCCACGCTCTCTTCTCATTGCTGACTAACAGACAGGACAGCAAGCAAAGCCTCTTACAGCAGCTGTTCACTCTAACGCATTGTCTAGACCAAGAACCCCATCTGACTTAAGGGCCTGCTCTTTTTCAACTGGTAGAAAAGAGATCGAATGAGTGAGTACTGCCTATTTCTGCTATTTACTGAGACGGAAACCCCATTCAAACAGCCTTACAAAACTTTTACTGGTCCAGAAACACATCTCCTATGTAGAACCCACACATTTTTTTTTACCAATCACAAGAACACTGTCAATGTCTACAGAGAGACCAGGCAAGCTGAGACCTAGGATTAAAACCAATTTGTAATTGGGATAAGTTCAACCCAAACTTCTTGCCAGTTTATCAGAAATCATACTAGCCTTTAGCAGCATACTCTTAAATCCTGCATAAAAAACAACCTACTAACATCATGAAAGAATCTCAACAAGTCGGAAATGTGCAGGATTTTATACCAATTCTGTTGTCACTGCAAAAAATGTGCTTTGCCATCCTAGCGACTGCAGGCCATGTGGGGAAAATAGTGGGAAGTTGATGATAAAACAACGCTTTTGGCACAGTTGCGACTATGCAGTTGTCAAGAAGGATGGCAATCTATTCAATTTGCGATGGGGGGCATAACTGTAGGAGGGAGAAGTAAGGCTTTTTTATCTCAGGGGAAAAACAGCGCACTCTGGGTCATTCCGCCGTTGCTAGGCAGAGCTAGCAATGTTCACAAATAGAATGTATGAATTCGATTCTCCATGCTTTTGGAAACCTAGGGTTTCATCTGAGTAAATAGTTTCAAAAGCCAAATGACTCAGATACAATGTATATTTAGCCCAGGCACAAACACACATGTACATGTATTTCCTATTATGGAAGTGAGGTTACTCTTCCAGGTTTTAAGAAGATGCACACTTACCCCAGGTAGCAGGACCTCTAATGGGGTGGGCGACACTCCCTAGTCGCCGCTCTCCTGGCTGCGGGCGCTGAGCTGCGGCGACATGGTGGTCTCCAACCCTTCCAGCGCCAGCTTCTGCTCCTCGGGCCCATCTGCGTCGTAACCCTCGGGCCGTAGTTGAAATCTGCGACGAGGAACAAGAGAGGTCCATGAGTGCCTTGGATGAACGCCGACAAGGAGGGACGGGAGGCAGGCGCCGGGCTACGCTGGCGGGCAGATATGGTGCCTCTCTACGGCAAAGGTGCCAAGCGCAGGTAGAGGAAAAGATTTAAGAGACTAGGAGTGGGAGGCGGGGGGGGGAGAAGAAAAAGTGGTTGAGGAAAGATGCAGAGGAAAGAGTGGCCAGACAAGTGTTGAAGACCATGGAAGAAAATAAGAGACGGCAAGGAAGAATGAAGGGAGAAAGAGAATGAGTGTGAGGCCGAGAGGGCCCGGCGTCGAGCCCGAGCTCTCTGCACGACTCCCCACAGATCACCGGCTGCATTCACCACGCACTGAACATTTCGTTAGAGGTTGCTGGATGCTACAGAGCAGGAGAGAAACAAGAAAAAAAAATGGCGGCCGCAAAGCTCTGAAATTTTCGGAATTGGGGGCGTGTTTTTTGCTGAGTGACGGATGACGTCACAGATAGAAAGAACGCAAAAAACACGCCCCCGAATCCGAAAAAGACGGGGCTTGAAGGGAGTAACGCCCCTCTCCTCCAACGGCTGGCCAGCATTTACGAGGCCAGCCAATGGAGAAGAGGGGCGGGTTCAAGCCCCCTAACCTAAAAACATAAAATCTTCGGACCGAACTGCGCAAGCGCTGTCGACGGTCCTCGACCTAAAAAGTGTAGAGACTGACACGGGAAAGACTATTCCTAGCACCTGACTAAAGTTCTCTCTGGATGCTTCAGACAAGGGTGGCAGACAGCTTTGCATTGGCACCACACTAAGAAGATCTGCTTGGCTGATGGTCTCAGGCTTCAAACCTGAGCTGTAAGCAACAGTGATCAACGTGGTTTTTACAGTGAACAGGATGCGGTGGGTGGATTCTTGCACTAAACGAAGAAAGATAATGACACAGCTACAACATTTAGAGAATTGCTACCTACGGGCTCCTTCAAGAGAGGCACAGCTACCATCCATAGACCAAGCTGCCCCACAGTTGCAAAAAGTTGTGCTAGGGAGACACTCCTTTTGGGACAGTGCAAGAGGTAAAAGCCATTTCACAAGGGCATCTGGAAAATTACACTTGATCAGGTCATTCACCAACAGTTAACACATGTATGATGCAGAGTTAGAGGTTTCCTAAAGGAATGGATAAAAATCACCTTCAACAAATGGTATTCTAAATATTATAAAATATCAATATTACGTTGAATTTTAGAAAATACTCCCAAACATGAAACAAAAAAAAGTGAGCCTGCCAAATAAAGCATTTCATGCTGTTGAAAGAGGAAGTGCAGGAGCTACTAAAAACAAGCATTTGCAATGCAATAGGTCTCGCATTCGCCAGAATTTGAGCTGTTGGCATTGTAAATGACAATGCCTTTTATTTACGTGTTGGTTTTTAAAACATAAATAAAAAGCATTGTCGTTTACAACACTAATAGCTTAAACTCTCGCAAATGCGAGACTTATTGCATTGCAAATGCTTGTTGTATAAGTGCATTGAGTTACTTTCTACGGATGTTCACAGCATTAAAACTTGGCAGGCATTCAAGCTTGAATGCATATTTATCGGTTAAGTAAATGTGGAAATATACTAATTTCAGCTTCATTTTTTCAGAAAACCCCAAATAAATATAGATAAATACAGATAAAATAAGGGGTAAAAAATATGTATAAATACAGACGGAAATGTAAAAAAAAAATACATAAAACCGGGAGCACTAGTCATAATGATGTACAGACAACATGTTCATCCAGTCCTTGGCCTCTCTGCAGAGAGCACAGGGTACTGGTAATTACAATTCTGTCCAAAAGTGTATGAAGGAGGAAAACCACTCTCGAAATATTGACAGGGCAAAAGGAAAAGACTGTACAGCTTTTGTGGATATGTGTGAGAAAGAATGAGAGAGGATGGTGAAGTGGAGGAGATAAAAGAAAGTATGTCTAGAAAAGTGAGCGAAAATACAGTGATAGAGGAAGAGGTTGTAGTGTAGTTCCTATATTCCCAATAGGCTCTGCGCATTGGAATAACATAAACAGCAGTGTAGACGTAGGACTGAGGTCATCTAGGTCTCTACTGACTATGTTAGACTTAATTAGTTTTGCCAGCTAGCTCAGAGGTCACTAGAAACTTTCTTGAATGTTCAGGAAAGGGTTAACCGTCCTGATTAGACAAGAAGGGATTAGTTTCTGACAACCGCATAAACATGACAACTTTGCTCCCTCAGAATAAAGAGTGTATCTCTAGAGTCGTGTGAAAACAATAGACCGCTATTTCACTCAGTCAATCGTGCATGCTTCATTTCACAAGAGTGCAGAGAAATAGAGAGACGGGCGTTTTCAATAAAAGGTGTTATTTTATTGAGCAGTCTTCTTTCTCATGCAAGAGAAATGAATTGCCACAATTGCAGTACTTATGATAAAGTAAAGTGCCTACAGTAAAAGTAGTATTATGAAATAATACTGTAAAAGCATTGATATGGTTTCTTAGCCAAATGATACTTTAAAATGGATAAAATATATACATACATAAAAACATTGACTAACAAACTCAACTGGTGCTTCTATGATACGCCTACCCCGGTGTACCAGACCTAAGCCTAATACGTGGGAAGGAGTAAGTAAGTAGCAGTTTTAAGTAAAGTTAAGTTTTTGCCAAGTATCGGAATCAAGAATTCTCTTTATGGTTTTAATCAGCTCCGTACCTTGGTTATAGAATGAAGGAGGTCTTGTATCTCGCTTCTCAGGACTCGATCTCCCAGCAACCCGCGAGGGTGAATTGGCAACACCGGAGCTGGATTTCTCTGCGTGAGAAAAGGCAGCTTCTCCAGCGCGTGAAAAGGGAGGGGCGGCTTCCTTCGGCTCTCTCATCAGCTGGGCTTCGGATAAGTAGATAGCCGCTCTGCTCCACACCACCGTGTGTTTGCTTAAGGCAACGTTGGTATATTTATACCTGAAAGGTGCCGGGTTTGACGTAAGGTTGGACATAAGACATCACTAAGAACTAACAGTTCTTTCTGGACTCCAGGAGTTCTTGTGCAAATCAAAACAAAAGCAGGGGGGATTCCGGGGCTGCTGGAGGCTTGGTTTGTTTAAAGAACGCGTTGTGCTTTCTAGGAGTCTATGGGAGTAGCCTTGCCGTGCTTTGGACTGCATGGGCTATTACTAAATATGGATGTGATTCTTATGCCTTTATAAGGATATTATTTATTATAACCACATAAGGGCATGAATCGGGAATATCGAATTAGGGTCCTAGATAGAAATACAACAAGGTGAAGGATGAGCCGTTTAGATAGAAGAAATGCAGGAAAAGATTTGTGGAACAGTAGCATAATACAAGCCCTAGCGGATGGGAGTGGTGTGCCTTGAAGTAAGCGCCCAACCTTTCAGGGCCCTCATTCAGCCCAAGGCCAATGGATATCTGTGAGGTAGGGAAAACTCTGGGGTTCAATCACATTCTACGGAGTCTGGGGGCGCAACTGTTTGTTTTACACCATTGTGGTGGACAAAAAAAAAGGTGTAGGTGACAAACAGAGAGAGACTAGCAGAAGGAAATGAAGGGGAAGGACCACTATATTGAACACAATTCAGTGCTAACAAGCATTGGTAAAGCTAACAGTGGCATGACTTCCTTGTGTGCCATATATTTGGAAGGATTAACGAAAACACAGAGGCACCCTAACACCAGTGTGGTTATATGCTGTATCAAACATGTTTTTAGTTCATATTTTAAGGCTACTTATAAAAGACGCACTTTTTGGCCACAGATCTTTAGCGAACCCTAACATCCACATTTTTCTTTGTACTTAGAACCCTGCCCTCTGTATTACTTTTTCTGTTATTGTTACTTTGTGACACTCCCTGCACGAAATTTTTATTGGAAAAAATAACCATTTACAGTAGTTCTTTGTTACATCTGTCCAAAGTTAAAGGTACTGGGGGGTGTTGTGAAGGGACAGTTAATCTGATCTTTGTACGTGTAGTTCCGAAACTGTCTGGGAGCCCTATACTATTGCAGAGGCGATTAGAGGGTTGCGGGGCTCAGTCCACTAACATGTTACAATTTGTGAGAGATTGGGTGTACAACAGTAGTGTTCAATGGACAGCAGGTGGGTTGTAGGGACGTCTGCGTATAAAAAGGCTTGGGGGCAGGGATAACGATTGTGAAGGGGGACCGTTGCTTGTGGTGCTGGATGCTCGATTTAGGAGTGGCAGATTAGTAAATGGGGTTTAGGAGCACAAGGTTATTACGGGAGTCAACTGTAGGCAATATCGAGGACGAAGGGGGACTGAACAGGACCTTGTGCTCAAAGTTGCCGATTTTCGATCTGAGGGGCAGGGGGGACTAAGAGTCTGATTTTGGCGTGATCACCCTTCTGTGATCTTGGGCAGATTGTTTAAACTTCTTGGAGTACCCCAAAACATTTTTTAAATAGACTTTGTCCTGGTGTGAAGCAACGTGGCACATGTAAAAACACATAATACCAGAGTCGGGTTAGAGTGAGACAAAAGTGGGAGCAAGGGGGTGGGGAGGGTAGGGGCAAGAGGCCCTCATTTCCGCAATTTAAAGAAGAGGCAGTAAATGGTCTAATTACAAGGTTAAGGGGGGGAGCGAGCCTGCCCAGGAGGAGGATTTTAAGATAATGAGAAAGGGGTGGGGTCTGCTATGATCCATTGGGCTGAGTGGGCTCCCTCACGGGAAATATCCTAAACAAAGGTTTAGTTACGACTTACCTGAACAACGAAGTCCAAACAACGAAAAATCCTGAACAACAAAGTTCCAATCAACGATGCCCTGAACCACAACTTCTCCTAACAATTTTCAGACTGTACGTCACTCCATTCCTCACATTAATCTCTGCCCCCCGTACTTGCTGTTAAGGCACGTCACTATTCTCCGCCCCGACGCCTTTGGGAAACATGGAAACAGCAGACTGAAAAGGCTTCACATTCTTGTGGCATCATTAGTTCAATGCCTATTCGTTCCTTGGATTCTCCGCAGTCAGCGTTTGTACACAGGTGCAGTTTATTGTTTTTTATTTTTATTGTCTGAAGTCCATTATTGCCAATTATTATAATAATTATTATATTAAAATAATTATTATAATATTATTATTATTCTAAATCTTATAAATGATTGTTGTAAATTAATTGCCGTGGTTCGCCAGAGAGGGTGAGTGTGGCAGCGCTGTGCCCGATTGTGTCGCACTTTGTTGTGCTGGATTATGAACATGCCAGCATTTGTTCTGGGGGCGGTGTCAGAAGGTGAGGGCGGAAAACCAAGCTGTCATGCATGGTCCTCTTGCGGGGGAGGAAGGAGGTGCTATCAAACACAAACAGAAGCACACACCCCAACTCCCACGGGAACGGATGACCCTGCAGCAGCGCCAGGCTAAAGCAGGGACCCCAGGTCTGAATATTCGGGGAGTGCAGTTTCATCAAGGGAAGACTAGGCATTTAGGTGCGTTTGGTGTATCTCACAGTAGTGACCCACTCCCACAAAAGTAGGAGTGGAGACGAACTGCACCTCACGGAAAGGGCTACAGATAGCGCGCAAAACAGGAGGAGCAATTTATAGGAGGACAAAGTAGAATTTAGCAGCAGCATAGCCCAAGGTTTGTGAGGGTATTTTTAGGGTGGGTGTAGTTAGTTTTTAAGGGGTGGGGGATCTGGGTATTAGATGTAAATGTAAATTAATACATTGTAAATGTAAATTGATACTTTTATAGCGCACTACTCACCCGCAAGGGTCTCAAGGCGCTTGTACGAATACTGCTGTGGAACCCGTCCTGGCTTTCCCTGTGAGGCGTCCACTCCTGGGCACCCCCAGGGTGGAGGCCAGGCATCCTTAGTGTTGTGGGGGCCATTGTGGAGATTAAGCAAGCTATTGCCCAGAGTTGCAGAGTGGGACTCTATGATTAGAATAGACACTGAGGCGAGCATTATCAGGTCCGTGGAATTTTGATCCCAAGACCCGCCGAGGCGGGGAATTGAACCCTGGTCCCGGGCTAGACCTCTGCATCAGGGTCTGCCGCTCTAACCATTGAGCCACACTTCTCCACCTTTTTTTTCAAACACGCATTCCTTTACCACGAAAAAACGTGATAAAGGAATGGGTGGAAAAAAAGTTGTGATCTGAAAGAAACAGGTTAGTATTAGATTCCTTACCTTAGAATATCCCCAGGCGTCAGTCTGGATCCGGAAACTTTTGCGTAGCAGTACCCTTGCGCGTCGGTAGGCGTCGTCTGCGGCTTCGCGTCCGTCGTCGTTAGCGCCAGAATGACGTCGCTGGAATACTTAGATGCCGCCCTCGCGCGCTTACACCAGTTCTTTTTTCCGCGCCAGCAAGCGCTGATCCGGAAAAAGTGGTACCCATAGTCCATTTTTGACTAACCTTTTCAATCCTTTTTGATAATTTTTCGAAGTCTTCTCGACTCCGAACGGTGCCGGTAGGGATGCCTGGATTTAAACCCTGTGAGGACTGCGACCGACTGTCGGTGACCGATCCTCACCGCCGGTGCCTTCACTGTCTCTGCTTCGACCACGACGACAAGGCCTGCCCCGACTGCCGAGCACTGACGTCAAAAGCTAGGCTTGAGCGGTCCGGCAAGCGGCTCGAGCTCCGGCAGTCGGCCCCGCGCCGTGAGAGGTCCCTTTCCGGACGGAGGTCGAGGGACTGGCCGCAGGATCGGAGTCATCATAGCTCCGGGAGTCACCATCTGTCTTCGGGCTCGAAGTCGTCGGGTAAGCACAAGAAGTCGAAGAGGCATCATCGCTCTTCCGACTCCCCTCAACGCTCACGCAACGTGGCCGGGGGTTCGGGTGACACCGCCCACGCGGCTCCGTCGGAGTCGTGGGCGTCGCGGCCTGCTTCATACCCTCCGGTCCCTGGGCAGGACGCGACGCCGGAGGAGATTGAGTGTTTCCTCATGGCCATGAGGTCGCTCTCTCCTCCGACGGGCTCCGCGGCGCCTTCGGGCCCAGCGGACCCGTCTGGGGGCCCCAGCGGGTCGGGTGCTTCAGCCCCGACGCCGCCGGCGCCTTCGGGCCCGGCACCGCAGGGCCCGCTGGATCCACCTCCGGCTTGTCGCGGGTTGACCTGACGACCTCACCGGCGCCGGTCCCTAGAGTGTTTCCTCCAGCGCGGCCTTCGGCATTGTCGTGATTGTCAGTCCCAGCAGGACTGGACAGGTGAACTTGGGAATGGACACTTCGCCAGACACTGGTTTTCTCTCCCCTCCTTCCGTGGCTACAGAGGAGGGGGCAACCTACAGTGTGGTGCTGACGCGGGCAGCCTAGACCTTGGGCCTTGAGCTCCCTGTCGCGGCCGCGAGGACTAACCTCCTCACTGAGGTCCTTAAACCGCAGTCAAGCTCGGCTGAGCCTCTGCTGCCGTTTAATGGGGCCTTGACAGACGTTCTTTTTGGGCAATTGGTCCAGGCCCGCTACAGGTCCGCCTGTAGATAGGAACGTGGCCAGGCGCCACCGCCTGGCTCCGGGCGACACTTGTTTCCTTTCCACCCATTCCACCCCCGAGAGCCTGGTCATCCAGGCCTCCAACTCCCAGTCCGCATTCCCGACGGCTCCGCCCGATAGAGAATTCAAGAGGTACGAGCAATACGGGAAAAAGGAATTCTCCTCCCTGAGTTTGGGACTGCTGTCTTCCAACACCGCATGCCTCTTGGGCTGCTACACCCACTCTCTGTGGGACACGGTCGCGAACGTGCTGCCAGAATGCCCGGCGGAGATCAAGGCTAAACTCACCCAAGCCCTTGCAGAGGGTCGAGATGCAGCACGGTTTTCCATCCGGTGTGGGCTGGATACCTCCGACTGACTGGGCAGAGCGATGGCAACAACGGTGGTTATTCGTCGCCACGCCTGGTTGAGGTCCGCCAACTTTTCTGCCGATGTCCAGAATACTCTCATGGACATGCCGTTTGATGGCCGTCGCCTTTTTGGCGACAAGGCAGACCATGCGCTTGAGCGCTTTAAGGACTCCAGGGCTACGGCAAAGTCCTTGGACCGCTCGGCCCCGTGCCAGCAAACGGGTGCCTTTCGCTCCTTTCGTGGCCAAGGAAGGGGCGCCCCCACACGTGCTGCCAACCACGCACCGCAGTGTAATTTCCAACGCGGTGGTGGCCGTGGAAACCGCCGTGGCGGCGGTCGGGGACAACGGCCAGGCCAGTCCACACCTTCCACCGCAGCATCTGCCTCTAAAGCCTCCTAGTCCGTGCTTTCAGGCCCATGTGACGCCAGTGGGGGGCAGGGTTCGCCATCACCACTTCCACTGGCGCACTGTCACCTCGGACAGGTGGGTGCTGAAAATCGTTCGATGGAGCTACTCCTTCCCCTTCGAGGCGACCCCTCCAGCCATGCCACCGCAGTACCACCGCGTGTCAGGGGATCACTTGCGACTTCTGCAAGAGGAAGTTACGGCCCTCTTGGCCAAGAGGGCCATCGAGCGCGTTCCTGGGCCAGAAGTAGGGTGTGGTTGTTACTCCCACTACTTTCTGGTACACAAGAAGGGCAAAGGGGGCCTACGCCCTATCTTGGATCTACGGAACGTCAACGGCTTGCTCCAAAATGCTGACACTGGCTCAGGTCTTAACTGCCCTGGACCCAGGAGACTGGATGGTAGCGTTGGACTTACAGGACGCTTATTTCCACATTCCCGTCCTGCCGGCCCATCGGCGCTACCTGTGGTTCACGGTAGGCCACAAGCACTTTCAGTTTACCGTGCTCCCCTTCGGCCTTACCAGCGCCCTACAGGTGTTAACGAAGATGATGGCGGTGGTCGCAGCTCATCTGCACAGGTTAGGGGTTTGTCTTCCCCTACCTCGATGACTGGTTGTTGAAGGCGGGCTCGCCCCAGACAGTTGTCCGCCACCTCCAGACGACTGCAGACCTCCTGCAACAGCTGGGGTTCTCCATCAATGTGCCGAAGTCACACCTGTGCCCCTCTCAGAAGCTCCTCTTCATCAGAGCGGTTCTCGACTCAGCACAGTTTTGAGTTTAACCTCCCGAACAGCGGTTACAGGATAATCAGGCTCCGATGATAATCTTTCAGCCTTTATCCCGAGTCTCGGTCAGGTTGACGCTGCAGCTTCATGGGCTGTTGGCCTCCTGCATCCTTCTGGTCTATCACGCCCGGTGGCAGATGCGGGCTCTGCAGTGGGACCTGAAGTTTCAGTGGGCCCAGCATTAGGGCAACCTGTCCGACCATGTCCTGATCTCGGAGGGCACTGCGAGACAGCTGCAGTGGTGGCTCACGGACCGCGATTGGGTCAGCGGCAGATCCCTCTCCCTTCCCCAACCGGAGCATGTAGTTGTGACGGACGCGTCCCTCCAGGGCTGGGGAGACCACATGGGAGAGGTGGAGATCAGAGGCCTCTGGTCTCCGGCGGAGTCCCGGCTCCATATCAACCTTTTGGAGCTGCGGGCGATTCATCTAGCACTGAAGGCATTCCTCCCCTCTGTCAGGGGGAGTGTAGTGCAGGTGTTCACGGACAACACCACTGCCATGTGGTACTGCAACAAA
The DNA here is from genome assembly GCF_964263255.1 of Lissotriton vulgaris. Lineage (NCBI taxonomy): Eukaryota > Metazoa > Chordata > Amphibia > Caudata > Salamandridae > Lissotriton > Lissotriton vulgaris. The sequence goes on from NC_141695.1 coordinate 933,451,943, forward strand.
CAGGGCGGGGTGGGGTCGTGGACCCACTGCCAGGAGGCTCTGCGCCTCTGGCAGTGGCTGGAACGTCAGGGCATGACCCTGCTGGTTCAACACCTGGCAGGTTCTCTAAACGCCAGGGCGGACGAACTCAGCCGCCGGTGCATGATGATTCACAAATGGCGTCTGAACTCTGACGTGGCGCAAGGTCTCTTGCTGCAGTAGGGAGAGCCTTGGTTAGATCTATTTGCCACCGAAGAGAACGCGCAATGTCAACGGTTCTGCACGTTGGAATTTCCAAGGCGGCACTCGCTCGAAGACGCTTTTCGTCACGAGTGGAGTTGTGGTTTGTTGTACGCCTTTCCGGGAGCAAAGAAGATTGTACGTGTGGTGCCTGGCACCTGGCAGTGCTACATCAGGGGGGGTGTTGGGGTAAAAACTGTGCATACCGATGGCATTTGCTGTGCAATTTTACAACTGAGACGCAAAGTACATCAGAGCGCAGAAGCCTCACTTCCTTAAAAATGCAAGCCGTTTCCCAAAGAAACGAGTGGTGCATGCGCGCGCGCGCGACACAGCGAGACATCTGGTTTCAATAATCGCACCTGTGTCTGGGCACGATAATTGAAACCACATGGCAGCCGTGCGGGTAACCAACACCAATAGGCCATGGGCAGAGCAATGCGCCCCACTTTGGCAAATTGCGTGCTGTCTTTGTTAATAAGAAGCACGCAAAGGCCAATAGTGTGGGTCAAAACGAAAAGCACATGCACAAGCATGTGCGATTCTTAGGTTAGTTTTAGAAGCCCCTACATGAAGTCTTCGCCAGGACAGCGCATGCACGCTGTTACAGGCTCGACCTTAAAAGGGCCCAATAAAGAAAGTACCAAAGGAGGAATACAGTCTGGTAGTTTTCTCTCTATACTCCCTTGTCTTGAAATAGAACCTGACTTTGAAGCCAATAATGGACTTAAGATTACTCAACAAATTTGTCACGGCACAGAAATGTAAAATTTTTATACTTACTACAGAAAGTGATCCCACTGTTACAGATGTTAGACTACATGGTGACTACTCATTTGAGAGATGCCTACTTCCATATTCCTGTGAACAAGATCCACAAAAAATATTGGGTTTGTGGCAGGAAAACCTCATTGCCACTTCAAAGACTTCACCTCGGTGATAAAGTCACCACGAGAGTGTTCAAAAAATTGTCTTACCGTTGTGCCAGGACAACAGTTACATGCAAATGTTCTGTCGAAAGACTGGTCAGGAACATTTGCCAGTGCCTTTCCACTGATCCTTCTGATACTAGTAATGATGAGCACATTCAAGCAGACAAACATGATGATGATTCTGATAGTACCCTGTATGGTGAGCCCACTACAGAGCTTAGACCTAATGCAAAAAATAACCAACAGAATGATAAAAATGTGTTTTCCAAAACCTCCTAAACTTGTTGAAGGCAAGGTGTGTCCCTTTGAACCAGCCAGCCTTTACCTGGCTCCTAAAGACCTAGAGTTTGGGTACCTTAGTTGACCAGATAGGGGTATTAATGTGTTAAAAGGCAATTCTGAAAGAGACACGTTAGTGATAGATTCCTTACCTTAGAATATCCCCAGGCGTCAGACTGGATCCGGAAAGTTTTTTCGTCAGCAGTACCCCTGCGTGTTGGTAGGCGTCGTCGCACGGCTCCGCGTACGTCGCTGGCGTCGTATTCACCGAGATGACGTCGCTGGAGCTACTTAGACGCACCCACGTGCGCTGACATCAGTTCTTTCTTTTTCAGCGCCAGCAGGCGCAGATCCGCAAAGAGCTGTCAGTGATTTTTTGACTGAGTTTTTGGGGACTTTCTGTCTCTGTTTTCAAGTATATAATCAATCTACAGGTGCTTAGGGATGCCTGGTTTGAAGTCCTGTGCGGCCTGTCCCCGCACGATGTCGGTGACGGACCCACTCTGTGAATGTCTCTACTGTCTAGGGCGCGACCACGACTCCAAATCATGCCCCCACTGCCGGGCAATGGCTCTGAAAACTTTACTTGGGTGGTCCCGTGGCTGGAGGCCCGTGAGTCGGTTCCGCGCTGTTCACGGTCCCGGTCCAGAATGAGGTCGAGGGACCGTCCACTTAGCCATCACCATCACTCGAAGTCTTCGCACCCAGAGTCAGGTAAGGTGAAGCATAAGAAGTCGAAGAAGCGCCGTTGCTCTTTGCCTTCCCCTAGTCAATAGCACAACGCGGCTATGGGTGCAGGTGGCACCGCCCCTGTGGGACCAGCGAAGCCTATGCAGTTGCCGATGGCCTACACACCATTTCCGGGTCCATCAGCGACTCCGGTCCAGCTGCAGGAGTTCCTCTTAGCGATGGCATGTATCTTTGGACCGTCCGGCCCGTGGGCCTGGCTGGGTGTCCTCGTTCTTCGATGTCGCCGGCTCCGGCCCGACGTCGTCGACAACTCCGGCATCGATACCGAGGGACCCCCGTGGATCCAGGTCTGGATTCCCATCCATGCCGGTTGGCCCTGTGCTACCTCAACCGACATCGCCACCACTGGCCGCAAACCCAGCCGACGCCGTCTCCGGCAGGGGACAGGTGCCGGAAGGCTGTCGACCGACACTGATTCCGACGCCATTTGGGAATTTCTTTCCCTTTGTCCACCCACCTCCGTCTGTTCCACAGGCTATGGAGGGCGGGGAGGACTGGGAGGGGTCTGAGGACCCTCTCGCAGCCCAATGTGAGTTAAACCCGGACTGGGATGAGGATCCGGGGGATGCAGATAACCAGGATTATGCTCCGGAACCTGGTGCAATGTCTCCTTCTACTGTGGCTACGGAGGAGGGTGGATCATATTCTATTGTGTTGTGTAGGGCAGCCAAGGCTCTCCACCTCGAACTTCCTACTGTGGCCGTCAGGACTAATCTGACAGAGGTGCTTCGGACAGCTTCTACTACTACGGAGCCGCTGCTGCCCTTTAACAATGCACTCTCAGACATTCTTTTGTGCACCTGGTTCAGGCCCCAACACAGGGGCTCGCTCCTGTGGTCAAGAGTGTGGTCCGACTCCATCGCCGGCCCGGGCGACTCCGTTTTCCTCTCTCAACACCCCACCCCGAGAGCTTGGTTGTCCAAGCCTCTGCGTCCCCAAGCGCATTCCATTCCGCACCTCCAAGCGCATTCCCTTAAGCACCTCCGGATAGGGAATCCAAGAAACTGGAGCAATTTGGGAAGCTTTTCTCTACCGCCAGTTCAGGCCTGCTGTCTGTGAACACTGCATGTCTCGTGGGCCGTTACTCCCATTCTGTGTGGGATACGATTGCGCAAGTGTGGAGGCCTGGACAATTCTTTCCCAAGCTATTGCTGAGGGGAGAGATGCAGCAAAGTTCACCATCCGTTGTGGTCTTGACACTGCTGACTCGCTGAGCAGGGCGATTTCAACGACCGTGGCGCTACGCTGTCACGCTTGGCTGAGGACGACTGGCTTTTCTGGGGATTTTCAGAACACTTTGATAGACATGCCCTTTGATTGCACTCGCCTGTTCGGCGATAAAGCAGAACTCGTGGGCTACATCCAAGTCCTTAGGCCTTTCGGTCACACGCACTCCTTCCGCTTCTGCTTTTCGCTCCTTTCGTGGCCAAGGAAGGGGCACCCAAGCATGTTCTTTTCAAAGCCACAGGCCTGCGCAGCAACTGTCTTAGCGCAGCAGTGGACGTGGCACCTGCAGAGGCGTGTCACGGGGCCAGTGTGCGGGTCAGTCCATCACCCCCCCCCTGCAGCCACTGCCTCCAAACCTTCCTAGTTCTGTGTTTCAGGCCTACCAACCGCCAGTGGATGGCAGGATTGCCATCACCGCCACCACTGGCGCACCATCACGTCGGACCGGTGGATTTTGCAACTGGTCCGAAGGAGCTACTCCCTCCCCTTCGAGACTACCCCACCAGCCATGTCACCACAGTGCCACCACATGTTGGGGGATCACTGGACACTTCTCCGGCAGGAAGTTGTGGCCCTCTTTGCCAAGGGGGCCATCGAGCACGTTCCGACAACAGAAGTAGGTTGTGGTTGTTATTACCACTACTTTTTGTTTTCAAAAGAAGGACAAGGGCCTGCGTCCTATCTTAGACCTTTGGAACGTCAATCGCTTCCTCTGGAAGGAGAAGTTCAAGATGCTCATGCTTGCTCAAGTCTTGTCTGTCCTAGACCCACAAGAATGGTTGGTAGCGTTGGACCTGTAGAACGCTTATTTTCATATCTCCATCCTGCCGGGCCACTGGCGTTACCTGCGATTCATGGTTGGGCAGGAGTATTTTCAGTTGACCATGATCCCCTTCGGCCTTACCAGCGCTCTTCGGGTGTTCACGAAAGTGATGGCGGTGGTCACAGCTCATCTGCGCAGATCAGGCGGTCTTCCCCTATCTCGACGAGTGGCTGTTGAAGGCGGGCTCATCCCAGGCAGTTGTTTCCCACCTCAGGACTACGGCCAACCTCCTGCATTTGCTGGGGATCTTTACCAACGTGCCGAAGTCGCACCTTATTCCCTCTCAGAAGCTCCTCTTCACCTTCGATGTCATAGCGAGTCAACATGGGTCCTCTTGTGGATGCTCAAAACAAAAAAAAAAGAAGGGGGATTACGGTTGATGGGATCCACTTCTGTCAAACGTCTGGATGGCGAAATAATGCATAACATGTGAATCCATACTATAGTTAAAGGTGTGAAACTTTTTTCTTTCAGCTTCTACATTGTATGTCCCCAGGATAAGTTTACCCCATTTCTTCTTCTCACAAAATGTCAGTCTTTGCAGAAAACTCCAAAGGCCTTCAGACAGAAGATTTAGTTTTGAAAATCATACTTTAACAATCAGTTACCAGCTTGCTAATGCCTATATATTGATCGTTGTTTGCCACTGTGATCACAACCCAGCTTCCTTAATATTAGATCCTGTAAGTCTCTGAATGCTCCCAGCAACTCTAAAGTTGCCCAGCAAAAATCTTTCTGCTGCATTTTATTAGTATTTTTGGGAGGGGGACTGGGAAAAGAAGCTTGTACATTTTTTAAATTTCTTTCTGTAAAATAGTGTCACTGAAAATAGATGCTGTGACCACAGTGGAAGGGGATAGTAGAACATTTTGCCGGATTCAGAGTTGCTTTATTTAAAAATTCTATTTTTCCTGATTTACTTTTAATTTCTGTACCATGCGGAGTGTAGAGGCTTGCTTTTGCACATATTAAAATGTATTATATCACTCTTTCACTAAATAGAGAATGCCAGCTGCATTGAAGGTGCATTCTCTCTCCCGGTAGACAGAGATAATTACAATATCAAGAGGTGCTGGATGGCTTTTCAACCATTTAGCACATTAAAAATACAGAAGAAGAAATTGATGAACATAGAAAGTTCCCTATAAATTACTTGTAAAGTACAGTGACTCTTAAGTGTTTTCCAGTATATGGGGTGTCTTTCATAGATTCACATGCCTGAATCATTCCCTGTCGTCGGAATGGGAGTCCCGGGTACATAAATAAAGTAATGTCCCATAGACATATAGATAAATAGGCCTAAAGGGCTCACATTAGTAACCTAACCATGTCTTTTTGTAAAAAGGACCAAACTTTAGAAAAGAGCCAATCCGCTGTCACCTCCATCTAGACCCCTCCTGGAAGGTGCCTCAGTCACTCATATTTTCTACCGAACGTTGTGCTAAGGGAGTCTCCTCTGAGCTCTGCTCAGTTATTTCTTCACAACTGGTTTCCAGTGTTCTTTGGTATTTTATTCTGTTCCATCTGTGATTGCTGATATCATCATGGCTGACACACCAAACAAGGGTCTTTTTAGGTCCTGTGGTTCCTGTGGAAAGAAAAGGCTGCATATAGATGACAAACATCAAGATTGTCTGTATTGCCTGTATCCAGACCATTCTTCCAAGGACTGCAAGGTATGTCTTACCTTTTCCACTAAAACCCTCAAAGACCGTGAGGGACGCCTCTTAATCTGGCTCCAGAGTCTAAAAGACAGAGACAACCTAGAATCTTCTGAGGAAAGTGAAGGTTCTTCAGTCTCTTCCAAATCTTCACTAAAGAGACCAAGGGTGGCTTCTCCTAGCCATACGGTGCCTCCTCAAAAGTAGACGTCAAAAAAGTCTTCAGAGGTTCTCTCCAAGGCTACTTCTGCGAAGGTTTCCTCTCAGGAAGTTCCCACCTTCAAAAAGCCTGTTTCGACTCCATCACAACGCTTTCATCGTCGAGGAGAGCTATGTCTACTGCTTTGTCTGTATCAACATCGACGACAACTGTTTCTACGTCGATGGCATCGATGTCCTTGTTCTCGTCGACGACTACGCCCCCATCGTCGACGGCAGGTAAGACTGTGTTGTCGACGATACACATGAAGACGACGGAATCTGCGACGACCTCGACGACAAAGTCAACATCGTTGACACCGTCGACAAAGGCACCGTCGACAAAGGCACCGTCGACAAAGGCACCGTCGACAAAGGCACTGTCGACGAAGGCACTGTCGACGAAGATGTTGTCGACGAAGTCTCCAGTGATGTCTCCACCGTCGACGTTGGTCCCGTTGACGATGAATCCGGCTACCACACCCGTCGACGCTCCGCCGTAGGCGACCACACAGTCAACGGGCTCTTCGACTATGATGGATTCAGGTCTGCAAAGCACATATGTGCACTTGAAGATTACAAAAAAGGCGATTACACCGGCTTTAACATCGCCAAGCAGAGTCCAGCCACTGCCTCCAGCATGTCTTCTTCAGGAGGAGGATTCAGATGAAGGGGACATGTTTCAGATGGCGACAATCCCTTCGTAGCTCCATGTCAAATGTCAGAGTTCAGACGAAGAAGGGGATCAGGAGGAGAAATATCATCCACCACCACCTCCAATGGTTTGCCTTCCAGCCTCTTTGGTTTCGGACTTGCGGTACCTCATACAAGACTATAAACAGAGGTTTCCAGAGTCTCCTGCTCCTCAAACGTCCGCAGTATCGCCCTCACCAAGACCACAACCCCCACCTTTGAGTGTACAGCCGGAGCGGATTGATCTGCCGCATCCTCTGTCTACTGATGAGGAGGAGGAGGAAGAAGAGCAGCATGAAGGAGAACTACAAGATACTCAATCTAACCACGATGACTGGGATGACTATGTCATTCCCTCTCCCACATCTCTAGTACCTGCGCCCGCAGAATCACCACCCGGCGACATTGGAGGGTTCCATAATTCGGTTGAGACATTGGGCACTCTCCAGTACAAAAGTCAGTCTTTTCATGGGTCTAGAGGTTGAGGACAGTCCTCTTATAGAGGGGACTACCAGTACCGGTCTTCATATTCTTCAGGCCAGAATTGTTCCCAGTATCAACAGCGCCAGCAACATAGTCAACAATCCTCTTATGGCAAGACGTCCTTTTGTGGTAAAGGCCAATGAAAAAACAAGGGACGTAGACAATGACCTTACACTTCAGCCAGTCTCAGATTCATTTCCATCATTACAGATTGGAGGGAAAATCTCCCATTTCATAAAAAATTGGAAGCAAAGGACCCCGGACCGTTGGGTTCTAAGATTAGTTCAATTCGGCCATTCTTTGGAATTTATGCATATACCTCCCCAGACACCTCCCCGCCCTATGCTTCACCAAAATCTACATCTGCTTCTCCGAGAAGTCTCTTATGCTCCAGAAAAGGGCGATAGAGAAGGTCCCTCTGTCTCAGGGAGGGAAAGGATTTTATTCCCGCTTATCTTTAGTTAAGTAAAAAAAGAATAAGTGGAGACCGATTTTGGACCTCAGAGCCCTCAATAAATTCCTGAAAAGGCAGTTGTTTCGCATGGGTACGATCCAGGAGGTCTTGCAACTCCTGGAGGGGGGAGATTACATGGTGTCCCTGGACCTTCAGGATGCTTACTTCCATGTCCCGATTCACAGAAATCACAAAAAATATTTAAGATTTGCAGTGGCAGGCAGACACTTTCAATTTCGCGTCCTGCCTTTCGGGCTCAAGTCTGCACCTCGCATCTTTACAAAATGTCTCTCCCCAGTAGCTGCATATCTCAGACAGCACCACCATCAAGCCTTTCCATATCTGGACGACTGGCTGATCAAGGCTCCATCCTTAGAAGACGCGTCCAGGTCTTTGCAGTGGCAGGCAGACACTTTCAATTTCGCGTCCTGCTTTTCGGGCTCAAGTCTGCACCTCGCATCTTTACAAAGTGTCTCTCCCCAGTAGCTGCATATCTCAGACAGCACCACCATCAAGTCTTTCCATATCTGGACGACTGGCTGATCAAGGCTCCATCCTTAGAAGACGCGTCCAGGTCTTCCAACGCATGTTTGCAGCTTTTCAATTGTTTAGGACTCGCGCTCAATCGGGAAAAATCAGTCCTTCTACCTTCTCAGCGCATCAACTTTCTTGTGCAATCCTCGACACACGTCTGAAGAAAGCCTTCCAATATCAAGAGAGGAAGGACAAGCTTTTGGCACTGGCTATTCTTGTGGCTTCAAAGAAGACCTTAACAGTCCGCCTTTTCAAATCCCTTATGGGGATGAGGTCATCATGTATCCTCTTAGTACCTCACTGCTGTCTGCGGATGCGCCCCCTCCAGGAGGCACTCTCAAAGCAATGGGTCCAATGCACAGGGGCATTCGAAGATCTCATAAAAGTGACTCCTCAGATTGTCAAGGCCCTGCAATGGTGGATGTCTTTTCAGAACCTTTCTCAAGGCATACCATTCCTGCTTCCAGCTGCATCGCATATCATCACAACAGACAACGCCTTGGAAGGTTGGGGAGCTTTTCTCCAGGAGCTAAAAATACGCGGAAAGTGGTCCCCCTTTGAAAAAGGGCTCCATATCAATCTCCTCGAACTGCGGGCAATCTTCTTTGCCCTTCAGGCCTTTCTTCGTAGAATCAAAAATTCCCTGGTGCTCATCCTTACAGACAACACTACGACGATGCACTACCTCAACAAACAGGGAGGGACTCGCTCTTTGACACTCTCTCACGCGTCGCAGAGAGTCTTGAACTGGTTAATCGGACACAATATATTTCTTCGGGCGGAGTACGTCCCAGGCATGGATAATGTACTCGCTGACTCATTAAGGAGACAGAGGACAACGTCTCACGAGTGGGAACTGGATCAAGCGATCCTCTACCAAGTCTTTTCACGATGGGGCACTCCTCGGATCGAACTGTTCGCCACAAAATCCAACGCCAGATGCCCACACTTCGCAAGTTAGCATCCCCAGAAAGGGTCTCTAGGGAATGCATTTTTGATTGCATGGTGCAACGTCTTTGCGTACGCCTTTCCACCATTTCCAATGATTCCCAGAGTCCTCAGGAAATTAAAGGCGGAGCCTTGTACACTCATTTTGATAGACCCAACTTGGCCACGCCAACATTGGTTCACGGAACTCCACTGCTTGTATCTGGAACCGCCAACACGCTTGAAACAGTTTCCGTCTCTGCTCACGATGAGCAACCATCAAGTCCATCATCCGAATCTAGTTTCAATCAAATTAGCGGCTTGGCTCCTGAGTTCAGAGAACTTCGGTATTTGAATGTTCCGCCAGACTGTAGAGCCATCCTGGCTCGAGCACGAGCGGATAGTACCAGCAAAACATACTCTTTGAAATGGAAGAGGTTTTGCATCTGGTGTAAGGCTCAAGGGATACATCCTTTCTCTTCCTCTCCGGAACAAGTATTGCCTTATCTTCTCCATTAGGCAACCTCAGGCCTTGCTCATGCTTCCGTCAGGGTCCACTTGGCTGCGATATCCCGTTACAGAAGATCTCCTACGGGTCCTTCTCTTTAGTCTCACAGATTGATCAAACAATTTTTGAAAGGACTCTACAGGACTTTTCCCCCTGTGAAAATGTTGCCACCTACCTGGCACCTTAACACAGTCTTAATCGGCTCATGAAGCATCCCTTTGAGCCAGTACACAGGGCTGATCTGAAATACCTCTCTTGGAAGACAGCCCTCCTGCTTGCACTCACCTCTACAAGGCGGGTGAGTGAGCTCCAAGCCTTCTCGATACAGGATCCCTTTCTGCAATTCAAGCAGGACAGAGTAATTTTACGGACAAATCCAAACTTTATTCCAAAAGTCCAGTCGGACTTCCATCTCAACGAACCTGTGGTCTTGCGCTCTTTCTTCCTGAATCCCAGTACTGCAGCAGAAAGGTCGTTACACTCTCTGGATCTTGAACGTTGCCTGAAATTCTAGATCGACAAGACAAAAGCCTTCAGAAAGTCGAATCAGCTATTCGTGGCTTACAGTAGGGCCAGGAGGGGCCTTCCACTCACCAAACAAAGTATTTCCTGCTGGATTTCGGCAGCTATTTCATTTTGTCATGAACAAGCAGGGCAACCCCTACACTCTAAAGTACGAGCCCACTCTACCAGGGCGATATCTACATCCATGGCGCTTTTTGCAAGAGTGCCGGTCATAGACATTTGTAGAGCGGCAACATGGAAGTCGCCACATACCTTCACTAGGCATTACTGCCTGGATACAGAACTCATGAAGGATGCTGCGATGGGCAAGCAGTACTTCATCATCTGTTTCAGTAGAGGTGAGCCTCTCTTCATCCCTCCATCCTTCTCATATATGCACATTTCTCTATTGTATAATTTGGTAGTATTTCCTGCTTGCAAATGCATGATTAGTCGTTTGATATGTTGTTATCTAATGACTGGTATATCTTATACTATCCGAAATGTCCTTTGTTCATTGCTTGCTATTCTGATTCAGGCATGTGAATCTATGAAAGACACCCTTACTACTGGATAAGAAATGTGTTACTTACCTGTAAATGCAGTTATCCGGTATTGGTGTCTTTCATAGATTCACATGCAACCCTCCCGCCTCCCCTGGAAGGGCTCACCTATTTCTTTCAGTATTACGCCTACTTAGCATTGTGCGTACGAAAATCTGAGGGACATAGGCTCCTTCCAGGAGGGTTCTAGAGGGAGGTGACAGCTGATTGGCTCTTTTCTAGAGTTTGGTTCTTTTTACAAAAGTACATGGTTAGGTTACTAATGTGAGGCCTTTAGTCCTATTTATCTGTATGTCTATGGGACATTACTTTATTTATGTACTGGGGACTCCCATTCCGACGACAGGGAATGATTCAGGCATGTGAATCTATGAAAGACGCCAATACTGGATAACTGCAGTTACAGGTAAGTAACGCATTTCTTACAATCAATTCCGGGGTCTGGTAGCTTAGAGGACTACTGCAACAGGAGTCGGTGTTCGACCTCATGGTCACAGGTTCAAATCCCGGCAGGACCTTTCATCCTTCTGAGGTTGATAAAATGAGTACCATTGAGTTGGGTAACAATAAACATCTGTTATTCAGCACCAAGATATCCTTGGGTGAACGTGTTTTACAAATACATGTTATGTTAATGGAGATTCCATTGTTATTTGCCGAGATTTTTGCTGAATATTTATGTGGTCTCTGCTCATATCTCGGTGTACTTTTTATTTTAGGCCTGAAGCTGCTAATGAATTTTATGATGGTGACCACGACAATGATAAAGAGAGTGACGTAGAGATATGAACGATTGACTAGAAGAGTAAAGAAGACTTCGTGAAGTTCGTGTTATTCACTTCCACTTGACCACTGCCCAACCACTGGTCTGATGTCTCTGCTGGAGAGAGAAAACCCACGGATATCAGTGGAGCAGTATGAAACAGATGTTCTGCCCTGCTTGTATTGGTGGTATTGATGGTGGAAGCTGCCCTATGCGCTCACCTTGTCCATCTTGTGGTGTTGATCAGATTGTTGGACCAGTTCAACAAGTTTGTCAAGCTGTCCGGCTTTCCAAGTGTACAACTGGGTATTTTTCCTTTTTTTTTTTAATGAAAGGTCCTTTTTGGAATTATCTGTTCCAGAACTTGCCTCTCCTTTTTCTTAAAGCTCCTGTCATGGAAAATCTGGTCTGTTCCTGACTTGAACTGCAAGAGGATTCTTTACCTGTGGCTTCATGGACTCAGCTAGGTAAAAATGAGGCATAATATTGAGTGGCATAAAACTTAATGGGAGCTGTGACTCTGCTACATCATCTTCCACTTCAATCCGTTCTTCATGACGAAAATTAGGATTCTCGACTTAAATATTAACAGGAATTATAGAATGTCAAACAATCGAGCATGTTTATGAACTTCAATTGCTATATGGCCGTTCCTGTTCTTCAGTTCTCTTACTATGGGAGCTTGTTTGATCTGAGGTGAATATTTACATTGGTATTCTGTTTTTTAAATATCATTTTTAACAAGATCCTTATGGGTCATTTGTTCACACCAGAAATTAGTACTCTGTCTGCTGAATGAAAACCTGCCCCATCAATCGTTTAAGGCATATCATACCAGAGCTTGCAGGCTCGGGTTCTGGTAGTTTGCGAAGTTTGTTAGCTGTCGGTTCTAAACAAGCTCAAATGCATTGGTTTTGGAGTGGAGAAGAATAACAAGGTATCTCCATTCTTCTCTGCACATATTTTACACAGGTGAAAGGCACATATACCCTGCCAATCAGGTCTGCAGCAAATGCACACACTCCATCTTAGATGCCTGCTGCAACTGTTTAGCAAATGTACACACAACTCTATGACTTGTATATTCTATACAGTCACAGATCTATTGTGTTTTTTGTTCGCCATATGGTACTTTTGATCCAGCACACACTTCTCTATAGCTTATGGTTTGCACAGGACTTCAAGTATAGAATTGTGAACCCTGTTTTCTAGTCGCAACAAATGTTTTGAAATTAAGTTAATAATATGTAATGCTCCTCAATTACAATTTTGCAATTCAATAACATTTTAGAATTTTACTGCCATCTTACACTGCATGTCTACACTCTGGGCTTGTCCATTGAGCACACCCTATAACCCCAGGTTTGGGATGACGCTCTGTTATGAAAAAGTAAATACATGTCCACTATCTCAGTCCATATTGAAGTCCCACTTCTCCTCTTACCCTGAATTTGTATCATGTGTCACGTACCCTCTGAATTAATACCGACATTTTGATTAATTTTGTAATTTTAAAATTGTTTATCAGCATTTATTTTTTATTTACTATTAAAGAAGACATTTTTTTCCTGGTGTGTCTTTCTTTCTCTGTGACGTTAATAATGACCATTTACACTAACATTTCTCTATAATTTAATAAGGTGGCCCTAGGACTAACCTTTAATGTGTAGCATATGTATATGCCATATGCATAATTTTGAGAAAAGTAAATTTTTCCTAAGTATGTCTCTCTGCACTACTTGTCAAAATAAGTTTTCATTCCAGACAAACTTACGTGTACATCTACATGGATTCACAGCACAAAACGTGAAAAACGCATTTAGTTACAGTTTATGGTGACCTATTAGTTTGATGCCCAGAAAAAATCCTGAAATGTGATATTTGAAATTGCAGTCTATTATCTAGAAAGCTATTAGCTCTTCTTCCACTGCTCAGGCTTTCGACATGTTGTTGATTTTGCCCTGAAAAGTAAATGTTGCTTTTCTGATTGTCTTTTTTATAACTCTCTGTTTTTGAGTATTGGATACTTCATAGATTCAGATGCTTGTTATTACCCAGCTTCAGGTTAGGAACCCTCAGTGGTCCATGTTAGTATATCAGTATGCATATACACCATAAACATAGGAAACAATCACAGACTTTTTGTAGCCAGTCCACCTCATAATGTGACCCATCCTCTAGCCATTGAGGTGGAGTGGTACTAATTTCCCATTTTACTACATGTCTACAAGCAACAGGGAATTATTTGAGATCTGCTTACTTCCTTCAGATTTACTACTTTCCGAATTTTTCTAAATCAGTTAGGCTCCTTCCACAAGCCATGGTGCAGAAAGTAAGCAGATTCTGCCGTTTTTATTTCTGGGAGGTACAGCTTGAGAGTTTTCGATTGCGATTACAGTAGAAGCTTTGAATTCCGTGTCTATTTAAAATGTTAAATGTGTGAAGCAAAAAGGATATGTGCAGAAGACCTTCATACACATTTCAGATATACTCTTTTATTAAAGCCCTGTTGATGCTTCCAGTCCCCCTTTACTCCTGCTAAGGTGTGACCTAAACCTTGGACAATTTTCAAATATTTCCTCTTTAAAACCCATATTGTACTGGTCCAGGCTATGGACAATACAAGAACTAGAGTCGTACAGAGCCTGTTTTGGAGAGAGATTGGCTTATAATCAAGCACATATGATCCTTTGGTTACCTCCTATGAATACCTGGGTGATCAGTTTGGGAGTAGGAGAATATTGATTGCCCCCACCACCATTCCAAGCTGCAGCCGAGAAACTGTTAACACTCATCATTGGGGATTTTGTCTCTTACTCTAAAGTTTGAGCTGTTGCTTCAGGCAGCCTAACAGATTCCTATTTGTCTTTTTAATGTGCCCCAGAATTTGAGGAATTTATGGATTACATCAATGTCCTGTTTTCGCGAGCTCTTTTTTAATGAGATTCAGGGTAGGAGTTTTGCCAATATCTTCCTTTATTGTTTCTTGGTCTGAAGATGTTACCTCTTCCACCTTGTGTCCCATGGGCTCCAATGTCAAGGAAAATGAGGAATATTTATAATTTTTCTGCAGCGCTTATGCTAACAGCGTACCAGCATTATTCCTCTATTTCTTCTGTTTGGGATTAGAGCTAGACACCACCCACTGAGCCTGCAAATTAGACAATAGGTGCAGTATTGTGTATTCAATTTCAACGTTTTTATTCTCAGTCTGGCACATTAGGACGAGATGCGTTGGCGACAATCCATTTCCTTAAGGGATCAATTCTTGATCCTACTAATGTTCGTAAGGATTTTAGGGACTATGCACTTCACTTTTGAATCTAAACGTTTTATAATATCTATCCGAATGGCATAGCAGACCCATCTTTGACCCCACTTTTGGTCTCTTATTGAGGTTTTTGTGGACTGGTACCATAGGAAGCATGTAGGTATACCAAATTCTTTCTGTTCTTAAATGAACAGATTATGGTTTTGAATTTGTCATGGTATGCACTGCAGT
Source organism: Lissotriton vulgaris (assembly GCF_964263255.1). Lineage (NCBI taxonomy): Eukaryota > Metazoa > Chordata > Amphibia > Caudata > Salamandridae > Lissotriton > Lissotriton vulgaris. The sequence continues at coordinate 933,466,963 of NC_141695.1, forward strand.
GTTCTTACCTTTGTATGTTTTATGTGATTGTGCTGTTTTTGTATTGTACTTTTATGGTTCTTTGAACCGAAATAAAGTGATTGATTATATATTCTATCCTCAGATCGGGATATATATACAATGACTGCCTAATTTGTTGGCAATTCAAAACAAAGACTGTCCGTGATAGAAGGGGCCGTCTGCTGCAGACTCAGAATGCTGAATCTCCAGGGCCGGGAGCACAGCTAAGCCTAAAGGCTGGACTATGGAAATAGCCTGTACGCTGGGTTACCCAAATACCGGTGCACAGGTTGCAGTTAGTTCAGAATGCAGCAGCACGTACTATCTTTAGGCTCCCACGTCACTCTCATGTCTCCGGCCTCCTCCACAGCCAACACTGGCTTCCGGTTAGAAAGAGGATTACTTTGAAAATATTGCTTCTAACTCAAAAAGCACTTCACGGGACAGGCCCTAGCTATCATCAAGACAAAATCAAGACCCATACTCCCCAGAGAAACCTTAGCTCCGGAAATCTCTGTCTGGCCTTTGTCCCTCGGATTAAGAAGACGAGAGCGTGGACAGGGCCTTCTCATTACTAGGCCCTACTCTCTGGATTGAGCTGCCACTGACTCTTGGGGCCATAAAGGAAACACCAATCTTCTGGAAAAACTTAAAACCTGGCTTTTCTCCTCCATTTAGACTCCTTTTCTGGATGCAGACGTAACAGTTGTGCTTTATAAGTCACCTACTTACATACATAGAAGGGAGAATAGTACCTTCTCCGCCTAAGGAGTCTATTGCTTATGTAACCCACTCCAAGAGGCCTTCTGCATCTCCTTAGAAGATTCAGATATCTGGTCATATTGGTGACCTAATAGATGAATCTAAAACCAAGTCTTTATCTGGTGATCTTTCCTCACCTATCCTTTCAAAATAAATATTTTATCAATGACCTTGATATTCACGACTAAAGGCAAGAAGTCTTTGAATAAAAAATAAACTGCTGTATTTTTTTACCATGTCAAAAGAGACTTCAAGATTGCCTGCTATGCAGTAACGATCATGAAGTCCAGCAATGCCATGTGTTGCATAAGTCGAATGCAGTAGGATCACTGGTTGTACTGCAGCAGAAATAAGGTTATTCCTAATACAGATAACAACATTATGACCAGTCTTATTTCAGCCAGGTACATCGGGCAATTTTTGACCCTCCTGACATTGTTATTATTCACAAGCACACCTGAACAATATGGAAGGAGTCAGACAGAAGCAACTCATGGGGAAAGGATAATCATCCAAGAAAGATTAACCTAGGGCCCACCATTCATGATTTCCTGGGTAGACTATGCTCTTCATCTTCCATACCACTAGATGAAAAGTTTCAGGCAATTCGTTCAGAATTGCAATAAAAATCAATTTGGATCTTTGGGTACTGGACATACCATTGAGTTCATCACAAAACCCCACAGACATCTCCTAGAAAAGAGCACCACCTACATCTGGAGGCTTTGAGATCAAATGAAATGATCTAATGAAAACAAGGCTGCTATACGAAGCCCAGATACATCAATCTTTTATTGAAGGTTCTACCTAATACACAAAAAAGACAGGGTTGTGGCTTCCAATCTAAGCATTAACCAAGCCATAAAAAAAGAGAAAAGTTTCAGGATAATCTGGTCTATAGATATCCTCCAGTCCACCAACCGTATGGATTTTATGCTATAGGATGGATCTAGCAGATACATACTTTCATCTGCCCATTCATCCCCAGCATCCAAAATACCTACAGTTCATGGTGGATGCTTGTCAAGGTCAATTCAAATCAATGCTCTTTGACCTTAGGTCAGGTCCCAGGGTATTCAGAGTCTACTTTAGTGGGAGCTCATCCGCGGTGTAAAGATGTGAGAGTCTTCCCTTTTCTCTGTGACTGATCCAAGCTCCTTCAAGGCAGCAAACCATTGAGGCAGTCACCATTACTCTTTGCCCATTAAAGAAAGTAGATCATACTCTCAACAGAAATATATGTGTTCTCACTCCATCAGAACAGACACTGATCCAGGCAGCAAACATCTGTGCCATCGCCCTGAAGGCTTACCCATTGTAGGAAAGAGGGAAGCATGTGATAAAATTGGATCAAGGCATCCAGGTGATATCCTACATTATGGTCAGTAAATACATAGTGTTATTTGGAATGTTATCTTGCATACCTTTAACTCAGCTGTGCTGATTGAGAAGTGCTAATAGATTTGCAATGGACACAAAATCGAATAACTGGAGAGATTAAACAGGCTCTGACTCTGAAAATGTATAAAGAGAATATCTGTGTGGGGCAAGATTTTTACACTATACAACCGCAATTTAATTTCATGACATACTAATTTGAAAGGATTGGGCTGTCAACCACAAGGCTAATCTTCAAGCGGCCTTTGGTCTCCTCATGAGCAAAACTTGCATTCAAGCATCCTGGATAGAGCTCAGGGCAGGCAAATTGGCCATGAGATGTTTCCTAACTCTAATCTCACTCGAAAAAGGGCGTTTAAAAACCAGCAGTGTTACGATACTCTATTACACAAGAGATCAATTAGGGGCAAAAGAAGCTCAACTTCTTTTGCACTGGATCTTAGAGCCCAGAATCACAGTGACAATGGAATGTGTCAGAGCTGCAGGATGTGATGGCAAATACTGCAAGAAAAACAAATATTTCAGTTTGTCCTGAACTGGAGATGGGCACAAAACAGCTACAGTTAGTATTCCAGAGGTGGGGCACACCCCTTCTAGATCACTTTGCAGTGCCAGGAAACCTAAAATAAAAAAACCGAGCCACAAGGGTTTGATTCCTTGGACAGAAACATTTGCAAATGCTTTTCCCCAATTCCACTATTTCCGATGCTACTCGGAACCATGCACACTTATACGAATCACAAAAGGGTATATGTCGATAGAAACACTGTTCAAACTGCATCCTTACCTCTTTTTCAAGAACAAAGGCCAAGTGTTACATCACAACCCGACTCCCTGCACCTCATTGCCTTGCTGCTGTGGATTTAAAAGTATGGCCTCTTCAGCGTGCCACCAAACTGCTGGAAAATTCTCAGCAGCTGGAGCAGCTTATGGGGTGAAGATTTACTCCCTAAAATAGAAACTCTGCTTTTACTGGGCTTCTTCCCAAAACATTGATCCTCTTTCAATGCATCCTCATGAAATATTGCTCTACCTTCTGTATGTAGCGGAATTGGGGTTCAAATATTCTTCCATGAGATCAGCTTTCTCTGGAATTTGAACATGTCTTCTCTTGTGTCAACAAGGGAAGTGAACAGGTTATGAACGTGCTATGTTGTACTTTTCTATCTATAATAACAAATCTGGTTCATTGGGAGAACTTATAAAATATCCTTTTACTCAGCTGTTCTCATGGAAATGGTGGTATATGTTACAACACATACTTTTACCACACATGCCTTTACCACACATTTGTTTGTACTGCATGCATTTACCACGCTTCTGCCTTTACCACGGAGGTAAGTGTAAATAAGTTACGTGAAAAATACAAATATGTATATTTGTGTGTATGTGTGTGTGTATATATATACATATTTTTTTTTGGGTGGGGTGAAAAAAACGAACAATGGACTGATAAAATACTTTTATGGACAAGGTACATTGATGACCTCTTTGTCATATGGCGCGGAGATCGGTCCTCAGCTGAGGACTATGTCTCGGCGCTTAATGACCATGACTGGAATTTAAGATTTACGAGCACTGTCAGTAACAGTAGTGTGTGCTACCTAGACCTGGAAGTCTATATAGAAAATGAGAAAATCCACACAAAACTATATAGGAAGCCTACGGCGGGGAATACTGTGCTACACTCAGCAAGTCATCACCCAAGAAGCTTAATTCAAAACATTCCCTATGGCGAACTTCTACGCCTTAAGCGCAACTGCACATCACCAACAGAATTTATGGTAGCAAAAAGTGAGGCAATCAAAAGATTCCAGGTCAGGGGATACAGTAATCATATACTAAAACAAGCTGAAGAGAAAGTCTCTAAAATACAGAGGAAAGATCTTCTGGTGACTAAACCAACCCAGATGGTGGAAGAGCTTACCAGAATGATTACAAGTTTCAACACACAGGCAGGAAAGATTGTGCAAATATTTAAGAAAAATTGGCACATCCTGACCACAGATTATGTGCTCAAAACAATTCTTCCAGAGAGACCCTTAATAACATACCGACGTAGTCAGTCTCTAGCAGATCACCTTGTCCATAGTAATTTTTCACCGAAGACCCAACCGACAAAATTATCCAAAACAAAAGGTTTCTTTCCTTGTCTAAGGTGCAAAGCCTGTAAAGGTAGCAAGAAAGTATCTTACTACCCAGGAAGAACAAATGAAAATGCACCGAACAGAGAGATCAGGAAACTTTTAAACTGTAACTCAGAATACACAGTATATTGCTTGACCTGTCCCTGTGAAAAGCGATACATAGGGAGCACCATCAACCCCACAAAGTTGAGAATTTTAGAGCACATGCGTGCTATAACTAAAAACGACAGGGCATACCCAGTGGCGCGCCACTTTGCAGAACTACATCAAAGCAACATGGATCTGTTGAAATTTTACTGCATAGGCCAGGTCGAACGCTCAGAAAGAGGAGGGGACCGAACAAAGGCTTTGTGCACTCTAGACTCAAAGTACATAATTGATCTCAAGACCATGACTCCCTGGGGACTCAATAATGATGAGGAGATGTGGGTCCATCTATAATGTCCCTTCAGATTTGGTATACATGTACAAAATAAGATTATGAAGCAATAAGAGACTCCGCAATGCAAAAGACATTCCTTAAACCGTAGGATCTAAAAAAATCTGTGCCCATCCAGAGCTGCAAAACAAACCTAGAAAAATGCCTTCGCCCATTCAGGGCCAAAATGAGCAAATGTAATAAAATAAATATGCACTTTTATTGATGTTCAAAACTGGTAATAACCATGAAATGCTATCAGTCTGCTGTCCTATGTTTTTAAAGAGGGAAAGCACTTGAGCACTTTATTTAAGAAACGCCATAAATAAAATGACATAAGTGAATATGTGTAAATGAACATACTACAAGATGGCCACCACAATGATTGTGAAATGTATCATACCATCTACTATGTCGATGAACGAAAATGTCTTTAAAATGGCGCGAGTTTTAACACGCAAATTGACACTGACGAAGCTTTTTTAAGCGAAACGCGTCTGTTAAGGGTGACAGGGTTACAATAAAATTTACAAAATCGGAGACCTGTGTGCTGGCCTATTTTCAGCCTTATTGGAGTGAAAGTGTTCGAATATATATATGTATGTATATATTTGTGTAATTGTTTCTTTTTATACATTGATTTTATTATTATTGTGTGGACCAGTATTGTTTTTGCTGCCAAATAAAACGTGGTTTTTCCCTGGATTTCCCCCTCTGGCCTCTGTTCCTTCTACGTGTGGTGGGAAGTTTCTTCATATTTTCTGCATCAACCAGCGGTGCCGCAACAAGTGACCCGGACTACAGCTCGTGACACATCGCTGCTCTGCAGTGATCTTGCAAGCTCGGGATATCAAAAAGTCCGGTGTCCACCATTCGCTTTGGGAAAGCTCTGGCGGAGCGAGGTATTTTACCTCCACCAGGACGCTGTGCCGCAGTATGGCTGTCCCTGCCTTTACTGCTTACCTGACTCGAGTGGTAGCGGCGGAACGAGGGGCCCAGGGAGAACCATGGAGATGTTGTTGGGAGCACTCGGGGAACACCGCGCCACCCACCAGCAAAGCCCCCGCAAACCCGTTGTGAATACATCTACATCCTCCATACCATCAACCCAGATGCATCAGACTATTGCATGCTGGGAGTTGGAGTCCCGGCATTTACCGCGGCAAGCAGCAGGTGTGAACAATCAGCAAGGGGGAGGTGCTTTGCGGGACTACTTATTGTAAATGCTGGTATGGGACTATTTTGGCGAGGGACTCCGTGCAATATGGGGCACTGAAGAAGGCCAGGAGCCAAAATGCATTTGCCAGTATTGTTTTTGCTGCCAAATAAAACGTGTTTTTTCCCTGGATTTCCCCCTCTGGCCTCTGTTCCTTCTACGTGTGGTGGGAAGTTTCTTCATATTTTCTGCATCAACCAGCGGTGCAGTCCAGATGGCCCTGCCGCAGCAAGTGACCCGGACTACAGCTGGTGACACATCGCTGCTCTGCAGTGATCTTTCAAGCTCGGGATACCAAGAAGTCCGGTGTCCACCATTCACTTTGGGAAAGCTCTGGCGGAGCGAGGTATTTTACCTCCACCAGGACGCTGTGCCGCAGTATGGCTGCCCTGCCTTTACTGCTTACCTGATTTGAGTGGTAGCGGCGGAACGAGGGGCCCAGGGAGAACCATGGAGATTTTGGGAGCACTCGGGGAACACCGCGCCACCCACCAGCAAAGCCCCCGCAAACCCGTTGTGAATACATCTACATCCTCCATACCACCAACCCAGATGCATCAGACTATTGCATGCTGGGAGTTGGAGTCCCGGCATTTACCACGGCAAGCAACAGGTGTGAACAATCAGCAAGGGGGAGGTGCTTTGCGGGACTACTTATTGTAAATGCTGGTATGGGACTATTTTGGCGAGGGACTCCGTGCAATACGAGGCACTGAAGAAGGCCAGGAGCCGAAATGCATTTGCCAGTATTGTTTTTGCTGCCAAATAAAACGTGGTTTTCCCCTGGATTTCCCCCTCTGGCCTCTGTTCCTTCTACGTGTGGTGGGAAGTTTCTTCATATTTTCTGCATCAACCACTGGTGCAGTCCAGATGGCCCTGCCGCAGCAAGTGACCCGGACTACAGCTGGTGACACATCGCTGCTCTGCAGTGATCTTGCAAGCTTGGGTTACCAAGAAGTCTGGTGTCCACCATTCGCTTTGGGAAAGCTCTGGCGGAGCGAGGTATTTTACCTCCACCAGGACGCTGTGCCGCAGTATGGCTGTCCCTGCCTTTACTGCTTACCTGTCTCGAGTGGTAGCGGCGGAATGAGGGGCCCAGGGAGAACCATGGCGATGTTGGAAGCACTCGGGGAACACCGCGCCACCCACCAGCAAAACCCCAGCAAACCCGTTGTGAATACATCTACATCCTCCATACCACCAACCCAGATGCATCAGACTATTGTATGCTGGGAGTTGGAGTCCTGGCATTTACAGCGGCAAGCAACAGGTGTGATCAATCAGCAAGGGGGAGGTGCTTTGCGGGACTACTTATTGTAAATCCTGGTATGGGACTATTTTGGCGAGGGACTCCGTGCAATATGGGGCACTGAAGAAGGCCAGGAGCCGAAATGCATTTGCCAGTATTGTTTTTGCTGCCAAATAAAACATGGTTTTTCCCTGGATTTCCCCCTCTGGCCTCTGTTCCTTCTACGTGTGGTGGGAAGTTTTATATATATATATATATATATATATATATATATATATATAGTGTAATTGTTTCTTTTTATTAATTGATTTTATTATTATTGTGGGGACCCCACACCTCCCTTTTATACGATTACCCTTCCCACCCCAAAACCCTACAATACCCTAACCACCTTATACCCCTAACCACTCAAACACGCATACAACCCTATAACCCTAATCACTCCAAATCCCTAAACATACTCTTTCCACCCAATACTCTTAAACACCCCAAAATCCTTAACTACCATTAGAAACTATCCCCCTAAACCCCAAAACACCTGTACAACCCAATACCCTTACACACCCCTTAACGCTAAAAATACCTTTTCCACCCAATACCTTACCTTGCCCTAACCCCTAAAAATACCATACCACCCTTACCTCTACACACCCTAAACACTTATGTATGCACATATACAAACGCACGCACATATATTTACATTAACTAGACTTACCACGCATGGTAGAGGTATGCATTGTAAAAGCACCAAAATATACATGTGTGGTTGTGGACTGGGCTTGGTTACCCGGGGCAATAGAGGTAACAGTTTGTGGTGCAGAAACAACTTGGACACCGGTACGTGGGGTTAATGAGGGCTTTATTGGTATTCCTCTGTTTGTTTTTAACATCAATGTTCTCCTTGTCCTAAACGTGAGTCTCTCCTTTGCAAACTGGCTGGGATCCGTTTCGGCGATTGGGGGATCTTCCGTTTCCTATCCTGGGCGCATCGCTGCCTTCGAGGTCTGGTCAGGGTCTTGGTGTTATGCTGCTCCCTTGGCTCCGGCACCCCATGGAAAGAGAAGACCAACAGAAAGGGAGCCGTTAGTTCAGCTGTCCGCTGGGGAATTTATGCACCGAGGGACCGGGTGAAGTGTGAGGGGAGAGTAGTCACCGGTGAACGTGCATCTCACTCCTATGCCAGTGAAGTGGGGAGGGGATGTACACAGACGGTGAGGGTAAAACGCGGGGTAACAATGAAACAAGAGGGTGGGGGTACGCAGGACACAAACAGGGGTTATGTACACTATTTCACAAGCTTGCTTTCTACCCAAGCCGCCATACGCTGCCGTACCTGGGATAGCCACGCTCCTCCCCCGGGAGAGTGGCACGGCGGCTCGCAGGGTCGATGGCCTCCTGGCTTTCCCACGGACTCTCCTCCGCTCGCTTCCAGGAATTCCTCGGGTTCTCCGCTTCTCTCTTCGGTATCTCTGTTCTCTGGTTCTTCGTCTCCGTCTCCGCTCCTCGCCGCCTCTCCTGTGGTGATGTCACACGCCTTGTAATACACTTCCTCATTCTTATCCACTCCGTGTCCGCTGACGTGTGCAGAAGGCGGGTCCCCCTCCTCCGTGTAGGCCCACTTAAAGGAGCCGCGTTCCTCCTCATCATGTTCGTCGAGATCCGTCCCCCATGCCTCAGTCTGCAAGGAAGGAGGGTGTACTTGGTCAATTCCGGGGGCCCACCACTCTTCACCAGTTCGTATCCTCACCCCGTTACAGTGGTAAATGCTTGTGTGGTAAAAACTTCATGGTTACTAGTGCTTTGTAAAGGATCTGCATTACTACAGAGGTGACAACTACAAGTATTAGTGGAACTCTCTATGGAAGCACCTTATCTAAAGTTTGAAAAGAACACAATTGCTCTCTCTACGAATCCTAGAATCCTGCTCATGGTACTATCCTCATTCCATCTGGATGAAAAAAAATATTTGATTAACATTATATTGTAACAGGGTCGGGGCGGGATGCCGAGAAGACTGGTGGATCCCTGATCGTGCCCCTTCTGCTCTACAGACTGCAGCTCCGAGGGATGAATGGGACGTGGATCCGACCGAAGAAACGTCCAGAGCCCCCTTTAAGTGGGCGTATGATGACTGCAGTGAGGCCCCGCCTACTACCGACGTCGACACTCCTGGATGGTTGAAAACAGGGGAAGCCCTGTACGCGGCGTGTGACGTCATCGGCGATCCGAGGGACCGAGAACGCAAGGAACACCGAACGGAGGAGAGAAGAGATGGAGGAGAAACGGAAGACGGGAAAACGAAGGAAAGCCAGGAGGCCAACGACCCTGTGTTCCGCCGTGCCACGCTCCCGAGGGAGGAGTGTGGCTTAGCCAGGTACGGCGGCGTTGGGCGGCTTGGGTGGGGAGAAAGAGTGCTCCTTGTGAATAATGTAAAGAGTCCCCCTGTGTGTTTTCTTTTTCCTCTGTGCTTCCCGAACCTCCCCCTTTCCGCTACCCGATACCCATACAGTACCTATCCCTCTTCCCTCACTTTCCCTCCCAATACGAACACCAATCACTAGCGTGCTTGTAAACTACACCGGTGCCCCTCACAACCACGGGATCCCCTGGGTGCATACGCTTGTCGGATATATCGACTAACGGCCTCCCTCTGTCCATCTTCTTTTTTCCATGCTGCTGTACCGGGGAAATTGAATCCTGAGACCGTACCTTGCCTGGGGTATCCGCGACGCTGCACCTAAAGACCCGACCACTAGGATCATCCTGCATCCCCCTGGAAGCTTAAAGAACTTTCAGCGCTTGTTGCCCCGCGTGCACCGAAGACCACCACCACGGATAACCTCAAGTTTGCGAGGGAGAGACTAACGTTCCGTACAAAACGTACCATAAAAATAAAACCGAGTTTGAAGAGATATACTGGTCAAGTTTCTGTTGAGTCACCTGTTGTCACCACCGAGAGTGTCCCCAGCCCCCCTCCCACGCCTACATATATCTTCAACATAGAAAAAGCTCTACATTCTTTAGATCTGAAATTGTGTTTGAAATGTTATATTGATAGAGCCAAAGACTTTCAGATAATTGAACAGCTGTTTGTTTCAAATTAAACTACTGCATGGGTCGCCCTCTGTCAAAACAGCATTGAACAAGGGATCACACCTTGTACCTCCTCCTGTCATGCTAAACCTGGGCTCCATCTTAGGCAACAGTTGCGCACATTCAGGAAGAGGCATGGCTATCAAAGCTGTATTGTTCGCTGTAGTGCCCCTTCAGGAAATATACGGAGCCAGAAGTTGGGATGTCAAGATGAAAGTCAAGATGGCAGTGGGCCAGGCGTTGCTGTGGGAGCGTCAGTTCCTTCTCTACCATTGCATGATAGTATTTATTGCTTCTGTAATTTTTACTCCAGCATGTTAATCTATGTAAGAACATACCCTAGAGAAGATTTACTTACCTACACCTATACATCTTCAGCATTTATATCTTCCATGATTCACATGCATCTACCATTCTCCCCTTCCGTGAGGCTAATAGTAGTTGCTTCTGACAAGCTATGAAAATCTAACAATTGGTGCATCTCAGGAGGGTTGGAGCTCTGAGCCCCTCGATCTCATGGCCCTAGTTCAGGTCACAAAGTGGTATTGACAGGCTACACATAGTTTATGGGTGATTTTAATGTTAATTGATACATGTGTTTGCTATGTTGCATTGACTCCCGAGTTTTCACAGCCTGATGTCGCGGAATAATATAAGCATGTGCCTCTGTGAAATATACCAATGCGGATAATTACAGTTGCAGGCAAATAACATTGAATTTCTCTGTGCAAGTTAGTCTTTAATTGTTGAATTCTGTTGCTGTGATATCCCGATATTGTGAAATGTTGACTCGTAGATCTGGTAAAACTGTTGTACAAAAGGGACTTGTCTAAAAGGATCTATTGGAGTACAGGTAATTCACTTAAGTGAGCTTTATCTTTACAGTACATTTTAATCAAACTGCATAGTGTATGTACTTTTATTCATGATTTAAAAGTTCACGTTACAACCTCCATCTCCCTGTAAAAAGTTATTTCCACACCTGGGACATTCCTTCATTCATGGTAAGGATTGGTTGAATAAAAAATGAAAACCTAGTCTGCCTCCATGGTAGGTTTGTCCAGCAAGTATAATTTTAATCTTTGTATGTGACATTACAATTCCTTTTGCTAGGCATGTGCATTTTATATACCAAGGAGTTCATAAATGAAGGTTATACTGTACAATAGCATTGAAACTTGGTTTTAGTATTAGTCGCAGTTGGTCCCTGACACCAACTCTGAAATACAAGACTCCTTCTTAGACAACGTCTAGTTTGCGAGGACTCCAATCTTATTTTTTTCAGATGAACAGGGGAAGATTTTATAGTAACATTTACTTGGTCTCCAGAAATGTGATCGCTTGCACATTTTAATCAGGCTGTAAGCCCTGGTACCCACGGCTCATGCAATATCCTATAGAGTGTCTGAATATATAGCATAACAAAGGTCTAGAGAAAAGAGGATGAAATAATTGCTGAGCAAACAGCATTAGGTGTCCCTTGATTGTCTTCAAATCGAGCAACTGATTTGGCCAATGAAAGGCAGTTGAGGCCTGTCATGGTAGAATGACAGGGTACTCGAAAGTTAGCAAATAATAGCAGATTACCTTTGAAGAAGGAATACGTATAACTCGTTCACCAAGAAAGCACAAAAGGGGAAAATATTAAACCGAAGCCACACCACTCCACCATTATTTCGTCACTGACACCGAACCCGGTAGAGGAAAAAGAAGAATCGCAGAATAATGCTGAAAACTTCAAACCTCGATCCTTTACCTTCTCGCGACTGACAGCCCTGAGGAACTGGATGGATTAATTTGAAAAGTATGGCAACATTTTGAAATATTACACATAATCTATTTGTGAAACAGTCTGGCATTGTTGTAATCCGGAACAGATGAAATAGCAGCATATTACTTAATCGTTCTTAGTGCAGTGTAGCCATCATCGGAGACTGGATAAATTAATTCATGTTTAGTGATCAAAACGCCTGAATATTAGCAAAAAAGGAATCCATTTCACATCATGTTGTTAAGGGTTTTTTCAGAGTGGTAAAGAAAGATTTGTTACATGGCAATAAACTGAGTACAGTAACGAGCAGAAGTACAAGCATTACAGGATCCTCTTAATTTAAAAGTGATTGTATAATCATTACTAGAGTTCTTATGAAGTCAGCGAAAGAATGCTCATCTATGGAACTAATGCCAATAATGAGAATAATCAATAGATCAAGTGGGAGTGAAGGTGGGGTCACTCGATCAGTAGATTTGTGGAGCGCCTCTTGCCACCCATGAGAGTATCCAGGTGCAGACAGGATCCATTTGATAAGCCAGGTCTTCAAGGACTTTTGGAACTCTGAAAGAAATGGAAATGTCCATTAAATGGAAGGGTAAGCTCGTTCCAGGCCTTCGCTGATAGGTAGGAGAAGGAGCAGCCTCTGCATCTACTGCGTCTGATGCTGGGGGTGAGTGTTATTGTAAGGGCTGCAAAGTGGAGGTGTCTGGTTGACTTATGGAAGTTCAGGCAGTGGTTCAAGTAGGTGGGTCAGCAGTTATGTAGGGCCTAGTATGCATAGGTCAGGAGATTGAACTAGCACATTTTCTGTACAGGAAGCCAGTGGAGTTTCCTGAGGTAGGGGGTGATGTTGGTTCATCTAGGGACTTTCAGGACAAGTGTGGCTGCGGCGTTCCGTAATGTTTGGAAACAGAGGAGGTGAGTTGCAATCCCTGCATAGAGAGCCTTGCCGTAGTCCATTTGACTGGAGGAGAGGGTGATGGTGAATTTAGGGCTTTGGGTTTGCCATTTGAATATCTTATGAAGCATTTCAGAGGATGAAGAAGTTGGAGGAAAGGAAATTGACCTGAATAGTCATAACTGTCTTGCCTACGTTCCTACTGTGGTCAGTGCGGGTAGGAGTAGGTCTGTCCCATGGTGAGCTTTTGTTTTTGAGAATCTGTGCCTCTGTCTTGTCCGAGCTGGACTTCAGGCAGTTGTCCTTCATGCATTTGGCAATGTCTGTTATGCAGTTGCAGATACTGGTCTCAGTGGTGTCTTCTGAGAGGGAGAGAATGAGTTGTCTTGGCGGAGGATATGATTTTGAGTTGGTTGGTTTTGGCGATGCAGGCTAGAGGTGTCATATATGTGTTAAAGAGAGTGGAGCTGAGCGAGGATCCTTGGGGTACTCCACAGATGATTTCCTTGGGTTCGGAGGTAAAAGCTGACTTTTTGCGTTCTCCCGGTGAGGAAGGAGGCGATCAATCTGAGAGCTTGGATGCCTGTGTTATGCAGCCTTGTGATGAGTGTGTGGTGGGAGTCCAAATCGAATGCTGCCAAGAGTTCTAGGAGGATCGGTATCTCCTCGGTCGAGTAGGGCTTGGATGTCATCTGTAGCCATGAAGAGGTGCGGTCTTTGTGCTGTAGATGCTGCAGAATCTGTATTGGGAGGCGTAGAGTAGGAGGTTGCGAACCAAATGTGAGAGTTGTTATTTTGTTTTTTTTCTCCTAAGTTTTATAAAGCGCAAACCTGACCCGAAATCCGGTATCAGAGCGCTTTACATAGGCACCAGTTGCGTTACATGAAGACACATTCATTTTTTTGTTAGGCACGGGGAGATTAAGTGATTTGCCCAGAATCACGGATGCTGAGCGTCATTGCCGAGACTCGTACCTGGTGCCCCAGATTTGAAGTCGACTGCCCTAACTGTTAGGCTACAACCTCTCCCTGGTTAATGGCTTTTTCTAAAACTTTGGCCAGGAGGGAGTTTGGTCGGTAGTTGAGTTTGTCTGGGTCGGCCAATGGTTTTTCAGTAGGACTCTGGGAAGGTGGCCGTGGCAATTGAGGTTTTGAACAAGGTGGTGAGTATGTGGCTGATTCTGGCTTCACCTAGGTTGAAGATATGGTGAGGGCATGGGTCTTTTGGGTTCCCTAAGTGGACAGAGTTCATGATGGAGGCATTGCTCTGTTGGGAGAGCGGACTCCATTGGATTAGTTGGATGTCAGTGATGGTAGCCGGGTTGTTTTATTGCTTGAAGAAGTTTGTGGCCTTGTGCTGGGGTATGAAGTTTCCGTAGATATTGGCAACCTTGTAGTGGAAGAAGTTTGCAAGGTTGTCACAGAGTTCCTGTGAGGGTGTAATGTTAGTTGCAGCCGAAGGGTTGGAGAATTGTTTGACTATGTTGAAGAATTCTTTTCTGTTATTGGAACTTGATTCGATGCCTGAGAATAAGCCCTTTTTTTTATTCTCTCAAATGTCTGTGGTAAAGGTTAAGGGCTGTCTTGGAAGAAGGTGGTCTTGTCTATCGAGTCCTTGCTGGTGCCCATCTCCTTTCCAGTTGTTTACACTGTCATATAACGGTTCTGAGATCTTCAGTGTACAATATAGCCTACTCGATGGACTTCTGGGGGTGTTGTTGGCAGTGGGGAGCGGCGCTGTGCACTTAGTGATCCAATTGTTGAAGTTTCTGATCGAGGTTGTTGGGGGAGATATGTTGGGTGGTGTTGAGGGAGTTGATCTATATGTCATTTGAGACTGGTCCAGCTGCGGTGGGGGGCATTGGGCAGAGTGGACTGTGATCCGTTAGCTGGTGATGTTGAAGTGGACAATGGAGCGGTCGATCTATGTGAGTTCCATGTTGAGGCTGAACATAAAGCAGTCGCTGGATATGAAGATGGGGTCTAGCGTGTGACTTGCAGTGTGCGTGGGGTTGTGGACAAGTGGGTGAGTCCGATGTTGTTCATGCTGTCGTGGAGATCGACAGTGTTGATGTCATTGTGATCGTTGGGAAAATATAGTTGTTGGAGTCTATGAGAAGGGGGTCAATGAAGTTGCAGAAGCCTGGACATTGTCTTGGAGGACAGTAGTTGATGGTTTTGCTGTCCATTTGGAGTTGGAAGTTGAGGTGTTCCATGGCTGGGGTGATGTCATTATTTGTGGTGGTGCTTTGGTTGCATTATCTCTGCCAGGCTTGTTGATGCAGTTGCGGTGGGTGATCTTATATCCTTCGGTTACGGTGGTGGCAATGTTGGGTGCAGAAGTGGAGTTGAGACAGTTTCAGTCCGGAAGAGGACATTGGGTGTGAGGGTGGAGATGAGGTTTCAAATCTACATTGTATGTATAGTGAGGGTGTGTTAGAAATTAGATTCCTGGTTGGCAGAGGTATGCACCCAGGCCAAGCAAGAATCACAACCCAAGTCAGGGTAAGAGAAGGGGCACTCAGATGATCTGAAATGGACCGTGCTTGACAAACTATACATACCACTGACTCACGCAAACTTTTCCCAGCTTTTAGGTTTAGTCTGTGCTACGCATGTGCAGTTCTGTGAGGCATGCTGTATTAGAGTATGGACTTGAAGCTCCGCCAACTCTCTGCCCATATTTTTCATTGGCTTGTTTTTCTTTGTAAATGCTTGCATCTGATTCATTAATAGGCTTGTTAGTCCCTCCTTAGTAGCGCCTTGTCTTCATTTGTAAACTCCCATAAGGATTAGCCCTATCTGATAGACTTCTAGCTGCAGATGTCTTACCTTTGAATTTCCCAGACGTCAGGTTGGATCCAGA
The DNA here is from genome assembly GCF_964263255.1 of Lissotriton vulgaris. NCBI lineage: Eukaryota > Metazoa > Chordata > Amphibia > Caudata > Salamandridae > Lissotriton > Lissotriton vulgaris. Next base: position 933,482,784 of record NC_141695.1, read on the forward strand.
AACGTTTACTGCGCAATTATTAATTAATTATTGTTGAGCGTATGGCTACCCATAGGCATCCCATCGCTGTCAAGCAACGGTTAAGAAAGGAGACTTTAATGTATGTTCTGGAAAAGGTTTTAGTTGTTTCCTGAAAGTTAGATGGTCAGGAATGGATCTGAACTTGGTCGGGAGAGAGTTCCATAGGATGGAGGCATTGTACGAGAACATGCGTCCGCCTGCTCTTCCTCGTGTTGGGTACACTGAATTGGATGAGGTTGGCAGATCTAAGGTTGCGTACGGGTCGGTAAAAACTTAGGAGGGCACGATTTATTTTAGGGCCTGTGTTCCAGAGCGTCTTGTGGGCAGTACATAGTGCTTTGAATTTAACGCGTTCTGCTATGGGCAGCCAGTGTAGAGCTATTAATGCTGGTTTCGCAGATTGTTTTCCTGGAATATTGTGAAGTTATCTGGCTGCGGAGTTCTGCACTATCTGGAGCTTCCTAATCGTGGTTTTAGGAGTTCCTAGGTAAAGTGAGTTACAATAGTCCAGCTGGGGGAGAATCAGGGATTGTACCATGGTTCTGCTCACAGTATCCGGAAGAAGCTGTAGAATCTTTCTTAGTTGTCTTAGGATGCCGAAGCATGCGCCTGCTGCTAGAACTGCTTGATTGTCAGGCTTGAGCGAGCTGTCTAGCCAGATTCCTAAGCTTTTAATCTTCTCTTTAGGCTGTGGGGGGGGGACCGAGGTGGCTTGGCCAACTTATGTTTGAATGTGTTTCGGCTTTATTTCCGACTATCATTAGCTCCGTTTTGTCTCCATTGAGTTTGAGATACGATTGGTCCATCCAAGTGGCTACTTGCTCCAGGCAGGACATACGGTCAATGGGTTTATCCTTAGGGTGTTCTAGGGCTACTACCAGTTGGGTGTCGTCTGCATATGTAACTATTCTGACACCATAAGGCTGTACTATCTCGGCCATTGGTCTTAGGTACACATTAAAAAGGGTGGGGCTTAGAGATGAGCCCTGCAGGACTCCGCAGGTGAGTGGAATCTCTCTTGATGTGTACCTGCCTTCGAACACTTGAAACATTCTATCTGATAGGAAGGACTTCAGATATGCTAGGGCCTTTCCTACGACTCCTATCTCTTTCAGTCTGTCCAATAGGATCCTATGGTTCACTGTATCAAAAGCTAAGTAAGATCCAGCAAGATAACTGCCACTGTTCCTCCAAGATGCAGCACTTTCCTCCATTACCGTTGGGAGTGCTGTTTCCGTCCTATGGTTAGGTCCCAATACCACTTGCGCGCCCCATCGGGTGGCACCATTCGGCTCCACGTGACTTTTCTTTCCATGCCACTTAAGCGCCGATCCAGGCAGAGCTACCCCACTGTTGCTTTTTGACTAACTTTTTGTCGAATTAGGAATTTTTCCTCACCATTGTGTGCGAAGATGTCTTCGAGGAAGACAGGGTTCAAGCCATGCGGTGCCTGTCACCATATGATGTTGGTTACCGACCCCCACCTCGTCTGCTTCTGGTGTCTTGATCATGACCACGATTTGAAGTCGTGCTCAGATTGTCGGGCTATGGCTCCGAAGGCTTTGCGAGAGCGGGCTATGAAGCATTTTGCGGCCTAGAAGTCGACACTATCCAGAAAGTCTTCACGGAGGTCCCTGTACCGATCGAAGAAGAGGCGGTCGCAGGACAGCTCCCGGAGCCCAAAGTCCTCTTCTTCCCACTCGGGGTCTTCGGGACACTCTGGGAAGAAGTCCAAGCGGACTTAATCTTCACCTTGGCTGTCGTCCGTCGATTAAAGAGGTAAGGAGCACCAACGCTCTAGGCACAGTTCTGCAGAGCTAGGGTATACTTCGCGCCTCCCTCCCTTTCCGGGAGCATCAGCAACCCCCGATCATTCAAATTCTTTACATGGCCATGCGGAGTCGGAAGGGGCCCCAACGGGATCAACGCTGGTGGGGCCTCAAGGATCCGATCCCAGATTCGGGTCAACAGCAGTCATGCCATCACAACCTCTGTCGTCTGGCCCGGAGTCCGTGCCTTAACCCCGACGACACTGAGTCGGAACAACCTTGCTCTGCGCCGATTCCAGTGCTGATTGAACCCAGGGGTTCTATGTTGTCGCCTGAACACTTTGAGGATGTGTTCGGCTCGGGAGAGGAATGGGAGGAGTACATGGACATTTGGAACACCAGGATGGCTCTGCTGAGCAGTTGGACTGGTATGGGGAATTTGGGGAAGACAGTGGACTGGACACTTCTCCAGATACTGCATGCTCTCTCCGCCAACTGTGGCTATGGAGGAGGGGGCATCCTATGCCATGGTGGTTGAGGACAGCCGAGGTCTTCAGACTATAACTGCTCTCTGTGAAGGTCAGGACTAATCCCTTGACTGAAGTGCTTGAACCACCACCTCCGAACCCATTTTGCCCTTTTATGAAGCATTAATGGATTTCCTTCTAGGCATGTGGTACAAGCCTAGCACAGGAGCCCCTGTGACTAGGACAATTACACGCCCCCAGCGCTGCTCGACCCAAAGTTCCTCAGCCAACACCCCACCCCTGAAAGTTTGGTGGGGCAGGCCTCTACATTCCAGGGCGCGTTACCTTCCGCCCCTCCAGATAGGGAATCCAAGAGGCTGGAACCATTTGGTAATAACGCTTTCTTCCTCTAGCCTGACAATGCAGTCGGTGAATACTGCATGCTTATTGGGCCATTTCTCCCTCTCTTTTTCGGAGACTGTTGCTCAAGTGCTGCCACAAGTCCCAGAGGAGGCCCGGGCAGCGCTCTCTCAAGCAGTTAAGGATGGGAGAGATGCAGCAAAATTCACCATAAGATGTGGCCTTGATATGACGGATTCGCTGCACAGATCAATTTCAATGACAGTGACATTGAGACAAACACAAGGAGATGATGGACGGAGCGCTAAAACCTTTCAAACGCGCACCCCCAGTCACAGATCGCTGTTTAATCCATCATTGTTCTGTAGCTCACTTCGCCACCCCAGTTCAGACACAGCTATATGCAAATATGTCTTAACCCTGTGCCTCATGGGAACAGTACAGCCCTAACTGCCAATCCATGTCTTCCCTGGACCAGAAACAAGCATCCTGGGACCGATTTCTGGTTAACAGCCCTCATCAGCCAGGCTAGCTTGAATCCAATGGCCAAGTGACCAAGAGGCCCATGTCTGGGCATACCCTGCCAACTTAGGGCAAACAAAGCAAACTGGCTTAGGACAACTGGCTTCTTGGGTGATGTCCAGGCGAATTTGATGGACATGCCCTTTGATGGAACCCGTCTTTTTGTGGAAAAGGCAGATTTGTCCCTAGTGAGATTCAAGGACTCTTGAGTTGCAGCCAGATCCTTGGGCCTCTCTTCTGCTCCTCATGGCCAATCTATCTTTCGTGTCAACGGAAGGGGTTTCCAGCTTCGTCAGCCCTATCCCAGCCACCATCCTTTGCAGGCTTCCCAAACCATGCGGGACATGGATGCAGTTCATTCTGACCTAGGAATGGAAGCCAGAAGTCGTCGGCCACCCTGCCCCCTGCGCCGTAGACTCCAAGCAACTCAGACTCTGCAAGACCACACCACTCCAGTTGGCGGGAGAATCCATCATCAGCTTTCCCACTGGGTGTCCATAACAACGGACAAGTGGGTCTTGCAGATCATTTAGGAGGACTATTCCCTGCCTTTCCTTTCTACCTCCCATTCTGCCAAAGCATGAACAGCTGATGGAAGATCATCTGAAATTGCTCCAAAGGAGGTTACAGCTCTCTTGGCCAAGGGACCTATAGAAAGGTTTCAGTTTTAGAAGTAGGCAGTGGCTGTTATTCCCACTACTTTCTGATTCTGAAAAATAAAGGGTTGAAGCTCATTATAGATCTTTGGACCGTCCATCTCTTCCTCGAGGAGAAGTTCAAGATGCTCACTCTAGCTCAGGTCTTGTATGCCCTAGACCAAGAAGACTGGATGGTAGCGTTGGACCTGCAGGATGAGTATTTTCCTTCCCCATACTGCCGGGCCACAGGCGATACCTTCAGTTCGAGGTAGGTCGCAAGCACTTACATTTTATCATGCTCCCCTTCGGCCTTACCAGTGCCCCTCTGGTGTTCACTTAGATGTTGGCTTTGGTAGCAGCTCATCTGCGCAGGTTAGGGGTTTTAGTCTTACTCTACCTCAACGACTGGCCGTTGAAGGCGTCCTCGCCCCATGCTGTCGTTTTCCACTTTCAGACTATGGTGATCTTCCTGCATTTGCTGGGTTTCTCTATAAATGTGCCAAAGTGACACCTGCTCCCTTTCATTGTAGCTGTTCTGTACAGAGTGCAGTTTCTGGCTTATCTTCCCGAGCAGCGAGTCCAGGATATTCAGGTTAGGATTCAGATGTTTCAGTTTCTAAGCTAGATTTTGATGAGACTGACTTTGAGGCTGTTGGGACTCATGGCCTCCGGCATCCTGTTGGTAAAGCATGCTAGGTGACATATGTGGGCTCTGCAGTAGGATCTGAAGTTCCAGTGGGCACAGCATTGCGGAAATCTCACTGACCTGGTCAAGATCTTGGAAGTAACTGCGAGAGATCTGCAGTGGTAGTTCACAAACCACAATTGGGTCAACGGCAGACCCCTTCTTCCCCAATCAGAGTTCACAGTTGTGACAGATGTGTCACTTCTGGGATGGGGCGCCCATCTGGGTGTGGTGGCGATCAGGGGACACTGGTCTCTGGCAGGGTCAGTACTCCACATAAATTTGTTGGTGCTTCGAGCAATTTGATTGGCATTAAAAGCATTTCTTCTCTTAGTCAAGGGGAAGTTAATGTAGGAATTCATGTGTGGAAGTAGATTATTAACCCCTTCCGTGCTCCCGTCAGCACTCCCTCCCCAGTGCTGCCATCGCCTAACGGCTGACGCAGCCCCGCCCAGCCTTTAGAACGCCCGCACCACGGTGGAAAAACCGCTGCGGTTAAGACGTTAATAATCTACTGGTGCAGGGTCACCCTTTAGTCCACAGGTTCTTAACAAGTAAGGAGGAATCCACACGAGCGAAGTGCAAACCATAGGTCATTTATTAGCATTCATGAATGGGGCCTCATCCGACAAGCACCATAGAGCTACTGAAGGAGAAAGCACACCGAACGATGGTTACATTGGTTTTTATAGCAAAAGATCACTAAGAAGGGACGCCCAGAGGTAAATGGAGCTTTGGGACCAACACACAAAGGAGGTGACGGTAAGAATCGACAGCCTTGGTGCCATGTGCAATTGTCGCGTACTGAAGCTGCACAACAAGATATGCTATCTGGATTAACCTTACTTAATGATTTACCATTGTCTGAAAACCCTTGAGCAGACGCCAGCTGTTCTTTTGCGCTAACTCTGCATGTTTACACAGCCTACAATGCCCAAATCTAGATTATTTACTCATGTTTACACAGATGGGTGTCAAGGATAGAGCCGGGCTGGAAGCAGGGCAGGGGTGAAAAATGGATGAGGCAAGCTTAATTAAAAAACAAGAGAATCAGACTTTACATTTTAACAGCCTTCCTTTTCAGCATATGCTGAATCAATTTAAAAAGTACAGATATTAATCTCGTACATTAATATTCATAAGTTTGTAAATTTGTGTGCATCATCATTTCTCGAATCAATTCATGAACATTGACTGGGAATGTTTAATAATACTACAAGTATTTATAGAAGGGGTACATATCATAGGGGCACATTGAATGCAGCAGGTGAGAAAGATGGCTCCCATAATTACTATTCCCATTACTAATTTCCAACCCCAAGTGAAAATAAGTCCCTGTAACCATTCAGACCAGGACCATGTTCCTTGGTCTTGATGTATCTCTGCAGCTATTTTATCTAATTTGGAAATGCTGTCATAGATGGAAGGGGCGTGGTCAGGTATGAACACTCAACAGCTACTACTGATGATGTGACAAGCTCCACCACGATCGGCGAGTACTACAGCTGAAAGAAACAGGTTAGTATTAGATTCCTTACCTTAGAATATCCCCAAGCGTCAGACTGGATCCGGAATCTTTTGCGTAGCAGTACCCTTGCGCGTCGGTAGACGTCGTCTGCGGCTCCGCGTCCGTTGTCGGCGTCGTGGGTGCCGTGATGACGTTGTAGGAGTACTTAGACGCCGCCTCTGCGCGCAGACGTAAGTTCTTCTTTTTTCCGCGCCAGCAGCGCAGATCCGGAAAAAGTGGTACCTTAGTCATTTTTTGACTAATTTTTTACGATCCTTTTGATCATTTTTCGAGTCTTTGACTCTGAACGGTGCCGGTAGGGATGCCAGGTTTTAAACCCTGTGAGGACTGCGACCGACTGATGTCGGTCACCGACCCTCACCGCCGGTGCCTCCACTGTCTCGGCGTCTATCACGACGACAAGGCCTGCTCCGACTGCCGTGCCCTAACATCAAAAGCTAGGCGGGAGCGGTCCCGCAAGCTGCTGGAGCTCCGCCAGTCAGCCCCGCGCCGCAAGAGGTCCTGGTCCGGACGGAGGTCGAGGGACCTGTTGCGGGGTCGGAGCCATCATAGCTCCAGGAGTCGACATCACTCCTCAGACTCAAAGTCGTCAGGTAAGCACAAGAAGTCGAAGAGACGTCATCGCTTTTCCGGACCCCCCCGATGCTCGCGTGAGGGGGGGGGGGGAGGAGTCTGAGTCGCAGGCATCGCGACCTGCTCCATACCCTCCGGTCCCTGGGCAACAAGCGACGCCGGAGGAGATCGAGCGCTTCCTCATGGCCATGAGGTCCCTCACTCCTCCGGCGGGCTCCGCAGCGCCTTCAGGCCAAGCGGACCCGTCTGGGGGCCCTAGCGGTCGGGTGCTTCGGCCCGACACCGGGCCTGGCGCCGCAGGGCCCCACTGGATCCGCTTCTGGATCCGGGTCGTCGCCGGTTGACCTGACGACCTCACCGGCGCCGGTCCCTCAGGTGTCACCTCCGGCGCCGTCTTCAGGCGGCGCCGTCCCCGATGCCTCCCTCGATCCGGTTCCGGCGTCAGAGCGGCGCCGCTGGGCGCCACTCTCGACGCCGCTTGGGGAGTTTTACTTCAGTGAACCGGTCCCATCGTTTGACAACCCTGATTATCAGGAGATGGGTGATGAGGAGTATTGGGAGGGGTCTGAGGACCCTCTGACACGTGAGTGTCAGTCCCAGGAGAACTGGACAGGTCGACTTGGGGATGCCAGTGGTCTGGACTCTCCGCCAGACACTGGTTTTGTCTCACCTCCTACCGTGGCTACGGAGGAGGGGGCAACCTTCAGTGTGGTGTTGACGCGGGCGGCCAAGGCCTTGGGCCTTGAGCTCCCCGTCGCGGCCGTGAGGACTAACCTCCTCACTGAGGTCCTTAAACCGCAGTCAAGCTCGGCTGAGCCTCTGCTGCCATTTAATGAGGCCATTATGAGTATGATGTAACATTTGGATGAAAGTGTAATTGAGGTACCACATCCAATGTTTTTTCCCATGATAGGGAAGAGTGAAGTAATAATGTTCCGTGGGGACAGGAGTAGAAGTGGGTGATAAGTTTCGAGCTGGAATCACTTTCTCTGTTGTCCAAAAAACTGCTGCCAATATTATTAATAATATGATCAGTCACCATACAGTCTTGTCATTACTTCGCAGCTTGGATCCCAAGATCTGCATTTCTCCTTCTCTGTATCAATACAACCACAGGTCGGAGAGAGACCCAGGCACCACTGAACACGTATCACAACCCACTCTGAACCTAGTTCAGCCGATTCTGTGATCCTACTGTCTCACAGCTGAACCGTTCCACTGATTGAAACTGGTCCTCCGGTATCTCTATCTGCTCCTTCCCTTCCTTGGTCGTAAATTGTACCTTGTTGATGAAGGCTTAGTCTGATCAGGAAACAAAGTGTCTTCATTCAGAGGAGCAACACTTCAGAGTCTGTAAGATGTCTTTCAGATCGTTTCTGGCTGGAGAACAGTTGCTGGGATTCGCTTGCAGTGTGCAGCATTAATCCAATGGCGTCTGTTGGTGACACGGACAGCAGTTCAAGTTGCAATCCGGATCTGCTCCAGAATCTTCCAGCGAGGCTCCAAATTCTTAGAACATTGAAAATTCTTCACAAGTATAAAGTTACCCGGCTGAAGACCAGGAGCCGGAACTTCCGATTTGTCTGGGATAGCTTCATGCACCTGCTGATGAATCAGAGACCGTTTTTTCAGTCAAGTTATTTAGGTAATCACTCAAAACAGGGTACTGTATTTCTTTCTTTAAATTTGACCTCTGGGGTCCCCATACATTCATAGGCCTACCAAAGACGATCTTGTAGGGAGAAAGTCCAATCTTACTATGTGGGATGGAACGCACAGATAACAAGGCTAAGGGCAGGGCATCTGGCCAACTAAGGCCAGTTGTTGCTTGTATCTTTGCTAGTTTCAACTTCAATGTGGCATTGTACCTTTCTACCAGACCTGTTGCCTGGGAGTAATTAGCAGCATGAATCTTCTGCTTTACCCCTAAACCCTTCATTAGGTACTCTATTATCTGGCCAGTAAAGTGGGGGCTGTTGTCACTCCATAGGACTCTACAAACCCCAAAACGGGGGAAAAACTTCTTTAACAGAATTTTAGCTGTTGTCAAGGTTGTGTTGTCTTTAGTGGGATACGCTTCTACCCACTTACTAAAGGAACACACCACTACTAGTACGTACTTTAAATTGTTGCAGCGCTCTAATTGAATGTAGTCCATTTGAAATGCTTCGAAGGGAACCTGAGGTGGGGGAAAATCCAACCAGTAGGGGCTGATACTCCCTTCCCAGGATTGTGCTATAGCGATATCATGCAATGTTTAACCAAATGTTCTGCTGTTTTCCGAATGTGCTTATTATCCCAAACCTGTTCTAGTTCGAAGATGGTGTTTTTTGTTGTTGTTTTTAAAAAAATATTTTTATTGAGTTGTAAATTAGGGCAGAGTTGCATACATCAAGATTCATCATTGGCTGCGACCACATCGAATTTATAAAGCGACGCTACACATTGTCACTTCCACATATTATAAAAGCAAATCCATACACATAACCACCCATGACATTACAGCCCTATTACGGGGAGACATGCTCTGCGACAATTTCTGGCGGATCACAGATGTATCCTCTAAGGAGATGGTGTTTTTGGCACTGACATGAGCAGGCCCATGAGCCATAGTCACAAAAGGTAATATGTAGGCATAGGGCAACTTCCATTTCGACATATCTTTTGACCTCTAACAACCCTCATCATCTAACTGTCCTTCATTTTGCCAGTTTGCCCTTTCTTGTTCAGTGTCTGACTGCTGTATTTCCTTAATTTCTGTATACATGTTTTCCCATCTTTCAGCTTGGGATCGTAGTACATATATTTTACTTGTGAATACAAATGCGGTATCACGTGCAACTTCGTCAGCGAAAGCATTTCCTTGTCCCACCTTGTCTGTAATTTTCTTGTGGGCACTACATTTGATAATGGTTACACTGTTTGGTAATGTCAAGGCAGTAAGGAGGCAATTAACAAATTTGCCATGTTGTATTATAGAACCATCAGAGGTTAGGAATCCCTGTTCCTTCAAAAGCTTGCCAGAATTGTATGTCGCACCAAAAGCATACTGGCTGTCGGTATAAATGTTCACTGATAATCACTGACTGAGTTCGCAAGCCCTCAAAAGCGCAATGCTTGGGCAGATGTTTGTGGAGCACGGGCTGTTTCTACCACAGTTTGTAATAAGCATGAGCGGATTTTGCGGATTGGCAATCCGCGAATTTTGCGGATTTGCGGATTCGCAATCCGCAAAATCCGCGAATTCCCGCGAATTTGCGGATTTTTTTTTTTTTTTGTGTTCGCCCGTGTTTCTGCCAGTTCGCGAGGGTTTTTACAATTTCGCAATTTGCGAACTTACCTGTCGGGTCGCAAGTTTTGCGAACTTGTTGTTTCTACGTGTCCAGCCTGTTTGGGACACTCTTCTTCATCACTGACACTCTCTGTCACCACTGCCACTCTCTGACTACTCATGCCACCCTCTGGCCCACCCATACCACCCTCTGTTTTATCACTACACCCTCTGGTTGTCCAGTGTACATTATTTTCGGCAAAGCACACCTTCCCTGCCTCAAGTGACCTGAATTAATTTGGGGCTGATTAATGTGTCACAGAATATTTTTTTAGCTGGCACCTGCTTCCTTAGTGCGCCCTGATTAGTGATCTTTTGCACTTGCTAAGTGCTTTCATTGTTGCAAAATTAGTTACAACACCTGCCCTGCCCCAACTGACAATAATGAATTAGGGGCTGATTAATGGATTTTAACTTCCAGCCTGGCTCCTGCTTGTCTCCCTTAGCTGTAATTCAGGACCTTTGTGGCATATGTGTAACTATTCTGAGGTTCAGAGCAGGGTCACATAATAGTTTCAACTGGCAACTGAACTCTGGAGGGGCCCCTCAGGAAGCACTACAGGAAATGGCTACTAATGATGTGCCTGAACTTTTGAACCTGGTAAGTAGTTACTTTCAGTTTTGCCAAGATCGTATTTCTGCAATTTTGCACTTATTCGCGGGGCGCGAACTCACGCGAACAGTGCGAGCAGTGCGAGCAAAATCCGCTGCTCGCGGATTTGCGGATTTTGCGGGAAATTCGCAAATCTCGCGGATTGCGGATTTCCCGAAAATCCGCAAAATCCGCGAGCGGAACGGATTTTCCGCCCACGCCTAGTTTGTAATGTGGTTATGGCATAGAATGCAGAGGTGATGCCATCAGGTAGTCTTATACAAGAGCCATCCACCCATAGCTCTCCCTCAGGATCTAAAAAAGGTGCATCTTTAAGATCTATTCTTCCTTTAGTTTGTTCTTTTGTCAGAAAAATACAGTCGTGCAAAATCATGAGTTTGTTCAGCTGGAAAGGGTAACAATGTAGCTGGGTTCAATGTCAAGCATCTCATGAGTGTGAGATGAGGTGCCAAAAGCACAAGTTCGTAGCCTGTGAGTCTAGCGCTAATCAAGTGTTGTGTCTTAGTCTGATTAAGGAGTGCATCGACAGAATGTGTTACCATAAGCTTGTTACTCAACACTATTCCCTCAGATTGTTGTATAGATATTGCTGTGGCGACAACCGCTCTAAGACAGCCTGAAAGTCCTCTGGCCACTGGGTCCAATAGAGCCGAATATTAAGCACATGGATAATGTTTACTACCATATGGTTGTATTATAACTGACAATGCACATCCTTCTCTCTCGTGTACATATAATTAAAAAAGGCTTAGCATAGTCTGGAGTGCCTAACACTAGAGCAGAACAGAGCAGAACAAGGGGATGCACGAAGCTGCTGATATGCTTCCTGACATTCAGATGTGCACGGTAGAGGAGAAGGAGTGTCTTTAGTAACAAGGGACAAATAAGGTTAGATGATAAGTGAGAAGTTGGGTATCCACTGTCTACAGTAGGAAGTTATACCAATAAGTGCCCGACTTCTTTTTGAGTACTTGGAATAGGAATTTTTAGGATAGTTTGAATTCTGTCTTTAGTCAGTGTGGCCTCCCTTAGACAGGAGGTGACCAAAATAAGCGACCCCAGACTGACAATATTGCAACTTATTCTTAGAGACTTTATGTCCCTTAGTAGCAAGATGATGCAATAGGGAGAGAGTGGCCACTTTACAATGCTTAACTGTGTCCGCGGCTAGCAATATGTTATCGACATATTGCACAAGTGTAACTCCTGATGGCAAAAGAAGTTCATCCAACTGTTGTTGTAGTATGGCCTAGGGCCTGCTTTGCGCGCATGTTAAGTTAGCATGGCTTATTAGAAGTTTAAACGCCATTTTACCTTTTGTACACAACACTATATAGCTGTTTTTGTAAGTTAACCTTGCGAAGGTCTACACATGAGAAAAAGTTTAGTCTTCGACATCTCTAGACTTACATCGTGCCCCTAGTCTGCACAGTGAGTGCTGAAGCCGTCCAGGTTATCGACATGATAGAGTAACTCTTTCTAGACACAACAATTAGGCAGCTGTGAGCCAACTAAGATTCTGGCGCCCTTATTATTGCACACTTGCCATGATTTCACACACTTGGAAGATTTTCCGTTTCCAGGGATGCAGAGCTACTTACTGATCCTGATGTGATTTACTCTTACTGAGCGGAAAGGTAATGGAGTCCCCCAAACAAGCCTAAAAGACCTTCTTTAGTTTATAATACATAGTTCCTATATAGGGAAGGTGTTAAAACTAGGCACTATAAGACATGTTTTCACCATCATTGTAATAGGAATTCTCCTTTTGTATTTTATGGAATTCTAACAATGCTGACCATATTATTTTTAATCATATGTCTGCTTATGTTGGCTAAGATACTGCACCTGACATTACTTCGTTAAAATAAATATTTTAACCTTACCGTGTCTCTTTACTCCATTTGTGGACGGGTATGAGAGTATAACGAAAGAGTGTTGGTTGCTTTGCTATAGGACGAAGAGCTAATGCGACACTGATGCTAGCTGGTTGGGGGTTTTCTAGGTACTGAGGTGAGTTTCTGGCACACCATAATTCACTGATGTCCTAGGTCTCTGAGCACAGCTCTATGTATGAGCAGGATCCTTGCAACATTGTTTAAGTGCCTGACTGTAAATATTGGGACATTTTGTATAGCCTTGTGGAGCCCTACAAAATTTAAATGAGCGCCCCCTTAATGAAAATCCAAATAGATATCTACTATTCTCATGTATAGGAATAGAGAAAAGGGGGGTTTTGAGGTCAATAACAGAAAATACAGTGGCTGTAGGTGGGATTAATGTCAACAAGGTCGTAGTATCCGAGACAACAGGATATTGAGGAATCACTATTTTGTTTACTTCTCTTAAATCAATCACGAATTGGTGAATCTTCCCCCTCTTCCATCGCCCAGTTTTAGGATGTGGAGAACGAGGCTGTTGCACACATTAGAGGAAACATCCTCAACAACTCCTGTACATACCATGTCTTCAATGATAGATAATGCATCCTCACCTTCTTTTCATATTTTATATTGCAGGACCCTTGGTAAGGAAGCATCCTCCCGAACCTGTATGTGTACTGGGGAAATGTCCATTCTTCCCACATCTGTGTCAGCAGTAGCCCAAACTCATGAAGGAACAGAATCAAGATCCAAACATAAAGAAAAATTATATTGTTTAGGCAAAGTCTTTTTCCCAAAAATAACACGTACTCCAGATGGGGAACAATGTATCATGGAAATATTTCAAAAGATCAAGTCCCATCAAATTATCAGGAGCGTGAGGGGGGAAGTAAAAAGGGGGCAGAAGCAATAAAATTCACAACCTGCTAAGGCAATTTTTGGGATACAGGGCTAGGAGTTGGTGTTCCATCAAATCCTATCCATGTAATCACTTGACCAGACAAGGGTATCCCAGGGACCAGTTTCTGAGATATCGCACTACGTGATGCACCTGTATCCACAAAAAATTTCTGATCCTCCCCAAGTATGATGGCTGTTATATAGGGCCCTGACTGGTCTACAGGCATCTCGACCGGTCCTCTTTGTCCTACTCTGTCCTAGGCAAAATGTCTTCCCACAGTTTCCTCCGATTCCCAATCCTCCATGGAATATTGATTATTCCGTTGATCAAAATAATTTTCTGACGTATTTTTCTCTGGAGCTTGAGCTTGTTGTAGCTGCTGTTGGGGAGCTAAGTCCCTCGATCACCATTCACTTGTCCCCTTCCTCTCCCACTAGCAGCTAAAACAGGACATTCAGAACGCCAATAACATTTCTTCTTACAATAAGCACATTGATCTGGCCCTAATGGAGTTTGTCTATGCAGTGGCCCTACTGAAGGTGTTTGTGTAAAATTCGGACCATAGGTTTGACCATGACCTCGGTCTTGGGGTCCATAGGCCTGGACCATCATTACCTTAGTTTTCAATTATTTTAGTTTTCCTTCTTTCCGATCTTGCCCAGTGGTCACCTGATTCTGACAACACTGAGCCATATATAATATAGCTTTCGGGGTTACTGAAGCCCGTGTACTCTCAGAATTCTTTAAGCGAACCAATATCTCGAAGTAAATTTCCCACAAATCGATCTACAAATAAATGTGCACCCGTATGCGTAGATGTATCTTGCCCACTAAAATCATGGACTACTTCCTCAAAGCGAGTAAAGAAATCCGAGACGGCCTCTCCCTGTTTTTCTTTACAAGCCGTAAGAAGTGCTCAAACTATTTCTCTTGCCGGAAGTATCGTTTTTATGTCGCGCGCCTACATTGCAGTGCTTGCGCAGTGCGAGACCTCTTCTAAGGGGGTTTTGAGAGCTGACCACACGCTCGTGCGTGTGATCAGGCTTTCGCCTCTGCTATTGGCTTTATTTTTTTTAAAACAAAAATAGGGCACCTAATTGGGCACAGGCGGGCGCATGTCCCGCCTTTGCTCCGCCCATTCCCATCTGTGTCTAGAACGTGCATCAGCACGCGGCACAGACGATGGGCTCCCTCACCCCCCCCCCCCCCCCCCCCTCCTCTGTGGTGCGCATGAACCACTACTTTCGATTCCCAGCCCTGCATACCGCTTAAACGAGGTGTCAATCATCGTGAACCATAGAAAGCCTGTCTCGGCCCTCTTTGGGAAGCCATGCTTACTTGAAGCCTGCCTGGTTCATGTCATGTGACAGGGTCTTGCAGGACAGCGTGTGCCAAAGAGCTGAGCCCAGCTGATGTGTTTGAGGCAGAAAAAGCTGCAAATAAGTTGGCAAAGCCGTCATTTTCAGAGTTGCCTAAAGCGCCGAGCATTAGATGCTTCTGTCCTCATCTGAGCACCAAGGAGGCAGCCCTACAAGGGTGAGCCCCCAGCCGATGTAGCCACACTATTGTAGCCTGCCAGGGGGGGTGGGTGCTACAGTGTGTGTGTGTGCCTGCAGTGATATCACAGCACTATACTCTGAGCTCTCCGCCGAGGCGAGCGCGTGCTCCGAGCACATGGAGCCAGGCAGAGCAGCTCGGTGCAGAGCAAGGGATCTCTTTTTACAAACCAGACCGTTTCCCTGTCCGGGGATGGATTCTGGGATTTCCCAAAGAGTTACGGAGGGCTGAAACTTTAGTAAGTGAGGATGAGTTCAGAGTCTGGGCTACTGCCAGTCAAATCTTGCATTTCGAGCAGTGGCTTCCAAGGAGCGCTTGGGGTATCAGAGCCATGTTTATTTAGTATATTTACAGGCAGTCGGAACCTTAATTTAAATTGAAACTGGGGGTCATTATTAGATTATATAGAAAACAAATGTATCATGCTTGCCATCTTGCCTGCGGGCTGGATCCTCTCTGCCATAGCTGTGACAGTAATGTTTCAAATGCAGAAATCACTGCTGGTGTGACCATGTCATTGAGGTGCTCGAATGATGACCTGTGCTCCTGAGTGTGAATTTTATCTTGGCTGGTTCAGATAGTCGATAACGCAGGCATTCACCCCCCCCTTCCCCATCACCCTCACTCTCTACAGTATTACAGCCATTTTGAGTACATCAGTGCTGCTTCCTTCTAATGTCAATCCACTTATATTTACATTGGTACGGTTCCACAATACATAGTGTGTCTCCTTGTTGCATTCATTTTATTTAATTATCTGTGTAGGAGTGAATTATATATCTATCTTATAAGTTGGGTTCATTGATACATTTGTAAATTAGACACTGCAAACATAGCCATACACTATCTGAAAAGGCCAGAAGTGAAATTACAGGGTTTTTTCACACAATGTAGATGTAGACGTTTTTAAGTTTGTGGGCTCAAAGGCTGTGTTCAGTGTAGGAGTGGCTGCAGCATAAATTTAGGCCCCAAAGCTGTGCGCACAACCAAAATAAAGAGTGTTCTATGTTCATAAAGAAAACATGATATTAAAGTTGGAGTAATAGAGGAACCCATAACCTTTATATTGTCTCGCACATAAGCATATCTCATTTTTTAAAACTGGCCGGTTTCCAGGTAGTGTGTGTGTGTTGTGAATGCATTTCTTTGTCCAATTCTATAATACCTTACTTACTGGCATGTGGCTGATATAATATTGGTGGTGCATGTTATCAATAAGTCACAAAGAGAAAAAGCTGTGCAACTCGAGTATACTGTAGCTGCCACAGCAAATGTTGTCTTTTTTCCACCATTTTATCTGATTACTTGCAACTGAGAGAGAAAACTTTTAGTGAATTAGAACACACCTTTTATTTAGGGGAGGGAGGGAGGGATAGAATACTACCTCTTCCATCCAGTCTATTCTCAAATCAATCAAATTGTATGAAGTCATTGGCTGCATATATCTTTGAAAAAACGAATACGTGTCCTCTTTGCTGTAGAGCTATTGATATAGACTTCTTGTCTTTTCTTGTTATGTATCACATTTACAGAGAATCTGTTGCGATAAGTACCTACCTAAGAGTAATCATTGCATGTCTCCAAGTAATTTATTTTTACCTAAATACTCATTGGGAAGTGTGAGCTGGCTGGGACTGTCCTTGTCTTCATTAGAAGGCCTTTGGGTTCCATGATTTGCTTTATGACACAGATTCTCTAATCTTTGCTCAATGGAAATTTCAGGTGGAAGGAAGTTCTTGATTCTGAGGACTGTACCAGAAAAGGATTGAGCAAAGGTGCTGCTTTTCATGAATTTTGAACTTTCCTTTTGCAGGGAGGAAGCGGGTCCCCCCAACATGGTGAAACTGTGTGCTAGTTATTTAGGTGTACCTAAATGTACAGATTTGTTTATTCGACAGGCTAGCGTCATCATGCTTGTATGGGAAGCCACTGTAGAGATACAAGAGATAGAGTAATGTGAATGAAGTATCTCGTACTAATTGCCTGTCTTGCTGCTGCGTTGTGGGGTGCTCGGAGCAGAGCCAGGAGATTGTGATGTACCAATGAAGGTAGCAATATCACAGTCTAGTATGGGTAGTCCAAGGCTTGTTGTATGTGTTGTCTCTATAGCTTACATCGTAATCACATATCTTTTGTTTACCAAATATGTACTCCCATTGTTCTGTCATCTGGGTGTGCATTTTGTGCCATAGTGGCACACTTAGGTCTCTCTTTACTGAAAATTACAGCTCTTGATGTTGCATTGATATTTCCAACGCCAAAAGCTCAAACTTTTACTAATGCGAGACCTATTGCATTGCAAAGGCTTGTTATATAAGTAAGTATGTTTCCAGGATATGCTTTTGTATCCAATATGAGCTGACTTGGTTTCTGACCAGGTTTCCTATCCCTGTCGGCTGCTATGATGGCAGCCCAGTCTCCTCCCCAATCAACAACTTGCTCCTGTTTCCGGGTAAGTCACCACATATCTGGTGGCAGGAACATACTAAAAAACATATCAATTTCTGCTAAGGTCATAACACAAGAATCATTGGCTACCCGTACATCATCATAGAATCCACTAGGATTTTTGCGTATGTCTGGTAAGGAGGCTTTTAAAGTGAGTACATCTGTCCTTTTCCAGGGGGTATATATCCAATTGTACAAAAAATGGGCTCTAGAATTAGGACTATTAAGGTCATCACTATCTGCATTCCCTTCTCCAGGAATGAACTGTGGCATGGCTTCCCTCATAGGTCTTATTCGGGGAGAGGAAGAAAGTTCATTACGATATCCAATTATTGTTGCTATGGCAGTGTTAACTCTACTTACAAGGAAGGCTCCTATCTTGCACTGTCGATTAATACCTCTAACATCGTCAGGGCCATTCTGTCCTGTAGTCATCTCCCATTGGACCATAAGTTGATGAGAAATTTATTTACGACACTAGAAGCTCGCACTCAGAAAAATCCTGTATTTGATCTATCATTTCTCCTACCTCTATTTCAAGATCACTCAACCAATTTAATACCATCAACCTTATCGCATCCTGACGTGATTGAGATACAGTAGAACGAAGAACAAGGGGTCAGGACAGATGCAGAAAGTACAGGATTATTAGTCATATCGGGTGCCGAGGCTTGGGATGGAGGGAGTATGGGATGTACTGGTACTGGTTGCAAAATAGGGAGCTGAACAACCGCGGGCAAAAGAGGTGGAGCTGTAAGTACAAGGGGAACGACATTTGGGTGTCCAGGGGGAAGAGGTGTCAAAGGTACATATGGGGGTCATTCAATCAATAATCTGTCAATGTCTGAATCCACATCTTCTTGGTGGATTTGTGCAGTTGCTGTCGGTATGACTACATATTCCTTAGATATTAGTAATCTATGCTCTCTATATAAACATTCCTTTTTCTCCTGAACTTCCTTATCCTTTAATTCCTTATACTTCAGATACTCTGTCTTCCTCTCTTGCTTCCTTTGTACCTTCTCTGCCTTGAGCTTTCGCTCCTTTACTTCCTTCCTCCACATACGCAAACTGTCAAACATAGCTGGCCTAACTTTCTTTAAAAACAATTGTTTCTCAAAATACTTAAGTTTGTGAGGATCCATTGTCCTCTCTAATGGCCATTGCAACTGGGGATCCCTTTTGTATAATTGTTCCACAATGCACTATACATGATGGGACAAATACTATATTTGATGTACATCTCAAAATTCGGCATACCTTCTGGTGGTGCCGGCAGACTTGCTTCCAAAATGCTCTGCTTATCACAGTGTGTTACAGCAAACAAATGATGGACTGAATACTGACAATGTTAACATTCTCCCCCAGTCAAAAGATCTGGATTAAATCCATCGTTCTTTTGTCTACTACGCCACCCCAGTTTGGACCTAGCCATATGCAAATCAGTCTTGATCCTGTGCCCCGTGGGAACAGTGCAGACCGAACTGCCAGGCCAGGACCTCCCTTGACCGGAAACATGCATCCTGGGACCGGTTTTAGGGAATGTCACCCTTCTTCAGCCAGGCTAGCTTGAATCCAGTGGCACAGTGAGCAATGGACCCACTTCTGGGCATACCCATCCCACTTAGGGCGAAAAGTGTTACAGCAAACAAATGATGGGCAGAATGCTGACAATGCAAACATTCTCCCCAGTCAAAAGATTTGGGTTAAATCCTTTGTTCTTTTGTCCACTATGCCACCCCAGTTTGGACCTAGCCATAGGCAAATCGGTCTTGATCCTGTGCCTCATGGGAACAGTGCAGACCGAACTGCCAGGCCAGGTCCTCCCTGGACCGGAAACATGCATCCTGGGACTGGTTTCAGGGAATGTCACCCTTCTTCAGCCAGGCTAGCTTGAATTCAGTGGCACAGTGAGCAAGGGACCCACTTTTGGGCATACCTATCCCACTTAGTGCGAAAAGTGTTACAGCAAACAAATGATGGACAGAATGCTGACAATGCAAACATTCTCCCCAGTCAAAAGATCTGGGTTAAATCCTTTGTTCTTTTGCCCACTAAGCCACCCCAGTTTGGCCCCAGCCATATGAAACAGCAGCATCAGCAGCAACAAACTTCCTAAGCGTACTAAGTTCAGGCATGTTATATAAGATATAAAAAACTTCTAAACAGCGAGAATAAAAAATATTCTCACATTACCTGTAAGGGAAAAAAAGGCTTAGTCAAAACGAATAGCAAGTTCCAAAACAGATTCCAAATGCCAAAACAAATTCCAGGCAAATTCCGAACAGATACCAAGCAAATTCCAAATATATTCCAAGCAAATACCTAACAATTCTAACCAAATGAACCAGTTCAATACAGACTTACCTTATGTGTAGTCTTCAACTCCCACCTGTCGATCCTCCCTGATCCAAAATAATGACCATCTGAAGGCCCCAGTCAAGGCCAGCAGCCGCCAGGAAGATCAGTCGGAGAGCTGAAAAATCACCTTAGACCAGGAGAAACACCAGTCTCTTCAAGTGGGGCGCCCCTCAACGAAGTTCATCTTACCAACCTGATCTCCTCCTCTGGTCCGACTGCAAAACATTGATGGGGTTCCGCTTTCAGGCGCCAATTTGTGGAAGTAGATTATTAATAATCTACTGGTGCAGGGTCACCCTTTAGTCCATGGGTACTTAATAAGTAAGGGGAAATCGATACTGGAGAGAAGTACAAACCATAAGTCATTTATTATCATTCATAAATGGGGCCTCGTCTGACAAGCACTGTAGAGATACTCAAGGAGAAAGCACCCCGAACAATGGTTACATGGGTTTTTATAGCAAAATATCACAAACAAGGGGCGTCCAGATGTAAATAGAGCTTTGGGAAAAATACAAATAGGAGGTAACAGTAAGAATCAACAGCCTTGGTGCCTTGTGCAATTGTCGCGCCCTGAAGCTGCACAACAAGATATGCTATCTGAGTTAACTTTACTTAAGGCTTTACCATTGTCTGAAAACCCTTGAGCAGAAGCCAGCTGTTCTTTTGCGCTGACTCTGCATGTTTACACAGCCTACAATGCCCCAATCTAGATTCTTTACTCATGTTTATACAGATGCAGTGTCAAGGATGGAGCCGGGCTGGCAGCAGGGCAGAGGTGAAAAATGGATGAGGCATAGCTTAATTAAACAAGCATTGGAAATGCAATAGGTCTCGCACCATTAGAGTTAGTGCTTTTAGAATTGTTTATGGGTTTTTTTTGTAAATGTTTAGCATTTTTGTTTCCTGTAGCCAATGCTAAAGTATTACAAATAAAAAAAGCCATAAACATTTCTAAAAGCTCTAACTGAAATGGTCTGAGAACTATTGCACTGTGTGAGGGTGAGGGTGAGTGAGGGTGAGTGAGGGTGAGGGGTTGAGGGTGAGTGAGAGTGAGGGTGAGTGAGGGTGAGTGAGGGTGAGGGTGAGTGAGGGTGAGGGGTTGAGGGTGAGTGAGAGTGAGGGTGAGTGAGGGTGAGGGGTTGAGGTTGAGGGTGAGGTGTTGAGGGTGAGTGAGGGTGAGTGAGGTGTTGAGGGTGGGTGAGGGTGAGTGAGGGTGAGGGGTTTTGGGTGAGTGAGGGTGAGGGGGAGTAGTTGAGGCTGAGTGAGGGTGAGTGAGAGTGAGGGTGAGTGAGGGGTTGAGGGTGAGGGGTTGAGGGTGAGTGAGTGAGGGTGAGGGGTTGAGGGTGAGTGAGGGTGAGTGAGGGTGAGGGGTTGAGGGTGAGTGAGGATGAGTGAGAGTGAGGGTGAGTGAGGGGTTGAGGGTGAGGGGTTGAGGGTGAGTGAGGGTTTGAGGGTGAGGGGTTGAGGGTGAGAGGGTGAGGGTGAGTGAGGGTGAGGGGTTGAGGGTGAGTGAGGGTGATTGAGGGTGAGCGAGGATGAGTGAGAGTGAGGGTGAGTGAGGGGTTGAGGGTGAGTGAGGGGTTGAGGGTGAGTGATGGTCAGGGTGAGTGAGGGTGAGGGTGGGTGAGGGGTTGAGGGTGAGTGAGGGTGAGTTTGAGGGGTTGAGGGTGGGTGAGGGTGAGGGGTTGAGGGTGAGTGAGGGTGAGGGTGAATGAGGGTGAGGGGTTGAGGGTGAGGGGTTGAGGGTGAGGGGTTGAGGGTGAGGGGTTGAGGGTGAGTGAGGGTGAGGGGTTGAGGGTGAGGGGTTGAGGGTGGGTGAGTGAGGGTGAGGGGTTGAGGTTGAGGGTGAGTGAGTGAGGGTGAGGGGTTGAGGGTGAGTGAGGGTGAGGGGTTGAGGGTGAGTGAGGTTGAGGGTGGTTGAGTGTGAGTGAGGTTGAGGGTGGTTGAGTGAGGATGAGTGAGAGTGAGGGTGAGTGAGGGGTTGAGGGTGAGGGGTTGAGGGTGAGTGAGTGAGGGTGAGTGAGGGTGAGTTAGGGTGAGGGGTTGAGGGTGAGTGAGGATGAGTGAGAGTGAGGGTGAGTGAGGATGAGTGAGAGTGAGGGTGAGTGAAGGGTTGAGGGTGAGTGAGGGGTTGAGGGTGAGTGATGGTCAGGGTGAGTGAGGGTGAGGGTGGGTGAGGGGTTGAGGGTGAGTGAGGGTGAGTGAGGGTGAGTTTGAGGGGTTGAGGGTGGGTGAGGGTGAGTGAGGGTGAGGGTGAGTGAGGGTGAGGGGTTGAGGGTGAGTGAGGGTGAGTGAGGGTGAGTGGTTGAGGGTGAGGGGTTGAGGGTGAGTGAGGGTGAGGGTGAGGGGTTGAGGGTGAGTGAGGGTGAGTTTGAGGGGTTGAGGGTGGGTGAGGGTGAGTGAGGGTGAGGGTGAGTGAGGGTGAGGGGTTGAGGGTGAGTGAGGGTGAGGGGTTGAGGGTGAGGGGTTGAGGGTGAGTGAGGGTGAGGGGTTGAGGGTGAGTGAGGGTGAGGGGTTGAGGGGGAGGGGTTGAGGGTGAGGGGTTGAGGGTGAGTGAGGGTGAGGGGTTGAGGGTGATACCAGTGACTGCCATACTAGGAATGAAAATATCAGGGAATTGCCTGGTAGACGAACCAACTAACCACGCTAACAGAAAAATGTGTAATCTGAATTTCTCCATCAAAAATTAAAAAAAGTGGGTCTTTGCAAAAAAATCCCATCAATGAACCAGTGGACATTACCCACGCAACTATCATATCTTCCTGCCAAGTCAGGCAAGCTCTTGCCACACTACACATTTCGTTTCCAGGTCCATATCTCTGAAAACAAGTTAGAAAAATCAACAACCCCCCGGATATACAATACTGTAGGCTAGCAGGTCAAACACGGTGGATTTCAAGAGATTGTACCAACGGCTCATGCAGCGAGACAAGTCGATGAACGAAGGCTTTAAGAGACAACTTCTTGCTTTACAAAACGTATATGGATATCTACAGCAAGTGGAAAGAGCAAGACGCATGCAGACGACGGGTTCAGTGGACTGCGACTGCTCCATGTGCGGGATGGGCGGTACCTGAAAGAGTCTACGCAAAGCAGGGTAACCTGACCCAGGAGGGGGGAGGAGGGAGGAGAAATGCGTCTCGGCCGGAGCAGGGGGCGGAGCAGGGAGAGCGGGCTTCACACGGCCGGCCGGTCGTGAAACTGAAAGCATGGCCGGCCGGCCGTAAGACACAAGCAAGGTGGCGAATGCTTCTATGCAAACTAACCGGCATCCCCGTATAGGTTAAACCACGTTTTAAAGGTAAAACGAACCAAACCACTGAGATCGGCAGAGTGAGGGGAAGGCGGCCAAGATGAAAATGAAGGTCCGGGAGGGCTCGCCAGTGGAAGACCATGGAAATGGTGCGACAGCTGTGACGGGTTCAGTGGACTGCGACTGCTCCATGTGCGGGATGGGCGGTACCTGACAGAGTCTACGCAAAGCAGGGTAACCTGACCCAGGAGGGGGGAGGAGGGAGGAGAAATGCGTCTCGGCCGGAGCAGGGGGCGGAGCAGGGAGAGCGGGCTTCACACGGCCGGCCGGCCGGTCGTGAAAATGAAAGCATGGCCGGCCGGCCGTGAAAGCCTTTGATGCCGCAGGGGGTGGAGCGGCACCAGCTGGGAGAGTAGGCAAGGCAGGCGGCTGGGGGCATGTGCACGCGCATTTAAGCTCAATGCGCATGCGCATTGAGCTTAAATTTCTCGTGCACTGCAAGGAATCGCCACGATTCCTTGCAAGTTGGGGATAAAGAGTGGATAAGCCACCATAGACTCGCAAGCTCGATGCGCATGCGCATCGACAGGCGAGACCTAAAAATGAGAGAATCAGATTTTACATTTTAACACACAGACAACACCAATGCCTTGTGGTACTGCAATTGGCAGGGTGGGTCGGGTGGGGGACCCTTAGTCGAGAGGGCCTGCGTCTCTGGACATGGCTTGAACTGCAGGGCATAACCCTGGTGGTTCAACATCTGGCAAGTTCTCTGAATGCCAGGATGAACAAACTCAGCCCTCGATGCCTAGCAGGTCATGAATGGCATCTCCAGTTGGAGGTGACGCAAGGTCTCTTCAAACAGTAGAGAGAACCTTGGTTAGAGTTCTTCGCCTCCTAAGGGAACGCACAGTGTCAGCAATACTGCATGCTGGAGTTTCCAAGACAGCTATTGCTCGGCAATGCCTATTGTCGCAAGTGGAGCTTGGGTCTGCTGTATGCCTTCTCACCCATAAGACTCCTGCCCAGGGTTCTGAAGAAGATCAGGAGTGATCGGGCCCAAGTCATCCTTGTGGCTCCGGACTGAGTGAGGAGAATCTGGTTATCCAGAGCTTCTGAAAATGAACATCAATACTCCGATCAGGCTTCCGCTTTGGGAGGATTTTCTGTTGCAGCAGCAAGGGAGGAACCTGTAAACTCTGCGCCTCTATGCATGGAGTTTGGGCAGCGGCAGTTGATGGCTTTTGAACTTTCTCCCAAAGTATTTAACGGTTTTTTGGTTGCCAGGCGGCCCTCCACTAAGACCGTATACACCTGCTGTTTACAGAAATTTGTATTATACTCTACAGAAAGGTCTATTGACCCTCTTTCTGCTTCTCTTTCCACTATCCTTCTATTCATTCTATTCCTTGTGCCCAACAGGGCTCTGCTTTGGTAACTCTCTATTTTTTCTTTTTCTTTTTTATATATTTTTATTTGCCCCCCCACCCCCCATTTTGTTATACAGGGCACATAAATACATTCAGAAATGAAATGCAAGAATATGGCAAAGCATACAATACATAAATATAAAATATACCAATGAAATAGACAGTACAAGGGAAAACAAGATAAGCACAGTTAGATAAAATAAATCCTAGTCACATTAATTTGAATACACCCTACCCCGGGTCTCTCTCCTTCCACCTTTGTATAGGCTCCCATATCTCCAATCTTGCCTTTTCTACCCCTGCTTGCTTTTTCTACCCCTCCTTGCTTTCTCAAGATTGTAAGCAGCTAATAGTTTAGCTAGCCATTGGTGGAATGTCGGTGGTAAACGGTCCAACCAAGCTGTAGCAATGCACAGCCTCAGGACAGCCATAGCCACAAAAATAAAGTATCCGTACTGGTTCTGGCTACCATTATCATCTATTCCAAGCAATACCACTGTTGATGTTAGGGTAATCTCTATCCTTAATGATCTCTTAAGAAATACCTCAATTTCATCCCGAGTAGTTTTTAAATGGGTACAAGTGACAAACATATGGACTAAGTCCGCCTCAGAGCTATCACACCTTGGGCATGTGATACCGGCTACCCCTCCCCATTGTGCTATTCTAGAGGGCGTATGATACAGAAAGTACAATGTCTTATAGTGTTGTGCCTGGAATGGTGCTGAACACAGAAGATTCTGTCCTAATTCCGATGACCTACGGAAAAATTCCTTTTCTGTATCCAACTTCTGTGCCCATTTATCTTCATATTTTTCCAGATCATCTGCTTGGTGCTCTTAATTCAAAATAAAATCATTTAATTGTACAGTCTGTGCCGTCCTGTATGACCTCCAAGATAGGGTTCGTCCCAAATCCCGCCGGCCCTCCACTTTTTGTCAACATAAAACTCCTAATTTGCAAAAACTTTAAAACATGGGTTGAATCTAAACCATATATTGCATGGATGCCATTAAACTGCATCACCCCGTGCAATCCCATCATGTCACCCATTTTGCTTATCCCATGATTTCCCCATTCTGAAAACACAGCATCTGAAAATATATCACCAGGGAGATTGGGATTGTTACTCAATCTGGTATATGCATTATATCTACCTAGGCCGAATTTTTTTGCGAATGCCGTCCAGATCTTATGTGCGGCCATCACCGTTTTAAATTTAGTCCTTTTAAAATAACTGTGATCAGTAAACTTCAGAAAAAGATTCTCGGCATGATCTCCTAACACCAATGCATAAATTGCTAAAGTTCCTATCTCATCTTGCCCTTCCATTTCTGCTCCTCCGAATAAGCCAGACATATATTGTAGGGACGCTGCCCAGTAATACATTCTTAAATCAGGTAGGGCCCACCCACCTCTCTCCCTAGGGAGTGCCATAAATCTCAACGCTCTTCTGGTCTTTCCATGCGCCCACCTAAATCGGTTTATCATATGCTCAAGAACCTTAAACCACTTTGCTTCAAACAGTAAAGGTATGGCCCTAAATAAATGCAAACATTTCGGGAGGAAAATCATTTTAACTATGTTGGTTCGACCTACTATTGAAAAGTGTATGTTCTTAGCCTTATTTATTACTGGTGTTATGTTTGCCTCCACTAACGTGTCTAGTTCTGCCATTGTTGCCCCTAGATACACTCCACTTTGCACCACCCGACGATCTGTGCAGTCCACTTTGCTATTTTTAATAATCTGCGTCTTTGCAGTATTCAAAGCATATCCGGACATCTCTCCAAACTGCTGCACTTCTGCCTCAACCAGTCTTATCGCTTCTGTGGGGTTAGGAGTGACGACCGCCACATCATCGGCGTAGGCCAAGATCTTACACTGCCCCCTATGGGTATCTAATGGACGGATGTTATCGTTTAAGTCCATACGCCGTATTTATGGGTCCACTGATAGGGCAAACAGAAGCGGGGAACAGGGGCACCCCTGATGTGTACCCCTCTTAATTTGGAATGGGAGCGTATATCCTGTGTTTAATCTTATACGGGCAGTTGGTGCTACATACAATACTTGCAGAGCTTTCACCAAGCCCCCCCCCCCCAAATCCAGCCCTCAAGATAAACCACAAGAAGTCCCAGGAGACCCAATCGAAAGCTTTTTCCGCGTCTAATAACATCACCGCCATCGGATCTCTTGCAACTTCTGCGGCATCAAAAAGGGTAGTAACCTTTCGGGTATGATGTGTCGTACCTCTCCCTGGTATGAAACCATGCTGATTAATACTCACAAGAGTACCTACTACTTTCGCAATTCTAAGTGCAAGGGCCTTCAAATACACTTTTGTATCGGCGTTCATTAGGGTTATTGGCCTATATGAGCCAGGTTGCTTAGCTGATTTGCCCTTTTAAAAAATTATTACAATGTCTGCCCTCACCCAGCTACTCGGAATCGATGCTCCTGCCTACGCCTATTGCAATGTAGTGATCAGATCTTGCTTAATTACATCCCAGAAAGTTTTTAAAAATTCCATTGGGATTTGATCAGGACCTGCAGCTTTACCAGACGGGATACTAGTTAAAGCAGTCAAGATCTCATCTGAGCTAAGCGGTGCCTCCAACTCCCCTGCCTCATCCTCGGGAAGAGTAGCTACCGGGATATCCCGCAGCTAATCACTTATTTTAGAGAGATCGCTTGGGTGCTCTTGATCATACAGTTAAGTATAACATTTTCTAAAAACTTCTCGTATCCCCTCAGAATCTGAAAATATTGTTCCCGTATCATCCTGGATCTCTCTCACTTCGCCCGTGGATACATTCTGCCTAGTACGGATAGCAAGGGTACAACCAACAGATTCATTGAACTCGTAACACCTCTCTCTATTTACTAGATATGTTTTAGCAGCCTTATTAGCTATGCTCTCCTCTGCCTCCATCTTTGCCTTCGCAATTTTAATTAATACCTGACCTAAAGATGCCCCCCGTACCACACTCTGTGTTAATTCGTCCTCTGCATCTGCCACAGCCTTGACCAACTCTGCCTCTCTTTGTCTTTCCCTCTTCCGACGCTGAAGCTTATTGTCTCCCCTCGTACAGCCGCCTTAAAAGCATCCCACATATTCCCTGCTGCCGTGCTACCCCTATTGATATCCAGAAAACTCCTAATCCATTCAGACATATGTAAGATATAAGCATCATCTTTTAGTAACCCTCTCTCAAATGTCCATACCCGATCCGGGCCTTTAGTTGCTCCAGAATTTACTGTTAGAATCAGAGGGTTACGATCGGAGATTATCCGAGGAAGTCTCTCAATTTTAATTTTAGATTGCAGAGAGTTCGAAACAAAAAAATAATCTAACCTAGCACACACTTTGTGTGGAGCTGAGTAAAAAGTAAATCCCTGCTCACCAGGCCTTAGGGCCCCCCATACATCCAATAAAGCATTATTTCTTGTGAGATTGCATATTGACCGCCAGACTCTTTTTTTTTCCTACCCCTGATATCCCCCACTAGGGGTCATTCCCAATCCCCCTGACCCATTGATGTTGAAATCCCCAGTCAAAATAATAGTTGGGGACCTGGTGGCAAGCTCCAAATCCAAAAAATCAAAAATATCCGGGTCATCTTCCGTCGAGCCATATATACAACCTAAGGTAACCCACTCCTCGTTGGCTTTATACTCTATGAGCTCCCATCTCTCCCATTAGTCTTCGAGCTTTCTCCTTATTATAACATCCCTACGTTTCGACAGGATTGCCACTCTGTTTCTAGCCCCCTGTTTTGAATATGCAAGTACACAATACCCCAGCTGCTCTAACAAATATCTTTGTGCTCCCTCTATATGGGTTTCCTGAAGGCACACAAGGTCCACATTCAAAGTTCTTAACCATGTGGCAACCCGTTGCCTCTTAGTACGATCATTTAGCCCACAGACATTTATCGTGATCATTGGAGTACACATTAATGAACACCAGATAGTTGTCCCAGCCAATTTTCATCAGTAAAAAATAATATGTTGCTGTTTTCCCCTTGTTGCAATACCTTCATTACCTCAAACACCCAAGCTCTGCCACTGCTTCCCTGCATGTCAATACCCAGCCACAATACAACGGCCCTGTACCCCTCCCCTACCCCCCAGCCCCCTACCAGCCCCCTTACGGGCAAATAGGTCTGTACTGACCTTTGCGTGACAGCTGTAGCCCCCGAAAGTCACCCGCCCCCCCCTGCTCCTGTTATTGCCATCTCATGCCTATGCCTATGCCATATGCCTATACCATATCTAATATGTTTGGTACTGCTGCTACCCTTAGTAAATATACTTAGCCATATCCTTTTCCACTATTAAACCTTCTTATTTAGACTATCTCCGCGTCACCGTCATAGTTTTCGGGCCTCCTTTCCTTTTTCTATCTCATCTAGATATGCCTGAGCTTTGATTTCGGAAAAAAAGATCTTGATCTGCCCGCTATCCACTACATTGAGGCGACATGGGAACATCAGATAGGCCTCGCAGCCCATATTTTGAAAATGGGTTATCATTTGCCTCATCCGCCACCTCCTTTCCACTGTCGCGGGCAAAGACATCATACCATTATAAGAGCGTCTAGACTCAGGTTTGGCCTTATCCATATTTCCTGCCTCAATAGGAAGTTTCCCATGTATATCAAGATTGCCCTAGGTTTATCGGTTGTCAGCCCTTTCCTTTGCACAGGGGGGAACCTACGGGCTCTTTGTACCTCATTCTCCCAGTTCTAGGCTGACAATTCTGGGAAGGCCCCTTTGAGCAAGTTAATAATAAATGCCCTTACATCCTGCCCTTCCTTTCCTTCCGCCACCCCAAGTAATCTAACATTATTCCGCCGTTGGCGATTCTCATAATCCTCCACTTTCCAATGTACATCTGCTGCCATCTTTTCCTGTTCCTTTTTAAACTCGTTCCACTTCCCGACATCTTCTTCCAATTTCTCAGTTCTTGCTTCTACCTCAGTGTCCCTTGTTGCCATATCCGTATATAGTTTGTTCACTTTCCGTAATGATCCTTGTATTTTTTGGTTGGCCTGCTTTGCCCTCCGGGATTCACTCCTGGCCTCCCCCTGCATTTGTTTCAGTGTAGCATATAGCATGTCCATGGTAGTCGCTTGACCTGAGGTGTTAGACTGAGTATGGGAAGAGTTATTACCTCCCTCCTGATAAAGCTGGGAAGTAGCTGAATAGTACCAATCCATTTTTTTAGACACTTCCGGATGTGAGGGGCTCATATTAGCTTTTGACCTGTTGCGGGACCTATTCTTCAAGCTCTTAGCTCTCCGTTTAGTGCATGCCTTAAGAGCTTCTTCGCTATCAGGTGTTGATGCTGCCGACTCCAGCTCTACTTCCGAACTACCAATATCGCTTTCTGTTATGGAGTCAGAGGCCTCCTTATCCTCATTGTCCTCGTCATCGTTCACGGAGAAGAATCAATCATCACTGGGGGATCCTGGATTCATAGATGCACCATCCATACCTTGCATAGGAGCTAAGTGTTTATTGTAATATTTTAAGTCTAAACCCAGGTTGTGTACTTTAGGGGTGATATCCTTAGGGTGTTTTGCTTGCTCCGTACCTGGACATTGGACCATAGTAACTTCAGGAGTCCCCTTAGGCTGCGCGGTGGGAGCTGCTGTGCATTCGTTGATTCAGGATTTATTCTGTGGCCTGGGTGTTACACACGAGCCCTCACCCTCCGTGTTAGTCTCCGTAATAGTCTCTGTAGTAGTGACTGTATTAACATCACTCACTAGCAGCGTTTCTATACCTGATATCTGCCCATTCTCATTATTGCACGCAACCAAGGGTATTGTTCCGCCCTCAATATTGCCCCCCTTATCGCGCAAAGCAGAGATGTCCACTCGCTGCTGTTTCCCATCAAAGTCCGAAACAGAGCTCTCCCTTTCGCACGCCAAAGCCGCCTGACTTCTTCGATCCTGAAACTGCTCACTCTGTGCTGCCAGAGCGTATTCCAGCGAGACCGCGGGGAAAGACTTCAAACGCGGCGCCTCATCTGTCATCTGCACGTCGGTCTTGCTGCCTGCGGCTCCCGTCACCATCTCATGGACTCATGGAGGGTAGGTTGCCGCATATTTCCCTCTTTGGCCGTGACTTTGCTCCTTTTTTGTTGCTCTGCGCTTTCTTTTCCTTTTCCTTTTCTTTCGGTCTTTTGCCATTCTCTGCGTCTTCTTAATTATCTTTCTTGGCATTCCTTCAGTTTTGAGTCATCGACCTTAAATTGGTATTCATTGTTGCCGTACCCGGGTCACTGGAAACAGCCTTATCCTTTCCTTCTCCTTCTGTGATTTTGGGCCTCGAGGTGCCATACCTTGCATCGCCGTCTGCCATGGGCATGGGATGCCCGTTTTCAGGGATTTAAACCAGCAAAGCACTCTTGGCGGTCTGGGTTTGCCATTCACTACCCAGAGGAGCAAACGCTGTATCAAGCTCAATGGATATAGAATACTACTTTCGATAAACCGCAGCAGCGATCAGTGGCATTTTCCATAACAAACAATGTCCTCTAGGAGCGAGGAGAGGAGCGACTGCTCCCTTCGGCCTGTCAGCGGCCATCTTGCCCCTGCTTTGGTAACTCTCAAGGGTTATCTTTCTGCTCTGTCTGCCAGACTAACCCTCTCTCTTCATGTCTCCAATTGTAAATATGTATTTAAAGGGGCTGGTGTACTCGTTTCCGGCCACGCCCTTTGTTATGCTGCAGTGGGACCTTAATTTGGTCCTCACTTATTTTATGTGTGCTCCCTTCGAGCCTTTACACAACTGTCCCCTTCGGTTGCTTACAATCAAGACAGCCTTTTTAGTGACGATTACATCTGCCTGGAGACTGAGTGAGTTACAGGCGTTATTTTGAACTCCTCCCTACATGATGTCTTTTCCAGACAAAGTGGTGCTTCGCACCCGTGCATCATTCTTGCCAAAGGATTAGACCCCATTCTATCTTGGTCAATCCATCATGCTTCCCACCTTCATTGCTCCCCCGCATCCCTCTAAGGAAGAGGAGTGTCTCCACTGATTGGACCCAAAAAGAGGGTTGTTGTTATACCTTTTTTCGCACAGAAGAGTTCCGGGTGGGCGACCAACTCTTTGTGGGGTACGTGTTAGCTGAGAAGGGGCGGGCAGTGCAGAAAAGGACAATCTCTCACTGGGTTGTTTTCTGCATTTAGATTTGCCATGCCCTGGCCAAGAAGCAGCCCCCATGAAGTATTAAGGGCCATTACACCAAGGGAAAGGCTGCAACTACTGCCTTGGTTTGGGGTGTTCTAGTCCTTGACATCTGTCAGGCGAAAATGTGGGCATCTTTGCACATGTTTGCTAAGCACTACTGCCTAGATAGTCAGGTCTGTAGGGATGGTCGTTTTGCCTGTTCGGTCCTGCAGGGCATCCTAGCATAAGGTATCAGTCCGCAACCCACCACCCTGATGGTATGTCATGGGAATCTAATTCAAAGATATGGAATCTGAAGCTAGGAGTCTCTTTCAGATGAAAAAGTTACTTACCTTTGGTAGCTCATTATCTGGTAGAGAGACTATCTAGCTGCAGATTCCTTACAGCCCCACCCATGCCTCCCAGTTTTGTGGGAATATTTTATTAGGGCTAAGGTTACTCCCCTTTTCAGGGCCCTAGTTTTGCACACAATTAAGTTGTTACTTCGTGGCTCTGCACTTCTGGCGTGGAAAAAATGAAAAGTACTGATGTCCGTGCGCCTCGGTAACACCTATATAGGTACCTTGACGTCAGAACTGATGCTACCGATGCAAATGACCTCACTCTGAGCCGAATGGAGCCACCCGACAGCTTGCGCGAGGGGTATTGCTCAACAAAAGTTTCCGTAGCCAGCCTCATGCCTGGGAAATTCAAAGGTTAGGAATCTACAGCTAGATAGTCTCCAGCGTTGCCAAAGGTAAGAAACTTGTCCTTTTAAATGCTAATTCTTTTATGTTTCCCTTATATAACCCCCCAAATGAGAGCTTCTGTTTTAAAATTTTTAATTTTTTTTAATGCTTTTTAGCTATTTATTGAAGGATCGCCTATGATGAATGTATCTATGAATTATTTTGTATTGCGGTAATTGTTGTAAACTGTCTTTCTGGTAATGAATGGAGTTTTGTATTGTGTGTTTCTTTTATGTGGACCTCTATGGAGTTCCAAAACATAATAAAGATTGAATTGAATTGTCCTTTACTATGTTGTTCCCCGGGTTTGTCTTATTTAGTTTGTAAGCACTATTTTCTTCATAAGTTTTTTCCTACTGCAAGCAGGACATGATTTCCTGCAACATTCAGCGCGCAATGTGCGCTTTCAATTTCCAAGCAGCCTGGACAATTGCGCCTGCTTCTTTGAAATTAAATAAGTCTTGCATTTACAAGATTTTTAGTTATTGGAATTATAAATTACAATGCCATTTATTTGTTAATTATCAAAACCGATAAAGAAAAGGCATAGTCATTTACATTGCCAATATCTTAAACTCTCGCATATGCGAGACCTATTGCATTGCAAATGCTTGTTATTTGTAAGGTAATGGGTTTTCAGGATACGAAGCCATATCTTTTCTAACTTCATCATAGGGCATTTTCTGTCGGGATAAGGAATACACGGACTTTGTAAGATCTAGGGCCCATTGCACCTTTAGTCTTTTTTGTGCGCATTTGGGGACATGTTCCCATGAAGCGAAGATATGTACAGCCATTTGTGGTTTAGCGCGTGCAATTTGGTAAAGCTTTTTTATACTGGCCTATAAACAATCATGGCCTGAAAACAAAAAATAAAAATACAGAACACTATTGGAGGTTGAGAAACGGCACCAGGTTTACCCCAATTTCTTTTCAATATGCTTTTCCTATTGTTAAATTACATCTCCCATAATTATTTTTTTGTTGCAGTTCCTAGTCTATAAAAGATTGACATAACATGAAAAGTAACACTCATGACCAAGAGATATTTACGATAAATAACGAAGTTCCAGATGGCCTATCCTGTAAGTTGACATCAAGTAGGCCGTCTGTTTACTCATTATATAAATTATCTGAAAGAGACTATTAGTTCTAGATTCCTTACCTTAGAATTACCCCAAGGCGTCCGACTGGATCTGGAGAATTTTTTCTTAGCAGTACCCCTGCACGTTGGTAGGTGGTGTCGATCGACTCTGCGTTCGTCGTCTGCGTCGTGATCGCCGGGATGACGTTGCAGTAACTACTTAGACGCCACCCCAGCGCGCTGACATCAGTTCTTTCTTTTTCCGGGCCAGCCAGCGCAGATCCGGAAAGAGCGGTAATCTTAGTAATTTTTTTTACTACCCGAGTCTTCGTATTTGGGTAAGTCAAAGCACAAGAAGAAAGTGAAGAAGCATTGTCGCTCTTCACCTTCTCCCCGTTCATCGGCCAACACGGGATGCGGAAGGTCATCATCCTTCGGCTCCGCCCGTGGAGACTACTGGGACGGTTCCGAGCTACCCTCCCTTCCCTGGAGACGGAGCGTCTCCTGCCCAGCTTTGTCAGTTCTACAAAGCACTGCACTGCATTTTTGGTCAGCCCGATTCCGCACACATGCTTTCGAGCCCCACGGACTCAACTGGGAGCCTAGGCCTTCGATGCCCTCGGTGCCACAGGGACCCCAGGGATCTAGGATTGGATCCGGATCGGTGCCGGTCAAATGTATGCAACTTCTACGGCACCAATACCTCTAACGACGCCTCCGCCACTTCCAACATCAGTTGTGTACCTGGCCGGCGTCGAACCCAGCCTCCCCCTTGACTTGGACACGGAGTACCAGTGCAGACCAGTACTTTTGTGCCACTTTTCTACCCTGGTGTTCCCTATCGCCCGGAGGAAGGTAAGGAGGACTGGGAGGGGTCTGTTGACTCTTTGACAGACCAACTTGATGAGCTGGACTGGATAGAGGAGTTGGGTGAGGCCAGTGATCTGGATACCTCCCCTGGCCTTGGCATGCCTACGCTGTTGTGTTGCATAGGGCGGCAGAGGCCTTGGACCTTGCGCTTTTTACGGTGACAGTTGGGACTAATCTGCTGACTGAGGTGCTTCAGCCAGCAGCAGCCTCTTCAGTGCCCCCGCTGCCATCCAACGAGGCCCTCACGGATATTCTTCTGGGCTCTTGTTCCAAACCCAGCACAGGGGCTCCTGTAAAAAGGATGATTGCCCGATGCCACCGCCCGGCCCCTGGCGACCCAATTTTCTTCTCTCAACACCCTACCCCTGAGAGCTTGGTGGCCCAAGCCGCAACATCCAACGGCACGTTCCCGTCTGCTCCCCCAGATATGGAATCCAAGAAGTTGGACCATCTTGGGAAGAAGATGTTTTCTTCCGTCAGCTTAGGACTGCGGTCGGTGAACACCACATGTCTCTTGGGCCATTACACCCACTCTGTGTGGGATACAGTTGAACAAGTGCTGCCACAGTGTCCGGAGGAGGCCCGGGTCACACACACTCCTGTGCGGTTGCGCAAGGGAGAGACGCAGCAAAATTCGCCAACCCCTGTGGGCTGTGCACTGCTGAATCACTAGGTAGAACGATTTCTATGTCAGTAGCCTTGAGGAACTACGCCTGGCTGAGATCCACTGGCTTTTCAGTGGATGACCAATCTACTCTTTTGGACATGCCCTTTGATGGCGGACAGGGCGCTCATGCGCTTCAAGAATTCTAGACCTACGGCCAGATCCTTGGGCCTCACTGCACAGTCTGCCTTTCGCCCCTTTCATGGCTACGGAAGGGGTGCCCCACTAAGTTCCACCCAGGACCACAGGCCAGCGCAAGCTACCCAGCCTCTGTGTGGCCAGGGACGTGGGACCCACTACAGTGGGTCTGGGGGCCAGTGAGTGGGCTAGTCCACCAGTACCCCCTCTGCAGAAGCTTCTAAACTTTCCTAGTCCTATCTTTCAGAACCACCAGTTGCCAGTGGGTGGCAGGATCCGCCATCACCTCTCCCACTGGCACAACTTCACGTCAGACAGGTGGGTTTTGCAGATAGTCCAAAGGGGCTACTCCCTCCCCTTCGAGACTACCCATCCCTCCATGCCACCAACACTCAATCGCATGTTGGAGGATCACTTGGCCCTTCTCCGTCAGGAAGTTACGGCTCTCTTGGCCAAGGGAGCTATCGAGGGAGTCCCTGTCCCAGAAGTACAGAAGTAGGTCTAGTTGTTACTCCCACTACTTCTTGGTGCCCAAGAAGGAAAAAGGCCTGCTTCTATCTTGGATCTGAAAGATGTCAACAGCTTCCTACGGAAGGAGAAGTTCAAAATGTTGCCATTCGCTCAAGTCCTGTCTGCCCTCGACCATGGAGACTGAATGGTAGAGTTGGACGTGCAGGACGCTTACTTTCACATTCCCATCCTGCCAGCCCACAGGCGTTACCGAGGGTTCACGGTGAGCCACAAGCATTTTCAGTTTACCGTGCTCCCCTTTGGACTTACCAGCACCCCTCGGGTGTTCACGAAAGTGATGGCGGTGCTCGCAGCTCATCTGTGCAGATCAGGGTTTCCAGTCTTCCCCCTATTTCGATGACTGGCTATAGAAGGCAGGATTGCCCCAGGGTGTCATCTCCCACCTTCAGACTACATATGGCCTCCTTCATTTGCTGGGGCTCGCTATCCATGTGCCAAAGTCACACCTGATTCCCTCTCAGAAGCTCCTTTTTATCCGAGCAGTTCTGGATACAGCGCCCTTTCAGGCTTATCCTCCCGAGCAGCGAGTCCAGGATATTCGGGCTATGATACCTAAGTTTCAGCCTCTATCCTGGGATTCGGTGAGATTGACCTTGAGGCTGCTAGGCCTCATGGCCTCCTGTATCCTGCTGGTGGACCATGCCAGGTAGCATATGTGGGCTCTGCAGTGGGACCTGAAGTTCAAGTGGGAACAGCATCCGGGGAATATTTCAGATGTTGTCCAGATCTCAGAGGGCACTGCACACCAATTGCAGTGGTGGCTAACGAACCAGGATTGGGTTAACAACAGATCCCTCTCCCTTCCTCAACAAGACTTTACAGGAGTGACGGATGGGTCTCTTCTGGGATGGGGCAGCCACATAGGAGAGGCAAAGTTCAGAGGGCTCTGGTCTCCGGCGGAGTCCGGGCTCCACGTCAACCTTCTGGAGCTCCAAGCGATTCATCTTACACTGACAGCATTCCTTTCATCTGTCAAAGGAAAAGTAGTGCAGGTGTTTACAGACAACACCACCGCCATGTGGTACTGCAACAAACAGGGCACGGTGAGGTCATGGACCCTCTGACAAGAGGCTCTTTGCCTCTGGACATGGCTGGAACATCAGGGCATGTCCCTGGTGGTTCAACACCTGCCAGGTTCCCTGAACGACAGGGCGAACGAACTCAGCCACTGGTACATGATGGATCATGAATGGCGTCTTCACTCGGAGGTGGTGCAATGTCTCTTTCGACAGTGAGGATAGCCTTTGTTAGATCTGTTTGCCACCGAAGAGATCGTGCAATGTCAGCAGTTATGGGTTTTGGACCTTCCAAGGCAGCACTCGATAGGCGATTCTTTTCTTTGCAAGTGGAATTGCGGTCTTCTATATGATTTCCAGCCTATACCACTTCTGCCCAAAGTGCTGAAGAAGAGCAAGCACGACCAGGCCCAAGTCCTTCTTGTGACTCCGGATTGGGCATGGACAGTCTGGTATCCCGAGCTCTTGAACATGGCCATTGTTCCTCATATCAGACTGCCTCTTCGGGAGGATCTTCTGCGCAGCAACAGGTGACGGCGCTCCACCCGAACCTGTCCATCCTCGACCTCCCTGCGTGGTGATTGACTGGCGACAGTTGACCGCTTTTGACCTTCCTCCCGAAGTCTGTAATGTCATCGTGGCAGTCAGGCGCCCCTCCACTAAAACAGTATACGCCTGTAGATGGAACAAGTTTGTGGCATGGTGCACAGAAAAGGCTGTGGATCCCCTTTATGCCCCTCTTTATGAGGTGTTCTTCTTTCTCCTTTCTTTAGCTCAGCAGGGATCTGCTCTGGGCACTCTTAAAGGTTATCTTTCGGCCATTTCTGGCCTTTCTGGCCCTTCCTGATCAAGTGCCATTAAGTGGGACACTTTAGGAGAGACTGTCCGGTGGAAATCTTTGTAGGAGCTCCACCTGTGATAGTGAGTAAGCTTCGCATTGGTGAAAGCACTCAAGGGGCCCGGATGTGCTCAAGTTAGTGGCTATGGACATTTGGGAGACTGACGCAGATGTTCTGAAGCACACTTATCCTAACATGATGGGGTTTGTGCAGGAAGTTAGTATCAAAGGAAGGGCAGTGCTTTCCCTGAGAGACACTGGAGCCTTCTGCTCAATGGTTGGGATGAAGCACCTTAAGCCTAAGAAGTTTCTTTGTGGTACCAAGAATACAGGTTTGGTAGACAGTGGAGAGGTCATGGAGTACCCGCTTGCCCATGTTGAGATTGAGCTCAGTGGCACGCCAGCCATGGTCAATGTGGGAGTAAGGGGAAAAAAAGATGCTGGTTGTTTCTTATGCAATGATTTGATTGCCCCTGGTTTGGTACCAAAACCAGAAGCCTTTACAGCTTTATGGCTTACACCACGCCAACTGTGTTGACCAGAGCAGACCAGTCTCGGGAGGGGAATGGATCATTCCAGATTGTCGAGGACTGGAACAAGGTAGTTTGCAGGAAAGGGTAGACACCAGGAAAGCAGAGGCCGTGGAGGTCCTCTATCTGCTCCAGAGGTAGGTAAGATTAGGCCCCTGAAACAGACCAGGTGATGATTGTAGGTTGCTTCCAGAGCTACAGGATTTGCTAATGACCCTCCCCCCCCGGGGGGTGGTTTCTGCAAGGCACTGGAAGAGTGTTCTATGCTTGTTGATCTTCGGAAGGATGCCCAGTATGGAATGATTGGGGAAAGACTATGGTGACCCGGAGGATGGCCTACTGTACAGTGATCCGGTGAATCCTGTGCCAGTAGCAAGCAAGCAACGAGTGGTTCAATTTGTACAAAGACATTTATTGTTGTCACTGGCCCATGAAGTGCCCTTACCAGGACACTTGGGCATTACAAAAACCTAGGATGGGTTGGACCATCTGTTCTACTGGCCATCGATGCGCAAAGACACAGAGTGGTCAATGTAGAACCTGAACCCCTTGCCAAGTGCGTGCTAAGTCAGGAGGGAGAACAAAGGCACCATTAGTGCCTCTACCAATTCTAGGTGTTTTGTTTGAGCAGGTGGGAATAGACTTAGTTAGTCCATTTGACCGCCCCTTTTCTGTGAGGTGCAAGTATATCTTGATTGTGGTGGATCACGCCACCAAGTATCCAGAGGGGGTATCGCTGAGGAGCGTGACTGCATGGGTAGTAACCAGACTTCCCCTGTGGATTTTTATCTGTGGTTGGATATCTGAGAAACGTAATATCAGGCTGTAAACTAATTTCATCTTGATTTACATAAGAGAGGTGTGGGAGCAAGCTGGTGTGACATAGCACTTCTCCACAGCATACCACCCACAAACCATTGGTTGGAAGGAGCTGTTTAGAAAAACACTGAGCAGCATGATGAAAAATCTGGCAGAGAGCCTCAGGAGGAAGTGGGATCTTTTCCTGCCATACTGTGTTTATTTAGCAAAAGAATGAGTGCTGGTGCCAAAAGCGCGCCCCGAAGCTCAAGTCTGATATTATTAAATGTCGGCGTACTGAATACCAAATCTGCATAGAGTTGATTCCACTGCATGGATCCTTAATCTACTACCAGACACTCCATGCTCCTTAATCTCACTCTAGCAGGTTCCTGCTTTCTCCCTTTCTGTGAGTCTTTCTGTCTTTCTCATCCTCCTTGTTTCCCCTTGCTCTTGGTAAATGTCTGATGAGGAAAAACAACTGCTGGTCCATAAAATGTATTGTCAGTGGGCCCCACGGGCAACCACCAGCTCGAATGAAAAACATTGAAGGACCTATAAGGCGCATCCTCTGAACCCCAGGCCCATGTAAGGTGCAGGTTAAAAGAGCCCCCGCCCCCTTTCTCCAAGCCTCCAAATTAAAAAAATAACACACAGTTACAGTACTGCAATCAGGGCCAATGTTCACCTAGACAAGGTGCTAAACTTGGGTTGAAATTTAGACAGAATATACAACGCTTAAGAAGGGCTTCTCAAACAGGGGCCTTACTATTGCTTTTTTAAACATAGCCAGAAATGACACCATTGAAGATAACTGGACAGTGGTCTAATGATGAGCCCAATGTAAGTGAACGGAGGACAGTGGTCTAATGATGAGCCCAATGTAAGTGAACGGAGAGCAGTCAAGACATCTTACACTTTAAGATTAACACTTTGGGTGCTCATGACAAGCTCAGCTCGTCATGAGGCACAGTGGTGTTGTGCTCATGACGAGCTCAGCTCGTCATGACTGCCGCCGAACACCCACGCGGGGATAATTCCCCTCCTGTGCGGAGCGTTCCATTGAGTGGTTGAGTCATGACGAGCTCAGCTCCACCGTGCTGCATGACGAGCCGAGCTTGTGACAAGGACCGCGGCGCCGTGCACGGCCCCCCCTCCGCGTCGCGGGGGAATTAGCCCTGCGGCGAAGGGGTTAATAAATCTCAAAGGGCAAGGATTGTCCAAACTGCTCAAACTAATATCAAGGGTATCCTCAAAAGCAGAATGCTCCACTGCCAAATTATTGATGTTAACAGAACTAATGTTGAACCGAATTAGCTCACTTTTGGTATCAAGAATTTAAGGGCATATCATCAAGACAATTATCGCCCATTTAGCAGCCGTTTTCGTACGGAAAGCAGCAATAATTGTAACGCGGTATCAACAAGGACACACTAACAGACTTTGGGGCATATCATCAAGACCAATATCACCGCTTTAGCGACCATTAATGTCCAGAAAGCGGCGATAATTGTAATTCGGTATCAACAAGGACACACTAACAGACTGTAGAGTGGGTTTCCTTATATTATCACCCATTTCACTAACACCTTGCATCGCATCACTAATGAGATGCAAGGTAGGCGTTCCCGACCGAAATTCAGCTACACACCTTCTCACTATCAACAAGGATATCACTAACAAGCCTAGCGGCATAAAAAGTTGCGCTAACCGCGTATATCGCCGGTTACTAACACCTGCTAATTGTCTGACTTAACTATATGTATCATGGGAGATGGATTGTGAAGCTAAATCCACATCTCCCTATCAACAATGTTTTCCCTATCATTTTTTATTGCTGGAAGTCCAGCGATATTGCTGCTTTTCGCCGCTATTGCCTGGATTTCTATTGCCTCAGTGATGCGCGTTGTTAATAGTGCGCTAACCAGCGACAGAATTCGGCGATAGAAATGTTCACGATACACACGTCCAGCGATAATAATCGCTGCTGCTTGATGATATGTTCCTGTAGCGTGTGTTTCCTTGTATTAATGAGATGCAAGGTAGGCATTCCCGACCGAAATTCAGCTAAAATAGTCGCTAACACAGCTTCTCACTGTCAACAAGGATATCGCTAACCCGCCTAGCGTCATAAAAAGTTGCGCTAACCATGTATATATCGCCGGTTTCTAACACCTGCTAATTTTCTGACTTACCTATATGTATCATGGGAGGTGGATTGTGAAGCTAAATCCCCATCTCCCTAACAACAATGGGGCATATTATCAAGGGCTTTATCTCTGCTTTTTTGACTTTAAAAGCCAAGAAAGCGGAGATAAAATGATCTCCCTATCAGCAACAGAGTGCTAACACGCAAATTCGCATGTTAGCACCCTTTTTCACTACGCTTCCCTTTGTATCTCTAATGAGATGCAAAGTGGGCGTTCCAGAGCAAAATAATAGGAGAAATGTTGCTTAGCGACATTTCTCCTATTATCAAGCTTCACGCTAACCCTGTTAGAGACAAAAAAAGCAGCGCTAACCACGGTTAGCGCTGCTTTTTTTACACCTGGTATTTTCCTGACTTAGCCATGATATCCTATGGAAGGTGGATATCATGGCTAAGTTTGTGAGCCCCTATCATCAAGCTAACGCCAAACTTCGAGAGATTATCGTTGGTTGTCCAGCGATAATCTCTCATTTGGCAGTTAGCGTGAGGATTTTTATCACTTCTGAGATAAACGTTGCTAATAGCAAGTTATCTCAGCGATAATTTCCGCAAAAATCGTTGCAAAGCCTAGTTAGCGATAAATATCGCTACTCGTTGGTAATGTGCCCCAATGTTTTCCCTATCATTGTTTTTATCGCTGGAAATCCAACGATCTTGCCGCTTATCGCCGCTATTGCCGGAATTCCTATCGCCTCTGTGATGCGCGTTGTTAATAGTGCGCTAAACGGGCAATAGAATCTGGCAATAGAGGGTGATAGAAATGTTCACGCTACACGCGGCCAGCGATAATAATCGCTGCCGCTTGATGATATGCCCCTAAAAAACTATCCAGATTGAGATAGGCAGCCCTTGGCGCCAGGATTAGGCATGAGCAGTCTTGCGTGCATATGTCACAGTCTGAAGAGGGCTCTGGATGCAGGAAAGGGAGAAAGAGAGAAGTTAGAGATAGAAGAGTAGTGGACGAAGTAATAAATAAAAATAAGATTACAAAATTTGAAACTCCAAGGGAGAAGGGTGCCTAACTCCCGCCTACTGGGAAATAAATGTTAAAAAATAAATATAAAATTGAACACAATTAAATTAACTGTAATACAGTCAATTGTCTAGTTGTTAGTGGAAGGCACAGCAGCGGGAGAGGTGGGGGGTGCAGGAACAGACCAGAGTCTGTTCCACGGTCACATGAATATTCTTCCATTCCTACACGGGCCTGGAGAGAGAGGGGATACGGCAATGAGAAACTCGTGACACTACTTTCTCGTGTGGCTTCTGAATCTGAAAACTGGGTCAACCTAACAATAATCTATCCCAAAAAAAACTGCGGGTACTACTGCTAAAGGTATACAGAAGTATAAGCTACGATCAGTAAAATGTTTATTTGTATTAAACTCATATAAAATGTACTCCTTTTTCTTTAATACCTTTGTTTCGCGATATTTACGTCAAAGCCAAACATTTCTATTTTCACTGTGAGTAAAAGATGTTTCCCGCCCCTACTCGGTGGCTAAAAATAATTACATCCGAGCGTGGGATCCTGGTGGATGCCGACCACTAAACCCCCAGGCTGTGTGGAATGCGGTTCTCTGTAGGGGTATAATGCATTTCACAAGGGACAGGATGAAAGTTGCCTTGATAATATCTTTTTAAAAAAAATAGCAGGAAGCTGTTTTTGGACTCGTCACTGGCCCATCGCGTTCCAAATCACGGGGACAGTATATTATGTACCGCACCTGCAAGGCCTATGGATGCCCAAACCTTGGTTTCATCCTGGTGTTGGCAAAGTACGTTAGGCAGGATAGCAATGCATTTTTGCTACTTCGCTGCCTAAAAACCTTGGCGCAAAGTTTGTGTCTGGTCTTCTGCCTCATAATTGATGGGAGTTCAAACGTAGTCATTTCAGGGGCTCGGTTGAATGCTCGCCACTCGGCCATGCTTAGATCTGCAGGTCACAAACTCGAATCCCACCCAGGCCGACTCAGCCTTCCATCCTTCAGAGGTCAGTAAATTGTATAACATTGCAATGGGTAATAAAAACATCGGTTATTCGCACTGTTAAGAAACGTCAGAGGTATGCCATGGAGCGCTATCTAACCCCAAGTGATTAGTTTAATTATATCTGTTTTTAAAAGATGTATTATTATTTTTTACTTCTGCACAGTGCTAAAAGCAGTGCAAAAGTTTAAAAAATGTTATGACGTGCGAAAGTCACGGAGCATAGAAATAATCATATTGGCGTGCAGTTCTAGATTTCTTGCTGTTTTAGATTTGTCCTATATGGAGAAAACCTTTCAGTATTAGGTAATTGGGTCTGTCCTAAACACAGTTTAACTTTATCACAAGTCTTATATTTTATTTTAAAAAACATAATAAAGATACATAAATATATGTATACATGCAATTTTTCTGTCAACCTTCTTCCTCGTTTGTCTGTTCTCGAGGCATTCAGATTTTGCTTTCGCTTGCCACAGTCTGTAGCCTAGCTTCAGCTACTGGCTCTCTTCACCGTTATTGAGCCCACTTTGCTCTTGCACATATGCAAATACTTCTAAAAAGTAGTCCTCTTCAGTCCCAGGTCCGGTAAACCCATACTGCCATAATTAATTAATTTATTTTTATTTATTCTTAAAGTAGTTCATTATTAATTGTCTTAAAAAAAGACATATGCGCACCACAGGCAAGCAGTATTTTTTATTTTGTATTACTTGTATACTTCTAATGTTAATTACAAATATTTGCGATCCCCCAAAAATTGCAGGCGTGCCAAGGACAGATGAGTTGGCTCCGTTAATGCTTGTTTTTATTTTTGAGCTGTGGGTGATTGAGTTTGCGGCTGAGGTTGAGGGGCTAGGAGTCACACTATAATAAATAACTTCTGGTCTGCAAAGCGATGTTCCTAATACTGTGTTTCACTGACTGCTTTAATACAGGATGTTGCTCTGACGAGGGTTTATTTCGTGTGGTTACGCATATATGTCTTTACTGCCTACTACCAGCTTACCTGATAAATTAGTCAACCACTGTGCACAAAAGTATCTTAGCATTTTCATGGGTCACAGCTTCCCTGTGACATGTTTTTTTGTCTTTCAATTGCTCTCCCATCTATCCGACTGTAAAAATTCCCTAGTTTAGGAAAGTCAAAGCAGTGATGGGTGGAATGCATGCTGTAATCTCTGGCTGCATTGACGTCGGTCTTTTTTCTCCACTTTGCCTCTGAAGACAGGGGCCAGTCATATG
This sequence comes from Lissotriton vulgaris, assembly GCF_964263255.1. NCBI lineage: Eukaryota > Metazoa > Chordata > Amphibia > Caudata > Salamandridae > Lissotriton > Lissotriton vulgaris. Next base: position 933,526,972 of record NC_141695.1, read on the forward strand.
GAAATCAGACCTGGTCCTGCTCCATTAGAATAGTCACTCCTAATTGCTCGACTAGGTCATTAGTCTCAAGTTAAAAAATAAAACAATAAAGGGTGGGATACTCTCTAGATTGCAACACAAGCCAAAGAGGTTTTAGCCTTGTTGGGCCTCATTAGTATGATTTAACTTGAGCCCTATGACTCCATGGACATCAAACCCAAGTTTTGGCATACCCATCACAAAAAACAATGCAGCCCAAGGAATTATTAACGGCTAAGAAAAATTCAGGCATTTCACCCATCACCTTTTTGTTTTTCCAGTCGTGATGTTAAAGTGCAGGCTCCCCTTCTTTCCCACAAGTGCAAGCTCATCACACAGCTCATCAGTGACATATTCGCCTACTCCCCACTTCTGATATATGGACTCTTGGGGTCCAACAGTTTCAGGTTCTGTGGCTTCTTGCAGCATGTTGTTGGCTTTGTGGCATGGGGCGAGTCACCAAGAGACCCCAAAGGGCAACCAGAACTCACTCAAAGTAGCAAAAGTTACTGAAGTTGCCTAACATTGGACCTAATGCCAGAAGTTAATTTGGAGGAGCAAGGTTGCCTAGTGAGCAGGGAGGTCTTCCCCGCAGAAGCCCGGCCAGAGTCACTATTCGTAAGCTGCACTGGTTACCTATCGAATCCAGTTCAAAACCCTCATTATGACATTCAAAATCCTTAAACTCGGATGTCCAGAACTGTTGCGACCTCTCCTTACACCGTACGTACCACGGCGCAACCTGCGCTCCTCAGCCCAGTACCTACTGAACGTACCCCGCACAAAGCTCTGCCGCACTGGCGTTCGCTCCTTTAGGGTTTTGGGAGCCAAGCTTTGGAACGCTCTGCCATCGAGCATCCGTTCTTTGGAAAACTTGTCCACCTTCCGGAAGGCCATCAAGACCCACCTGTTCCCCTCTCCCTAGGCCACCTCTATTCCCACTCTTCTCATCCTCAGTATAGGGTCTGTGGTTCCTTAGCGCAGGGACGCCTCTTTGCTGGGGCAGCTGTTTGCGCTTTACCAAAACTATAACATAACATATGTAAGCGGCTATCCATAGGCTGGGTAGAAGTGGGGAGATATGGAAGTGCCTCATGAAGTGCTCCAAAGAACCACCTAAAGTTAGGACTCCTAACTTCTGTGAATACTGAAATGAGTAAGTGCCTTCTGTGAATACCAAAATGGTAGTAAGTTTAGGATTTTGTCTTAAGGTAGTTCTGTGAATCGGGCCCATATATACAAACTGTTCCTCAGAGGGAACCATGGAAAGCAAGGGAGGAAATATTGAGGGGCCTATGACTACAAACTTCTCTAATCCATATTATTTAAGCTAGAAAACTTCCTCTATGACTAATAATTCCATATCTGTATTAGCAAGTCATGTTATATTTCCACCATCCCCATGCTCCAGACCAAAGACACCACATTCTCCAAATCAAGCACAAGAGCAATCACAAGATATAGTTAAAAGTCCCTTATCTTAACCTAAAACCCGGAGCACAAAAAAACAAGATAAGGGAGATCAAGGGAGCTGGAAAAGGTGGCCAAGCTGTGTAGAAAGGCTCTCAGGGTCCATCATTTGTAGCAAAAGTGCCCCCTTACAAATTATCATGGGAAACAGTGAGCGCAGCAGAAGGAGATTGGAGCTAAAGAGACTTGATGCACAAGATGGAATAGCTAATATAGCAAACCGAGATCCTCCCCAGGATCACTTGACCACTCCAAGACAAAATCCGAAGCTTGCAAAAAGATTCAGGCTTCCACGGATGACTCCACAGCAAATCTTCAAAACACCAGCCGAACAGTAGCACCAGTAGTAGTTTTCCAGTAAAAAGCTAAATATCAACAAAGTCTAGCAGTGGGCAAGTTCCTGCCCTCCTAGGATGGACTGCCGAAAAGCCTGGAAGGAAACAGGAACACTGCCCCAGATGTAAATGTATTATTAAGAGCAAATAACACATTTCTTCCATTCCAGTAACAGCCAACAACTGACTGCTGATCTAAAGTAAAACATAAAAGTGTTGACACTCCAGAAACGTCATGATTCCAATTAAGGAACTAGGGAGATTTCATCTTCTCTTTAAACCAGTTACACATGTACCATAAATTATGATGTTGATGATTGATGGATAAACAAATGAATACAGGAAAGAAAAGAAAGATGAAAATGAGTGGGATTTCATAATAGGTGTTTCAACATGTTTTCTGGCACAGTCTAATAAATATTAGTCAGAACGTCATTCAGAGGGCCACGGGACAGTCGTGAATTTCTGGGCCCCAGCGTGGTGGTTGAGGCCTTTTACTCCTGATGTCCTGGTGTCCAGCCTACTATGGGCTCCGAACCACTAGGTCAAGTACCCGTTCAGCACTTGATTATCAGTGGGTGCAGAGGTTGAGCAGTCGGAGGCTTCTCAAGGAGAAGGTAGAGGTAAGGTGAGCACAGCTTCTCAACTCAGAACACATCCAGCAACCCCAATAAATGACTGTCCAGTCAAATACTTGCTTTTATGTAAATAGAGTATTTATCTACTAACACAAAGTACATTACAACAAACTGCAAACAACATGTACAGCCTTCTTGAAGCAAGCCCACTAGTGCTACTTGGGTCAGCTTTCCAGTTCCACTTCTATGTTTATGATTGATGGACATTTCCCATTCATGTGTGGCGACTTCCAATCTAGGTCCTGCAAATCTTAGAAGTTCTGTGGGGCTCTTAGGCAAAATCCCAGAGCCCCTTCACTGGAGTGCGTTCATTGCAGGACAAGTCCCCCAGGGTCCTACAGTGCATTTGTCAGCCTTACCCACTCTTGCAGAGTGGTGGTTCTGAGTCTCCAGGTGCCCCGTGGCCACCCTGTGATTTCCAGATAGCAGGACGCTGCGGTGGCCAATGTCCTTGGAGCACTTCCAATGCATTAAATCTCTCCTTGAATCCTGGGGCAGGTCTCTGATGCACCCAGATGGGGAAGTTGAAGTTGTTGCTCCTGATAGCGCATACTTGGTTCCCAAAAATCTTAAATAAATGAATCTGTATGATTAAATCACTAGTTTACCATCATTTGCAGGGTTAAGCCCCCTTTCCTTGTTGAATTCTTCTTTCTTTCAGTGATGGTTCTTTGAATGCTGTATTATAGGTTGAGAAGCAAATTGAACACCTCAAATTTAAATTGCATCAACAGTTTTAAGTTCAGTCAATGATGAGAGTTGGGATACGTTTTCAAAACCTCTATTCTTCTTAATAGATTAGTAAACTTATTTTCTTTTTGGCAATTTTATTTAGATGAGTCCATACATCAAATACATTTACAGAAATCTCCTCAAAGAAAAGAATTGGTTAAATTAAAGAATTAAATAATGCAATTAGTATGTTCCATAAAGTAATAATTCCCTATTCTATGGATTAGGATCAGCGTTTTAGATTAATGGAACCCATGAAGAGTTTGAATTTAAAAGGAAGAGAGTGAGATCAGATGAGCATAAAGCTCAAAGCCAAATTAAAGCAGCAGAACTTCCCATAACAAGTAGTTCATTAAACTCAGTCAAGTCTCAGTAAAATCCAAGTAATTCAGCATAGAGTTGCAGTAACAATCTGACGAAAAACAAATAGCAAAGTGAGGCAAAAAGGGAAACCATAACAGCAGCAGTAACGATAATCATCAAGGGTCTGAGTCTAGGATGGAGTGTGTAGGGAAGCCTTAAATCTAGCAGGGTACACGCACTAATATAAAAACCAAGAATATATATCGCAAATATTGTATCAGGCTTCTTCATCCATGGACCAATGAGATGGCAGTAATCTTCTGTAAGCAGGTTCAGCTCCTCAGTTCCCACAAAAATTACATGTAGTTTGCAAATGTTACCAAAAGGTTAGCTACAGACACTTACACAGTTAGACTCTGGAAACATAAGACTTAGGGGCTCATTACGATGGTGGGCGGACATCAGTCCATCTGCCATCGTTGCGGTGCTGGGACCCCCAGCCATTAAGGCTGCGGTCCCGCGAATTAGGATGTGCCTGCCACTGTGGTGGGCGCATCCAGGGCCCTGATCAGTGCGGAGGTGCTACTGACTGCAGCACTGTTCGCAATGCCAAAATGCCACATAGTGCATTTCCATGCACAACGTGGCAGGCACCACGCTGTGCCTGCCAACTTGTGCATGGAAATGTGGGATTGGGTACCATGGCGACCCTCCGCCCCCCCCCCCCCCATTGCACATACACCCCCCCCACCCATAGGGGGCTCGCAACAGGCCCTCAAACCCATCCTCCGCCAGTCTTTCAATGGTGGAAGGCTGGTTGACGGCAGCATTGTAATCTGGCGGGCGGGGCCTGCTAGGCATCTCCGTCATTTAACCCATGCTGACCGCTTCGCCAGGCAATTGTGACGATTGCCATTGGCGGAAGCATGGAGGGCTGTCTTTGTGACCGCCGCGGTCTCAAAGCGATTCTCCCGTCATCCTACTGTGGTGGGGGGAAATGGGAGTCAGATGGCGGAGGGACCGCCACCGCCGGGCCAGCAGTGGTGGTCCATCTGCCATCATAATGACCCCCTTAGTTCCTATAGGCACTTGAGCACAGGTCCACCCTCTACATCTCAATTTGTTTCACTGTGAGAACAATGAACTACTAGCTAAAAGGCAAAATCCCTGTTAGGTAATGCATTCCATTTAATCCGACAAGAATTGTAGTTTAAAATGCACACGCTATTCTATTCAAATATATGACATGAGAAAATAGGATGCACTTTGTCATTTATAAATAAAAAATGCTGCTTATGAAAAGTAATACATTTGTTAAACTGTACCATTCTGCAGTTATGACAAGCATTTTTAAGTATGTCACTTTAAGGTCAAGATTCTAATTCATGTTGTGCATATTTCAGCAATTGTAAGTTTGCTTCTAGTTAAAGAAAACTTGCCACTTAGCTTTTCTACGGCCTATACGGATAACTTTGAATGCCTATCACAAATCAGCACATTTCCAAGCGTGTCATTTGAGTATTAAATGAAAAGAATCTCATTGCACATTCAGCAACTAAGTTAACTAATTTTCGTGCTAATTAGTGGACTCTGTCACTCCCACGGTTCACAGCCTGTATTTTCTTCTGTGTTGTATATGTGGTCAGTACGATGACCCTCCTCCTTTTCCCCGCTTCCTGCTGGCAGGCAGGTAGGATCGCTGCAGTACACACTGGGTGACGCCCTCTCTCTTCACCATGGCTCTCACCTGGCATACTGGACTCTGGGGTGGCACAAACTAGTTGCCACAGCGCTGAATCAGGCAATGGCTCCATCCATATTCTTTACTATGGCCACCACCTGGCAAGGAGGTCACAGACTTTGGTACACAGGACAACAGACAAATTGGTGCAGTGGTGCCGATGTATCAGAATCTCACACTCCGCACCTGGTATTCACACAACAGGATCCCCACTGGACCTCACTCTCCTCACCAAGGACCTCTTCACTTTGATTACTAAAAACATGATATGTTGCCACCACCGCACTCATGATACTCTACTCCAGATGAAGGCAGTAGCCTTACACCTCCAGAGGGTGCCTCTCTCATGGATTGCAGTCTCCTTAGAAAAGGAAATGTCTCTAACAAATGCAAAAACCACAGTTGATGGACAGAATGCAGAACAATGTCATACATTCACCCCAGTACAGAGATCTGGGCCTAAATCTATCGTTTTTTTGCATTCCGCACCATCTAAGTTCAGACATGGCCATATGCAAATCAGTCTGACCCTGTGCCTCATGGGAACAGTCCAGCCCGAACTGTCAAGCCATGCCTTCCCTGGACCGGAAACAAGCTTCTGAGGACCAGTTTCTGGCATTCCAGCCGTCTTCAGCCCGGCTTGCTTGAATCCAGTGGTGTGGAGTGCATGAGACTCACGTCTGAGCATACCCATCCCACTCGGGGTGACAAATGCAAAAACCACAGTTGATGGACAGAATGCAGAACAATGTCATACATTCACCCCAGTACAGAGATCTGGGCCTAAATCCATCGTTCTCACAAGGCAACCAACATATACCCCTGCCATTTGTGCCCCAGCATGCACAAACAATGTTTGCTCATGAAAATCATTACCAAGGATCCAAATATCACTGCAGCTGGGGCACAAATGGCAGGGGTATATGTCCGTTGCCTTGTGAGAGACCTTTCTGTCTCACCAATATTAATTATGGATTACATCTTGACTGTGTGCACATGTTTGGTTGATTTGATGTCATTTCCATTTTGGCTGTGTTGTTTCGGACTCTGTTCTGTGTTTTATGGTCTTCTTCAAATCCAGATCTGTATATATCTCTGTTTTCTTTTCAAATTAGACACATTTCTTGTTAAAGACTGCAGCCTATCGGCAGCAGACAACCACTGCACCTTTGGCTTGATTAACTTGCATCAGGTTGCTTCTCAAAGGAGCATCAGACTTCATTGGTTTAGACTGCCTTACTAGTTCAGATTCACCTGGTCTAATGTCTGAATCTTTTGTCTGAGAGTTGGAGTCAGTCATTGCCTAATTTGAAAAATAATAGATGCAGAGCCCTGACCAGGAGGCCACTGCAGCTTGCACCACCCATTGCCCCTGTCATCGCCGCCGAAATAACTTCTGACCATCTCTTTTACCTGCAAATGCGACAGTTCAGATTATTCCAGGTCCCCAAAGCTAAAGGAATAGCTGGGGAGGCAGGCATTATTTATTTATAATGTATATTGTATTCATAAACAACAGTTGTTCCGCTCAACTCTAAATTATATGAGGAACGCCACCAAAGTGCGGTGTTGACAATTAAGTGACAGTGCCCAGCACTGGAAAGCACTGGCTCAAATTGAGCACTGGGTACCACAGTTATTAAACAGTTAGCAAATAATTTATATCCAGCTTTAGCTATTTCTATGGCCTCTTGTGCTGATTTTTGTTCTTATTTTAATTCAGATAAAAAATAAATCTAATAGCTATATTCTGTGACGACGTCTATACATACAAAAGAAAGGTCATATCCCAATAGCTGAATATTCAGTATTGTTCTAGGCTAATTCTGCTAAACACAATGTCTTACTCCAATAATTTTTTTTGTTGCAAAACTTGACATCTTATATATTGTTTGACACATTGCTTCAATCTTTCATTCTTGCCTGTCCGAGGGTGATACCTCTAGACCCCCATATCTAATTCCTTACACACAACAGGCCAACATCTTTTGGTGAACTTGGACCCCTCTCGTTAATTACAGCATGTGAAACACCATGTAGTGTTGTGTTGTGTAAAAATTTGTGCTAACTCTTTGGCAGTGGGTAATTCTGCTAATGAGATGAGATGACCCTGCGAAAAAGTGGCTTACATTTTGGGGATAGGTTGAGCTTACCACAAGTAATAAAGGGCTATCTTTTGAGGTCTAGTTAAAAGGCCTCAGTAATTTGGAGAGAGGAGATGGCCTAACGGCTAGGGCGGTCGACCTTGGATCTGGGGAACTGGGCTTGAGTCTTGACAATGACGCAGAATCTCCTGTGATTCTGGGCAAATCACTTAATCTCCCTGTGCCTAACAAAAATGAATGTCTGCTCATGTAACGCAACTGGTGATATGTAAAGCGCTCTGATACCTAAGACCGGGTCTAGTTATTTATAACGCTATTAAAAAAAAAAAATCTACCTGAGCTCAATTCATGGTAGCTATGGCAAAGATCAAGCAGGCGTATCTTAGAGGAACTGTGTAAAGCATTTAGGAGCACTAAAAAAATTACAAGTAAAGAAACATAACAAAATAAAATCTCATAAAAACAGAGAAAAATGTATTAGCCAAAATTACATCTACACGTCAAAAATCCAATAAGGGAACTGGAGATGTACATTTTTAAAGATGCAAGGAAAAATAGTGCCAAAAACCGCAATAGTAGACAAAGGTCATGGTAGAGTGGGACCTAGGCTTGATATGAGGCTGACCGTGATGGAGCCTCGCTCGAATACTTCAACTAGGTTTGACTTGGTATGAGTAACTGCTTTAGGTCTCAGTCTTCTTTCTGGATGTCAGAATCCTCTAGCAGGGCAAGGCAGCACACTGTATCTGAGTAAGTCGGATAGGTGTGGGGGTGAGGTACCACTGAAGTTGTTGTTTTTGTTAGGAAAAAGTCAGAGAGGGAGAAATTTAACATTTTGCGCCCAGGAATCCCTTTTGCCAGTCAATACTTTTGGCACCTTTGCCTGGTCATGATTTTTACCTTCTGACTTTGTCTCTTCATGGGGCTCGGAATTTGAGAGTCCATTAAATCGGATTTGCTGCTGCGGAGAAGCTCTGAGTGGGAGAAACCTGACTTCTTAACCTAGTGCATTGCGCCTTAGTCTGAAAGGCTGTGGCAGTTTGTCCCAGTCCTCCTGGGGTCTGGAAGTCCAAAATTGTTCTAAGACTCAGGTTTTCAAGAGTTGTAGGAGAATTCCAGTTAGCAATATTAAAATATGATCTAGTCCAGTTAGACAGAGCCAAAGATCCCAGAATCTAAGGAAGAGCACTTAGGGGTGGGGGTGGATTAAACTCAGTCCAGTAGAGGTCACCAATAGGTTCCAGGTCAAGCCCAGTTGCTACTGGACAGCTGGAAGCTTCAGGAAAAAGCATTGTGTAGGTTTTGGTAGCCCTGCATCCTAACAGAAAGTCAGTCAACTGACCCTTGGAGTCTACTTCTTTGTGCTTGTTCAAGGGGGAGGTCCAGTCCTTTAGGGCTCCTCTCAAATAGCAGGTTCAGTGCTCTTTTGGTCTTCCACAGGTCCAGAAATTATTCTGAAGAGGATGCCTCAGGATGCCACATTGATGCCTGGAACTAGCTAGGGAGTAAGGGTGACTCCTAATCCCTCCATAACCAATGAGGTAAAGACTCTCTATCTATTTATGCAGCAGTTCTTATTTGCTCTACTGCAAACAATTCTACAGTGTCTCTCACTCCTAAAATCCAATATGGGGTCTCTTCTCCCCTTGAGCAAAGCCTATGTGCCCACCCAGTTGTGTGGATAGAGTAATGAGCAATGGACTCCTCCTTGGGTGCTTAACAACAGTTTTGGGGCAACTCTCTTTCCACTAAGTTTGGGTCCTGCCTGACTGGAAGTGCAAAAGCTAGGGCCTTTCTAGCTGTCACCTAACATTTACTAACACTGAAGTAAATCAAATTCCTGGGTGCACCTCCAAGGGGAATAGAAAACATCTCCCCATTCCCAAGCCATTGTCTCTGTTCTGAGAGCAGCTTTCACATCTCATTAAGGCCAAGCACTCACTGGGTCTACTTATGAAGAGCTAATTAGAAAATTAGCCTCCAGTAGCTTCAGGCAAGGAAAAGGTAACTTTCTAAAAGTTACGTTTCCTTACCATTTATTAAAATCTAACTGCACCATTTATTTGGGCTTCTAATAAATATTATACATAGAGGTTTAATGATATTTCTAGCTATTTTCAACTCAGAGATGGCAGAATACATTTTTAATATTGTTCCAGATGTTTCTTTATGGGACTGTCGCGTCTACAGGAACTTCTCAGAATACGGGCGATGGTCAAAGGGGGCCACCTCTCGACTTCCTCAAATCTAACACATAACGTACAGAGTATTGAGGTGATCAAGTGAGGGAAAGGAATTAGGGTAGGAACAGCTGGGAACAAGATACCTGGAAATAGAAAACACAATGATTAATACAGTTCTACTTCCTAGCTGCTCTCATATAATCTCACTAAGCAAACTAGTACCTGTCAACCAAGTTTCACCAGTAGCGGTGTTCCAATATCCAACACACTACTCAGTGATGATACTTCTCACACTTGAGGAGGATATACCCTGAACACAGAACACATAGGTAAATACCACATTCAGCCTACCTTCACTTATGTTGAACCGCCTCCCCTACTCATATATACCCTTGTGTATGTCTTTCCCATTCCATAGTAAACCAAGAGCAATAAAATAGTAGAAAGGAAGAGACCTCAGCTAGAAGGTAGATAGTAAGGAGTCCGAAACCAAAGTCCTGTTCCTTGCACCCAGAAGCTCTTTAAGAATAAAGCATAAGAAATGCTAGTGCAGGTCTTCAGACATTTATAGTGTTTTAAGAGTCCATGAACACACCATACTCCATTAGGGTAATGCAACAAATGCTCCTTGGAAAAGAAAACTAAAAGAAAACTAAAAATAGAACACACCGGAGTTTTCTCTTTACACTACGAATGAACAATGCCAAAGTTAATTGTTAATACCGAGAGCGTCGCTCTGAAAGTCTGATCTTGTCCAGCGCTGATTACCCCCACCGGTGGGTAGCCATATGAGCCCGTGCAGCCTCAGGACTCCTACAGCCCTTGGAGCCAGCCTTGGCGGAAAACAAAATAACGGCTAACTGCACTGACGCGTCTCAATCCCTTTGAACGCTACTTCAGGTGCATGGTGCGGATAATCCTCTGACTCCGGTTTGAGTCCCACCGCGAGTCGACATCAGGTTGAATAATGGCACGCACTGCGAACCAGCAGATGGTTGTAGAAAAGGAAACCCACAGGAATCGTTCCTTCCTTCTAGAACGGACAAACATCAGGGGCCTCATTTATGCGGCCTTGAGCCAGTTTTGCGCTTCCAATGTGTCACTTTTTGTGACGCATTGGTGGCGTAAAACATGCCTCCTGTTGCGCACTATTTACAAAGTGTTGCATCTAAGCATATGCGTCACTTTGTAAACCCCTGCGCTACATTATACCTGCGTCAGGTATAATGTATGCAGGGGGGCGTTCCCCCGCAAAAAGCCTCATAGAAGTGACGCAGTGAAATCTATGAGATTTCACTGCGTCACTTCTAGGACGCCGCTGCGTCAAAATCTTGCGCCTGCCTCACAGCTGGCAAGAGACTGACGCAGGCGCATTGATGGAGTTGCATCCCTTTTGTGACACACTCCAGCAATCCGTCACTTTTGCGCTTACAGATACGTCAGAAATACTGACGAATCTGTAACTCCTTGCAACATGATGCGTCATGCATTAAATATGACGCATCAGGTATGTTGCAACAAGTGCGCACTGAGAAGTGACGCATTGCTGCTTTCACACAGCGAAGCGTAATTTCTCATAAATGAGGCCCCAAACCTTGTAGCTGCAAGGAAACACCGTTCCTCACCAATGGAATTACACACGCCAGCTGGTGTGCGCCTCTGCCTGAAATACTGAGAGGCCCCTCCTCCCTAGGCCACTGGGATCGGTAGTTCGTGGGCTCCTCTTCACAAATCCAGATATGGCAGGCGCAAGGGTCAGACCCTGACAGGGACATCCAGCCTTCCAACAGTGAGCATAGCTTTTGGGTGCCAGTTACCGTGAGGAGATGTTAGTTTTAACTTTTTACGTGTCCAGCTTTTAAATACTATTCTCACTGCTTTGTTTGCTGCAAGGCGTACAGAGGTGGACTTATAAATATTTAAATGGAAGGTTTTCTCCTGCTAAAAGGGTTATATTGACAGGTCGGGCTGCAGGTTTTAAACTGCAGCTGCCAGGCTACAGCAGTAGGTCTGTGGTCATGTTTGCCTAGTCACACTAGTGGATGACACAGTAGAGCTGCATTCCATGGGCGACATTTAACTATACATACCATGGGTGTATTTGGGCACCATATATGTTGATAGGAAAAGGCAGTATGCCAATTAGGTTTTAGCCAATTTGAAAATGTTGTAGGCGTCAGAGCGCATGTACTGGGGCCTGGTTAGCAGTGTCCAGGTGGACAGAGTCAAACACCTGCAGCAGTATTCGACAAACAATGGTGGTGACCATGCAAACAGAGGCTCTTTCTCACTGGATCTTACCTGTCATTCCCTAGGCAAATGATGAGGAGCAGCTTAGCCATTCCATTGGTAGTTCTTATCAAAAGTCCCTGGAAAGGCCGTCTGCATTTGCGTGGTCAGTTCCAGATCTGTGCTTCACCATACATTCTATGCTCTGTAGGCAAAAGGACCACCTCAGCAATGTTCGGCTCTCCCCTCTCATCTGAATGAGCCATCTGAGGTCTATGGTCAGTTTGAACTCATAAATGAGTCCCAAATAGGTAGGGTTTTAACTTCTTCAGGGATCAGACCACAGCAAAGGCCTCCTTGTCTGTGGCGCTCCAATGTTACTCTCTAATGAGTAGTCATTTGGTATTAAAGGCAACGGGCTGACCCTCACCAGCATCATTTAGCAGTGTAAATACTGTCCCAATTCTATGCTCTGCCACACCTGTTTGGACAACAAACTCCCTACTGATATCAGGCACTCTGAAGATAGGTGCAGTGCACAGCTCCTCATCAAGGGTGTCAGAGACTGTCTGACACGTCTCTGTCCATTTGACCTTTTTGGTCTGCTTTATAAAGTCAGCTCTCTCAGGGGACCCACAATGCTGCATACCCATTCAAAAACCTCTTGTAATATTCTGTGAGACCCAGAAAATCTCTGGCCTGGGTCTGGGCTTTGGGAGGCTTCCAAGCCATGACAGTCTGGATATCGGGTTTGAGAGGCTGCACATGGCCCCCACCAACCAGTGGCCCAGGTACACCACAGACTATTGCGCTATCTGGCAATTGCTGCCTTGATAGTCAGTCCTGTCTGGTGCAGGGCCTGAAGCTCTTCCTTGAGGTGAGTCAGATGCTCCTACCAGGTGGAGCTAAAGACAGCGATATCATCCAGATATGCTGCACTGAAAGTCTCCAGTCCAGACAGTATGAATGCTGATCTCTGCTTGGCTTTCTCAATCAGTACCCGGCAATTAGGTCAAATTAGACATTTATCTACCCCTAACCGATCAATTAACAGCATCGGTCTTGGTAATGGCATTGGGTCTCTGGTAGCCCACACAGAACTGTATTTCTGGGGTCCACCCTTGGGGGTTGACCCCGGGCACCAGCACCACTGGCTGGTCTAGGGACTACTGGAGGGCTCAATTACCCATAAGGACAATATCTTGGCCACTTCAGCGTGGATGCTGGCCCTCATCTTGTCTGATGATGTGCAGATTTTATTTTCGACAGGTACCAGTGTCACTGTAAGAAAACAGGCCTTTTTGCAGATGCTCCTACCCCATTTGACAACTAGATGCTGGTTTTCGACTCTGACAGTGCACTGAAGCCTGCTAACCAGGCCACAGTGCCAGTGCTTTTTCCCAAAGACTGACATGTGTGAATTGGTAACCCCAATTGGCAAGGACTTTACCCCCTTACAAGTGTAGTGTAGTTCCTATTTTCCCTATAGGCCCTGCGCATTGGAATAACATAAACAGCAGTGTAGACGTAGGACTGAGGTAATCTAGGTCTCTACTGACTATGTTAGACTTAATTTAGGTTTGCGCCAGCTAGCTCAGAGGTCACTGGAAACTTTCTTGACTGAATAGGAAGGGATCAGCTTCCCTGGCTCAGACAAGAAGGGATTCAGCTTCCGACAACCTCATAAACATGACAACTTTGCTCCCTCAGAATAAGAGTCAATCTCTAGAGCCGTGTGAAAACAATAGACAGCTATTTCACTCAGTCAGATGTGCATTCTTAGTTTCACCAGAGTGCAGAGAATAGAGAGACGGGCGTTTTCAATAAAAGGTATTATTTATTGAGCAGTCTTCCTTCTCATACAAGAGAAATGAATTGCCACAATTGCAATACTTAATGTAAAGTAAAGTACGTACAGTAAAAGGAGTATTATGAAATAATACTGTAAAAGCATTGATATGGTTTCTTAGCCGTAAGACACTTTAAAATGGATAAAATATATATACATATATACATAGGCTAACATGCTCAACTGGTGCTTCTAAAATACGCCTACCCCGGTGTACCTGACCTAAGCCTAATACGTGGGAAGGAGTAAGTAAGTAGCAGTTTGTTAAGTAAGTTTTTTGCCAAGAATTCTCTCTAAGGGTTTAGTCAGCACTGTACCTTGGGAATAGAATGTATGAGGTCTGGTCTCTCTCTCTCAGGACTCGATATCCCAGTCACCCGCAAGGGTAGGCTGGAAACGCCGGAGCTGGATTTTCTCGGCAGGAGAAAAGACAGCGTCTTTCTCAGCGCGTCAAAGAGGAGGGGTAGCGTCCGTGGGCTCTCCGCGTCTGCTGGGCTCTCGGCAAGTAGATTAGCTGCTCTGCTCCAGAACCACCACCGTGTGTTTGCTTAAGGCAATGTTGGTATATTTATACCTGAAAGGTGCCGAGTTTGACGTAAGGTTGGACATAAGACGTCAATAAAGATGTCACTAAGAACTGGCCGTTCTTACAGTGCTCGCAGGAGTTCTATTACAAATCAAAACAAAGCAAGCAGGGATTTCCCAGGTTGCTGGAGGTTTGGTGTGTTGAAAGAACTCGTTGTGCTTTCTAGGAATCTAAGGAAGTAGCTTTTGCCATGCCTTGGGCTGCAAGGGCGATTTACTGAAATATGGATCTGTTTCTTATGCCATTATAGGGATATTTATTGATTATAGCCATGTAAGGGCATAAAATGGTAATATTGATTCAGGTTCCTAGATAAAAACACTACACCCACTCCACGATTTTATGTCCATCAATTACTAAAAACTAAGCAATAAAGATGCATGGTATTCCAACCCACCCCAAAATACATTTTGCATTCGAAATGGTGTATGCGAAATACACGGAAGATTATAGGTACTGTATGTTTTTTAACAGGGTAATCATTAAAAAAAATGCATATATTTTTAGCTGAACGATTTGCGAAAATTACACATGAAATGTCTCTTAAGCACAGAAAAGAAGGTCGAGACTATTTCATCACATATAAATGAAATTACTTGTAAGTGTGCTAGAGGATGAGGTAATATATTGTCTCTAGAATTACTAATAATAGAAGCTCTGTTCTTTATGAATAGTTCTACCGTAAGCAGAGTACATGTGCCAAAAAAAGGTAAATATTTTGGAATTTGGAAAAAATTATTTAGTTTCAGAGGAAAAAATAGTTCTAAATGTTTTCAGTAGCTTTTGTTTTTCAAGCTGAAGGCCGAATTCAGAGTTCAGGGGAACGCTGTGTGCCGGTTTGCTTAAAAGTTATTCTTTTGGTTCAGGGGAGAACATTACTTCAGATAGATGTGCAAAAAAACAGTCTACAGCTTCAGGTGAAAGTTCGACCATGGTTGAAAATGCTGTAACTGGGCAGTCGTGAGAATGATTGCTATCATCGGTGTCGGGATCAGCAATGCTCACAGAAGGTCGTACCTGGGTGATGTTGCTCTCCTTTCTTGCTTGACTGCCACCACCTAATCGTAGTAGAGAAGTCTCTACGAATGCCGTCATTAGGATTGGTAACCGCTGGGGACAAAACGATGCATGAGCCGTTACAGGACTTAGCAAAGTATCGATATCCATTGGTACTGCTGATTGTAGTGTAAGACAGGTGTCCAACACGCATTCTTCTTCTCATAGCATACATCGAAGCACAGGTAAGATGCAGTTCTGCCATATAGGTCTGAATGAAAGAAACCAGGTCATATTCAGATCTCTTAGCCGGGCTAATCCAAGGACTTTAGTTATGCGGTCCCGGTAGCGTATTGCTAGGATCGTTTCTTCCATTGTTGCTGGAGTCATGTCTGCGTTTTGGCTTGCCATATCGGAGCAGAAGGGTAAAAAACAAGATTCCTGCTACGAGTCCCAAAAGTATTGGTAGGTTGCCAAAAACTGAATGGACAAAATTGGGAAAGATGCCCAGGACTGCTTCGAAGGGTGTTAACAGTCCCGAAAAAATTGTCTTAAATACATGTGCGATACCATTGGCATCTGACATATTTAGGATTTGGCTTAGCATTTCTACGAAATGCACGGGGCAATTAGTTGATAAAAGTGTAAGTATCTCTGCCGTTGTCCTTGCAACTTGAAGATCATATGTTTCTTTTGATGACGAAATAGGCACTGTTGTCTGTAAAAGCACAGACTTCATTCTGCTTAAAGCAACAATTCGTATATTCAGCGGAGGCCAAATCGTTGCCTCGGTATCTGTAGGGACGGTTGGATACAATGCTTGCATACAGCAAGTGACCATGGAACTAACGCTTACGAGATATGCTTTCCCTGGCACCATGCCACAACAGCTGTGGTTCGTTATTAGAACGTAACTCCCGTTAGAAAGTTGTCTAAAGAATGGCTCTATTTGTGTTGCAGGTGTGCCGTGCTGGTGGCATGAAAGGTTATTTGAAGTCCCCTCACAGGCCCCATGTAAATTAATACCTTGGCACAGAAGTATACCGCTTAGTGATCGTTTGCAATTATTTCCACTAAGAAATACATTCTGGTTTTTGTCACTATAACATGTGTGTGTATAAGGTAATTTCCATGATGACTTAATGTACCCTTTACCCAACCTTTCATACTGGCCTGCGGCTATATACTCTTGACATTTTTTAAATTGGAAAGTTGTTATCAGAATTGTGATTATTCCATGTATTATCTATTCAATGACAGGTCTTTCTGACATTGTCAATGGTAATCTCTCAAGTTTTTCAATGCTCAGAATCGTATAGTCTGCTCCTTTTTGTGCCAAACTGATTTGTTTATCAGTAAGGTTAAAGATAGAGAACAATGACGTTGTGTTGATTAAACGCCAAGGCACATAGCCTGAACGCAGATTTTGCAAAGTCCAGCCTAGCTGTACAATAGAACGTAATTGGGACTGACCATGTTGTAACATTAGCAAGTCCTGATCTATTATATCTATAGCAGATGATACAATACTGTCCAGTGAATATATTCTGGAGGCCAGAGTCATTAACCCATTGTCCACAACAGAAAGTGATTTTTCCAAATTAATACGATAAATTTCTCGTATTTTCTCTGCTGTCTCAATTTGAGTCACTTTCCATGCTTCGATGTACGCAGCGTATATACTGGCCGCTATGAAACGTTTTTGACGCTGTTTGCGTGGTCCCATTATGAAATCGCGCAAGTCAGCACCGTCTTTAAGTAAAGTCAAGTGTTGCTTAATTACTGCCAGTGTGGATGTTTGTAGCCATTCAAGGCATAGTTTCCCTACATTGTATGTTGTTACTATCCCTGGATGTTGTCTCTGGGAGTATCTAGGGTCTGGTCTGGTCATTTTTAACCCCTGTATTTTGTTCAGGAATCTAATTTGACATTTATTTGTGTCTGTTGGCCAGATTAACCACTTTTTCCAATCAGGATGTGTTCTGTTATGGTGTAAACTTTTGGATACGTCTATCTCAATATCTGTGGTTGTATTATCAGTCATTGGATTTGGAATAGACGGTTTGTTTGAGTCTTTGATCTTAGCTAGGCCAAAACAGGTAGTTTGTTGAATGGTGTCATTCAAGAACATTATTTGTTCTGGGATCATGCAGGCTCGAAATAATGCTTCTAGGCCTTGTACCTGCCATTCTTTTGTACCCCAGAGGGTTTTTGTTTCAATGTTGGTTTTCCAGAAATCAAAACCAAATGTAATCAATTTTTCATAAAATGGTTCCGAATAAATCAATTTAGTATTTGTCAGCATGTTTTTTGTCCCTGTTTTATCTAACAGTTTGTAATAAAATGTTTCTGCATCACTTGTGTTGAACCCTGAGAAGTATGGGAATTTTTCTTAGAATGTTTTTGAACTGCTTTTAGGTGGAGTAGCACAATGTTCCCATTGATTATATTTAAAAACATTTCTAGGTTGAGCAGATTTATGCAAGTAGTGGTGGCATAGTGGTTATAGCAATACATCTGTTCATAGTTCGATGAACCCTGTAAATAATCATGTTCTGTAAATTTTGCTGACATTACTAAATCTGACATCATATTATTTATGCTTTCAAAGTCCCAATTATCAGAGAATGTACTTGGTGTTACAAAATCACTTAATGAAACTTTAAACTGGTGAGGATATTTCAAGAGTTGGACCGGACCATAGATTTCGTAATCCGTTTTGTCCCAAACTACCCCGCCGGGTATCGGAATGGCTGTGACATTCACTGATGACAGTTCTCTTTTCTCGATGTGAGATGACTTGTGTGGCTTTAGGACCAAATTGATGTTCTGACTTGCTGCGTCCATTGTACTGTATTTTCCCTTAATGAATTTTCCCAAACAAAGTACCATGATGAGCCAAAGCAGGAGGAAAAGTACACCTAACACAATCCAAAATTCTATCCATGGAGAAATAAAATAGGTTTCTTTGAGTTGATGAAAGAGTTCTGTTGCTTTGTCTTTAAAACTTTTTGTTGCTGGCGTTACTTCAGGGTCGCTTTGATCTTCAGAAAAGGTATTGAAATTGATGAAGTAACCAGATGCAGTTCTGTCAATTGTTGGGATTGCTTTTTCAATTTGTCTTTCATTAGCACACTCTGAGGCTAAATCGTTGTAGACTGGTGTTTCTTGACGAACTGTTTCAATTTGGGTTTTAAGAGGCACAAGTTCCATGGCATTGTTGCATAGTCCTTTTGTATTCAATGCAGGTTTATCAAATGTGATTAGTCTCTCAGTTTGAACCTCTTGGATTGTAGCAAATTTTGGTATTCTGCTATTTTTTGGGAGTCCACTGGGCCTCCTACTTATTATTGGCCACATGATTGTGGTTTTACCAGGTCGATGGATACAACTCGGTTCTCCTTTTTTTCCAGCAAGGGGTGGTAGTACAACTGATCTCGTTCCGTTGACTGCTAAGACAGGTACTGCTTTTCTTTAAGAAGGCCCAAATTCCTTCTTCACCGCTATTTTCTCTCTAACCAGATCCCCAATCTTTGGAATCCAGACAGGTCTTGCTGGGACAGGTGGTGTGTCTTCAGTGGTTGTTGGCTGCTGTTTTAACTTTATGTTGCTCAGGGCTTTTCTTGTTTCATTTAAGTCCTGTAAAACAGCCAAACGATCTTTGATGTCAAAGCATTTTTTCTTATCTTCTACCACTGAAGTTAGACTTCTAAATCCTGAATATACATTCTAGTTCCGAACAATAGTTCGTACGGGCTGAAACCTTTTAGAGAATTTCTTGGCAGATTGTTAAGACTACGTTGGACACTTATTAAATGCTGAACCCACCCATCACCCGAACCTAGTACCTTTGCCGTTATAGATTGCTTTATGTCTCGGTTTTTTCTTTCCACAATCCCGTTTCCCTCAGGATGGAAGGGACAAGAGTACCGCAACCCAATGCCCATGCTGGTCATGGCCTCCTTATAAGCTCGAGAGCTAAAAGCAGGACCCTGGTCAGAATGAAGCATGGCAATTGCGTATGTGCCGATAAAGACTCGCAAATCTTTTATAACAGTTCTGGCGTCAGCCGAGCGCTGGGGCCACATTTTTAAGTGAATCTAGTCTTTTAATGGGACGCTGGATTTTAAGTATATAGCCTTATGCTAACTACAGAAATGGCCATGGCAATACTCCGGTTGGCTCGTTACTGCGATCTCTGTTGCAGTCTGGACAGCTTTTTGCAAATGTATAATGTTGCAGGCTCATCCCCGGCCACCAGTATTCTGATTGTAATTCTGTCAGAGATTCCTTGATCTGTTTGTGCCTCGGACCTTCACCCATGTGTGCGTCTGCTATTAATAAGATTCTCCTGTTCATGTTTGGAATTACCCTATCCCCCACTCCAGGGATTTGAGCAAAAGGAACAGAGTTTGCGTCTATTACGTATGTATAATTGAGTGGATAATTCACGGGTAGTGCTGCACAGTTGCCTTTTGAAGACGTTTTTACCGCCAGCATGGTTTCCCCGTCTATGTATTTTTCTGAACGCTTTCTTGTGGCTACGGCAGCCAGTTTAGTAGCTTCCGCTGTGGCTGTATTAGCCAATGAATTCCCTGCAACGTGAACGCCATCATGTTGATGACTCAGAGTGTGTATCACGTGAGTCTTTTGTAGTTCTTTCTGTAAAAGAACTACCTGTTTCCAAAGCATTTTATGCTTGATTGTGGCACCTGTGTCATCTTTGTAATCGTTTTGAACCCAGTTCTGCAAATCATTATTGTAAGATTTGACGCAGAAATGCGAATCGCACACTATTAGTGTCGGGAATTCACTATCGGCATTTTCAAGCGCCATCTTGAAAGATCTGATTTCAGCTCTCTGAGCCGAACAGTTTCTCAGTGATTCAGTTTTTGTTATTTTCGGTCTAAATTTACCGCAGAGCCAGCGACCTTTAACAATCGCGCAGGCTGCTTTGTAGGATTTATCATCTACATTGTAATGCTGTACAAATCTGTCCGTATAGATTATACAAGAGTACTGTTGGAGAGGCAGAATTTCGATTGGCAGAGGGTATTCTTCTTCATATTTCAAATCATTCCGTTTTTTCATGGTCGGGACAAAATAGTATGTCACGTCTTCTGTAGCAAGAGAATTTTCCCACTGTATCCATTTTGGATCCAGTGCCACCGTTTTTAGATTAACTGGGATGAATAATGCCTCAAAGGCTGATTCTGCTGTAAAAACAGTTATTCTTTTGCCTTGGGCTAGGGCTCTTTCTTTTGCTACAGCCGTCTGAACCGCCTTTACAGTATTTTCTGTAAGACTGAATGTTTTTTCTGCTTTTGTGTACAAGTGTGATTTGTAAGCTATTGGTACCGTTTCTCCCTCATTAGAGGTCAGGTACGTGAATCCGCATCTTCCTGGGATGACTCGGATTACAAGATTGCGTGTATTGTCGCACGTTTTTAATTTTGTTTTAGCTAACATGTCTGTTTGCAGTGATCTCAAAATTTCTGTGTGTTTTTGAGTCCAATTTATTGGTTTGAAATCAGGTTTTATTAATTCGTAGAGAGGTTTAACCCTCTCTGCATAATTTAGAATGTAAGTTCTTCCTAAATTCAGGAAGCCTAGTATCGATTGTAAGTTATTCAGCATTTTTGGTGCTTGGAGTACAGCGCACTTCTCTAAGAAGTTGTCTGCTAGGCTTTTGCCTTCACTTGATAATTCGTATCCTAAAAATAGGACAGTTAGATGGGCAATTCGGGACTTTTTAAGGTTGAATTTGTAACCCTCTGCTGCAAACCCAAGTATTATGGTATTCACTCTTTTCAAGTGAGTATCCAAGTCGTCGTCTGTGAGATAGATGTCATCGACGTAAGATAATGCCTCATCCTCATACATCTGGAGTAACTCTGTTACTCTTGCTGAGAAGAATCCTGGGCTATTCTTGAATCCCTGTGGGAGTCAACAGAAATTTTTCTGTGACCCCATTATTGAGAAAGCGGTTAAATACCTGCTTTCTGGTGCGATATTTTGACATTAGAGATGTCTAATGTTGTTTTGTATTTTTTGCGAACTATGTTATTCATTAGTGCCGCACTGTGCGAATTTTGTACCGCAAATGTTTTGCAACATGAGTTTAGGTGTCTGTAGTCCAAGACTAGACGATATGAATCGTCTTGTTTGGAGACAGGAAACAAAGGATTGTTCATTTGAGAGGTGGATGTTTCAATCACCCCTTGGTATTCAAGTTGATCTAAGATCTCCCTGACCTGTTTTTTAGCTTCTTGCTTAATTGGGTACTGCCTTTGTGCAGTTGGTTGACTTTTTAACTGGATTTTGTGAGGAGGAGAGTCCTCATCCCATCCTACATGATTCTTATATAATGCAGGTGCTTGAGCTACTGCCCATTTTCTGGCATATATGTATTTTCTATGCATTGGAATATGATTTCAGAAGGCAGGCATAATCATTTCTTCGCCATGAGGGCACTCCCTGACAAACTCTGGTGGCCAGTCTTTCTCGGCTAACAGGATGTCATTGCCTTTTGAGAGGTTATCCCAAAACAGACCCCTTACCTTCCTAGTCTTATCTCCCTCTATACGCAATGTCATTTTGTATATTTTATGAGGTTCGCTAACTCTGGTATCTGCAGTTTCCACCTGAATGTATTCATTCGTGTCCACTGTCTCCAGATGATTCATCAGGATCTTGCTAGCTATGGTGATTTCTGCTGCGCTGTCTAGCATTGTCTGTGCCCACTCTCCGTTTTTCAGCTGTGTCCTCAGTATCCTCGGCATGTTCGATTATTTTAATACTGGCTACCTTCTTTCTTGGAAATTGTAATTTTTTACTTTGAGCAGGTTCCTTGTCTTTGGACTTGACGTGCTCTTCCCTGTGTTCTGACGTCCTCTTCTTTACGATTTCTGCGAAAAAGATCGAGAGGGACGTGTATCAATATCTTGATATCTATCAGGTTTTTTTCAAATTATCCCTATTTCTAAGGTTGTATCTTTTTTCAGAGGGCTCCTTTGGGGGAGACTGGTGTTCTCGGCTCGCAGGTCTTTCTCTCCGCTGAGGAGACCTTCCTCTGGACTGGAAACTTTTTTCTTTGGGAGTGGATTGTTTATTTCCATCCCAGCTCTTTTTTGGAGTGTTTAGATTATTTTTAATAAATATCTTTTCAGAATTTTAAAGTAGTTGGGGTTTTACCGGTTTACCACCCAAACTATCTCTACCTAGTTCTTCATAGGATTTTTCTATGATTCTGACAAGTTCAATTGGTTGGTCTGTTATATCTGTTTCTTTCAATTTTTGACGGATCGCTACAGATGCTGCTTCTCCTTTTATGTTGGCTAATATTATAGCTGAGACCTGCTTGAAGTCTTACAGTAATTTCATACCAAGAGTTAAAGCAGGTTCTGGACCGTATTCATTTTGAATCTGTCTTAGCACATCTGGTATTACCGCCAGAGATGGAACACCATGTGTTTTTGTGTAAATGGAAGCAAAGACTGTGCCCCAAGTGTCACAGTCCTCCACATGTGGTGCGACCCCCATTGGAAGGCAGATAGTCAGAATTCTGTGTTTCTCAATAGGGGTAGTATTCGGGAATACAGCCTCTATTTGAGTTATTTTCTGTGCTAGCCAGAATGGAATTTGTTCCCGTTTTGCGGGTGTTTTACCAAGACATGATTGTATGTTCTGTGGTGTAATTTTATTTGTGTTCCCCTGATGAGGGGTCAGCTGTGGAATGTTAATAGCTGGGTGGACTGTTGCAGTCTGCATTACATATTGGACTAACTGTCTGTAAATTTTAATTAGTAATTTTAGCTGGGCTAAAAGTTCCTTGTCTGACATTTTATCAATGTCAGGATGTGGTGTGTAGCTGGCTAGAACCGGCCACGTTGCTCCTGGTCTACCTAGTGGACCGAGCCTGGTAATGTGATCATTATGTTTTAGGGCGCCTTTAAACCAGAGTAGGTGCTCTTGGTAATTTAGTGGGATTTCCACATCCTCGAAAGGAGTGTATTCTTCCGGAGGTTCCTCTATTTTGTAATAGTGGAATTTGTGTGTTCTAGCGTTTGCCGCTGGAAAGTTTATCCAT
Source organism: Lissotriton vulgaris (assembly GCF_964263255.1). Lineage (NCBI taxonomy): Eukaryota > Metazoa > Chordata > Amphibia > Caudata > Salamandridae > Lissotriton > Lissotriton vulgaris. The sequence continues at coordinate 933,550,246 of NC_141695.1, forward strand.
GAATAGAATACCTCTGTCTGCCGATATTGTGTGCCTCTATCACGAAAATGACTGTACCACCTCGTGATGTCAGTCCGTTTTCTATAAGTTTTAGAGTTATAGTTTCTCTTATGTTTGCCGGGATGATAATTGCACCCGGTTCATTAAACCCTGTAACATCGAAACCCCATTGATTCGCATCTACTGCGACTTCATCGGTTTTGTTGTTGTCGCCATTATTTGACATTGTTTTAAGGAAAGTTTGCAGAGCAGGTTTCCAAGGAGACAAAAGATTAGGTGCACAATATTTTGGAACACTGTATCCTTCAACGTTGACTATACCAAAAACTCTACATAGGAATCTCTTCCTACTAAGTTCCGGTGGATTTTAACCTTTCACCCACTCCAGACGTCTATTGGAGTATTTACGGGAAAAAGGGTCTGCGTGGAAAAGCACGACTGAGTTACTCTAACGTCTTGCGTTAGTTTTATCGCCTTACCAAACGTTGGGCACCATGTAGTGTAGTTCCTATTTTCCCTATATGCCCTGCACATTGGAATAACATAAACAGCAGTGTAGACGTAGGACTGAGGTCATCTAGGTCTCTACTGACTATGTTAGACTTCATTTAGGTTTCCGCCAGCTAGCTCAGAGGTCACTGGAAACTTTCTTGACTGAATAGGAAGGGATCAACTTCCCTGGCTCAGACAAGAAGGGATTCAGCTTCCGACAACCGCATAAACATGACAACTTTGCTCCCTCAGAATAAGAGTCAATCTCTAGAGTCGTGTGAAAACAATAGACAGCTATTTCACTCAGTCAGATGTGCATTCTTAGTTTCACCAGAGTGCAGAGAATAGAGAGACGGGCGTTTTCAATAAAAGGTATTATTTATTGAGCAGTCTTCCTTCTCATACAAGAGAAATTAATTGCCACAATTGCAATACTTAATGTAAAGTAAAGTACGTACAGTAAAAGGAGTATTATGAAATAATACTGTAAAAGCATTGATATGGTTTCTTAGCCATAAGACACTTTAAAATGGATAAAATATATATACATATATACATAGGCTAACGTGCTCAACTGGTGCTTCTACAATACGCCTACCCCGGTGTACCTGACCTAAGCCTAATACGTGGGAAGGAGTAAGTAAGTAGCAGTTTGTTAAGTAAGTTTTTTGCCAAGAATTCTCTCTAAGGGTTTAGTCAGCACTGTACCTTGGGAATAGAATGTATGAGGTCTGGTATCTCTCTCTCAGGACTCTATATCCCAGTCACCCGCAAGGGTAGGCTGGAAACGCCGGAGCTAGATTTTCTCGGCAGGAGAAAAGACAGCGTCTTTCTCATCGCGTCAAAGAGGAGGGGCAGCGTCCGTGGGCTCTCCGCGTCTGCTGGGCTCTCGGCAAGTAGATTAGCTGCTTTGCTCCAGAACCACCACCGTGTATTTGCTTAAGGCAACGTTGGTATATTTATACCTGAAAGGTGCCGAGTTTGATGTAAGGTTTGGACATAAGACATCAATAAAGATGTCACTAAGAACTGGCCATTCTTACAGTGCTCGCAGGAGTTCTATTACAAATCAAAACAAATCAGGTGGGGATTTCCCAGGTTGCTGGAGGTTTGGTGTGTTGAAAGAACTCGTTGTGCTTTCTAGGAATCTAAGGAAGTAGCTTTTTCCATGCCTTGGGCTGCAAGGGCGATTTACTGAAATATGGATCTGTTTCTTATGCCATTATAGGGATATTTATTGATTATAGCCATTTAAGGGCATAAAATGGTAATATTGATTTAGGTTCCTAGATAAAAACACTACACGTCCCGTGTATGGTACCAGTTGTATCGAGGGCATGGGTGGTAAAGGGGTCCCAAGGGCTTGCAGCACTGTTTGTGCTACCCTGCGTGACCAAAGTAAACTACTGACAGCAGGTCTGCCACTGCAGACTGCAGGAACAGCGGGAACTGCTTGAACTCCACTTTGCCCACATCATGTATGGGAAAGCCAATGCACTATCTTTGATTTATGCCAGTCACCCCTAAGTAAGGCCTCCTGAAGCCCCGGAGTCAGGATGTAGTATATAAAAAGTTTTAAAGGTGTGAACATGTAACTGCAAGCTTATATGTCCCTATAGTGCCCCTTACAATTAAAGGACACTATAAGTGACAGACTGTCCATAAGATAACATGGACTGGCACTCGGCCAAACCCAAGGTTGGCAGCTCCATTATGGTACCGCCTAAATATGTCATGCTAGGTATCAAACAATATGCCTTCTCACCCCTGACATGAATCTTGTGCGAGTAATGATGTGGTATGCACCCAGGTGGCTACCTTAGAGTTTGCAAACCTGTTTGCCCCAGCTTTCCTGTGTTCTGGCTGAAAGCACACGCTTACTGATGCCAAGACAGGCAGTGTGATCACTCCCAGGAGTCGGGAATAAAGGCATGTGCAGGAAGGAGGCTCCACCACCTCCTTCCCAGGAAGGCTAGTGAAGTGGCACATCAAGGCGATGAGCTTCAAAGGCTGTATCCATTCTTATATACATCCAGGCTGTCTCCCAGAGGAGTAAACAGACCCCGCCCCAGGCACATTCACACCCGGGGAGGTGGGAAAATTAGGTAGTCAGGATGGGTGCACACCCGGAAGGCTAGTCACACCTTTAAGGTGAGCTGCCTGGTCTGAACACCTAAGAAAGATTTCTGCCTTTTTTAAAAGTGGTAGAAATAGTGAGTTCTTGGTAAGAGAGGTGGCCTCCACCCCCATATGTGATCACCTCAGGGGTGGATTAGCTGTGGGGAGTAGCAGCCCATTGTCTACTTATTCCCACACCCCTAACTTCTCTAAATCTAGGATTTAAGGGACAACCCTGACACCATAACCTCAGTTCTGAACACCCTGCATCAAAAGGATAAAGCAGAGACCAGTATCGGAACAACAGGGCTTGCAACGATGCAAAAGAGGGACACTCAGTCCCTGTGGCAACACTCCTGGATCAAGACTCTTCCTAGGCTATCTCTCATTTCCTCCAGACAGTGGGACCCCTGTCGAAGCCTGAAGCATCCACAGACTCCCATGGACTAATGGCACGAATCCCTGCAAACTGCAGTTAAAACAACACTCTGGATCTGAAAATTCACTGGCCATCTGTGCCTCAGAGGGATGTCCCAAATCCAGATGAGTTAGTGCATTGTAGGAACTGTAGTCCTGCCTTCCAAAGAGTTACAGGCAGCTACTGCATTCCTCGGAACCAACTGGCCTGTCAAAATATTTTCTGCTCCATTTACTGCTGCCAAGGCTTGTTGCTCATCAGACTGGCAACTGACCCCTGCATTTGATGCTGCACCTAGAGGGGGCTCCATCTAACATTCATATGACATTAGCAACTGCCCGTTGTATTTTTGCATCTTTTTTCCACGCAGCACAGTTTCAGCGGTAAAAGCAGATCTCCCGCTGCTTCCGTTCAGCACTATGGACAGCCAGGACAACTCTGCACCCTGGCTCCAAGGGCCAGGAAAAATTTAAATCACTTTTACCCTCCACGCAACTCAACCTGCAACTGACCAATCATCAATAGTGTTTTCCACAGTGACCCCAATGATAAAGTTTCACTGTGTTATTTGGAAGGATTTTATATTGCTTCAAAATCTATAACTCTGGTTATATATATGCTATTTCATTATTGGTCTGTATTTTCCTCTGGCCTGTCCACCTCATGTTTGATGTTGCTATAGTCTTTTGTGGACAACAGAATTTGGTGGCCTGACGTACCGCACAGCCCAAATGTCATTAGTCAATACTCAAAATGCCCAAAAGTAGTGCAAGAAGCCATTTTCCATGTATTTCCTTCTTTTATACACAGCCGGTGGTAAACACCCTGCAAATCAAGTTTGGTAAAAAACATATGAGCCCCTCACACAGATTCTAGAATGTCATTCATCAGATGTAATAGATTCTGATCTTTGGTCATATTTTGATTTATAACTGGATAGTTGATACTGGATCTGAGATATCAATCTTTGTTCAGAAGGAAGAATAAGGATGCTCCAGCTCGAGATGAAGAATGTAAAATCAATTAATTCTGTACATTCTCTTGTAAGCAAGCCTTAAGACTCTCCTACTCAGACCAAAATGAATCTGCTTAAAGATTAAAATTGCTCTTTATTCCGTTCATATTGTGCAATCATACTACTCACGCAGAGGAAGAGAATAAACCCAAGGTTTAGCAAAAACTGTAGCATATGCACAATACTGGCACAAAAGGAGATTAAACAGAATTAGATGTGAAGAAGCAATGGATTTCTTCAGTTCTTCTATGAGAAACCTGTAACCTCCCGAAGCTTAGTACTGATCATGACCAATCTGAGATGATGTTGATATTGTTCTGCTAGCCCAATTGACCAAAGGACTGTGCTGCTTCAGTCAAGCAATTAAAAAATCACAGCATAGTTTGGAGATGCTATTACATCAATAAAGTGTATTTTTCCATAATCACCAAAATAGACCTGAAATAGAAGTGAATTCTTCTCAAGTTGTCCTGAAGCCAACTTTGTACTATCGAAAAATAAGTCTTTCCATCTTCAGGTTTCATTGTCATTTGCAAAAAAAATTACTATATATTAAAATTCCCACAGACGATGACTGTAGGAAACTCAATGAACTTCTGCCAATGTCTTTTTGTACAGATATTGGGGTCTTTTTTAAGTCCTCATATATAGTAAGCATGAATTAAATGCCCAGAACAGCCACAATAAAGCCCCTGCTTACGTAGATTCTTCTTCCTGAGAAGAGTTACTGTTGTTTGCTAATTTTTAGGTCTTGCTGGTGTTAGCAGCGCATAGGGGAATGGCTGAGCGGGGTTGTTACGCGCATTTCTTAGGCGATTTCATCTCTATCACGCGCTTTAGCCTGCACGCTAGCATCACGTGTTGAGACATTCCCGTGCGCTGCAGCTCTGGTGTAGAGAACGCGCCTAATGACTTCCGTGTTTGTTTAGATATCTTTTCTAGCACGCGCTTGAGCGGGCGCCTTAGCATCACGTGGACATTCTCGGGCGCTGCAGCTCTGGTGTAGTGAACGCGCCTAATGACTTGCCTGTTTGTTTATATTTCATTCCTAGCACGCGCTTCAGCTGGTGCGTTAGCATAACGTTTTGAGACTCTGCCGGGCGCTGCAGCTGTGGTGTAGAGAATGCGCCTAATGCCGTGCGTCCTTAGTTTGTTGTTTGGGGCAAGCGTCAAGCGGCACGCGCACAGGAAAGTGAAAATCAATTGAATAGCGTCACATGTAAAAGAAAAACACATATTGGACCCACAAAGAAGACCAATGCTGCATAAGAAAATAAGTATTAGTATAATAAACAGCGGCACGCCTCACATGTAAAAACACATATTGGACCCACAAAGAAGAGCAATGCTTCATAAGAAAAGAAGTATTTATATAATAAACAGCGGCACGCGAACAGGAAAGTGGACAGCAATTGAATTGCCTGAAATGTAAAAATACATATTGGACCCACAAAGAAGACCAATGCGACATACGAAAATAAGTATTTCTATCATAAACAGTCATTTATATCATAAACAATCATAGATTTCACTCCTAGCACGCGCTTCAGCTGGCGCGTTAGCATTGAATTGCCTGAAATGTAAAAATACATATTGTACCCACAAAGAAGACCAATGCGTCATAGGAAATTAAGTATTTCTATCATAAACAGTCATTTATATCATAAAGTCATAGATTTCATTCCTAGCACGCGCTTCAGCTTGTGCGTTAGCATCACGTGTTGAGACTCTGCCGGGCGCTGCAGCTGTGGTGTAGAGAACGCGCCTAATGCCGTGTGTCTTTAGTTTATTGTTTGGGGCAAGCGTCAAGCGGCACGCCCACAGGAAAGTGAAAATCAATTGAATAGCGTCACATGTAAAAGAAAAACACATATTGGACCCACAATGAAGAGCAATGCTGCATAAGGTAAGTATTAGTATAATAAACAGCGGCACGCCTCACATGTAAAAACCCATATTGGCCCCACAAAGAAGAGCAATGCTTCATGAGAAAATAAGTATTTATATATTAAACGGCGGCACGCGCACAGAAAACTACACTGCAATTGAATTAGTGTTAACATCGCGCACAGGGAACTAAACTGCAATTTAATTACATCAAATGTAAAAACACATATCGGACCCACAAAGAAGACTAAAGCTTCATGAGTAGAGTGCCGTGCACCCCATTAGCCAAGTTGCAGAATTGCCACGTGTCATCAAAAGGTGCCGGCAGGAGTACATGTATCTAACTACTTCCAATACTAAGCATCCCGTCTGTCGTGTCACTTGGCGAATGTGTACGAGGGATAGAGTTGGCAAATCAGGGTCGGTGAGCTAGGCAGACAAAGGAAATTTAGGGGAAAGCATGTCTTTTGGCTGCCACGCGGTAATTAGTTCATCATCGGCATTTGTGAAGGGCTGCTAAACAACCGTGTGGGAACCCAGGCCCTATTTAAACAAAATAAGGGAAATACAGAGAAACATTTACTGTTTGGAAGGTTTTGCTTCCCCTACAACGCTCACTTGGCATGCCGTCATGCCTTATTTTGTCCAGTACTGAGAAGTGAGCAGTGTGAGTACTTGCACGCTGATGTGCCTGCTGCCACTGCAGTCTAGAAATATAAGAGGCCGAATCGGGTCCGTTTCGCGGCCCCGTTTCAAAACATTGCTGGTGCGCGGACCCGGTGAGACCCGGCCTACTTAAAGCCTTGATTACCAAGCAGGAGAATCTTCCTACGTTCAGGAAGGCTTTAGCGGTCTGATTGCCTAACAGATGTGCGCAGATGACGCTGCTTCTTGACTCTCTTTCAAGGTGGCTTTGGTGTAATAGCTCGGATGGCGAATGCACCTACAACAGAGATGCATTGATTTTCATTTGTTCGCGCACTAATGCACGTTTAACCCTCTTATGTCGATAGCAACAGTACCATTTGGTTGGGGGTGGGGGAAGGGTCAGTACAAGTTAGCGCGTCGCTACTAAGCCACAGGAGGAGGTACGCAGTCGCTGCCTAATGGTTGTTTTTGTGCCATTAGCTGCAGGCAGGGTTTACCCCCAGATCCACGAGGACTTCCCGCAGTTGGCTTGAGCCTGGTACAATCTATAAATTAGAATATGGCACTTCCTGTTGGCTGTTGTGAGGTGCTGAAGAAAACTGTTCGGAAACCGGCACATACTCTGTCGCAGGTGCATTACGCCGCTGAGCTATGTGCGAGCATGCAGTGTTTGATGGAGGTGGCTGTGCTGTTTTTCAATGCTTAATATCATATAGATCATGAACCAGGAGGCCAGTTAGAGGCTTGTGTGCACCTTCGTGTTCCACAGAGGAGGGGCGGGGGTAGGCCAGTCTTGAGTAATCAGTAGCGCTAGGCATGCTGAGACGAGTAGGCCGCCACTTGTGACACAAGTACAACTACAAGTCCCAGCATGCTTACAACTGCTAACTGAGATACAGGACCCTTGCTCCCTAACACCACTTAGTGGGCGCCTGGATGTCTAGGCTTCCTCACGCTAGACCATGCACCTGCCTTAGCAGTGCGAGTGAGGGTGACTACCTTAAACGGAGGTGACACACACGGCGCCACCCCCCATAACAAGGTTTCCAAGACCGCGCACCACATTAGCCAAGTTACGGAGATGCCACGTGATATCAAAAGGTGCCGACAGGAGTACATGTATCTACCTATTCTCAGGACTAAACAGCCCATCTGTTGTGTCACTTGTAAAGCCCTACAAATGTTAGAGGTTTCTGTGCAATATAATCTGTCTCCAAATATACTTGGCCTTCATATACAATTTATATGCCAATGCTGTTTACTTTGCTCTTCTCTCGTATTGCAATCTGTTTATTAGGCTTTGGCAGTTGACTTAAACAGCCTGACCTTTTCCACATTGGCGCCATGCCGCGTTCATTCATTTCCTGCTTAGTGAGTCAGTATCAGTGTTAAAAGCTTTGCTTTCAGATATTGTAGGTCTGAATGTCCGATTTATTGGTGCTGGTGTTTACTTAGGGCGTGTCTGTTATTACATTTTGTTAATTGGACTTTTGCACTCGCTGGCGCCCTGCCATGTTCATCATTAGTTTCCTGCTTTGTGAGCAGCACAACAACATATTAACTCTGCAACACAACAGCATCACTCACCACCACAACATTTACATGCACTGTTCTGTTTATTAAGTCTTCTATTTCTATTACATATTAAATGCAATACAATGCATACATCTATAAGCAAATTACTCATCCAATAATTCTCGCTTTTTTCTACTTTTGCCAATTTGCTTTGTACGTTACAGTTGCTTTTTCTTACTTTTCAGGAGCTAGATAAACACACATTTTTATTTGCACTTTCTGTTGCTCAAATGTGTCTCGATGCGAGACCTATTGCATTGCAAATGCTTGTTTTAAAGGATATGAATGAATAGCACTCTAACCACACCCACAGTAACAGGGAAGTAGCATTGTCCTTGCATGACAAAGCACATGAATAGAGATGGAATTCTTTTCCCTGGCTCTAACTGGCACCTCTGATCTTCCTTGGCACTGGACTCCTTCCTCTGAAATCTCAACCCAACAGCGGAAATCCTTCAGGGTGGCTGCAACAGCACTAACACAGGCCATGCTCATGGGCCAAGCAGAGGGGGAATCCTTTCAGCTCATTGGCTGAGCCGCCTCCACAGATCCCTGGCTGCTCTCCGGTGAGTTCTCTCTGCAGATGGAACAGGAGCTGGTTTGTTTGCCTCAGGGCCTTCTGAACTCAGATTAAACCCAACACAGACACGGCCCTACTTGACTCTGAGTCGAGTGTGGCAACCGCACTGGGACGCAGTGGGGTTGGTTTCGTGACTCAGAGACTCAGTCACCAACAGTCAATACTGTTGCCACTCCACCTATGCAATCCCAGCCTTGCTCTTGTTCATTCAGAGTTGTTTCTCCACTGCTGAGAAAGAACCTCCCTGAAGTATCAGCAGCTTCCAAGAACATGCTATATAAGAGCCCTCCACTGCACCATCTAACTCCAGGTCTCTCTGCTCTCTCAGTGCTCCGCCTGCACACCGAGGCCCTCAATACAAGTGGCAGCTAATTCCGATGGGACTAGTAACTGTAGATCAATGGAAACACCGCAGAAGTCTTTGCTTTCACCTGGAGACTTTGGGTGCTGAAAATAGATGAGATTTCCATGGAAGCGTGGGGGGAAATGAGGAATTATCAGGAATCTGGCCCAGAACTACCAAATTGAAATAGATTGGATTTTCAACACCCCTGGAGTTACTGTTACCCTCGATTGTATCTCCGGGGGCGGGGCCTAAGGGTTTCTTGTGTTGGGCTTTTGAATATAGGGGACATTTCTCAAATATGAAAGTATAAAAGGCAAACCACAAGCTGTTGATTCTGTAAATATAATCATAAATTAAGCCGAGAAGTTCCTAGCCCCAGTCTTTCGGCTCTTGAGCATGCCATCACTGCCTGTTGTAACGGTTCAGAAGGCATGCCAGTAAACCTCATTGTAAAGTACTTGAAAATTGTGTCAAAAACTTTAAACAACCTACATGCTTTTAGTAAATTTTGATTAGGTCAGTCTGATAAAAGTTAAAGACATTTTGATAAGCTTTGCATACAAGTTGTACTTTATTATTTTAGCGATGCTAGAATATTTAATACAAGTGTAGTGCATTCTGTATCTCGAATGACTTTTACCAGCAACAAATATACGTATTCATTCAGTAGACTTCCATAACTTGTCAAGTGTATTTCATGAATCAAATACGGTTAACACATACATGTGCATATACGTTTAAATATTTTTTTCGCAGAAATAAGTAACTGAGGTGCATATCAGCAAGGGCCTGCGATAATTATCGCTCAGCGCTTATAGTGCGAGGATAATTATCGCAGGCTAACGCTGGATTCTATCGCGGAGATAGCGTGCTATCAGCAACACTTATCTCCCAAGCGATAGGAATCCATCTGTTAGCTGGAAAACAGTGTGATTATCGCTGGAAATCCAGCGATAATCACACTGCGAACTGCGATACCTTGCTGATAAGGCAGAGTGGTCTTAGCCATGTAATCCACCTTTCATTGGATGGCTAAATCAGATTACAAGCAGGCGTAAGGAAAGTAGCGTTAACTGTGGTTAGCTCTACTTTTCTTATCGCTCTGCTTGTTTGCGTGCAGCTTGATAATTGGAGAAATATCGGTTAGAGACATTTCTCCAGTTATTTTGCCACGGAACACCCACTTTGCACCTCATTAGAGATGCAAAGCTGGGCGTTGTTGTAAGGGGCGCTAAATCAGCAAAACACGCGATAGCGTGTCTATGCAGATAAGGCGATGAAATTATCGGCGCTATTCGCCCAGAAACGGACGCAAAAGCGGAGATAATTTCATAGCGCCACCTTGCTGATATGCCCCAGAGTGAGGTGCTTTATATATAGATATACACTCCTGTAGTTAGAGGAGGCGTGCTTGTTTGGAGAAGGCGGGTGTGGCAGAAGTGGTTAGACAGGGCTGGGCGTTGCCGCCATCAAACCAAGGCTTTATCAGGGACAGAGATTCCCTGTGTACATTCTGAGGCAGCTACAGAGCAGATAAACGTGTTTATGATAAGTACGATGTTTGCAGCCAGTCTGTCTTCTAAGTGAAATCAGCTATGGACCTCTCACCTTCGCGAGGACGTATATTAGCTGCTCTTCTGCAACGTATTTTAGAAAGATTCTATGCAAAAAAAATATTTTATTGAAATTGATATGATAGTATACTGACTGCCAGGGGCGTAGTTGGGGGGGGGGGGGGGTGTATGGGGTGTTACACCCCCCCTAATAAATGTATTCCATAGCAAATAGTTGGATACAGGTGCCTTCAGTCGTGTATGGTGAGATGTCACATTTCCCCTAGGATTTTTTTATCTTTAATAAATGTTTTTATTGAGACATTTTTTCAATACACAATAAAATGTAGGCAGATACATTGTGACCAGTCATAACAGTGTAGAGTACATCATCTGTTCTGATACATAACATAAGAGACATGCAGAAGGGAGAAAAAACGGAAAAAACCGACCTCGAATTACTTCACACAAAAAGAAGACAGTACAATCTTGGTGTCAGCAATCCTTCAATTCCATTGTTAACCTTGTATGGCTACTGTCCCAGAACGTGTAGTTCACATATCTACTATGGCCCTTTCACATCCACACACAGAGAGGATAGGGAGTGTGTGTGCTTTAGTCTGTTTTGAAGTTCTTAAAATATGTTGGTTATTTCTCAAAATATTTTCTTTTATGTACAGCTTATAGCAGGGTGACCTCCAGCTGTTACTGCCCTGCAGGACGCACTTAGGGGAACACGCAATGGGGTGGCGCAGCAAATAAATTAATGCACAGAGTATTCACGTACTGGGGACTGACCCCGTGCGGCCGCACCCCCTGCTTTTATTAGCGCGCCCGGGCCACGTCTGGTACGGGCGCAACATATATTAAAACATTACATCCCATCTTAACTCAGTTCTTTGGGGCATATTATCAAGCCTGTGCGCTAAAATTATCGCCGCTTTATCGGCCGAAAACGGCCGATAAAGCGGCGATAATGGGCTTGATAATATGCTCTGTGGAATTCCAATCGAAGCCCATGTTAGATGTCTTCACATCTAACATGTGCTTCGATTGGAATTCCACAGAGCATATTATCAAGCCCATTATCGCCGCTTTATCGGCCGTTTTCGGCCGATAAAGCGGCGATAATTTTAGCGCACAGGCTTGATAATATGCCCCTTTGTTTTTTTCTTGGCAGAACTTTTCCAAACGGTTTATCGTGCAATGTCTCTTAAACTGCTTAACATGCAAAGCCTTTCAAACGAGAACTGGGACTAGCGTTGTCTCTCAACCCATATCGAGTGGGGGCCCCTATCCCCTGGTTTTGGGCAACAGGTGGCCTTCCAGATTCTGTAAGTTCAGGTTACTCCCTGCCAGACGGGACAGGTGCCATTCCTTGGGGAGCCTCACCTACTCTGCTCGGGTTTCCTGCTCGTGTGGTGTCAGGAGTCTGTGTCCCCTCGTGTCCTTCTTCCGACCCGTCGGGATATGGTTCACCATCTTCCTCTGAGTTTTCTCCAAACTCCTTGAACCATGATATGTTTCTGGTTACCTCCTCACCATCTCTTTCTACTGTAACCATGGTCCCCTTGACGTTCCCCATGGTCCAGCTTCCTTGTTTATACCATGTCTGGAATTTTCCCCCTGGCCTGCAGTCCCACAGTAGTACTCAATCTCCTTACACCAACTCCAGGGTCTTAGCTCTCCTACGGAGGCTTGCTTTCTGGTTCTGGCGCTCCCTTCTCTACAGGGTTTCTTCTTCACTGTACGGGGCGAGGTCCAGCCTGGGCACGTAGGGAGAGTGTCTTGTCGGGGTCCATTGAATAGTGGCACCCACGGGGCCAGGTATGTAGTGCTGTGGGGTGTGCGCCTGTATTCCCGGAGGAACGACTGCAGATGGCGTTCCGGATTCTCCGCCACGGAGATCCGCGTGGTCTTATTCAAGGTCCTCATAAATCGCCCAATCTCTCCATTGACCTGTGACCACTGAGGGGTGATTCAGCGGTGTGTTATGCCGTGGTGCCTCATGAAATCGCGGAATTCTTCTCCTTGGAACGGGAGCCCGTTGTCACTTTTGATCTCCCCGGGCACCCGAACATTTATCTATTTTACCGCGATAAAAATTAATGTGATCAAATGGCAGGGTTTTTTCAGTCAAAGGTGCAAACAATATACAATGAACTTGGGGGAACTGGATTCTGGCCCCCCTTTTCCAATCGTTCAGGACAGTGAGGAGAGGTCAGGTATTCTTAACCGTTTATCCAGTTTTTCGCTAGTGACACAGGATGCGGTAAATAATCTTCTACTGTCCATTAAGTTCACCAGACGATCCCTGACCACCAACTATAATTCATGAGACCTCTAAACTAATAAGCTCCTTTCTGACTCCCTTACTAAATATCATTGTAGGATCAGGAGATTTCCCTACAGTATGAAAGAAAGCTTGTATTAGGCCTTTTTTAAAGAAGCCCTCTATGGATCCTAGTGACGTTAAGAGCTATAGGCCTATCTCCTGCCTCCCTCTGGCGGCCAAGGTTTTGGAGAAAGCCATTAATCAGGGATTGAATAACTTTCTTATCTCTAACAAAACTCTGGGCATATCACAACATGGGTTCCGTGCACACCATTCTAAAGAGTCCGCACTGGTTGTGGCTATGAAAGAACTATGCATGCAAATTGATAGTGGTGGAAGAGCCATCCTGATCCTACTTGACCTGTCAGCCACTTTTGATACAGTGAACCATCTAATTCACATGCAGCGGCTGAAGGCAAGTGGGAACTAGGATAAAGGGCTGGCACTTCTTTCGTCTTTCCTGGCAAATAGAGAACATCAGGTTTGCTGGAACAATCTTAAATCGGAGACTTTTCATCTCCTGTGTGGGGTCCCACAGCGCTTTCACCCACCCTTTTCAATGTTTATGTAATGCCATTAGCCAATCTAGTTAGAGACTTTGGCTTTTCTCTTGTGTCCTATGCCGACGACAAATCATACTTTCAATTTCTTCAGTTAGTGAGGTGCCGTCTGCAAGGTTTCATAGTTGTCTTAGTTGCATCATACAATGGATGCATACCAACTATTTGAAACTAAACACACAGAAGACCGAAGTCATGGAGTTTTATAAATGGCCCTCCGATTTGGAATACAGCCTGGTGGCCAACGGAGGAAGGAGAGTGTCCATCACCAGTGGACAACATGAGAAATCTGGGTGTGCTTTGGGACACACAGCTTAATTTCTCCACTCAGATCAACCAAGTCACCTCTGCATGTTATTTTACATTAAAAATCCTACAGAAGATTCTACCATTTCTCCCCATGGAGCTGAGGAAAACTGTAGTAGTTGCTCTGGTACTATCTTGCATCGACTCATGCAATGCTCTCTATCTAGGGATTGATAAACGACAACCGACTAAGCTGCAATCCCTTCAGAATGCTGCTGCCCAGACATTACTTAACATGCCTAAATTCAATCAGATTTCTGGGGCCATTAGGGGCCTTCTCTGGCTCCCTGTTAAGCAGTGTGTCGAATTTAAGGCTGTCTGCCTGGTCCACAAAATGATGTATGGTGAGGGTCCTATGGCGTACTGCACATTCTTCCAATGGTACTGTCCAAGACGCTCATTAAGATCTTCTAATCAATCCCTGGTTAAAATTCCGAAATGGAGGAAAGCAAGATGGGGTGGCAGATGCATCTCATATTTAGCCTCTAAACTTTGGAACAAGTTGCCGTTGGATATAAGAACTCAACCTACTCTTTCCAGATTCCACAGCCTTTTAAAAACTTGGCTTTTCCAGTTTAGTAGAGGAGCTTGTACCTAGGACTTCCCTGTTCTCTTATGTTTCTCCAGCGCCAAGACTCCTCAGCAATCAAGCGCTATACTTACTTACTTAGGATCTTCTCCAGCACTGGGGCGATCCCTGCAAATGCTGTGGAGTTCACCACCTCTATCACTGGATACTTCGAGAGACTATCCATTAGGACGAGGGTCGCCCATCTATCTGGGAAGCTCCCAAAGTCAATGCTGACCTTCTCCCACAGAACTTTTCCAGGCTCTCAGCTTTGGATGGGAGTGGGCCTTTCTGGGACACCATTCAGTTGGAACTCAGGGCACTTCTTCACCATTTCCTCCACTCAGCTCTCAAACCCCAGGAACCATACCTTCTCCCGCATCCTGGCTTTCATCTTCTCTATCCCTTGGTGTCCTCAATGGGCCAACTGGGTTGCTTGATGTTGTACGGCAGCCGGGATGACGATGTGAAACCCCCTCAACAGTAGTCTGTCCTGAGTCATCCTCAACTCGTGTCAGACCCTCCACATCTTTGTAAGATACTCTCGGTCCTGTCCTGACCAGTCGTTCGCTGTTTGTAGGAGTTGATTTCAGCTTCCTCCTTGGACGGCTTGCCACACTTTAGTCAGTACGGGATCCAGCTGTACCCCCGCTACGATGTCAGCCGAGGTCAGGGCCTTCGGGCACGTGGTTGCCAAGATCATGTTAAGGTGGGCCTCGAGGGTTTCAATGTCTCTTTCTTCCTCTTGATTACCCTCGGGGGTGACTGCCGGGAGAGGAAATCAGCAGGATTCTTGGCACCGGGTCGGTACACCACTTCCATGTCATATTGTTGGAGCACAACGGCCCATCGTTCTATCCAAGGAGGTGCTGATCCTTTGAAGAGGGGCACCAGTGGCTGATGATCCGTGACCACCTTCAACGGCTGACCGCAGACATAGAGATGAAAATGTTGGCACGCCCACCGGATGGCTAGGGCCTCTCATTCGATCTGGGCGTAGCTTCACTCTGTGGGCGAGAGGGACTTGCTGACATACGCTAGGGCGGCCCACCTTCCTAGTTCTTGTTTCTGAGTGAGTACTGCTCCAAGACCCACCGTCCTCGCATCCACCAGGAGCTCCGTGTACTTGGCTAGGTCGAAGTACACCAGCGTTGTGTGTTCAATTAGGGCACTCTTGACGTTCTGGAAGGCTTTCTCTTCACCCTGTTCCCAATTCCATGGGGCATCCACCCAGGTCAGGTCCTGGAGGGGTTCGGCTATGGTGGCCACGTCCGGGATGAATTGACCACAGTACGTGGCCATCACAAGAAAACTGCGGACTTCTGACACTGTTGACAGGGGTAATGCGTCCTTGATGGCCTGGGATTTCCGCGGGTGTACTTGTATGCCTTGGCAGTTGAAGAAGTAGCCGAAGAATTCTATCTTCCTTTGGAAGAAGAAACATTTCTCCCTATGTAGGGTGAGGCCATGCTCCTAGAGTCGCTGAAGCGTGGCCTTCAGGTGCCGGTAGTGCTCTTATGCTGTGGACGAGGATGTCGTCACTCACATTCAACAGTCCCGGCAGACTGGTTAGGATTCCTCTCACGGCATCTTGGAACACCTCTGCCGCAGAGGATATCCCAAAGTTGAGACGCTTGTACCGCCGAAGATCCAGGTGAGTGCTGAATGTGGCGATGTATTGACTGGCTTTGTCGAGCACCAATTGGTGGTATTCGGTGTTTAAGTCCAATTTTGAGAACCACTTGGACCTATTCACATCGGCCACGATGTTGGCCACTGTGATGTGGCGCTCTCGTCGGATGGCCTCGTTGGAAAGGCGCATATCTATACACAGCCGAATCTTCCCTGGTTGTCATGGTCTTTCAGCTATAACCATCGGTGACACCCACGGGGTCGGTCCAGACACCTTGTCAATTACCCCTTGATCTTCCAATTTCTGGAGCTCCTGTTCGACTAGAGGTCTGAGATGGAAGGGGATGCGTCTGTGGTGTAGCGCCGTAGGGGTGACTTTCCGATCGATGTGGAGTTTCACTGGGGCTCTCTTGATGCGTCCGAGGCCAGTGAAGAGGCCTGCAAACTGGTTCAGTAGGTCCTCCGTCTGGGTGCTTCCACACTCCTCACAAAGGATACTAGCCCAAGGTCTTCCGCTGCATGGCTGCTCAGCAGAGTGTCCGCGTCTTGGTTGATAACATGGACCACCGTGATAATCTCACTGTCTTCTTACTGGATGGAGACTGTCGTTTTTCCCTGCAGGGGCAGGGGTGAGCCGATCCCATAGGCGAATATTTTCGTTTTGGATGGTCACAGTTCCGGTTTGGGTCATAGCTTGGGGTATTGTTACACCCCCATGCCGTTTACGGATGCCTCAGTGTCGATGACTGCCTTCACCTCTGATCCGGCTATCTTTATGATGAACATGGGCTGTTGTCGTCTTCGTCTCTTCAGGTCTTTGGTAAAGGACACCATGTACATGTCGTCTTCTGTGGATGTGTCGTCCACCCGATATGTGGCGTTTTTGGTTCTTTCGGCTCTGCTTGACGACGCCAGTGAGGTGCTTGATAGCTGGCGCACCAGCTTGCACACGGGCTTCCCTCCTTTGTTGTCCTTGTGTTGGAGCCGTCTTCTGCAGAAAGAAGCAAAATGGTTCGGGATGCCGCAATTGGAGCATGTTCGCCCCTGGGCGGGACACTCAGGTAGGGGTGTTCCTCACGTCTGCTGTATCCACACTTTTGTGGTGGGGCCTTGTCGGGTTGGTGGCTTTTGCCCTCGGCCACGTGGTCTTACTGCATCGACCCTTTCTGTCTTCATGGCCACTTGCCTTTCAGACTGGCGTGTTAACGCGAGATCCGTTTCATCAGCCCTGGCTGCCGAGAAGTCATGCGTCCTAGCCATAATTAAAATATCGTTGAGGGGTATGTTTGGTTGTCGTAGTATCAGTTGAAAAGTAAAACAAGAGATTTCCCAATGGGAGATACTGTTTCCTGCTCATAAGTCAGGGCTCAACTATCAAACACCATTCATACCATTCATCTTTGTGGAACGGGGAAACACTCGCCAGAAAGGAAAACCACCCAGTCTAATAGTACTGTAAAAAATATACACTTTATTCTAAAATATACAACACTGATCAATAAGTGAAAGTTAAAAAAACATAAAAAACACAATGGAATGCACAGTTAAAAGCCACCTAATGTGGACGTGGAGAAAATGAGTCTAAAGAGACACTTATATCTGTCTTTAGTCTGTCATTTCGGACCCTCATTTGTCAACACTACGAGGAAAAATATTCCTTTGGTTCAGTTAGAATGTTGGCAATGCCGAATATGACTTTGAAGTTGGCGCCAACTTCAAAGTCATATTCGGCATTGCCAACATTCTAACTGAACCAAAGGAATATTTTTCCTCGTAGTGTTGACAAATGAGGGTCCGAAATGACAGACTAAAGACAGATATAAGTGTCTCTTTAGACTAATTTTCTCCACGTCCACATTAGGTGGCTTTTAACTGTGCATTCCATTGTGTTTTTTATGTTTTTTTAACTTTCACTTATTGATCAGTGTTGTATATTTTAGAATAAAGTGTATATTTTTTACAGTACTATTAGACTGGGTGGTTTTCCTTTCTGGCGAGTGTTTCCCCGTTCCACAAAGATGAATGGTATGAATGGTGTTTGATAGTTGAGCCCTGACTTATGAGCAGGAAACAGTATCTCCCATTGGGAAATCTCTTGTTTTACTTTTCAAGTATATTGGTGCTCTATTTCCCTTTGGGTCATTAAGAGCCCCTCTCTTTCCTTTTTACCTTTACCTGTCGTAGTATCAGTCCATGCAGGATTTGGCTGCAGACCCCTTGAATGACTTGGGCGAGTATTTCCTCTATGGCTCTATCTTCCGTGACAAAGGTGCTGGCCAGTTCCCTTAGACAGGCATAGAATGCATCAATCGATTCCCTCTCCCTCTGTCGGGCCTGGCGCAGTTTGAAGCACTCGAAGTCCGGGTTAAGCTATGGGTCGAAATGTGCATTGAGGGCCGCTACGGCGACATCGTAGTCCATTGGCCCACCCATGTTCGGGAGGTGTTTGAACAGGAGGTAAACCTCTTCTCCTGTGTAGTGAGGTAGTGAAGCAACAGGGATTGTTTCACCACCCCATCGGTTTCTCGTGTCACAATGAAATAGTTATTGAGTCGCCTGATCCACGTCTTCCATCTTGGGGACGCTGTTGTGGGGTCGGCTGCTTTGCTGAATGGGGGCAGAGCACCTGTTGGGGCAGGCTGCGTGATCACCTGCGCAGGTGGCTGGTCCGCATTGGGGGCTGAGTCTCCCATTGGGACAACGTACTGTGGCACGCCTGGCGCGTGGTGATGACTGGAAGCTGACTAGAAGCGTCGTTCCGTGCTGTAGGACTACATTCCCGGTGGAGAACATGATTGGGATGGGTCCCTTGCTGAGCGTGAGGCAATTGAGGCTTTCCACAGGCAGACTTGTGCAGAGTTGTGGTGGTGGTTGCCTAGGCACTGAGGAGTCTGGGCTGGCTCCTAGATGTGCTTGAAGTGTCAATGTTGTGAGCTTGGGCCACGAGTTGCTCCCCCTGGTGAAGGATGCGCAGGTTGTGGGTGGCAGCGTGTTGTGCACGTGCGCGGGCCCGTTTTGCAATGTCCCCGGGTAGCGCACTCATTGTTTGCTGGCTCCTCTCTGGGGCGGGACGTTCACCTATAGGAACGTCATTATACCATAATTAACACTCGGAGCCGTTCAGGTAGAGGTTACTCTCTTTATTCCTCGGAGCGCCGGGGCAGCGCACATTTCAATGCCGGGCTCGGCGCCAAGACAAAATGGCGGCCTTCCGGTTCCGGTTAGGGTCTTCCGGTTCCGGTCCTGCAATCAGAAACTAGTCCGTCACCACATATCTCCCCCCCTTAAACATCACATGAAAACAATAACTTATGCACTATTCTTACTAGGTGTCCATGGTAAAGTCCTCGAACTTCTTTGGAATTCTCCCCACTCTTCCTGCTCTGGTCTTCACACTTCTGCTTTCCGTCCTTACTGCCAGTCCTTCTTCGTTCTGTGCTTCCTCTTGTCCCTTCACACTGTTATCACCTCCATTTGCTCTCTCTTCACCGCTACTACCATCTCCCTGCTCCATTTCTTCTACTTGCTCTTCCCTTTTTCCTACTTGCTCTTGTCTCCGTCCATCTCTTCCGCCGCACGACACTTCCCTTTCCAATTCCACAACACCTCGCTTTTCAGTCTACCAATTCAGGATCTTGTTGCATTTGGCCATCCTGTCTTGTGACCACACCTTGCCGTCGCTCAACAACGCCGATCTGGCATACGGCTCCAGTACTTGAAGGGGCGGGGTGAACTTCTTTTTCAGTGTAGCTACTCTCACCCTCACCCAATCTCCCTTTTCCAGTGTCACGCTCTTCACGTTTCGTCGCGTGTTGTAATGCTTGGTATATGTCTCTTGAGCTCTCTCCAAATTCTTCTTCACTATCGCCTGTGACCATCTGCTCTGTACCACCATCTGTTTCCATGCGATATTGTCCTTAGTAAACAGCTCTCTTCCCCTCAATATTTTGAATGGACTGTAGCCCGTGCTTCCAGGTGTGATGCGGTAAGCCCACAGCATCTTAGGCAGTTCCTTTTCCCAATCCTGTCTGTCACTTATGGCTGCTTGTACGGTCCCCATTATGACCCTGTTGAACCTTTCGGCCAGTCCGTTCCCAGCCGGGTGATATATGGGTGTATGTTTGACTTCAATTCCATTTCTGGACATGAACGCTTCCCATTTGGCTGAGACGAACTGTGGTCCATTGTCACATGTTATTATCTTGGGGATTCCTTCTTTCACAAAGGTCGCATTTTGGAACGCCAATACAGCTTCTGTGTCCACCATTTCTCTCACCTCCACCTCAGGCCACTTGGAGTACCTGTCCATCAATACTATGGCATATTTCTGTACCCCTTCAATGTTCAAAATGGGCCCTATTATGTCTATGGACACCATCTCCCAGGGGCCAGTTGGCACGGGGAACTTGCCCAGTTGTGGTCTCATCAGGGTTTGAGTTTTGTCAGCCTTGGAGCACGAACTGTAATTCCTCACGTACCTTTCCACTTGGGCATCAACCGCCGGCCACCAATATGCTAGTCTCGCCAAGGCTTTAGTTCTCGTGATCCCTTGGTGTCCTTCATGTAGGATCGCCAAAAGGTGTTCTATCAGTCCTTGGGGAGGAACAACCTTGTCTCCCCTCATCAGGAACATGGGGTTCTCTCCTAGGGACAATTCTTCTCTCACCTCCCAGAATTTCCTCAATCTGTCGTCCAGGTGTCTTTTCTCAGGCCACCCGTGTGTAACATATCCCTTGACCGCCTCCATGTCCTCATCTTGCTTATACGCCTCTGCCCATTCCTGTCCACTGATGACTCGCTCCATCTCTTGCATGGTGGCCACCATGTAACCCTCCCATCTAGGAGGTTCTTGATCTTCTGCTTTTTCTTTGGCTGCTGCTCTGCTCAAGAAATCCGCTACTTTGTTTCGAGGTCCGGGTATGTACTCCACTTCATATACGTAGTCCAGGAGTCTCAGTGTCATTTTTGCTATCCTCGGGGTGGCATGCGCATGACCGCTCGAGGTAAGTACCTTTACCAAAGGTTTGTGGTCTGTGCGCACTAAGAACGTGGCCCCCCACAAGTATTGTCGGAAGCGTTCCATTGCCCACACCACTGCCAGCATCTCTTTTTCGATGACGCAGAATTTTTCTTCATTAGGCGCCAATGCTCTAGATGCGAAGCAGACCGTGGACATTTCTCCTCCGTTCGACTCTTGCATCAGCGTGCCCCTAGGCATCGGTCACTGGCGTCCATAGTGAGTATGGGACTTGCTGCTTGGTCAAAGCCTTTGAGCGGTATGGACTCGCTCATTTATTTCTTTAAGGCTTCAAATTTCTCTTGTTCCTCCTCGCTCCACTTGAACCCATTCTTTTCCTTCAACAGTTGACGCATGCAGTGTGTCTTGGTGGCAAAGTTCTTGATAAATTTGCTATAGAACTCTGCCATGCCCAGGAACGACCTGACGTCTTCTTTCTTCAAGGGGGCTGGCGCATTCTGTATCGCCTCCATGTTTTCTCTCTTCGGTTCAATGCCCCTCTCGCTTATCTCGTGCCCCAGGTATGTCACCGAAGGCATACCGAATTTGCACTTCACCCACTCTGCTGTGAGTCCATTGTTTCACAGCACTTTCAGTACAGTATGCAGCTTTTTATTGTGCTCGGGTTTTGATTTCCCCATTAGGAGAATATCTTCTTGGAAGTATTGAACACCTTCCACATTTCTGAATAGCTTGTGCATCAATTTTTGAAATACAGCCGCCGCTGACGCCAACCCGAATGGCATTCTCACAAATTTCTAACATCCAAAGGGTGTTATGAAGGATGTCAGGTGGCTGCACGAGGGATGGAGAGATACCTGATGGTATGCCGAGGATAGATCCACCGTCGAGAACCATTTTATTCCCTTTGTCAAAGATAGCATCTCATTAATTCGGGGAAATGGAAACTTGTCAATCAGGATGTTTTTGTGGAGTTCCCTGAGGTCCACACATAGCCTCGCCTTTCCGTTTGGTTTCTGGGCTACTACCAGGGGTGACAACCACTCCGCACTTTCGATTGCCTCGATCACACCTCCTTTCTCCAATCTGTCCAATTCCTTCTGTACCGCCTCTCTGCTGCGGAACGGTATGTTTCAAACCTTGTGGCTCACGGGCGTTGCCCCTTCCTTCAAGCGTATCATGTGCTTGAATGTGGTCAATTTACCAATCTTCCCGCTGAACACATCGGGATATTCTCTCTTCCACGCTTCTCCTTCCATTCCATATTCCGTGTCCATCAGAATCACCTTCTCTATTCCTTCGGGATTCAGTAAGATCCCTAACGCACCCTGATCTTTCCACCCCAGCACTGTGGGCCCCTTTTCCGCCACGTACAGCTTGCATGTAGCCCGACGTCCTCTGAATTCGAAGGGCAACGGGGAATACCCCATCATGGGTATCCTCTGTCCCGTGTAGGTGACTGGCCTCAGGTCCATCGGGCGTAGTTCCTCCTTCACCACATTCATGAACTTTTCTTCCCATACCTTCCTCTGTACGATCAAGATGGGTGCCCCCGAGTCGGCCACTATGTCGATCTCCACACCTCCGATGCTCATGTTGAGAATGGGTTTGTTGGACTCTTTACAATCCACATCCAGGATCTGGTAGTCTATATACAAGACCTCTTCCAGATATTCTTCCTCAGCTTGGGCTTCTTCTTCATCTGGGCTGCCCTGATCCACGTATTTGACAGCCGCGCCCTTGGGCTTCCTCCTGCACACCTTTTCATAATGTCCGAATATGCCGCAGTACGCACACTCCGCTCTAAACGCTGGGCACACTTTGTCGTTTCCTATGTGTGCGTTGCTTCCACATCTGTAGCAACTCATTCTCCTATCTCCTCCAGTCCTCGGAGGCGCCCCCATGTATTGCTGCCCTCTCCTGTTCTGTTGGTATCTTGATGCTCCTTGTTGCTTGGCTTTTTCTCCCTTGTTGTGTACCATCACCTTACATACCGTCTGTGTGCTCCCTGCTTCTTTTCTCACCGCCCGTGCACATCTCTTTGAAAGTTTTGCTTTCTTGACTAAGGCCCACACCTCCTTGAGGGGGGCATCGCCATTCACCCATAGTTTTACCTGCACTGCCGTGTTTGATGTGTGCATGATGATTTGATCTCTCACCAGATCATCGTGTAGGTTTCTGAATTTGCACGTGAGTGCCAACTTTTGCAGCGCTGCAAAGTATTCATCAACGGTCTCTCCACTCTACTGCTTCCTCTGAAAGAAGTTGTGCAGATCAATGGCCACGCACACCACCGGCCTGAGGTGTGCATCCAGGTCTTCAATCGCGTGCCTGAACACATCTGTGTCCGTCGCGTCCCTCGTGGGTTTCACTAAGTTGTCGAACACTCTTAGTCCTTCTGGTCCCAGATTAAGTAGGAGTATTTTCTTTCTTCTCGGGCTAGAATACTCTGCGTCACTCTCTTCCTCCAGAGCCTCTAGGTAATTCAGGAAGTACCTCTTCCAGTCTTCCCAAGGCATCGTGGGTTCTCCTCTCTTCGGGAGGAAGGGCACCATGCTGGTGAGGGAAGTGGCCTGTTGCGCCATCTTCTCGTTGCCCCTCAGGACTGCTTGGGCGGGAACGCTCTGACCGGGCGGGCTGACAGGCGCCTGCCTGGTGTCGGAGTCCCTCCCTTGGTCTTGTCCGCTTACACTGCCTCCCGCGGCCCCTCTGTGGTCCAGGTTTGCTTGGTAGCTCCCTTCTCCACTCTTGCCAAGCCCAACACCCTGTGCGAGCAGGTCCGCCAGTGTATCGCGGCGATGGGTCGGCGGTAGGTGCTTCTGCGCCTCTTGTCCACTTCCAGCCTAGCGAGTGGGGATGGGCCTCTTGCTGTACCCTACCCGCCTTGCTCCCGCTCAACACGTGCTCGTGTCCCGTGCTGTCTGCGCCCAGGGGTGTTACTCCTCGTTCGGGGAACAAGTGCTTTCGTGCCTACCAGGTCGGTGCGATTCTTCGCAGATTCTGTAACCCGTTGGCATCCAGCGCTGTCTCCTGCCCTCTGCCGCACTCCGAGGATTCTCCACATGCTCTGCTCCCGGCACGTCCGTGGTCGCGTGTTTGTATGGTGCTTCACTGGTGCATTCCGTTTTTCGTTTCGTTTTTATCGTCTTTTTTTTCCCTTATATTGTCGGATCCCGCCTCGTCGCCATTATAGGAACGTCATTATACCATAATTAACACTCGGAGCCGTTCAGGTAGAGGTTACTCTCTTTATTCCTCGGAGCGCCGGGGCAGCGCACCTTTCAATGCCCGGCTCGGCGCCAAGACAAAATGGCCACCTTCCGGTTCCGGTTAGGGTCTTCCGATCCTGCAATCAGAAACTAGACCATCACCACATCACCGCACCAGTGCTCCTTCAGCGCATCAACCATCACGGGTCTTGAGGGAGGAGGGCCTACACCACGCCGTGCAGCGCTCTCGGCCGGCCTCCAATGATGCGGGTGCGTTAATGGTGCTACGAATGTGCCTCACTGGGCACAAGCTTGTTTCTCCCCACGTCGCCAGTGTAGCGAGGTGACCTCCCGCTGTTACTGCCCTGCACACTTAGGGGAACACGCACTGGGGTGGCGCGGTAAATAAATTATGCACACTAGAGTATTCAAGTACTCGGGACTGACCCCGTATGGCCACGACCCCTGCTTTTATTAGCATGCCCGGTCCATACCTGGTCCGGGCACGTGGGTGCGACATATCCGGCCCACGCAGGGTTGGAATACTGGACCTCTTAAAACATTACACCGCTAACAACCCATACTGTTCTCCCTTTCCACTGCCCCTAAAGACACCATCCTGCTTTGCAGATAATGTATTTTACCATGATATCTACGCCTGCCTGGTTGTTGGGTAGGCGTAGATATCCTCCCAATCTTAATGGCCACGACCCTGTTTAAAGCACGTGAGCTGCTAGATTCTTTGTATTGGAGATTAGTCTGGTAGCTTTAGTGAGCGTTTTTGTGATGGGTGTTTCTAATGCCACTGGATTCTCTAGGTAGCACACACCACTATTTTCTTTTTAACTTACTTAGTTACCATCCGAGTTCAAATAAATGTAATCGATCGTTCTTCAAGATTGTCTGTGTTCTTGGAATAATCGGGTGGGTTGTTAAAAATATAAGAGCCATTTGGCATTTGAAACTTTGGCCAAAGCAGTGAGAGTAAGTGATATTTCTAATATCGAGATGTCCATGATGTGTGCAGTTAAAACACTAGAATTAATATAAGATCCGGCAAAATTGAACATATTTTTTATAATGATTGGGGTTCTCTGGGAGCATTTCTAGAGAGTTAATTGAAATGAAATCTAAATTTATTGCTTCAGTTATTTTTTTGATCCTTGATAATTGAAAAATGTATTTGTCGTTGGCATACTGTATATCTAGCATATCTGTTTTAGTGTCCTTTCTAGATATTGATGTGACGGTTTCCTGATAAAGGCATTTCTGCCAAAATGCTCATAGTGTTACTAAACCATCAGCTATCACACCTATTATATCCTGTCCAATTCGTTCGCTCCTGTCCTCCCCTCCCCTTTGGTTCCACCTTAGAATCCTCAGGTGGAGGCTGCTTTAGAATGTTGTGAAGAATCCCGGCCAGTCAGAGGTGCGCCTAGGACTGGCAAGCTGAAGGTGTAGACATTAAAGAAATTTGAACTCACCTGCTGCGTCCCTCCTTACTTCATTTTGGTGACGAGCTTCGGGATGCTGTGACAGGGACAGCGCTGCACCTTCACCCTGTTGATCTTCATCTTGCCAGTCGCTCTGGGACTCGCTTCAAGCCCATTTCTGCCGCATCCATCCAGTTGGAGAGGTGCCCATCCTGCCTGTTTTGTGGTTGTCTCACGTGGTGAGTGACTCTCGTCGAGGCTTTCTGCGCCTGGTTTGCGTGGTGTGAGTGGGACCATCAGCTCTTCTGAGGACCTGCTACCTGCGTCTTCTTCGGTTTTGTTTGAAAACAAGGTAGGTAGTAGGGTTCCTTTAAAAAAGGAATAGAACCGCACAGTCCAAGAGTATTTTATTTGATCAGTATATGTGTGAAATTGTGTATATTACTCTTCTATATATCTTTTATTTGGGGTGCTCTTTCCGGGACCCTTCCAACTACGTCTTCATCCTCATGTCAGCTGACATGAGGATGAAGGCGTAGTTGGAAGAGTAGCAAGTGGAACTCTTTTTGCGTGCCGTTAAGACTTACTAGGGTCACGGCGTCCAACTACCTTGTGCACATACCAAGCACACTACAATGGTCTTTTAGGATTTATTAGGGTCCCGGTGTTTTCATCTTTGTGTTTGTGAGAAGTAAACTACAAACACTTTTTAGGAGGATCACCATACACATTATCTTCAAAACTAGCGAAAGTATCTGAATAACTTTGTCATTTTGAAGTTCTCGTGTTTAGCAAACCAACGGAGGTTGTTTTGATATCATAGTACATCTTTTGTGGACGGATTGTACGAGCCCGACTATTGCTATCACTACTTCGCCCGTGCCTTGACAAAGTCTAAGGGAAGACGAAACACGTGTTGGCTGTTGTTTGTTTGCTTTGGAAACATCACTGAGAAAGAAAAATAAAGGAAACTTGCATATATGAAGATATTGATTGTTATGGACTCTGTCACTGTAAGACAATACAGGATCTGAGACATACAGTTCCTGAGCTACATGTATAAGGAATGATTTTGTCTTGTGGACTCTATTGATGGCAATAACAATTTTTGTCTTTGGGAGTTGAAGAAACTATAGGCTGTGCTGTATGTCTTCTTCGGCTTTCTGCACCCTGGCGGGGGATGGGAGCCTGGTGTGTGCCTGTTTCCACGGGTGTGCATCTTCGAGGCTTGACGTTGTCTCCTCAGCTCCTGGGAGGTGTGTGGGGGAGTTTCCCCTCCTACGCGTCCTTGTCAGGCTAATCTCCGCTTTAGCTGCTCTCCGTGGGAATCTCCTCCTGTTCCTGCTTTGTGCTTTTGGTGCCGTTTGGACTGGTTGGGAGCCGTTGTTCTCTTGGGAAGCCATGAGTCATCCAGTGTGTTATCTCGGACAATGGCTGTTTCTTATCCCCATTTCGGCTCCTTCAATTTATTTGCGGAGATCTGGTGGCGAAGCGTTGATCTTCCTCACAGCCAGAGGTGCAGTGGGAAGCGGACGCCATTTCAGTGCTCAGGCTGCTTCACTGCTGCTGGGAGCAGTTTGACTCCACATCTGTTTGGGATCATTCGATTGGACTCGGTGCACACCAGCGGTTTTCACAATGTGGATTCTCGTCAGTTACAAGTCTCCACAGCTTTTTTCACAGGAACTTACTGTCATCGCCCCTCCTTCAATCTACACACATCCTCCTGGTGGCAGAACACAAGCATTGAAAGAGGACTCCACTCTTATTTTCAAAGTAACTCTAGCCGAAGTTTTTAATTTTATTTTATCCATTCCTGTCAAGCTTAACCAAGACTTTGGAACTCCTTAATCAGTGTATTACTCTCCTCTGTGCAAGGCTTTTGGTGAATCTTTTCATGTGTATTTTATAAAGTATTTTTGTCTTGTATCTTTCCTTTTCAGGTCCTCTGGCATTTATCCTTACTTAACCTAGCCAAATTATTGTTATATTATCCACAGTCCACCCCAGCTCTTGGCTCACTTCCACTCCCTCACTTTTAGGGTACCCTGCCCTGCCACCACCATGGCAGGTGCAGGCGTGAGCCAACCACCCCCCCCCCTTTCTAAACGAGGTAGGAGAACCTGATATACGGTGGGGAAAGTGGGTGGGCATTTTTAAATTATACCTCATAGCAATTGGGGGGGGGGTAATTTCTTGTCTATAAAAAAAAGCACATTCTTTGGCACAATTTGGGCATCCAAAGTAGGAAAGTCTATGAGGATATTACTGGGAGGCTGGTTGAAGAGGAACCAATTGAGGAAGAAGCAGGTGTTGATGTCTATGAGTTCACTTTAAGGAAGTTAGAGTCCCACTTTCGAGTAAAGATAAATGTTGTCCTGGAGAGGCACACATTTTTCAATAGAATTCAGAAAAATATTACAAGGTTTCCTCTTATGTGGCAGCTTTAAGAAGCATGTCAACCAAATGTGATTTTGGAGCTCTTATGGATTCCTTCATCAGGGACCAGTTAGTTAGATGTACTGATGACATGAAGGTACAGGAAGAACTGCTCACCAGTAACCATGACCTATCAGAAGCCCTCAGTATAGCTAAGGGGTTAGAGCACACAGCATTGTGTATTAAGGAGATGAAGACATCAGCAGGGTTGAATAAAGATAAAGGAGAAGCCAAGAACACTGTCAGTGATGAATGGTGTGTAAAGTAAGCGAGAAGAGTAAAGAGGGTTCCCACAGTAGGACAGATAACTTTCTGTGCTTTAGGTGTGGGAGTCCCAACCACCTTGCTAACAATTGAAAATGCCCAGCTAGAAGTGTAGTTTGCAGGAAATGTAATAAGAAGGGACATTTAAACTCTGCAAAGCTTTTAGTGCAAAGGTACGCTGGGTACAGGATCCTGAAGTTGAGATGAAGGAGAATAAAGTTTTCGTCTTTCAGATAGACCAAGGGAAAGTGGAGGAAAGAATACAACATTCCACATGTTACAGAAGTCTTGATGAAGTAAAGGTTCAAGTATATGCAGATTCATGATCTCCTTATACCCTGATTGAAAAGAAACTGTTTGATGAAAAGTTTGCCAAACATAATGTCATTTTAGAAACTGCTGATATTTGTCCTGCCGGGTACAACAAAGAACCTATTCCTTTAGAAGGGATGGTGAGAATGAGAATTACTTTTAAGGACAGGCACACAGTGAGAAAAGTATATGTTACCGAAAAGAGTTAAAACTTAATGGGCTGGAAACAACCAAAGGAATTGGGCATCACCCTTGATTGCAACAATGTGGACCAGGTGTTGTTAGTCGAACCTCCAATAGTGGTTGGGAACCTCACCAAAGAGTTTCCCGCAGTATTCACAGAAAAACTAAGAATGTTGAAACGTTATATGCACAAGGTTGTACTTCAAAGATTGAGCTTGCCCTGTAGTACATAAGACTCGCTCCGTACCACTACTCATGAGGAAACCTTTAAGGTTGGAACTTGAGAAACTGGTCAACCAGGGAGTTATGCAAGAAATTGAAAGTTCTGAGTGGTTAGCACCCATTGTCCTTACCACCAATGCGTGGACTTTAGGGACCTCAACTCAAACCATGGATACACGAGATGCTGAGTACCATTCAAGAGGCAACGTTTTTTAGCGTGCTTGATTTTTCATCGGCTTACCATCAGATCAATCTCCACCCTGAGTTCCAGCTGTTAACGGCATTCACTACCCCCTTTGGCAATTTCACATTTTTAAGAATGCCATTTGGACTGGCGTCAGCCGCCTCACCATATCAAAGGATAATGCAACATATTCTCAGGGATTGCATCAAAACTTTATGTTTTCAGGAGTACATACTGATATATGGTTCCAGTGAAGATGAGCACAATTCCAATGTCAGTAAGGTGTTGAACAATCTCAGAGAGGCAGGGTTCACTACTAAAGAATGTAATTGTAAATTGGGAGTGACATCTGTGGACTATTTGGGTCACATGATATCAGAGGAGGGCATCAAGCCTAAAATTGACTTGGTTGAGGCAGTGAGGAGAGCTCCCACTCCCACCCACTTGTAAAGAGGAGATTTTGTCATTTTTGGGTTTGGCTGAGTATATGGCCAAATACATTTAAAAAAAATATTGACTCAACCTTTGAGGGACCTGCTAAAGAAGGGTACTACATATGAATGGGGAGTGGACCACAAAGGGCATTTGAAAGCATAAAAAATGCCATCATCACAGCTCCCTACATTGGTAATTTCAGTTTTGAAAGAGATACTATTATATCCACTGATGCCAGCAGCAAAGGAATTGGGGCAACACTATCTCAGAGAGTAAACAACAAAGAGAAGGTGGTGGCCTTTGCTTCCAGAGCTCTTACGGGGGGCAGAGACTAACTATTCCACCATAGAAAAGAAGGTATTGGCTGTTTTTTGGGCAACAAAACACTTCAAGTTTTTTGTTTGGGGCTTGCCTTTTGAACTATGCACGGATCATAAGCCTTTGCTGTCTTTGTTTACAAAAAAAGACATGGAGAACTTGACACCTCGCATTGCCAATGGGTATTAGGCCTTTTAGGTTTCAATTACAAAATGGTCTATGTTCCGGGGGCAAAGAACAGTGTAGCAGATTTCTTATCCAGGGCACCAGTAGAGGGTGAAAGGGATAGTACTTCTCCCAATGATGCGATTCTGGAGAGTGTCCTGCCTGCTGTTACAAGAACAATGGGATATCCATATGGAGCAAGACGAAGACCTTAAGAGAGCCAAAGAATATGTTATCAAGGGGTTGCCCCGTAAATGCATAATCTTACCTAATGAAGTGCAGACCTATTGGAATGTAAAGGATGAATTGTCCGTAGAGGGTGATATCCTTCTGCAATCAGGGAAGATTGTCCCACCCAGTGGCTTACTGGACCACAATATAAACCTTAAACATGAAGGACACTTGGGGCGAAGTCTCAGTAAGGCAAGATTAAGATCAGAGTATAGGTTCCCCTACATGGATCAGCTGATGGAGGAGAAGATGCAGTATTGCCATGCCTGTAGCCTCAGTGACATATCCAAAAGTCTGAGGCGCATTCCCCTTATTACAGTTGAGGTTCCTACAGTTCTGTGGAACAAGTTAGGACTTGACATACCTGGACCCATCCATGCCTTGGGGCCACAGGATAAGTACATTTTTCTACTCATTGATTACTATTCCAACTGGATCACACACAAGTTTGTGAACAAGATCAACACCAAGTTCCTCATTCATTTTTTAAGTGAGGTGTTTACCAAGGAAGGTATTCCGTCCACGATTATTACGGACAATGGGGTTCATGTTGTTTTAGAAGAAATAAAGGATGTTCCTGGCAGATATGTCCATCGCACATGTACGCACGCCTTTGTACTGTTCCAAGGCTAATGGTAAAGTGGAGAGAGCAAATAGAATGTTAAAAGAGACTATGCAATTGGCTGTTGCTTCTGGCAAACCCATTGAAGCTGGTGTGAGAGATATGCTATGGTCGTACCATACCACACCCAACCTCACCACGGGTCGCTCTCTCTTTCAACTGTTGAGAGGGAGAAAGGCGGGTTCCAAGTTGACTCCCAATTGGCTGTTCCAGAACAAGGAGATCACTATTAATCCAGAAGAGTTGGGGATGAGAGTGATGAGAAGACAAACAGGGTACAAAGATGAGTCCGACAAAAAGTGGGGTAGCAAACACAAGTCCTGGAGTCAGAGGCAATGGGTTTGGTCAGAAAACCCTATGTGGCAGGGAGAAAGGTGACAAATTCATGCTCCTGAGAGGACAAAGGAAGCTAAGAACAACATGGTGATTCTTAAAAATGGGAAAATGTGGAGTATGGACCGCATAACCACATGTCCTGACAATTTGATCCTAGTGAAGGAATGGTGGTGGGTACCAGCACTACCCAGTTTGAACAAGGGCTGGGAAAAAGGGGGGAAAACTCAAGCAATCCCCTTGCTGCACAAGACCACTCTATGCTGGTGTTTCCCCTTCCACAGCTGTCTTCTGTTCCATCACCTGCCTTTGCAGAATCTCTCTCTCTCTCTCTCTCTCTCTCTCTCTCTCTCTCTCTCTCTCTCTCTCTCTCCCTCCCTCCCCCTCTCCCTCTCCCTCTCCCCCTCCCTCCCTCCGTGAGGGACTCATATTGTCAAGCCATCCACAATATGATTTATATCTGTGTTTAATTACAGAAATAGACTATACATGGTTTTCTGTCCTCGACTATGCCTAACAAATCAACTATTGACTGATAATGTTGTCCCTTATATTTCATGTATACTAAATAACCTTATCAAATGTTATACATGTACTGATTTAGGACTTTATGAATTTCAAGGACACTCTATACACAGATTTTTAATATAATCTCACAACTTTTTTAACATTAATATCTCGTTTTCCTAACATTGTATATAAAAATAAATCATAGAAAATTTAAGTATATATTTTGTAAAAAAAAAAGGAGGGGGAACATGTTTTTCCAGTTATGAGTTTAGTTTTGACCTAACTGTAATACTATATGTTGGTTAGAAATACTGTATGCCCGCAGATCTATGTAAACTAGTCCTTGCTCAAGTATATTTTCAAATGTGTAGTTGTTTCAGTTAGTAGCCATACAAAAATATATTGAAGATAAAATGAATCATATTTTATTTAAAAATAGCACCTTTGACTGTACAGTATTTAAAACATGATCCGTTGCTACTGTCTGACCGAATCATTACAGTTTATCTTGTTAATTTTCACGCTGACATTATATAAGAATCAACTGGTAAATGTATGCCCTGTGAATTGCACCTCAGGCATAAGTCCAGAACCTCACTGCATGTTCTTATGTTGTGTTTCTGGAATATACGGCGGAAAAATTGCTTCCAGGTTCTCAGTGTATTCAAACGACACAGCATAAAGTGTAATTCACTTTCGACCTCCGAAGTGACAATTACAAAGGCTCGAAGTGTTCTCAGAGAATTACTATGTTGTTGTAAAGGTCATGACGGGAAGAATCCTCAGTCTGAATTTTTCGGGATAGACTTCTCTTTAGTTCAGGTATCAAATGTTCTAGGTAAGTTTCAAAGGAACTTGGAAGTTTTCAGTTCCGATAAGTCATGGGTAACTTTCCATTTCTATTTGAGATGATATAGTGATAAGGGTGACTTCATGATGGTTGTTTACGATTCACAGCCACAGTGCTTGCAAAAATCTCTTGTATTTAAAAGGAAATTCTCAAAGGGTCCATTACTTACCTTTACTTTCCATTTACTGTCTCCCATGTCACTCTCGTTACCTTGCTTCCTATTGGTCAACGCCTCTGTCTTCCTCCTGGGCATTGCATCTTCGCCTTGCCATTGAGCCTGGTCCAAGTACTGCTTCTAGTGACCAGTGTACTTCCACTACAGGCACCTGTAGGTAATCCTTTTTTTTTCTTTCTTTTTTTTACTTTTCGGGACCTTACTTCATCCCACCCTCACCCCAATCTCCGTTATATTTAAACCTCACCTGCTCACTGATATTCTTTTAAAACCCACTCTCTGCCCTTCTCCTGCTCTCTTGAACCCACCTTCCTGCTTACTTTTTTTTCTAAACCACCTCCCACTTTACTGTTGTTTCTAACCCACTCCCTATTTCTCCATCACCCTCTCCCACTCTCTATTGTTTTTCCCACTTTCCTCCCTTATGTCCCAAACCTCAGCACTGTTTTTTTACATGTTGCACTGCAGTGTGGGCTGCTATGCAACATGGCTTAAAGTTAAAAAAGCACTATGACGGGGTTGGCGCTGGCCGCGTCATAGTGCTTTTTACATCTGTTTCGTTGAGCCATTTTGCACAGCAGCTTCTGCTGCGGTGCAACTTGCAAAACAATATTAACAAAGTCAGTAGATTTTGCATGGGTAAAACCAATTGGCTTTGCCAATGCTTGCTTTGATTAATGTGATGCTGGATTTAGACATTGAACAGGGGTTTCTCCAGAAATCATGCAAGCCATTTCTTCTACACTCAAGAGTTTATAACCTTTACTTAGGTTCCTGAGCTTTTCTTTCCCTAACATACCTTGGTGTCTGTTCTCAGCGCCTGTTTTACCTTTAACACACTCATCATCAACCCATATCACATTCTCCAACTTGTTTCCAATAGTGAAATTGTGTCTCAGTTGTCATTTCAAAGCCAAATGCCTGAGGAACTAGAAGCTAAGAAGAATTTCTGCTGCTTTTCCTGGACTTTTATCTAGCTTGATTATCAGTTGGCAGATGGAAAAGATGGGTGTCAGAATATTCTTCCTGTTCAAGGTTTTGCCTTCAGTTTATGGGTTGAAAGATGTGGCCCCGTTTTATGAAGACAAGTTCTGCATAATAAGATTTTCGAGTAATCCAACAGTCATCACTTTCCAGTCGGCTCTCCACTTTAATGTCCTCCACCAGGTGCCAGTGTTGATTAAGATGTAGACAAGAATGCTTGCACGGTTCTTGACTCTGTAGGTTTCTCTTGCTGGAGTATCCAACTAAGTCCTTTCATTACATGTGCAGAGTCCACATGATGCCAGGATTGAAGTAAAAAAGGATTCCATCCTTGAAGGCTTTCTGATGTAAAATGAGGTATACCCCAAGCCTGATCCTCATTTATGAGTCCAATTGTGATTCATGAGGTTTACTGTTAAAGTCCCCACATGCCAATGCTATTTTCGATAGTCTGTTCAAATTTGTTTCTTTTTTTTCATTTTTTTTTTATTGGTGAATGTTGGATTGTAAAATTTGTATCAAATTGTGTTTTCAGTTGTTTTTGTATGGGGGCAAATATATGTTAAACAGGTATACGATCAACGAATAATTTCTCAAGGAGAAATGCTGTATGTTGTTTATGGAAGTCACAGTTAGATCAACATGAAGGTTAGCGCTACAGAAATCCATATAGTCAGGCCTCCACTTCATGTTGCCTTGGTTAATTTAATGGATGTAAGATAGTATAAAGTGCCCCTCTCCATTACTAGTTCTTCAAGAGTCCAGGTTACCTAGAAGCAGCAGATTGCAGTCTTTTGCATCAGACCTGCAATATTCCAACTCATTATTGTGCACATTTGCGGAAGGGGCCTGACTGGGTCTTGTTTCTTTGTCCCGGTGTTATTTTGGCAATAATAAGGCAGAGCCTAGCCAACTCCAATTGTTGTTCTTCCACCTGACGCTACCTTATTCATGTCTCTTACCGGGTTTTACAATTACTTCCTCCTCTCGACGTAGGTGGTGGTTAAAAACTGCGGGGAATGAGATTTTGATATCTTTTCTGATCACTTTGATACCTATCTCATTCATCTATTTGGATCGATTATTTTCTGTCATTGAGTAAAAGACAAACCCCGCATAGGTTAGATCAACCCCATAGACTGACGCAACTCTGAAGAACCACTTACGACTGATAAAGTTTTAAAAGTTTAATATAAAATCAGAATTAAGTGCATATACAATCCTCTCAGGATAAGATTCAACAAATACACAGGAACTAGAAGGAACATAAATTCCCTAAAGAACCTAAGTCTACAAAAGAATACAATTAAAGTCAATTCAAGAATCAGCAGATTAAAAAGCATAGACACAAAGTGGTTCCGTTGCGTCATCTACAAAAAGAGAATAAACAAGTTAAATCTGTCCCTACTCTATGCTAGGTGACATCCCTACTTCGCAAGTTCCTTTACCCTAAAAAGGTGTCAGCAGTTTGACTTCCAAAGAAGTTCAAACTCTCTTAGCCTCTTATGGTAACTTATGTCGAGAAGCAGTACCCTCTCTGCCTACCCATCCGCTCTCTAAGGGTCCTCGGCCTACTGCTCTCTTGCGCTCTGCTCTTTCTCTCTTCGCCTTTGCCTCAGGCCATCTGCGCTAACTTCTCCCCTGGGTGCTGTCCCTAAATACACAATCGCAGTATAGGTGGAACGCCCCTTGACGCCCACCACATACACATACATGTGATGTCATTCTCTAGGTCTTTCCATAGCTTCATCTCTTCGCGTCGTCCGTTAAGTTGACCTTTCTTCTTAGACGCCATCTTCGTCTTCTTGCTGGTGACTTCATTGACATTCCAGTTGACACTTTCAGAGCAAAGTCTATCACCTCATCAGAACTTCATTCTTTACGACTATGTTCTTAACCTCATTTGGTCCTGTGAACGGTCATTTCTAAACAAGACCCAAATTCCAAGCGTCTCTTATCTCACTTTAGGCCATAAACTTCGTCTAGCACTGTCACTTGAAATTTAACAAGACCTTTGACTCTTGGCTCGCACGTTTAGATCAAGGCTATCCACGACTCCTGTGAGCCCACTAAATTACATACAGCGGACTACACTCCTGCGAACCCTTGGTCAGTCAGGTTAAAATCACACATGACCAAACTCTTCTAACATTCCTACAAACTCTTCTACACAGTATAACCTTTAACACACATTTATATATAATCGAATTTAGCAAACCATTGACTATGCGTGAATACATCTTACATAGAATACAACTTTATATTCTCGTGCTTACATCGTGCTATATATGCTCTGCACATTTCTCCACTTTACATTCCTCGCCGCTTTCTCCATTTAGAATTATACACGTACATGAATTCTGTTTTGCACGTTCTGCTATTCGTAAACATTTCTACACAC
Organism: Lissotriton vulgaris; assembly: GCF_964263255.1. Taxonomy (NCBI): domain Eukaryota; kingdom Metazoa; phylum Chordata; class Amphibia; order Caudata; family Salamandridae; genus Lissotriton; species Lissotriton vulgaris. The sequence goes on from NC_141695.1 coordinate 933,586,527, forward strand.
TTCTATATTAGCCCACTACGTATACGGGCCTTCTAATCTAAAGTGAATACAAATACATTTCCTATTACATTGGTTACATCGGCTAATTTTATACTATAAGTGCTACTTCACGTTACAACTTCTACAATTATGCGATATGCTTGTGAATATGGTACAGATATGCTTTTTATTCAAATTGCGCTCTCTCAGTTCCCCCCTTTGATGACCTCTAGGGGTCATCACTAAAATGCAATTTGAATGTTGCATTACACAGAACTAGTTACAAGATTCCCTCTTTTTATCGTCTCGAGAGCTCTTAAACTTTTATACTGTTGATCTTGTAAAGCAGCTAATCTCCTTTCTTGCTCTCTCATGGACCTTTGCAACCGGTTCGACCTATACCATTTGTACAATTTCACTAACCCTAATAATGTAATTATGCAAATCAATATTATCAATACAGGTTTTAATATATACCACACAACGCTTTTACCAAGGTTGGCAAACCAATCTCCAACTTTTCCTACTCCACGACCTACTTTTTCCCAAACATTTACTTTTGTTAAATCTTCGATTTCTTGATGTATCTGTGTAATGTTTCGTATGACTTTCTCAAGTGGTTTTGAATTATCTGGAATGTAAGTACAACATTCTTGGACCTTCAGAGCCTTGCAGACTCCGCCCTCTTTTGCTAGCAGAACATCTAAAGCAAGACGGTTCTGTAGAACCATTGCTCTAATCGACTGCATCTCTCCTTCTACTAGCATCAATGACCTTGCAGTACTTGCAGATAATCTATCTACAACTGTAGCTAGTCTCCTGATCTTAACATCGTTAAGTATTAAACCTAACATAGGAAACATCGCTCCAAATATGTCTCCAACTACTTCGGCATCTCCTACTTCCCTTTTCGTTCTTGTCGAAGCCTTTCCTTCTATGATCGCTAAATCCTTCGCATGATATATTTTGGGGAAGACAATTGCCAAGTAACACGAACCATACCAGTTGTCAGGCAGTTTTACATAGGCATTTCTTCCACATACAAAATATACATTAGGAATAACTTGCATCCCTTTCATAAAATCTTTCGTATAGTACTCTAACCTAAAAGCATGTTCGCAATTAACTTCACCTACAAATACACTCTCATAATATGTCTTGCTTCGAGTTAAACATAACTTTCCTTTCTGCGTTCTATCCAAAGCTATTGGACCATTGCTCCCCTTCCTCTTATGTGCTTTTTCTTCTTCGGTCCAATCAGTTTTCCACTGTCCTGACATTTTTAGAATCTTTTGTCTTCTGTATCGGTCATCTACTTGTCCTATGAATTTCTTCTCTATCTCTGACACCTTGCAAGTCAGATTATTTCTGCGTGCATATGAAGTATCTAATGTATCCCAAGGAAGAAAGAATTTGGCTAATCTATCCTCCTTTTTATAATAGTCCCACTTATTCATTTGTTTATAATTCGGGACTTCAGGCAGTACCGAATCATAATTTGAAAAGTAGTACTCAAACCCTTCTCTACCATAAAATATACTAAGCAATAAACTACATGTTATCCCATATGTCAGTGGGAGATGATGATATCTGATACCTTCATCTACAGAAGCCGGCAATTGCATACAAACGTAGCAATCTTTGGCCTCCATGGCATCGATATACTCGTATAATAGCTTAGCATAAGCGTTTGATCTAAAATTTCCCTGTGACTCGTCTACATGTAACCTACGAGCTTCATTTGCCAGTAACGCCTTTTCACGAATTACATTGCTCTCCTCCTTCTTCCCAACAAGAGCAGGTTTCAAAGTCGTTACAGGCTTTACATCTGTTATCTCCTTTACGCTTGTATGTCCTACTATGTATGATATGGTAACTACTGTAATAATGAGAAAAATTACTACTGCTATTAATGTACCTATTATGCATTTAGCTTTTCGGTTTGGGTTACCATTCTCCATGTTATCAAACAGCGTAGCTCTTTCTTTCTCGCGGAAAAGTTTTTCTTTTTCAGTCTTTATTTTGCTTTGTTTGCTTTCTCAGTCTGTGTAGCACTCTTTAATCAACAAAAGTCTCTTTTTCACAACAATGTCTTTTTATCTTCAGCAACAGACAACCCTAACCCTTCTCCGTCCTCTAAATGTAATCCCTAATTTTATTCTTCTTTCCACTCGGCGCTAGGTTATCTTCTTCTTTATAGCTTAAACACAAAAAGTCTTTATGCATCTACAATTATTCTCGTACCTGCAGCTTTAATAACATATTCCAATAGTTCCAAACGAATGACTTTCTCTTCTTGTTCTGGTATTTGATGTCCAAAAGTCGGAAACTCTAATCGATTTAGCACTAGATCTTTGACCCGACTTAGGTAAAGGGGTATGGGAAGTGTGAAAGTCAGTAACCCCTCAGTCTCGATTCCAGGCGTCAACATCCATATCTCCACTTCCACAAATGGATCGAGATTGATCACCTTCACGTCTCTCACTCTCCCAGATTTCTGTCCCCAAGACATCTGCTAGATAAGTCCACTCTGGGGTGGCGTATCTTCTGCAGGGCACACGTACCCTTCTTGATCTTCTCGGACTCTCAGAACCTGAATCCGTGGCTTCTTCGTCTAGCTCTGAATCTTCAGCGATCGGGACAAGGGTGCTCTCTGGATTTGCTCTCAAGGTTGACCCTCTCCTTCTTTCTGGCCAACTAGCTTCTCCATTCCTTGTCCTCCTGCTCCTTGTTCTTGGACTCGTCTCTTGATCACTTACGGCTTGTTCGGTGTCTGACTCGAATTCCCAGCTACTTTCCTCTTCTGAGACAGCTTCGGTCTCACTGGTGTCTTGACCGTCGTCGGCCTGCTCCGACACAGGTTCAGCCTCTTCAATCACCTCTACAGCTTGACTTTCCCCCTCTGTGGCTTCTCCGCTTTCTGCTGGATTTTCATCCGAGAGAGGAGCTGTTTCTTCCAGAGGTGTTGGCACTCTTCGGGTGTGTGAGGCGTGTATCCAGTTGGGCAAGCCTCCACACTTTACTGCAGTGTTCGTAACTAGTATGACTTGAAATGGTCCTCGCCAGCGCACGTCTAGACAGTTCTTCCTGACATGCTTCTTCACCAGGACCCAGTCCCCTGGACACAAGTCATGGCACAGGTCTTGAGCTGACGGAACCTCTGCGGCCTGGACCTGGAGGGACACAGAATGAATGGCATCAGACAGTCCCTTGCAGTAGTCCAAGATCAAATCGTCTGTGATGTTCAACAACGCTGCAGTCGGAACCGATGGCAATCTCATAGCTCTCCCCATTAACACTTCGTGTGGAGAGAAACCTGTCCTTCTATCTGGTGTGCTACGTATGCTCATAAGAACCAAAGGAAGTGCATCTGGCCAACTCAGGGATGTCGATGAACAAACTTTGGCAAGTCTGGACTTTATTGTGCTGTTGATTTGTTCTACAATCCCCGAAGCTTCTGGTCGATAACTACAATGGAGCTTCTGATCGATACTCAAAGCTGAACATAGCATCTTCACTATTTCGCTGTTGAAATGAGTTCCTCTGTCCGATTCCAAAGAGGATGGCACCCCAAACCTCGGTATTAACTCTCTAAGCAACAATTTTGCTACTGTAAGTGTATCACACCTACGTGTAGGATAAGCTTCAACCCATCTAGAAAATATACAGACAATCACCAAAACGTATCTGAGTCGATTGCACTTGGGCATTTCAATAAAATCCAGCTGCATTCTATTGAAAGGCCCCCCAGACCTCCCTATGTGACTCAATGTGACTGGTGTTCTCTTTCCTACGTTTAGCTGCTGACAGATCGCACAACGCTGACATACTGCTTCTGCCGCTACTCTAAATTTCGGATTAAACCACGTTTGTCTGAATACTCTCACCATGGCGTCTCTACCTATATGTGCTGATCCATGCAATTTCCTTGCCATTGGACTAACAAGTTCATTTGGTAAAACTGCTCTCCCATCTGCAGAAATCCAAAAATTCATTTCACCTTTAGTACATCCAGCTGTTTCCCAGCCCTTTTTCTCATCATCTGGTGCATTTTCCTGAACACATTTCAGTTCATCCCACGTATCTACAGTGTCTAACAACATTGTTAACTCAGTTCTTTCTTGTATTCCCCCCACTTCTACATTGGTGTGAGAATATCCCTGTTCTGCGCAATAACGTGCTACTTCATCGGCATAACGGTTGCCTTGCGACACAAAGTCTACATTCTTTGTGTGCGCGGCACATTTGACAACTGCGATAGCTGTTGGTCCTTGTAATGCTTCTAACAATAATCTCACGAATTCTCCATTCCTAATAGGAGAACCCGAGGAGGTCATGTAACCTCTTTGAGACCATAACTGCCCGTAATCATGAACTACCCCGAAACCATACTGGCTATCGGTGTATATGGTGACTCGAATTTTGTTACCTGCCAAACAGGCACGCGTCAAAGCAATGATTTCAGCTACCTGAGCGGAATGTACTCCTTCCAGGCAAGCGGCTTCCACAACTCTGGTAATTGTACAAACTGCATATGCTGCTCTCAGCTGACCAATATCGTCTCTTACGCATGAACCATCAACAAAGAATATTTCATCAGGGTCAGTCAATGGCTCATCTACGATATCTGGTCTCGGTTTGGTGCATAGTTCAGTCACATCAAGGCAGTCATGATCTGTACAAATTTCATCATCAATCTCACTTGGAAGTGGCATCAAAGTAGCAGGATTCAAAACAGAGCATCTCTTTAGGGTCACATTCTCAGCAGCCAATATGACTTGCTCGTAGCGTGTGAGCCTGCTATTCGTCAGATGCTGAGTCTTGGTCCTGGTCATTAACAATTCTACAGAATGCGGTACGTACACCACTAACTGATGTCCCATTACCACACTTTCACATCTTTCAATGCTGACACCCGTTGCAGCTACGGATTTGAGACATCCGGGCAACGCTGCGGCTACTGGATCTAATGTAGCCGAAAAATACGCTACTGGCCTACGCGCATTTCCGTGTACCTGGGCCAAAACTGCTAAAGCGCAACCTTCTCTCTCGCAGCAGTAAAGCAAAAATGGCTTCTCATAGTCAGGCATTCCCAAAGCCGGGGCACGACACAAGTCCTCCCTCAGCTGCAAAAATGCCATCAAACAATCTTTGTCCCATGGTACCGGATCACTCACTCCTTTGTGCGTCAGTTGTAGTAACGGTTTTGCCTTCAGTGAAAAGTTAGCTATCCACTGCCGACAATAACCGACCATGCCTAGAAACATCCTGACTTCTCTTTGTGTTTTAGGCGCGTTCATTTTCATGATCGCCTCTATTCTGTCTGGAGACACCTTCCGTTTTCCCTTTTCAATCCTATGGCCCAAGTATTGCACTTCGGTCAGACAATACTGCAATTTACTTGGAGACACCTTGTGTCCGTTCTCGGCCAAGTGATTTAGTAAGGTGATGGTGTCTGTCTTGCAAGCTTCCTCAGTTTCTGACGCAACTAGGAGGTCGTCTATGTACTGGACCAGAACCGAGTTCTTGGGCAGCACTAGACTTTCAAGATTTTTCTTCAGCAGCTGGTTAAAAATCGATGGGCTTTCTGTATACCCCTGGGGAATACGACACCATGTTAAAACGCGATTTTCCAGCTTAAAAGCGAAAAGATACTGGCTATCTTCATCTAAAGGAATCGAAAAGAAAGCCTGGCATAAGTCTATCACTGTGAACCATTCAGCTTGGAACGGTATCTGAAACAATATCACTGATGGATTCGGTACCACTGGACAACATGAAACAACGATATTATTAATCTTTCGAAGGTCCTGCACTATTCTGTATTTTCCACTAGGCTTCTGCAAACCCATAATCGGGGAGTTACATGGACTTCCCACGATTTCCTTCAGTATTCCTTGTTTAATCATGGATTCGATCACAGGCTTTATTCCTGCAATCGTCTCCGGTGTCAACTTATATTGTGGTGTTCTGGGAAATTCGGCATTGGGCTTTACCATGATCTTTACCGGTTCTACTCCTTTGATCAGTCCTATTTCTTCTCCAGTAAAATCCCACACCTCAGCTGACACAGTCTCCTTCAAATCCTGTGGAAGCTCCTCCACTGTTAAGGTAGGATATAGTTCCACACATTCCTGCGAGTTTACAACTTTAAAATCCGCATCATCGTCGTTAGCCTGCACTTCTACTCCTTCAGGTGTGCAATATATTGTGCAATTTAGTTTACACAACAGATCTCTTCCTAGCAAACACACAGGACTAGAATCACAAATCACAAACTGATGTTCATCACTGTAATTCCCTATTTTCACTGACACTGGTTCTGTCAGAGGATTCGTCATTCTCCTGTTTGCGACTCCTACCACCTGAATCGTCTCTCCTGACATTTGCCGACCTGGGACTACCGCCGATCTCAAAGTGGATCGAGTGGCCCCCGTATCCACCAAAAAGGTCGTAGGACATCCAGCCACTTCAGCCTCTACGTATGGTCCTCTCTGATCTACCTCCAGGGCTGCTCCTAGAGTACAGTCTTCTTCCCTATTCCCCCGTAAGAGGATCAACGTAGTAGCATTCTTCTCCTCCTACGAACAGTGGCATTTGTCTATAGGTTTTCCCTCCATTTGCAATGCGAGGCGGTTGAGGGAACGGGGCTCGAGGAGTCTGAGTCCCCCCTTTGATAAACTTTCCCTTTGGGACTGCTGTTCCCTTAACCACGTTGTTCTGAACCTCATCCTCCTCCTGTTCTAATTCCCCCGTCTCGACATTATATGGACACTCGCGTCTCCAATGTCCCACCTCGTTACACTGATGGCACCTCGTTGTCTTTTTCAGTGTTGCGATATCTATCCTTGGTCTCGGTCTTTCTTCCTCATCTCTGCTTTGATTATTCTGTTTCTTTCCTAGTGTTCCTGTTCCCTGTTGTCGCTGTCCACCCTTTCCAGCTGACTGCATCTGTACCAGCATCAGCTTTTCCTTAAGTTTCTTTGCCTTCGAATCTATTTCATCGCTACAGTACCTCGCATACCTCAGAATCTCATCTAAAGGTTTGTTCTGCCAACAGATCAAATGCTGTTGAATCATCAGGCTTACGTCTGGTCGCAATCCTAGGACGAACTTCGACACAAACTGTCCTATGTCTTTGGGATCCATCACATCCAATCCACTGTACTGTTTGAATGCTTTCAGCAATCTCTCATAGAACTCGTGAACGGTCTCTTTAGGTTCCTGAGTTGTTCGATCTATCTTAACCCAGTCTATGTCCTGCACCGGCACTTTCTCTTTTAGCCATGCAATTACTCTTTCGTACTTTTCCATGACTCTCTCTGATGGACCATTCGTCCGAGCATCCCTCGGAGGCTCACAAGCGGGCCATTCGACACTAAGCTTGCATGCCGTCCACAAATCTCCGGGTATTACGATATCGAACAAGGTGTTCAAATCGATCCACTGTACCTTAGAGATCTTCACGAACCTCTCTACCTGTTTATACCACTCAACGGGATTCTCCCTAAGCTTTGGAAAGGAATTGGTAAATGCCGCTAAATCCCCCCTACTCCAGGGCACATGCACGTAGCTTCCGTTCGCGATTTCTCGCAAAGGGAAAGCTTCCATTCGCATTAGCTCTCCATCCGGGGACCTCGTAAGTGTACTCCTTCTGACGGATCCCCTCTTGGACCATCTTTCCTCCCATTTATCCAAATCCCTCCATACTCTGATACTCAGGATCAGTTCCTTTATGTGTACTTTCAGCCCAATCGTCCTACGCTCATCTAGATCCTGATCCGTACAAGTTAGTCTGTGGTTTCCCTGTAAAGCTTTAGTTCGTGAAAGGTCTATCATATACCTGTTTGCCAAATTAGACAAGTTTTCATGAACTGACCTCGCTTTTCGAGTAACATCTTTAGACATATACAGTATTTCATCCGGTTCGTACAGCTCTATCCTTTCCTTTGGCAATGTACCGTCTATTATGTCCTCCAAATCTGATTTCAAGCTCATTACGTCGAGCCGTTTTGCTTTTATCTCGGCTCTCAGTACCTCACTCCTAGGTGGTTCCTTTACATCCCTCTCACCCCCACTACGAGCCCTACGTCTAAGAACAGGTGAGTTATGAGGCGTCCTTCTTGCTTCTCTTTGTTCCCATCTCTCTAGATCCCAAGCTTTTCCATCCTCCCTTGGGGTATTGTGGAACAATGATTTATTCCCCATTACTGCATCCTGTCTTTTCGGTTCGGACTCTTTAGGTGCGAGATAGGATCCCCCGTTCTGTTCTAAAGCACTGCAACTCCCTTGCTGTCTGGTGTCGCTCAATAATCGATAAGATCCTTCACGGTCCTCCATGTTCCCGCGATCTCGTCCATGATCGCCGGATGTATGGCGAGACCCTTCGCGACTCCCTATATTCTCGTGACTCCAATGTCGCACATTTTCGCCCGGGGCATGGTGAGTGCACCTGAAACTATCTCGGTACTCCTGCGTCCTTCGTTCCCCCTCACTAAGGATGGGGCGAGGCACTCCCCCACACCCTGCACTCCTGTCATCGCACATTTGCCTACTGCCACTGGTGGTATGGCAAGTATCTCCTTTGCTTCCTTGACTCCCTCTTTCCCACTCCGGGCTGCTTTCGCCAGCTCCGCAGTGAGAGAGGATCCTGTTATCCTGATCTCTCCATTCTGCTTCTGTTTCTAATCTTTTATTCTGAGTCTCTTCGGCAGCATCCCATTCTTTCAAATACTCCCTTAATTCCTTATAGGTTTTCGGTTTCGGTCCCCTCAAATCCATCTGTCCTCTTTGACTCCCCTGTTCTATCCAGGGACCCGTTGCTGAATCTAATGGGGTACTCCGACTCTTTGGTGCTAGTAACTGCCTTTGGGAATTGATCGTATTATTCCTACTTTCCATCTCTGCCCTTTCCCTGTCCCATCGTGCCTGTTCCTCCTGCTGGGCTCCCTCTGGGTTGTAGATTGACACTATAGGGCCTATGGTAACAGGTACTTGTAGAGCATCTGGCAATTGATACGACCTTGCATGCTCCGTTTCTGGCACCTTCTGGACCACGAATCTTCCTACTACTCTCTGTACGGGACTAGATTGAGATACTTCCTCACCTTTCTTGGGATCCCACTCTGATGTGGGGAGCGATTTATATTCCCCCCATCTAGCTCCGTCCCCTTGCTGTAGTTCGGGACTTTCGGCTTCTCTGTTGTACGGAGGTGGTCTATCTAATAATAGCCTCTCTATCAGATCCTCATCTGGCTCGCTATCCTCATCTTCTTCTAGGGGTTTCTTTTCTCCCGTCGTCTCTAGCATTGTGAACAGTTTGTCTGCTTCTATCTTTTGTACTCTCCACTTTTTAGCTTCGTCGTCCCATTTAGCATCCTGCACTGCTTTTACCGATCGTCTCACTCTTTCTTGGCGTCTATTCAAGCTCTTTTCGTGTGCTGCTCTAAACCATGCACTAAGGGCTTTGAACTGTGTTGGCCTCGGTAGAGGTCTCGTTGCAAGCATTACCGCTTTCAGTTGGTTCAATACTTCTAATTTAAACGTCCCGTACCTCGGGAACGTTAGTTCCTTATTCCCTTCTGTTAGCTTATTCCACTCAGAGATCCATAGTATTGAGTGTAAGCCTACATTCACAGCCATATAATAAGCTGGTGTGCCTTCTGGTGGAGCTTCTTCTCCTGCATACAAATTTCCTCGATCTCTCTTAAAGATCGCCCTTAAGCGCTTAAAACACTTCATTTTCGGTAATCTACGATTTTCCTTTATTAATTCTCTTCCTTATTTACGTCCCGATGTCAACCACCAATCCCTGTGCGGCTCTCGCTAACCAGCCTATCTCAGCACGGTTCTACACCAACCGGCCAATCTCAGCGCGGCTCTACGCTGACGTCACTCGTCCCCTCTGCAGCAGTTCCCCTCCTTTCTCAGCTTGCCTCGCGGTCTTGCATACGTCTCATTCATACGCCGAAAAATGACTACTTCCGTCCAAGCGATCACTTTTCTCTGACTGTACGGCCACAGTCTAACTGTAATTGTCACCTCAACTGACGAGACGTCTTCCTCTCACTTCAGACGCTCGCCTTAACTGATAGGTTACTTACACACAGTAAACGTACGACCAGCGTCCGTTACTCATACACTCACTCAAACACTCCCCCTATCATCGGTCTGCGGGCGATCAATGGTACCTCATGACCCCCTTTAAAATGGTAGACAATTACTCTGGGTGTTCGATACACCCGAACCACTTAAGCCCTCTCTGGATCTTAAGATTTTATCCGGTTGCGCGCGCTCACAACCTTCCCTCAATCACACTACAGGCATTCAACTCCGCTTGACATTACAACACAGGTACAACATAAAACACCGCAATCTGGCAACGCATGACCCTTATACTCACTCTCGACCGACTCTGCTGCTTTTCTCTCGACGCACCGTCAGCACCGTCTTCGGCAGGGATTCTTCTTCTGGTCGTCGATGACTAGGGACCTTGGGGTAATCTAGACCTGACCTAGGTTGTCTTCCTCAAGAAGAAAACCATCTTTCTCTGCTACCAACTGCGGGGAATGAGATTTTGATATCTTTTCTGATCACTTTGATACCTATCTCATTCATCTATTTGGATCGATTATTTTCTGTCATTGAGTAAAAGACAAACCCCGCATAGGTTAGATCAACCCCATAGACTGACGCAACTCTGAAGAACCACTTACGACTGATAAAGTTTTAAAAGTTTAATATAAAATCAGAATTAAGTGCATATACAATCCTCTCAGGATAAGATTCAACAAATACACAGGAACTAGAAGGAACATAAATTCCCTAAAGAACCTAAGTCTACAAAAGAATACAATTAAAGTCAATTCAAGAATCAGCAGATTAAAAAGCATAGACACAAAGTGGTTCCGTTGCGTCATCTACAAAAAGAGAATAAACAAGTTAAATCTGTCCCTACTCTATGCTAGGAGACATCCCTACTTCGCAAGTTCCTTTACCCTAAAAAGGTGTCAGCAGTTTGACTTCCAAAGAAGTTCAAACTCTCTTAGCCTCTTATGGTAACTTATGTCGAGAAGCAGTACCCTCTCTGCCTACCCATCCGCTCTCTAAGGGTCCTCGGCCTACTGCTCTCTTGCGCTCTGCTCTTTCTCTCTTCGCCTTTGCCTCAGGCCATCTGCGCTAACTTCTCCCCTGGGTGCTGTCCCTAAATACACAATCGCAGTATAGGTGGAACGCCCCTTGACGCCCACCACATACACATACATGTGATGTCATTCTCTAGGTCTTTCCATAGCTTCGTCTCTTCGCGTCGTCCGTTAAGTTGACCTTTCTTCTTAGACGCCATCTTCGTCTTCTTGCTGGTGACTTCATTGACATTCCAGTTGACACTTTCAGAGCAAAGTCTATCACCTCATCAGAACTTCATTCTTTACGACTATGTTCTTAACCTCATTTGGTCCTGTGAACGGTCATTTCTAAACAAGACCCAAATTCCAAGCGTCTCTTATCTCACTTTAGGCCATAAACTTCGTCTAGCACTGTCACTTGAAATTTAACAAGACCTTTGACTCTTGGCTCGCACGTTTAGATCAAGGCTATCCACGACTCCTGTGAGCCCACTAAATTACATACAGCGGACTACACTCCTGCGAACCCTTGGTCAGTCAGGTTAAAATCACACATGACCAAACTCTTCTAACATTCCTACAAACTCTTCTACACAGTATAACCTTTAACACACATTTATATATAATCGAATTTAGCAAACCATTGACTATGCGTGAATACATCTTACATAGAATACAACTTTATATTCTCGTGCTTACATCGTGCTATATATGCTCTGCACATTTCTCCACTTTACATTCCTCGCCGCTTTCTCCATTTAGAATTATACACGTACATGAATTCTGTTTTGCACGTTCTGCTATTCGTAAACATTTCTACACACTTCTATATTAGCCCACTACGTATACGGGCCTTCTAATCTAAAGTGAATACAAATACATTTCCTATTACATTGGTTACATCGGCTAATTTTATACTATAAGTGCTACTTCACGTTACAACTTCTACAATTATGCGATATGCTTGTGAATATGGTACAGATATGCTTTTTATTCAAGTTGCGCTCTCTCAAAACCTTTAATTTGTCCAGGTTGCTGCCAATTAAATTGTTTGATGAAGTGCCACTTATTCATGTGAGGCCATCTTGTTATTACATATTAAAGACAGTGTGCTTATACTTTCCATTTTCTCCAAGATACTGGGGTATTACTGCTCCAGGCTTATCATAACTGTTGTGTCCCGGTCCGCAAGAGTGTCTCTGCTGGGCAGGGTTTTTGAGGTCATGTACAAGTCTCTGTGGGCTCGCTACTGTTGTTCAATCACTTGCCAAGGAATTTCGGCATCAGTTTGTCTTCTGAGCATATCTATTTTAGATTGTAAATCGGCTTGATTATTTTCTGAATGTTTACAAGGTCATGGGCTCCTCCTGATTCCATAGTAGGATAAAGATAATTTAGTTTAGCATAATACGATTGTTGGAAGTATCATAATTGAGTAGTGCAGTTGTTTTCCTATCTATGGAGTTGTGTCTACGCCAGGCAGATTCCCAGGAAATCGTCTGTCCACTGATGGAACTGCCGTTGAAGGTTGCGTCTGTCCAGAGTCCCCTTTGTGGGTCATGTCTAGAGGGTGATCTATGGAAGCTTCTCCCTCAGACCGTATATTTAATGTAGTCGATCTCGATTCTTTGATGTTGTGGACTTGAGATATCTTCTGAGTCTGATGGTCACCCAAATTATTAATTACAGAGTTGTCTATCTTACATACCACTCTCAACCTGGCCAACTGGTCGTATGAGCCATGCAACCCTAACTCATTTCCATCAGCAAAGTATACAACAAAGTAATTGGGTGATTCAGTCCAGAGCTATGCCACTTTATGTTCAAGTTGATCTGCATTATAGTATATTTTGAAGTTTCGGCCCCTCATTCACTGTCCTTTCTCCAATAACTGGAGTCTGACTTGCACAACCTTTGAAGCATTTCCACTTCACACTAACCTAGCCATTTTCGCATCTAACTTAAAGGAAAGAGCTACAGGGATAATTATGGGCATCACCTGAAAGATAAAACACAATCTAGTCAGAATGAGCACACTGGTTAAATCCAGTCTCCACAGTAGTCGCAGTGGAAACTTCAACCTGAGCTTGGACTTGTTCAAACTTCCTAATAATAACCATACCATCTCCAAATAGATCTCCTAAGAAGCACACTGCTTTACAAACCTAAAAATATAAAAGTCTCAACTGTTCAACTGTGTGGCTAGACCCTTTCACCCCTAACAGCAGATAGGGCGCACACTTCCCAAATTAATCTCAGCTCAGAATTCATGCCAAGCTCTTCTGTTAGTTCCAGCACTTGTGGGAAGTGTATACTGGGCCTGCTATCTACAAGAGAAGAGCATCTACATGTGAAGCGATCATATGCATTCCCACGAGAACATCAAAGCCCTGTTGCATGAACCTATGCTTAAAAAGACAAGTCAGAGGCTCTATTGTCAATGCAGATATCAACAGTGAGTGGAGAGCCCCGTCTGGGGTATACCCTAGTCAATAGACCCATTATAGTACCCTTGTTGCACACCGCAGCCAGTGGACTGGAAACGTTATCACCTCGTCAAAGCTGAAAGAAACCACTACCATATATTTTGGCTACCTATTGTGTTGAGAGTTTTCCTAGTGTCTAGGCTAGTACGAGAGTAGGGATCCAGCTCATCAATATGCTCATCTAGTGCAACAAGGTCTTAAGTTAAGGCTCCTGTTTCTGTGGAGTGTAAACCAGGCCTGCTCCTTGTATCACACATACAACTAACATACCCACACAAACTTTACATAGGATCTCGGTATCAATTTTAATTAACAAGAAAAGTAAGCAGACATGTGATTCAAACTACATGTAGCCTTTCAGTGTACCACACCCGGCTTCTTATGAGCCTATTTGGCAGTCTTTCTGAGCGTGCTGGCTCTGCTCAGAAGGTAATGTCTTCTGGCCTCTTGAAGGAACTCCATGTAGTTCCACTTAGAGGAAGCTTTGAGAACATACCACATTATATTGGTATTATAAGCATAAATTTACTCATTTAAGAAGGATACAAGAGTGTGGTTCGGTACCGTGCCTCTTGTTGGCCTGGAAATGTCCTACATGGGCATGCTTCCCTGTCTTTGCAGTCCCGACTCTCAGAGCCACTGCCAAACTGACAATGACCTTTTAAGGAGGTAATTTCTTTATATTGAGGTCCAAACCTTCATGAGAGCCCAGTCTTACTTACCTCAGAGTCTCGAGTGAAAATGTAGTAGCCCCTAAGGGACCATAGAAATGTAAGTTTTAAAAAATATCTCTTCCTGATTTGAAGATGTGTTCCCCCAAAGTTTCCCCACTAGCTGTTGTTCATTCCCCCAAAGTGCCCCAGATCAGTTAATATATTGGGTAGCTTTCATCAGTTTTTTAATCTATATGATGGTTCAAATGAACAAAACTCAAGAGTGTAGCCCTGGAAGTGTAAATACTGTCTGTGGGCGGAGAGCTAAGAGAAACATTTCTCATGAACAACTTGGTCAGCCATGACCTGCATGAGAATCTGTGTTCTGATCCCTTCAAAAAATACTGAGCTCTGCAGGACTAGCTTGACGTTCATTCTGAAGTTCATAGAACTGAGGCATGCTGAAGCTGAGCATCAGAGCAGGGCTCAGGATGGTGCGACCAGTGCGGCCGCACTGGGCGCTGACCTGTAGAGGGCACTGTGTTGAGTAATAACTTACGATTTAAAAGCACCTTCTGCAGAGTTCCTTGCATGTCCAGCTTTCAGGCACCATAAAAATATCATGATAACTCTTGTGGTTACTGTTCCGGCTAGAGAGAGGTCGGAATTTTGTCTATGAACAGTCCAGCCCAAACTACCAAGCCAGTTCTTCTCTGAACTGGAACACAAGCAACCCAAGGCTGGTTTCGGCCTCTTCAGTCAGGTGTACCTTGATCACAGTTAGCAATGCACCTGTGTCTACACATACACTTGGCCACTTAGGGTGTTATATCAAGCACACAAAAACTGATGGGAGGAGTGCTTACAATAAGTCAAAACCACTGGCAATCGCTCGGGGTAGCATTCAAACTAATTTTTCTTTAGTTCACTATGCCACCTCAGATGAGACCCAGCCTAATCAGCCCACACAGGTCTTGGGTCGCTTATGTTCTGGGTCAGATAGGACCTAGCTTGGCAGTTTGGGCTGGATTGTTCCTATTGGATTTGGACCAATGCTGATATGCCTATGGCGGGGTCTAATCTGATGTAGCACGCTGTGCAACATCACGATGGGTTGAAGTGCAATAAAATCTTTCTAACAGCAAAACTCAACGACAATTACCTAGGACCAGGTTGTAGCTTTCCAGAAGCCTCTAAACTTGAGCTTACAACAGTTCAGAGCAACCTACAAGGACTGCTGAATTTTAAACACAGAGTTAGGAGTCAAGACACGCGATTGTTTAGTAGCTCCAGTGTTCATAACCCTCACTGCAACTCGACCAAGGCTCTACGCACCACGTGTTGGCAAATAAAGTATTAACCAAGTTCGCAGCCATCAGGAATAGAGATGCGAACCTTCCTGATTTGCCTCACTGGGGCATCTAGATTAGGGAACTGTAAGGTAATATAGGGCCATAGGCCCCCGTGGTCACCAAGAAAAGCTTGAATCTGATCATCAGAAATCAAATTCAATCAAGAATAAAACATGTTTGGAAGGCTTATTTCTTTAACCCCTGGTTACAACAAATGTCAGTGGCCTACAGACAACGGAACTAATAGGGCCTCACACCCGCTCACAAAAATTATGCATATTCTATCAAATGTAAAGTCCTGCCATAGACTTCCATTCTCAAGAGGTTCAGTATGAGGAATAACTTTAATAAAAGAAATCACCGGTGCTAGTCCTTCCAATTGTCTAGGTAGTGCCTAATTGTGGAGATAGTATCAATCTAAGGTGCACTTAAAATAATTTTTCAATGTTAATAACTCACCCTTGACTCGCTTGTGACATTTATGGCATATCTGACTCGCTTGTGACATTTATGGCATATCTGACAAGAACCTCTACTCATAACCCATTAGTTAGAGCTTGACTGCTCAACCACAGCTGAAGAGCCAAAGAAGGTACAACATCCTGGATAATTACTGCTGTCCTCGTATTCACACTGCAAGCCCAGTAAGGCAAACATGCAGTATCACCATCTCAAGTGTTGTCTGCAACCAGCATGATCTTACAGTAAGCAGTATGAGACTAAACTTCAAGAAACACGGACACACAATAGATACAACCCAGCATAGGGCAGCAAAGGGCCGCTGGAATGTATCTTCTTGTGGTAAGCACAGATTAGTTTCTGAAAGTTATGCTGGTAAATGAGCTAATAAAACAGTTTCACCTCATAAGCCTGTTTGAACAAAATTTAGTTTGACTAGAATTTGCAACAAGAAGTATGTTCTAGGGTAAATTAATATATAAAGTTTATTTGTAATGAACTTAAAGTTTAGGTGTATATCCTAGAACAGAGAGGCTACAAGACAAGGTTATGAGTTTGTAAAATAAGATATATAAAATAAAAGATTGTATATGTAATATTTCTTTAATCTTTAAGCTCAATACCTGGAACTTAATCAATACAATTTTGTTTTTGTACAAATTTACAAAAGTGCATGGTGGCGAGCTTTCAGATGGCAGCCCTCCATAGTTTAATTTAGAAAACGTAAATTCTAAGCTAAACTGTACCGCTACAGGAACAGATTTTGGTGATGAGCTAGGCAGCAATGGAATACTCAGATACTGATTACATGATAAAACTAAGGATCCCCGAGGAGCGCAAACTGCCACTTTATTAAGTTCTAAGACATCAAATGGTCATCTCACTGCCGGGCAATCTTTGGTGTGGCAAAACGGACCTCCACAACTTCTGTATGGTGCTTTTTTCTCCTTCTCCTTTGACTATCAGCGTGATGCAGAAGGACTGGTGAATTCACTTTTATGGCTCATTGAAGGGCCCCCTCTATGTGCGAGGCTCGGGCCCTTGACAGTTCTTTTGACCGGCCCAGCATCAGGATGTCCTTCATGGATTTGCTTGGTTCTTGCAAGATCAGTTCCCTCACTTTAGCTGGGGTGCATCCTTGAATTAGCTGGGCTCTGGTTTCCTCCATTTCATCCCGGAAGATGTACTGCTAGCGAACTTCCATATCCGGGAACTGTTCACTGACTTCTCTGGGCCTTGTTGCACTTTACATAACAAGAAACCTTCTTTTGTTTTTGGGGTCAGGGTTGGAGGTTTAAATCTAACAAATATCACACATGTGCATTAAAAGTTTATAAGATAACAAGAAACGTTGATAATTGGGATTGGGATTGGGATTGGCTATGGGCTCAATTGATTGTTTAGGGCGGTGGTGTAAACCATAAACCCCCTGCTGGCCCTGCGGTGCAGGGGGTCCGAGCTCCAGTCGGCCCCGTCAGCAAAAGTGGTAGGTGGTGGACCGGGAAGAGGGGGCCCCTCCATGGACTTTGCTGGTCCCCCGCCCCCCCACGTTTTTTTACGCCACTGTTTTAGGGCTGCCTTTAGGGTATCATATGTGACTGGGAGCCCAACCTCAAGGGGAGGAGGGGGTGGGGGTGAAGATGCTCTTCACTGCTAGGTTTAACAGCTAAGATCTCCATCTGTCATCGCCCACAGCAGTGGCCATGAGTTCATTTCAAATCTCTCACCTCACAACTTTCAATTCGGAGCTTGTGCTAAGCCAAGGCCGGAAACAACAGAAGGTTCTATGGAAGGGATAGAGGCCATGGTGGTTGTGACTGGTACACCCCTAGTGGGGGGCTGCAAAACCTTTTCTCTATGCTGTCGCTTCAGTATGTGTCTTCAAAACCCGGAGGTAAATATTCACCTCTGTGGTGATTGCAGTGGTAAGGCCTGTCAGCTGTGACCCGGTCTAGATCACTGGCTCTTTATTTCCCCAGCTGATCCTCTTGCATTTGATGGTGGAGTTACAGCATATGTTTTTTCCTCACCGGTCATTTTATCTCTCATTTCTCTGCAGTGGCTCCAGCATGGGCCAATGGGGCGCCGTGCACCAGCAGAGGGCTTTTTGGGCGAGATGGCAAAATAACCAGGCTCAGTGAAAGTAAAAGGGCGCTTTATTAGGACAGGTATGCAGTTCAGAAACTCATTGAAACATTTTACAATTTGGAATTCATCACCTCACTAATACAAACACAGATCCTAACACCCCCCCACCCTTAAGCCTCCCCAACTTTAAAATCCCCAAACCATTCTTACAACGTTCAATCGTCCCCCTCCCCTTTCTATCTTCCACTGACCTTCTAACATGCCTCAACTATCGCTTCCATGTGTTCCCTCTGTCCAGTCCTACTCTGCAATGCGCCCAACCCTCCTGGCCTGTTGCGAGGTACTCAATTTCTGCCACCAGGTAAAAAAACCCTGTAAAGGCATTTTTCCTGTCCATACCCCCTTTTGCCATGTTGAATCGAAAAACTCATAAATAAACCCTCAACTCCTGAAAAAAGATCTGTCTCCAAAACAGCTGGCCCGTAAAAAACACCAGAGCTAGAACAAATTGGCTGAAAAACGGAAAATATTTTTTTTGTATATCAGTGTGTTCTAACCATCCTATATTCTTACTTTTACAAAAACACTGCATATCCCGATTAACTTTATGCCGGCTCTTTCAACAGCACCCCGTCAAAACCTTCTAAGCACTAAAGCAGTCGTTAACATTTTTGTCCCTTACCAAGATTTTCCGAACATGTTTAGATCTTTCTTCATGCCTTTAATCAACCCCAAACCTGATAACTGAACTAAGTGTTAGATAACCAAGGTAATAGTTGGGCCCATTTCATACCCCCTCCCCACCACTCTATCTTGATTTCAGCATCTCAGAAGCCCAAATTATTTCCAGAAGGACGTTTCTCAGCTTGCTTCGCTGCCCACTTAATGAATGAGTGTCCAACTTTCCAAATAGAAAAGAAAGTCACTGCAGGACCAGCAACGAAACCTGAAAAAGAAATAAGAGTTAACAAACCATATAAAATCTAAGCCTCCTCAATTTCGCTGATATACCGCAAACAATACTCAGAGGACCAATGGCCTTATCTTTTAACTTCCCTGAAGGAGAAACCCACCTCGCTGCTTAAGAATCAGCAATGATTCTAAAAGAATGAAAACAAAAACAAAAAGAATCTTCACCATTATGGCATAAAACTTTACTCATTACCCCCAATACTTGTGATGGCAACAGCCTCGAGCCATTTTGGGGCCTGAAAACAAAACCTGAATTAGACCCCCCTGCTGCCCTGAAATCCTGCTAAGAAATCACTGGACAGACAATGCCTTTATACCCTTACCTGTTTCATCCATTTTAGATCATTCCAAAAAGGTCAGTATTGTTTCACTAGAGACTGATATATCTTCAACTTTCAAACCACCTGACTGTCCCCTACCTAGCAATTCAGATATTCGAAAAGCACCAAAAAAAATAACCAACACAACCACAACCTAAAAAGCAACTGCTCAAATACAGATGAACTTATAGAAGAAAGGTTCCTAACCATACATATTAATATTTTCATTGAAACTGGATCCTGAGTAAACTGACCTCTCTGCTTCTCTTTTGACCACCCTTGTAACATCCTCCTACCAAACTCACCAGCTGAGAGCTCATAACCCCAGACAAACTTGCCCTAGAAGCTCAAACCAGCTAACTTACCAGCAATTGTGGTAGTTGAAACATTCTTATCAATATTATTCATAATGAAGCTTAGCACATCGTTTCTGCGCATCCATAAACATTGTTCATCGGGATTAGCCAGACCTCAGAGATTCTTCCCAAGCTCTCCTAAAAGCTGCTCTATTACTCAGTGCCAAAGATTTCATGACCAATTCAAGCATTCTCAATCCACTAGCTCCCATACCTCTTACGGCGCCTGTGTTTTCTGCACATCTGCTCCGGGCGCCAATCCATGGAATCTCTGCGACTTTGAATGAGACAATGTGTCTGCAATATTATTGACCACACCGGGCACATGCTTGGCTCTAAAAACAATATTGTACATGAAGCAACCAAGCAAAAATCTCTGAAATAACTTTACAAGATCTTTTGCACTTTGTCCATTAACCAAGTCCACAATGGTTTTATTGTCTATATTAAAGGTAAAATTGTGTTGACCAATTTCTTACCCCACACAGACAAAGCAACCAACAGAGGAAAAAATTCAAAAAAGGCAATGCTCCTTCTCTCCTTCACCCACTTCTCAGGCCATTTCTCCGCACACCATCTTCCTTCCCAGAATAAACCAAAACCTCTAAAGCCAGCTGCATCTGAGTAAATCTGGACCATCCACACAAAATCTAAATCCAAAGATCACATTGTGACACCATTGAAAGCTTTCAAAAACATTAACATATATCAAAGTCTGTCCTCAATGCTGCTGAAATCATGATCCTGTGATGTGGTAATGTGTCTCCTGAAATATCAAAACATAACTGCCTTCTAAAAGTCCTGCCTGCTCGTACAACATACGAAATTCAAATGACTCAAAAGACGTTGAATTTGCTTCAATTGTAGTTTGGGTGCTAACTTTGCTTCTTCAAGTATAGCCACAATTTCTTTAATTTTCAAGGCAGGCAATCTCACTTCCATGTTAACTGTATCCAGTTCAACGCTAAGAAAAACTAGACATGTACTTGGACCTTCCGTTTTCTCAGGAGCCAGGGGCACACCCAACTCATGAGCAACATTCTGAAACTGATGTAGGGCCTTCTTACAAACCTGCGTACCTCCCACACCTACAAACAAAATATCATCCGGATAATGTGTAAATGATTCGTGACCAGTTCTATAAACAAAACACCATTGCAAAAATGAACTAAAAGACTCAAACAAACTGCAGGAAATGGCACAACCCATCGACAGAACCTTATCCACATACAAATGATTGTCAAAATGAATACCTTAAAGAGAAAAGTCCAAAGGATGAACTGGTAGCAAACGAAAGGCTGACTTGAAATCACATTTTGCTAACTCTGCTCCTAGGTTCACATCTCTGATCAAAGCCATGGCTACATCCACAGAAGCAAACTGTACTGCAACATCATTCCTCGATATAGTCGTTCACTGCCATACCTTGTGGCCATGAAAGATGATGAATCATTTGAAACTCACCTGCAGCCTTTTTAGGCACTACTCTTAGCAGGGAAATCTTCAAATCAGGCAAAGGTCAGTGTGTAAAAGGACCTGCCATCCTTCCCTCCGCTACTTCCTTATCCAGTTTCTGCTACACAATAGGGGGATATTCTTTGGCCGACTTTAAGTTTTCAGCAAACCTGCTTGACCTAGGCCCTTAATAACCAAGCCTAAAACCTTCTCTGAAATCCTTTCTAACCTTGTTGCCTCATCTCTGTTAGGGTAAAATGTAAGCCAGTAACTCAAAGATTCTAATCTAATTTGAGTAAAAGCCTTTGTAACGAGGTCGAAAGATCTACCCTTACCTCTGCCCTGTGCACTACCTCTGAAGCTCGACTGTTCCCCAAAACATTGGAGGATTGCATGTTTCCAGACACCTGAATTGGGATTTTGGCCTCTCATGTAGCCCTTCTCCCCCTCCCTTGGGTGGGTATCCCTAATAAAGGACGATGTGGAACTGCTAAACTGATTGCAATGTGCATGGTTGGAGGAGGTCTTTGCAGATACATCCATTGCACCCATGACCCATTGTCCACTTCTTCCCATGGTTTAGCAGGAATAAGAACCATACTGGCCCAAAACTCTTCATCACAGTGTAGCCATGCAAAACACGCAAACTCTTTTTTTTGCACTTTTAAAAATAGGCAATTTGTTAACATGAGTGCTCTCACTAAAAAGCACTCTAGACTAGAGCATTCAGCTGCCCCCTTTCTGGCTTAAGTAGGCCGACACCCTGCTTAAAGGCAGTGCAGAGACAGCGCTCCGCACGCCGCTCCCTTCAGTGATAAGAAATATCACCGAGCCCCACCATTCACTCGCTGGGCATTTTGTTCTGGCTGAGCGTGTGTGTGCGCGTCCCCTCCCACTCCTCCCAGACGAGGCCGGTTCATCCCGTGGTGAGGTAAGCTCAACCTCTGCTCTGACTGTGCATACATTTTCTTGTTCTTTCTCCTCTCCTTGACAACAAGCACTCTGCACCCTCACTTTACAATGAGGCGGTGAGCACGTCAAGACTGCTGCCGCAACCTCGCTAGCAGCAGCCCTTAGGGCATTCCATTCCAACCAAGACCTGAGAAAGCATTCTGAGTTGAAGCAAATCTTCCCTGCCCGCTTCACATGGTGTTCTTAAAGCCTCGCTAACCGCCTCTGCTCTATCAGCCATCACAGACCTTTCAGTGACAAGAAAAGACAAAACTACCCCTACCCACAGGTCCCCAGCGTCTTCATGACGCAAAACTTTGAAAAACCCTCAACAGCTAACTAAGCCTCACTCCCTGCACAAACCCACCCAATAGTAGAACCCCAAGGGCTTGGAGTTTACCACTCACCGGAGCTGCCCGAAAGCCACCCCTGGAGCTCCCAATCTGCATAGTGCTAGCACTGCACCATACTCTCTCTGGAGGACTGAGCCCGACACCCAAAGACCGTGGGCACTGCATTCTTCGCGTCCCCGCATGTGTAGTGGTGAAAAATCCCATCCCCATGACTGCCTGTTCTAAACGGGCATTATTATAGCATCATTACTGTGCAGGCTCAGGACTCAAGGCTGGGCGTTAATTTAACTGACTGTGCATGGTCCACCGAGGAGCAGGTACTTCAGGGTGGACCACAGGGGGCCTAGGCTCAGCCGTAGACTGCAGAATGATCACTGCGACAATCACTATCGTCGACTGTGAAAATGTGGCATGGGCTGCATTGCCTGCCTTGTCGCAATTCTGTAGAATTGCGCGCATGTAAGTCATTCAGGGGTCACCAGGGGTCGCAGCTGCGACCCCTGGCACTGCCTTTGTGACCTCTGGCCTCAGAAGTGGCAAAATCAATGCTAAAACCACAGGGGAGGATCGTCATTCCTTATTTTCTGTACGTTTTCCTTAGACTTATAGTGAATAATATCCAGTTATTCACTATTTAAAATGGGCACACTGTTTGGTGACAACTGTGGTAAGTAAAAATGGTTGAAATGCATGTTGTGTGCATGAGTGTGTTTACATTGGAAAGAATATGTGTATGCGTGTGCATGTATGTATGTGTAAGAATGTGTGTGTGAGTTAAAGTGAATGAAAGTCAGTGACAGATAGTGTATGAGATTGTGTGAAATGTATTCCCCATATTTACTTTTCTTTTTTTTTTTCTTTTTTTAACGTAAGACTTTATTGACATCTGCACATTTATACACAGCATTTTGCCTACAACCATGAGGGCTGCTGCTATAGAGCTCCTAATTTAGCATTTATAATACACAGCTATTAAGCTGACAACCGGCGGTCCGGCAGCAAATTTCCATCCGTATAGCAGAAAATTCGATTTTTATTTCTAGACAAATCCAAGTGTGTCTTACTTTTCTCTTTTATAACCATAACCAAACATGTGACTCATTAGGTTCAGCCAGTACCATATAAACGACAAATACGTACCCACCACCCACCTCCGCACAACCACATCATCATTCACTCACTCCGTCACAGATATCCCCGGGACTTCTCAGACGAACTAGACATGTTGCCCATCAAGTTACACAGCTCAATATTGTCACTTGCGGCCATCCCTTGTGTTCTTTAGTCTACATCCTCCTCATCCTCTGAACTATTTATGTCTTCTTCCTGTAGAGGATCGCACAGATCTCCCCGATAGCTGTTCCACGGACCCCAGATCTTATTCCACTTGCGAGGATTAGCTCTCATTTTGTATACTGCCCGCTCAATCACCAGCAGCATGTCCATGTTTCTGCACCACTGTGCCAAGTTTGGTGCGCCCACCGCCCCCCAGTTTTGCGCTATATCCCTTTTAGCCACCATGATACCCACAATAGCCCATTGTTGTCCCTGGCGTGTCAAATCATTCGGCCCCCATACATTCAGCAGGCAGACTCGGGGATCAGGTGTAATGGATATCTCCAAAGTTTGAGAAATGGTACGCAATACCTGTCGCCAATAATCAGCTATTATCAGACATTCCCAGAGTGTATGCCACAATGTTCCTTCCTCTCCACATCCCCTTAGACAATACGGGTGGGCAGCCCTGTGTATTTTATGTAAAGTGGTTCTCGTAAAGTAGACCCGGTGCAATATCTTTAATTGCACCAGCCTAAACCGAGCCGAGATGCCAGCCTCCTTCGGGGAAGCCATTGCTGCGTTCCAATCTTCCTCATCCATTTCTCCTAGTTCTCCCACCCATTTTTCTCTCAGTTTAAGTAGGGGGTCCTGCAGGTTATTTATTAGCTTCCGGTATGTGATGGAGGTGGCGCTAGTCTGCATATAATCAGTTAGGAGGCGGTCTTCCAGGGGAGAGGATTCGGGGACCTCCGCTCCTGCTTTGATAGCTGACGAAAGTGCGTGTCTTATTTGGATATAGCTGTATATTTCGGTAGGGCCTAACTCGTATTGCTGTTGAAGGTGTGTAAAGGGGATCACCCCCTCCTTTGTCCACATGTCTCCCACCGTTGATATTCCTATATCGTCCCATTGGGTGAAACCTTTGGTACGTCGTAGGTGGCCTAACGCCTTGGTGTCCCATAGAGGCGTAAGCTTTGTTATAACCCCTCCCCATTCGAGCTTGGCCTGTGCTTTGTGCCACAGGGCCACTGTGTGTCTTGTCGGGCCTCTTAGTTTTGTTGCCAGTCCCTTATGGTATAGCGGGGCAAGTATACTGCGTGTTCCTAATTGCGCTCTGTACGCAAGGTATGCCGGATCATTCTGTGGGGCATGCAGCCATTGGTTGATAACTTTGAGGTGTGCTGCTCAGTAATATAGTTGTATGCTTGGCAGGGCTATCCCACCGTCATACCAACCACGGACGAGCTTCGCATGTGCTATACGAGCGGGGCGGTCTCCCCAAAGTAGACCAGTTATTTCAGCCGTCACTTTTCGGAAGTAAGAAGGGGGCACCAGAGTCTGCGTATTTTCCAATACATAGAGAAAGCGTGGCAGCGCCATCATTTTAAACAGCGCTGCCCGTCCAAGTAACGTCAGAGGAAGGGTCTTCCAATGTCTCACATCCGCCCTCTACCAAATGAGCGGTGGTAGCAGGTTTAGCTCGTAGAAAACCTTGTCTTCATGGGTGATGTGGATTCCCAGATAGCGGAAGGAAGTGTCTGCCACTGTCAACAGGCAGCCGGCAGGTAGAACCGGCAGGGGACCTTTAAGTGTGTAAATAACCGACTTCGACCAATTGATTGTGTAGCCGGATGTGTATCCGTGCCTGTCACACAATGCCAGGAGTACCGGAATACCCCTCTCTGGGTCCGACAGATAAATAAGCATGTCGTCAGCATAAAGGGAGATTCTGTCTTCCCAGCCGTCTCCCCAGTATATTCCCTTCAATAGCGGGGTGGTTCTGATGGTAGTCGCCAATGGTTCCAAAGCCAGGGCGAACAGTAAAGGCGAGAGCGGGCATCCCTGCCTTGTCCCCCTTGCTAGCGATATCTCACGAGAGATGTGTCCGTTCGCCGTCACGCGTGCCACCAGTTCCGTATAGAGGAGCCGTACCCCGGAGATAAATTTAGGGCCAAAGCCTATATGTGCCAGCACCGCGAGTAGGTACTGCCATTCCACCATGTCAAATGCCATTCTGGCGTCTAACGATAGGATGACTGCCGGTTCTGACAACAACGGGGCTCCCGCCATCTCTCCGTGCACTCTACGGAGGTTCAGCGCCGTACTCCTATGTGGCATAAATCCCGACTGATCCGGATGGATCAGGTGTGCAAGGTGAGGCATCAGTCGGGCTGCTAATACTTTGGCTAGGATTTTGGCCTCTGCATTGATAAGTGATATGGGACGGTATGTCGCGCATTCTGTGGGCGATTTGCCTGGTTTCGGAATCGCGACGATGGTAGCACTACGCTGATCCAGAGGTAGGATCCCCCGTTCCAGGCTGCCCACATACATATCTAATAGGGGTTTACTTAGCGTGCCAGACATTGCCTTATACCACTCGATAGGGATCCCGTTGGTGCCCAAGGCTTTTCCGGAGTGTAGCGCATTAATGGCCAGCTGTATCTCCTCCTGCGATAGGTCAGTCTCTAGTTCATCTACTGCCTCCTGTGATAGAGATAGAGTCGGCACATCCTGGAGGGCTGCAGTCGCCGCCTCTAGTGTTATTTCAACCGGCGGGGTTTATACCTCCTGGTAGTGATCAGCCAATATTTCCACTATCACCGATGGGCACGTGTGCAGCGCGCCATCGGAGCCCTTCAGTTGCAAAATATTCCTAGTCCCACCCTTCTTTTTATCCAGCCAGGCCAGGAGCTTATTCGCCTTATCGCCAATGTCATAGACTCTATGCGCCGTCGCTGCTATGTTCTTGACTGCCCGCCATTTCAAATGGTCATCATGGCGCTGCTGGCAAAGTTGGAGTGAATGCAGCGTGTCTTCAGTCGGGTTAGCCATATGGGCTTCATTCGCCCTATTAAGATTCAGCTCTAAGTCCAGCAGTTCCCACTGTTGTGTACGCTTATGTCCAGCTATAGCTGTGATAGCCTGCCCCCTAAGAACCGTCTTGTAAGCTTCCCACAAGATTGTGGGTGATGTTACTGATCCTATGTTTTCCTCAAAGTAGTGTTGGGTCGCCTTCTCTAATCCCTTACGTATAAGCGGGACCCTGAGATAGCCTGGGAACATCGGGTATATTCTCTTGCGAGCCCTCTCTGAGCACGACAAAGTCAGTGTAAGTGGAGAGTGATCTGATATGCCCCTAGGTCTAATCTATATCATCAATGGTAAGGAGGCTGTCGCCCAAAGTAAGGAATTAGTCAATGCGTGATAGACTATTGTGAACAGTGGAATAATAGGTGTACTGTTGGTCCCCTGGGTGCAGTTGCCTCCAGGTGTCTATCAGTCCCTGCGCCTCCAGGAATTCACCGAATCGGGATGGACCCATGGCCTGAGTCCGGGTCGGGAATCTATCACGCATGTTATGTGCCACTGCGTTAAAGTCCCCTCCTATCACCAGTTCACCCTCTGGAAGCTCAAGGAGGAACTTCCCTAGGTCAGTAAAGGCGATTGTATGGAGCGCTGGTGGAATGTATATCGATACCAAGGTTAGTGACTTACCCTCCTATTGCCCATGTGCAGCTGCGAAGCGTCCTTGATCATCCGTTTTAACAGATTGTACCATGAACGGGGACGACTTTCGCATCAGTATTCCCGTCCCACGTGATCCTGAGGTAAAATCTGAATGTACTATCATGCGGTAACCCCGTCTGTCTAACGCTTTACTAGCTGTGCCTACCAAATGCGTCTCCTGCAAAAAGATTAATGTGGGACTCAACCGCCGCATACTTTGTAGCACCAACCCCCGTTTAATCTTGTCTCCCAACCTCCGTACATTCCAGGACATCAACTGAAGTGGTGCTATCGGCCCCGTGCTATGTCCCTCCTCTGAGGTAGTACCCTGCATGTCGTGTGCCATTCCTGTTCTGCATTGAATGATTTGTAGGCGTCATGGATCGTGACCTTCGTGCCACTTGTGGGTCTGTCATTGTGATGTGATCTTTGTACATTAAGCAACCATCATGAGTCAAACAGTGATCAAAAACCAAAAATACCCCCTTCCCAAACTCCCCCTCCACCCAGCCCCCCTGCTATACGGACCTGGAACCACCTGCCCCCCCAATTTAGCAGAGTGCTTAACCCATCCCCCTCACACAATATACTTGCTCGCTGAGGCGAAGGACTCTCCGGAGTCTGCAGCCTCTCTCACCCTCCTCGGATTGCCTCCGCCCAGTGTCCAATGGCAGTTCGTAAGGCACGTAACTTAATAGTTTCAGTGTCTTGCATTCACCGGGTGGTCATTATTCCATAGTTGCATCTTCATTCACTTCTTCCCGTACTGACGAACAGTCCTCCATATCGTGCCCTGAGGCCTGAGAGTTCGGATGACTTCCCGCCCTTTGGGTTCTCTGTGTCCTGTTCGAGCGGCGGGGCTGAGTTGTAGGCCTCCAGCCCTCCAGCCAATCCTGGGCCATCTCTGGAGTGTCGAAAAACCATGTCCTGTTTTCCGCCACTATTCGTAATTTAGCTGGAAACAGCATCGAGTATTGAATTTCTCATGCCCTCAGTTCCTTCTTCACGTCTAAGAACGTTCTTCTGCGGCGAGCCACCTCCGCCGTATAGTCCGGAAAGAAAGCTAGCGTGGAATTTTGGATTTTGACAGGTGGGGACACTCGCGCCGCCTGCAGAATGGCATCCCTGTCCCGAAAATTAAACAATCTGGCCAAAATTGGTCGCGGAGTCGCGCCCGGTTTCGGCCTCCCCCCCGGGACTCGATGTGCTCTTTCAACAGAGAAGAAGGAGGACAGGCCTTTGGGCTGGAGTTCTTTTTTGATAAGGTCTTCCACGAAGAGGTCCATTGCTCTAGTACCCGCTGATTCCGGAACCCCAAGGATCCTTACGTTGTTCCTTCTGGAGCGCCCTTCTTGATCATCCAGCCTCTCTCGCAGCGACTTGTTCTCTGTTGCCATCCGTTCCATCGCCGTCTGAAGCTCGGAGACGTCTTCCACCAATGATTTCTGAACCACTTCCATGGAGCTCACCTTCTCTGACATTTTGTGGAAGTCTGCCCAGATAAGAGTGATTTCGGCGGAGATTGAGCCCACCGTCGCTTGTACTTGTGTCAGGGCCCTCATAACGTCATCTAGGGTCGCCTTTTTCCCACCCGGTGCCTCACTAGATTTACTGGCGGGCGGTCTGCTGTCCGTCGGGGAGGAGGCGCCCTTGTCGCAAGCATATTTGTCAATACGGGTCTGTGTGGTGTTTCCCTTTGTGCCTTTGCCCGTCATGGTGGCCGTCGCAATGCCTTTCCCCGTTCACTGTCGCTTGTAGCTTTCGTGTGTTGATGCGGATGAGGACACCAGGGGGAGCCAAGCCTCTTTGTAATGTACCCACGAGGTGGTTGATCAGATCCGCTCCCACAATCAACCCAGGCACCCTGTCCCTCCAATTGTCCGGTAGGCCGTATAATGACACAGCCACAGTTAGCCTGATCAGCAGCCTGGTTTGGAGAGGTATCGCCGCGGTAGTAAATTGGTTGGTAACGCGAAATTGTTCAATCTATGCCTCCTGCACCAGTCGTATTGCCATCTCCTTCATTTATGCAGGCCCCCGCTGCACTCTAGTGAAAGGCTCTTCTATTTGTCTGATAGCCCTGTTGATACTTGGCGCCTAGGGCCGGTGTCTACAGCTGCTCCCCAAAGTCATTGCCCCTCACGTATCTGTGCTGTTAATTGTCTTTTCAGAGTTGTGTAGACACCATGCGTTTGGACGCTACAGGTGTCCATATACCAAGGTGCGTGGGGAGAAGCGCAGGAATTCGTCCGCCAGACGTCCCGTAGCCCCAGGGGTCCGTTCTTGTAGGTAAAGCCGCCAGCCACTGACAAAGGAGATATAGGAGTCTCCGTGCGGTCGTATTAGTTCGCGCCCCCGAAGACAGGTTGGTATGTACCAGCGCTAGTGGGTCCGGCGGTCGGCCGGTCTCCGCAGTTCCCCAGCGCCACTCACCGCAGCCGCTCACTCATCGGGCCGCTCAATAGTGCCCCCGGAGCCACTCACTCTCAGAGCTTGCAGGATTCGGATGGGGAGCAGTCCGCCAGCGCCCGCCTCTGAGTCCGCTGGATAGCTGCACAATGTAGTCTGAAGACCCGGTCCCTTCCCTCAATCCGCTACCAGGAGAAATTCTGTG
The DNA here is from genome assembly GCF_964263255.1 of Lissotriton vulgaris. NCBI lineage: Eukaryota > Metazoa > Chordata > Amphibia > Caudata > Salamandridae > Lissotriton > Lissotriton vulgaris. The sequence goes on from NC_141695.1 coordinate 933,616,479, forward strand.
GCACTAGTGATTTCCGGCACCTCCACAATCCCGCCGGCATATGTCTCCGATCACTGTCAGGGCCGGACGCTGCCTGGGTCCCGGGCCGGGCGCGGCGTCACAAGATGGCGGTCCGCTCTTATCTCCGGTCAAGCTGTTCCGCACCACAGCCCGTGGCCCAGCTGGTTGTGCTAGCGGCAGTGCCTCCGGCTCTTTCCGCTGTCCGTTCCGCTTCTGCTGCGTGTTTTATTTGGTGGCTTCGGCGGCCCTTCAATGTCTCTGCAGCCCTGTCCCGCACTCACGAAGCACTTCCGGTGAGGCTTCCCCAGGGTCGCTCCACTTCCGGCCGGCCATCACACTGACGCCATCCCCTCGCTCACCGGAGCTGTACAGGCCTCAGTGGTGACTTGCCAAAGCTCCTCCACCCGGTGTCGGATTCTTACCGGGGTTGCTGCCCTCGACTCTGCCCGGTCCTAGGCATCGGGCCCTTCCATCAAAGGTCGTAACTGTACCGGATAAGTGTACGGATGTTAGTAAAGGCTGCTCTAGCTACGGAGCTCGCCCTTTATGCTGCCGCCATGATCGGCCGCTAGCCACGCCCCCCCCCATATTTACTTTTGATTGACATGCGACAAAGCTGCACCAAAGTTACTGCTCTGCCTAGCCTCAAAGGCAGAGAGAGAAAAATATGCCATATCTGCTAAGATATGCACGTTTCTCTCCCTGTGCACTGGTGCACTTAACACAGCCATGTGCCAATGCACACACACTTGCACCATAGTGCAATGGTCTGGGAGTTCTCTCAAGCATTGGTTTTCTACTGTAAGGTGTCCCTTCCATTACAAAAACTATGCTTTGAGGCAATTTCCACTTTATATGTGTGCTGTACAATGCAGCACACATGTAAAGTTGGAAAAACAAGGAGAAATGAAACATTTCTGCTCGTTATGCCTACCTCGAGGAGGCATATTATTTTGGTCCTTATGCTTGCCTACCAATGTCTGTAAACAGGGATTTGTGTCAATGCCCATACACCACCCACGGAACGCCCTCTTGATGCCAAGTTATGCAACAGAGAGCACAGCGCAACCTTGCATTACTTTGGTGTACTATCGCACTCAAATCCTGATTTGCATTGGATAGAAAATCCCACCTTAACAACTTGCAACAGGGATTAGCCTCAAAAGTGACACAAACCCACCGCAAAGTGTTAGTAAACCTGGACCTGGGTGTCAGTAAGTATGAGTGAAGGCTTGAGAATAGGTGAGATTAAGGGTGAATGCCAGTAAGTGAGTGAGAAAGAAATGAAAGAGTATAAGGGGGAGTACGAGACTGAGAGTGGGTGTGAGTGTGAGTGTGAGTGGGAATGTGATGCGATGCTTGCAGGTATGTTGTTCGTCCTGGCACATGGAAGGTAATTATTCTCTTAAAGAGACACTCATGGCACAATACCAGTACTGGCATACTTGCAGCAGTTCTTAGAATGAGAAACACCTGTGAAAATATACTTGCACACTGGGGTTAGTTCTTGGCATAAAGTGTGCGTGAAAATGTAAAGTGATGGTAGCGGGTGTATTGTTAATCCTCGCACCCTGAAAGTAATTATTCTCTTATAGAGATACGCATGGCAAAATACTGGCACTGGCATACTTTCAGCAATTCTTAGCCTGACAGACACCTGTGACAAATTACTGACACTGGCAGACTGGTGTTCATTCTTGGCATAAAGGGCACCAGTGGCAAAATACTGGCATTCTAGAGGTAACTGATGGCATATAGTGTGCCCGTCAAAAAATACTGGCATACTTGAGGAAATTCTTAACATGTGGATACCAGTGGCAAATGCTGATACTAACACAAAGAAGATTATTTGTGGAATAATGGTGGACAACCCTGGCTTATGTGAGAGTGGCAATCACAAAACAAATGCTGCCCTGACATACTCATGTCATCTTGACATACAGGTCACTTATGGTACATGGATGGCATAACTTGCAAAATTCTGAGGCATCTATGACAAAATGCTAGCCCTGGCACATTGGATGTATTATTTGACATATGGGGGCACTCATACCACATGTGAGAAAAATGGGATCAACGACTGAGGAACATCATTCATTGGCTGGGTACATAATGAAAGGATTTGAATATTTAATAAATGATTTTTCAGAGCCTATGGCATTTTAGGACCTTTGTGTGAAAAATGTGCTTTAAAATGCTCTACATCAACCCATTATTTTTTAAATAATGTTATTAGCGGGGGAAGAAACCCCCTAGAAGGGTCTAACCTTCTCATTTTATCCGCTCACTACAATTCAGGGCAAGTATTATGCCACAAAACTTTCAAAGATCAAGCCAGCATCAAAATATATGTGGTATCGAAAATAGGCATTTGTCTGTGTTATGCTGTCATACTAATTATGTTATGGAACATAACCAATGCAATTACTGTGATGGTAGATTCATGTGACATGCCTTACTGGAAAAACCCGGGTCAAGGATCTTATGATGTCACTAAGGTCAACGGATATATGATGTCATGATGGTGCAATGCAGCAATTAAATACTCAGAAACTGATTACATGGTACAAGCAAGGACCGCCCGAGGAGTGTAAGCAGATGCCTTTATTAAGTCCTCTGACATCACATGGGCTATGCCATTGTGATCTTTCTAAAAGGGGAACCCACACCCTACCAACAATAAACTAACAGTATTGCATCACGAAATACTGATGTGGACAAGGTCTACCTGGCACAAAACAACATGATAATGGTGAAATTAGGTTCTTGGGCTGCCGTCTGACTGCTGATTGGTAGCATCATATAGATACACCATACTCAGTGGAACAACCTGTGGCCTAAGCAGGAACTCGAGGTTATTGTGGATGTAACTGTTGCCCAGAGGCAAGGTGTTGAGTGGTGTTACACGGAAGGAGCTGTAGGCTCACTGACACCCGCCCAACTTTGGCCTAACCTCGCTGGCTTCCAGGGACGGAAGATGGCTGCCGGGAAATGCATCCATCACCTCACCAACCATATTTTGTTCTAACCGTTGTGTTGCGCAGTTTCTTGCAGAATGTGATCATACAGGAGACGCGTCTGTAAATGAAACGTGCCTTCATGCTGTCAGTGTGATGGAGTGTGCTCTTGTCCCTGCGTGGCCTTGGGGTGGGGAGCGTCACTTTACAGGCAGGTTATGTAAGTACTCAGAAAACAGATTCCCACGCTTAAAAACATACACATAAAACATCCCAGACTGAAGTTAGTTTAGCCGATGGTCTTGTTTGTTTAAGATAATCATTCAGGATGTGGCACATGGTGCTCATACTCTGTTCACAGCTGTGCACGAATTATCAACACAGTAGCACAATCCAGGTGTCTGCTTTCTGTCCGCATAGATTTTCTCCGTGTGCGGAATCCTCCCCACCTCCTGGCATGAACTTTGGCCTCGCTGGAGCGTGTGCAAAGAATGCAACCAGTCCCTCCCCATCAGCCACACCTAGAGCTTGCGAAATCTCCGGGACAGGTTCACTGTTTTGTGTTGGTTGGTGATGATCATAAGATTACAATATATTAACTGTCGAAATACCAGGGTAGCTACAAGCCTCCTACGCTCCGCAAAAAGCCCAGAACAGAAGAATGATATATCTCTTATTTGTGTAACTCTCACAATACACACCTGTTCTTATTATCTGGTTGTACGCCATCTCCACGGTTTATTTGAAGGTACTCTGCCAAAAACCACAGGTCATAACAGAGAAAACAGATAGTTTGACAGCAGAGAAAGTAAGCATTGCTAGGCCGTCGCCGCCTGCCCCCGTGGCCTCGGGCTTTTCTATGATTAATACTTATTTTATTTATGGTCATTTTAAAAGGGCACTTACACTCATATACAGAGTTTCTCGGTGGTAAGCGAATTTACCATTAAAAGAAGGAGCAAGATGTGAAGAGCCAGGTTTTAGAAGATTTCGAAATATTCCCTCAGCTGTCTTACAGACACTATCATGTTGGTCAAGTCCTAAGGTATGTTCACACAGTTTAGAAAATATATTTTCATAGTAAAGTTGAAACTACTGACTGTACAATAGGCGGTGCTTTAAGTGGAAACAAAAAGATAGAGGGTCTCTAAAAGTGTGGGAGGTGTCCTCGTGTTTCCTGGGTTTTTAATGTTATGGTGGTAATAATGAGCGATAATGCTTTTTCACACAAGATTCTAAATATATATATGATAAATTAACATGATTCCAATTGGAAATATTTTATTATGATGTAGAAAAGTGTGTTTATTAACGTATTTTAGTTTGGTCACATTATTGTGCATTCACCATCTTGAACAACAGTGCTGCAGTCGTTACAGAGGCGGCTCCACCGCAATAGAAGAGGAGCGTCGCCCCACTGGCTCAGAGCCAACAGCAAAAAAATAAAACAATATTTTATTATCGTTTTATTTTTAAGCTGCTGGCTGAGCCAGCGTGTGCAGGAAGGGGCGGGCCAAGGAATGGGAGGGGTGAGGAGGAGTTCTATGTAAGTGCTCATGTGTGTTTTGCCGGCCGTCTCAGGCCCTTAGGTTTCACTAACCCGGCTGTATTGAACAACTGGATTAGAGAAAACCACAGACTCCCTGACCTGAGCGTAGTAACTTTCTAGCCCACTCAGGTCAATCTGGGGATTGGACAGGGAGTCTGTGACGTAGTCACAGTGTCAGCTGGGACAAGAAAGTCCCAGCACCGAGGTGCAACACGGGAGGCGGCCGGTAGCAGGTAAGTTGAACTTATTTAAAAAAATATATATTATTATGGTTCCTCGTCCACCCACCACACTTCCCCCCGCCACTGTGTCTTTGTCATTCACTCATTCTTATTTTCCCCTCACTACACATATCCTTTCCTCCCCCCAAGAGATCTGCAGAGCAAATTTGAGATGATGTAAGGTTAATTTCCATTGTTGTGAATAATAATAACAATAATCCACATTTGTAAAGCACAAACAATGACCCGTAAGGGTCGCCAGGCACTGGGGGCCATCGGGAAGATTATGCAAGTTATTGCCCAAAGTCACATGGCGCTGGGCTAATCTGCCACCGGCTGCCGGGAATTGAACAGTGATCCTCAGATTCCAGCGTCAGTCACCCTGGCCACAGCGCCACACCTCTCCTCTCGGAATACCTACCTTTTGATAAACTTTTCATTTTTCCTGACTTGTTTCAAATTCAAGGTTCTCTGCTGTAGTTCCGTTATGAAGACTGGTTCTATTCAGTTGTGTGACACGTCATTGTTAAATGTTTAATATTTTGTTCAATCATCTCCGATGATATTAGCATAGAGGATGATGAATATTTTCTTAAAATGGGATAGTGCTTATGTGTTAAGTTAATGGTATTTATTATTCTGATTTGCCAAAAAATTTATACTTTGCTGCTCACGCCACAATGATGCAGCTGTTTTACTAAGTAATTATGCAAGAATTAAGTATAAGAACCAATTGATTCTGGGGTTGAGACAAATTTTTCAGAAATTTTGAGTTTTCTACTGGGGATGCTGCTAGATTCCTATTTGAATTTGCTGCTCATTTGGGATTTATAGGGATTTCAACTACTCTGTTGATACTCCATTGAAGCCTTCATGGCCTTTATTCTGTTCTGTTTCATTTGATACTAGAACTCAATTATTGAGTGGTCCCAGTTACCAGTATTTGTTTCTCTGCTAAAATCAGGGGTTGGGAGGGTGCCCTTTCGTGTAATTTAAATAAGTGCGAGGACTAAATGAGGTAATGTTTGGGTATCTTAAATATTGGGGTGTCCCGTATTGTGGGGTATGGTTTTTGCTCCCACAGAGGTGATTCAGGGGTAAGAAGCATAGCCACGAATCCTCCATAACAGCATATGTAACTAAGAACGCATATTTACATACATGAGAGAGAATCCTGAGCATGACAAATTCATAAATAGAGATTTACTAGACAACTTCAATATCCAAAATAAACAAGCAAAAACATATGTTTTTAACAGTTTATATAGCGCCATTATCCTGGGCCATAGTAAAACACTTTACAAAGTAAATTTAAAAGTATGTTGTGCCTTACTAACACTACACCTGCAGAGTCAAGTGTACAAAGTGAATAACTTAGTTATTTAGCTGGAATGAAATAATATCTTAGGCCGAGGTACACCAATGCTAAACAACAATATCCACCATTGCTTGGTTCTATGTGACATTGTGTTGCAAGTTCAACAGCAGCATATTTTTTCAGCAGTTGAAGGGCAGAAATTGTGGCCAATGTCCATTCTTTAGCTCCGGACTAGAGACCGCATTTTTTTTGTCACAGGCCTCATGTCATGAAAATAATCTGAAATGAAAAACACTTGTATGTATACATACTTATAGGGGGTCTAGATCAGCCCTCTTCATCTACTATCATTCACACTTTACCCCATGCTATAGTTTTGTGGTGGCTGGATGCAATGAGTCAGCCCAATCCAGTCTTTTGTGTTCTTTTGCACTGAGTGACAGCAGTTTGCCTGTTCACTTGTACGCACCTGCCAAAAAATAAAATAAAGTGCCTTTCAGTGCCAGTGCTGGTAAGTCAATACATTGTTAATACGTTTTTCTTTCTATACCCTACACTTTTTTTAAACTTCGTTTTAGGCATTCTAATGTGTTTTCAGGTAACAGTGATATGTATTAAAATTAAAAACAGTTTATATAACTGTTTCAAAAACACTTACCTAATAAGAAGCAGCCTTAATGTTCTTCTAAAATTGCAAGCAATTGTTAATTATTTTAAGTATACTCTTTAGGTCTCGCCCTGGCGAAAGCGCGTGAACCGCGCTCTCGCTGCGAGACCTATAGCCGTCATCTCTGCTTACAAAGAGCTAGGGAGACAAGAGATGGGCACGCGCATGCCGGAATCGGATCAGGTCGCGCGCGTGAACACGCGCTCCGATTCCGGCATGCTGTTCACACACACACACACACTCACACACACCCTTGCCCAGCTGCCGGCCGCTGCACTCGTCGCTCACCACCACCTCCTCGATGCGGCTGCGTGCGTTGCAGCCCCGGAAGGACACCGTGTTCAGGCTCCAGTCCAGGTCGAGCAGCAGCCGGGGGTCAAAGAGCGGCGTGTCGTCCGGCATCATGGCAGGAGGGAGCGGCTATGTGTCCATCCCCGGTCGCCAATACCAGGCCGGCAGGAGCGCGAGCCTCTGACGTGGCACGGCGGGTACCGGCTCCTGGCGCGCGCCTTGTGTCCGCCCATTGGGAAACAAGCGCAACCGCAGGGTGAAATAGGTTTGAAACAAGCCAAGTTTTTAATTTCTCCCTTCAGAGTCAATTAGCCGAGCGCTTGTTAGGTACAGTGCTTGCCCTGATAACAGAAAGGCTAGGCAGCCTCTCGTTCTGTGAGGCAGCTCGTTTCCCCATTCTTTCAGCTCTTTGCTAACTTGTGACTTGATTTTGGTTCCTGTGGCTTCAATGCAGTGATGACATTGAATTGCAATCAGTGGCAGTCATTTCGGGAGGCCATTTGGACTGAATCCAGGGTCGGGAAGGTATGCACGCACCCTTCCGGTATTGAAGGGGATTCCGTTCATTGTTAGGTTCTTAGCTGTTCTGATTTGGGCTCATGTTTGTCAGGTTAACTCCATCCATATTTTCCCAGACTAGAAATCGATGCAGACACCAGTATCTTCCAACTCTTGGAGGCGGTTGCTAAGCAACAGGGAGTTCCAGCTGACCAGATGCGTGTCATTATTGCAGGGAAGGAGTTTAGGAATACCTTGACACTCCAGGTAGGACTCTCCACTTAATTCCTGCCATGTTTCCAGCTGCACTGTTTCTACCTCTAATGCTGCCAATCTGACATTAATGCCTGAGATCTAATAGAATAAACAGTGCCTGGGGATGCCTTGAACTTTGCTCCAAATTTCAAAACGTTATATTATAAATAAAATAACAATTGCCAACCTGCACAAATCAATTAATTTTCACTCAGGGAACAGTTCACAGAGATTGTGCACGATCTAGCCCAATCTGTGAACCCTGCTTGCAGACATTCTCGGCATCACTTGAACGTGCAGATTTTGGATGTTCACAATGTTCAAGGCCCATACATTGTGGAGACATCTAAAACTGCTAAAATGCATGATAAGACCTTTTTTTTGTAAAGAGCCAGTCCGCCTGCTGATTGCTTTTGGCATTTTCTTGTTCGTGGTAGTATGGTCAGTGGGGGCTGTTTTGTTTTGACCAAAATGAAGCATGTGTGTTCGTTTTATTATTTGCACCTTCGCACTTTTGTTTTGAGGCTTGTTTTTGGTTTGCATGGGAGATGAAGTGATTTGCCCAGAATCCCAGCATGTTGAGCCAATGCCAAGACTCAAACCCACCTCCTAGGTCGGTAGCTCTGGCCGTTACGCCATACCCTGCCCCCATTGCTGCCTTACACAGGCCTCCTCTGGGAGGGTAAGTTAATACATCTCTGAGAATTCATTCGACGACGCACGGTGATGATAAAGACCAGGAAAACTGAGTTTAAGTGCAAATTTATTTTCACTGACGAGGCTGAAGCCATGAAACGTGATCTGCTTCAGGCGCATCCCTGTAGGCGCTTTCTTTCAAGCAGCAGGAGGCTAATTAAGGTTTTGATGAGTTGAATTGAACGTGTTCGTTTGTGAGATACCAGTAGTTCTACTATTACATTATAACAAGTGAAGGGCAGCATACTTGTCCTAACAAGGGTCAAAATTCATGCTGATCAGTTTTTAACATTTTATTTTGTACTGGAATAAATGTCAGTATAGTTTTCTATTGGGCTACTGAGGTACAAAACATGTTTCTGATGAGCTGGTTATCTCGATGGGCAGACCGAAAGGGTTAAATAAAACACCAACTCCTCTCCACGCGTGTTTTGAGCCTCATTTAAAGGTGCTCATGTCCAAGCCTTATAGGCGGGGGAATTATCTCATTTGGTAGCTTTTTCGCTTAGCATGCGAGAGGTAGCAGGATCGATGCCCGCATTCTACAAAATACATTTTTGAACATTTAAAGTCAAATGATAGATTATTTGAACTCTCGTAGGTGTACAGTGGGGTGAGTGGTACAAGAGCGAACAAAATGAGGAACGACGCTCAAAACATTAAATATTTGATGGAACTGCAGCGAGAGAGCATGAGACTGTAAACTTTTCACATCAGTTTAAGTTGAACTTTTCCAGCAATAGGATTTTACTTCTACAACCACGACCCTGCCTCTTCTATTCCCTTTCATAGTTCACATTCCATTCACAAAACGAACTGAAACCAATTTCAAAATGAAAAGAGAAGAACGCTGGCGAAAATCGGTGCTAATTCTCGTCAACTGGAGCCTGCAGCACACTCTGTGTGCCACGTGCTAAGGCAGAAGCCTTGTTTTTGGGAGTGTACTGCCCTCAAGATCTGTCGTATGCATTTGTATGCCTTTGTTCTGGGATGGGCACATAACTATTTTGACCCCCCCCTCTCCTTTTAAAAAGATTAACCCAAAAACGTGATAGAAATAATGTGAATATGAAAAAAATACTGTAGTACTTTTTTCACAGATTTGTTAAAAATTATTATCACCAAAACATGGGTTACAATTAGGCAATATGCAACGGGCTGTTTGAAGGTTTGCCACCTGGAGAGAACTTTACCCCTCCAGTCCTAGTCCTAGTTCAAGTTAGCAAAACATTCAAAACATTACAATGCAATAGATCTCGCATTACGAGAGTTTAAGCTATTGGCATTGTAAATGACAATACCTTTTATTTATGTTTTAAAAACCAAAATAAAAGGCATTGTCAGCTGCAATGTCAATGGCTCAAACTTGTGCAAATGTGAGACTTATTGCATTGCAAATGCTTGTTATTTCACGCTCCTGGTCGCCACATTGACCCAATGTCACGTTTTCATTATCATCCTTTTATTTTGACATATTCTTAAAGTCAAATATTTATTTTAAAAAATAACTCTCTCACCAGCTTTCACAGGACAGACCTATTGGCATTGCCAATACTAGTTTTCTTTGTCAGAGATCAGCCCTTGTAGGGCTTAGCCCACTTAAAGTACTGGCCAAGCAGGAGAACAGCTTCAGAAATAAAACAAAATAAGTATTGGCAAAGGCAATAGGTCTCTCCTATCTAAGATCTGTTTTCTTTGTGTCGGAAGGAGACTGAAAGTATACGCCCACAAGGACCCCACATACTTGACATTGAAACACAGTCCCTTCCACTCAGGAGATGGTCGAAGTCTGTGACTGCTAAATTCAGCATCGCAACCCCTTTCCCACAGGACGAAGGAGGTGTGCCCAAGCGGGACAGCCAATCAGCTGACCGAACAGGAGATGAAATGGAGGAGCCAGTAGAGGAAGGTCGTCAGGAGGAAGAGGAGGAGACTGGAAGGCGGAAAGGTGGCACGGTATTGAGATGGTTCACGTCTTTTCTTGTAAACTGCTCACAAACTATCTGGTCCCCTTCTTTCGCCACTGTGATTCCACCTATGAATGTTGGGGTCCCACAGGGCTCATTATTGAGCCTAAATTTGATTGATTTGTATATGGCCCCTCTCGCCCTTCTCACTGAGAAATATGGAGCCAAAATAGTGTCAAATGCTGATGTCACCCAGCTGCTGTTTACGTGCGAGAAAGGTGTTGAATTCAATGGCAACTTAATTAACATTGGCCTTTCTGAAGTCTTCTCCTGGCTGAGACACAACCAACTGAAGTGTAACTCTGAGAAGTCAGAAATTATTTTCTTTGGTCCACGTCCGTTTGAAGCTTGGCATACCTGGTGGGCACAGGACATGTCCCCCCCTCGTCCTCGGTCACCATCGTGAAAAATTTAGGAGTCAAATTGGATGCAGCCCTTTCTGTGAAGGCCCAAGTCTAAACGGTGGCAGGTGATGATGATGATGATGATGAAAATTTATAATGCGCAGAAACAATAACCCGCAGGTATCAAGGCGCCTAACAATATGATCAAAAGTTGAAACAGACGTCCTTACATATAGGCTTGCCGAAAGAGGAGAGTTTTTAGGGCAGTGCGGAAGTTCTGTAAAGACGGAAGGGATCTCAGGTCGAGGGGAAGATCATTCCACCATTTAGGGGCTAGAGTGGAGAAGGCCCTGCCACCCCATCTAGCTCTTCGTACGCGGGGGGCTGTCAGAAGCAATTTCCCGGAGGAACGCAAGTTCCTTCCAGGGATGTAGTGGGAAATGATGGACCCAATTCCCGTGTCGCTATTTTTGGCGATGGCTCTGTAGGTCATGCATAAGACTTTGAACCGGATTCGATGTTCTACCGGTAGCCAATGCAGCGTTTTCCTGGCTGCAGTGGCCGAGGAGCGTCTGGGAATATCCAGGCTATGGCGTTTTGGACTACCTGTAAGCGCTGCAGGTGGCTCCTGTTTAGCCCAGCATACAGCGCATTACTGTAGTCCAAACGAGAACCAATGAGTGCGACGGCTATTTGCTTTCTAGCCTGCAAGGAAAGATATTTCCTAATCCTTCGTAGGGTGTGAATCAAACCCCAGCAGGTGGAAACGGTTCTACTCACCTGGCTGCCCATGTCAAGGGCAGGGTCTATCATCACCCCGAGATTCTTGGCAGATGTTGTGGGGGAAGGGCATATTCCTAGTGAGTCAGGCCACCAGTTGGCTGACCAGATGTTTTCTTTCCCCCCAAACACCATCACCTCAGTCTTCTCCCCATTCAGTTTAAGAGAGTTCTGAATCATCCAATGACCAACCGCCTCCATACAAGATCTAAACTTGGAGGCGATTAGCACATCTGAATGGGGGAGAGAGACGAGTATTTGGGTGTCATCTGCATAAGAGACTACCTCCATCCCGAAAGATCTTATTAGTCTGGCTAGTGGGGTCACATAGATGTTGAAAAGGGTCGGGCTAAGCGCCGACCCTTGGGGGACCCCACACAGCACTGGTCGGGATGGAGATAGGAACTCCCCCAGCTTGACTCTTTGTTCCCTCCTCGTAAGGAAAGAAGTCAAAAGATCCAAGGCTGCGTCCTTCACCCCCACCTCCCTCAGGCGAGATGAAAGTACTGAGGGGGAGAGGGTATCGAAAGCCGCAGTTAGATCTAGCAGGACCAGGAGGGTGGTCTGGCCCCCATCCACTGTCGTGCGGATCTTATCGAGCACGATGGTGAGGGCTGACTCGGTGCTGTATTCCCTCCTAAATCCATGCTGGGAGGAGTCCAGGCATCCCGAGCTTTCCACAAAAGCAGCGAGATGCTTGTTAAGATGTGCCTCAAGCATCTTCGCTGGGGCAGGAAGCAGCGAGATAGGCCGGAAGTTTTTTAGGACCAGGGGTCTGTTTCGGCGTGATGAGAATGCTGTGAGACGTTCTCCCCCTGCTCTCAGTCCCCTATAGGAAAACAGTGGTCCAGGCCCTGGTTGTGTCCAGACTGGACTATGTTAATTCCTTGTATCTCAGCTTTCCTGAGTACCTTCTGGGCCCATTACAGATGATTCAGAATGTGGCGTCAAGGGTCATTTTTCTGTCAGGGCCCAGACTCATACAACTCAGCTTCTGCCCTCGCTACACTGGCTTCCGGTGCGGAAAAAAATAAATTTTAAAGCCTTGGTCTTGATTTTTAAAGCATTTCGCAAGATTAGGGCCCCCTACCTTAGGGAAAGATTTCAACCTTATATTCCACAGCGTACCCTGAGCTCTTCTTCTCAGCTCTTGATCTCAGCTCCGAAGGTCCTGCTCTCCCGGGTAGGGGGCAGATTTTTCCAAGCAGTGGCTTCTCGGCTGTGGAATAGCCTACCCTTCTCTCTTAGACAGATCCCTGACCTATTTACTTTTAGGAGGAGTCTAAAAACATTGCTCTTTTAGCTGTGAGCTTTGCTGTAGTGGAATGCTTTGTTTTATGTTATGTGGTTTCGGTTTTCTTAGCGCCGGAACACTCCTGGGAGTAGCCGTGCGCTTTATAAATATTAGATAACATACCATAACTCGGAGGAGCTGCGGCACGCCGGAGAGGAAGAAGGCGAGAAAACGCTGGAGACGGAAGATGAGGAGACCATCAGGGACCGGAGCGGTGACAAGGACATGGAAGAGGGGTCCGAGAAGAGGTGGAGCCCGGGCGGAAAGTGAACCATACACGGGCCTTAGCGGCAGTTTTTCGGGAGGGGTTGGGAATACGAGGGAGCTGGGCGGGATCACAGTATAGGGACACCCCAGAAATCCCAAGCGAGTGATCTGTGTCTACAACAAAGTGTGAGTGTGGACAAGACCCTATCGTTTTTATTTTTACTATTCCATCCCTTGGGGGCGTGGCCGAGCCAAGCAGCAAGCTGGCCGCTTAGTGGAGTTGCTCTGCCGGCCGAGCGCATCATCCGACAAATATCTGCTCTCTGGCTGCTGATCCAAGGGCACATACCCAGGCATCCCATGGAGTGACCCCTGCTGTGCAAATTTCAGAGTTCTGAACTGCGCTGGTGCATCGATAAGCACAGGACCGCCGAGGTGAAGCTGTCGCCTGTACTGGGCAGGCGAGCTGCGGAGAGTGTAACGGACTGGGCGACCCTGCTGGGTGCCGCAGTGGGGCTCCCAACATCGGTGAACCTTTCCTCCCCTGGGTGGTGGAGCTCTGGGAGTGTGTGAGGGAGCGATGGGCGCTGCCTCGGCGAGACGGAGGGACCCGGTGCCCAGTAAATGAACAACGCGACCTACCAGGAGGCCGAGTGCCGATTGGCGGTCTTCCTGCAGCAGGAGCCTCTGTGAGTAGTGGGGCTGAGGAGCGGCGAAGGACAACACACATGAGAATGGCCTCGCTGGTGAGCCCCTTGCTGGGCCCAGGAACAGACTGCTCCCTCCATGAAGCGGCACTGCTGCGGAACTGTACGTAGATGGAGTCGCGTCACGACCCACATCCTGCTGATCCCTCTGGCTGGGCCTACCGGGAATGCTGTTGCCCGTATACGGGGGAAAGTGAAACCTGCCCGATAGAGCGGCCCGCTGAACTCAGGGAGCGAGTCGTCTCCTGGTCTTGTTCGGGAGCCGCCTTCCCCCTCTCCATCCTGCTGGGGCACGGCACTCCTGCAGACACAAAGGCAAACCTGTGGGGGAATAAGAGGTGCAAGGACACTACGTGCGGCAGAGGCTTAGTCGCGTTGTCCTGCGGAGGCGGCTAGGCGCTTGTAGAGTGAGATTAATGGTGCCCATCTGCATTGTTTAGTTCTCCCAAAATAGAGAGCCCTGCCACTGTGTGAACACCTCTAGCATAGCCGATATCCAACACCTTCCCAAGCAGGTACATGCACATTGAAGGCTGTGGAGTCCCGAAGACACAGCGCATCCAACACGACGCACACCTCGCTGCAGAACAAGGATTGCGGGCACTGCGCATCGCAGTTGGTAAACTCGTCTACCAGACAGAAGTGGCCACAGACATTGACTTGGGCGGTTATGAGAGAGGGAGGCGGGGTGTGCCACATTGCTCACAGATCTATATATGAACACAGAGTCTGACCTGCGTGGAGGTGAACCGGACAAATACACCACTCGAACCGAGCACTGAGACCTCGTGGGATTGGCCTGCACTGGAGCTGCAGAGAGGCGGATCCACTCTGGATCGTGCTAGGGCTGCCTATTTGAAGGCAGAGGAGAGATGGGCGTTAGAAGAGTTGGCTCCCATGTCGCACACCATCTTGGCATCCTTCCCTGTGTCCCCTGGCGGAGGCCCCGAGGGATTGAACTTGCTGTCTCTGTGCACTGGGGTGAAGCGACGCCGCTGGAGAACCACCATGGAGAAAGCAGACAAAAGGCAGGCCAAGATGTCCTTTGAGAAACGAACCACAAGTCTACAGGACCCCGAATCTACACCAATAACGATGGTGCCCAAAACGCAGTTGGAATCGGAACAAGATGACGACATCAGAGCCATGATTAGGGAGGTGAGGGGCAGCCTGCCAGCAATAGAAACCAAATTGGACTCTCTGGCGCTGAGAATGGACCAGGTATCCCAGAAAGTGGACAAACATGAAACCCGACTTGACCTGTTGGAAAACAGGGTATCGGACTCGGAGGACCGCCAGGAGGAGACACAAGGATGCCTGCTACAAATGGACATGGTGCTAGAGGTCATCAAGGTACGCAACAAAGACCTAAAAGCGAGGATTAGACAAAATAACATACTCATAACGGGCATTCCAGAGTCCGCGAACATCAACAACATGGAGCGCTTTGTGGAGGAGCTGCTGAAAGAACTGTGTGTTGAGGAACTATCTCAATGTTTCTTGTGGGACGAGCCCACCGCACTCTGGGACCTCGGCCTTCCCCAGGGGCCCAACCGCGGCCATTCTTGGCTCAATTGCTAAACTATAGAGACAGGAACAACATCTTGCCGTTGGCCAGAGAGAAAGAAGATATCCACTATCAAGGGAAAAGAATTGCGCTCTACCCAGATTTTACCCAGGCCGTCCAAACTGCACGCAGGGAATTTATTCCCACCAAGAAACTGCTACAGCAGGTGGGCACAAAGTACGCAATGTTGTACCCCGCAAAGCTCAGAGTGCACACAGAGGGTAAACCCCTGATATTCACAGAAGCAAGCGCCGCCCTGAAATAGGCCAAGCAAAACGTCAAGAAACAACGCAGTCGGACGGGGTGACCTCACCCTCCTCCAGCAGCCAGCTAAGTGACAATGACTGATCCCAGGGGGGTTATTCACCCACTGTGTGGGCCTGTTGCGATACCTGTAACCACAAGTATGTTAGTTTATGCCCCACTTTGTCCAGTGTCGTTGGAACTCAATGACCGATCATATCTTGAATCCTTGTGCCAGTGTTAACTAAATATGCTCCGTCACCCTGTTCTTAAGTGACAGGGCAGTATGCAGGCAACCCCATGCCTCTCTGGGTTGATTCCCTGTTGCCCCGTGTATCGAGGGCCTTCATGCATAGTGACTTGTTCCATAAGGGATGCACAACCTGATTGGGGGGTTTGTGTGTGTGGGGGGCGGGATGGGAGGGAAGTTATCGGGTGTTGTTTGTTGCAGTACGAATCAGACCTAAGACTAATTTGTCATCTAATGAAGGGCACAGTGTCCGCAACCGAGACTCACACACAACGATACATCCATGTCGGAAACAGTGGCACCTGGTAGGAGTACAGGTAGGCTCTGGGTTGGTGACCTCACACCACAGTGCTCAGCAAAATCTTTAAATGTCTAAACTCTCCTGCCTAACCTGGAACGTGCGGGGTCTGAACGACCATCGAAAGGCTCGGCTGGAATCCTACTTGGTCAGACATGGGGTACATGTCTGTCTCCCACAGGAGACCCACCTCAGGGAAGCAGCTCGCTCTCAGTTAACCACCAATAGATGGAGCAAGGTAAATACAGCTAGCTATTTTAACTACTCCCGTGGGGTAGCAATTCTAATACACAGGAGAGTGCCCTGGGCCCCTGGCGAACACAACAATCGGTATGTGACCCAGAAGATCGATGTCTCATTCTAAAGGGAACATTATTTCACCAGACACTTATTGTGGTTAACACATACTGTCCGAACGTAGACGACCCCACATTCTTCTTACAAATTTGGCACAGGGTCCAGTCGATGGGAGACGCTGCAATTATTTGGGGGGGGAGTTCAATATAGTGCTGACACTGACAGGAAGGGGGGGCCGCGCTCATCACCCTCAGGCGGCAGCAGCCCTGAACAGTATGATTTTGGACTTCTGTCTGGTCGATTCATGGCGTTCGTTGCACCCCATGGCCTGTGAGGGGACGTGCATTACACAGTACCACCAGGCAAGGGTCAGAATTGACTTCTGGCTACTGACTAGGGACTTACACGTCTGGGTTCAAGATGTCACCAACCTCGCACAGACTTTATCAGACCATGCCCCAGTGGCTTTGTCTCTTTCAGTCCCGAAGCTCAATCAGCAGCCATTCGCGTAGTGCCTGCCCCGAATGAAACATTACTTAACGCGGCCTTCTGTGAAAGTATCAGAAAGCACATTAGGGAGTACTTTGAGCACAACACTGGATTGGTGACCACGGAGGGTGCACTGTGGGAGGCATTCAAGGTGGCAAAACAGGGGTACTGCATCGCTGGCCAATCTGGGGTGCTCCGCGACGTTCTGGGTTGCCTGAGCAGACTAGAATGGGAACTCCACCATCTAGAGACACAGTATTGTGGGACACCATCCCCCTCGATTCTGGCTAATATACGCACTAAACTAACGGCGTATCTGGAGGAGGCAGAGCGTGAGACAAAATTTCTACATAAACACGCAGCAGCACATCGGTACGGGGAGGGTGATAGGCTGGGCAAGACACTCGCCAACCTACTGCGGACACCCATAGGGTCCCCATTTATTACCAAACTGGCCGCCGCAGATGGAGTAGTAGCGTGCTGTTCACCAGACATTCTGGCAATTATGAGAGGCTTCTTTGCACAACTCTACTACTTCCAGCTCTAGCCCCCCTGAAACTATCCTGCGAGAATACTTTGACTCCATTGAGTTAATATGGTTAAGCAGAGTACACCGCGAGTACTTAGAGGCCCCCTTTACGGTGGAAGACATCAAACGGGTTATAGGTGGCCTACTTGCGGACAAGGCCACCGAAGCAGACGGCTTGACGGCCAAATTTTATAAAGAATATGCAGAGCTATTGGCACCATGGCTCTTGGCCATTTATCAGGAGGCCATGGAGTCCGGTGGCCTGCCAGCCTCAATGCGCAAGGCCATTATCATGACTGTCTTAAAACTTGACAAGGACCCCTCGAACTGCGACTCGTACTGCCCACTCTTCCTGATGAGCTTGGATGCAAAAATCTTTGCTAAACTCTCGGCCGTTCTACTACAGCCCCTGCTTCCCCTGATTATATGCCTGAACCAGTCTGGTTTCATACCAGGGAGGGCCACATCTCACAACCTCCAGACGCTGTTTGCTTTAATACATTACCTCGCACCACATGTCCCCCCGATCGCGGTGCTCCTGGACACCACTAAGGCGTTCGATTCCTTGCAAGGGGGGTTCCTGTCCCACTGCTCCAGCGAATAGGCCTTAGCCCCATTTTTAACCAACAGATAAAACTGTTTTATACTTCGCTCACGGCATGCCTCAAGGTGAAGGGCTTGATTTCAGAACCCATCGCCATCATGAGAGGCACTAGACAGGGCTGGGCCTTGTTGCCGCTACTCTTTGCCATAGCTACTGAACCACTTCTAGCCCGAATTAGACATCACACACACCACAACATTGGGTTCACCACCAGAGGTCTCATTGTGTCACTCTACATGGACGATATTACTTTATAGACCCCAAAGAGAATCTGGCACCTAAGACGAGGGAATTGGTGTGCTATGGGGAACTCTCCGGGGTACGGATAAATTGGAACAAATCAGTTAATATCCCCCGGACACCTGGGACCCAGCCCTTTGAAACGGACTACCTTATTGACTTGGCGACAGGGCCAACACTCTATTTGGGGCTATGGATAAGCAACGACATAAACAAACTCTGGAGGCAAACTACGGTAGGGCAGTGGTCTGGATCGTGGAGAGGGTGCACTGTTGGCCAAAATAATAATCCTGCCCAAAGTACTGTACTGAAATGTCCCTATCCCTCTCACCTCGCATTTTTTTAAAACACTGAGATCCCTCATGATCAAACAAGAGTGGGCAGGGCGACAACCTAGGATATCCTGGGAGATACTCACCTTACAATCAATCAATCAATCAATCAATCAAAGACATTTGTAGAGCGCACTACTTACCCGGAGGGTCTCAAGGCGCTGGGGGGGGGGGGGGGTGCTGCTACTGCTCGAACAGCCAGGTCTTGAGCTTCTTCCTGAAGGAGAGGTGGTCTTGGGTCAGGCGCAGGTCGGGAGGGAGGGAGTTCCAGGTCTTGGCGGCCAGGTAGGAGAAGGACCTTCCTCCTGTTGTCGCTCTTCGGATGCGGGGGACAGCGGCGAGGGCGTGGTTGGTCGATCGGAGGTGGCGTTTGGGAGTGTAGAAGTTGAGGCGGTTGTTGAGGTAGCTCGGGCCTTGGTCGTGTAGGGCTTTGTGTGCGTGGGTAAGGAGACGGAAGGTGATTCTCTTGTTGACGGGGAGCCAGTGCAGGTCTCTCAGATGTCTGGAGATGTGGCTGCGTCGGGGGATGTCGAGGATGAGTCTGGCTGAGGCGTTCTGGATCCGCTGGAGTCTCTTCTGGAGCTTGGCAGTGGTTCCGGCGTAGAGGGCGTTGCTGTAGTCCAGACGGCTGGTGACGAGGGCCTGGGTGACCGTCTTCCTGGTATCGGTGGGGATCCACCGGAAGATCTTCCGTAGCATGCGCAGGATGTTAAAACAGGACGCGGAGATGGCGTTGACTTGTCTGGTCATGGAGAGGGAGGAGTCTAGGATGAAGCCCAGGTTGCGTGCGTGGTCTGTCGGTTTGGGTGCGGTGCCCAGGGCGGGGGCCACCAGGAGTCGTCCCAGGTGGA
Organism: Lissotriton vulgaris; assembly: GCF_964263255.1. Lineage (NCBI taxonomy): Eukaryota > Metazoa > Chordata > Amphibia > Caudata > Salamandridae > Lissotriton > Lissotriton vulgaris. The sequence goes on from NC_141695.1 coordinate 933,635,930, forward strand.
GGGCGAGGAACCCAGGATGAGGACTTCCGTCTTGTCTGAGTTCAGTTTCAGGCGGCTGGTCTTTATCCACTCGGCTACGTCTTTCATCCCTTCGCGAAGGTTGGCTCTGGCGGCGGCGGGGTCGTTGGTCAGGGAGAGGATCAGCTGGGTGTCGTCAGCGTAGGAGATGATGTTGAGGTTGTGTTGGCGTGCGATGGCCGCGATGGGGCTCATGTAGACGTTGAAGAGGGTGGGGCTCAGCGAGGATCCTTGAGGGACGCCGCAGATGACTTCGGTGGCCTCTGATTTGTACGGTGGTAGACGGACTCTCTGTGTTCTTCCGTCGAGGAAGGAGATGATCCATTCCAGTGCCTTCTCTTGGATTCCGACGTTGCTGAGGCGCTGCACTAGGGTGCGGTGGCAGACAGTGTCGAATGCCGCGTAGAGATCTAGGAGGATGAGGGCCGCTGTTTCTCCGTTGTCCATCAGGGCTCGGATGTCATCGGTGGCAGCGATGAGGGCGGTCTCGGTGCTGTGGTTGGCTCGGAAGCCAGACTGTGAGGGGTCGAGGGATCCATTTGTCTCGAGGAAGGCGGCCAGCTGTTTGTTGACGGTCTTCTCGATGACTTTGGCTGGAAACGGGAGGAGCGAGATGGGGCGGTAATTCTTGAGTCCGGTGGGTCCGCTGTAGGTTTCTTGAGTAGGGCGCTGAGTTCGGCGTGTTTCCAGCTCTCCGAGAAGGTGGCGGTGTCGAAGGATGTGTTGATGATGTCCCGTAGGTAGGGTGCGATGACAGCGTCGGCTTTGTTGAAGACGTGGTGAGGGCAGGGGTCGGTTGGAGATCCGGAGTGGATGGAGTTCATCCTGCGGACGGTGTCTTCGGTGCTGATCGGACTCCAGGCGCGGAGGGTGGTGGTGGGGGGCGGTGGTTCGGTCGTGGCGTGCGTCGGTTGAGTGCTGAAGCTGTTGTGTATGTCCGCGATCTTGTTGTGGAAGTAGGAGGCGAGGGAGTTGCAGAGGTCTTGCGATGGGGTGATGTTGTTGTTTCCGGCGTTGGGGTTGGAGAGCTCTTTCACGATGTTGAAGAGTTCCTTGCAGTTGTGTGCGTTGTTGTCCAGCTGGTCCTTGAATGCAGTTTTCTTGGTGGCGCGGATCAGTTGGTGGTGCTTCCGGGTGGCAAGCTTGAGGGTGGTCATGTTGTCCGGTGTTGGTTCCCTTCTCCAGGCTTTCTCGAGGGCTCGGCAGTTCTTCTTGGAGCTCTTGAGTTCGTCGGTGAACCATGGGGCCTTCTTGCTGCCGGGTCTGCTGGGCGGGGTCCTCAGTGGGGCGAGTTCATCCGCGCAATTGCTGATCCACTTCGTGAGGTTGTCAGCGGCCTGGCTGGGGTTCGCTGAGCTGGCGGGAGGGTGCTGGCTCAGGGAAGCGGCGAGCTGGTCGGCTGTGATCTTGTTCCAGCTTCTTCGAGCAACCTGTTGCTGGTGGTGGTGGATCGTCGTTCTTTTGAAGGTGAAGTGGACGCAGCTGTGGTCCGTCCAGTGGAGTCCGGTGGCGTGGCTGAAGGCGATGTCTTTGCTGGATGAGAAGACGGCGTCGAGTGTGTGTCCGGCGAGGTGGGTGGGGGTGGACACCAGCTGCTTGAGACCGAGGTTAGCGAGGTTGTCGAGCAGGGTGATGGTGTTGCGGTCGTTGTTGTTCTCCAGGTGGAAGTTGATGTCTCCCAGGAGGATGTAGTCAGCGGAGGGGAGGGCATGCGGGCTGATGAAGTCGGCGATGTCCTCGCTGAATTGAGTGCGTGGTCCCGGGGGTCGGTAGATCAGGGTGCCTCTGAGGGTGGTTTTGGGGTCCGTGTGGATCTGGAATTGCAGGTGTTCGGCGGTTGTCAGGGTGTCGTCGGTGTTGGTCGTGATGCGTTTGGTGTCCCTGTAGATGATGGCGATGCCTCCTCCTGTGTTGTTGATGCGGTCCCTTCGGGTGATCTTGTAGCCCTCTGGGATGGCGATGGCGATGTCGGGCGCTGAGGAGTCGTTCATCCAGGTTTCCGCGAGGAAGGCGACGTCAGGGGCTGTGGTGTCGAGGAGGTTCCAGAGTTCGATGGCGTGTCTGTGGACAGAGCGGGTGTTGAGGAGGCTGCACTTCAGGTGGTTGCTGCTGGTGTTCGGCTTGGCGGGTGTTGGTGCGGGACAGGTCCGGGTGCAGGTGAACTTGCAGGCGTGGCAGCTGAAGGGTCCGTGGGTTCGTCTCGGGGTGGCTCGGTAGCATCCCGGGATTCGGCCGGTGTTGAGTGCGTTGAGGGTGGCGGCGTCGTAGGTCCGGCGGGTGGGCTGGTGTCTGCGGGGGCCAGGGGTCCTGGCCCTGGGCGCGGTCCAGGCGCGGACGGGCGCAGACGGGCTTACCTTTGGCGCACCTTCGGCGCTCAATCAGTGCTCCCGCTGCGTGCGTCCGCTGCGCGGTCGCTCTGGGGGCGTCATAAGAAGGGAGCCGTGGGGGAGGGTCAGCTGGGGGCGGGAGCGTCTTAGCCAATCGGCTGGCGGGGGGGCGGGTCTGCAGGCAGGCAGCGGCGGCGGGAAAACCCGGTGTGGGCTTCTCTGGCGGCCCTGCGGCGGCTGGGGCGCCGGGAGCAGGCGTCGATGGAGATCGAGCGTCACAGGCAGCAGGAGGGCACAGGAGCAGGAGCGGGGATCGTGGGGCGACCAGGCCGGTAAGGGCGCAGGCTCAGGGTGGGCTTGCAGCTCCCGACTTTGCTCTCTACCCCTACAGCACGCAGGCGCAGTTACTAGATCACTGGGTGCACCCCAAGCCCCTTCAACTGCACGTGGCCATTGAACTAGACAGATCAGTGCCACTTCCACTTGCCAATTCTGTATATCAGCCATATAAGCGACCACGCAATGAAGTGGATACTGTTGAAACAATGCGATGGGCATGGGTGGGCCTGCGCAAACAAGCAAAACTAGAAGTGCTTTACGCTTCCTCTATGCCCCTAGCCAACAAACCACAAATACCCCCACTAAGTGACCGCGGGGCAAGGGAGCGGGCGATGATGCATTGGCTGTGGGTAGGCAAGGACCTTTTTCCAGGTGACACCTTCCTAACACTGCAGAAAATGTGCGACCCAGCAGACCCATCGCCCGCGGACATGTTGTTATATTGCCAACTGCGCGCTTCCTGCAGAAGCAAGACACATTTCTGAGCATTCCTCCCCACACAACAATACCAGCACTCGAGAATGATCTTGCAGTGGAACACGGCTGCAAGCTCAGGACTCGCATTTACACTATCACGCAACGTGATTACCCAATCATATCCCAGGTGCTTGAGCGCCGTGGGAGGAAGACATGGAGTTGGACGTCACAGACGACCAGTTGTAGCTTATCTGTGGTCAGTTGGAAATCTATCCCCTAACTATCGTTTTTGACTGTTCCACTTCAAGTACATCCACCGCCTATACCATACCCTGGCGCAGCTGCACCGCATGGGTCTGCGGCCCGACGATCGCTATTGGCGATGTGGAGCCACTCAGGCAACATTCTTACACATAGTGTGGCAGTGCCGCCCCATAGCCATCTTCTGGCTGCACATACTACACCACATACACAACATAATGGCCAGGAGCTGCCCTACACGCCTCTCTTGCAGCTGCTGGGTGTTATCACTGATGTCCCGCCGAAGTTGAGGAAATTAACTGCCATGCTTTTACTCATGGCCAAGCGTCAGGTGGCTCTGCATTGGGGGGCGGCCCCCCGCCGACAACGAAGGGATGGATATTGAGTGTCACTCAATGTAAGACTCAGCTAGAGAGTTTTTGGGAGCTAATGCCAACAAGAGTTCGCACCCGTGATATTTGGGACCCGTTTGTCAACTGTTTAAGCACAATAGATACCGATGAACCTATGGACATTAGGAAATGGTATCGCAATGTTGGGTAACTGTCCTGCCTAACTTGAACTAAGTTGATACTAGTCGAAATGGAAGTAAAAACGTATGTATAATAATATGTATTGAATGTAGGTCTGAACATATATACAATGTGTCTATGATGACGACACCTACACACCACCGACTATGCGGTCGACAAGCAATGAACTGCTGTTTGGTTATGTTAAAGTTCGTAACTTTACAAATGCATATAAAAAAAATTACAAATAAAAAAACATTTCCATCCCTTTCCCTTCTGTTTATTGTGGCCTTACCAAGGCCATGGTGTTTTCTCAGTGCTAACAAAAAAAATGGGGAGAAGAGACCGCAGCCTGACAACGGGGTGTTTCCAGGGCGCCTAGAGAAGGAAACAGTCCTAGGTTGGGGTATCCTCAAATCAGGTGACCAAGTCTAGTGACGGGGCATGAAATCAGTTATACTTCTCCCACGGAGCATATCATAGAGCGTTTTTTTTTCTCTCACTTGCGGTGTGGTGAAATCAGTTGGAATACTCACCGTCCTATTTTTTTTCTTTTGAGCTTCCTGGGAGAAGACCAGCCACAGAACCTATCAACCCCAAGTGAGAAGAACCTCGGAAAGTCCTTTAATGACCGAAGCCCCTACCTGGAATTCGTCTAATGTTTCTTTTTGCTTCCTGAAGAACTAAAATAAATCTCAACCATTGATAAACATGTTAAACCTCCTAGCTTCCATTTCCGCCCATCCCTCCCACACTTTGATAACATTTCTTTTAGCCAGGATGTACAACAGCATGGCTGCTGCACACAGTATGGTATGGTGTGGAATGTATTGTCTGTCACTGTATAGTATGTTATGTTATGTTATGTTATGTACTGTCTCTTCTATAGCGCACGGCTTCCCCGAAGGGTGTCCCGGCGCTTTGGCAAAGAGACCTGGAACTGAAAAAACACAACATGGCAACTCACAGGGGTCCACAGAATCATGCAGAAAAAAGCCAAGTCTTCAGCTCCCTTCTAAAAGAAAGGAGACTGTTGGCTTTCCGAAGGGTGACAGGGAGCTCGTTCCAGCGACATGCTGCCAAATACCGGAAGGACCGTCCTCCCATCCGGGCAGGTCTGATAGGCGGCACAGCGGCCTTGGCCGACCGCAGAGTCCTCCTCGGTGCATAGAAAGCCATACGCTTCCTAATGTAACTCGGGCCAACTGAGTGAAGAGCCTTAAAAGCCAAGTTAAGAATCTTGAATGTGATTCTTTTAGAGATGGGCAACCAATGCAGCCTATTGAGCAAATCAGATGCTTTTGCTCTGCGTGGAAGGCCGAAAATGGCTCTTGCCGCCGAGTTCTGCACTATTTGCAGCCTGGAAAGCAAGTATTTAGGCAGTCCTAAATATAGGGCATTGGCGTAGTCGAGTCGTGATCCAATTAACACCTGAACAATAATTTTTTTGTACTGCAAGGATAGCAGCGGGAGAAATTTCCTAAGCATCTTCAAAATGCCGAAGCATTTCCCCGACAACCCAATGATCTGGGGTCTAAAAGAAAGGCCGTCATCACACAGCACACCAAGGTTTTTAGCTTGTGTCGACGCCTTCTCAGGAGGAAACATGTCCTGAGGCCACCAAGATTTCCAGCAAGGATCGGGTGCACACCCAAAGAAAAGCAGCTCGGACTTATCTGAGTTGCATTTCAGGCTGTGCCGTTGAAACCAAGCGAAGACCTCACTCGGACAGTCTTTGATGCTGGCACCATCAAAAGCCTCACCCTTCCTGCAGGTAAACAGGAGCTGGGTGTCATCCGCGTAGGATATGATCTGGGCACCAAAAGCCTCCGCTACCGCCGCCAGAGGGACCATGTAGATATTAAAAGGGGTGGGGCTCAGAATAGACCCTTGAGGAACCCCTACCTCTAGCGACAGCATTTCAGCGGAGAACGGGGGTGCCCAGATCACCTGTTGACGACCGGAAAGAAAAGATTTAAACCAGTCCAACACCGTCCCACGAAACCCGATCTCCCGGAGTCTTAATAGGAGATCGTCGTGAGGGACGGTGTCGAAGGCCGCCGACAGATCCAGCATGACTAAAATAGCCTTTCCCCCAAGATCAAGAGTTTCCCTGATAGCTTCGGTGACCTCAAGAAGGGCTGTCTCTGTGCTATAATTAGCACGGAAGCCAGATTGAGAATCATGGAGGATGTTGTTGCTCTCGGTAAAGTTAGTGATCGAGAGCTGCACATGTTTCTCAATCACCTTCGCCAGAGCAGGAAGCAGGGAGATTGGCCTATAATTAGCATGCACCAGGGGATCTAAGGTAGGCTTTTTGAGTAACGGCAGAATCAACGCATGTTTCCATGCCAGAGGTACCGCTCCTGTACTCAGGGAGAGATTGAGCAGAGGGTTCAGCAAGCTGTTAACTGCCGAAGCTACTTGACCCAGGCACTTCGCTGGACAAGGATCCAAAGGTGAGCCACACTGAAGCCGGGACAAAAGATCATAAGAGGTGGCACAAGACAGCGGCGGAAAGACCGATAGTATGGGCCCTTTCTCTTCCACTAATGAAGGTAGAGAGATCGAATTACATACAGACACGTTGAGATCCACAGTAGGAAAAGACTCCTGAATAGCCTTAATTTTGTGTACAATAAAGTCTCAGAGTTGGCTGATCCAAACTTCCGTGTGAGCGTGAGAGGGTGAACAGGCAGCAGGGGAAGCAAACTCCTTTACTATTCTAAAAAGTTCCTTGCTCATATTATTCGCTTCATCGATTCTACGCTCAAGATATTCTTTTTTGCCTTCAGAAATGTGTTTGTGATAAAGCTTAATAGCATCACGATATTTTAATTTATCCTCAGACTCATATTTGCGCCGCCACACTCTTTCGGCCCTTTTACAATCTTGGCGCATTTTCCGCAATGAAGGAGTGAACCAAGGGGCGGACACATGACTATGAGCTGATTTGGCTACCTTGGCTGGAGCCAACTCATCGAATCTGGCTGTCAGCCACTTATGAACCACATCTACGTTAGCTTCCAAATCGTCTGTAAGCTCGCAAGGATGAAGACGGAGGGCATCTGACAACATTTCCGCCGTGACTAGATGAAAAGATCTTGACTGTCGAATAGAATCCTTCTGCACTCTCTGGCCAATCATGGCCGCATAAGGGATGCCGAAATTTATTATAAAATGATCCGACCATAGCACTGGAAGTGGCGAGGACACGTCAATCTGTCTAGTGGAAAATTAATGGAAAATATGGTCAATAGTATGGCCTTTATTATGGGTGGGACTGTCAATATAAGGAACAAGCCCAAGCAGCGCAGTAATATCCGGCAATTTAGACGCATCAGGATCCGCTGTCCTGTCCATATGAAGGTTTAAATCCCCCAACAGAATACAATGCACCAATCTCATACAGGGTACCGAGAGTGCTGCCTGCAGGTCGTCAAAAAAAGTACCAATGGGTCCGGGCGGTCTATAAACGAGGAGCCCGGTGCACGTCTGACGAGGCGAAAGGCCAAGTGTAAAGCCCAAGGCTTCAGAGCCCGAGATGTTCTCGACAGGAAACGTAGTACACACTAGATCCTTATCCACAATAACGGTCACTCCCCCTCCCCTCCCCCCAACTCTGTCCTTCCTTAAGATGGTATAATTCGGGGGTAATGCACTGGCCAAGTCAGGGCCTGAGCATTCCCCGAGCCAAGTTTCTGTTAAAAACAAGCAAGAAATTTTAGAGTCAGAGAGTAGATTCCAGATGTCAGTGGAATGTCTGCCAAGGGATCTGGTGTTCAAAAGAGCACATTGACAGTACTGAGTAGGAGGTGGCAACACTGTTCCCATCGACACAACAGGCCGCCAACCACAGGTCGGACAGCCTTTCATCAGGAGGCGTCCTCCCGGAAAAACACACTGGCACAGAGGGGAATGTTTAAGCAAAGCAAACAGCTCGGTGGAGCTGTAAACAATCATCTTGAACCAGATACACAACAACAACAGATAAAACCGTGGATGAAAGAGCCAGAGTCCCACCTCCTACACCTCCGAGGCGCTGACGAGCGCAGACGGGCAGGACTCTGGCACGACTCCGGCACAGCGAAGGCACGCCCGCTGCGCAGGTCCACTGCGCAGGTCCGCTGCGCGGAGGAGGGAGCTTTAAATAGGAGTCCCTCTGGACATCCTGAGCGCTAGACCGCTCACTGTTGGTGTTCCTCGTAGTACACACCACTCCAAGATGGCGCCCGTTCTTACCCCACCACCCTGAACCGGGAACCGGACCCGCGAAATGTGGTGGATACCAATTAAAATGCAGGTAAGGGGGCCCTAGATGCTGCCAGCTAAAAGCAGGGGTTAAACAACAGAAAAACAAATTAAATAAATAAAGGGAGCGTTTAAAAGAAAAGCGCGATAGTGAAGCGCCAAGCGTTTATGCAGCCTTCGGTGTCTTATCAAGGGCTTTCCCCCAGATGCTCGCCTCAAATAGGAGTCCCTCTGGACATCCTGAGTGCTAGACCGCTCACTGTTGGTGTTCCTCGTAGTACACACCACTCCAAGATGGCGCCCGTTCTTACCCCACCACCCGGAACCGGGAACCGGACCCGCGAAATGCGGTGGATACCAATTAAAATGCAGGTAAGGGGGCCCTAGATGCTGCCAGCTAAAAGCAGGGGTTAAACAACAGAAAAACAAATTAAATAAATAAAGGGAGCGTTTAAAAGAAAAGCGCAATAGTGAAGCGCCAAGCGTTTATGCAGCCTTCGGTGTCTTATCAAGGGCTTTCCCCCAGATGCTCGCCTTAAATAGGAGTCCCTCTGGACATCCTGAGCGCTAGACCGCTCACTGTTGGTGTTCCTCGTAGTGCACACCACTCCAAGATGGCGCCCGTTCTTACCCCACCACCCGGAACCGGGAACCGGACCCGCGAAATGCGGTGGATACCAATTAAAATGCAGGTAAGGGGGCCCTAGATGCTGCCAGCTAAAAGCAGGGGTTTAACAACAGAATAACAAATTAAATAAATAAAGGGAGCGTTTAAAAGAAAAGCGCGATAGTGAAGCGCCAAGCGTTTATGCAGCCTTCGGTGTCTTATCAAGTATGGTATTTCATGTCAAGATATAGTATGGCCTGTCATTGTATAGTATGGCATGGCCTGTCATTGTGTGGTGTGGTATGGTATGGCCTATCATTGTGTGGTGTTTATTGGTTTATCATTTTATAGTGTGGTATGGCCTGTCATTGAATAGTATGATATGGTATTGCTTATTATTGTATAGTATGGTATGCTATGGCCTATCATCATATAGTATGGTATGGTATGATATGGTATGGTAGGGTATGGCCTATCATTGTTTAGTATGGTATGGTACGGAGTGTCATTTTGCAGTAACGTATGGTATGGTACAGCCTATCATAGTATGGTATAGCTTGTCACTGTATCGAATGGTATGACTTGCAATGCATAGTACTGATGCACCACTTCGTTCCATGCAAATTTATGGTGTAAACTGAAGTACATGCTGCATACAAGAAGATGATATTTTAGTTCTGACTGAGGTTGACACAACAATCAATTAATTTCAATAAGATGAAGCACGTTAGGCCTCACAAGAACGACAGAGAGTGTTAGATTTGCAAGCCATTATGGTTCATTAAAAGATTAGCAAAGTTGCGAGTTCAAACCATCAAGTTAGATGTAAATTAATAGCCAATACATGAATTTATTAATTAATATATTTCACAGCTTAAAGGGAAAACCCCACTTGGTTATGCTAGTAGATATCCTAGACTCCATCTACTCTACTTCACAGGCAGCATATTACCTAGAGACCCGCAGGATCCACAGAACGCAACGCCACTAGGTGACACAGACATCGTTCCACCCAGAGAGCCTCAGCATCCTCAACCCCCAACGCCACTAGGAGACACAACTGAGACAGAAGACAGTTTTGATGGAGAGGATATAGACAGCATAGAAACACCTATACTATTTGCTAATAACGCTCCGGCACAAGTACAGAGGGAAGAATCATCGTTGCCCCCCACAACACTCAACGACACCAGGAGACTTAACGGAGAGTGAAGACAGGCTGGATGAAGAGGCTACAGAGAGAAAAGAATTACCTATAATTCCTGGTAATACTGGCCCGCAGCAAACACGGAGGAAAGAATCAACGCTGCTCTCCCAGGAGGTGACTCCGCCTATAAATAGGCCACTCAGTAGGAATCTAGAAACGAGTGATAGGGAAGATGCCACCCCTCCATCAAACTCCCCATGTACAACACAAAGGTCAGATAGGAACACACGAAATGCTTGTCACCCAAAAGTGGTAGACAGATCACACGACACAGATAGTGCATCGCAATTCTCACATAGTGGAGGCACAGACAACAAAACTAAGACTTCAGAGCCATCTTAGGCGAGGACTTGCCATTTTCGGGCGCCATCTTGTGAGCGCACTAGTGGCGAGGTCGGCTACACTTGTTGCCTACTTAAGCCGGGCAATGCAAGCGCGCAGATGGCGCTCCGGAGGCGCGCCAGAGGCAAGCCCATCTGCGCCCGTCCGCGCCCGGCAGGGACCAGGGGCCATAACCCCTGGACCTAACATTTCGTATTCCAGGCTGGAACTCATATCATTAAATCTGGGCGCCCTACAGGTAAGCCACCTTATCACCACGGAACTACGGCATGAAGGGTTGCTGAAACCTTCATTCATTGCCCCTGAATGTAAGGTTAATATAAGATCAGTAAAAAAGGCAACCCCACTCAGGTATAATTTTGCACTGCTTAACACCCGCTCCCTTCAAAAACATAATTTAGAGGTCTTCTCGCTACTCCATGAAGGCAGACTCGATATTTTAGGGGTCACGGAAACCTGGCTTGAAGAATCTTCTACTCCTGACTTGGTAGCATCCCTACCTCCAAATTACGTGGCCATTCCTAAAAATCAGTCAGGCACTCGAGGGGGGGGGGGTTTGTTTTTTTATACAACCGCTCCTTCAAATCGGAAATCATCTGTGCAGAAAGTCTGGAGGGTGCGGGCGTTCCAGGGGTTAAGTTCCACTCTACTACTGAATTTTTGGTAATACTCCTAGTTTACCGTCCCCCACGAACATCACAAGGTTTTGTTGATACTTTTCTGGAAGTAGTTCATGACCTTGAGTCGCGTTATAAAGGACTGGTGGTAATGGGAGACTTCAACTTCCATTGGGAAAAATCTCCTAAAGACTGTCAGGCAAAACAGTTAGATGAGGCCATGACCTCATTAGGCCTTGGTCAACGAGTGATGGGCCCAACACATGGGAAAGGTCACACTTTAGATCTAATCTGGATGGCTGCCCCGTGGCTTAGCCCAATTGTCATCTCCCCCTGTTCATGGTCAGATAACCATTTATTGCAGGGCCATCTTACTTTACCAGGGCGAGTGGGAAAGCCACCATTAGGATGGAAAGTCCTTAGAAGCTGGAAGAAGATCGGAGCAGAGGATCTGATAGCCACCCTAAAGACCTCTGTCCTACTCAAGCAAACTGAGGGCGACATAAAGGCTGCATGCCTAAATTTGACATCAAAACTTGAAAGGGCCATTGAAGCTACTGCACCGGCCCGTAGGGTGAGAATTGTGGATAAGGGTATAGGGGCTCCATGGTTCAACGATACCCCTAGGTTGAGGAAGCGAGCTCTGCGCAAAAGCGAGCAAGCTTGGCGCAAAGAGTATGAACCTAGTGCACGGGCTACGTATGTGCAAGAATTCGCTATTTATAAACAGGCAATTATTTCTAGGAAAGCGGAATGCTATGAGGGTAGAATCATGGCAGCAAGAGACCCCCACCCAGAAAGACATTTTTAAAGTCCTGACAGAGTTGAGGAAAAATAAGGAGCAGAATCCTTCTTTCATGCAGGACGACTGCCATAAATTCCAGGGTTTTTTTCCAATAAAATATCGGATCTTTTGACAGAAATACATCACACACCGAGACTTACCTGCTCTGTTCAACCCTCTTTGATAGCTCCTTTGATTGCCCACTCCTTAGCATTCTGCCTCTGATTACTAAGGAGATGCTGGCAGGCCTGATGGGGCGAGTAAAGTCAGGGTCTCCAGCGGACCCGTGCCCTTCGAGGATATTTAAGCTAGCACTACCAGGAATAGAGGATGATGTTCTCTCCCTCCTCAACAGCTCCATGGAAACAGGGCTGGTCCCTACCAATTTTAAGGAGGCTCGTCTGATCCCGCTTTTGAAGAAGCCGGGTGCAGACGCTAAGATTTTGAAAAATTTTAGGCCCATTTCACAGCTACCTTTTTTAGCTAAAATACTTGAACAACATGTTCTCACACATCTTTCTTGCCATCTTAAAAACAATCAGTTGTTAGAACAGAACCAGGCTGGCTTTAGAGCTCACCATAGTACGGAATTAGTCATGCTTTCCGTGCTCGATGATCTGAGACACAGAGCAGATAATAAGATCCCGTGCACCCTGGTGCTGCTAGACCTCTCCGCTGCATTTGACATGGTTAACCAGGGGGCGTCGACGGTTGGTGTTAGGCGGCGTGGTCGGCGGCTGTAGCAGAGCGCGGTGCGGCAGTACCTTGTGTGAAGGGAGGCTGCGCTGTTCAGGATGGCGGCTCTTCAAGACCCCAGGGTGGTCGAAGCACTGCGGCTACTGGGGGAGGTGGGCCGCATGGACATAGTCCGGCCCGACTTGCAGGTAAGGCCGCCGCGGCGCGCTGCCAACGGCGACGCGGCAGCTGTGTGGGCGTGCGAGCCGCCGCAGTCACGATCGCGGCCTACTCCGAGGGGCGGGAGCGGGGGCGAAGGCTCGAAGGGCGGGGACCAGCGCGAGGCGGCGCCGCGGAAGGCAGCGAAGCATGGGGCTGCGAGGGCCGGTCGGCGTGGGCAGAAGAAGGCGCTGGCGTTCACGGAGGGAAGGGGAGGAAGGAGGGTGGTGGCAGAGGGTTTGGGGGAGGGGCGGGCGGCTCCGGCGCCTGACGCGGTGGTGGGAGGGCAGGGGGAATGGGGGGGTGGACCCTGAGGAGCAGGTTCAGTTGATGGTGGTGAAGGCAGGGGGGTTGGCGGGCGGGGGGCGGAAGGGGGACCGGGAGGTCCGGGGGGGGGCGAGACTCGGGGGAGAGGCTGGGATACCGCAAGGGGGGCCTACGAGCAGGGCTGGGGGGGTGCGGGGGGCGAGCTCCCCTTTGTTGATCGAGGAGTCAGAGGTAGAGGAGTTGGGAGGGGGGGAGGCGGACACGGAGTTGGATTGGAGTTCCTCGGCGTCGGAGGAGTGTAGGGACATAGTGGGCTTGAGCAGTGTTTCCTTGCCAGGGAGGGGGATGCGGGGGAGGGGAGGTGTGGGGGGCGTGGGGGGAGGGGTGGCGGGATGGGCGGGAGGAGTGGAGGAGGGGGGGCGGCGGGGGAGCAGTTGGGGGGTCGGGAGGACCGGGGTGGCGGGGGAGACGGGGGGCGGGGAGTGGTGGGGGAGGCGGTTTTGGTGCGGCAGGGGTCTGGGAGGGGGAGCGCAGGGGAGGGTGGGGCCTGGTTGGGTGTCTGGCGGGTGGGGTGGTGCGCGGGGCTGGGACTGGGAGGGTGGGTGGGGCGTAGGGGGCAGAGGGGTTCCCTCACAGCGCAGCGGTCACTCAGCAGGTTGGGGCGGGGGGCGATGCTGGGATGGGGGAGTGGGGGTGTGGGGGGTGGGGGGGTGCGTGGGGGGGAGACGGTGGGTTTTTTCACCCCGGTATGCTGGACTCCACCTTATTTCCCTGGCAGGAGCTGTTTGCGAGGCGCTCGGGTGAGCAGCTTGGGGCTCCACACCACCGAGAGGATGGGCCGGCTCTGTCTGGTGTGGGCGGCCGAGCTCCAATGAGGGACCTGGCAAATGAGCGCGGCAACTGGCGGCGGGAGTCATCCCCGCCGGCCCCTCCCCGAAGGGTTATTACAGCCGCCGGGGGCAGGGGAATGAGGATGGATGCACATGATTCCGAGTTTGATGCGGGTGTGACTGAAAGGCGTGGGAGTGTGGATTTGGGTGACTTGATGCGGGTGTGTCGGGAGAGAGTGGGTTTGAGCCGGCTGGACCCCCCAGGGGGGTGCCGGGATGGTGTGGAGGTGGCAGATGGTGAGTCCGCAGAGGAAGGGGAGATTCGGGAGGAAGTGGGGGCGAGTAATGTTGTTGGCAGTATATTACAGGTGCCGGTGAGGCGGGAAGTGCCCAGAGTGACGGCCCCCTCAGCTCCACTGGTTAGGCGGCGGGATCCGGCAAGGACGCCGACCTTGACGCCAGGTAAGGCGGGAGATGGAGCAGGGAGTGGCCAGCGGCGCTGTGTGCAGGTCTCAGGAGGGACTGGGGGCGAGGGGGAGGATGGCTGGCGGCTGGTGCGGGGGCGGTACGTTAAGGACGCGGGAGTAGGCACGGACGGCGCGATCGAAGGTGAGGCAGGCGCGCGGAGCGGGACAGCGGCGGTCGCCGGAACGGACACGGCCGGTGGGGGGAAGGAGAGTTGCGTAGTGCCGGTGCGAAAAGATATGGAAGGGGGAGTACATTGACATCTTGAAGCTTCTCCACAGGTAGTTGACGTCGAAGGAGGGGTCAAAGGAGGAGGAGCAGGAGTTGGCCAGGTGCCCGAAGGTGCCTCTGACGCTGGACAATTGGTCGGCGGCTTTTCTCATGTACGCAAGTGTGTATTGCGAGAAGTTTCCGGACCGTTCAGTGGCGCTTTTCAAATACATGGATGTGGTGCGGAGGGCGCAGGTGACATACGGCGGTTTCGCGTGGTCGCACTATGACGAGGAGTTCCGGGCGCGCATGGCGGCTGACCAGGAGGCGCTATGGGGGGAGCTGGATGCGGACTTATATCAGCAGACGATGGGCGGGGCCAAGTTCGGCCGCACCATTTACACGGCCAGCGGTTTGCCGCTTGGGCCGCCCCCTTTGCCTCGCCCCCGCCAGGGTGGGGGTGGTGCGAGGGGAGACCAGCCGTCAGGCCACGGTCGGGGCCTGTTGGGACTTCAACAGAGGTGCGTGCAGGCGGGCGGCATGCCGTTTTAGGCATGTGCTCGACATGCGGAAGGCGGCACCCAGCACTGCTGTGCTGGGGGCTCGGGTGTCCGCCGGGCCAGCAGCCCGTGCAAGGAGGTCCCCAAAGCAGAGGGGGCAGGGGGGGTGGGAGCGGAGGGGTCAGAGGGGAAGGAGCCGGAGCTTAGGGCAAAGGCTCTTACGCCGGTTAGGATTGAGAGGATGGAGCCCTGGTTGGTGGCGTATCCGCGGGCGGAGGATGCTGTGGTGCTACGTCGAGGTTTTCTGGAGGGATTTCGGCTGGGCTATGAGGGCCCTTGGATTGCCCGCTGGGCGGACAATCTGAAGTCGGTGAACGCGCACAAAGGTATTGTGCACAAGAAGTTGTTCACGGAGGTCAGAGAAGGGAGAATGGCGGGCCCGTTCACGGAGCCGCCGATGCCTGGCTTGATCATCTCCCCCATTGGGGTGGTGCCCAAGAAGGAGGAAGGGCAGTTCCGCTTGATACAACATCTGTCGTGGCCAGAGGGGGAGTCCGTTAATGCCTACATCTCGGCGGATCTGGCGTCGGTGACATACTTGTCGGTGGACGTGACGCGGAGGCTCGTTACGGCGGCGGGGAGGGGCGCACTGATGGCAAAATGCGATGTCAAGTCGGCGTTCCGGCTCCTTCCGGTCCACCTGGCGGATCACCAGCTGCTGGGGATTCAGTTCGAGGGACTCATATTTGTGGACAAGGCACTGCCGATGGGGTGTTCCATCTCATGCTCGCTATTTGAGCGTTTCAGTTCATTCCCACAGTGGGTTTTTTCCAGGCGCACAGGCTCGGAGTCAGTGACGCACTACCTGGATGACTTTTTCCTGGTGGGACGGCCCGGGGCGGCGGACTGCCAGCGGCAGCTGGACGGTTGGCCGGGTTGATGGGGGAATTTGGGGTTCCCCTGGCGCCAGAGAAGACGTACGGTCCCAGTACGGTGTTGTCCTTTCTCGGTATTGAGCTCGACTCGGTCGCCATGGAAGCACGCCTACCGGACAACAAGAAGTCGGCGATGCTGGCGCTGGTGGATGGAATGCTGGCGAAAAGGAAGGTGACAGTGCGGGAGGTGCAGGTGCTTTTGGGGCACTTGAACTTTGCGTGCCGCGTGGTGCGGGCGGGTCGAACTTTCTGCCGGCGTTTGGGGTTGGCATTGTCCGGGTTGTATTTGCCTCACCATCATGTGCAATTGTCGGTGGGAATGAAGGAGGATCTGTGCATGTGGCAGGCGTTCTTGGAATGGTTCAACGGAGTGCCCATGGCGCCGCCGGAGGATTGGGAGTGGGACGTCACCATGTACTCTGATGCGGCGGGCGGCGGCGGTTTTGGTCTGTGCTGGGATGGAAGGTGGTGCGCGGAGCAGTGGCCGGAGCATTGGCAGGCAGGGGGGCGGAGCATTGCATTTTTGGAATTGTTCCCGTTGGTGGTGGTGGTCACGGTTTGGGCCGGGGAGCTGGCGCACAAGCGAGTGTTGTTTCGGGTGGACAACATGGCGGTCGTGCAAGTGGTAAACAGGCAGTCGGCCAGGGACTCGCAGGTGTTGAAGTTGATTAGGGTTTTTGTGTTGCGCTGCTTAGAGAATGACATCCTGTTTCAGGCGCGCCACGTTCCAGAAGTGGACAATGACATTGCGGATGCTTTGTCTCGTTCACAGTGGGAGAGGTTCCATGGGCTAGCCACGGCGGCGGCAGAAGTCAAGACGTCGGTTCCGGGAGAGATGTGGTCGGTGGGCGAGCCCGGGTCCTTCAGCTGGTGAAGACATCCGTGGCGGTGTCCACGTGGAAATCGTACGAGCAGGCCTGGGAGGAATTCCTGCTGTCTGGCGCGGTAAGGCGGGGGGACCGGTGGCAGCGCGAGGAGCAGGTGGTGCGGTTTATGCTGGCGCTCATGGACAAGGGGTTGTCGCGGGTCACGATCGCGGGCAAGATGTCAGCAGTGGCGTTCATGGGGAAGTTGTGGTGGGGTTACTCCCCGTCGGATGTATGTCGTTACAACGCATACTTTTACTCCGCATACCATTACAACGCGGTATTTACAACGCATACCGCTACAACGCATAGCGCTTTGGGGTGCTGGATAGTGGTAAGTATAATTTACTATTCTAACTCCAGTCCCCGTGGACCCTAGGGAAGGTGTTGGATAGTAAATTAAACTTACCTCTTATCCTAGAGCGCCCCCCAGCGCAATGCGTTGTAACGGTATGCGTTGTAATGCCTGCGTTGTAGTGGTAGTGCGGAGTAAAAAATGCGTTGTAACAGGTGCATACCCTCCCCGTCGGCGGGGGAGCTGGGGTCTCGGCTGCTGGAGGGGTGGGCGAGAGAGCGGGGCGCTTCGGTTCGGTTGCGGCGTCCCATCACAGTGGTTTTGTTGGAAGGAATCATTGGCTCGCTGTCAGCGGTGTGCAGGGATGGGGGCGAGGCAGTGCGGTTTTCGACCCTGATGTCTTGGCTGTTTTTTGGAGCGTTTCGTGTGTCGGAGCTGTTGGGCACTAAGGGGGTGCTAGGGGTGGTGTGGGAGGATGTGGACTTGCGAGCACAGGAAGTGGTGGTGTGGCTGCATCCTCGAAAACTGACCAGACGGGGGTCGGGACTTGGGTGGTCCTGGGCCCGAGCATGCGTGAGGGGGTGTGTCCCGCAGCGTGGGGTAGAAGGCTGATGGCGACCCGACGTGAAGAGGCGGGGGAGGTGTTTGGTCGGGGTGGGGATGCCGGAGTGCCGGCGGCGCAGGCGTTGTGGGTTCTGCGGCGTGCCCTGCGGTGCATGGGGGAGGACCCTCTAGCTTTCGGGACGCATTTCTTCCGGATCGGGCGGCAACGGAGGCAGCGCGTAGAGGTTGGGGGAAGGAGGAGATACAGAGGCTAGGACGGTGGAAGTCGGATTGCTACCGGACGTACGTGAGGCTGCGGGAGGTGGAGGGGGTGTCATTACTTTGAGTCCGAATTCTGATATGTGTTTCTTTGCAGGTGCTGTGGCGGAGCCAGAGGTGGCGGTGTTGAATGTGTATATGGTGGGACACTCATTTGTCAAGCGGGCAGAGCAGGCGGAGTGGGAAAGGCATCGTGCACTCAATTTGGGATTGGATACAGGATTATATCGTTGTCACTGGAGGGGCAAAGGGGTATGCGTTGGCATGAACTGTTGCCTTTGTTGAAGGTAGTCAAGGGGGGGGTGTGCCCGGATGTAGTGGTGATTCACCTGGGTGAAAACGACTTGGTGCAGTGCAAGGGGCTGGCATTGGTCAAGCAAATGAAGAGGGACCTGAAGGAAATCAAACGACAGTGGGCGGGCTGTCACGTGATCTGGTCTGAGTTTATCCCCGGCGGGTGTGGAGGGGGGCGGAGCGCCTAGGAGCTATAGACAGGGCCCGGAGGAAGATTAACGGGGTTATGAGGGATTTCTGTGCCAGAGAAGGGCTGGGGAGAATGGAACATCCGGAATTGTGCTATGGAGCGGTGTATTTTTTCAGGGAGGATGGGGTACACCTCTCAAGGTATGGCATGGAACTGTACCTAGTGCAGTTGAAGGAGGCGCTGGATGGAGCTTTGGGGGTGCTCAGGTATCCCAGGAGACAGAAGCCCTAGTGGGGGGGGTCGGAAGTCGTAAACGACTTCCGAGTGGCGTTTTCCTAAGAGAAAGGGGGGTATTCGCAGGAGGCCTGGGGGCTGTATGGGCAGAGGGGAAGCGGAGGTCAGGAAGGTCAATGAGGTCATGGCAGTCGGGGTAGGTTGCTGAACGGAGGTGGATACTTTGTTGCATTGTTGGGAACAGATGTGGATACTTTGTTGCATTGTTGGGGATACATTTAGGGGTGGGGGTGGGGGGGGCTGTCAGGCAGTTGCTATTTAGCGAGCATTAGTTTTGTTCGGCACAGGCCAGGTGGGTGTTGTTTAGGTGCACCTCATTCCAATAAAGCGGGCTTTATCACACTATTTTGGTGTTTGTGTCAGTGCTTCCCCCCCCCACCTACTGATGTGTCCCAATGGGGATTTGGGGGGGCAGCCAACCAGCGGGAGGCTTGCCCACCCGAGGAAATTTGGGGCAGCAGGAGGGGGGGGGGAGATAGGATAGCGCTGAGGGGCTTCCGTATTTGGGCTGGTTTTGGGATGGTTTGGGCTGGTTGGGCTCGCTTTGGGCTTCCTTTGGGTTCCTTTGGGCTGCAGGGTTTATAACCGGACATTTTGTGTGTCTGAGCACCATTTGAGGTGAAGTGACACGGCAGCCGGGGTGGTCCAGTGAATTTTGTCCCGCCCTCCCTCCCTTTGTCTCCGATGGGGTGGGGGGGGGGTTGTTTGTCTCTGTGGCAGGTCTGGGAGGGTCTTGGGGTCCCCTGAGGGGTTTTGTTGGTTGAGGGTGCACCAGAAGGTTAGGGCGCAAGAGTTGTGTTGTCGCTGGAACAGGTGCTGGGAGGGGTGTCGTTTTCCTAAGAAAAAGGGGGGTATTCGCAGGAGGCCTGGGGGCTGTATGGGCAGAGGGGAAGCGGAGGTCAGGAAGGTCAATGAGGTCATGGCAGTCGGGGTAGGTTGCTGAACGGAGGTGGATACTTTGTTGCATTGTTGGGAACGGATGTGGATACTTTGTTGCAGATACATTTAGGGGTGGGGGTGGCGGGGCTGTCAGGCAGTTGCTATTTAGCGAGCATTAGTTTTGTTCGGCACAGGCCAGGTGGATGTTGTTTAGGTGCACCTGATTCCAATAAAGCGGCCTTTATCACACTATTTTGGTGCTCCCCCCCCACCTACTGGTGTGCCCCAAAAGCCACAAGGACGGAGGGAGAGGGTAAATGCAGCATAGACGGTTGGAATGAGAGAGGGCAACCTGAAGGAATATCATGTCTGCCATACAACTAAAACAACACAAGTCATACAAATGTAAGTGCCATATGAACTAGAAAAATTATTTTGTGCGTTTAGAGAAGTAATAAAGACAGAGACATGGAGAGAGGAGTCAAAAGACACAGGGATAAAGGCTGGAAGGGAGGGCCTAAAAGCAACAGAAAGTGAGGTATGGAGGGTGGGAGGAAGATTGAAAAGGCAACATGGAAGGTAATGAAAACACGCAGCTTGAAAATAAACTTCCTCTGCCATGGCGAAGCGTGTCTGATGCAGGAGAGGGAGTGGAACAGAAAAGATGGCCTGCAAACAGATGTAGTATTATGGAGTGTCTGTACCTTGTATCATACACAGAGTGTAGGGGAGGGGAGAGAGATTCTCTATATCTATACATATATGGGAATCGTAGAATACAGTCTCCCTATCTCACTAGTTTATCACACAAAGTATCCTACCACCTTCTTGATTTCGCTCAGACATGTTTCTCTAGAAAGAAAGAAACCCAAAGTTGTTGTTTATGGACCTTCACAACCCTATTGGTGTTATCCTTCATCATCGGGTCTCACCCTGGTCCTTATAAACCAGGATGGGCTCAACCATCTTTCAGGGAGCTCTTTGAACATTATTCGTAGTGGGGTCTATAAGATTAAAAACACCTGAAGGACACCTTGATTTCACTTTATTTTTGGGTGCCTTTGGTATGGTTAAAATAATCTAGATATAGGGGTGTTCTTGGGGGATTACTAAACTTGCTGTTGACATGTTTCAGTCCTCTGAATGGCCTGACAAATGTCCCAGTCTTTTTTCAGGGCTACTCTATGTTGATGCCCCGTTCTGGTATTCGTTGGTCTTTTATTGTTCTTCTAAAAAAAACATGCACACACCACAAAATAAAAAGAAATGCAAGAGTCACAGAATTATAGACTTAATGGTGCAGTGAGGAATAGTGACTTGTTTATTTATAGTGCTCGAGGTCCCAGTCTGTGACAGAAAGCAATGTGAATCTCATTATTTTTAAATTGAATTACACACAATAAAGCAGGCTGGGCAAAATACTGTTTAAGATAAAACTAGTGCTTTAAAAATATACATTTTAGTAATAAGCATTCAGACACTATTTAGTGAAAATATTTTATATGTGTCCATTAAATCGGTGCACTCCTTTTAAAGGACACATATATTAGCTCAAAAAACAATAAATATTTGTCACAATGAAGCTTCAGGTGACTTCATTAAGCAGCCTTAATATTTGGTGATGAACCAATTGCACACATTTTGATTTCTTTCAGGCAGTGGGCACCATGGTGAGAAGGCATGTTTCTTCTTTAGAATTTCTCTATTTCTCGCTCTCTGCTTCGTAGCTCCTCCCACACTTTCTTTAAGTGGCCACTGGAACCAAATTATGGCAGTCTTACAATGAAAAAAAACGTGGACGTTAGCATCAATCAATCAATCACTGCATTTCTAAAGCACGCTACATACCCGTGAGGGTCTCAAGTTGCTGGAGGGGGGGGGTGGGAGGCTGCTACTGATCGAAGAGCCAGGTCTTGAGGAGTCTTCTGAAGGCTAGCAGGTCCTTGGTACATCATAGGCTGGTAGGGAGAGTGTTCCAGGTCTTGGCGGCGTAGTAGGAGAAGGATCTGCCGCCGGTGGTGGTTTTCCTAATACGAGGAACTGAGGCGAGGGCGAGGCTGGCAGAGCGGAGGCTGCGGGTGGGGGTGTGGAAGCTGAGTCGGTCGTTGAGGTATGTAGGTCCGGTGTTATGTAACGCTTTGTGTGCATGGATGAGGAGTTTGAAGGTAATCCTCTTGTTGACGGGGAGCCAATGTAGGCCTCTCAGATGGGGTGTGATGTGTCTGTGTCGGGGGACGTCGAGGATCAGTCGTGCCGAGGAGTTCTGGATTCGTTGTGGTGATCCTCTTGTTGACGGGGAGCCAATGTAGGCCTCTCAGATGGGGTGTGATTTGGCTGCGTCGGAGAACGTCGAGGATCAGTCGTGCCGAGGCGTTCCGGATTCGTTGTAGTCGTCTCAGGAGCTTGGTTGTTGTTCCTGGGTAGAGGGCGTTCCCGTAGTCGAGTCTGCTTGTGACGAGGGCCTGGGTGACGGTTTTTCGTGTGTCGGGGGGGATCCATTTGAAGATCCTGCGGAGCATTCGGAGGGTGTTGAAGCAGGACGCAGAGACGGCGTTGACTTGCTTGGTCATGGAGAGGGTGGAGTCGAGGATGAAACCCAGGTTGCGTGCATGGTCGGTGGGTTCTGGGGTAGTGCCTAGCGATGTGGGCTACCAGGAGTCGTCCCAGGCTGATGGGGTGGGTCCGAGGATGAGGACCTCCATCTTGTCTGAGTTCAGTTTCAGTCTGCTGTCCTTCATCCAGTCGGCGACGGCCTTCATTCCTCTGTGGAGATTGGCTTTGGCGGTGTGGGGGTCTTCGGTGAGGGAGATGATCAGCTGGGTGTCGTCGGCGTAGGAGATGGTGTTGAGGCTATGTTGTTGTGCGACGTGGGCGAGGGGTGCCATGTGGATATTGAACAGCATTAGGCTGAGGGAGGATCCCTGAGGGACCCCACAGATGGAATCACTGACAAATTATCGATTTCACAAAAATCGACCTACACTATTATCGAGTCTGAAACATCGATAACAATTACATCGACTCCCTATACATATTTAAATAAATACTGAAATATCGACCACACAATGTCGATGCACAAAAATATTGACTACACTATTTTCGATAACATATTTTTCGAAATATATAATATCGACATTTATAATTAAATATAGGACCCTACAATGATATCGATTACACTAATATCGACAGCACTTATTTCGACTCTCTGCAAATATCGATAACACTAAATAAATAAATAATGATTTTCTAAACACTACAAATGAACACTAGTACAAATACTCCCAATAAAATATTTTTAACGAACATAATATACTTTTACATACTTATATATCACAAAATGTTTTATTAATATTTAATATATTAATAAAATATTTTTATACACACACATTTAATATATACACATTTATTTTACTAATTTAATTCTATTTTTACTAGCAATACAAACTATATACATTATTATTAAAATACTTATAAATACACTACTCCTCTGTATAAACCTTTAACAAACAAGTAACTTAATTATTTTACTTAAAAAAACTTCAAACTAACCAATAGAAACACTCCTCAACGTATGTGACCAATCAGAAATAAACACTAATTAAGCATACCCTATATAAAGAATTCACAATTCTACCCTAAAACCTGCAGATTATTTTCAGCTTGAAGACATACTGCCAAATTTTCGACTACCTTCAAGATTCTTCTGTGAATGAAAATACTACTAACTACAACAAGTAAGTAATCTAATAGCTCTGAATGAAAAATGTCACCTAATGTTACCTACTACTCATATTCAATATATTTTAATTGAATGTCTGACATAATATCGACAGACAGAATATCGAAATACAAAAATATCGGCACAAAAATATCAAAATCAAAAATATCGGAGTCATATCTTCATAAAGGTAAGTACAAAAATATCGAAAAATTAATATCGTAGTACAAAAATATCGAAATTAAAAATATTGTTTTTTTAAATGTATTAATAATAATGTAAAAATAATTTTAAAATACATATAATTTTACAAATATTAAATAAAAATATTAAAACAAAATTAAAACTAATACATATACATTTAAAATAAATAAAACACTTAATAATTTAATGTAATTTTTTTTTTATTTTCATTTAATTGATTTAATGTAAATTTATTTTATTTTTACCCTGTACGCCTGTACCCCAAAAACCCAAAACTGACCCTGAACCCTAAAAATATCCCTGTACCCCAAAAACCCAAAACTGACCCTGAACCCTAAAAATACCCCTTTACCCAAAAACTGAAAACTGACCCTGAACCCAAAAAATACCCCTTTACCCAAGAACTGAAAACTGACCCTGAACCCAAAAAATACCCCTTTACCCAAGAACTGAAAACTGACCCTGAACCCTAAAAATACCCCTTTACCCAAAAACTGAAAACTGACCCTGAACCCTAAAAATACCCCTTTACCCAAAAACTGAAAACTGACCCTGAACCCTAAAAATACCCCTTTACCCAAAAACTGAAAACTGACCCTGAACCCTAAAAATACCCCTTTACCCAAAAACTGAAAACTGACCCTGAACCCTAAAAATACCCCTTTACCCAAGAACTGAAAACTGACCCTGAACCCTAAAAATACTCCTTTACCCAAAATTATTAATATTATTTAATTACCAATTAATTATTGTTTAACAATAACAATAAAGCAAATATATTAGCACATTAGCTGTAATTAATTTAATTTAATAATTAATATTATTTTTTCCCAATTAATTAATTAAGAATAACAAAAAATTATATAGATAAAAAATTACTCTAATTAATTTAATTAACTAATTAATATTAATTAATTACTAACTAATTAATAATGAAAAATATGTACAAAATTATATTAATTAATTAACTAATTAATATAAGTTAATTACCAATTAATTATTAATTAAAGTATTTACAAACATATATTAATTAATTAATTATTATTAAATTACTTCCCACCCTATTCCCCTATAAACCCATAACCCGCTACAGAACATATTTATCAATTAATCAATTAATTAAAATTAATTAAAAATTAATTCTCAATAAATTAATTAATAATTCCTACTAATTAATAATAAATTTAACATAATTAAATTACTTCCCACCCTATTCCCCTATAAACCCACAACCCGCTACAGTACTAAAAGACAATATTTAATTAAATTACATTAAAAATAAATAATAAAACATAATAAATACAATATAATATACACTAAATTTATTTAAAAATTGATATTAGTAACATCGAAATTATTTATTTTGATATTATTGACATCGATATTTAAAACTTCGATATTACTGATATCATACTAATATCGATATTAAGACTGTCGATATTACTTACCTTCTATATTTTGTCCCATCGATATTTAAACTTCGATATAATTGTATATCGAAATTTAAAACTCGATATTTTGTCTGTGTACCATTTTAATTCATTATTTCTTTCTCTATCTCCTTTTTTCAACAACAGACTCTACTATTAAAAACAGATGAACATTTTCTTCAAGAAATACTACAAACAATTTATAAAGTAGGTATATACCTAATTGTTGTTTTAAACTTCGAATAATTAGACAAATGGTTAAAAGGAAAAAACATTTTATAATTGTGTCTTCTCTTTCAAATAGTTAAAAATTAGTAAACACAGGTTTATAAGACGAAATAAGTGATATTGGTTTTGTAAAAATGTCACTTTGATTCTAATTACATAACTAACTTTTTACACATACTACTTTTTCTCTCACAACAGATAACAGAAAAACCAAAAGCAGCCATTTATCATCCAAGAACAGACATTCAACAACTAAGCATAAACAGTTGGTAAGTACAGAATGCCAACACATATACTAATTTGTTGCTCTCACACATAGACAATGTAAATACTTGCCTTAATTAGAATTTTTATTTCTATTTTCTAAAACTATTTACATTAAAAAATATAACAAACTTACCTTTCTCATTATGAAAGGTTATACCCTAGCAAATGTCTAACCAAAATATACAAATATACATTTCCTATAATATAGTTTGCTTTCTTTCTACAGACCTATAAAAACTATAACTGCATCAAACTGAAAATACATCTACTTTCAAAATCTACAACTTTACTGTTGGTAAGTAAAAAGCTACAAATGGTACATATTTAATTTAAAATGCTTGTAAAGTTACAAAGTTTCCTAATATTTTGAATACACCTTTTCTAGATTTAAGAAAACAACAATGACAGAAGATGCAAGATTTATTACATATCAGAAAGGAAATTTTTTATTATGCTATATGGGGTATACTTATACTCAGGAAAAACAAAAAGACCTTAAAGTTAACTGGAAATGTACTAAGTATTACTCTAACAAATGCTATGGGCGTGCAACAACCAGAGAAACAAGTGTCATTAATACTACTGAACATAACCATCCACCTAACATCTCAGAAATAGAGGTTAGATCTACTCTAGAAAATATAAAAGAATTAAGTAGCACATCTGACCTACCAACAAGCTTAATTCTAAAATAATTACTACCTAGAGTACCTAGAGAAGCAAGAGGTCAGTTACCATCAATTGCTTCTATAAAAAGAACCATAGCTAGGACCAAAAAATCCAGTAGACCCACAATACCAATACCTAAAACATTTGAGGAGATCATTATTCCACCTGAACTTACCATCACACATAATGATGAATATTTTATCTTCTACGATAAAAACAACAAAGATAAAAGGATAATAATGTTTGCTACAAATACCAACCTGAAAACATTAAAAGAAAGTCAAACGTGGATGATGGATGGCACTTTTACCATATGCCCTAAACCATTCTATCAATTATATACTATACATGGGCAATACCATAATACCTGTATCCCATTCATCTACTGTTTGTTACCAAACAAACAAACAGCAACTTACACAGAAATATTGAATAAAATCAAAGAACAAACATCAGACTTCTTTCCACTAAAAATAATAATAGACTTCGAACAAGCTATGATCAATTCTATTCTTAAAACATATCCACACACATCCATACAAGGATGTTACTTCCATTTTAACCAATGTCTAAGGAGACATTTGCAAAAATCAACACTTAGTGTTGAGTATGCAACCAATATTACCTTTGCATACCAAATCAAACACCTAATAGACCTAGCATACGTGCCAATAACTGATGTAGCTGAACACTATAATCTTTTAATCGAAAGTCCTTTCTACACACAAAACAAACAAAAACTTGCTCAACTTTTGGATTACTTTGAGGACACCTGGGTGGGGAGACTACACAGGTCAGGCCACAGACGCCAACCTAAATTCCTAATACCTTGGTGGAATGTATACCTACCAACCCTAAATCAAGAAGCCAAGACAAACAACGCAGTTGAGGGTTGGCATAATGCCTTCCTATCTTCAACTGGACGGAATACTCCCACACTACGCAAACTCCTCACAGCAATCCAAAAAGAGCAAAGTTTTCATGAATTACGAATGGAGCAATCTGTCTTACAACTAAAACCCAAACTATCAAGACAAACTGCCCAAATGTACCAGTATTTACCACAACAAGTACAACTTTACCCCACAACTAGAGGACTGGAATACTTAAAAATGATAGCCAAAACATTAAACTAAAACGACTAACTAAATCAGAGGATAAAAATTCAAATAAATCCTGAAATATTACACCACACATATCAATATAAAAACATATTTTCCTTATTTTGTCTAATATATTTATTGAATTAGTAATATATAGACAAAATATGTATCTAAGTATAGTAAAAACATTTCATAAGAGCACATTTCCCACCCAACATAAATATTAATATTAAATCACTTACCTTTCACAGCAACGTCATAGGCAAATCCAATAATCCATAACAATCCATGTAGTGATAAATCCACAAAAGTAGAAATAAAAAAGCCCAATAAAATGTAAAAATACAACTGTGCTAAATCCATCCAGCATCCAAATAAATCGATAGGTCAAAATCCATGAAAAACCCGAAAATAATGTAAAATTGTAATAAACGCTCCTGTAAACCCGAAAAATAAAGGAAGTATACTATACATCTCAGTTCAAACAAGTGAAACACACTTCCTTTGAGAAAAAAAAGTCACAGCTCGGAAACGGAAATGGCTGTATCCAAACACCTAGAATAAAAAAAAAATATTCCCACCCACATAACACTTAGAATGACACATTAAAATTTAACATTAAATACTGTCTTTTTAACAAAATAGACACAACCTGCCACAAACGCACTAACTCCAACTACTGCAAACCGCAAAAAGGCTGGATAGCGGAAATACGTACCTACTAAACTCCATAATATCTAAATAGTCATAAACTAATCCACAACCACTAAATAACAAACTACTACCTTCAAAATTTAGTGAAAATCGCTAAAATATACTTAAATAAACTCTTACCTGCTCACGTGAAGCAGCTTCCAACCGCGACCTTCAATCTTCCAAAATGACCCAAAATGACTATGAGCGGTTACAAAATAAAAGACCCAAATTACAGAATAATGAAAGAAATAGTGAAATAAATGCCCCAATAAGTTATTTAACTTTGAAAAATAATGGAAAAATGTTACAATATACTTACCAACATGTAAACATTTATTTTGTTTTTTTTAACTAACAAGTGTATTATATTCATATTTTTTATATTTATTACATTAAATATTAATAATGTTTAATATTTAATGAAATATATATTGAAACAAATTCTGAAAAGTGTCAAAATTACTGTCTATTTTTTCTGTATGTATTTTTAACAATGTCACTAACATTTTAAAATTATTATTATTAAAAAAATTATTTTAATAATAATAAATGTAAAATATTTAAATAATATTATAATAAATAAATTCTTAAAATGATGTTAATTGTATGATGTACAATATTATTAAGATCAATATTTCTTTATAAATATGTTAATTCATTTATAACATAATTTGTACAGCACAGTATTATGTTTACAAATTAAAAATTTATAATTTAATATCAATGTATAATTATTTGTAATTGTACCACAATGTATGTAGTCTATGTATAGTATTCCTCATTGTATAATCATGTACTACATTTTATTTTTCTACCTAAAATGTACTTTACTAAACAAATATTCAAAAATGTTTAATTTCTAATTACATTGTACTTATACCTTTTTGATAAAATATTATACATTGATTTGTAATACATGTATAATTACTTTATTTACTATGTAAACAAATGAATAAAGATTTTTTTGAAAAACCACTGTGTTATTTTTATCTACTAGCTATTACAAAATCATAAATAATAATATTACAAATGTTTTTTTATTAAATGTAAAAAAAAGAAATAGGGGAGGAAGAGTAGAGGGGTGGGCGAATGGTTGCTAGGTTAATATATCAAACAAAATGCCGCTTTAATGCAGCTTTATTGTGAAACAAATTGTGGGACATGTGGGGTGGCGGGTGGTTTGATATGGGCGTGAAAGGCATACTTGAAAGTGATGACTCCTGTTAGGTTTTCTTTGCTTTTTTATTCTCTTCTTCACAAATTAGCATATATGTTTTGAGGGTTAGAGTGGTGTAACGTACACAATGAGAGACAGCTACATTATGCACCAACAATTGCGTTAAGGACAATTGGAGGCAACCATACACGTCAATGTTGGGACTGAACTTAGCATGTATTAGAATACACATTGAATATACTGATCAGCCGATACGTAAATGCATGAAAACAAGAATGACACTTGATTGTACTATTGTGTATGCAACTTGTGCCTTCATGTCAATAAAGATTTTTTTTTTTTAAATGTAAAAAAAAATATATAAACATTTGAATTTTTATTTTACAATGTTATAACCCTTTTAAGATTCACACATATAACTGTTTGTAAATTTCATACATACTACACACTTAACCTATATAATGTGGTACTCCTACTCAAAACTACATTTCATTAGGGTGGATGCAGAACACAGAACCAAAATAATTTAATATTCCAACTCTAATCAACATTTAATTAGGTACGTGCAGGACACTGAACCTATTTAAATTACTATTCCAACTCCAATCAAAATTTATTAGGGTAGGTGCTGGACACTGAACCTAAATAAATTACTATTTCAACTCCAAACAACATTTAATTAGGGTAGGTGCTGGACACTGAACCTATTTAATTTACTATTCTAACTCCAATCTACTATTAATTAGGGTAGATGCTGGACACTGGACCTATTTAATTTACTATTCCAACTCCAATCCACATTTAATTAGGGTAACTGCTGGACACTGAACCTAAATAAATTACTATTCCAACTACAATCAACATTTAATTAGGGTAAGTGCTGGACACTGAACCTATTTAATTTACTATTCTAACTCCAATCTACTAATATTTAGAGTAGGTGCTGGACACTGAACCTATTTAACCGCATCGGTGCGGCGGCTTTTCCCGCTGTGCGCGGCATTTTTAAAAATCCCGCGTAACGTGACAAAGCCAGCTCGTCATCCGCGCAGGTAACGCCCATGACGAGCTGGCTTTGTCATCCGCAGGGAAGGGGCTAATTTACTATTCCAACTCAAATCTACATTTAATTAGGGTAAGTGCTGTACACTGAACCTAAATAATTAACTATTCCAACTCCAATCTACATTTAATTAGGGTAGGTGTTGGACACTGAACAAAAATAATTAACTATTCCAACTCCAATCTACATTTAATTAGGGTAGGTGCTGGACATTGAACCTATTTAATTTACTATTCCAACTCCAATCAACATTTAATTAGGGTAGGTGCTGGACACTGAACCTAAATAAATTACTATTCCAACTCCAAACAACCTTTAATTAGGGTAAGTGCTGGACACTGAACCAACTTAATTTACTATTCTAACTCCAATCTACTATTAATTAGAGTAGGTGCTGGACACTGAACCTATTTAATTTACTATTCCAACTCCAATCTACATTTAATTAGGGTAAGTGCTGGACACTGAACCTAAATAATTAAATATTCCAAATCCAATCTACGTTTAATTAGGGTAAGTGCTGGACACTGAACCTATTTAATTTACTATTCCAACTCCAATCTACTATTAATTAGGGTAGATGCTGGACAATGGACCTATTTAATTTACTATTCCAACTCCAATCTACATTTAATTAGAGTAAGTGCTGGACACTGAACCTAAATAAATGACTATTCCAACTCCAATCAACATTTAATTAGGGTAAGTGCTGGACACTGAACCTATTTAATTTACTATTCCAACTCCAATCTACATTTAATTAGGGTAGGTGTTGGACACTGAACAAAAATAATTAACTATTCCAACTCCAATCTACATTTAATTAGGGTAGGTGCTGGACATTGAACCTATTTAATTTACTATTCCAACTCCAATCAACATTTAATTAGGGTAGGTGCTGGACACTGAACCTAAATAAATTACTATTCCAACTCCAAACAACCTTTAATTAGGGTAAGTGCTGGACACTGAACCAACTTAATTTACTATTCTAACTCCAATCTACTATTAATTAGAGTAGGTGCTGGACACTGAACCTATTTAATTTACTATTCCAACTCCAATCTACATTTAATTAGGGTAAGTGCTGGACACTGAACCTAAATAATTAAATATTCCAAATCCAATCTACGTTTAATTAGGGTAAGTGCTGGACACTGAACCTATTTAATTTACTATTCCAACTCCAATCTACTATTAATTAGGGTAGATGCTGGACAATGGACCTATTTAATTTACTATTCCAACTCCAATCCACATTTAATTAGGGTAACTGCTGGACACTGAACCTAAATAAATTACTATTCCAACTACAATCAACATTTAATTAGGGTAAGTGCTGGACACTGAACCTATTTAATTTACTATTCTAACTCCAATCTACTAATATTTAGAGTAGGTGCTGGACACTGAACCTATTTAACCGCATCGGTGCGGCGGCTTTTCCCGCTGTGCGCGGCATTTTTAAAAATCCCGCGTAACGTGACAAAGCCAGCTC
This sequence comes from Lissotriton vulgaris, assembly GCF_964263255.1. NCBI lineage: Eukaryota > Metazoa > Chordata > Amphibia > Caudata > Salamandridae > Lissotriton > Lissotriton vulgaris. The sequence goes on from NC_141695.1 coordinate 933,667,346, forward strand.
GTCATCCGCGCAGGTAACGCCCATGACGAGCTGGCTTTGTCATCCGCAGGGAAGGGGCTAATTTACTATTCCAACTCAAATCTACATTTAATTAGGGTAAGTGCTGTACACTGAACCTAAATAATTAACTATTCCAACTCCAATCTACATTTAATTAGGGTAGGTGTTGGACACTGAACAAAAATAATTAACTATTCCAACTCCAATCTACATTTAATTAGGGTAGGTGCTGGACATTGAACCTATTTAATTTACTATTCCAACTCCAATCAACATTTAATTAGGGTAGGTGCTGGACACTGAACCTAAATAAATTACTATTCCAACTCCAAACAACCTTTAATTAGGGTAAGTGCTGGACACTGAACCAACTTAATTTACTATTCTAACTCCAATCTACTATTAATTAGAGTAGGTGCTGGACACTGAACCTATTTAATTTACTATTCCAACTCCAATCTACATTTAATTAGGGTAAGTGCTGGACACTGAACCTAAATAATTAAATATTCCAAATCCAATCTACGTTTAATTAGGGTAAGTGCTGGACACTGAACCTATTTAATTTACTATTCCAACTCCAATCTACTATTAATTAGGGTAGATGCTGGACAATGGACCTATTTAATTTACTATTCCAACTCCAATCTACATTTAATTAGAGTAAGTGCTGGACACTGAACCTAAATAAATGACTATTCCAACTCCAATCAACATTTAATTAGGGTAAGTGCTGGACACTGAACCTATTTAATTTACTATTCCAACTCCAATCTACATTTAATTAGGGTAGGTGCTGGACACTGAACCTATTTAATTTACTATTCCAACTCAAATCTACATTTAATTAGGGTAAGTGCTGGACACTGAACAAAAATAATTAACTATTCCAACTCCAATCTACATTTAATTAGGGTAGGCGCTGGACACAGAATCTATTAAATTTACTATTCCAACTCCAATCTACATTTAATTAGGGTAGATGCTGGAGACTAAACCTATAACCCCAACATCCCCCTACTAAACATTAAATAACAAAATGTAAATTAAATTGTTAATTTTAAAACAATGTTCTACATTTTTGTAAAAACGTTTTGTTTATTTAATTTTCTAAATTTATATTTGATTTTTTAAATATTTGATATATACTTTTTAAAACACTACCCAACCTTATCCCCTATAAACCCTACAACCCACTACTAAACATTAAAATTAAAATTAAATTTAAAATGTAAAAAAATTCGAAATTATTGTAAATATTTTAATTCTTTTTACAAATTTCGAATAAAATTTTTTTTAAATACATTTTTGGTATATACTTTTAAAAACACTACCCACCCTTATCCCCTATAAACCCTACAACCCGCTACTAAACATTAAATTACAATTTAAATGTAAATTTAAAATTTTTCTAAAAAATATTAATTATTTTCTATATTTTATTATTTTACACATTTCAAATTTTATTTTTTATTTTATAAATGTTTGGTATATACTTTTTAACACACTACCCACCCTTATCCCCTATAAACCCTACAACCTGCTTCTAAACATTAAATTACTATTTAAATTTATATTTAACATTTTAATAAAAATGTGAAATTATTTTCAATATTTTATATTTTTTATAAAAAAAACTTGTAGGTGCATACCACCCGGGGGGGAAAGTGGAGCATTAACACAGCGCCCTGCCTACAACCCCGCTGGGGGTGCCGGCTGCGTGGCTTATGGATAACGATTGCAAGGGTGGCCACACGCGGCTGCTGCATCACTGTGCGGGGGAGGCGCATATGAAGTCGATAACTGCATTGTCACAGTTTCTAAAGGCCCAACGGGGCTCAAACTGCCCCATAAGGGGGTGAAGGCCAGGGTGGCGAGTAGGAAGGAAGAAGAAGTCGGATGAGGGCTAAGCAGAGGTGAGAGGGAGGGGGCCAGGGAGAGGTAGCAATAGCATCGCAGCTGCTGGTAGGAGGGCAGAACTCGAGCGGGCTTGCGGGGCGTAGCAGTGCCTGCATTGGGGAGAGCAGTTAAGGGCATAGCCTGCTTGGGTCGGCAGGGATAAGGGCGTCCTCAAATAGGTGCAGCGCACGGAGCCTAGGGGGCATGTGGCACGCATAGCTGATAGAGCACAGGTGGCGCACAAGGAGTTCCCACACTGCTTTGAAGCGCGCGCCCCTCATTTGTATCCGCGCCGTAAGCATTTCCATAGCCAGGACCTGCCAAAGGCGCACAAACCAGGAGGCTATCGGCGGCGCTTCAGCCCGTTTCCAGTATAAAGCGATGAGTTGCTTGGCAGCGCCTAGCATTTGGAGCGTAAGGATCCAATCGCTGCGCGTGAGGGCCCTAAGCGCAGGGGGTCGAATGCCCAGCAAAAGCGTGCAGACCTCTTCAGGCAGGGGAAAGCCCAACACCCTCTTGATGTGACTGAGTACCTCCTTCCAGAAGACAGCTAGGGTAGGGCAAGTCCACCAGATATGCACGAAGTCACCAGTCGCAGTACCACACCTCCAGCACAGCGGCGAGGCGGTCGGGAACATTTTGCTAAGTCTCAAGGGAGTATAGTACAATTGCGTGAGCATCTATGTCGGCACCCGCCGCCGACTGCCATTGCCTCTGATAGGGGTGTGCAGGTGGCGAGGTGGGATGCTGCAGTATGTTATATATCTGAGAAATGAGCCTCTTCAGCCCCCCTAGAGAGCGTGCCAGTTTCTCGAAGGGCGTGTAAGCCCTGGTGGCCGCCCGGAACATGTCGTCTCCCATAGTCCAATGGCGCAGCTGGGCGTACTGCAGGCCGGCAGTCGAGGGCAGACCGAATTCCTCCTTGCAATCAGACCACGATTTGGGCGATCCTCCAAGAAAAAGGTCCCCTATGACCCTGCAGTCTCCTTGGGTCCAATTCTCGAATGCGCGGGTCCGGGCTGCGGGAGGGAAGTGCGGGTTACCAGCGATGGGGGTGTGCGGAGATGGGAACGTGGTAAGGCCTTTAGGCACCGCTACCTTGTCCCAGATGTCCAGGACCGTTTTCATCGGGACCGCCATGTACGCACTTCTGGAGCGTGCCACTCGCGGCAGCCAAGGTAGATCCCAGATAGTGCGCCCTGTGACCACCCGGCCCATGTGGAACCAGTGCTTATCGCTTTCACGCACACCCTATTCTATGACACACCGGAGATGTGCCGCCCAGTAGTAGTGGAGAAGGTTCGGGCTGGCAAGGCCGCCCCTATCCCTTGGTTCCATAAGGACCTTCTGTGAGAACCGGGTGCGTTTACCACCCCAAATGAACGACGTGAGGTCACGTTGGAGACTCTTAATGCAGTGAAGAGGGATTGGGGTGGGTAAACATTGAAAGACATAGAGAATGCGGGGGAGAATCGACATCTTGACCGCGTTGAGCCGCCCCAGCCATGAAATCATCAAGGGCTTCCATTTTCGCAGGTCCGCCCGGACTTCTTTGCGGCAAGCCGCCCAGTTCCGCGCGGACCAGGAGTCCAGGTGGGGCGTCAGGTCGAGACCCAGGTACTTGATGTGGCTCTCTGCCCATCGGTAGGGCGCAGCCCCTTTCAGGAAGCGGACCTCCTCCTCAGGGATGGTGAGGTTGAGCGCCCAGCATTTGGTGTGGTTAATTTTAAGGCCGGACGCTCGTTCATACAGGCAGAGCACATCATGCACCGCTGGGAGGGAGTCGCGGGGGCGCGTAAGAGTAAGGATCAGGTCGTCTCCGAATAGCGCCACCTTGTTGTCGCGACCCCCATGGGGTATTCCATGGATGTCAGGAGTGCGCCTTATCAGCGCCGCTAGCGGCTCCACCGCGAGGGCAAACAGGAGCGGCGAGAGCGGGCACCCCTGCCTCGTGCCCCTGTGAATCGATAGTGGCGGTGTCAGCTGGCCGTTGACCCTGATTCTGGCCTGCGGCCCAAGATAGGGGGCCTTGAGCCTGGCGACCATTTTGGGACCGAATCCAAGTTTCTGGAGGACCGCTCTCAAGAAGGCCCAGTCGACCCGGTCAAAGGCCTTCTCCGCATCAAGCGAGAGAAGGCAAGCCGGGATGTCCCAATGTCGCACCTTCCCCACTAGGTGTGCCAACCTGTGCACGTTATCAGCCCCCTGTCGATCCCGAATAAACCCCACCTGGTCCGGGTTTACCAACCCCGGCATGTATGGGTCCAATCGTTTGGCCAGGAGTTTGGTGTAGATCTTCAGATCGGTATTCAGGAGGGCGATAGGGCGATAGGAAGCACACAGGTCGGGGTCCTTCCCAGGCTTAGGGATCAAGGCGATCTCCGCCAAGCCCATGTCAGGGGACGGGCCAACGGTGTCGGAGAAAGAACTGTACAGCCACAGTAGGTGCGGGCGAAGCTGGGTCAGGAATACACGGTAGAAGGTCAGAGGCAGACCATCCGGTCCCGGGGTTTTTCCAGGGGGGAGGTCCTTGACGGCCGCCGAGATTTCCTCCTCCTGCAGGGGTTCTTCCAATGAAGCCGCACATGCCGGTGACAGCGGAGACCCCTCGTAGTCAGCAAGAACGGCCTCCCGCGCCTCAGCCGAGGTAGGGTCCTCTGCATACAGGGAGGAGTAATAGGCAACAAAGGCCTCCTGCTTGGCTTTCTCAGTGGTGGCGCAGGTGCCATCTTGTCGTCTGATATTGGCAATGTAAGCCCTGGCTGCACGAGCCCGCAGTCTGCCAGCTAGAAGGCGTCCTATCTTGTCCCCACCCTCATAATAGCGTTGTTTGAGCGCCAGCAGGGAGTGCTGTGCCTTGTTAGTGCGCAGTGTGCGGAGTTGCCCCCTGAGGTTGGCGAGCGTTCTCTTAGATGCCTGCGAGGGACAATCCCTGTCCCGAGTTTCCGCTTGTTTGATCTCGCTGGCCAGGTCGGTTTCTAGTTTAGACGCCTCACGTCTCCGCGCCACCGCCAGGGAGGTAATGTGGCCTCTAATGGTGGCCTTAAAGGCATCCCAGACCGTCTGGAAGGGCAAGTCTGGGGTATCGTTAATGGCGAAATACGAGTCTATGGCTTCGCGGACGCTGGCAACATCCTCCGGGTCCCGAAGGATGCCCGGTGGAAGGACCCATCTCCGCTCCCGAGTAACACGAGCCAGCGGGTCCTGTAACAGAAGTTCCACATGCGCATGGTCCGAAATAGAAATGTCGGAGATAGTGGCCGTCAGGGACTCTCGGGTTAATTCAAGGGAAGTAAAAAGATAATCTATACGGGAGTACGTCCTGTGGGAGTGTGAATAAAAGGAGTAGTCCCGGGTTCCCGGATTGTGGTATCGCCACACATCCACAAGTCCCAGGTCTGTGATCTGCGCTCTAAGGGCAGAGGACATTGCTCCCGTTCCATTGAAAGAAGCCCCCACTCGGTCCAATTCCGAGTCCCACACTAGATTGAAGTCCCCACCTAGGATCATGTGGGGATCGCCTGATTTAAACTGATCCCGCAGAAGCGCTTGGAGGTATTTATCCTGCGACTGGTTGGGCGCATATACACAGCCCAGGGTGAACTGCGCGCTCCCCAACTGCACCGTGGCTCGGAGGAAACGCCCGTCAGCACTCTTGCAGGGTTTCGTGGGTTCCCGTCTAAAGCCAGCCCTGCAGAGGATTGCCACCCCCGCCGTTTTAGTGTCAGTGGAGGCCCAGAATTGCGTGGGGTATCTAGGGTGCGCCATGCGCCTGGTATCTCCCTTCAGAAGGTGTGTCTCCTGGAGGAGGATGATGTCTGAGGAGTGGCGTAGGAGATAGCGCCACACCTGATTCCGCTTATTGGGGGAGTTGAGCCCTTTAACATTGAGTGACAGGACCTTCAGGGGTGCGGGTAGGTTTGCCGTCATTGCACTAAGGGGGTCGGGGCCGCGCAATCACCCATGGGGCACCTCTCCCCTCAGACAGGGCAGCGTCCGCCTCCCCCCGCCCCCATCGCGCCAGCACCCGCGGTCCCCACCCTGCCCCCACACTGCAAGCGCGGGGAGAAAACCAGAGGAAAGGGCAGCGCGAGAAAAAAGTAGGAAAAAGAGAGAGAGTAGGAAAATTAAGAGCGCAGAGAAAGAACACAACCATAACAGGCCAACAGGGCCACAGTACAGTGTCCCAGGTACCGGGCATCCTCTACCCGAGGGTTCGGATGAACAAAGGAATGTCACTTCCTACGGGACAAAGTGAGGGTGTGGAGATCCGAGAGGGAGAAATCTGATCGTCCCGCTGCCCATCCACCCCGCTGTCTCGGGGAAGTCCGGGGGCAGCAAGAGCAGGGAGGCACTTGAGTCCGGGTCAGACGCCAAGAGGGCACCAAGGCTGGATGTTGGGGGTCAGGGCCCAGAGAGGGCGGAAGCCACAGGCCGCTCCCTCAGACCCCCCATGGGGGGGGACAGAGGCGGCCCACGAGGGAAGAAAAGGTCCCCATCACCGTGAACAGCAGGACAAGGTCACCGTGGCGTGACGAGGCGGACCCGAAGACCCAGAGGTCGAGGGCAGGCTCCGAGCAGCATAAGTCACATCGTTCCTAATCAAAGTTCGTCTGGAGTCGGGGGACGATCCTCTCCTTCAGTGCCAGAGGCGAGGAGCTGGGAGGCCTGCTCCTCGCGGTCGCCCTCAAGGGAGCGTATGTGCACAATAATGTCTTGCTTGGCCTGGGACGTGGAGCAGCTATCCACCGGGGGGGTGCGGTGATCCCTGCGCACCGTGGACCAGTCCGGGCGTGGAGGGGCCCTCTCCGGGCGGTGAGAGCGGGGCGGGCTGTGATCCGGGGATTCCGGCATGCCTAGCAGTTGTGCCGCCTCCCGGTAGGACCGGAGGGCCCTGCGCTTGTCCTCCCACCGTAAGATGAGGGCGAAGGGGTGTCCCCACTGGTAGGAGACGTTGAGGGCCCGGAGTCTCTCAGTGATCGGGCGGAAAACCTTCCTCCTGTGGAGCGTGGTAGGGGCCAGGTCTTGGAAGATCTGGATCTTGTGTCCTCCGTAGCGCAGGTCCGGGTTCTCTCTTGCCGCTTTCAATATGGCCTCCTTCTCCATAAAATAGTGGAGTCTGGTGACGATGTCAGGCAGGAGGCCCGCCTTGCCGCCCACTCCAAAGACTCGATGTGCACGATCCAGGCGCGGCGGGGAAGCGTCGTCCTTACCCCATACCTCGTGTAGGAGTTGGGCCACATAGGCCATGGCGTCAGTCCCCTCTTCTCCGAGCGGCACTCCCCAAATTCGGAGGTTATTCCGGCGTCCCCTATTTTCCAGGTCCTCCTGCTTGATCTGGAGCTGAATGTGCTGCTCCTCGAGGGTCGCCACCCTCTGCCATATCTGTTCCAGGTCTTCGGTGCGGGAGTCAACTGTTTTTTCAAGGCCATCAACCCGATCACCCAGCTCGGTGACCTCCTTGCGCAGCTCCTTGACGCATGTGTGGACCTCCGATCTGAGGGACCCAATTTCAGTTTTTAAGTCAGACATGAAGGAGGACATGAAGGCCTGAGTCACCGGGGGGGAGTCAGCAGGAGGCCGGGACTGCCCCCCTGACGAGGACGGGCCCTCGGAGGAGGGCGGCGAGCCCGCTTTGCCCCACATGGTGGCCACTGAGGTGCCCTTGGTCGGCACCGCTGGCGGGTCCGTCTCTCCGTCCGTCCGTCCTCTCGACTCAGCGCCATGCTCTCCGCCTGCGCTTCGCAAAGTAGCGATTGGAAGCAGGTCTGTGCCAGGGGAAGCTCCAGAGATTTCCATCGCCTCGTAAGTAGGCGCTTGGCTACTATTAGCCCTAGGTCAATGTAGCGGGATGACACTTTATATTTACCAGATCTTTTGTATAATCCCAATATACATACTTTCCACGACCAGATAAGCGTGCGCTCTGTGCATTTTGCCAGACTTCTAGTGACCGCTCCCCAATATGAATGTATGGATGTACAGGACCACATTATATGTAATATGTCCCCTCCTGACTCACCACATCATGGACAGCTTGCGTCGGTATGGTTGAAGTATTTATTTATTTTGGCTGGGGTCAAGTAAGCCCTACGGACTATATAATACAGAATGAGCCGGAACATGGCGTTGCAGGGATACGGGTAGGTCTCTTGAGGATGTCCTCCCATTCACGTTCGGTGCTGGGACGCCGTAAATCCGCATCCCAGTGGGCGCAAAGGTATTCCAGTCTCAGCGCTGTGTCAAACGGTAGGAGCTGCCCGTCGCTATATAAGTCCCCCAATGTTAGGATACCCACCACCTCCCATTGGGGTAGTTCCGCACTGGTGAGCGCTCAGTGTCTTCTGGGTGTGCCGAGAATGGGGATAGATGGCGCATACGGGGTCACATGCGCATGACTTGCAGGCTGCGAAAGAAGCAGTGGTGGGCGACCTCCACCAGTACATGTGGTCTGCCCTTTCTGTTAAGGTGAAACAGCGCCACCATCTGAGGGTGGGTGAGTCCCCGGGCACAAGTCACTAAATCATCCAGATTACGCATGCCAAGCCATTGCGCCACCCACTGTAGCTGCGCTGCAAGATAGTATTGTTCCATATTGGGTAGTGAGAGATCCCCGCTGGTCACCAAAGGGTACATTTTGATTTGCGCCACCCTGCTGCGTGACCCGCCCCAAATTAACTTCCGCACTCCGAACATCAAGCTCTAAGCTTTTGAACAGTGTTGGTTTGAGGCATAGTGGCACATTTACAAAGTGGTACAGCAGTCGCAGGAGTACTACGGTCTTGAGTACCGCAATACGCCTCATAACCGTCAGAGGAAGAGTGCCACAGAAGGTCATCTGCTCCCTTATTGCAGTGATGTCTCACACCAGGTTATCCTTAAGAAGGTCCTCAGGCTTTCTATAGTAAGTATCCTGAGCTATCGGAATGTTGGCATTTGGCGATGGATTGGCTTGCCGCTGAGGGACCTAACATCTTTAAGGTAAATAAGTAGGTCGTCCGCTTATAACGAGACACAATGCATGCCATCCCCCAAGAGGATCCCCCATTCATCCTGCATTTTGCGCAATGTCATTTCCTTACCCGAAATCATATTTACGGAGAGCAGCTAACAAGAACTGCCATTCCAAGGTCTTGAATGCCTTTTGCATATAAAAAAATAGGCATTCAGATTGGTCCCAGTCTACCCTAGTGTGGTGAGCCACTCTGAAGAATTGACAGAGATTTAGAGATGTGCTGTGAGCCGGCACAAAACCATTTTGGTCCGTGTGAACCAACTTCCGAACCAACAGAGCCAGTCTACATGCTAGCAGTTTAGCTAAAACCTTATAATCAGTATTTAGGAGTGGCTAGCGGGCGGTATGAGCCCAGCAGCTCTGCGTTCCTATTTGGTTTTGGCAGCGACACGAGTAAAGATTTGCGCAGTGTATCTAACAGGATCCCCTTGTCCCGCGCATTGCAATACATGGAGAGAAGTTGCAGCGCCAGTGTTTGCTGATTGGCTTTATAGTAAATCAGCCAGGAAGCCATCGGGCCCCGGAGCTTTACCAGTGGCCAGCGAGTATATCGCTTCCTGTACTTCCAGCAATGTGATTGGCTCATTCAATCCCCCTCGCTGGTCAGCAGTGATTTGTGGCAGGGGGAGTGTAGAGAGGAAGGAGTCCATCTCCTCTGTGCTCACACGTTGCACAGATTTGTATACCCTGGTGTAGTGCGATATAAATTCTTTATGTATATCATGCTGTTTTGTGAGTATTGGTCCTGTGGCAGACTGTAAATGCAGTATAGGTGTCTGTGCGTGTTCCTGATGGATCATGCGCATGAGTGCGTGCTGCATGTGATGCGTAGTTTAAGCAGCGTAACTCTCTAGCACCTCTGTGTGTTTCTGTCTGTGTGCGTCTATTGCCTGTTGTGTGGCCCCACCACAGACCAAGTCGGCCTCCAGTCTAGTTAGCATATGCTTGATGCAGTTTATTTCATCATAAGGTTGAAATAAACCCAGGCACTGATTGCTGCCTCTCCCGCATCCCACAGTACCCCTGCATCTGTTAAAGAGCCAGTGTTTTCTACAAAATATGCACCTATTGCCTCATCTATTGCCTGCCTGAGTGGGGATCCTCCCGTACCAAGGGCTGTAGTCTCCAGAGGAGGGTAGTGGGTCCCTCTTCATCACCCTGCAGCTGAAACATATGGGGGGTGTGGTCTGTATGCATTTTACCCAAGTAATCTGCTCTGGCACATTGAGTCAGTACCTGCTGGGTTCCAAAAAAGCAGTCAATGCAGACATGCAGTCCATGTGGGTGAGAGTAGTAATTGTATAGGCACGACTGCGGGTTAAGAGCCCTGCAGACATCCGACAGCCCCCAGCGGCCCAACCACTCACCCAGCCTTCGCGCGTTAGACGCTGCATTTGTTTGTGACAGTGGAGGGAAGGATCTGTCAATGGTGATGTCAAGAACCGAGTTAAAATCCCCTCCCAGCAGCCATGGCACATCGCACGAGTGCGAGAGTATGTTAGACAGTGTATGCCAGAACATGTTCTGATTCATGTTTGGGGCATAAATAGAGCCTATCACCATGTGCTTCCCATTCACCTGCCCCTTAGATAGGCATATCTGCCATAAGTATCAATCTCTGTATCTTCTGGCGTAAAGAGTGTCCCGGGTCCGATCCAAATTAGGGCCCCCCTAGCATAAGATGAATAGCCTGTAGCCAGTACCTGCCCTCTCCACCGCTGCTGCAGTTTACGGATCTCAGGCTGAGCTATGTGCGTCTCTTGCAAGAGAGCTTTGTGGGCTTTGTGACACTTAAGATATGCATAGATATTATATTTGCGTGACGGGTGTTTAAGCCCCGTACATTCCAGGTGACTACGTTCGTGGGCGGCATGTTTCAAGAGAAGTGTGCAGCACTTTGCGTAACCCGACACCCCTAGGGATGGGTGGCTGTGCATAGTGCAGTCAGTGAGTGGGCGCCGCAACCATAGGTGTTGAAAGTTCATGTGAACGATGTCACTTGAAGTTGACACGAGATAGAGCTGGGTGGGATTGAACCTAGGTAGAGCAAAGGGACAACAGGTATCTGCCCAAACACTTAACAATGCCATGTGGCAGTTGACAGCTATGTACGCAGATTCGAACATGCCATGGGGGGGTTGTGCGCAGTTAGCGAAGAGCACCATAGCATTATGGGCCCGCATGACTTGAGTGTTCATGCGCGGTGTGGTTATCTTGGGTGGTGCACCAGGCGCCTGTCGGTCAGTGCGCCCACACAGAATCTGGCTTTGCCTAACGCGCCTCGTGCATGCGTCATTGGGATGTCATTTGAAGTGTCTGACTAACCTGGGATGCCAGGTGTACCGATTTGATGTAACTGCATACATACCTGGTCAACAAATGTGCTGTATCACTACATTAATATTATATACAAGCAATGCTTTGGGACAAATGTATACTATATAATAGAATGAAGGAAAACTTTATTTTTATTATTCCTCCCCGCAAGCTTCACTCTCTTGACAAATCCAATGTCAATTCAAATCATTGACAACGAGCAGTTCAAACAAAAGTCTTTTTTGTGTATGCATATATACAATCAAATATTCTTATGTACAATACATCTTCTTTTCTTCAACAAAAACAAAATACTCAAACCTAATCAAAATATTTCTACTTTTCCCTATTACCCTATTAATAGGTCAGGATGCTTTACATTTTTTACAAAAAAGAGCATTTCCCTCAAACAAAAGATCACCCTACAAGAAAGTACTATGAGGTACACTACTCCACCTCTAAGTTTTTTTGTACTTTCAAACTTTTAACACAACACTTTAAATTCACAAGGGCATCCTCAAATCTTAAGGTCGTTGCGTTTCAGCCCCATTGATATCGGGCCTCATCAGGACTAGGGTGTATAAGGATAATATTTCAACAAAAATCCCTGCTACGATATAGATTTCAACAACTTCTGAGTTATTCAATTTCCATATACCTCGATGGTGCAGTAATCAAGGGGTGTCAAGAATTCCTGTCATGCGAGGGGAGGAAAACGGTAACCAGCGAAAACGGACTACATCTCCCAGGATGCTTAGCGGTTGAGAGGTTATGTAAACAGGAGAGCTGTTACATAACTCAAGGAAAACACGCCCTTATGTAAACAGGAGAGCTGTTACATAACACAAGGAAAACACGCCCTTATGTAAACAGGAGAGCTGTTACATAACTCAAGGAAAACACGCCCTTATGTAAACAGGAGAGCTGTTACATAACACAAGGAAAACACGCCCTTATGTAAACAGGAGAGCTGTTACATAACACAAGGAAAACACACCCTTATGTAAACAGGAGAGCTGTTACATAACTCAAGGAAAACACGCCCTATAAAGGGAGGAACCGGGAGGTACAACGCTGTCGGATATTGTGTTTACACCGACGTACCTGCTTCGTGAAGAGCAGTGTTCCGGAGTGGTGCTCCAGTAAGGCAAGAACGGAGGTAGGTCGAGTCGTTACTCCCTGGGCCGTGTCTTGCCCCATCATCACCTGTGAAGGACCCGGAAGCTCTACCGGTCAACCATTGAGCTTCGCTTTTTGACTCGGCTAAGTCAAAGCGCAGTGGCGCTTTTGCTGGTTGGAGTCGTAACTCCCAGCCCGACCAGAGATACAGGGACTGCCAGCTGTAACGCACACCAGGAGGTGTTTGCCGCGTTACAGACTCGGAAGTCCACAGGATCGATCGAGCGGCTGCTCTCGGTTCAGTCTTCTTGCTTTTGATTGGGGTATCAGTGACGCATCACCAGGAGGTGACTCCGCGTCCCGGTGCAGTCTGAGGAAGAGGTTGAGCGGCTGCTCCCTTCAGGTAGAGACCCCGGCTGGGTGTTTCCCTGACTCCTCGATTCTCCCCAACACTCTTCGTGCCCCTCACAGCCTACCGATTGGCATTGTCGGCCATTTCATTTCTGCCCTCTGTTGGCATACGCCGGGATCGGCGTATATGCAGAGAACGGTTAGGACCATCCGTGCTGTGGGCTGGTAACGTACTTAGCCTGGAGGAGTCCAGTGACTATAACTTTTGTTTACTCTTTGTATTAATTTTGCCTTCGTTAAAATGACTAACCCTTCACAAGTGGTTGCGTCCTCATTATCGTGTCTGTTAAACGATCCTGAGACGTTCAGGGCGTTACAAAATATCCGACCTTAATAACACTAACTGTCTCCCGGTCGATAACAGACATGGCAACACTTGATGATGTGCTGGCTGCTTTAGCGACCGTGCAAGTTGAATTGGCTGCCTCTAGGCAAGAAACAGCCGATGTAAAAGCCAGACTGGATGCTATCCAATTGGACCCGCTCACGCCCAGCACCTCCCTCACGAACCAGACCCCTGCGGTAGTAGTGGAAATGCTGATAGCCATCCCCTTGGCAACACCAGAGAGGTACAGTGGGGATCCAATTGGACCCGCTCACGCCCAGCACCTCCCTCACGAACCAGACCCCTGCGGTAGTAGTGGAAATGCCGATAGCCATCCCCTTGGCAACACCAGAGAGGTACAGTGGGGATCCTAACACAGTGCAGGTATTCCTCACACAAGTGGCGCTACATTTATCGTGCAAACCAAAGGCGTTCCCCACGAGTCAGGCTCGTGTGGCTTTCCTTATTTCCTATTTGGCTGGAAACGCGACACAATGGGCCGTACCTCTGGTGAGCAGGGACGACCCCATCTTATGTGATTGGGGTGCTTTTCGCGAGGAATTCCTGAAGGTATTCGACAGAAGGGCTGACTCGTACACGGCGGACCGTGAAATGCTTGAGTTGAGACAGGGATCCAACAACCTGGTGCAGTATCTCAACTCGTTCCGAAGGCTGGTTGCGGAAACCAAGTGGCCTGTTGCTAAACAGACGGCGCTCTTCCATCAAGGGCTGTGCGATGAGCTCAAGGACGCCGTGGCTCATATTGACCCTCAACCCAAGACATGTGAGGGCCTTATCAACCTGGTATTACGGCTGGAACATAGGCTAAGTGAAAGAAAGGGGGATCATGGGAGAAAAGGAAAATCCCTTCCATCCTATGTGACGGTGGGAAGTCCTGAAACTTCCACCGCATCCAAGGTAGAACCCATGGACATCGGCACAATACGAGCGAGCCTCACAGCCACGGAGAAAGAGTCACGCCGTAAACAAGGATTGTGCCTATATTGTGGCAAAAAAGGCCACTACGTACGTGAATGCCCTGCCAAACCGAAGACGTCACGTTATCGGGCCAACCAGTCGGTAACAGCCGTGGTGGACATACCAGCGGAAAACTAGAGGACTCCCAGACCAAAGAAGGGGCATCTCGGAGTCACTCATCCATCCCTTCATTTTCCAACTCGGTCACTAAGGGACAACGACACCTGTTTCTCACGGTGCACGTGGGAGTGCATGACCAGTGGATACCCGTTGTGGCCATGGTGGATTCAGGGGCCACTGGCATGTTTATGGACCACAACGAGGCATGCAGGCTAGGGCTAGTGCTTCTTCCCAAAGCTGTACCCGAAGACGTCTATGCTGTAGACGGAAGGCGATTGGTGACGGGGCCCATCGGGCAGCACACGGGGGTCTTTCCGATGAGATATGGGAGGAACCATTTGGAACAAATCGATTTTAACATCATCCGAGCGCCCCAATATGGCGTCATATTGGGATTGCCGTGGCTACAGAAACACAACCCCTCTGTGGATTGGCCAACACATCGCATCGAAATGACGTCACCGTATTGCTCCCTGCATTGTGGAATACGAACGGAATCCCTTAACGCAGATGAGAGCGGGAGTCAGACGGTGGCTACAGCGGCAGAAAAAGATGTGGCTCTCCCCCAGGCTTATCACAGTTTTGAGGATGTATTTGATGAGGTGAAGGCGGAAGTGCTACCACCACATAGACAGTTTGACTGCCAGATCGACCTGGTGCCAGGGGCCAGCGTTCCCAGCGGCAGGCTGTATGCCCTGACGGAGCCTGAAAACGTGCATCTCCGGGGGTACCTGGATAAACTCCTCAAGCTAGGATTCATCCGCCCGTCCAAGTCTCCGGCCGCCTCGCCACTCTTCTTCATCCCGAAGGCTAATGGGGAGCTGAGAGCCTGTGTGGACTTTAGGGCATTGAATGCGATAACCATAAAAAATCGGTACCCCTTGCCTCTCATCAGTGTACTTCTGGAACAGGTCAAGAAAGCTCGTATCTACACCAAGTTGGATTTGAAAGGGGCATACCATCTGGTACGCATGAGGGACGGAGACGAGTGGAAGACCGCCTTTAAGACCAGGTTCGGCCTTTTTGAGTACCTCGTCATGCCGTTCGGTCTGTGCAACGCCCCGGCAGCCTTTCAGTACTTTCTGAATGAGGTATTCAGAGAGGAGTTGGATATCTACGTGGTCGTATATATCGACGACATCCTCATCTATTCGTCCAGTGTGGAGGAGCACGTACACCACGTCAAAGCTGTGCTCCAAAAGCTGAGGGAAAACATGCTGTTTTGTAAACTCAGCAAGTGTGACTTCCACGTCACATCCGTGGAATTCCTCGGAGTGATGCTGAGTCCAGAGGGACAGGAGATGGCAGAACGAAAGATCAAGGCGGTGAAAGAATGGCCGGTGCCGCAAAGCGTGAAGGACGTCCAAAGTTTCATTGGCTTCGCCAACTTTTACAGGCGGTTTATAGATGGATTTTCAGGATTGGTGGCCCCAATCACACAGCTACTGAGGAAGTCCAAGGAGTTTGTCTGGTCCCCTGAAGCGAACACAGCCTTTGAGGCCCTGAAAAGCGCCTTTGGTAAGGCGCCGGTGTTGGCTCACCCCGATCCGGATCTCCCCTACGTGGTGGAAGCGGACGCATCGGATGTGGCGCTGGGGGCTATCTTGTCCCAACGCAACCACGACACAGGGGTGCTTCATCCCGTTGCGTACATGTCCCGCAAACTCAACGACGCCGAACGCAACTACCATATTGCGGAGAAGGAGCTTCTCGCAATCAAGGACGCCTTCACCGAATGGAGGCATTGGTTGATGGGGGCAAGACATGTGGTATCGGTGTACACGGACCATCGGAACCTACAGTTCATGACGGCCACAAGACACCTTTCTCCCAGGCAGCTGCGGTGGATGATCTTCTTTGCGGGGTTCAACTTCCGCATCGCATATCGGCCGGGGACGGAAAACCGGAAGGCGGACGCCCTGTCCCGTCAATCTGCAGTTAAGGAACCATTGCCTGCGACCGAGCATTCCATCATTTCCCCGAGGATGGTATTGGGGGTTATCCAACCGGATACTTTCCTGAGGGGAATAAAGAGAGGGATCAGGTCATTCGCATGGCGGAGGTGGCTCCTCAGTCACAGAGAATGGCAGCTGAAGGACGGGATACCCCTGAAGGGCAGGTGCCTATTGATACCCACGCCTAGGCTAAGGAAACAAGCATTCATCTGGTGCCATGACTCTCCATGCGCAGGTCATTTGGGCTTTGAAAAAACGGTGGCTAGCATGGGACGGCATTTCTGGTGGCCAACCATGAGAGTGGATGTCAGGAGGTGGGGACAGGAGTGTCCTACGTGTGCTACCATGAAGGCCGACCATGGCCGAACCCAAGGGCTCTTACATCCACTTCCAACCCCGGATAGACCATGGGATAGCATATCACTGGACTTCGTGGTGGGCCTACCGGTAGACCAGGGGATGACGGCAATACTGGTGGTGGTGGATTACTTGACGAAAATGGGGCACTTCATCCCCTGCAAGAGAGTCCCTACGGCCGGGGAATTGGCGTCACTACTCCTAAAGAATATGGTACGACTGCATGGATTACCTGGGGTGATCGTGTCGGACCGGGGGTCGCAGTTTACTGCGCAATTCTGGAAGACTTGGTGCACTGCGCTGCATGTTAAGACCGCCCTGTCCACCAGCTACCACCCTCAAACGGACGGCCAAACCGAGCGCCTGAACCAAACGCTCAAACAGTATCTGCGATGTTTTGTGGACCAGGGCAGGGAAGAATGGGTCGACTTGCTATGGGTTGCAGAGATAGCCTACAACAACGCCACTCACAGCTCCACACAGTCATCTCTGTTCTATAGCAACTATGGCCAACATCCCAGGTTCTTGCCATTTCTACATCCGTTCAGAGAGGACAGGATTCCCGCCACAGCGGACAGGGTGGCACACATAAAAGACACGCTGATGCGCTCAAGGGCTGTCCTAATAGAGGCCAAGAGAAGATACAAGGCTGCGGCAGACAGGAAGAGAAGGCCCGGGCCACTGTACCGCACTGGAGACTACGTCTGGATATCCACAAGAAACATGAGGTTTCGAAAGAACAGTGTGTTCCATCCCAAGTACATGGGCCCCTATCGAATTACCAAGTGTATGGGTCCCGTGAACGTGAAGGTGTGCTTGCCCCAGTCATTGCGTATACACCCTGTCTTTCATGTATCATTGCTCAAACCAGCACCCTCCAAGCCGTCTGGGACACCAAGGCCGGTATGCGTGGAGTCGGAGGTGGAGTATGAAGTGTCGGGCATACGGGCGTCCAAATGGCGCAGCGGGAAGCTGTGGTACCTGGTTGCGTGGAAAGGCTATGGCCCGGAGGAGCAATCATGGGAACCGGCTGAAGGGGTTCATGCTCCGCGCTTGGTCTCCTTGTTCCATCGGCGTTTTCCTGCCAGCGCTGGCCCCGTGGGAGCCGCTGAGAGGGAGGATGTACTGTCAAGAATTCCTGTCATGCGAGGGGAGGAAAACGGTAACCAGCGAAAACGGACTACATCTCCCAGGATGCTTAGCGGTTGAGAGGTTATGTAAACAGGAGAGCTGTTACATAACTCAAGGAAAACACGCCCTTATGTAAACAGGAGAGCTGTTACATAACACAAGGAAAACACGCCCTTATGTATACAGGGGAGCAGTTACATAACTCAAGGAAAACACGCCCTTATGTAAACAAGAGAGCTGTTACATAACACAAGGAAAACACGCCCTTATGTAAACAGGAGAGCTGTTACATAACTCAAGGAAAACACGCCCTATAAAGGGAGGAACCGGGAGGTACAACGCTGTCGGATATAGTGTTTACACCGACGTACCTGCTTCGTGAAGAGCAGTGTTCCGGAGTGGTGCTCCAGTAAGGCAAGAACGGAGGTAGGTCGAGTCGTTACTCCCTGGGCTGTGTCTTGCCCCATCCTCACCTGTGAAGGACCCGGAAGCTCTACCGGTCAACCATTGAGCTTCGCTTTTTGACTCGGCTGAGTCAAAGCGCAGTGGCGCTTTTGCTGGTTGGAGTCGTAACTCCCAGCCCGACCAGAGATACAGGAACTGCCAGCTGTAACGCACACCAGGAGGTGTTTGCCGCGTTACAGACTCGGAAGTCCACAGGATCGATCGAGCGGCTGCTCTCGGTTCAGTCTTCTTGCTTTTGATTGGGGTATCAGTGACGCATCACCAGGAGGTGACTCCGCGTCCCGGTGCAGTCTGAGGAAGAGGTTGAGCGGCTGCTCCCTTCAGGTAGAGACCCCGGCTGGGTGTTTCCCTGACTCCTCGATTCTCCCCAACACTCTTTGTGCCCCTCACAGCCTACCGATTGGCATTGTCGGCCATTTCATTTCTGCCCTCTGTTGGCATACGCCGGGGTCGGCGTATATGCAGAGGACGGTTAGGACCATCCGTGCTGTGGGCTGGTAACGTACTTAGCCTGGAGGATTCCAGTGACTATAACTTTTGTTTACTCTTTGTATTAATTTTGCCTTCGTTAAAATAACTAACCCTTCACAAGTGGTTGCGTCCTCATTATCGTGTCTGTTAAACGATCCTGAGACGTTCAGGGCGTTACAAGGGGCAACTGATTCACAGAGAGTCGCGTTACTTTATGGGAACTCTTTTAACTTCGGAGTGTTCTCTATATTTCCACTATACGGTCCGTCTCCTTATCAAACGCCATATGTTTCTGGGACTGCGATGGATCACTGCATTAAATTGTCTGTAGTCTGCGGCATCACTACAGGGAGTGTGAGTCTTCTCCGTTGGGCCACAAAGCCAGTGAGCTGCCTCCTCTCAGCGAATGTTCCGATGAGGCATCAGTGTCTCTCTTAGGCCATCTGCTTCTCATAATCTCCACCAGTCTCAGGATGTCTTGTCTTTCTTGTAGTGCTTGTTCTGGATTGGGAGCAGTTCTCAGCTGTCTTGGCGAACCTGCTGCTTGTGATTTATACCTTCTGCGACGACTTCTGTGGCCTCTCGTGTTTGACTCCCCTATGTTCCCTCTCTGACTTAGCAAGGTGTGGTGGTGTAGCCGGGCCAGAAATATGAGGGAGAATTTTATGGCCAGCTCACACATTCGCCTTTTGATCGGGAGGATCGTGCTGCGCTGTTTCTGTACGCCTGCTCCGTAGTCTGGGGCGAAAAGGACCTGAGAGTTGTCAACTGTAATTGTCTCCATTCTTCTGGTTTCGCGGAGTATCGTGTCTCTGTCCTAGAAGTTTAGTAGGCGGAATAGGATAGGGCGAGGCCCTGCACCAGGAGGCAGTCGGCCTTGAAGAACCGGGATTTAAACCCAGCGGCGTCATGGGCACGTCCAAAGTCTTCGGGTTCACCTGTCTTAGAATACAGAGACACAGGATACTTCTTGGTGGCGTCAAAGATGAAATTTATTGGCTGCAGCCAGTAACAGAGGTCCTAGAAGTACAACACGGTGTATGTTATCAGGAGACTGCTCAACTTTACAAAGCAAGCCATCCCTTTTTATACAAAAAATTGTGCTTCAGGCAAACATTCCTTATTTACAGTTTGACCACTCACATGTTTCCATGACAAAAAGCATTGCATGATGACAAACCCATTTTTCAGTTTGTCCAGCCCATAATTAATCATCAAACAAACCCAAGATAAACATTCTTCTTTTAGACAAGCCGGACAAACCCATAATAAAAAGGACCACAACCCACATCATAAATAGACCATAAAGAAAGAAACAGAAACAGATAGAAGTAGGATAAGGCATGTTTGTGTGTGGTAAAACTTTACAATGTCCTGTGCTCTGATCCTTAATCTTGATCAGCTAAAGGGCAAGAACTGGTTTGGCAAGGTCAGCTTCAGGCAACCGGGTCAGTTCACTCAGGTCAAACAGAAGTCAGCACAAACTCAAGCTAAGGTGTATGTGTCCTAAAGACACGTTTGGCCACAGTCATCGGCCTATGTGAGGGCAACCACAAAATGGCTGCCATGCACAAAATGGAACTCAAGGGTACAGAACGAAATCTTCAAATACACAGGGAATCCATTGGTGTAACATGACGAAAACACTCATACTTGCTGAACTCACTGTTTACGGTTCGCTGTTACCAAAACGTAACAGAACCACGACCTTTATGACTCAGGTTCAGAATTCACGGAACCTCAGACCCTCCTTTTGCCCTTACATAGGCAATCACTCAGTCTATATCTGAATCGATGTCAATATTCATCAGGTCATCAAGGTGTTGTTGGAGCATCATCCTATCTCTCTGTACTTCTCTTGAGACAGGCGGTCTCCTTACACACGTAGTAGCACAAAGGCCACATATGGCGGGACCACACTGTACACTAAGACAACACGAGAAAAGAATCACTAAAGCCACACCAATGACCGTCAGAATCTTCCATCCCCACGCGGATAACAGTTCTCAAAACCATCCAGTTAAAGACCAATCTCCTTCGTCCACATGTATTGACTCGGAGATCTTATGTAACCTGGAAATGGCCTGGTACACTGTTGGAGCATTATCTGGAATGAAAACGCAGCAACTTGATTGGATCACTTTACATACTCCACCTCGATCCGCAAGTATGACATCTAAAACCATACGATTCTGTAATGTCATAAGGCGATCCGCTTGAAGCTCAGCTGTCAAATTACTAAGGGCACCGGCAGTTTCGTTTACAGTGGACTCAACCACTCTTGTCAATTGCCGCAGATTTCTACTGTTAACCATAGGCCCCCAAAATGGTAGGAAACCCTTAAAGAAGTCTCCCACTTCTTGTCCAGCGGTATCTTCCTGATCGAAGACACCTCTAACAACTCTCGTCTTGTGGTAATCTGCAGCAGCAGTAAACGTAGGAGGCAACAGATATCCAACATAACATGTTCCCGAAAGATCAGGGGGCAACCATGTATATGCTCTGTTGTAGCAAATAAAATACGTACCCTTAGCTGCCAAAAAGGGCGGGGAAGACTGAGACGCAAAAACGTACGTCTGAGTACAAACACTCTTCCCTAACTGAGCTTTCGGATTCTTGCCATTACCTTGCAGACAAAAATGACCTCGGTGGGGTACGATCCAAATCGGAGGTGATCTCTTTCGTCTCTGCTTCTCACTCAGACTAATACTATATCCGGTCTCGTTCCAACCAACATAAGCGAACAACTCATCCATGGGAATGGTCCTATACGTATTAATATCTCTACTCATATTCGTAATTCCCTTCACCAAGGCTTTATTACTTGAGTTATCTCTCGTGGAATGCAGGGGATAGAATTCGATGGCATAAATGAACATCGTCTGGAAAGCCCATAAAGACCCATTCTGACTAAACGGCAGAACCAGATAGGGAATACCTCTATCCGTAGTATGTGGCATAAAACCACACACCCAACAATTAGTGGTGTTCACTACCAACTGGTGTTGATGCAGGAGCTGTACAAAAGAATTGTTTACGAATTCTGATCTTCTAACCTGCTCATGTTCAGGAAAAGGGTGAAAAGAATGCAAAGAAACAGTAGTAGGAAAAGACATAGGTTGGGAAGTGGGTGCAGAAGTCAATTGGGTAGCAAAAACAATTCCACCCACCAAAGCTAAAGTCATACTAAGGCACATCAGAATACATGTGATCAGGAAACATTTGCTATGCATTATACTACGCATTTTAATTTTCAAGTTCATATTCTCAACAGCTCTCTCAAACTCAAAAAACTCCATCCTCTAACCGTGCTGTTCGCGGCGGTTGGTTTTCTTCCGCTAAGGAATGCGTCTGTCAGTCCAGGGAACGCCCTAGGACCAACCAGAACCTCAACCTTGTGTCTTCGGCTTGCACTCCCAAGTCTTTACACCGCGACCCTACAGCTGAACCCGGATGGCGGTTTGAAAAACAAAAATAGGTCAAAACAGTTTCTTGGCTGAGAGAGTGCAGTTATCAAAAGGAAAAAGGAAAGATTATTTATTTATTTGTCCATTTTTCTCGGTCTCAAGTTATAACGATCTTTGCCAGGTACTGTATGATCTTGGAACAGTGGTGTCCAGTCTCAAAGATGAGGGCACAGCTGCTTGCAAGACATCATCATCCTCTTTCTCAGACCTCGTCCATATCAAGTGTGCATCACTAAAAGGCATAAACTTCAGCACACGCTCTGTTTCTGAATCACCAATTCCTTTCTGGACCCACTGGTCGTACAGCAGAGGTAAAGGTACCCTCTTACAGTGTACGCCGTGGATCCAGTTTCTTTTACTGAAGACCTTCACAGATGTTCTCGTGGACAAAAGCACTTGATGAGGGCCTGTCCAACGGGGCTGATCATTCTTGGTCCGTTGAAAATTGCGTGTTAACACCCAGTCACCTGGATTGATGGTATGACCTGGGTCCACAGACGCGGGTGGGAGGCTATCATGAACCTGTTGGTGTAAGACACGCAATTTAGCCGTCAGGTCATACAGATAATCCACCAACACAGGATATTCAATGTCACTGAACTTTGTTGGTCTCGGCACTCCCCACACATTTGCCGGGCGACCAAAAAATATCTCATACGGACTGAGTCCAATTCGTGAATGCACTGTGGTTCTAGTTGACAAAAGTGCCAACGGCAAAGCTTCGGGCCATTGGAGACCAGAACTCGCCTGAATCTTAGCCAGCTTTAGCTTTAGGGTGCCATTATAGCATTCCTCTAAACCAGCTGATTGTCTTATGCCCAAACCCTCACACACTCTCTTCATGATCTTCCCCACAAACTCACTCACTTCCGTTATCACTCCACACCATCCGTGGCAAACCAAATCTAGGGAAGTACTCCTTTAGCAAGACTTTAGCTGTGGACAGGGCAGTATTATCTTTTAGGGGACATGCCTCTGTCCATCTAGAAAAGGCACAGACAACTACAAGGACGGATTTCAAATTGTTACACCTTTCCATGTGGATAAAATCCAATTGCAAAACCTCAAACGGATATGTCGGAGGCGCAAAGTGACCAGCTGGAGTTGGGGTTTCCTTGCCAGGATTATGCATCAAACAAACCATACAATTCTTAACCACATTCTCCGCACATTTAGGAATCCCACCATTCTCCCACACTGGAGCCAACAACTTACAAATCCCTTTCGCACTAATGTGAGACATTCCATGTGCCATCGTAACCACTGCAAGCACATACGCATCAGGTAACATCCATCTTTGGTGTTCCGACAATTCAACCCAACAACCATTCGGATCCAATCTTCCCGTAGTCTCTCTCCACACATTCTTCTCCCTCTCAGTAGCTTCCGCTTGAATTGATTTCACACTCTCGATCGTATCCTAACACATTCCAACTGCACCAATCCATCTTGCAGGGCCTGCAATATACATTCGACCCAACACATTCCTCGCTATTTCTTTCGCAACTTCATCCGCAAACGCATTACCACGGCCAACATCATCCGTAACCTTCCGGTGAGCACTACACTTCACAATCGCAACTTGCTTCGGCAACGTAAGCGACTCAAGAAGCTCATTCACCAATTGCCCGTGTGGATCTTAGTCCCATGCGACGTAAGAAATCCTCTCTCTTTCCACAAGCGTCCAAAACTGTGTGCTACACCAAACGCATACTGACTATCGGTATACACATTCACTTTCTTTCCCTCAGACAAAACACACGCTCTTGTTAATGCAATCAATTTCGCTGTTTGCGCAGAATTGTGACTAATTTGTGCAGTTTCAACAATTGTACATAATGTCGTCACGGCATATGCTGCAGTCGTGTCACCATTTGGAAGCTTGTAGCATGATCCGTCAACCCATAGCGTACCATCCGGATTCACAAGAGGAGTGTCTTTCAGATCTATTCTACCCTTCGTTTCCTCTTCTGTCCTAAGAAAGCAATCATGCTGTTCCTGACCATCTGTATCTACAGAAATCGGCAGCAATGTCGCAGGATTCAATACATTGCACCGCTTTATATGCACATGACTACCTAAAAGCGTCAACTCATAACCCGACAACCTCGCACTAGTAAGATGCTGAGTCTTTGTTCTATTCAATAAAGTATCCACTGCATGTGGAACTATCACAACCAGCTGATTATCCATCACCAAACCAGCAGACTGTCGGATAGAAACAGCCGCTGCCTCTGTAGCTCTCAAGCAACTCGGCAACGCTCTAGCTACCGGATCCAAAGTCGACGAAAAATACGCACATGGACGCTGCTTATCACCAAACTGTTGCGTCAAAACTGACAATGCGCAACCCTCTCTCTCATGAACATAGAGTGTAAAAGGCTTACTGTAATCAGGAGTACCCAACACCGGAGCCGAACACAATGCATCATGCAATTCAGAAAAACTTTTCTGACAATCGTCAGACCAAGGAAGAGGATTCGGTGTATCCTTACAAGTCAAAGCCAACAGAGGTTTCGCCAACAAAGAAAAATTCAGGATCCACTGTCTACAATACGACGTGATACCCAGAAAAGCACATACCTCTCTCTGCGTACTAGGCACAGTCATTTGAGCAATCGCTTGAATTCATTCTGGGGTCAACCTTCTTCCCTCCTTCGACAAGAGATGACCTAAATAGGTAACTTCTTGGCGACAATACTGCAACTTTGAAGGTGACACTTTATGATGCAAGTCAGACAAATGTCGCAACAAAGAAAGAGTAGCTTCTTTACAAGTTTCCTCATCAGCGGCAACTAACAGATCATCCACATACTGAATAAGAGCAGCACCAGCAGGCAATACAAGAGTATCAAGCTGAGTTTTCAAAGCCTGACTATAGATAGAGGGACTTTCGCAGTACCCTTGAGGAGCGCGCTTAAATCGGAAGCTTCGTCCTCCTAAAGAGAAGCCAAAAATGTCTCTACTCTCTTCGGCAATCGGAATGCTAAAGAAAGCATTCTTTAAGTCTATAACTGAAATCCAGGCTGCTGAAGCAGGAATCAAAGTCAACAAAGCAGTAATGTCCGGAATAACAGGAAACTGTGGCACGACAATCTTATTAACCTCTCGAAGGTCGATCGCAAAGCGTTACACAGGCGGCTGTGACAAGTCTGTGCGCTTCTGAACAGGCAAAACAGGACTGTTACACACATTACCTCTCGTTTCTTCAACCACACCTGTCTCGATTAAATCATAGATAATTGCCAAAAGTGCTCTTTCACCATCACTAGAAATCCGATATTGGGGAATACGTGGCAATTTAACATTCGATTTGAGCGTCACAACATATGGTGGAATCTTCAAAAGACCCACGTCATTAGGACCAGTAACCCAAAGAGTATCAGGCAGAGAACGCAATTCCAGTGGAAGCTGATCTTTAGACAGATATATCGGAGAGATCACTTTCTTACCCAATGTAAGATGTACTCTCGAAGGAGAACAATACAATGTCGCATGCAATCTCTTTAACAAATCCAGACCCAACAAATTCTCACCACAACCTGTCGTCAGAATGAGGGGTTCTTCCAATTCACAAGGTCCAATAGAAAGAGACAAGGGACTAGAAACTGGATTACGAACTGGGGTGCCAGAGAATCCTACTGAAACATTTGTTAAGCCAGACAAAGGTGCACCAGGGAGTTTAGAGTGCATGATAGAACTCTTCGCTGCACCGGTATCCAAAAGAAAAGACTCTACCACACCCGATGTAACTACTGCAACATAAGGTCCACTCTGATCTACTGAAACTGACACTACTCCCTCTCTTTGTCCTTGGCTGTCCTAGTAATCATTATAATCAATACTCTCACTCTCAACATGGTAATCATCAGCGTAATACTGTGGAGATCTACCAGTCTGTACATTCTGTTGATCAAAATAATTCATTGAATTCTGTGGGGGAAAAGAACGTTCATTCTGAGGAAACGCACCACGTCCTCTACCCCTAGACACTTGCTGGAAACCAGCACGACCTCGCGGAACCGACATACCACTTGTACGTTGGCGCAAAGCAGGACACTCATTCTTGTAATGACCTTCCTCCCCACAATACGCACACTGATTCAAACCTAAAGGAGGCCTTGGAGTAAAATACTCAGGTTTCTGTGATATTCTCTGAAGCTGTGGCGGTTGCTGAAACTGTGGACGTTGCTGTGACTCTTGCTGAGTCGAGTGGGACGGATACGCCTGCTGTAAAACAACCTTAGTCTTTAAATCTTTTGTCTTTTTCTCTACTCTCTCTTTCTCGTCCTTATCCCTATTCTCGTAGTACTGAGCAGTCGCTAGTATCTGGGCCGCCGAAATCGTAACAGAACCACGACCTTTATGACCCACGTTCAGAATTCACGTAACCTCAGCCTGATGGCACCATGCGCGCCCTTTCTACTGAAAAGTAGGGAGAGAGTGACTCAGCAGGCAGCAGGACTTCATCCAAGATTCAACATAAGAGGGCACATCTCTTCACTTCACACCTTCCAGCAGTCCACCCTATGCTCCAGTGGAAGCAGTCGCGCAGTGAGTTCTTGTACATCCACAGTCAGTGCCTTGGTGACCGGCGCAATCTCCGCAGTTTCCGCCGTCACCTCCCCAACCGTTGTCGCCAGCTTCTTGTGATCCCGATGCAGGAGAGTAAAGTTAGACATGGCCTTATCTGTGTGGTTTTTGAGTGACGCTCTGGTCTGCGCTAGGGTTTCTCTGATGCCCGCCATCGCTTGGAGCACCAAATCTATTTTAAACTCTAGCGTGGACGATCCCGGGGCAGATCTCACATCAGACTGGACCGGCTGTGTGAGATCCAGGGCCGGCTGGGTATTTGTGACTCCTGCGCATTGTGTCTTGTGGGTTGCATGCCTATGCTCAGTGACAGTGCCTTTGGCCACTTCTTATAGACTCTCTCGGGGCCTGTGGGAAGGGGGGCTCCCCACACACCATGTGTTGAACACGCCTGGGTTTTCTTGGCTTCACCCGCATCCTCCCGAAGGCCTCATCCCGATCCGGTTAGGCAGAGTCCGCCGCAGTCCCAGGTACAGGGCCTTGCCTGAGTTGCGGCTGTATCTTTGTGCAGGTTCAGCCGTACATCGTGCTCCCGAAGGCCCTCTGCACAGGCCCCTGTGTGGTAGCAGGCTCCCTCTACAAGCCCAATGCAAAAACAACAATTGATGGACAGAATGCAGAAAAATCTCATACATTCACCCAAGTACCGAGATCTGGGCCTAAATCCATCGTTTTTTTGCTAACCATGACATTCCAGTTTGAACCCAGCCATATGCAAATCAGTCTTGACCCTGTGCCTCATGGGAACAGTCCAGCCGGAACTGCCAAGCCAGGCCCTCCCTGGACTGGAAACAAGCATCCTAGGACCGTTTTCGGGGTTTCACCTGTCTTCAACCAGGATAGCTTGATTCCAGTGGCATGGAGAGCACGGGACTCACGTCTGAGTATACCCATCCCACTCGAGGTGACAAATGTAAAAACAACAGTTGATGGACAGAATGCAGAACAATGTCATACATTCACCCCAGTACAGAGATCTGGGCCTAAATCCATCGTTCTTTTGCTCATCATGCCATTCCAGTTTGAACCCAGCCATATGCAAATCAGTCTTGACCCTGTGCCTCATGGGAACAGTCCAGCCCGAATTGCCAAGCCAGCTTCTCCCTGAACTGGAAACAAGTATCCTAGGACCATTTTCGGGGTTTCACCCCTCTTCAGCCAGGATGGCTTAATTCCAGTGGCATGGAGAGAATGGGACTCACATCTGAGCATACCCGTCCCACTCGAGGTGACAAATGCAAAAATAACAGTTGATGGACAGAATGCAGAACAATGTCATACATTCACCCCAGTACAGAGATCTGGGCCTAAATCCATCGTTCTTTTTGGTCACCATGCCATTCCAGTTTGAACCCAGCCATATGCAAATCAGTCATGACCCTGTGCCTCATGGGAACAGTCCAGCCCAAACTGCCAAGCCAGGTCCTCCCTGGACTGGAAACAAGCACCCTAGGACCGGTTTCGGGGTTTCACCCCTCTTCAGCCAGGATAGCTGGATTCCAGTGGCATGGAGAGCACGGGACTCACGTCTGAGCATACCCGTCCCACTTGGGGTGACAAATGCAAAAACAACAGTTGATGGACAGAATGCAGAACAATGTCATACATTCACCCCAGTACAGAGATCTGGGCCTAAATCCATCGATTTTTTGCTCATCATGCCATTCCAGTTTGAACCCAGCCATATGCAAATCAGTCTTGACCCTGTGCCTCATGGGAACAGTCCAGCCCGAACTGCCAAGCCAGCTTCTCCCTGAACTGGAAACAAGTATCCTAGGACCATTTTCGGGGTTTCACCCCTCTTCAGCCAGGATGGCTTAATTCCAGTGGCATGGAGAGAATGGGACTCACATCTGAGCATACCCGTCCCACTCGAGGTGACAAATGCAAAAATAACAGTTGATGGACAGAATGCAGAACAATGTCATACATTGACCCCAGAACAGAGATCTGGGCCTAAATCCATCGTTTTTTTTGCTCACATGCCATTCCAGTTTGAACCCAGTCACATGCAAATCAGTCTTGACCCTGTGCCTCATGGGAACAGTCCAGCCCGAACTGCCAAGCCAGGTCCTCCCTGGATTGGAAACAAGCACCCTAGGACCGGTTTCGGGGTTTCACCCCTCTTCAGCCAGGATAGCTGGATTCCAGTGGCATGGAGAGCACGGGACTCACGTCTGAGCATACCCATCCCATTTGGGGTGACAAATGCAAAAACAACAGTTGATGAACAGAATGCATAACAATGTCATACATTCACCCCAGTACAGAGATCTGGGCCTAAATCCATCGTTTTTTTTTTGCTCACATGCCATTCCAGTTTGAACCCAGTCACATGCAAATCAGTCTTGACCCTGTGCCTCATGGGAACAGTCCAGCCCAAACTGCCAAGCCAGGTCCTCCCTGGACTGAAAACAAGCATCCTAGTTCCGGTTTCGGGGTTTCACCCCTCTTCAGCCAGGATAGCTTGATTCCAGTGGCATGGAGAACACGGGACTCACGTCTGAGCATACCCGTCCCACTCGAGATGACGAATGCAAAAACAACAGTTGATGGACAGAATGCCGAACAATGTCATACAATGTCATTGGGAGCAGTTCTCAGCTGTCTCGGCGAACCTGCTGCTTGTGATTTGTACCTTCTGCGCTGACTTCTATGGCCTCTCGTGTTTGACTCCTCTGTGTTCCCTCTCTGACTTAGCAAGGTGTTGTGGCATAGCCGGGCCAGGAATATGAGGGAGAATTTTATGGCCAGCTCACACATTCGCTTTTTGATCGGGAGGATCGTGCTGCGCTGTTTCTGTACGCCTGCTCCGTAGTCTGGGAAGAAAAGGACCTGAGAGTTGTCCACTGTAATTGACTCCATTCTTCTGGTTTCGCAGACTATCGTGTCTCTGGCCTTGAAGTTTAGTAGGAGAAATAGGAGAGGACGCGGCCCTACACCAGTAGGCAGTCGGTCTGATGGCACCATGTGCTCCCTTTTTACTGCAAAGTAGGGAGAGAGCGACTCAGCAGGCAGCAGGACTTCATCCAAGATTCAACATATGAGGGCACATCTCTTCCCTCCGCACCTTCCGGCAGTCCACCCTATGCTCCAGTGAATGTAGTCGCGCAGTGAGTTCTTGTACATCCACAGTCAATGCCTTGGTGACCGGCGCATTCTCCACAGTTTCTGCCGTCAGCTCGCCAACCGTCATCGCCAGCTTCTTGTGATCCCGATGCAGAAAAGTAAAGTTAGACATGACCTTATCTATGTGGCTTTCAAGTGACGCTCTGGTCTGCGCTAGAGTTTCTCCGATGACCGCCATTGCATGGAGCCCCACATCTATTTTAAATTCTAGCGTGGACGATCCAGGACGATCCAGGGGCAGATCTCACATCAGACTGGACCGGCTGTGTGAGATCCAGGGCCGGCTGGGTATGTGTGACTCCTGCGCATTGTGTCTTGTGGGTTGCGTGCCTATGCTCAGTGACAGTGCCTTTGGCCACTTCTTATAGACTCTCTCGGGGCCTGTGGGAGGGAGGGCTCCCCACCCACAGTGTGTTGAACAGGCCTGCATGTTCGGATTGGTGCCCCTGGGTTTTCTTGCCTTCAACCACATCCTCCCGAAGGCCGCGTCCTGATCCGGTTAGGCAGAGTCCGCCGCAGTCCCTGGTACTGGGCCTTGCCTCAGTTGCGGCTGTATCTTTGTGCAGGCTCAGCCGTACATCACGCTCCCGAAGGCCCTCTGCACAGGCCCCTGTGTGGTAGCAGGCCCCTCTACAAGCTCAATGCAAAAACAACAGTTGATGGACAGAATGCAGAACAATGTCATACATTCACCCCAGTACAACGATCTGTGCCTAAATCCATAGTTTTTTTGCTCACCATGCCATTCCAGTTTGACCCCAGCCATATGCATATCAGTCTTGACCCTGTGCCTCATGGGAACAGTCCAGCCTGAACTGCCATGCCAGGTCCTCCCTGGACTGGAAACAAGCATCCTAGGACCGGTTTCGGGGTTTCACCCCTCTTCAGCCAGGATAGCTTGATTCCAGTGGCATGGAGAGCATGGGACCATCGTCTGAGCATACCCGTCCCACTCAGGGTGACAAATGCAAAAACAACAGTTGATAGACAGAATGCAGAACAATGTCATAAATTCCCCCCAGTACAGAGATCTGGGCCTAAATCCATAGTTTTTTTGCTCACCATGCCATTCC
The DNA here is from genome assembly GCF_964263255.1 of Lissotriton vulgaris. Taxonomy (NCBI): domain Eukaryota; kingdom Metazoa; phylum Chordata; class Amphibia; order Caudata; family Salamandridae; genus Lissotriton; species Lissotriton vulgaris. The sequence goes on from NC_141695.1 coordinate 933,698,170, forward strand.
AGTTTGACCCCAGCCATATGCAAATCAGTCTTGACCCCGTGCCTCATGGGAACAGTCCAGCCCGAACTGCCAAGCCAGGTCCTCCCTGGATTGGAAACAAGCATCCTAGGACCGGTTTCGGGGTTTCACCCCTCTTCAGCCAGGATAGCTTGATTCCAGTGGCATGGAGAGCACGGGACTCACGTCTGAGCATACATGTCCCACTCGGGGTGACAAATGCAAAAAGAACAGTTGATGGACAGAATGCAGAACAATGTCATACATTCACCCCAGTACAGAGATCTGGGCCTAAATCCATTGTTTTTTTGCTCACCATGCCATTCCAGTTTGAACCCAGTCATATGTAAATCAGTCTTGACCCTGTGCCTCATGGGAACAGTCCAGCCCGAACTGCCAAGCCAGGTCCTCCTGGACTGGAAACAATGATTATAGGACCGGTTTCGGGGTTTCACCCCTCTTCAGCCAGGATAGCTTGATTCCAGTGGCATGGAGAGCACGGGACTCACGTCTGAGCATACCCGACCCACTCAGTGTGACAAATGCAAAAACAACAGTTGATAGACAGAATGCAGAACAATGTCATACATTCACCCCAGTACAGAGATCTGGGCCTAAATCCATGTTTTTTTTACTCACCATGCCATTCCAGTTTGAACCCAGCCATATGCAAATCAGTCTTGACCCCGTGCCTCATGGGGACAGTCCAGCCCGAACTGCCAAGCCAGGTCCTCCCTGGATTGGAAACAAGCATCCTAGGAACCGGTTTCGGGGTTTCACCCCTCTTCAGCCAGGATAGCTTGATTCCAGTGGCATGGAGAGCACGGGACTCACGTCTGAGCATACCCGACCCACTCAGGGTGACAAATGTGATGTGATGCGGAACTTTTATAGCACGCTATCACTCCGAAGAGCATCTTGGCGCTTTTGACTTGTGTATTCCAGATGGTGAGAGTTGTAATGCTCACATTGGCGATCAGATTCTAGACCAGGGATTTGCAGGTTGTGTCTGCCATGCTGTAGATCCAGGTTTTAAGAGCTTTCCTAAATTTGCTTTCGCAGGTAGTTTCCCGGATGTGGTGGGGGAGTTTATTCCAGGCTTTGGCTCCTCTAACCGCTAAGGATTTTCCTCCTCTCGTGACGAGCCGGAATTTTGGGACAACCATTAAATTGGCTGTTGTCGATCTTAGTTCACGACGGGGGTGATAGCGAATGAAGTTTTTTGACAGATAATGTGGGCCTCGTTTATGAAAGGCTGTCTTCGCGGTGTTACATCTCAGATGATTTTTATTCATCCACTCAAAAGTGGCCTTCAGACAGTCTCTAAGAGCACATTCAGCAATCGCCGCGTCCTCATCTAGGATTAGGACTAGTTGGGTGTCGTCGGCGTATGCTATTGAGCTGATGGCAAAGGAGGAGATAAGCTCCATCAGTGGGACCATATAAAGATTAAATAAAATAGGGCTCAGACTAGAGCCCTGAGGTACCCCAGACTGGACTTCCCTTTCTTCCGAGCAGTACTGCCCTAGCATAGTAATCTGCTTTCTTTGTCTCAAAAAGTTGTTAAACCACTTCGACACGGTGCCAACTATGCCCACGCTCCTTAGGCGATGTATCAGAATATTGTGGGACACTGTGTCGAAGGCTGCAGATAAATCTAGTAGGATCAGGACTGCTCTTTTGCCCTGATCCAAAGCCGCTCTAATTGTTTCGGTAGAAAATAAGAGGGCAGATTCAGTTGAATGATGGGACCTAAAGCCAGCCTGATTTGGATGGCTTGTCTGTGTGTTATCTAGCGATGCAGAGCAAACCAGTTTCTTGCATTATGCAGCATGCAATACAGTGCAATCTGTGTCAGTCTGTCTGAAGTGCACTCAAGTTGAACCTCATTTATCCCAAGGTTCTTTTTTATCTTGATTGGTGGAACAAAATCGCTTTGATGATAAAAGACTTTAATATACACCAAAAATACCTTGGAACAGGCAAGAAGGCCTGACTGGATATATGTGTTGATATATATGTGTCCGCTGACTGACATTACAAGACTTCCTTTTAAAAAAGCGTCAGCAGAACTACAAATACTAGGACAGAGCATCAAAATAGCTGAGTTCTGATGAAAGCCTGGACTGATAAGTGGATACCGCCCACATCATGAAGATATGTGGCAAAGACTCCAAAAAAGGACCAGTTGAAGCTCAACAAGAACAGAGCTTGTTACAAATGTGCTCCTACTCGAGCCAGGGTCGCTATCCAAAAGGGGGCAATTTTCTTTCGATGCCACACCCCTAGGGCAGATCAGCTATTTTTTAGGGCGATCTGCCCCTGGGAGAGTGGAAACTCACTAGACAAGATGGAATTTGTGCCCATATGTCTGTGAGAATCGGATCCTTGGGCAAGGGACACTTCCCTCGGGAGGGGAATTTTTCTTTTGTTTCCACCCTCCCTAGGATGAGATGGGCCATTTTTAGGCTGATCGGCCCCACTCACCCCCTCCACCAACCCTTGTGGGTGGAAAGGCACTAATACCAGGGAATAAGCTTCTTTATGTAGGGGGAGCTGACCCTGGTGTAAGGGTTAGTTTCATTCTAGGGTGCCAATTATTTGCCTTCACTTTCTGCCCTCTTTCGGTGTAGCACAGGCTTTGTTGATTCTGACCTGCCCCTCGAAGCAGACTTCATTGTGTTTTATGTCAACTGTTTTATTTCTTATCATGTGCGTTTTTGACCTTAATGTTTTTTTTTATTGCAGTGCAAAGCTTTTTGTTTTCTTTGTTGCATATCCTGCTTGCAGTTTTGGGATTGGTAGATCTAAAGTTTGTATAGTTGCTTGTTTGATAAAACATACTTTTTTTGTAATATTTATTTAAAATGTTTATCATTATCTTTTTTTATGTTGTAATAATGTTATTATATTTGCTTATGTTTTATTCTCATTCAAATTCATGTTTCGATTAGTCAAAGATCTGTAACGTATTTTTCTTGTGTATCATTATTTTTTTGTTTTTCCTTTCTAGTGGGACACATTTTGATGCTTGCTATGTCTGTGCAATGTAGGTGTTGTTGATCCTTAGTCCAGCTATCTGTGGCAATTATTCGAATAATTATTTAAAGTGGGAACTGTGGCACGTGGCATAATCCATTCTAATAATAGTTTACAGTAAAGAGCTTGTGTGTAAGAAACTTCAAAGGGGCAGAGCAGTGTTTTGCCTAGTAGTGTAGTGATATACTCGCATTAACATTTTCAGACAGAAGAGATGTCCACATGCTCATAACTATTTACTGTGAAAGTACTGCACCTGTGATTGCTTTGGGTCAGTTAGCAGAAGTGAGCAAAACAGTGTGGATTCTAGACTACAACAAGCACATGGGAGATGTAGATAGAGTAGGTCAAAGGTTGGACCATTACATTGCTCTTCAAAGTAATACATCTGGTACAAGAAGTTGGCTGTTCATTTGTTTAATTTAATATCCTTCAATGCAGACATTGTTTTCAAATATTGTTCTGCAAGATTAGTTTTGTACAGTTTCAGCAGTCCGTAATTGGCAGTCTTATTGAAGTAGAGCAGGCAAGTGCTGCTAGAATCGGCGTGATTGTGGCTACAATGAAAGATCACCACTTTCCTGAATACATTCCTCCAACACCCAAAAACGACTTTTCTTGTTGGAGATACAGAGTCTGTGTCCAAAGAGGAGTATGAAAGGAGAGTCATAAGTAATGACCCGGCTGTCCCTCTAGTCCTGACCTATATGTGTGCCCATGTTTTAGACTGTACCATATGCAAGTCAAGCACTGGGAGCAACCATTAAAGTATAAGCCAACCAACTTTGGTCTGTGTTACTGTATATTTTCTGTTTAGACACCAGGTAGCCAATAGTTTGATGTGTTTAACTACACCTATTGTGCATGCAATCATAGATGGCATTTAATCTTCTACCAACTGGTGGGTTACTTAAAATTTTTTAAAACCTTAAAAAATAATGTGCTGTTTTTTGTTGGGTGGTTTTTTTTTCTGTATGTGCTGTGTGTGTGTGAAATCTGTTCAGTCTGGGAGTGTTTTAGAATTGAAAGTGGCATGGAGGTTCATTGTGATTTCTGATGGTGTGTGGCTGGCGGTGTATATGGCGAATGTGTCTCTTTACAACGCGTGGTGTTACCACATGGTAGGTAACAACGCGGTCGTTACAACGACCGTGTTGTTACCACGCATGGCTTTTCCTCTCAAGTCGTTTCTACGACTTGTGCTAGATGGCGCGATGGACTTAGGAATAGTATAAATTACTATTCCTACTCCAGTTAGCGCAACAGCAGGGAATGTGTTGGATTTAAAATCCAACACATTCCCTGGTGTTGCACGCCACCTAGAGCAAGTCGTAGAAACGACTTGCGATGTAAAGCCACGAGTGGTAACAACCCAATTCATGTAATGTCCGCGTTGTTACCTACCTGCATGGTAACACCCGTGCTGAAACTGCTGTTTCCCTGTGTGGCTTGCATTTGGCTGGTGATATGTGTGGATTGGCGTTTGGCTGGCCATGTATGTGTGTGATGTATGCGTGTGTAGTAACTTGTGGCTGCTGTTTGTAAGTTCAGTTGATGTTTGGGTGATTAATGGTGTTATTGGTGTTACAGTACTGTGGGCATATGAATGTGAAGGTCCCCTGAATAGAGCCTCTTGTTGATGTAAGTGTTATAATGTGTTGGGCTGGGGCCTGGCAGTTTGAATGATTTTCAGTGTGTGACGCATGATTCTTGAATGGCCGTAAAGCAGTTGGTGCCTTGGTGTGGCTTTACAGCTCATTGTGAGTCATAGGTTCAGTATTCTGAAATTTCAAGTAGCCTATTGGCAGTAAGTTCTGCATTTTCATTTTTGTGAAATTATTTGTTAATGAAATTTACATTTTTTACTTTTCATTCACCCTTGTGATAAATTCAGTCAGTATGTGTGGATACTTGAGTAGTGGATGGGTGTGCAGTAATATTAGTCTTTTCTTTTTTTTATAATTCTTTTTATTGAAATAAGACAACAGCAAAAAGACTCATTAAGGAGGATTGTTCACAATTGCAGACTCTACATCAGGGGGTTATCGGACAATCAATAAATACAATTGAATAGGAACTTCACGGGGGGGTCATCTAGAGCAGTATTTCTGGGTGGTGTACAAATCTCCCCTCTGTGGCAATTCCTGGGGCCCCAGAACGGTGACCACTTTATAGGGCATCCCCTTGCAAGATACACCGTTTTCTCCCTAAACATGCACCAATCCAAATTGCTTTCCCACATTTCCAGGGCGGGAGGTTGCACTGCCCCCCACAATTGAGCAATATTTCTTTTAGCCAACATAAACCCAGTGTAGCCCATTGCGTCTGAGAAGTGTTTAAGTCAGAGCGTTCCCATATATTCAAGAGGCACCTCCTAGCCTCCGGGGACAGGGAAACCCCATACCTTGCTCATCATGACATGCACTTTGTGCCAGTAAGGGATAATATGTGTACACTCCCAAATGGTATGCATAAATGTACTTGTGAGAACACATTGTCGTTTACATAGCCCCGTGTCCGATAGTCCCATGTGTACCAGTCGGGGTCCCGTGATATAGATCCGATGTAGAATCTTAAGCTGGACTAATTTCAGGCGAGCTGGGATTGCAACCTCCCTGGGGGACGACACTGCTGTCTGCCAATCTTCGTCGTCCAGCTCTATCCCATCCTCTGCCCATCTGTCCCTCAACACCTGATGGGGATCAGCCATATGGTTAATTAGCTTTTTATAAATTAATGAGATTGTCTTTTCGGGAAGGTGACCATCCAGTATTCTATCCTCTAATGGAGATGCCTCTAGGGGCTCAATACCCCTGGGCAAAGTGGAGCGAAGCGAGTGCCGGACTTGCACATAGCGGAAATATTCAGCATCTGCTAGGTTGTATTCCTTATGCATTTCCTCAAAGGATTTAACCCTCCCCTTCCCCCATACATCCCCAACAGTGGAAATTGCTATAAGGTCCCACTTGCCGAAACCTTTTGTCATCCAGAGATTGCCAAGTTTCTCGGAATCCCAAAGCGGGGTGGCCAAAGTTAGCTTGTGCCTTCAACCCAGGGAACCAGTGGCATCATGCCAAATCTGAACTGTGTTCTTTGTTGGTCCTGTTAATGCCAGTTTCTTCGGTCAGGAATACAGGGCCCTACTATATTTACCCCCCAGGAGGAGCCACCTATCCATGGCGTAGCCTGGATCATCTATGTACCGTGGTTGATCGCTGCCAGCTGGGAGGCCCAATAGTACCTCCTAATATCCGGGAGACTAATGCCCCCATCATACCAACTGAGTGTTAGTTTATTTAGTGCGCTTCGGGGCCTGCCATCCCACAGTAGACTCCTCTGAAGGCTCTCAATCTCACGGAAATAGCTGGCTGGCACAACATCCAAGGTATTCTGCAAGGCATAGAGAAATCGAGGCAGAGCCATCATTTAAGAGGGCTGCCTTACCCAGCAGCGAAATAGGAAGTTTCCTCCAGTTGGCAATGTCACTCTTGGGCCTCTGTAAAGGAGGAAGACGATTCCGGGCATACCTAACCGAGGGTTCCAGGGAGATGAAGACTCCCAAATACTTGAACCCCTCAGTGTTAACCTGTATAGGGCAGTTTCTTGGGGGGACTGGGGGATCTCCCCTCAGGACAAACAGCAAGGATTTCCCCCAATTTATCGAGAGTCCCGACTATTTCCTAAAAGAGGTCAGGACATCTAAGACCACAATAAGGGACATACGGGAAGAGGTCAAGTAAAGCAGTATATCGTCTGCATACAGAGATATGCATTCCTCCCATCCGGGGGACCACCGTATTCCCCAGCAAGAGGTTCCAAGGCTAAAGAAAAGAGATGGGGGGACAGCAGGCAACCTTGACTGGTGCCCCGACCAACCAAAAACGGGGTTGAGACTTTGTTGTTTACCACCACTTGGGACAGCGGTTCCGCGTACAACAGGCGCAACGACCTGATGAATTCAGGACTGAATCCAAACTTGGCAAGAACAGCCCACAAATAGGGCCATTCAATCATATAGAAGGCCATTGTTGCATCTAGCGACGCGATTATGGCTGGCTCCCGCAGAATGTGGACTCTATCTATCACCCCGTGCAATCTGCGCAGGTTTAGGGCTGTGTGCCTATATGGCATGAAGCCAGATTGATCGGGGTGCACCAGGCCGCTGATCACCTTCACCAGTCGGTTTGCCAGGAGCTTGGCTTGGATCTTCGGTTCAGCATTTAAGAGAGAGATAGGTCTGTATGAGGCACAGTCCGTTCTAGCCTTGCCTTCCTTGTGGATCGTGACCACGGTAGCTATTCTCTGTTCCCTTGGTAGTATTCCCTTGTCCACAAACATCGCTTTCAAGTAAGGTGCTAGCTTGTCCGGCTTGAGTTTGTAGAGCTCAATAGGAAGCCCATTGGGACCCTGTGCCTTCCCAGAATTTTACGAACGGATTGCTATCCATATAGTCACGGTCTTCAGGGGAAAGACAGGGGAGTTTGATGTAATATTAGTCTTTTCTGACTTTTACTGCCACTGTGTACATTGTCTTTAAGGCAAACCTACCAATCATAGATATTTTTGTAAACTAGACACCAGGGGATGCAGGGTGGTGTGTCTGATGTGGATCCCGCTAGGTTTTGTTACCCAGAAGGTATTGCAAACCTCAAACACTAGTTAAAAACACACACAGCCTCATTTGGATGTCAATGGGACTGTCACCAACAGGCCATTGGTCAGACTCCTATCCCAATCCATGAGGGCGGTGCCTGCACAGGCACCACCATAGGGATTAGGATGTCTTTTTCTGACTGCCCTTTCATGGCAGTCCGACAACCATGAAAAGGCAGCCGGGAAAGGGACTTTGGGGGCCCCAAGCAGGGCCCCCATCCCCGATGGGCCACTGCTAAGTGGCCAGGGAGCACATGTAGTGCCCCCTCCACACATCCATGCACCGTGTGCCAGGCACCATATGGTACCTCCATGTGGTGCCTGGCACAGGGTGCATGTACGTGCGCTAAGTGCCTTTTAGTACTGTGGCTTGTGCTGCTGCACTTCCTGGGCCACAGAGCAAGCTGCAGTGGAAAAAGGCATTTTCCAACCACCTGCACAGTGATCCTATCATAATAGGGCAGGTGGGACCAATTACTCATTGTCTAATGGTCACCTGCCCATCTGACCGCCAACTTAATAAGACCACAGTTTCTTCACATTTTGGTGAGCAAAAAAATTCTGGAATCTTCAGTGAGCCACAAATGTGCTACCAACCAGTGTATCCACATGTCTCTCGATTAAAATCGTACCTCACCTCTGTGGGTGGGCCTAGCACCCATGACAGGAAAGGGTCCCAAATGCAATGTGGCGACATAAACAGAAGAGGTAGCTGTGGTTTTTGCGCCCAGGCTGAGCGGCCACACAGACACTCTCACCAAACCCAGACTTTTTTTGAAACTAGGCATCCAGGGGAGTTAAAGGTGGTGTATCTTGTGTGGAATACTTTACCCACAATACCCTGCAAACCTCAAAATTTGCCTAAAAACAAACATTTTCACAAGGACTACCTTTGACTCTAGTTTGATCTGTTCCTGACGTGGGCACTAGGCCCAGCCACATGAGTGGCGTAGTGTTTTTAATGGAGCAAATGGAGGAACTTTTGGGTGGTTGGAATTTTGTGTATCATTGCAGATTACAGAAGTCTACATCACAAACATGCAAGGAAAAAGCCTGACTTAAGGCAAAGTTTGAGGTTTGCAGGACATTGTGGGTATGAAAACACACTGGGATCCAAGCAAGCCACAACACCATGGACTCCTCTGGTTGTCTAGTTTTAAAAATGTCTGGGTTTGTTAGGTTTCCTTGGGCTAGGGCCCCAAATCCACAGCTGCCCAAATTGCGGAAATTGGTTGGTTTTCAATGAAGTGGCAGTCGGTGACCCTCAACAGTGGAGAGGCACGGACTAAGAGCCAAACTCAGTGGCAAGCATTGGAATAAATCTCAGTGCCTTTAGGCTCAAATGCCAAAGCTTTCAATCATAGCTCATTAATAGATTTCTGCTTATAACGGGCTGTGACTGAGAGCTCTAGAGTTGAGGATCAAGGCAATGCGAATTTCTCACAGTGCCTGTCAGTGGGCCAAAAAGATAATAAATAAATGAAAAACATATTTACTGAGCTTCCTCGCCCTCAGTGCATTCTTCTTGATTGTCATTAGTGTGCCAATAACTCATGGAGCCTCAGCCAACTCCCCTCTTCAAATTCCGACGCTGATCTTATGCTGCAGATGAGCAGAATGAGAGCAGCACCAGGATTGGCTGGAACAGGCTGCCTCGACGCTTCAGCAGGCACTTGGGGCCTATGCCTGCTCTCCACCCAGCTTTGTGGTGAGGTTTAAAGTGAGCATATCAGGCTGGACATCCGAAGACAGCTGATCAAAGTGACATGCACACTTTAAAGTGTAGTGAGCACCACTCCCCTGCTGCCAGTCAACAGCAGTGGCCCGTCCTCAAACTGCTTGGGCTGAGAGCAGTGAAAAATAAAATGGTTATTCATTTTATTACCATTTGATTTGTCACCTTTGCTGCACTGGTAGCAGGGGGGGGGATGCTCCTCCTCCCTAATTGGGAGGCCGCTGCTGTTTCAGTGGAAAAAGCTGAGCTGTCCATGTTGTGTTTTTGGGCTTTATATGTCGCAGGCATTAGCCACAACCACAACAGTGACCACTTTTATCAGGACACTTATGGGAACAGTAGGCGGTAGGAAAAGTGTGGCTCCCCACAGATTCCAGAAGTTTTTCTCACTGAAACTTGAGGGAAATGTGTGTTTTTAGCCAAAAGTTTGAGGTTTGCTGTGACTTCTGGGTAAGACAACCTGATGAGAGCCACACAAGGCATGCCACCCCGGACTCCCCCTGTTGTTTAGTTTTCAGAAATGTAAGTGGTTGGTAGGTTCTCTGAGTGACAGCTGAGATAGGGCTCAAAATTAACAGCTACCCAAGTTTGAAAAAAAGAAGGGTTAGTTTTCATAGAAAAAAATTGAAATTTCCATGTTGCATTTTGGGTTATTTACTGCTACGGGCATTAGACCCAGTCACACAAGTGGGGTACCATTTTTATTAGATGTTGGACTTGGCCCTTTTGGAAGGGTCACCCCTGAACTTTTTGCCTTGCTCCTCTATTTTTTCTGATCTGTTGTTGGCTGTTTTATGACTCTGGGCACTTTACCACTGCTGATCGGTGCTAAAGTGCATATGCTCTCCCTATTATAAATTAATGTATTAATTTGTGATTCCATGATTGGCTGATTTGGTTTACTTGTCAGACCCTAGTACAGTGCACTGAATGTGCCTAGGGCTTGTAAACCAAATGCTGCTAGTGGGCTTGCAGCACTGGTTGTACCACCCACTGAAGCAGCCTTGTAAAATGTGTCTAAGGCCTGCATTGCAGAGCCTGTGTGAAGTCCGGTACTGCCATGTCGACTGGGCAAGTGCACTCACTTGCCAGTCCCTAAACCTTCCCTTTTCTTCATATCAGACACCCCTATGGTAGGCCCAAGGGCAGGGTGCATTGTAAGTATAAGGTAGGACATGCCCTGGTGTGTGTAGCATGTCCTAATATATATATATATTTTTTAACGTTTTATATAGCGCTGGCTAGACCCGAAGGTATCAGAGCGCTTTACAAGAAGATCAGAGAGTTACAGGTTACATAGTTACATCAATCAAATCAAAGAATCATGGAGGGAGGAGGAGGGGGTGGGAAGGAAACACAACGGGAAACGAGGAAAACAATGTCAGACGACCGGCTGGGTAGGTGACAGCCGAGGGGGATGAAACCAGGGCCAGACTCCTCTATAGCTGCCTATGACAGCTCCACCGGGCATCAGCCAGGGTTGCTCGTGCACCGAGGTAAGTACAAACAGTTTTGGTATCAGCCCATCGAAAGTTCCATCAAAGTTCCACAAGGCATGGGCCCTGTTGATTCGGCTCCATGGTGTGTACAATGCTCGAGGTTTCAGTCTGGGGGGGCATCGGCATGGTTCAAATAGGTAGCACCCATCCCAGAGCAAATACTGATAGGCATAGACTTACCATAGCACTCGATAGCAATGCTTCCAGGGTGCAGGCTAGGACAGCCATCTTACGTCAGGCATATAGAGTGTGTAGAACCAGTGTTGTAGGGCCCTCAGTTGATGCCCCAAGCAATTCTCTTGGTGTGAGTGAGGCTGATGTAGGACTAAGTGTAAAAAAACGGTCCAACTGAAAGTCTTTTACGCTGTGGGAACCTGATGTTATGTCATGTTCTAACAGCCTGCTCTTTAAATCTCTGCTGAGGAGCACTGTTAGTCTGTGTCTCGCTTGAAATAAACTGTAGTCCTTCTATTTGCTTGAAAAATGTCCCGGTTTTTGGTTTTACAATTTTTGGTCCCCCTAGCACCTTCTGATGATATTGAAGGCAGATTCAAAAGGGGGGTGGTGGCAAGCTCCCGTGTTAGGTGATGGACAGTCGGAACCTCTCCCCGCCTTGAGACATGATTGTTTCACGCTTTCTCTGCATGACCGTAAGAGCCTGTGTGCTGCTTGCATTGAACATCAATAGCCCTGCAGCCCTTCGCAGTTTGTATTCAAATGAGGTAGTGATACATAACATTTTTCAAACTTGAGCCAAGGCGGCGCTCGGTGTTTTATAAGTGGCTCAGTTCAGTTCCTCGTGCACGTCCCCACATCCAAGATCAGGGCGACTTGGCGGGGGGACTCCGCGTCGCCCTGAGATCAGCCACAACAGTGGGGCACGCTTCGGAGGTGGGCCGAACCTTCATGCAGTCCCCCGTCTGGAATCAGACAGCGGAGGTGGAGGGGGCCAGCCTGAAAGTCCAGCAATCAGCCTCTGGAGCACTAAGAGCCCGGGGTGTGCTGCAAGGGAAACCGACTCATTCAGCGGCTGCGGGGTCGGGACCATGAGGGCGCAGCACATCTCCTGTACCATAGAGGGACCCAAGGGAACGACCTCTCCGAGGACCACCAGCAGGGACAGGCTAAGCTGCCTGAGTCCCGGATGCAACCAGTCTCAGTAAACCTATACTGCCTCAATGCATCTGCGAGGCTCACCAGCATCCACGCGTCGGGACTTGGGATTCTCCCATCCACTCACTAGACAGGCGCAGTCCCAGGGGATCATCAGAATCTTCGACGAGCATCCGGGTCAACCTCAGGGAGAGTGGCTTTAAGTACGTCCTGAACCTCCCGCAACAATGTGGATCCGCTCCCTGGTCTGCAGCAGCTCAGGGGAAGCCTCGTCACAGTAGGCAACCAGGCAGATTGCCAGATAATATGGTTGCAACCACAGCCAACTTTTCCCTGCAGGGCCATGAGGCAGACCACATCAATGCAGCAACACCTCTCTCTGCGATGGTGTCGAGCAAATGGGTGGACGTGCGGGCACAAACTGGGATATTCACAAAAAAGTGATCCTGGAGCTACTTCGCAGAGCTCCCACCCAGGGCCCATCTTGGCCAATCAACTGTAATCTGTGCAGGCCACTTGTCATGAACTGTTCTCTCTTCGCGTCTGGCCTCCTCCTCCGTCACTGTAATCTCGGAGTCTTGGGCCTCTCTTTTAGCCAATAATCACCAAGGGGTCATACTGTGTGGCCTGAGACTGACTAACAATAGACCGAGCATGCATGGTCCAGTAGGAGAAACTAAAAAGAAAGAAAACAAGCATTTGCAATGCAATAGGTCTTGCAATTGTGAGATTTTTAGCTAATAGCATTGTAAATGGCAATGCCTTAAGGTATTGTCATTTACAATAACAAAAGGCCAAAGAATGGCAAAAGCAAGACCTAATGTATTGCAGAGCATGGTGTCCCTGAAGTGTGCGCCACACTCACCATAGTGAATTACAGCCATTTTCGTTTTTCACTATTACAAGGCTATCTGTTCTCCATAGGCCAGAATGGGCAGTTAGATTATTACGTTCTTATAATCCTAACTGATTCAGAGAACATGGTGGAAATTCGAGTTTAGTATGCCTGAACTCAGAATGATAAAACACATCTTTTAGTGAAGTTGGTTTTAACATTCTGTGTTTGAAAATACCACTTTTAGAAAGTAGGTCTTTTCTTGCCTAACCTTTCAAGCCTGCCTCTGCTACGGTGTGTATTCCTTGTCTGGAGTTTGTGAGAGACAGGGCTGGGGGATTCCAGGAGACAGGATGGGTCAGCCCAGTGGTGAATAGAGAGAACTGCTTCTAGATGGGAGGGAGGAGTTGCACCTGAACCTTGAATAGGGCTGTGCCTGCCTTCCACAATGCTGGCTCCAACCCCTGGAGTGCGTCTGATGTCTCTGCTCTGCACACTGAAAGAAGAGAAGGAATCCTGTCAACAAAGTACTCCAGGGCTGTGCTTGCCTTCCACAATGCTTGCTCCACCTCCTGTGGGGCGTCTGATGTTTCTGCCCTGCACTGTGAAAGGAAAGAAGGAGTCTTGTAAACAAAGTGCTCCAGAACTGGTTTGGACGAGGCAAAGGCCCCTCTCCCCTCAGAGAACAAAGGATTTTGGGGTAAAAGTATTGGGACTCTGATCCCAAGAAATTAGATCACTTTTGGACTACAAGAATAAACCTTTGCTGAGGATAGGAACCTGAAGAAACTGAGGAGAGACTATCCCTAAGCTTAAGTGCTGCTTGGGGGATTGGCGTGCAGTGGTTGCCTGACTGCCAAAGAAGGGAGAAAGGACGTTGTGTACTTTTCTTTCAACTTGTGAAGGATCTCCAAGGGCTTGGAAGAGAGCTTGCCCCCTGACCGAAGTCTCAGGACCAGTAGACTTCACCAGCCTTTGTGGATTGCTGCTGGAAACGCTGTTTCAGTGGCTACAGAGGCAGGGAGCTGTTACCTACTCTTCCGACCGGCCCGGTGTCCTGTAGGCACCGCATCGAGCAACATCCGACTCGAACAACGCAAGCTCTGAGCTCACCGACTCCGTCCTGACATCGTCACCAAGCCATTGCCTGCACTGCGACTGGTGGACACCGCGACGTGCAACGCCTCGCTACATCGACTCGTACTGGTCTGACCGATGCGGTCACTGTTGCTGACTTTGAGTCCTGGGAACGCACCGGAGTTGGGCACCGCCTCGCACACTTCGAGACCCACCGCCCGACTCGCACCACTATCCGGACTGATCGACGCCAGCTCCCGAACTCCGGCTCTGTTGCCGCACCGCAAGCTGCAAGCACTGCAACAAACAACATCTCGCCCTGCAATACATGCCTCGGACCCACCGACTCCGTCAACGGGCCGCTGCCTGCACAGCATCGAGGGACAACGCGCCACTTTCTTTTCTGCAGCGTGACGAACACCGGAACTATCTCGCACGACCGTGCCAGCAGCATCAAGTAAAAGGTACTGTGACTGAGTCTGTCGACATTTGAGTGGGCCCGGACTGACGCGGTCCACAGGGCTACCGACTCACAAAGAACTTTGATTTACGCCTTTTTAACAAGAACTCTTGATCTTTAATACTATTGTGGATTATTTCTGATGTTTACGGTCTTGTGGTAACTCTATATAAAGAATACTTATTTTTTATATAAAACCTTGTGTGGTGTCCATTTCTAGTGTTGTCATTGGATTACTGTATGTGTTCACAAATGCTTTACACATTGCCTCCGAGATGAGCCTGTCTGCTCGTGCCAAGCTACCAAGGGGGTGAGCAGGGGTTATTTTAGGAGTGTATCCCCTTTACCCTGACCAGAGGAGAGGGTCCCTATTTGTCACAAGTACTTACCTGTGCCAACTAGAGACCCCCAATTCTAACAGGAGACTTGGGGGCAAACTGGGCAGTAGAAAATGTGTGGCTACCCACAGATTCCCAAATTTTCCCTTATTGAAATGTGAGGAAAATGTATGTTTTTAGTCAACGTTTGATGTTTGCTAGACCTTTTGGATGAAAAACAAAACAGATGTCAGTCACACAAGTGACACCAACCTGGACTCCCTCAAGTGTCTAGTTTCCAGAAACATATGGGATTGATAGGTTTTCCTGGGTGCCGACTAAGCTAGGGACCAAAATCCTTAGCTACCCGAACTGCAAAAAGATCCCCGTTTTCATAGAAAACATTTGAAGTGTCCATAATGCGATTTGGGCCCTTTCCTGTCACAATGACTAGAGCCAGCCATACGAGGGAAGTACCATTTTTATAAGGAGACTTGGAGGAACACTGTGGCTCACCACAGATTCCAAAAGATTCCCTAACATAAATGTCAGGAAAACATGTGTTTTTAGGCAAAGCTTGAGGTTTACAAGGCCTATTGGCTAAGGAAACCTGGGGAGAGCAACACAATCATCCCACTCTGGACTCCCCGGGTGTCTGGTTATCAGAAATGTATGAGTTTGGTAGGTTGCCTTGGAAGCCTGCTGGCTTAGGGTTCATATTCCACAGCTACCCCAAAGTGTAAAAAAAGTGTGGATTATGCTGAGTGAAATATGATGTCTCCAGGTCAACTTTTGGGGTGTTTTGTGTTGCAGGTGCTAGTCCCAGCCACACAAGTGAGGAACTGTTTGTATTGGTTGACAGGTGGGAACAGATAATAGTAGAAGACTTTTTATTCCCAATTGGATTTCTCTGCATTTGTGGCTTACAAATGTAAGCCAGTGTGCAAGAAATAAAACATTTTTCAAAATGCCCTCTAAATTTTACATTTCAGAGGTGTGCAAATAACCACTCTTACTAAACTCAGTATCTTGTGTATATTTCAGAAATACAAAGGTTTCCTTCATACCCATTTTTATTCATTTTATTTTACAATATAAACTGCTTTATAGTCGGTTCACCGTGAAAAACAATTGTAAGATGCAGCTCAGTTGTTGGCTCTGAGTACCCCACCTTCTTGGAGAACCTACAAACCCTATATATCCCTGCGACTATAAGGGTCGAGTGGACATAGTGGTATATTGCTTTTGTAAATTGGACATCATGACAAGAAGTTACAGACGCAAAAATATAGCCACAAATAGCAGTTTTTGCCTACTAATTTTCAATATATTTTCTATTTCAACAGTTAGTTTCTTCAGGAAAACCTTGAAAGATGTACTCAAAGAACATGTTGCAGATTCCAGAATTTGACCTACTCTTCAAAAATTTAGAACTTTGGGGTGTGGCGAGCAGCCGAACAAGATGGCCGCAGCCTAACGGGGCTCCGAGACTAAGAACGTCTCCCCACAGATCCGCACACTTATCCGAAAAATAAATTGTGCCTAGAACCTGTGTATAAGTAGAGGAATCGAAGCGTTACACAACGATCCGGTGCTGGTGCGGATCGGAGGGCATTGAGTGGAGCTGCGAGGAGGCACGGATCAGGGCCTACCCGGCGTATAGAAACCTGGGACTAAATTTCTGCAGCTGCCCCTGGGAGTGTCCGGATAAACGGCGGCACGAGCCGGGATTTGACATCGGGTGCCTGGGTGAGGTGAAACAATCGTGCCGGTGTGCGGCGCTCTGGCACCGGTGTGGCTTGGAGGACACTGAGAGGGGCTGCAGGGAGCAGCTGATAGCGGCCTGCCCGGCGTACTGCAGCTGGGGCTAAATTACGAAGGCTGTCCCTGGAGAGGCCCGGGTGACCAGCGGCGAGAACCGGCCTCAATCATCCAGTGCCTCCGGTTGATTGGCGCTGTGAGGTGGTAATTACCGGCGCACTGAGTGCTGATGCTGGGTTGGTGCTGAGCCCTCCCCCCCCCTGAGACGCCGGGGGCTGAGGTCAATTGAAGGCAGGCAGCGAGCACACCGGGGGTCGAGGTGCAGAGGCCCCGGCGGTGCGGAGGAGAGCGAACTGCGACCCCTCTGTGCGGCAGCAGCCTGGTGCTGGAGGCAGCGGGCAGATCGGCGAAGGGCCCTTAAAAAGGGATGGTCGGGCTGGAGCGGAGATGGTGGGTGTGGCGTTTCAACAAGGCCCAACACGTGGGTGAGTGGCATGCACAAATGGACACGGGCACAGCAATGCAGTTAGCCGGAAAGACCACGAGCGGTCTTCCGCATGTTTATTTATACTCCCGGCGCTAGCCCGCCCCGGGGTGTGCATGCGTGCATGGAGGCAATGGTTACAATGTAGGAGAGAGCCCGAGTGGCTCTCTACATCCCTCCTTCAATTTAGTTCTGTTCATACTGCAACCATCAGATCTCGCCTCACGGAGATGCCCAGGCAAAGTCTCTCAGATGCAGGTTGGGTCTCGGGTTGGGCCTCAGACTGTATCTTGGGATTCGGGCACATGGTGGCTCTACAACCCCGGCAGGGGTTGCCCCTGCACTTTCGCCCGCGCTGGTCGCCCTTGGCCGAACTCGTTCTGCGATGAGATTTTGTGGTGTCGTTCTGGGTGGACTCTCGCCGCGTTGCTGGGTCGCTGTTGACCTTGGCAGGCTTCCGCCTAGGTCCAGGTTTTCATATTCCACAGCCTCCGTTTCCTCCTCAGTTCGATGTCCTCCAGCTGTCTCAGCTACTTTCTTAAAGCATGACACATTCCGCGTCACTAGTTGTCCATTACGTCTTGCAGTTACCATTGTCCCTTGGATCTTGTCCACTCTCCACACTTCCGACTCGTATGGTGTGCGGAACTTCCATCCTGGATGGCGGTCTTTCACAACTACCATGTCTCCTTCTTTCAAATTGGGTTCTTTTGCATGACGATGCTCGCTCGCCTTCATGTTGGTGCTTTGTCTCCGGGCTTGAATGGTCACAGCATCTCTCTCTTCCGGTACCCTGGTGCTATCGGTCGGGATACTGTCCCGGGGTGCTCGCTTAAACAGCACATGGGCGGGAGCACACTTTGTCGTGCTGTGAGGCGTTTGTCGGTAGGCTCCTAGGAATTGGTCGAGGGCTATTTCCGGATTCTCCCCATTGTCCACCGCAATCCTCAGTGCTCTGTTCAGTGTCCGCATTAGTCTTTCGACTTCCCCGTTTGCCTGGGGCCACAGCGGGGTGATCTTTCTGTGCTTGATCCGGAGGTTCTCACGGTACGATTGAATTTCTCTCCCTTGAAAGGGGGGTCCGTTGTCGGACTTGATTTCATCTGGGAGCCCCATCGTTGCAAAGACGCGACTCAGCACTTTTTTGACTTGTGGAAATGCGGTCGAGGATATGACTTCGACTATTGGAAATTTTGAAAACGAGTCGATCAGGACTAGCATGTGTCTTCCGTCAGGGAAACTGCCAAAGTCTATGCTGAGGTTTGTCCAGGACATCTGAGGCGCTTCCTCCGTGATCACAGGTGCTGGGGCCGGATCACCGCCCGTGATTGTGCAGGCATGGCAAAATCGTATCATGGCGTCCACCTGGCTATCCATGGCGGTAAACCACACTTTGCTCCTGAGGCTTGCTTTTGTCTTGGCCATGCCTTGATGGCCTACGTGCGCCAGACTTAAGGCTCTCTGTTGGAGATTCTCCGGTATGACGATGAGGTGCCCTCGGAGGATGATTCCTTCATCTCCCACGCTCAATTCGCTGCGTATCTGCCACAATTGTTGTCGTGCATGGCTCACCTCCGGCCGGAGGCTCGAGGCACGATCGAGGAAATGGGCCCACCGGTTCCCTTCTAGGGCCTGGCGAGCTCTCACCAATGTCTCATCCATGGCGGTTGCTTCTCAGATTTCTTTGAGTGACATATTTTCCGGGCATGCAGCTTGCGAGATCATATGGACAAATTCCTCGGCTTCCACGCCTTCTTCTTTGCGTGGATATTGGTTGATGACGTTCGGGTGTCGGGACAGGTAGTCGGCCGGGTTGTGCGCCCCCGGGCGGAATACGATTTTGAAATGGTACCCCTGTAACTGGACTGCCCAGCGTTCGATGCGTGGGGGTGCCAGCCGGGACAACCCTGCGAAGAGTGGCAGCAGTGGCTTGTGATCCGTTACCACAGTGAACTCTTTCCCCCAAAGGTAGAGGTGAAAGTGTTGGCACGCCCATTTGATGGCCAGGGCTTCTCTTTCGATTTGCGCATACCTGGTCTCGGTGTCTGACAGCGCTTTACTGGCATATGCGACTGGTTTCCACTCTTCGGGTCCGTACTCTTGCAGGAGCACAGCTCCCAGGCCCATGTGGCTGGCATCGACTATTAGTTCAGTTCGGCGTCGCGGTTGGAAGTATGCCATGGTAGTGTCATCGAGAAGGCTGGCCTTGATCGTTTGGAAAGATTTATTGGCGGTTCCTGTCCAGTCCCACTTGTGGTCGGCTCTGGTGAGAGCTCTGAGGGGTTCTGCAATCGCGGCCAAATTGGGTATAAACCGACCACAGTAAGTGGCCATGCCCAAGAAGCTGCGCACTTCGGTGGGGTTTCTGGAAGTGCTGGCTGCCTTGATCGCCTCCGCCTTCTTGGGGTCTACTTTCAGGCCTTCCCTCGTAAAAATGTATCCGAAAAAGTCTATTGACTCCTGGTAGAAGGAGCACTTTGCTCGGTGTAGGGTCAGTCCGCTGTCCGCAAATCTTTGGAGGGTGGCCCTCAGATTGGTATGATGTTCTTCTAGGGTTGCAGAGTACACTAGGATATCATCACTGAGGTTGATCACCCCCCTCAGTCCCGATAGTACTTCTCGTATGGCATTTTGGAAAACTTCCGCTGCGGAGGAGACTCCAAAGCTGAGCCGGGTGTAGCGTCGCAACCCCATGTGGGTCGAAAAGGTGGTGATATACCTGCTGGCTGGTTCTAGCTCGAGCTGATGATATCCCGAGTTGAGGTCTAACTTTGAAAACCATTTCGTCCCGTTTAGATCTGCCACTATATCATCCATGGTGGGAGTGATATGTCGTTCACGTTTGACGGCAGTATTGGGCAGCCTCATGTCCACACATAGTCAGATTGCCCCTGGTTGCTTCGGCTTTGGTGCGACCACCAGCGGGGAAACCCAGGGTGTCGGGCCCGACACTTTCTCAATTACCCCAAGGTCTTCTAGCTTCCGGAGTTCCTCTTCGACTTGTGGCCTTAAGTTGAATGGCACCCTCCTGTGTCGGAGTGCTACTGGCCTGACTGACGTGTCTATATGTAGCTTGAACTTCCGCCCTTTTAATTTTCCTAGGCCCTGGAATAGCTCCGGAAAGTCCTTCAGCATGAAATCCGCATGCGCCTGGTGCACCTGATTGGCAAAGAATACCAGGCCAAGGTCCTCTGTCGTGTGGCAGCTCAGAAGTGTACCTTTTTTTCTTCGGTGATGTGGAACTTGGTGTCTGTGGAATACTCGCCGTTGACTACCGTTGTTTGGATCACCCCTCTGAGTGGTAGTGGTTCCGTGCCTCCGTAGGTGTAGATCCTCGCTATGGAGGGTGTCAGTAGGGGCTTCGGAGACATCTTCTCGAATTGGTCAGAATCCATGACGTTCACGGATGCCCCCGTGTCTATCAGGGCTTTGACGTCAGTGCCGGCCACTGCTATGGAGCACGTAGGCGGCGTCCTCCTTCTCGTGGACGCTCTGCTTACGTAGGAGACAACGTACACCTCGTTGTCTTCATCGTCTTCATACCTAGGCGTCTTTCCTGAGCCTGATGGTCCGGAGGAGGTGGTTCGTGGTCGAGGGACAGCTGTCGGACGCGTTGCGTCACTGCCCTGGCTCGCGGACCGGCTGACTTGAACTTTCCTCCCCGACAGACAGCGGCAAAATGGTTCAGGCGCCCGCACTTGAGGCACGTCTTTCCTTTCGCCCCACATGTGGCAATGGCTGGGTGATCTTCCCCGCAATATCCGCACTGATTCCCTCTAGGCTGGGTGTTTCGTGGGCGCGTTGGCGGGAATCTCCTTTGTACCGCATCAACTCTCTCTTCTTTGATCGGCGTTGTCCTCACGGTAGCCGGGGCAATCACCGGCGTGCGTAACACCGCTTCCATCTCCTCCGCCCTTGCGTCAGACAACTCATGTGATCTGGCTAGAATTAATATCTCGTCAAGCGATATGCCCGGTTGGCGGAGGAGGAGCTTTCTCAGCAGCATTGACTTGCACCCCACTATGATCTGGTCCCTGATTTACTCCCGTGGGTTGGTGAATGGGCACGTGCTTGCGAGCCGGCGGAGCCGGGCGTAGTACATATCAACCGACTCGGAATCTGTCTGCCAGGCTCGTTTGAATTTAAACTTTTCAAAGTCATTATTGAGTTGGGGGTCAAAGTGCGCGTTTAAGGCTGCGACTGCAGCGTCGTAGTCGTGCTCAGGTCCTGTGTTGGTGAGTGATTCGAATAGTTTGTAAATTTCTGGCCCCCCATATAAGATAAGGAGTGACCTTTTCACTGTTCCATCCGTTTCCCTTGTGCCTTTAAAGTAGAGGTTGAGCCTCCCAACCCACGCCTTCCATCTCAGCGCTGCTGTTGCTGGGTCTGCCGTCTCGCTAAATGGTGGAATGGGCACTGCGCCGGAGTGGAGGTGGGTGGGCGCCGCTAGCATGGGGGCCCCTGCTTGGGCCTGTGGCTGTGGTGCAGGTATCACCGGTGGTGGCAGGACTGCTGGAGGTGGGTTTTGACCCGCCCCGTCTTGGGCCGCTCCTGTCGCCACTATGGACATTGTGTGCCACTCCTCTCAATACTCACATGGAATGTGCGCGGACTGGGTGATAAAATTAAACGTGGCCTAGTCTTACAAAGTATTAAGAGGGAAGGCCCGGCAGTGGTACTACTGCAAAAAACACATCTCACAGGCACTTCCACCAAAGCACTAGACAGATGGGGTTATAGAATGGTGGTACATTCTGAATTTACATCAAGCTCCAGGGGAGTAGGCATACTAGTGAAGAAACAATTCCCCCTATTGATAAAAGAAGTTAAGTCTGAAGGTTTGGGGCGGTTTGTGGCCATACACGCCCAATGGGAGGGTAGACCCCTTAATATAGTTTCAATTTATATTCCACCAGCATTACATGCGGTGACCTTTCTGGAGCTAAGCGCGTTCCTGCTTGGACTCCCGATGGGAGAGCTACTCTTATTTGGGGACTTTAATGTGGTCGCCAACGACTCCATGGACAGGTTCCCTCACAGGGCAGGTATTGCTGGCAGTCACGACTTGCTAGTTTCATGGAGGCAATGGGAATGGTAGATATATGGAGAAGGCACCACCCCATAGAACGTCAATTCACATATCACTCTAATGTGCACGATACCCTCACAAGAATAGATTACTTCCTAGGCTCGATGGGTAGCCTCCAGTAGATCGACAATATAGAAATTAGACCAAGGGGCATCTCAGACCATTCCCCTCTAATGCTCAGATACGCCAGCCATCAGCAGAGACGGCGCAGACTATATCCGATACGCCCTGGCTATCTTCAAATCCGGAAGATCAGGCGAGAACTCCACAAAACAACGAAGCATTATTTTCAGGATAATGTAGGGACGGTTACTTCTTCAATCACTCTCTGGGAAGCGTTTAAAACAGTCATTAGGGTACAGGCCATAGCTTCCATCACAGCTCACAAGCGGGAAGGACAGTTGGAATTGCAGACACTAGAGACTGAATTGACGACTGCAGAGATACAACATAATATAGACCCAACCCCCGAAGTCACATTCCATTTACACCTCACACAACAACGCTTCAAAGCACACCTGACGGAACTAACTAGACAGCAACTGGCGCACATGTGCCACAAAATATATGATATTGGCGAAAAGGCAGGGAAATTACTGGCATGGCTAGATAAAAAGGAAAAAAATGATAGGTGGATAGCGCAGCTCCACACGGGGGAGGAGCGACCCTCGACTGACCCGCAAAGTATAGTGCAAAAACTGGCGCACCACTTCCAGACAGTATACTCATCAAACTCTACAATAGATGTCAATGAGGCATTGACCTACATTACAGACCTTGCCATGTCCGCATTGACACCCGAAGAAGCGCAGGACTTGGAAGCTGACCTCACGGCAGAGGAGATACAGGCAGCCATTAGGGCACTGCAATTGGGTAAGGCGGTGGGTCCTAATGGTATCCCTATCAAATTTTACAAAAAGATGACTGATTCCATAACACCAAACCTACTGAATATGCTCACTGAGAGTACAGGCGGACCAGCGCACGGCCACCATAGTGACTATCTTAAAACCTGGAAAATCTGCAGATAGTTGCGCCTCGTACCGACCTATTTCTCTTATAAATGCAGAGGCCAAAATCCTTGCAAAAGTACTAGCGCTCAGGCTTACACCACACCTGACGAAGCTCATACACCCGGACCAGTCGGGCTGTATGCCTGGCAGAAATACAGTGCTCAACCTGAGGAGGTTGCACGGGGTGCTTGCACGCTCTGCGTACGTGCAGTAGCCAGATGTGGTGCTATCTCTAGATACACATATGACGTTTGACATGATACATTGGCCCTTTCTCTTCGCAGTACTACACCATTTAGGGTTCTGTCCAAAGTTTTGTTCTTGGGTTCAGCTGCTCTACAACAAACCGCTGGCGCTTGCTGCCGATAATGGTCACATCTCTGAAGACTTCCCCGTGGCGAGAGGTACGCGTCAGGGCTGTCCTTTGTCGCCACTGTTATTTGCGCTAGTGCTGGAACCACTGGTGGTATGGATACGGTGGGATCCAATGATAAGAGGCCTCAGGTGGACCGATACTTGGGAGGATCGTATCTCCCTATACCCGACAATATCCTGCTATATTTATCCCAACCTAGATGCTCTATAATTAGTCTATTAGATATCTGTACGGCTTATGGTTGAGCATCTGAATACACCCTTAACTGGTCCAAGTCCATTTTGTACGTGCTGCACGGCCCACCACCACGTCTCCCCGACAATTGCCCACTTACAATAGTGGATAGTACGTTTAAATATCTAGGGGTCCACATCACGACAGACCCAGAGGAATTTATACTAGGAATCTGCAACCTCCACTAGAGCGTCTCAAACGAGACATACGTCACTGGGAAACACTACAGCTGACCTTGCTGTGGAGGGCAGCACTTTTTTAAATGATGGCCCTACTGCTGTTCCTATACATTCTGGAAAATGCACCATATCTTGTGACACCCTCCTACTTCAAAGCTATCGCAGCACAGGTCTCCAGTCTGCTGTGGAGCAATAAGCGAGCACGTATTGCACAGGCCAAGCTAGTGCGCGATTGGTATGATGGTGGGATAGCACTTCCAGATATGATACTTTATTATTGGGCAGCACAATTAAAAGTGGTTAATCAATGGGTACATCTCCCACAGTCTGATCCGGCATTACAGGCTGATAGGGCACAGTTGGGTATGAGGGACATGATGGCTCCCCTTTTTAATAAAAAATTGATGCAGACAAAGTTTGGACCACTGCGGCATACCCTAGAATTGTGGCATGCAGCTCAGACGAGATTAGGATGGCAGGGAGTGATAACCCGGCTTACTCCGTTATGGGACACGAAGCAGTTAGGAAGCCTCAGACACAGTAAGGGGTTTGACCGTTGGGACAACATTGGGATATCAACGGTCGGAGATATGTGCAGAAGGGGGATGTGGTTTCCTTTGAAAGCTTACAACAGCAGTATGCATCAGCCCCTTCGGAACTGTTCAGATACACACAGATACGACACGCATTGTGAAGGCATTAGCTGACAGACTATATGCCAAAGAAGGCAATCTCTATAACCTACCGCAAACTTGTAAATAACCTCCCTGACCCAACGGGACCACTGAGGGATAAATGGGCACACTATCTTGCGGAAATCGACAACTCAGAATGGCAGAAAGCATTGGCATCCACCAGGGAGGTGGGCATCCCTTCACGACTTCGACTGGTGCAATAACGTATTCTACACCGCTCCTACTACATCAGACACACCCTGCATGCGATAGGAAAGATTGCGCATCCCTACTGCCTGATAGGCTGCGGGGAAGAGGGGACCTTTTATCATACCATATGGGACTGTCCGAGGATAGTGGAATATTGGATGCAGGTGCTGAGAACAATTTCACAAGTGGAAGAGGTATCACTGCTACTTGAGCTCAGGCGTTGCCTGTTAAACATATGGGAGCCTAATGACCTCACGCATTTGGGACAAAGTTGGGTTACCTTGGGCATGATGGTGGCAAAAAGAAATATAGCGCAGAAGTGGGGTGGCGTGGAGGTGCCTACCCAAGCACAATGGTGTAAAGATATGGACGCAGCCATGATAGCTGAGAAGGCGGTATACAGTAATAGAGGGTGCCCAAAAAAGTGGGGTGCATGGAATACATACAGAGGGGAAATTTGTGATCCTCCATCAGATCATGAAGACAGTGATTCCGACTCGGAGGAGGACTGATACCTGGGGATGGCATGGCAGAAGTTGGGTCTCCGGCGTTATGAAAATAGTAATATTGTACATTTGTGACTTTGTAATACTTACTGCTGATTTTCAGAGTGAGATACTGAGATGTGAGGCATGTTTATGCTCCAGATTGTTTTCTTGTGTTTGCAAGGCGAGAACTAATAAAAAATGTTTTTAAAAAAATGTAGAACTTTCTTGACCCACCCCTGGGTTTTGCGCCTGTTTCTACTTTAAACTACAAGTAGGTCGAAACCACAAAAATTAGGAACAAGCATTGGCATAGCCAATAGGTCTCGCCCTAGGGACCTTATAAGTCTTTAACCAGACCAATTGGCTTTGCAAGTGTTTTAAGCTATGTTGTAAAGCAGCATGGGAAGAGGGTGCACTCTAAGGCAGGAGTCAGCAACTGTAAGACCCTATAAACAATGTGTGCACAGTAACACCAGAACAAAGCCAACAGCACAATACAGTACAAATATGGGGCACAGAGGGTGCCCTGGAAGTCATAGAAGGGCAACACATGCTCTGTGCAACATGGGAGAGTTTAAAGGAAAAGGGTCGTCTTTGTCTACCACAGAGACTGGGAGTGGCACTCACAACAGGTGCCAACCTGTGCACTTCTGTGAGAGTGAACAATCTGAGCTGTACTAAAAAAGTGCATAGCCAGTACACAGTGAGCAGATTGCACCCACGCACATTGCGGCCTGCTAACACCTTGCCATACTGTGCATACTCTGTGCCTTGCAGTACAAATGCAGGATGCATCCACTGTGATATTCAACAACCTGTGCCCCACTGTAAAACTCTACAATACAACCCACAAGCTGCTGCCCTTGGCTCTGCGGGAAACTTGGAAACCTGTACCCTTTCCATAGGCAGCCTGAATGATGCCCAGCTGCTATAACACAGTGTCTGGACACCCTCAGTAACAAAAGCATAAAAAGCAGTAAAATATGGGGTAAAGAAGAAAAGAACTTGGGAAAAGAAAAACAGAATTCAGGAACGACAAAAAAGCTTGAAAAATAAAGAGAACATAAATCGTGCAGTGGTAACAAGGTGTGACATGAAAAGTATGATAAAATAATTGGGGAGGACAGGGGCGTGGCCAAGACGGACGTGCCTTAGGTTTTTGTTTATTCCGTCATAGTGTGCGTTGCCGTAGACGAGTCTGCTGGTGACCAGGGCGTGAGTAACTGTCTTTCTGTGTTCAAGGGAGATCCATTTGAAGGTCTTACGTAGGAGGCGGAGGGTGTGGAAGCAGGAGGACGAGACTGAGTTGATGTGGCAGTCCATTTCAAGCTCGGAGTCCAGGATGATTCCCAGGTTGCGTGCGTGGTCCGTGGGGGTGTGCAGTTTCTGAGGGCGGGGGGCCACCAGGTGTTGTTCCAGGAGTTGGGGTTTGGGCCCATAATGAGAGCTTCCATCTTGTTGGTGTTTAGTTGTAGGCAGCTGTTTTTCATCCATTTGGTGACAGGTTCCATGCCTTCTCGAAAGTTGTGTCTGGCGGTGTTGTGTTCGTTGGATAGGGAGAGGATGAGTTAGGTGTCATCTGAGTATGACACAATGTTTAAGTCCATAGGCTTTTTACGATGGGGGCAAGTGGAGCCATGTAGATGTTGAAGAGAGCCAGGCTGATGGAGGACGTCTGATGGACTCCGCAGGTGGTTGGTGTAGGGTCCGAGAGGAAAGGGGGGAGTCTGACCCGCTGCGTTCTGTCGGAGAGGCAGGAGCTGATCCAGTTGAGGGCCTTGTCCTGGATCCCTGCGTCGTGAAGTCTGCATATTAGGGTACAGTGGGAGACTGTGTCGAATGCCGCTGAGAGGTTGAGGAGGATGAAGGCTACTGTGTCTCCTTTGTCCAGTAGGGTGCGGATGTCATCTGTTGCGGCACGGAGGGCGGTTTTCATGCTGTGTTTTTTCCTCAAGCCAGATTGGGAGGAGCCATGGATGTTGTGCTCTTCGATGAATGTGGCGAGTTTGCTGTTGATGGCTTTCTCGATACCTTTCACAGGGAACAGGAGCAGGGAGATGGTTCTGTAGTTTTTGAGATCGGTGGGGTCAGCCGAGGGTTTCTTCAGAAGGGGATTTATCTTGGCGTGTTTCCAGTCGTCGGGGAACAAGGCGGTCGCCAGGGAGCGGTTGATTGTGTGGCAAAGCATGCGTGCGATGGTGTCGGTGGCTCTGTTGAAGATGTGGTGGGGGCAGGGGTGCGTGGTGGCCCCGGAGTGGATTGACTTCATCGTCTTCAGTGTGTCGTCAGTGGTGAGGGCTGTCTAGCTGGTAATTGTTGGCTTCTGGGTGTCGGGTGGTTGTTGGGGGTTCCGTGTGTTGGCTGTCTTCGTCGAAGTTGTCGTAGATGCTCTTGATTTTGTGGTGAAAGAAGGTACTGAGTTTGTCAGAGAAGTCCTGTGAGGGAGGCATGTCAGTAGGATCGCTGGTGGGTTGGGCAAATTCCTTGATGATGTTGAAGAGTTCTCTGCTGTTGTGTGCGTGTGTGTCTGGACTCTCGAAGTTCATTGGTGAACCATCTGGCTTTCTTGGCGTGGATGTTGTTGTTTTTCTTGAAGGGGGCTATGGTGTTGGAGCTGTCGCAGATCCATCTGTGCAGGGTTTGGACTGCTGTGTTGAGGTTGTCATTTTCCGCGATGGTTTGGGTGGAGTTACTGAGTGAAGAGGTAAGCTGGTCGTCGGTGATTCTAGTACAGTTTCTTGGTGGGAGCAGGTGCTGGTGTCTGTGGATGATGGAGGACGGAAGGTGAAGTGGACTCATCGGTGGTCAGTCCATGGGAGTCCGGTGGTGTGGCTGAAGGTGGTGGAGTTTCCCGTTGTGAAGAAGGGGACGACGGTGTTTCCTGCTGAGTGTGTGGGTTATGTCATGATTTTTGCAGAGTCGAATGTTGTGGAGATTGTTCAGGAAGGAGGTGGTGTTGGGGTCCAGTTGGTTGTCGATGTGGCAGTTGAGCTCTCCCAGCAGGGTGTTGGTAGTGGATGCGATGGCATGCGGGCAGATGATGTCCGTGATGGCGTTGGTGGATGGTCCGTGTGGTCCAAAGGGTCAGTAGATGAGTGTTCCTCAGAGGGTGGTGGTGGTGGTGGGGTTGGTCTGAATCTTGAAGTGTAGATGTTTGTCTGTGGGCTCGTCGAGGAGTGTGCTCAGGCGGAGGGTGGATTTGTGGACGATGGCGATTCCTCTTCCTGGGCGGGTGTGGTGGTCCTTTCTGGAGATCTTGTATCTGTAGATCTTGTATCCTTGGGGAATGGCGATATCCGGTACCGAGGTGGTGTTGGTCCAGGTTTCGGTGAAGAACGGTACATCCGTGGTGGTGCTGTCGAGGAGATCCCAGATTTTGGTGGGGTGTTTGTGGAGGGATCGGAAGTTGACGAGGATGCATTGCAGGGTGTTAGGTTTGGTTGTGTTCTTGCGGTCGGGTTGTGCTGGGTCCGTGTTCCTGGTGGTGCTGTGAGTTTGACTGCAGCAGTGGCAGCTGAAGGCTGGGTTGATGCCTGGGTTGAGTGTGTGGAGTTTGTTTTCTTCTATGAAGGAGGCGAGCTGCCTGTTTACGGCTTTTTCACTGAGTAAGGGAGTAAGGAGATCGGTCTGCAGTTTTTGAGGTCAGTGGGGTCTGCCAAGGGTTGTTTCAGGAGAGGGTTGATCTTTGTGCATTTCCAGTCATCTGGGAAGGAGGTGGTCTTGAAGGATACGCTAATGATTCATTGAAGCTCTGAGCGATGATGTTGGCAGCTCTGTGGTAGATGTGGTAAGGGCAAGGATCTTTGGGGCCCCCAGAGTGGGCTGACATCATAGTCTTCAGCGTGTCATTGATGGAGAGGGCAATCCAGCTGTTGGGTAATCTAAATAGTCCAATTACAAATAAAGCACAAGTCCATTTAGGATTTAGAATGTCGAAAATCTGCAGAAAACAATAAGATTAAGGTTCAGAAGTAAAAGTAATACAAGTAGAATCATATTGGCAGGTCCGTCAAGAGTCTTCAAGAAGTCCAAGGGAAAACACGGATCTAAACCCACATGAACTAAGGGGAAATGTCTCTAAGATTCCATTTAAAGAGTAATGGGATTTGGGACAATGGCTTGGGTCGGAGTTCAAGGAAGGCTCTGCATGTGTTCCAGAAATGGATTCAGCACAGAAGTTCAGCAAAGAAGTCTGATCTTCTGCCCTCAGTGGTCTGAGAGATCTGTGCGTGTAATCCAGGGCAAATGATAAATGAAAGTCCATAAATTTCTTCAGTAACTCCTAAAAAGTTCGTCTACGGCAACATGGACTAAAGTTCCCATACTGGCCATGGGAACATCAGTTCGTCCCACATCCATGACAGAAAACAGCAGTCCTTTTTTTAATCACGAGTTTCCTACGTACTCAACATTCACCATCAGTCTCAGGCAAATTAACTAATATTGTTACAAGAGAGTATCTTTTTTAACAGTAGCAAGTGTGAAAATACCTGCAAAGAAAGCAAATCAGCAGAAAATACTTAGCACAGATTCAGGCCCCTAAAGTGAAACCCTGCTAGCTTAAGACATTTGAATCAATAATGTACAAATGATATAGGTGTGAATATTACAACATACATTGAGCATAAGGTTGATAGTACTTTTAGTGCATTTGGCATAATTTAATTAATACGCAGTTAATAATCATGTTGCACAATGCTATGTGTGCCTACATACTACATTTTTGAAAGTATACACATGTAACATAAATGCGTACATTGATGAAACATTATTGTTCAACCAAATTCAACATCCTATACATATAAGGATCATGTCAAGCTAAGAACGACATTTCTAGCAATCACACAGATGAACTAGCACACAATTATGGATCAGGTGTAAAGAGGGTGTTCTTGAAAGAATAAACGCCATTCTTTCAGTATTTCATTATTCAGTATGTCACGTGTTAAAGTAGTAAGCCCTTCAGTTATAACAAAGCATATTTATTATTATTTAAAAAAAATCTTTTTATTTGCTTCTGGTTTCATAAAAACACAACCATCATCGCACGTGTAGCCACATTCAGGACATCTCGGCCCTTTTGTATAAACACATGTAAGATACGCATCACAGTATAACACACCCCTACACCTCTACCACCCACTGTGCTTAAACCCATCCCCTCCATGTATTTCGAATACAATAATTTACCCTGTGAGGGGGGAAGGTGTTGTTTCTATTCTTATCCACTTGTGGCCTGTGTGAACATTTCCAGTAGGTCCAGGCCATAGTGTCGAATCTAGCTGCCCCGAACCCTGCCAAACTTTCTGGGGCACCGTCCACTCCTATATGTGACCCTTTCTGCTGCCATGTATAGGTCCATTCCTCTCTTCCATTCATGTAGTTTCGGTGGGGTTTGTACGCCCCAGTGTCTTGCTATATCCCTCTTCGCGACCACTAGGACCAAGGCACTAAATAATTACTCCGATCTTGGGATAGCTACCTTGCTCGGAATCCCCAGAAGAATACATTTCGGGTCCAAGGGAAGGGAGACCTGCAGCACCTCGTTGAGTTCCTGGATAATCTCTTCCCATTAGGCCTGTATGTTTGGCTTCCCCATATTGTGAGGTCGAAGTACCCCAGTTCATGTCAGCCTCACAGACAGCTCGGATTGTCAACTCGCCCAATTCTGTGCAGTTTGTCCCTGTCATAATACACCAGATAAAGGATCTTATATTGAATAAGATGCAGAAGATCCTTGGCCTCCTAGTCAATATCTTCCATTGCTCTTATCTCACCCAACCACATTTCCAGTAACTTGCCAAGGTTATTGGGCATGTTGCTGTTCAACGTTTTGTATGTAAGTGACACTGCCTTAAGTGTGAGTGGCTCCTGCAGTAGCCGTCCCTTTAGTGGCACGTATTCCGGCAAGTCGCTCCCAGTCAGACCCTCTGCTAGCCATGTGTGTCATAGCAGGGTATACTTAATGAATTGGGACATATGGAGCATAATATCAGCACAGAGAGCAGAGAAAGATCTATGGGGGCCCTTATCAGTGAAGTCCCCAGTGGTCGAGATCCCCAGTGTGCCTCACGATCTGAATCCCTTCAGTTTTACTTAATTCCTTAAGGCAATTCCCTTCCCACAGTGTCGCCTTTGTAATCCTGTAAAATAATGTCCGGAAGCAATTTATGTCTCCCCTCGCCTCTGTAAATCAAGTGCAGGAATGTGCGAGGCATCAGCCTTTCTCGTTACAGCCTGGATGTGGGGTGTTCGCCTGCTACATGTATCTATTCATTGATGGAGGTTAGATGCTCTGTCCAATAATATGCTTCAACATCTGGCAATGCCAACCCTCCAATGTAAGGATTACGCTGAAATGTATGCAGCGCAATCTGCAGATGTCTTCCCAGCCACAACAACAAACGCAGTTCAGCATATATCTCCCAAAATATTGTGCGTGGGAGGGGGTGATAAGTGTCCTGTAGTGCGTATAAAAACTGGGGAAAATTGATAATTTTAAACATTGCAATGCTGGCCTTTATCGTGAGAGGCAGGGATCTCTCCACATCATCTTTGAATGTATTCAGTATTTGTTGGACATTGTGTTCACAACACATTCCCTTATCTGCTGTGAGAAATATATCCAAATACGTAAAACCATCTACTACCACTCTCGGGTCTCTCAGCGGGGGCACTCTCACATCCGTCTGGGGCTGTACCCCATCGACTTGTGCCAATTGACCTAATACCCTGAGTGCCGTCCATAGGCAATAATCGTCTGGAAGAGGGTGGGGATCGTCTTGGCAGGTTCCATCACAAACTGGAGGATGTCATCCGCATATGGGGATATCTTCTCCTTAAACGAGTCCCCCTGAGTGACCCTAAAACCCTGTATCAATGGGTGTTGTCTGTCCCTACATGTCAATGTCTCTATGGTCAGCGCGAACAGCAGAGGGGACAGGGGGCATCCCTATTCAGTCCCACAACAGATGGAAAAGTCCCGGGAAGTTCTGCCATTCACCTGCACTGTCACCCTTGGGAAGTTGTATGGTAGTGCCACCCACCTTCTGAACTTTGGTCCTAATCCAAACTTGATCTGGGCAGAGTTCAGGAAGGGCCAGTGTACTGCATTGAATGCTTTCTCTGCATCCAGGGACAGAAATATGTGGGGAGTGTCTCAGTCTTTGACAGTCATTAACCAGTTATGCGTTGTATGGAAATTTCATTGGGTCACCCGTCAGGGCATGAATCCCAATTGATCTCAGTGGACCAGCGC
This sequence comes from Lissotriton vulgaris, assembly GCF_964263255.1. NCBI lineage: Eukaryota > Metazoa > Chordata > Amphibia > Caudata > Salamandridae > Lissotriton > Lissotriton vulgaris. The sequence goes on from NC_141695.1 coordinate 933,730,661, forward strand.
TGTTATAATGCGCCAAAGTCTTGTGTCCAGGATAATCGCAGATATCTTCACCTCCATATTCAGGAGGGATATAGGGCGATAGGACTCGCACCTGTCCCTTGGCTAACCCTCCCTATGTAACGTTAGTAATGTGGCCAGGCCTAGATCCAACGGGAGAAGACTATCTTTATAGGTGTCCTGGAAAAGGTTAAGCAAGGGAGGGCTCAATGGAGCGATGCACCTTTTGGAAAACTTGGCTATTTGGGCCCAGAGTCTTACCCGGGTGCAATTTAGATATTGAAGCCTTCACCTCAGTTAGTGACAAGTCATCGTCCAGCTACTGCTTTTCAGTCTCGTCTAGCATAGGGTCTGGATTTCAGTCAGGCAGCCAATGATCTCAGAGGCATCACAGAGGGGTTTGGCCTTGTAAAATTCCTTATAGTATGCAGAAAACGCCGTTGCTATCTGCTCGTCAGTGGAGTGCGTCAAGCCGTGAGCATCTAATATGGACCGGACCCATTTACTTTCGGTTTCTATTTTGCTCAGCCAGGGTAGTAGCTTCCCGGCTTTGTTGCTGACTTCGTATAGGCGGTGAAGAGTAGCTAAGTACTGGTTCTTAGTGGCGTCCAGCGCCAGGTCCCTATATTCCTGTTTTAGGGTGTGTACCTGCCGGGAGAGTAATGGATCAAGTCTCGCAGTGGACTGTTCCTCTACCGTCAATATTTGGCGTTCCAGTTTCTCTAGTCGTTCATTTCTATTTTTCTTTCCCTATCTCAAACGGTTTCGTGCCCTGTCTCTCAACACCGCTTTGTATGCCTCCCACAGTGTGACCCCCTGCCCCAACCTTTCCCACGTTTTCTTGGAATAAAATCTCAATGTCTGCCCTGATGCCTCTAATAATATCCCCCTTCTGTAAGTCCCAGGCGTTGAGCCTTTATAGTGGCTGTTTTTCCGGGCCCTGCAACCCACCTGTATCCATAGTGGCGAGTGGTCTGACAGTCGCCTAGCGATGTAGTCTGCCCTTCCAATCTGTTCCAGTTTCCCTGCCAGAATAAAAATATAGTCTAGTCTAGAATCGACCTTATGAGCTTCAGAGAAGTATGAATATTTGTTGGCCTGCGAATCCTGTATCCTCCAGACATCTGTCAGACCCATTGTATCTGCAAAGAGCACCAAAGGGGTGGGAGCGGGCGAATGTCCCAGGCCTCCAGTGCGGTTTCTGGCCATGTCCATTACATCATTAAAATCACCTCCTACCACATGAAGTGAGGCTGGAACCTCTAGAAGGTCTCCTGTCACCTTAGTCAGTGTGTGCGCCTGTAGTCTAGGTAGGGCGTAGACACAAATCAGGGTCAGCTCACGTCAGCCCCATTTACCTAATACCCCAATGTATGTACCATAGGGATCCGCCCATGTGTGGGATACCTCGAAGGTACCATCTGGTACTCTGTAGATGTGTCTCCTGAAGCATCACTACATCCGGGTGTAAACGTTTGATGTGTTTTGAGACCAGTCCTCTTTTAATCCTGTCCCCGAAGCCTTTCATGATCTACGCCAGGCACGTGAGGGCCTGGTTGTCGATTGGGGTTGGCAGGGGTGTGATCTATACCATAGGTGCTTTAGTGACGTGTGTCACTGACCTGAGCTCTCCCTTCATACTCCAAGGCAACGCTTGCTGTAAACCAGCGGATTGATCCGGGGACTTCGGAACCAATGATGACCGTTTTTCTAATTGGACTGACTGCTGATGATGTCGACCATATTAAGCAAAAACAAATTAATTAATCATGATGTACTGCTGCTTTGAAAATAGCCTTGAGAAAGCCCTGGCTTTACTCGCCACACAGGGCGAAACAGGTGTCGGCTGTTCTGCCTTTCTGTTCCATAAGAAAACACGCACAATTAATATTTTAAAAAATGAATGGAAATGGATAAAATCCAGTGAAAACACCAATAAAAAGATACTGTGTTCACTCAAGCTAACCTGTATTGTACTATTTTCCACTATCAAAGAAAAAATACTCATTGATGGGAGTGATTTGAAAAATTGGAAAAGGAGGAATACATGCTGGCAACTTCTGTCTTACTTATGTTCTCTAGAGGCAGGGGAGGTCCAGAGCCTTGAGCAAACTCTCCTCCAAAGATACCTTTAGGATTCAAGTCCAGTCTCAGGATTCCTGGACCTCATTTTTCTTTTTCATTAACGTTTGCTGTAAACCTGAACTTGCAAAACAACAATTCTGTACCCCTCCCAACCGGCCCCCAACCCGTGCAGCCTTCTCACAGCCCTTAACCTCAAAACCTTTGACTACTGTGTCTAAGAGGAAAATTAGAGGTCTGTAGCCCACCCCCAATTGCTAAATGTTATGCTATTAGCTCAAACTCTCACAACATGTAAACAAATAAGAACCAACAGGTTAGTCCCTCCAGGAACCTGTCACCTTCGCAATCCCTCTGTATGCAAAACCCAGTGGCAGGCCAAGGGCGTGCGGGAAATAGCTTGTATGGTTGTCGCTTCCGTGGCCAGAGCATTTGTAGCAGTTTATTCGTGTGGTTGGGTTGAGCTTGTAACGTACTCCTGTTGTGGCGGCTGGTCTGGTTCCATAGCATGTTTCAGTGGTAGTTTTTCGGTAAACAGTGGTAGGTAAGCTTCATCCCCAGTGGGCATTCTTGGAATCTCAGAGTCTGTGTGGGAATCTCTTAGGCTGGGGTCATCAGTTGCTTTTGACTTACTCGGGACGGGGAATCCCCCTGACTCCATTGCATCCCCTCAGTGCTGCAGAAAACAGGATTGCAAAAAACACAGTTTATGGACAGAATGCAGAACAATGTCTTACATTCACCCCAGTACAAAGATCTGGGCCTAAATCCATCGTTTTTTTGCACTCCACACCACCCTAGGTCAGACAATGGCTATATGCAAATCAGCCTTGACCCTGTGCCTCATGGGAACAGTCCAGCCCGAACTACCAAGCCATGTCTTTCCTAGACTGGAATCAAGCATCCAAGGACCGGTTTCTGGCTATCAGCCTTCTTCAGCCTGGATAGCTTGACTCCAGTGATGTGGAGAGCCTGGAACTCACGTCTTAGCATACCCAGCCCACTCGGGGTGAAAACTGCAATAAACACAGTTGATGGACAGAATGCAGAACAATGTCTTACATTCACCCCAGTACAAAGATCTGGGCCTAAATCCATCGTTTTTTGCACTCCACACCACTCTAGTTCAGACAATGGCTATATGCAAATCAGCCTTGACCCTGTGCCTCATGGGAACAGTCCAGCCCGAACTACCAAGCCATGTCTTTCCTAGACCGGAATCAAGCATCCAAGGACCGGTTTCTGGCTATCAGCCTTCTTCAGCCTGGATAGCTTTATGCTCAGATGTGAGTCCCAGGCTCTCCACATCACTGGAGTTAAGCTATCCAGGCTGAAGAAGGCTGATAGCCAGAAACCGGTCCTTGGATGCTTGATTAAAATCCATTAAAAACATATGATTCACATAAAAATTATTGCTAACACATAGCAATTATGAACAGCATAACCGAGACAGACACAAATGTAAGACAATACTTGTCAAATCCAAATGTACATCAAATCAGATTCAAAGACACTATGGTTAATACAATGATTCAATCTGTATTTAACACGTTAGTGTCAATCCTTTAGATTGTACTCTCAACAGCGTTGACGTGTTTCGATGGCTTCCAGCTTATCACACAATCTTTGTCAAGACACAAAAAATGTTCTGTCTCTGTATAATTTCAATTGCTTTGTTACTTTCTTCCCTTGTATCTCTGGATTTGTATATTCTTCCTTCAATCTTTCATTAAATTTATTCGGCGTCTGTGACAAGGACTAGAGAAAGGGAAAACACTGACATTGGAACCTACAGATAGATCTCTCTCGCCTCTCTTCCCACAGCAGCCGGAGAACTGGACCAGGGCCAACACACCACTCTTGCTCCCGGAAGCCGAATCGGGACCCTGTCTCGGTCCCCTTTGATGACGCCATGGCAGCTGACCCGGTAAATCCAGGAAGCGAGGAAAGGGAGGTGTGTCTTACACCCAGAGGAGGCTAGTACGGAGCGTCGGACGAGTCGAGTGAGCAGAGGAAGAAGGACGAAGACCCCAGAGAAGACCCAGCCCGAAGCCAGGAGGCCAACGACACGGCGTACCGCCCAGCCACACTTCAGGAGAAGTGTGGCTATCTCAGGTACGTTCGCGTATTGCGGGCTGGGCAGGGAGGAAGGGTTTTAAGCCACCATGACCACCCCGGAGAAAACCCACTCACTTCCCTTCCTGAGCACTAACGGCACCCCTCACAGCGTTAAACTGTGTTTGGTGCACCGTGTGACTCCTCCCCCCTATCCCTGTGCACTGTATATATTGTGACCACCCGACTGAAAACAGTCTGTTTCTTCCTTTACATACTCCAATTGGCGACCGGGCTTGGGAGCACCCTGGAGAGGCGACGGCCAGGAAAAGGACTGAGAGGGAGCGTGTCCCCAGAGAAAGAGCAGGAAGCGTCCCTTCCCTATTACAGACCTAGCCCACAAAGGAAAAAACTGTTAAAGCCAATAAAACCACTGTTACCTCAAGTAAACCTCTCCGCTATTTCCTCAGTCCCGCTTACAGCGTCTCACTCGTTTTTAATTTTTAAGTGATATGTCGCTTCTTCTTGTTTTTTAAATTATTCCAAGGCGTACCATGGGCTTAGTTTGTTATTCATGGAAATAAAATCTGGCTCTCCGCCTACCTCACACACGTGTATAATTTGTGGCTTTTACGCTTTGCAACTCTTTGGCAGACGTCAGCTTGTATTCCACGTGTTTTATTTAGGTGGATCTCGAATATTGTAGCCGCCCGACTGTTTGACCTTGGGCGAGATAGCAGGGAACCCAGTATCTCCTCCCACCTCAAGCCACCATTTTTCCCCCACTGTGCAGTGAGGGCCCTAAGCCAGCCCAACCGAATGTCCTCACCCCCGCTGAGTGCCCTCAAGTCCAGGGTGGTGCGGGGCAGGGCCCACCAGGCACTGGTAAACAGCCCGTCGGCTGGCTGTTCAAATTTCAAGTCACCCCAGCCAGGGGCAATCATCACATCCGCTCACCTTCCAGGCCCCCGGGCAGGGGGACGCAGCTGTGATGGGGAGGGGGCCGCTGAAGCACATGGTGTGAGCGCTGCGGCTGCAATAATTGCACAGGACAGTTGTGCTGATTTACTGCGTGGTCCCCACTGCCGAACGTGGGACACGCCCCCTTTATTTATAGCTGGCGCATGATGAAACGCGCCAGCGCCAGCGTAACTTCTCCGACGCGGGAAGACTGCAACGCTACCTCACGTCGGAGATCGGAAGACACTAAATTTCTTCTACCCTTTATTAAACAGCAAACAATGATCAAGTAGATCTATTACCAGTCACTAGAATTCCAGTCCCAATTCGTCACACCATGAAGTCGGGAGGATGGAGCTGGGTTTTTTGCAGGCCATACCTGGAGTGCTCTCCCCGTGGCTTTAACATTACTTGCTTCCTCCAATAGGTTTGAATGCCAAAACCAAAGTGAGTCAGGTGCAAGAAAAATAGCTGCTGCATATTCACCAGGTTACAGTAGTAAGGTAATTGAGACGATTCAAACTGGGCTAAAAATAAGCAGTTGAGACTGGCACAGAATAGGGCTAATTACATCGTTTGTCCATAGGGTGCACACCTTTTCTGCCTTGAGTTGTGAGCTGGGAGGTCTTTCAGGATTGGCTAAAAGTTGAGGAATAGCAGGTACGACAAAACAAAAAGACAATGGAGGCTGAATTGATTAAGAAGGGTTGGAGCGAATGAGTGATTATGTATATATTTTTTTATTTGTGTAGATATGTCCAGTTTGTGGTCACTAAGGAGCCCTGATGAAAGCCCGTAGAGAAAACTGCAAGGCTAGAAACGCGTCGGCAACTTCAATCTATGATGACAAATAGTTTGTTTGCAATATTGGGCAATGTGTATTGATTAATCCAGGCAAAGGGAATCACCAAAGAAAATAATTATGGTGTATTTTCACATTTAGAGGTGTGAAATTGATTTGATGCTAAAATCATCGATGGAGTATGTTTTGTGACATATCAGTTTATGTTTACGATGTCAAAATGATATAAATGTTGTATGTTCTTAAATAATGTTTGTCAAATAATGCAAATGTTTTGTCTGATAAATATTGTATAAATTGTGTGTGATACATGTGTTTTTCTAAAAAGATACAAGTTTCCTCATAAAAAAACATGAAAAATAAGTATCGAAAAAATTGGGTAAATAAATGACCCTACCACTGAAAGTATATAGGGCCAGATGTAGGTAATTTCCATTTACCGAATGGAAAATACCGACTCACACCGAATCGGTATTCCCCAGTCGGAAAATGGTATGTAGGTAAAAAATCGTTAAAAGTTACCGACTCGGTATGACCCGGTTAGCCACATGGTAAAATACCGATTCGGAAATGTCCGATTCGATAACATCCGAGTCGGTGAAACACAAGCCAACCCATGGCCCACATCGCCCATAGGAATCAATGGGAATCACCGATTCGGAAAAATCCGACTCGGATTAAACCGACTCGGATTCTACCGACTCGGTAAATACCGATTTGGGAGTTTCAAACTGCCATGTGAGCCTGTCAACCAATCAGGGAGAGCCCACACCCACCCCAGCCAAGGCCCTGTGAATCTAACCAATGAGAGAGAGGCACCACACCCCAGTACCTGGGATTGGCCACACCCATGCAGGTGGAAACCAACTGTTCAAACAAATCTGCAGAGGAGAGAGGAGCACAGCATTCACAGGCCAGCAGACTGAGAATGGAGGCACAGGAAGGTCAGAAGGATGCTGTTGAGAGGAAAAGGAAGCAGAAGTTCAGCCAAGAGGAACTGCAGGTGACTGTGGATGAGATTGTCACCCACTACAGCCAAATATTTGGGAGGCAGTCTCTACATGTTGCAGAGACTGTGAAGCGCAACATATGGCTAGCTATCCAGGGCAAGGTGAATGCCATAGGAGTCACCCACCGGGACATTGAGGACATCAAGAAACGGTGGTATGACCTGCGTATAGTCACCAAGAAAAAGATAGCAGGACAGAAGAAGGATGCCGGTCTGACAGGAGGTGGCAGGGCCAAAGCCCCAAAACTCACAGCAATAGAGGAGCAAGTTGCATCCACCATGGAGTCTGAATGCATCCACGGGATTGGAGACCTGGATAGCACCGCCAAATCAGCCAAAAAACAAGGTAAGAGGCATGTACCCACATGCATCCCCACCCATCCCAACCCTGCACACCACTGTGTACACACATGACACAGCAGGAGAGGCCAGAAATACTTGCAGCAATGCATCCTGGTAGACGTAGTCATGTACACACAGTAGCATAGTACAGCACACATGACTCAGCAAGGCATGCCACACACCCCCCCATACAAGCAATGTGGACTGTGCAAAGGTGTGAATTAAATTTAATTAAGAAAAACACACAGACAAACTACAACATTGACACTATGTCAATTTCATTCCACAGGAGAGTCGTCACGCAGTTCTGCACCGCCGAGGGAGGAGAGGGCACCGACATCTAAGAAAGGGGAAAAAGAAAAAAGTAAACAACGTCACAGCGCAGGAGAAGGTGGAGACGACACTACCCAGGACCCCTCAACACCAGACCCACCCACTACACCAATCCCAATGTCCCCTCTGTTGTTTGGGTCTCCAGAGCTCACAAATACGCCCATGCCGGTAGGGGAAAGTAGCCAGGCGGAGCCCCCGCATAGGATCCTGCAGACCTCTGAGTCAGAGGATGAGGAAGATGTCCCCCAGAAGACAACACCAGTGCCTGGCAGGCCAAGAACAACTACGTCTGCTGGCTCTGCGCGCACTACTGTCCTTGGCAGGAGGGCACGTGATGGTGGGGAGGGCCAGGATGGTGAGAGCGTGTTCTGTGGGCTGGAGGGCACGATGGTGAAGGTCCAACGGCAGCAAGCAAAATCGCTGCAAGTCATGCAGCGCCAGGTGCGCGGTTTGAGCGCAACAATGTCCAACATGGACAAGGGAATTACACAAATGGCTAGTAGCATGGACCTGATTGCACAGGGGGTCTCAGACATTTCAACCTACATGGGGGTCCTCTCGGACAAGCTTGATAGGGAACATCTTCAGCGTGCAAGGGAACGGCAGTACATGCGCGACCAGACCAAGGCCATGAACAGGTTTGCTGCCAACACAGCTCTCCTCTGCAGACGCTCCATTGCTATGCAGGAGGCTATAGAGCACTGCTGCACTAAGTTAACACGGGGCATGGGCAGAGTTACCTCTGCAATGGAGCAGATGTTGACCTCAAACGTATGTCATGCTGGTGACACGGGTGTGGAGGAGACTGAGGGGTCAACCAGCAGGAGTGGCTCCAGTACACCTGTCCAGGAGGTGCGCAGGAGCGGCAGGCACAGCCATGGGGAGTCAGGCACCATCAGGGAACGTGAAGGACAGGCACCTAAGTCCCGCAATGTGGTGCGAGGGCGCAAGAACTGAACAATGCAGGGAACTGACTCTGATGCACCCAGTGAGAGCAACTGAGTATGTGCATCCAGTGACATTCACATACTGTCTTGTGACCATCAAGGAGTAGTGAGGAATAAACTACTCATGTCTGCAAGTATACCTGTGTGTGTGTCATACTTTACCTAGAAATAGCGTTGTGTAATTTCACTCCGTCTCAATCTGCCATCTACTGCGGCTGGCCCTGTAGCCTGGGGATCAGCATGTTCTTGGTCCTCATCTATGTTCTCACGATGTGTCAACTCCACCTCTGTGCCTTTTTTTGTAGCAAGATTGTGCAATATGGCACAGGTCACTATTATTTTGCCACACAGGAGGGGGGTGTACTGTCGCGCACCTCCACTTTTGTGGAGGCAACGGAACCTGCTCTTCAGGAGTCCAAAGGTTCTCTCCACAACATTGCGGGTGGACCTGTGAGCAACATTGTATCGCCTTTCTGCTCTGTTGGTTGGGTTCAGGTACGGTGTCAGCACAAAGGAACGCAGTGCATATGCACTATCACCTGGGAGAGAAAAATAGGTACATGGGTTTCATACACATTCCACATGGAGCAGTAATACTTTTCAGGGTGTGTGCTACATAATTACCTAGCAGATAACCATCTCCAAAATCACCATTCTGAAGCCGTCTATATATTCCACTGTTCTGAAATATGTAGGAGTCGTGCGTGCTCCCAGGAAATTTAGCTACAATGTCGGTGATGATGTTCCCTGCATTGCATATCACCTGCACGTTGATGGAGTGCGTAGACTTACGGTTTCGGTATATGTGTTCCGTGGCTGCAGGTGGGCATAGGGGAATGTGGGTGCCATCAATGCAGCCTATCACATGTGGGAAGTGAGCCAGTCCATAGAAGTCTGTCTTAGTATTGGCAAGTTCTGCAGGTGTGTCAGGGAACTGTATGTAGTCTCCCATTCTCTGAGTCATGACATCCAGGAAGTTCCGGAAGAATCGGGACAGACAGCTCTGGGATACTCCTCCTACTGCAGCTATCACACTCTGGTAGCTCCCAGAGGCAAGCAGGTGTATGCTGCACAGCACCTGGACATGGGGAGGTATGGCGTGGGCCCTGGGTGTTGGGTGATCCAGGTATGGGTGGAGGTCCCTTATTAAGTCCATGATGGTATTGGGGTGCAGCCTGTACCTCTGGAGTATCTCTGGCTCAGTCAATTGGAACAGAGTGATCCTTTGCCTGTACACCTGCTCCTCCCTTTGCCATACCCTCAGTCCTGCAGCCTGTAGCCTTCGCCTCCTCGCTATCACATAGAGTGCAGCCATCTTGACAGGAGGGTTGCATTTTGGGAGCCTTTTTATAGCATCCACATGGTTACCACCACCTTTCAGTCCATGGTAAAATCCGACTCAGAAATACCGAATTTGGATGATTTCGGTATTTTTTCCCTTTCCTACATCTCGATGGCCATGTTTTCCGATTCCTTAGTTTCCCATTCGGTGTATACCGAGTCGGTATACATCCGATCGGTGAATTCCGACTCGTTAAATATCGATTCGGTTATTTCCGAGTCGGATTTTTACCGCTTGAAATTTACCGATTCGGTTTTTTTTGGCCACCTACATCTCATTCTCGCAATACCGCTCGGTAACGGCCGATTTTACCGATTTTGGGCCGTTACCGACCGGTATTGGTCGACCTACATCTGGCCCATAGTGTGGTATCTGTTGTTAATTAAATAGGATATTAGGTTCCCTTTTGTTCATACACTCCCCGTGATGATGGCAGAGATGGGGTCACCCCTCGCGAGGCTTGGCTCACCTGGGATCTTGCGGGAACACTCGGTGGACTCACAACTAGTGTTCCCGGCAGGGAAGGTGCGTCCTGATCTGACCGGGTCTCGTTTCCAGTGGTGGTTGGCTCATGGTCACAGTCTGGGACTTCCTCCTCTGATGGTTGACTTGGGCTGGTGTCCATGTTTTCTGATGCCGGCAGGTCCGGAGTTCCGGCATCCACTTTCTTGAAGAACGAGATGTTGCGGGTGACCTCCTCCGTTCCTCTTCTAGCGGTTATCATGGTGCCAGTCTTGCGGACAACTGTCCAGGGCCTATGTTCGAATGGAAGCTGGAATTTGCTTCCTGGATACCTGTCCTTGATATAGACTCTGTCTCTCACTTGAATGACAGACAACCGGGCCCGTTGGTTGGCACTGGCCTGGTCATTGTAGTTGGTCCTGTTGGCTAGGGTCTTTTCCGTGTCAATCTGGGACGGGGTCCAGCTCGGATGATGTTGGATGGTGTCTCGCACTACTCGGCCCATGCTTGCTGGTCCCAGGGCTGCCTCAGTCGTGAGATGGGGTGTCAAACGGTATTCCCTCAGGAAGCTGTATATGGTCCTCTCAAGAGGTGACCCATCGGCATGCGCAATGCGTATCACTTTGTTGAGAGTACTCATGAATCTCTCTACTTCCCCATTTGCCTGAGGCCAGCACTGGGTCACTTTCTGGTGTTGGATCCCCCAGGCTTTAAGATAGTCCACAAACTCCTGTCCCTGGAAGGGTGGACCGTTGTCTGTCTTCACCACTTCGAATATTCCATGGGTAGCGATGGTCTTCTCAAGCTTGGTGATGACCTCCATGGCTGTCTGACTTCCCATGATCTCAACCTCAGGGTATTTTGTGTAATCATCGATGATTACCAGAGCATAGCGTCCATCTGGGAGCTGTCCAAAGTCTACACTCACCCGCTCCCATGGTCATTGAGGGTTCACCTCCGTGATGACGGGTTGAGGGAGATATGGTTGGCCCGCTGCCTGGCACCATGCCCCTGCCCTGACTGTTTGTTCAACCAGTGGGTCCATTCCTGGGAACCACACCTTGGCTCTAAGTCAACTCTTGGTTTTCACCATGCCTTGGTGTCCCCTGAGTGCGAGGTCCACTGCCTGTTGAGCCAGACTTGATGGTATCACGAGCCGCGGGCCTCGGAGCAGACACCCGCTGCTATCAACCGAAAGTTCATCTTTGACTCGCACAATTGATTCCAGAACAATCTTTCTTTGTGGCGTCCTTCGGATCATTGTGGATTGAATGGGCCGCCAGTCATTCGATTGAGCTGCGCTCACGGCCAGTTGCAGGCACTCATTACTCCGGGTAGCTTCTACAATGGTCTCGAGACTCATGGACAGTGGTCGATATCTTTCGGATATAAGACGGGCATATTCTTCCGTGTCTTTGGCATCCTCCTCTTCCGCTTTGGTTGCCCCTCTGGGGTGCCTCGAGAGGTAGTCCTCTGGGTTGGACGAGCCCGGTTTGTACTCCACCCGGTAGTCATATCCCTGTAGTTGAAGTATCCACTTTTCAATCCTCGGCGGAGGTTTGGACACTGATCCTTGAAACAAGGGGATAAGGGGCTTGTGGTCAGTGGACACTGAGAATGGATGGCCATACACGTAGACATGGAAATGCCGACAGGCCCAGTGGATGGCGATCGCTTCTTGTTCAATTTGCGGTCGTCACTTACATTTCAGACTCCTGGGATCCCGCGGAGGACTTCGCAGATTGTGTTTTGAAACACCTTCACTGGGCTCAAGATCCCGAAGTTGAGTCGTCGGTATCTCTTGAGACCGACGTGCTTGGAGAAGGTGGTGATGTATCGGGAGTCCGGGTGTAGTGGTAGTTGGTGATAGACGGGACGGAGGTCCCTCTTCGAGAACCACCTTGTCCGTTCAGTTCTCCCAATATGTCGTCAATGGTGGGGGTTAGGTGGCGTTTCCTCTTCACCACGGTGTTTGGGAGGCGCATGTCCACACAGATGCAGACCTGCCCTGGTTGTTTCGGCTTCCGTGCCACTACGATCGGGGACAACCACGGTGTGGGCCCACTGACCTTTTCGATAATACCTTGCCTCTCCAGCGCCTCTAACTCTTCTTTCACCTTCTGTCTCAGGTGGATCGCAATGCGCCTGTGCCTCAGCGCCACCGGTTGGACTGACGAGTCAATATGGAGGGAAACCTCTTTTCCTTTCAGGCATCCAATACCTTTGAAGACGTCTGCGAACTCCTCCATGATGGCCTCTAGTTCTTCCTCTTGCACTGCCATAGTAAATGATATTAGCTTCAGTTCTTCTGCTGATTGACCACTTATCAGCATGCCCCTTCCTTCTTCGGTCACATATACTGTGGTGGGGGTCTTCAGGTCCTGGTGTTGCAGTTCAGTCTTGAAACCTCCCAGAAGCGGATGGGTGTCTTCTGGCCGTATGCAAATACTCTGATCCTGGCCTCACGTAGTGGTGGGCATGGACTTAGTTGATTATATACATTGGCAGCCATCAGTTCGATCGATGCCCCCGTGTCAATGGTGGCTTTCACCTCCTGATGGTGGATCTTAATTCTGCACCTTGGGAGTCGTTGTCTCTTCTTTCGTGTCCTCGCTGTCTCGCTTTTCCGCTACCACCTGCGCCGCCTCTTTCCTTGACTTCGCTGACCGGCATACCACCGCAAAGTAGTTCATCCACCCACACGCACTGCACTTTTTCCCTCTCGCTGGGCAGTCTTGCATGCAATGGGGCGCGCCTCCGGAGTAGCCACACTCCCTCTTCCTGTCTTGCTGTCGTCTCCCGGCGTTTTGGCATACTTTGGGCCTCATCACATTCGCCTTTTCCACTTTGTTGACTTGCTCCGTCTTGATGGGTCGGTGGAGGGCCGCTTCCATATGGGACGCTCTGGCTTGCGACAGCTCCTTTGACCCCGCCAGGGTGAAGATGTCCCACAGGGGCTTACCATCCTCCTGAAGAATGTTCACTCTCAGTTTGGATGAATAACATTCTTGTATTATCTGACCTCTGATTTCTTCCTGTTCGTCGCGGAATCCGCACGTGCTGGCCAGCTCTTTCAATCGTCCGTGGAACGTGTCTAGTGATTCCTCCGCTTCTTGCTTGACTTGACGAAAAATTTACCTTTTGTAGTCCCTGTCTGCCATCGGCTCGAAATGAGCATTTAGGGCATTGAGAAGCATGACATACGTTTTGGGTGTGGCTTCAACCAGGGTTTTGTAGATGCGGAGGATATCCTTGCCTCCAAGGTGGAGGAGTAGGGCCCTGCGCCTTTCCCGGGCTATGCCAGCCCCTTCAAAGTAGATCTGGAGGCGGTCTGTCCAGTCTCTCCATCGCGGGGAAATGGATGAGGGTGCTCCATCCACAATAAAGGGCTCAATGGCGGGAATCAATGCCATATTGGCGCTGACGCAGTCACACATTGCGGCACGTGCGCTGCTTACCGCCTGGTAACACTAGCAGCCGCCCGGCCGAGGGTGGATATAACGCCTTCCAGGTCCTCTCCTGTGGCTAGTATGTTTCAGGCCTCAACGATGTATCCTCCTCTCACCAGATGCTGGCCTTCAAACGAGGATTCCACCATGTGCGCAGGGGCCTCTGTCTCAGCAAAGCATGTTCAGGAGCTGCAGGGCCTGCCTTGACTGCCACAGGCTCCCCTGAGGGCACACAGCGGGCCAGGAACGCTCGGGCTGCTCACCATGGGACCAGGGCTGTTACCAAAGGCCCACTGATTGCCCCTCATCAGGCACAGAAGGTGCTAAATGTACAGCACAGCATGGGTTCGTTTCTGCCCCTCGTCGCCAGTGTGATGGGGGAGGGGGCCGCTGAAGCACGTGGTGTGAGTGCTGCGGCCGCAATAATTTCACAGGACACTTGTGCTGGTTTACTGCGTAGTCCCCACTGCCGATCGTGGGACACGCCCCCTTTATTTATAGCTGGCGCGTGACGACACGCGCCAGCGCCAGCGTAACTTCTCCGACGTGGGTAGACTGCAACGCTACCTCGCATCGGAGATTGGACAATACAGCGGCCTCCTCATCGGCCACAAGGCGGATGACGGGGCGTCATGTGCATCCGCCGTGGCCTCCGTTGTCGATGGGTGCCCTCGGTCCGGCCATGGTCACCACCCCAGGGCCTCAAGGCAGGGCTCTCTTGGTCACCCACCTCACTTTTCTCCGGGTTCCTCCTTGCAGCCTTACCGCAGGACCACTTGCAGGCCGTGGCCCCTCTTGCCTGCGCGGTCTCGTTCGTTGCTTATTTAGATCTCGAGCCGACGGGTTCACTCCTCACCAGTACCGCGACGGCTCCCCACAGGACATCAGAGGGAGGGTGGGTTTGGGGAGGGGGTGGGGGGCATTTGGGGTTGAAAGCAGCAGACCCTCTCCCCGGGAGTCAGTCACCACGCAATGTTTTTGGAGTATCGCCGGCTCTTCTACCTTCTCTGACGCGAGTTGGTCCACTACTCCATCAGCACTGCAGGGCCAGGGAGCATCTCTTTCTTCGCCAGTTCCAGTCCTCCGACGGTTAGTCCCCACCCCGGTGGGGGGACCTCGTAAAGCAGGATAAGCAGGATGTAAATATAATCTTCGAACTGCAGGATTCCAGGGCAGATTGAGTGGCTCAGGCCGGAGCTCTTGCGAGGCACGTCTCACTCTGCCATGTTGTTGCCATGCCCCGTGCATTATTGATACAAATGTGTCACTTTTATTAATCAAGGGTCAGGTAATTGTTAAAGGAATCATAACAATGTATTTTAATAAAAACTCGTTCTATGTTAAAACATCAGACACCTTTCTTTTGGCATTAGTAAACATTCTATGGGACAGCTTCGTGGGCTGGCAAGCATCAAATTGCAGCCTCACCCGAGTACTTAACAGGTCTTGAAAAGACCATTTACTTGTAAATGAGGCTTTTGTTGTGTGTTCACCCCTTCTTACAGCCACTCTGTCCGTGGTGGAAGAATTAACCCCCCCCGAAATATTTTCCAGCCCCCCACCCGTAATTTAGCTCTAGTTGCCCGCCTGATGTCTGTACACTTTTATAAATGCAAACACCAATTCACAAAGTGCAATTATAACTATGAATTGTATGGAGTGAATTTTTATTATACTATAAGAAAATATTTTTTTATTAAAAGTGCTGATCGTATAGCTCTAATTTGGTGGTATATTAGGTCTCGTCTGTTATATTCCGCAAGGAATAAATAGACAAGAGTATTGGGGGCAAACCAAGGGCTAAACCATCGCGGATTTCGTCGAGTGCATGTGCTCATGCATGCGCTTGCCATTTGCTCCCGACTGCCTCCGAGAGCTTCACTTCAAAGGGATCCACTCCCCCGCCCCCTGCTTCACACTTTTCACGGCCGCCAGGCCGTGTCTCGCATTTCTCCTCCCCCCCTCCCTTGCTTCACACTTTTCACGGCCGCCAGGCCGTGTCTCGCATTTTTTGTCTTTTTCTTTCTTCTTGCTTTCGTTTACTTTTCTATTTCTCTGCATTCTTCCTTTCTCTCATTTCCTTTCCACCCTCTTTTCCCTCCTACTTTCTTTCTCCATCTCCCCCTTATCTTCTCTCTTACTCCCTTTCCTTTTCCTTCTCTTTTTCTCCACTTCTTCTTTCCTTTTGTGCCCTTCTCATTGTGCATTAGATTTGTTCTTCCTTTCATTCCCCTGTGTTTTTCTTCGTTCCTTTGCCTGACAACTTTATTTTATTTTCTGGTTCCTCTTTTGCTCCATATATTTCTGAATGTACCCTGAAAGAGCTCTCTATGTCGATTTTATAATAGAAATGCCGCCCTATCTCTCCTGAGGCAGTAGGATATAGACCTATAACGGATACCTTAGTCCGAGTTTTACCCTTTTCGCCTCAGTATCCTCTCGCGATGGCTTGCCTGTGGCCTTCCTTTTCTTGCAGCTGAAGCCTTGCAGCTGTGTGGAGCCATTCCTTCTCTGTGGATGCCATTGGTGGACAGCAAGTAAACAGCGTACTGTAAATGCGCTCCGTGCCAGCTGGCAGCTCGCGCCTCAAGTTTGTGACTCGAGCTAGGGTTAGAGAAACGCCCTGTAACATGCTCGCTTTCAAGGAGCCGGAGAACCCCCTGCCCCGCTGCAGTTCGGGGGCAGAGTTTACTTCGGATCTGAGAATCGTCGTGTGCGTGACGCAATTATCAGCAACATATTCGATACCTTGGACTCTGACCACCCCACAAGTTTTAAGAAACAATTGATAATAATAAATTCAGAACACCACAGCCATTTAAACATTTTTTTTTTTAGACTTTACATTATAGGGTCATTGCAGACAGGGGTGAGCACAGTGTGCATCCCTCCCTATCACAGCTTTTGTTCCCTTCCCTTTTGTTCACGTTCACCAGCCATATCCAAGTACACTAGTCTCCTCTGCTGTATCTTGTGTGGTTTTGTTCCTCTCCTTCCCATGTCTGCTCGTATCATGTCAGCGGTACAAAAGGGGTGGTAATGGACGGAGCATCTGAACCAATCAAACACTCACACCCAGTCAAAAGATCTGGGTTAAATCCATCACCGTTCTTTAGCCCACTCTGCCACCCCAGTTCAGACATGGCTAGCCGGGATGAAGACGGCTGGAATGCCAGAAACCGGTCCTCGGAAGCTTGTTTCCGGTCCAGGGAAGGCATGGCTTGGCAGTTCGGGCTGGACTGTTCCCATGAGGCACAGGGTCAGACTGATTTGCATATAGCCATGTCTGAACTGGGGTGGCAGAATGGGCTAAAGAACGGTGATGGATCAAACCCAGATCTTTTGACTGGGTGTGAGTGTTTGATTGGTTCAGATGCTCCATCCATCACCACCCCTTTTTGTACTGCTTTGGCCGCCATAAGTGTGGCAGGGTATGCTCAGACACGAGTCCCTTGCTCACTTTGCCACTGGATTCAAGCAAGCCGGGCTGAAGACGGCTGGGATGCCAGAAACCGGTCCTCGGAAGCTTCTTTCCGGTCCAGGGAAGGCATGGCTTGGCAGTTCCGGCTGGACTGTTCCCTTGAGGCACAGGGTCAGACTGATTTGCATATAGCCATGTCTGAACTGGGGTGGCAGAGTGAGCTAAAGAACGGTGATGGATTAAACCCAGATCTTTTGACTGGGTGTGAGTGTTTGATTAGTTCAGATGCTCCGTCCATCACCACCCCCTTTTGTACCGTATCATGTCAGCAGCAGAGTTTTCTCATCTTTTCGAACCTCCCCATTCTTATTTCTTCTGCCAGAGCCCATTCGACCACATCTCTCTCCCAGCAGTGCACCCCACAGCCCTCCAGTGTCACCATCTAATGGCTATCCATCTTTTCACCAACACCAGTCACAGCAGAGCAAATTTATGTTCTCTCTCCGTGTTTTGGGGGTTAGGAATAACCCCTAGGATGCACAGTTTCACTGATCCATCTAACCCTACACAAGTAACCCTGTTTAGCCTGGTGATTATCTCATCCCAGTATGTGCTTAGTCCACGCACGACCAGGTACATGAAGTAACGCGCCCCTGGGGAGCAGCATCTAGGCCAAGCGCAAGACTTCTGTGGGTATATTATGTTCCGTTTTATTGGCGTTAAATGCATTCTATGTAATCACTCAGCACCACCACAGCACCACTCAGCACCACCACAGCACCACTCAGCACTACCACAGCATCACTCAGCGCCACCCCAGCATCAGTCAGCACCACCCCAGCATCACTCAGCACCACCACAGCATCACTCAGCATCACCACATCATCATACAGCGCTACCCCAGCATCACTCAGCACCACCACATTATCACTCAGCACCACCACAGCATCACTCAGCACCACCACAGCACCACTAAGCTCCACCACAGCACCACTCGGCACCACCACATTATCACTCAGCACCACCTCAGCACCACCACAGCATCACTCAGCACCACCACAGCATCACTCAGCGCCACCACATTATCACTCAGCACCACCACATTATCACTCAGTACCACCACAGCACCACTCAGCACCACCACAGCACCACTCAGCACCACCACAGCATCACTCAGCACCACTCAGCACCACCACAGCACCGCTCAGTGCCACCACAGCACCGCTCAGCGCCACCACAGCATCACTCAGCCCCACCTCAGCATCACTCAGCACCACCACAGCATCACTCAGCACCACCACAGCATCACTCAACACCACCACAGCATCACTCAGCACCACCACATTATCATTCAGCACCACCACAGCCCCACTCAGCACCACCCAGCACCACCATAGCATCACTCAGCAACACCACAGCCTCACTCAGCACCACCACAGCATCACTCAGCACCACCACAGCATCACTCAGCACCACCACAGCATCACTCAGCACCACCGCAGCATCACTCAAGAACACTACAGCATCACTCTGGAACACCACAGCATCACTATGCGCTACCACAGCATCATTATGCACCACCACAGCATCACTCAGGGCCTCCACAGCATCACTCAGGGCCTCCACAGCATCCCTCAGGACTTCCACAGCATCACGCATAGCCTCCACAGCATCACTCAGGGGCACCACAGCATCACTCAGGGCCACCACAGCATCACTCAGGGCCACCACAGCATCACTCAGGGCCACCACAGCATCACTACGCGCCACCACAGCATCACTGAATGCCACAGCATCTTTTGACTGGGTGTGAGTGTTTGATTGGTTCAGATGCTCCGTCCATCACCACCCCCATTTGTACCGTATCATGTCAGCAGCAGAGTTTTCTCATCTTTTCGAACCTCCCCATTCTTATTTCTTCTGCCAGAGCTCATTCGACCACATCTCTCTCCCAGCAGTGCACCCCACAGCCCTCCATTGTCACCATCTAATGGCTATCCATCTCTTCACCAACACCAGTCACAGCAGAGCACATTTATGTTCTCTCTCCGTGTTTTGGGGGTTATGAATAACCCCTAGGATGCACAGTTTCACTGATCCATCTAACCCTACACAAGTAACCCTGTTTAGCCTGGTGATTATCTCATCCCAGTATGTGCTTAGTCCACGCACGACCAGGTACATGAAGTAACGCGCCCCCGGGGAGCCGCATCTAGGCCAAGCGCAAGACTTCTGTGGGTATATTATGTTCCGTTTTATTGGCGTTAAATACATTCTATGAAATCATTCAGCACCACCACAGCACCACTCAGCACCACCACAGTACCACTCAGCACCACCACAGCATCACTCAGCGCCACCCTAGCATCACTCAGCACCACCCCAGCATCACTCAGCACCACCACATTATCACTCAGCACCACCACATTATCACTCAGCACTACCACAGCACCACTCAGCACCACCACAGCATCACTCAGCACCACAACAGCACCACTCAGCTCCACCACAGCACCACTCGGCACCACCACATTATTACTCAGCACCACCACAGCATCACTCAGCACCACCACAGCATCACTCAGCACCACTCAGCACCACCACAGCACCGCTCAGTGCCACCACAGCACCGCTCAGCACCACCACATCATCACTCAGCGCCACCCCAGCATCACTCAGCACCACCACAGCATCACTCAGCACCACCACAGCATCACTCAACACCACCACAGCATCACTCAGCACCACCACATTATCATTCAGCACCACCACAGCACCACTCAGCACCACCCAGCACCACCACAGCATCACTCAGCACCACCACAGCCTCACTCAGCACCACCACAGCATCACTCAGCACCACCACAGCATCACTCAGGAACACTACAGCATCACTCTGGAACACCACAGCATCACTATGCGCTACCACAGCATCATTATGCGCCACCACAGCATCACTCAGGGCCTCCACAGCATCACTCAGGGCCTCCACAGCATCACTCAGGGCCTCCACAGCATCATGCACGGCCTCCACAGCATCACTCAGGGGCACCACAGCACCACTCAGGGCCACCACAGCATCACTCAGGGCCACCACAGCATCACTATGCACCACCACAGCATCACTGAACGCCACAGCATCACTCATAGCCACCACATCACTCGGCAGCACTACAGCATCACTCAGCACCACCACAGCATCACTCTGGAACACTACAGCATCACTCTGGAACACCACAACATCACTATGCGCTACCACAGCATCATTATGTGCCCCCTCAGCATCACTCAGGGCCTCCACAGCATCACTCAGGGCCTCCACAGCATCACTCAGGGTCTCCACAGCATCACTCAGGGCCTCCACAGCATCACTCACGGCCTCCACAGCATCACTCAGGGCCACCACAGCATCACTCAGGGGCACCACAACATCACTGTGCGCTACCACAGCATCACTGAACGCCACAGCATCACTTGTCGCCACCACAACATCACTCCGCGCCATCACAGTATTAATCTGTGCAACCATTCAACAACAACTGGTTCAAATATGTTCTCTCAATGTTTCAAGCTTTATTACAAATGTCACAAAAAGATGTTAATGTTTCACTTCTGTTCTTGGATTTTCGTCACAATAAAATACACTGAACATAATCTTCACAAAAGTTATTTACAAAAGTTTAAGCTATTGCCATTATAAATTACAATCACTTTTATTTAAGTATTAATTAATTAAAAAAATTAAAAGCCATTGTTATTTGTAATATCAATACATGTAAGTCACGTAAATACAAAACATGTTGCATTACAAATTCTATAGGTGTCACATTTGCGAAAGTTATAACTATTGGCATTGTAAATGACAAAGCTATTAATATAGCTAGTTTCAAAACCAACACATAAATAAAAAAATTGTCATTTACAAGACCAATAGCTCAAATTTTCCTAATGCGAGACCTATTGCATTAAAAATGCTTGTTAGTTGGTGGCTTGAATACTGTAGTGGAATGCAATCCTGTGGTGAATGGTTAATGATTGCATATGAAAACTTCAGTCCTCAAAGGGAAAATATTTTTCCTCTACAGCCTGTGGAGAGGAGCCAGGTACTAGGCCGGCACTGCAGACTTGGGGCGGGAAGGGCCTTGTGGGGATGAGAGGCCGCGCGAAGAGCCCGGTGGACAGCGGCCCTGCTGTGGGAGAGGCCCTGTTCCTGCAGGCAGCCATGGTTGGACAGCGGAGGAGATCCGCATCTGGCCTAGGTTCCGGGACGGCAGTGACCGCGGGGCACCACCTTCCTTGCACCTGCTGACACTCTTTCCCATGATGGGCGACAGTGCAGTGATGAGGAGTGACCAGCCGCCTGGAGTGATGGAACCGCGGCGACGGCGGTTGAGGCCTATGAGAGATCGACGAGTCAGGGCTGCACTGGGAACTCCTGAACAGCGCTTGTGAGGCCCTAAGGAGGCACTGCGAATTCAGCGGTGACACGCGGTGTTGTCAGACCTATTGGATGCCGTATGAGCACCTGGGTGATGGTGTGGCCTCAGGCATTGGGTGGGCTGCCCTTCCCAGTGACTCACTTCAGGGACACAAAGATTTTGAGAAACACCTGAGACTGAGGAAGCGTGCGATGCTGCTGTGGTGTACCTCATCGCCTGGAACTGCCCTCTCAAGGTACAAAAGGTGCCCTCCAGTGCCTCCCCCAGGAGTGGGTGATCTTGAGTGTATCTCATGAAGGGCTTGAGAAGCCCTCCTGAAGAGCGGACTACCTCTGTACCCCCAGCTGCACCCCTGAAACAAACTACCTTGCCTGGGATTTGCTCACTGCGCCCTGTCCGTGGCTGAGGGGCACGGCCCAGCACTGTAACCGGGGGTCCTCTGTGGCCCGGAATTGACATCAAGGCCTATAGGGCAACTCCATTGTCTGCCTTAGAAATTGTTGTGCACGGGACGCACAGCATAACGCAAGATTTAACCCTGGTGCCGGAGCGTGACTCTGGGTGCCTTACTGGCAGTGTAGCAGGCGACACCACATGGGGCTGGCTTTAACTGTAATCCCATATCCACAATAATCCTGATGCGGAAGACTAAATACACATGAACACCCCCCCTCCCACCCCCACCCTGAAAGCTCTGATCGCTCCCATGGCACTGTGGCGTAGGATAATGACACCGCCCTAGCAGAAGACCCATAACGACTTCAACTGGATACGATCCTAGCGGCCATAGCAGATACTAAAGCCACTGTTCAACAAGACATAGGCACAGTGTCAGTAGGCTTTGGCCTATTACGGAACGAACACTGCAACCTGGAAGACCAAGTCTAAAGGTTAGAGGCCTATCCGTTGCAGAACTCTAACCTGAATGTACTACACTTACGAGTCAGGTATCTGACCTGAGAGATAGGGTGCTGCTCCTCAAATGCTGCGCAGAGGATGAAATAAGGCCAACATAACAAAGTAACAACATTTGAATAATGAGCCTTCAGGAAGGAGTTGAAAAAATCTATATGGTGAACTATCCAGGGAGTCTAGAGAGTTGGTTGCGAGCAGAGGTTGCTCCGGAGCTGCTTACCCCCTTCCTTGCTTTAGAAGTGGACCATCGAGTACCGGCGAGGCCTCCGGCCCCAGGTAGAACTCCCTGACAGGTGGAGGCTCGGCTGCTTCACTTCCGAGATAGGGATATTTACCTGCAGAGGGCACACTCAGAGAGCAGTGGCATCCGGTACTCCCTGGTGTTTCCCTCCAAACTTCCTCGTTGCTCCACCCACTTCTGTGAAGATCCGGAATCTGTCTCGACTTGGCTGGCAGCCCACAGGGCGGGAATGGCCCTCGCCACACCAAGTTCAACTTCAACGGCACCCAAATGGAGGGTGTGGAAGCACCAACCGAGATGGCCTCAGCAGTGGCCCATCCCCCTCACAGGCTAACTGGAACGAGCAGCTGCCCTGAAAGCAGTACTGGACACTGTATAAGAGCATAAGAAGGCTTCAAGGGGGAGTCTGCATCAGACCCCAAATCAATGGCGTCAGGCTCTTTGTCATCATAGGGGGAGGAGATGGGGTTCCCGTGATCACTTTCAAAGTACAATTCAAGATTCCAGCACTTGTGTTGAAATACAGATTTTATCTTTGTATATGACTAAGTGTATACATAGGATTTCGAATGTACAGATTGTATTGAACAAATTTTATGTTGTACATGTTTCTGTCTGTAGTTCTGATTATGCATGTCATAATTTATGATGTATTAGTTTTATTTTAGTTGCGATTTTTATACTCTGTATTTGTGATTTTATTTTAGGACAAACATTATTTGTATTTTACATTTTTTGTGTATGAATTTATATTTGTAATAAAAAACTCAAAGATATATCTTCTATATATAGTTCTATTTTGTATTGTTTTTATATTTCTGAACTGTGGATTGGTATCAAGGGGACTTTTTCTTACATAGGTGGTTGAACCTCAATTCCCTTGATATAACTCTCTCTTTTCATACACCCATGATCGCACCTCAGCAGAATAAGTGGTCTGATATCCTTTGTTATGTGGGGTCAAGGAGGTGAGGGAGTGGCGGGAGATGAAAGGTCAGAGGTGGAGGGTGGCAGAGGTGATCTACTGATCTGAGCTGCACATTCTTCCATGGGATAATCTTGTTGGTTGATTGAGGGTGGTATTCATTTGAAAACGTCTGATATACTTTGTTTGGATAGCCAGCCGTTGTTGCACTGCCCTGGTGGTGGAGAGTTTACAGTTGTGGTTTGTTTACACCATTTTGCTTTCCTTTATTATTTTCTCATTTCTTTGCTTGCACAGGGACTGCCCAGCGGGATGTGGGAGGGTTGGGCAGGAGGGCCCTAGAGACGGCAGAATGTGTGACTCTCAGAGTTTCCCTATGGTTGATCACATACAAGCTCTGACATTTATGTCATGGAATATTAGGGGGATGAGATCTGCCGCAAAACTGGATAATTCCTACAGGTATCTCAGGCGGAGGGAAGTGCAGGTAGCCATGTTGTAGAAGGCCCACCTGATTGGAGCCAAAATTGATCGGCTGCAACGTAGATGGAGGGCCTGCTTTATGCAACCTCCTATTCGGCTTATGCCAGGGGGGTCTTAATATGGATTAGGGCGGGAAGTTCCCTTCGAATTCACTCGCCCCATCATAGACAAAGAAAGTAGATATGTTTTAGTGGAAGGCAGGCTGTCATGGAAAGAGATCACACTGGGGTGCATATACGCCCGAACCACAACCAGGTCTCCTTCTTCTACTCACTCTCCACTCACATGACCGACCTACCACTTGATAGCTTACTGCTGGGAGGAGATTTTAACGGTGTGAGAGAAGTAATGTTGGACCGCTCGACCCCACCTCTGATGGGGACAAGTGACAAGCAAGCTGGCAGAGGGACTGCAAGATTGGGTGGTACACTGTCGGGATTGAAAGCAGCGCAAGAATACGCAAGCGCCACTAACCTCACTCTGATGGCCAGCAGAGACGATAGACGATAGTCCTCCCAACTCCGTACCGCACAAACCCCAACAATGGAATATACCCACTATTCGAGCCTGTACTGAAAGGGCCCGGGAGGTGGATTGGCATCGGGGGAATGGTACTTCTGGTATCGTCTGGTCGTTACACCACGAGGTTACTGGTACTGGGACACTGCAGGTAGAGGAGGGGACAGAGAGCAAGGGATTAATGCCACAACGGTAACTGTATGAACTTTGGTTCCCCCCCTTTGATTCAACACTCACCAGTTTCTCAACCCCATGTATCCGAGAAGGAATCCAAGAATACGCACTGCGCACTAGCGAAAAGATTGCCAGAAGTACGGAGAAGTTAGCTTCACTTCTCGACCTACAACAATTTACAGGTAACAAAGGTATATAAGGAGGGCTAATTGTACTAAGCGTTAAAAGCCACGCTTTGTAAGAACCACAATACACCTTGTGGAAAGGTGTAGCCCAAGTAGCAGGTAGTGTCAGTAGAACCCGAACAGAGAAAACGGGAATCCCCAGTATATAAACAATAATGGCAGATGCACTTGTACCAAACTAAACAATAGCAATAAACGAAAGAACAGGAGGCGAGCCCGCACTCCTCAGGTATACTTGCACGACAGGATAAGGCTTGCAACAAGAATTCTACTGGAGTCCTGACCACGCTGGCTCTTCGTCGGCGTTGATTGCTCCAACGAGGACTGACCACGCTGGCTCTTCGTCGGCGTCGTGCTGATCAGATTTCTGACCACGCTGGCTCTTCGTCGGCGTCGTGTTGAACAAGATTTCTGACCACGCAGGCTTTTCATCAGCGTAGTTCACGGTAAATCAACTCCTAGAGAGAACACTCAATACTGCTACGAGAGAATACGGAACAAGATTGACAAGCCCCGTTGTGTTCCGGAGGTGGAGTTTATATAAGGTCCTCCCATTGATTAAACCCCCAGCGCCGGATGGCCTTCTGGGACTTGTAGTATTTCCGTAAGGGGCGGTCAGTACGGAATCTTTTGCATTTGGCTGTGTCGATGGTAGCGATCGCTACAGAACCCCCTCTAGTGGACCGCCGTCCCGGCGGACGTCCTGGCTTCCCGGGATACTGCTCATGGAATTGTTCAACCAAATCGGGACAATGTAGATGGTCCACAGACTCCCAGGTTCTGTCTTCGGGGCCAAATCCTTTCCAATCGACCAGGTACTGAATCCTGCCACGTACCATGCGAGAGTCCAGGATGGACAGTACCTCATATTCCTCATGTCCTTCGATTTCCACAGGACGAGGACGTTCAGGCAACCTCACGCTTGGAAGACAAGGACGTAGGAGCGATACATGAAACACAGGATGAATTGTCCACGACACTGGCAACGAGAGTTTCATGGCTAACGCATTTATTACCTCACATATACCATAGGGACCAACATATTTAGGTTTCAACTTCGTAAGTCCCTTAATATGCAGGTTGCGCGTAGAAAGCCAGACTTTGTCTCCAACCTTATACTCAGGTTCCGGGGTCCGTCTCTTATCAGCAAAAAGCTTCTGGGCTGTTTGGGCTTTTTCCAAATTGTTCCGAGCCTCGATCAGAATCGCTCGAAGATGAGCATGATGTTCATGAATGGCAGGAACCAAGGATTCCGCCGGCCATTCAAATGGAAGCATGTTCGGGTGGAATCCATAAAGGCAAAAGAACGGAGAACAACCCAGGGTGGTATGTACCGCGTTATTGTAGGCGAATTCCGCTAACCACAAAAGGATGGTCCAATCCGTGGTGTTTTGTAATGTAAAACATCGCAGGTATTGTTCAAGCGTCTGATTCAGACGTTCCGTTTTACCATCCGTTTGCGGATGGTAACTGGACGAGAGACGAGCATCTATCTGCAGAATGG
The DNA here is from genome assembly GCF_964263255.1 of Lissotriton vulgaris. NCBI lineage: Eukaryota > Metazoa > Chordata > Amphibia > Caudata > Salamandridae > Lissotriton > Lissotriton vulgaris. Next base: position 933,757,247 of record NC_141695.1, read on the forward strand.
TACATAGAGCTTTCCGAAAACGAGAGGTGAATTGTGTTCCCCGATCCGTAATTAACACACTCGGCAATCCGTGTGGTCATACGATGTGTTGCAGGAAGACTTTGGCTAAGTCACTGGAGGAAGGCAGACCAGGTAAAGAGATAAAATGTCCTATTTTTGTAAGATGGTCAACTACCACCAGAACGACCGTTTGTTTCTCACAAGGGGAGAAGTGTGGCTCACTGGTTAGAGGAGGCAGACCTGGAAGCAGAGGTCAGCCCGGAACCAGGGTTCAATTCCCGGCTCGGCGGGGTCTTGAGTCTTAAAATGCCCATGGACTCGACAATTCTCGCTCCGGGTCCTACTCGATTCACGGCTTCACACTCTGTGACTCTGGGCAATAGCTTGCTTAATCTCCACAACGGCCCCTCACGGCGGGATGCCTGGCTTTCACCTTGCGGATACCCTGCCGGGGTTATCTCACAGGGGAATACCAGGACGGGTTCCCTAAGCAAGCGCTTAGAAACCGCTCGGTGAATTGCGCTATATAAATTCCTGTACATTTACATTTACAAGGGGGCATTTTCACAATAAAATCCATGGACAAGGTATGCCATGGCTTGGGTGGAATCGGTAATGGCTGCAACAGTCCTGGTGGTTTGATATGACTGGCTTTTCCCTGTGCGCAGATCGCACAGTTTTTTACATATTCCTTAGAATCAGCTCTGACACCAGGCCACCAAATGATCGCTCCACATTAGCGGTGGTCTTGTGAATACCCATGTGTCCCCCTAAAGCAGAATCATGTGCCCATTCCAAGACTTTGCGTTGCAACGCAGTTAGGGGTATATATAAGGCATGGAAATGATATGCTAACTGATCCTTTTCGCATCGATTGTCAGGCTCTTCTTGCACCCAAGCTGCTATGTCCTGGTCAGTTAGAGCGACTCTAACGTCTTCTGGAAAATCTTCGGAAGTGATTAAGGCAATGGACAGTTCCGAATGTTCGGTCCCCTTAAGAATGAAAGGGGGATCCATAGGAACTACTACTTCTTCATCTTCCAACCTGGAGAGCGCATCTGCTTTTCCGTTACGGGTCCCAGGTCTATATTTGATCACAAAATCAAAGTCTGAGAAGAAGAGGGTCCACCTCAGTTGACGAGGAGTCAAAGCCTTTGCTGTTTTCAAGAACAACAGGTTACGATGATCTGTGATGATTTCGACAGTATGTAATGCCCCTAGGAGGTAGTGTCTCCATTCTTCACACGCTCTTTTGATGGCTAAGAGCTCTTTGTCAGTGATGGTATAATTGACTTCTCACGGGGTGAGCTTCTTAGAGTAATATGCCACAGGGTGAAGCTGACCTGTGGTAGGGTGGCGTTGGGACAGGACTCCCCCAAGAGCATACTGTGATGCGTCAGTTTCCAACACAAATGGCATCTTAGGGTCAGGATGTCGAAGAATGGGTGCTTGCGTAAACTTCTCTTTCAGAAGTTGAAATGAGTTCTCGGCTTCCTCTCCCCATCTGAAAGGGACATTTTTCCTCAAGAGGGCAGTGAGGGGATGGATGACCTTAGAAAAATCTTGAATGAAACGCCGATAATAGTTGGCAAAACCAAGAAAGCTCTGCACTGACTTGACGTTCCGTGGCGTTTTCCAAGTTAGGATGGCCTTAACCTTACTCAGGTCCATTCGAAACCCTTGAGCATCGATAACATAACCTAAGAAGGCAACTTGTTGAACATGAAAAAGGCATTTTTCCAGCTTGGCATACAGTGAGTTTTGTTGTAGCCGTTCCAACACAGTTCTTACATGTGTGATGTGGTCTAACAGAGATGCAGAATAGATAAAAATATTGTCAATGTAAACCACACAAAATGACTCCAAACACCCCCTTAACACCTCGTCCATAAAGAACTGGAAGGCGGCTGGGGCGTTGCATAGGCCAAAAGGCATCACCCGATATTCATAGAGACCAAACTTAGTTCTAAACGCAGTTTTCCACTCGTCCCCCTTCATTACGCGTACGAGATGGTAAGCCCCGCGGAGATCGAGTTTGGTGAAATAGCGAGCTCCCTTCAACTGATCCATCAACACAGGAATTAGGGGCAGAGGATAACGGTTCTTGATTGTTACTTTGTTGATGGCTCGATAGTCAATACAAGGTCGCAACTCCTCGCAGTCCTTCTTGGGTATAAAGAACATGGGCGACGAGGCAGGAGAGGTGGAGTGTCTTATGAACCCAGATGCCAGATTGTCCTCTATATAGGTTTTTAGATATAGCGTCTCCTTTTCTGTCAGGGCATACACCCTGCTGCAAGGGATATCCGCACCCGGAATGAGGTCGATCCTACAATCGTAGGTGCGATGGGGAGGCAAATGGGTGGCTTTTTGTTTGTCGAACAAGGCGTGAAAATCGCTGTACTCATTGGGTAATGCTGTGGCACAGCAAAAGGAATCAACTGAACATGCACTCGCTAAGTAAGTAGCGGGAGATGGATCAGGTGGGAAGTCATGGTTTATCCCGTCCTGACAATGTTCTTTACAATACTCGGAAGTCATACAGACTGTACGAGACGCCCAGCTTACCAAAGGATTATGCAGCGTCAGCCAGGGCATACCTAGAATGAGACGGAACTGTGGGGCATCAATAAGGTCGAACTGGATGTACTCACAATGATCTTCTCCGAATCTCATTAACAAGGCAAGCGTATGGTACGTGACAGGGCCTGACGTCAGTACAGTACCATCCACTGTTTTAACGGTTTCAGGTATATGTTTCTTTTCACAGGGGATACCAATGTGGAATGCATAGTCTTGATCGATACAGTTCCCTGTAGCCCCCGAGTCTAACAAGGCATCGAGTCTTAAAGGGTCCTGATTAGCTACCCATAAAGAAACACTCACGTTCATATGGGCGACTGCAGGGTGTAGGGTATTTGCGACATAAGGGGAGACCTTATCAGGTGGTCGTCTCAAATCAGAGGTCTCTATCTGATCCGAGACCTTCAGTTTTCCGCCGGCTCACTTGAGCTAAGAGCCGCCTGCACTCGAGGAAGGGGATTTTTCCCTGGAACGTAATTCCTGGCTCTACATTCATTGATGAAGTGCCCACCTTTGCCACAATATAGGCAAAGTTTGAGCCTCCGTCGCCTGTCCCTTTCTTCCCTGGTGAGAGGACCACGTATTCCCCCAATTTGCATGGGTTCTGGTCCTTCTGGTGTCTTTACATTTTCTTCACCCCCATGCCGGGGTTTAACCATGGGGTATGAGTATATATTGTCTCCCCTGTTTCTATCCCCTTTTCGTTCCAGCAACCGGTGATCTAGTTGGACGGTCAAATCTATTAATTCCTCACAGGTAGAAGGCAATTGCACCACCTGTGCTAATACGTCCTTCAATTCTCCCCGGAGGCCTTGATAAAACAAGGAAATCCGCTTCTGAGCCGGCCAATCCGTTTCTACGATAAGGCAATTAAATGTGGTTATGTAGGACAACAGATCCTGGGATCCTTGTCTTAAGGTCATTAATTCGTGATCTAGGGACAACATATGGGACTTTCTGTCAAATAATTTACGTAGTTCTAGGCAAAAATCTGAAAAATTATGCAAAACAGGGTCATTCCTTTCCAGTAAAGGAATGGTCCAACTGGATGCATTCCCTCCCATGTAGGACATCATGAAGGCTGTTTTGGAAGCCTCATCCTGAAAAACCATAGTCTTACATAGGAAATGTAGACGGCATTGATTCAAGAACGTCTCAAATTTTCGCAGGTCTCCATAAAACCTTTCGTGGGGAGCTAGAGGTATTCCATGATTTTGGATTATATGGACCGTGGGAGTGGTCTCGGTAGAAGTGGATGGGGCTGCAAACGAACCCCCTGTTTGGAAGGAAGAAGGCGGCTGCAAGGTAGCCGGCCTAATCAACGGTTTCACCACCGGCTCTTTATGTGCAAGGTCGGACATGTCTTTGCGTAAATCAGAGACCTCTTTATATAACGCCTGGTTCTCTGCACGGGAGGTTTGAACCTCTTGTGGAAGTTCTGTAAAGCTCTCCAACAAGGAAGTGAGAATAGTATTGGTATCCATCGTCTAGGCTGGGCTGTACTCTTGGGCTTGTCAATCTGTCGGGATTGAAAGCAGCGCAAGAATACGCAAGCGCCACTAACCTCACTCTGATGGCCAGCAGAGACGATAGACGATAGTCCTCCCAACTCCGCACCGCACAAACCCCAACAATGGAATATACCCACTATTCGAGCCTGTACTGAAAGGGGCCGGGAGGTGGATTGGCATCGGGGGAATGGTACTTCTGGTATCGTCTGGTCATTACACCACGAGGTTACTGGTACTGGGACACTGCAGGTAGAGGAGGGGACAGAGAGCAAGGGATTAATGCCACAACGGTAACTGTATGAACTTTGGTCCCCCCCCTTTGATTCAACACTCACCAGTTTCTCAACCCCATGTATCCGAGAAGGAATCCAAGAATACGCACTGCGCACTAGCGAAAAGATTGCCAGAAGTACGGAGAAGTTAGCTTCACTTCTCGACCTACAACAATTTACAGGCAACAAAGGTATATAAGGAGGGCTAATTGTACTAAGCGTTAAAAGCCACGCTTTGTAAGAACCACAATACACCTTGTGGAAAGGTGTAGCCCAAGTAGCAGGTAGTGTCAGTAGAACCCGGACAGAGAAAACGGGAATCCCCAGTATATAAACAATAATGGCAGATGCACTTGTACCAAACTAAACAATAGCAATAAACGAAAGAACAGGAGGCGAGCCCGCACTCCTCAGGTATACTTGCACGACAGGATAAGGCTTGCAACAAGAATTCTACTGGAGTCCTGAACACGCTGGCTCTTCGTCGGCGTTGATTGCTCCAACGAGGACTGACCACGCTGGCTCTTCGTCGGCGTCGTGCTGATCAGATTTCTGACCACGCTCGCTCTTCGTCGGCGTCGTGTTGAACAAGATTTCTGACCACGCAGGCTTTTCATCAGCGTAGTTCACGGTAAATCAACTCCGAGAGAGAACACCCAATACTGCTACGAGAGAATACGGAACAAGATTGACAAGCCCCGTTGTGTTCCGGAGGTGGAGTTTATATAAGGTCCTCCCATTGATTAAACCCCCAGCGCCGGATGGCCTTCTGGGACTTGTAGTATTTCCGTAAGGGGCGGTCAGTACGGAATCTTTTGCATTTGGCTGTGTCGATGGTAGCGATCGCTACATACACTAGGGGATGGGGGATGTCTGGAGGATACAGCAAGGTGAGGAACGTGCCTTCTCCTAATTCTCTCACATTCATAACCTACACACCCGGATAGACCGTTTTGTATGTTCCGGGAGCCTAACCCAACATATAATTTACTCTGAATACTTAGAGCGAACCTTGTCTGATCACAACCCTGTCCTCTTGAGATTCAACTGTTAAGGGAGCGTCCACCTGTCCCCATATTGCGGCTTAACCCAGCCTCTTTAGAAGACACGTGCAACCATGATTTCCTAGCAGAGGTGATCTCAGATTACTTTGGAATCAGGGCTCTGCATATTCAAACATAGTGGAATTGGAGGCTTTCAAGGTTTTAGTACAAGGTCATTGCAGTGGGCAGATGGTCAGTACCCAAAGGGAACTGTGTAGGGAACTACAGACTCTGGAGGATAAACTGCACACTTTGGAAAATGAGCTTGGTGTCCATCCCGCAATAATAGAGGAGATCCAAGAGACGAGGAAACAATATAATATCACACTGGAAAGTGGCCCAGATCATGATCACAAACAGTACATTGCGATACAAAAGGGGATGATGGACGGAGCGCTAGAACAAATCAAACACTCACCCCCAGTCAACTGATCTGGGTTTAATCCATCACCATTCTTTAGCTCACTCAGCCACCCCAGTTCAAACATGGCCATATGCAAATCAGTCTGACCCTGTGCCTCATGGGAACAGTCCAGCCCGAACTGCCAAGCCATGTCTTCCCTGGACCGGAAACAAGCATCCTGGGACCGGTTTCGGATTCATAATCCTCATCAGCCAGGCTATCTTGAATCCAGTGACCAAGTGAGCAAGGGACTCATTGGATCAGACTCTAAGGGGTCCCGCATTACACACATCCAACAGAGAGATGCTTTGTACTCGTCCACAGCGATCAACAAGGAGTTTTGTACTCATTACAAAGTACTATTTGCTCTCTCAGAGCCCATCACAGCATAGGCTAGGTCAACATTCTTAGTGACCATACCACTGAACACATTATCTGCTGAACATCGCTGTTAGACCTGGCACCTTGGTTTGGGTCTCCCTTCCATTTTTCGCTGTTGCCTCATATGTTTTTGCTGGCATTAGATGCTTTTGGCACTGTGCCACTGCTGCCCAGTGCCACAGTACAAGTGCTCCCTATTGTAAATTGATGTATGGATTAGTGATTCCATGATTGGCTTGTTTTGTTCACTTGTCAGACCCTAGTACAGTGCTCTGAGTGTGCCCAGGGCTTGTAAATCCTAAGGCTGCTGGTGAGCTAGCAGCACTGGTTGTGCCACCCACAGAAGCAGCCTTGTAAAGTGTGTCTCAGGTCTGCCATTTCAGAGCCTGTGTGCAGTCGGGTACTGCCATGTTGACTGGGCAAGTACGCCCACTTGCCAGTCCCTAAACCTTCCCTTTTCTTCATATCAGACACCCCTATGGTAGGCCCAAGGGCAGGGTGCATTGTAAGTATATGGTAGTACAAACCCTGACGTGTGTGGCATGTCCTAATAGTGAATTACCACCATTTTTGTTTTTCACTATTGCAAGGCTACCTATTCCCCATAGGCCAGAATTGGCAGTTGGTTTATTACATTTTATAATCCTAACTGACTCACGGAACTAGGTAGAAATTCGAGTTTAGTATGCCTGAACTCAGAATGATAAAATACATCTTTTAGTGAAGTTGGTTTTAACATTCTGTGTTTGAAAATACCACTTTTAGAAAGTAGGTATTTTCTTGTCTAACTATCCAAGCCTGCCTCTGCTAGGTTGTGTATTCCCTGTCTGCAGTTTGAGTGACAGGGGCTGGGGGATTCCAGGAGACAGGGTGAGTCAGCCCAGTGCTGAATAGAGAGATCTGCATCTAGATGGGTGGGAGGAGTTGCACCTAGGACCTGAATAGGGCTGTGCCATCCCTCCACAATGCTGGCTCCATCTCCTGTGGTGCTTCTGATGTCTTTGCCCTGCACTGTAAAAAGAAAGAAGGAATCATGTCAACAAAGTGCTCCAGGACTGACCAGAACTGGTTTGGACTAGGCAAAGGCCTCTCTGCCTTCAGAGAACAAAGAGAAAAGTAGTATAAATATAGGGACCCAGACCCAACTTTAGATCACTTTGGGAAACAAGAAGAAACTTTTGCTGAGGAGATGAACCGGAAGAAATTGAGGAGAAACTATCCGTAAGTTGGAGTGCTGCTTGGGGGATTGGCCGGCTTTTGTTGCCTGACTGCCAAAGAAAGGAGAAAGGAACTTTATGTGTGCTTTATTCAAATTGTGAAGTATCTCCAAGGGCTTGAGAGAAGAGCTTGCCTCCTGCTGAAGTCTCATTGACAAATTGACAACAGACTTCAACCACTAGCTCCCCAAGAATTCTTTGGAAGTACCTGCAGCTGTTTTGGGCCTTCTGAGAGACTGTGTGTCGCAAGGAGCTGGAAGCGCGACTCACGAAGTAGAAGTGTGTCACAGTCGCAGCCGCTGCCATTGCATCACTGAACAAGGGTGTCGCTGCTGTAGCTGTTGCATTGCACCGCATCACAAGAAACGTCTTGCAGCATCGAAGAAGGGTGTCGCCTCCGCAGCCGCCTCCTCACTGAACAAGGGTGTCGCCACTGTAGCTGTCGCATCGCATCGCAGAAGCACCTCGCATCCATGGATAAGTGTGCCGTCGCCGCAGCCGCTGTCGTCGCATCACTAAACCAGGGGGTCGCCGCTGCAGCTGCCACATCGAGTCGAGATATCTTGCAACATCGGAGGAGTGTGTCGCATCAAGAAGAAGATGCCATCTTTGTTTCTTTGCACTGGATCTTCAATGCATCACCGTCCTTGCGTGTAAGGGACTACCGCATCACCTTCCCTGCAACACTTCCGTTGCCTTGCGTTACGCATCTTAAGGTACATTGACTCAAAGTGTCGTATTTTAAGATCTAAAGAAAACTAAGCTAATTCTACCATTTTAAATATAGTATCGTGGATTTTTTCGTTTTTGGTCTTGTGTTAAATCTATATAAAGAATACATATTTTTAATATACAAAGGGTGTGGTGTCCATCTGTAGTGTTGTCACTTGATTACTGTATGTGTGCACAAATGCTTTACACACTGCCTCTGAGATAAGCCTGTCTGCTCGTGCCAAGCTCGATTAAGAAAAGGGGCTAGTGATGAACAGAGTGTCTGAATTAAGCAGACCACTCTTACCCAGTCCAAAGATCAGGGCTTGATCCATCACCGTTATTTAGCTCACTGCACCATCCCAGCTCAGAACCTGGCTATATGCAAATCAGTCTGTCCCTGGCCCAGTGCATCATGGGAACAGGGCAGACTAAACTACCAAGCCAATTCTTCACCAGAAAGGAGGCAAGCTACGGGGGACCGTTTTCTGGCATTTCAGCCATCGTCGGCCCGGCTTGCTTGAATCCTGATGGTGCAGTGAGCAAGGGACTCATGCCTGAGTATACCCTGCCACACCTATAGTGGCCAAAAACGATTCAGAAAAGGGGGTGGTGATGAACAGAGTGTCTGAATTAAGCAGACCACTCTTACCCAGTCCAAAGATCAGGGCTTGATCCATCACCGTTATTTAGCTCACTGCACCATCCCAGCTCAGAACCTGGCTATATGCAAATCAGTCTGTCCCTGGCCCAGTGCATCATGGGAACAGGGCAGACTAAACTACCAAGCCAATTCTTCACCAGAAAGGAGGCAAGCTTCCGGGGATCGGTTTCTGGCATTTCAGCTGTCGTCGGCCCGGCTGGCTTGAATCCTGATGGTGCAGTGAGCAAGGGACTCATGTCTGAGTAAACCCTAGTAAAGCCAAGCTACCAAGGGGGTGAGCATGGGTTATTTTAGGGGTGTACACCCTTACCCTGACTAGACGCAAGGGTCCCTATTTGTCACAGGTACCTACCTGTGCCAACTAGAGACCCCAAAATCTAACAATCGCTAAGACTTGGAGGGAACTATAATGATACAGCAGATACAAGTAACTAGTAAAGAAATGGCGAAAGGCAAGATGCCAGGTCACAACAGCCTTCCAACCATATTTTATGCCACCTATGTTGGGACCCTAGCCCCACAGTTGGAAAATCTGTATGTGGCCTCATGGTGGCTAGGTACACTTCCTTAAATCCACTAATGTTGCCCTGGTTATTCCCCTCCTCAAAATCAAAACACAAGGAGCCCGGGGTCACCCAATTCCATCCCCTCTCTATGTTGAACACAGACTTTAAGATCCTCAGTAAGGTGCTCGCTTCACGGCTGCTCCCACACCTGCAGGCTCTGATTCATGAAGACCAAAGCAGCTTTATCCCCACTAGCAACACTTCTTAGAACCTTAGACGGCTATACCTTGTGATGCTCCAACCCGAGGCCCTTGCAAGCCCAGCAGTAGTGCTGATGTCAGTGGACCTTGCAAAAGCATTTGACACAGTGTGGGTGTCAAGGATGGGCTTGGGTGACAACTGGAATGGGTGGGTCAAATTGCTATACACCGCACCAATGGCCTGAATCAGAACGGGTGCCATACTCTCCCCACAATATTAGGTGTGTAGAGGCACGAGGCAGGGTTGCCCACTATCACCATTGCTGTTTTCCCTGGCCATTGAAATCCTCGCAGAGCTCTTTCGACAGGAGGGCCGAGGTTCAGGTGTAACAGTTGAGTGGAAAGAACATATCATTTCCCTCTACACGGATGATATACTTCTCTATCTCAGAAATGGGCTCTAGGGCATCCCAGAGCCTTGGAACTCCTACAGGATTTTGAGGTGGTGTCCTGGCTACGGGTCAATAAAACCAAGATGTACATATTCATTACTCCTCCGGAAGTGGAGCAACCGCCAGGCCTTACTTTCGATCTGATATGGTCACCTATCGCCTTTCAGTACCTAGGAGCCAAGACATTTCATAAGTTGTAGGATCTCAGAGAGGCCAACCTGGGGAAAGCCCTCCACTCATTAAGATCCTGTGTCACTTTCTGGTGCTCGCTTAAACTGCCCATTGTGGAGAGGATATGACTCATTATGATGGTCATGCTCCCAAGACTCCTATATTTTTTCACAAACTTTCTGGTAGGTGTGCCGTCGCATGGTTTAAACAATTAAATACTTTGCTGCGTGACCTGATATGGGACGTGGTCATCACAGAGTGTCCCTGGGTGTCTTTTAGCGCCCACCGGAGGATGGAGATTTGGGAGTTGCGGATTTTGAATGATATTTTTTGGCTTCACAGCTCCAGTGGATTTCATAGTGGCTTGCTGGGTCTGACTGAAGCGAGCTGGGCCCGGTGGGGTCTTCGCACTTATGAAGACTCTATTAGCTAAACTGCTTTGACCCTCTGTGGTTACCCAGCACCCAGGACTACTATTATCTGCAGCATTAAAATGTTGGCGGAGATGTGTTTTGAGGACTGCGGGGACACCATTGAATGAACTGACACTGCGCCTGGTGGGGCTACCTCATGCAGAACCCCTCTCCTGTTTCACTGCGGGGCAGCTATCAGCCTGGACAGATATTGGGCTGATTACGGTTGAAAACTGTTATCAGATGGGCGTCCTACTACCCCTAGAGAACTTGGTGATGCAATATAATCTGCCACCTGTCCTATTCCTTATTCATGAAGCACTAAGACAAGCTTTCTGAGACCTGGGGGCTAGAGAGCGGGAGGAACCCACGCAGCACCTCAGTTGTTGGTCTCTATGGGGGCACCGGGTGACCTGGTTTTAGAGGTTGCTACTGACAATGGCCCACTGTACTACGGGATAGATGGGAAAAGATCTTACAACGTGAACTGATGGACCCGGATTGGCAGAAAATACTAGCCTCGCCAAAAAAAGTCTCCAGGAATACCAGGTTGAAAAGCCTCCAATTCAACTATATACACATGACATATATGACACCACAAAAACTACAGGTGGTATATGGAAGCGACCCTCGCCCCTGACCCAGGTGTGGTCGCCCAGATGCAGATTTTGCTTAAATGGTGTGGTACTGCCCCGGCTGCGTCCCTACTGGCAGGCAGTGTATACTGTTTAGAGGGACACATTTGGTAGATCTCCCCCTAGTTCCCTTGAAGCATGTGTGCTGGGACTTTTCCCAAGACCGAACTCACAAAACATTGGTACAAGGTTTATAGACCTGGCCTTGGTGTAAGCCAAGAGAAGAATAGCCTTGACATGGAATTCGGCGGTGGGTCCCAGAGTTCAGATCTGGAGGACGGATGTCAATCAATGGGCCAGGGCAGAGGAGCGGGCATTATTTAGAGAAGAGGTCAATGGAATACACATTTGCTACATAACTGACTTATGGATGGAAGTATTGGTGACATGGGAACACCCGGAGTAAGACCATGGGAGTGATCTGGAAGGGAGCGTCAACTCGCTTGTGGAGGAGGGGGTGGGTACACTTGGGGACCAGAGGCAAGATGACACCTGGGGGACATTCCTAGAATGCTGACTTTAATGTACCACCCAGAGGCAACAGTGGAGGCTGGGTCCTACCCATCCCATGCGTAGGACGAAAAGACTAGCCATGGTCGCAGAGAACATGTATTTTTAGTACTAAACAGATACCATCAAGAGACAACTACCGGGTCCCTCTCCCACATGTCTCCCCCGGATAGTTATAACTCGATCCTCACTATTACTGCATATCGGCAATACTAGGCTGACTGCGCCCTCTTGATGTGCAAGATTACCCTGATTGCTTATGTTTTTTCCCTTTTGTTCTTTATATATTTTTAATCCCTTGGTAAATAAGTGGCAAGTCAATTTCCTTCAAACGCTACACTACTAAATTATTGAAAAGATGTCATGCCCCCTTCGTAAAAGCAAGGGGATATTATATGTGAACATCAATGATGTGATATGACAGAACTAGAATGTTGTATGTCGAAAGTTACAATATGACATGCTACTGTAACCTGTTAAAATGTAAAATGCCAATAATCAGAACTTTAAAACAAAATGGACACTAAGACCTGCCAATCATCAGAATCTAGTGAGTGTGCCAAGTCATTATTTAGCCTTCTAATGCAGGGTTTCATGCTATGTTCGGCTAAAAACCCATTTTGATCGTACTTTATTAGACTACGGATCCCCATCAATAATCGATAGGCCATAACCCTGCCAAGTATCTGAGCCTCTAGGTTGATTAATGATATAGGCCGATATGAGCCACATTCGTCTGGGAGGCTTTCTTGGTTTTAATATCATGGATATGATTGGGCCTCGCAGGTCCAGCAGCAACTTCCCAAGCCTATGAACTTCCTCATACATATTCAGGAGCTGGGGGTAGATGTGATGAAAATCATCTGAAGACCTCCAGCTTGAACACGTTGCGGTCCGGTGCTTTTCCATATGGAAGCCATGCAAGGGCCTCTACTATCTCTTCTGCATTCAAGAGCTTTTTGAGCTTATGGCAGACTGAATCAGGAAGTTGATGTATTATCAAGTCTTGTACAATGGGATTGTAACACTCAGCAGCAGGTTGTTTGCTTATAGGGATTCATCATAGTATGCAAATTCTTGAGCAATCTACTGAGGGTCTGTCAGGTGCTCTCTGGTGACATCGAGAAGACTAGGGATAAATGTGAGACCTAAATCTCTGTTGGCCAGCAAGTGGAAGGCATTTTCTGCCTTATAACCTAGGTCATAAATGTGATGCTGTCTAAAGCCACGGGTCATGTAATTTCTGTCAAATTGAAACTGTAAAATTTGAAGGGACCCCTGTATCTGGTCGTTGGGTATGTCTAATAGTTCCTTCTCCAACTCCCTGACTTTTGTTTTGAATGCTAAAATCAATAATACCCGGCCTTTCTTAGCTTCGGTTTGATAGGAAATGGCCTGCCCCTTGAGGACTGTTTAAAAGCCTCCCAAAGTATGGGGGAGGTGCGGTGTAACTGAACCCATTTTTGGTTCAAGTAGCCCACACTGTGTTGCCTAAGGTGTTCAGCAAAGTCTTAGTTTCGGAGCTACCATGTACATAATCTTCATAGCTCATTCCATTAACTATCAGGTATTCTCAACTTGATCCGTATTGGGGCATGGACGGTCAGGCCGTAGAGAAGTACTTAATCCTCTGCAAGGCATCCTGTGGCATAGAGGGTAGGAAAATGTAATCCATTTTAGAGGAGGACTTATCTATGAGCGAGTGATGTGTAAACTCAGCGGCTTTGGTGTGCATTGTGTGACATATATCAGATGGAGTTAGGGACTGTGGGCTCAATATTTGGGCCCGTGGCCGAGATGAAGTCACCACCGACGACCATTCTCACCAGCTGGGATTGAAGCACCTGGCACGTGAACATGTCCAAAAAGTGTTGCCAACCAGGGTTGGTGGTTCATATTTACCATATTTGGCAAACACCAATCTTGTTTCCCCGCAACATCCTCTCTAGTATGAGGTCATCGTGAATCACCTTTGTGACATGCAACAGAAATTGTTTATGTAGAAGCACTGCAGTGCCTTAGGAATTTTGTTTGCTTCCAGAGTGATACATCCTGGAGCAACAATTTTGCGCGAAGAGGGGGGCATTTAGTGCCTAATTAGTGTGTTTCTTTTAGAAATATCATTCATTTTTAGGTCTCGGCCTGCGTAGGTTGCGCTTGAGCAGTCTCGGTCCGAGACTTTGGGCTCGATTCCGATCCGGTAAAAAAATCCACCGTACGATTCGTATTCGTAGCCCTTTCCATACGAATCGTACCCGTCCGTCCGAGTCGCGTAGTACGATCCGCATTCCGTGAATCCGTCCGAATCGTTGCGATCCGTACGTATTGCAAGGCTGAGACTGTGAACCGTACTACTCGTACACACGCCGTACGACCCGACGAGTACGATGCGGACCGGGGAATCAGGAAGTGATTCGTACGGTCCACGTCAGGGAAGGGCGATTCGTACGGAAAAGCGCACGATTATATACACCCCGTACAGCGCGTACCCCCCATGATTGCAGGGGTACGGCACGTACCCCTGCGATCATGGGGTGTACGAGCCGTACCCCCATTGTACGATTGGTGTACGAGCCGTACCCCCATTGTACGATCGGTGTACGAGCCGTACCCCATGTACAATCGGTGTACGAGCCGTACCCCATGTACGATCGGTGTACGAGCCGTACCCCATGTACGGTCGGTGTACGAGCCGTACCCCCATCGTACATGGGGTACGGCCCGTACACCGATCGTACAATGGGGGTACGGCTCGTACACCGATCGTACATGGGGTACGGCTCGTACACCGATCGTACACAGATCGTACAATGGGGGTACGGCTCGTACACCCCATGATCGCAGGGGTACGGTGCGTACACCTGCGAACATGGGGGGTACGCACCATACCCGGGGGGCCGTTCCGTACCTGTTTCGGCACGAACTCTGCTTTTACGGCTGTTTTCAGCTCCCGTAGAAAAAGGGTCGTACGGTGCGTACCCGACACGTATCGTACTTGCTGGGTCGTAAAAACCAGCCACGAACCGTACAGATGTCGCGTACAACAGGTCCCGAGGGAGAATCGTACGGAGATTAGAGTCGTACGGTGTCTTGTACGACTCGTACAGAGTACGGCTCCTGGGACGAATCGTACTTCGTCGTACGTACGGGGGACGTTGCAGGGTACGATTCGTACGGGAAAAACGCTCCGAACGGCTATTCGGAGCGGTTTTTCCCGAATCGGAATCGACCCCTTTATGTCTTAGAGAGTGGGGCTTGAACCCGCCCCTCTTCTCCATTGGCTGGCTTCCTAAACGGAGGCCAGCCATTGGAGAAGAGGTCCAAGTGATGTCATTCTTTGTATCTGAGCCCGTCCATTCGCGATTGGGGGGCGTGTTTTTTTACTTTCTTTCTCAACTGTAAACAACAGCCAAAAAACACGCCCCCAGTCTGAAAAGGACGGGGCTTAGATAGAAAGAAGAACCATTTGGACGCAACTAGTAAGGAATTTGCAGCTCTTAGAACTTTAACTGTACCCATTTAGCTGACTTACGCGGAGCTTCTGGTAAAGGGCTTCACGGCTGGTCACGCTCTCCCTGCTAATAATTGCGCTTTTTAATTCACGCTCTTTTCTGCAAATAACTGTGCTTTTTAAATGAAATAACCATCACTGTGCGGTACCAACTTTCACTCACCCCTTTTCCCCGGTCCAATGCTGAGCTTCTATAAGATTGTTGTGGAGAGAACTGGGAAATCTTGGATCACAGGAAGTGACTAATACTTCCGGTGGTGGGACGGAGGTTAGCAGACTAGTGCTTTCCCCCTGGCCACATTAAAAACAGAAGCATTTCCTCATGCGCTGCGGACGCGACTAGTAAAGCATTTGCAGCTCTTAGAACTTTAACTGTACCCATTCAGCTGACTTACGCGGAGCGTCTGGTAAAGGGCTTCACGGCTGGTCAGGCTCTCCCTGCTAATTATTGCGCTTTTTAATTCACACTCTTTTCTGCAAATAACTGTGTTTTTTAAATGAAATAACCATCACTGCGCCATACCGACTTTCACTCACCCCTTTTCCCCGGTCCACCGCTGAGCTTCTTTCAGATTGTTGTGGAGGGAACTGGGAAATCTTGGATCACAGGAAGTGACTAATACTTCCGGTGGTGGGACGGAGGTTAGCAGACTAGTGCTTTCCCCCTGACCACCTAAAAACAGAAGCATTTCCTAACGCGCTGCGGACGCAACTAGTAAGGCATTTGCAGCTCTTAGAACTTTAACTGTACCCATTTAGCTGACTTACGCGGAGCGTCTGGTAAAGGGCTTCACGGCTGGTCACGCTCTCCCTGCTAATAATTGCGCTTTTTAATTCACGCTCTTTTCTGCCAATAACTGTGTTTTTTAAATGAAATGCCCATCACTGCACCGTACCGACTTTCACTCACCCCTTTTCCCCGGTCCACCGCTGAGCTTCTCTCAGATTGTTGTGGAGGGAACTGGGAAATCTTGGATCAAAGGAAGTGACTAATTCTTCCGGTGGTGGGACGGAGGTTAGCAGACTAGTGCTTTCCCCCTGACCACATTAAAAACAGAAGCATTTCCTCACGCGCTGCGGACGCAACTAGTAAAGCATTTGCAGCTCTTAGAACTTTAACTGTACCCATTCAGCTGACTTACGCGGAGTGTCTGGTAAAGGGCTTCACGGCTGGTCACGCTCTCCCTGCTAATTATTGCGCTTTTTAATTCACACTCTTTTCTGCAAATAACTGTGTTTTTTAAATGAAATACCCATCACTGCGCCGTACCGACTTTCACTCACCCCTTTTCCCCGGTCCACCGCTGAGCTTCTTTCAGATTGTTGTGGAGGGAACTGGGAAATCTTGGATCACAGGAAGTGACTAATACTTCCGGTGGTGGGACGGAGGTTAGCAGACTAGTGCTTTCCCCCTGACCACCTTAAAAACAGAAGCATTTCCTAACGCGCTGCGGACGCAACTAGTAAGGCATTTGCAGCTCTTAGAACTTTAACTGTACCCATTTAGCTGACTTACGCGGAGCGTCTGGTAAAGGGCTTCACGGCTGGTCACGCTCTCCCTGCTAATAATTGCGCTTTTTAATTCACGCTCTTTTCTGCCAATAACTGTGTTTTTTAAATGAAATGCCCATCACTGCACCGTACCGACTTTCACTCACCCCTTTTCCCCGGATCACCGCTGAGCTTCTCTCAGATTGTTGTGGAGGGAACTGGGAAATCTTGGATCAAAGGAAGTGACTTATTCTTCCGGTGGTGGGACAGAGGTTAGCAGTCTAGTGCTTTCCCCCTGACCACCTTAAAAACAGAAGCATTTCCTCACGCGCTGCGGACGCAACTAGTAAGGCATTTGCAGCTCTTAGAACTTAAAAAAATATCGAAGTTAAAAAATATCGAGTAGTTTATATCTATTGTAGAAAATATCGAATTTTTGTTTAAGTAAAAAATATCGAATGTCAAAATATAGAGTGTTAGAATATCGAAAAGGAAAATATAGAGTGTCAGAATATCGTTTTGTGAAATGTAGAATGTTTATAATGTTGTAGTTTGTATTTTTTCTGTAAAATATTATTTATGTATGTTATTTTATGTAATAAAATATATAAATATTTAAAATAAAATTAAATAAATATGTAGTTAAAAAATATTTTAAAAAATTTAGGAGCGGGTTGTGGGTTTTTAGGGAATAAGGTAGGAACTAATTTAAAATTTAAAATTTAAAAAAATATGTGTTTTTTAGTAGCGGATTGTGGGTTTTTAGGGGAATAGGGTGGGAAGTGTTTTAAAATATTTTCAAATTAAATTTCGAAATTATTTTTAAAATTTAAATGTTAAATTAGAAATTAAATAGAATTTTTTATTGTATAAAATATTTGTGTTTTAGGATTGGATAGAGTAATTTTTGGGGAATAGTGTGGGAAGTGTAGTACAATATTTTAAAATGAAATTTTGAAATGTATTTTAAATTATTTATATAAATTTAGAAATGTAATTGAAATTTTTTATTATATTAAATATTTTTGTTTTAGGAGGGGGTTGTGGATTTTTGGGGGATTATGGTGGGAATTTTATTAAAATATTTTGCATTTAAATTGCGAAAATAATTTAAAATTTAAAATGTAAATTTAGAATTTATTTTGAAATTTTTTATTGTATAAATATTTTTGTTTTAGGAGTGGGTTGTGGGTTTTTTGGGATTCGGGTGGCAATTTTATTAAAATATATTGAATTTAAATTTCGAAATTAATTTAAAATTTAAAATTTACATTAAGAATTTATTTTGAAATTTTTCATAGTATAAAATATTTTTGTTTTAGGAGTGGGTTGTGGATTTTTTGGGGAATAGGATGGGAAGTGTTTTTAAATATTTAAAAAATAAATTTTGCATTTAATTTAAATTTTTAAATACTATTTAAATTTTATGATGTAGTGATGTTTTGTGGGTTTTTGGGGGAATAGTGTAGGGATTTTTTTTATAAAAGATGATTATTAAAATATTAACATTTTGTTATTTAGACTTAAATTAATAAAAATATTTTATGGATGTGTTTTGAATTTTTAGGGGTATAGTATGGTGAGTGTTTTTGAAAATAGAGAATTTTATTTAAGAAAATGAAAAATAATAATTGATAACGTTTTTCATTGGTTGTTGTATTAGAATTTATAATAGGTGTGTATGTTGTGTATTATTATTTAAAAATAATTATGACTATATAATTAAAAAAAATATTTAAGAAATGTTACATTATTAAAATTTCTTTAATTTCCTTAAACAATATATAATCAAATAATATAAAATTAAATTTTTAATTTTTTTTCTAGAAAATAACTATAAAAAAATCAAACATCAAAAGTTGGTAAATTTATATTAAATATTCTTTGTAAATTAAATTTAGAAATTCTAATGTAGTTATTTTAATATTTAAAAATGTATTATTTAAAAATTATAATAATAGTAATAAAAAAATCTCTGATTTTATATTTGGGGGAGTTGCAATATTAAGGTATATGGGTTTACTGTCCAGCACCTTCCTTGAATTAATACTTGGTGGAGTGGGAATAGTAAATTATAAGTATTGAATGTCCAGCATCTTCCCTGAGTTTATACTTGGTGGAGTGGGAATAGTAATTTATATGGGTTTACTGTCCAGCACCTTCCCTTAGTTTATACTTGGTGGAGTGGGAATAGTAATTTATATGGGTTTACTGTCCAGCACCTTCCCTTAGTTTATACTTGGTGGAGTCGGAATAGTCATTTATAAGGGTTTACTGTCCAGCACCTTACCTGACTTTATACTTGGTGGAGTGGGAATAGTAATTTATATGGGTTTACTGTCCAGCACCTTCCCTTAGTTTATACTTGGTGGAGTGGGAATAGTAATTAATGAGGATTTACTGTCCAGCACCTTCCCTGACTTTATACTTTGTGGAGTGGGAATAGTAATTTATATGGGTTTACTGTCTAACACCTTTCCTCAGTTAATACTTTGTGGAGTGGGAATAGTAATTTATATGGGTTGAATGTCCAGCACCTTCCCTGAGTTTATACTTAGTGGAGTGGGAATAGTAATTTATATGGGTTTAGTGTCCAGCACCTTCTCAGAGTTTATAGTTGGTGAAGTGGGAATAGCAAAAACTTTGTAGAGAAATACATTTTGGTTGGTAGAATATTAAAGTTATTATTTGTACCAAAATATAATAACTATAGTAGTAATTTAAATTATTGTTACATTAGTAATAAATTGAAAAACAAATGACAATATTTATGAGATTTAAAAATGAAACAATAAATCATTAAAATAATATTCTAATTATATTTTATTTAAAAAATTAAAAAAGGAGACACAGACATGGTTAAGTGAAAACATTTACAAACAGTTTATTAAGATATAAAAATAAATGGGAAGTAGAAGATTTTTTTTATTTCCTGTATAACTTTGTAAGTCAATAGTCTTCAATAAAAAAACATATAATAGCAAGTAAATATTTGTATATTAAAAATATTGATACATTGCAGTGAAATAATTTTTATGTTTATTCACATATATTGAAAATGTAATTTTTCATAACAAATATAATTACATAGTGTACAATTTATTTAATAACAATTACATGTTGAAAATAATTGTTATATTTGTTGTACATACAAGTTTTAATATTTTAAAGTAGAAATCATTGATAGATATATTTTTTACAGATTTCAAAATAGTAACATTTTTGTTGGTTACAAAATGGTAATATTTTAATTTAGAAATTAATAAAATTAATATTGAAAATATTAATAATATTAATGTTTACAAAGGTAAATAATGAGAAATAATTTTCAAACTATAGATACATTTTATAATAACATTAACATATTTATAAGCATAATATTTAACACAAAGTGAATGATAAAAGTAATTTCAACATTTTAATTAATTACAAAGTGTACATATACATAATATTTTCTTTTCAATAATTAGTTAAATAACTTTGTAAATAATTTTTTTAAACAAATATATATTTATAATTATTTGAAAAAAATATTATGCAAAATAATATATGATGTAAGACCATGGGGTCCATTAGGATGGCGGGGGGATTGCCCCCGCCAGGCTGGCGGTAGCCACCGCCAGCCTGGTGGGGGCAATCCGCCCGCCATCCTTCCCTGTATTCCCCCCGGCCATATTAGAATGGCGGGGGACCACGGCAGAGCAAAACACCGCCCGCCACTTTTCCGCCCCGGTCGCATTGTGGCCGGGGCGGAAAATGATTAATATGGTGGCGGTGTCTATGAGACACCGCCACCCATATTACAATGGCAAGAGTGCAATGCCTTTCCGTGGCGGCAATGCCGCCACGGAAAGGTAGGCGGTGTTCACTCTGGGGGCCCCCTGTGGTCCCCCAGAGTGAAGGCCAAAGGGGGGTGGCACACGGGGGTACCTGTGGTACCCCCCTGCATTTGCATAATCAAAGCGGCAGGCACCCCGCGGTGCCTGACACTTTGATTACGTAAATGATGCAAAGCATTTTTAGTATTGTGGTGGGCGGAGCAGAGAGCTCCGCCCACCACAATACTATAAATACAGGATGTGCCCGCCACTGTGGCAGGCACATCCTAATGGTGCGTGCGGGACCTCCGCCCTTAGGGCGGGCGGTCCCGATTTCCGATAGGATGGTGGGCGGGCAAAGCCCGCCCGCCATCCTAATGAGCCCCTATATTTTTAATTTTTAAGTGTTGGAAAATAGAAAATAAATAGCCTTTTTGTTAGGGTTTGTGCACAGCAAACAGCATGTCCCCTCTCAATGCACTAGTGGTCTCTGTAATAGCTCTCTTTAAACATACTACTGAAAGCCTTTCTTGTTATCTCAGCCCCTCCCTAAGACTTCTGTGTATGTTGCTCAATGTATTCACACGTTTGGACATTGCTATCTTGTTTGCACATTGGACCTTGCTTTTACCAAGGCTTATTTAGAAAACATTGGACCTTACTTTTACCAAGGCTTATTTAGAACACTCCTCCCTAGGCCATGTGTTACTTCAAATCATTAGCATAATAACTGAATCTCTGCACACCTGCTTGTGAGAACCACACTCAGTTCTTCGATCCACGCCCAGCTCTTCGAACCACACCAAGCCCTGTCTATAAAAGGCAGCCCCTGAGCCTCACCCAGTGCTTGTGCTCATCTACCTCCCACTTACCTGAGAACAGATCCTTCAGCGCTGGCACTTCTGCTCTCTCCAGACCTTCATTGACTTCAACGGGCACGGCTTCTGGCTCTTCCTTCTTCTGGTTTACGGCTACTTCTTGCCTCAGCCCCTCTTCTGTCCACTGCAATCGACCTGCAAAAGAGAAAGAGGTCAAGGTTAGACTGATCACTATCCCTTTTCAGCAACAAGTACGTGCAAAACCTTTTATTACCTAAAAGAACTTTATCGGCGATTTCTGGATTCATGTAAAGACAATTTGGAACAAGATATCTCCCACGAACTTTGTGGTTCAAACCCTTTGTTACAAGAATACTTTGTGGAACTTTGTGAAATAAACATTGTTTTACATGGAACTTTTTTAAGAATCGAACAGAGGAAACCATTGACAGCAAGGCAAACAGTAAATGAAGGACTTTCACAAATTACCTGCTGTATTTTGATGTAAAAGTACGATATTTGTTTTATAAAAAGTCTGGAAATGTGTGAAAAGTGATTTTGCTATTAAGAATTTAGGCTTTAGTTATATTAAGGTGAATGTTAGACGTTGGTAAATCTGATAATGATATTCGTTTGATTTTACAGAAGTTTTACAGTAATAGAAAGCACATCCCAGAACAGTAACACATCCAAACCTGGAAGCTTGAGGTACTTTTAGAAGAGAATTTCTAATAAGATTAAGGTTTAGTCAGGAACACATTTAGGGATAGGTTGCACTTATCTGTTCTTTGTTTGTTTCATTAGGCACCAGTTTCTACAGAAGTTCGAGAGGGCCGCAGATTTTAGCAGCTCTTCTACAGTGGAAACGCAAGAACGGTGTTGTCTCTCTTTTTTTTATTTTATCCACTTCCCCCCTTCCCTTGAGCTTCTGGTTCTTAGTGCACTGTTTCAAAGCTAGTGTACTGGAACAAGCAGTTTCAGGGTGGGGTCGGACTGTCTTCAACCTCCATCAGAACTGAACAGAAACTCAGGTGAGCTGGGCATTGACAGAAGCACAAGCCTTTAAAATATTCAGTTCTGTTGGACGATGAATGCCGGGGAAGAAACAGAGGGCATTGACACCACGGATATGGCACAGGCCCTAAATGAGGACTTGGCACATAATGAATCATTGTCTGGCATCTTGCAACAAATACAAGAGGAAATAGAGAAATTAAAGTTGGAAAACACCTTTTTAAAACAGGATTTAAGCAGGTATAAACCTAGGGAATCTCAGTGGAACACAGCTTTTACGCCTTTGTTTAAAACCTCCTCAGAGACAGGGGCGCGAGCAAAACATGCAACTCCCCACCCAGTTGAGGTTACTGTTAATTTTTCTAATGCTGTGTCTTTAGCAGCACCTGAACGTTTTCATGGAGATAAAAACAAATTCCATGTTTTTATCAATCAATGTCAATTACACTTCATTTGCAAACCACAACGGTTCCCTACTGATGCTACGAAAGTGGCATTCACCTTGTCTTATTTGGGCGGTACAGCAGCCAATTGGTCAATTCCTTTCGTGGATAGAGATGATCCCATCCTCCATAATTGGAATCAATTTAAACGTACTATGACCAGCCTTTTTGCAAAACACACTTTTATACAGGCAAGCGATAATGAGCTTTTAAATCTTAAACAAGGTAACAAGGATTTATTGACCTATCTCACTAGTTTTTATCGTTTACTCACCGAGACACCTTGGCCAGAAGAAAAGCGTGTCTCCCTTTTGTATAAAGGTATGAGAGACGAGTTAAAAGACGAGCTGGCTCATATCGTTGATTTGCCAGAAGACTATTCTGACTTTGTAGATTTAGTCGTGAAATTAGAACACAGACTAGGAGAAAGAAAGGGAGATAAATCCAAACTGGAATCGCGGTTAACTTTTATTAGACATGAGAAGAAAGACACAGATAATAAACTCCCTGAACCTGAGCCTATGCAAATAGGGACACTCAGAGGTCCACTCACGTCAGAGGAAAAAGAAAGAACAATTATGTTTATATTGTGGCAAGGCAGGACATTTTGCCAGAGAATGTCCAGTAAAACCTAAAACTTCATGAAAGGGTACTGTTTCCTCTATCTCCTCAACTGAGTCGGGAAATAATTAAGCTCGACAAGGGGGGAGGTTACTTGTTCGAGAAAACATCTTAATCAAACCTCTAATTCTGCAGCCTTCATGGTACAGCACATACCTAGACATTTCATAATTCAGATCTTTTTAATTGTTACTACCCAAGTTAGACATTCTCTCCCTGTCCTACTGGACTCAGGAGCAACAGGAAATTTTGTGGATAATAAGTTAGCTAACACATTAGGTCTTCCTATTTGCCTAAAGCCTTGTCCAGAAGCAGTATGTGCAGTGGATAGGTCAGAATTGACCTCTGTATAATCACAAAACAAACAAGTCCCCTTGTCATGGTCTGTCAAAACGGGCACACAGAGATGATTAGCTTTGATCTGATAGATACCCCTAATTTTGGCTTGATTCTCGGGGTACCCTGGTGAACAACTCATAACCCAAAAATTGATTGGGTGAACAGAACAGTTACTTTGGATTCCTCATTCTGTAGAACCAATTGCTATCAGGAAGCAGGTACAGAACAGAGCTCAGTAATACACTGTGCTAGTGTTACACAAGACGAACCAAGTCTCCCTCCTGAATATTCTGACTTTAAAGATGTTTTTGATCCAGTGAAGGCTAGTGTGTTACCCCCACATCGGTCAGATGACTGACGTATAGATCTCATCCCAGGGGCCCCTTTACCTAATAACAGAGTATATGCTTTGACTGACAAAGAGACCAAATATTTAAGAACCTACCTGGACGACCTCCAACAGTCTGGGTTCATCCGACATTCCACATCTCCGGTGTCATCTCCACTTTTTTTTATCCCGAAGCCGGATAAATCTCTGAGCACGTGTATCGACTATAGAGGACTAAATAAGGCTACAATAAAAAATAAATATCCTCTTCCTCTAATACCTGTGTTATTGGATCAATTGAGACATTCTGCTGTATACACTAAACTAGATCTGTGGGGAGCTTACCACCTGGTCCGAATAAAAGAGGGGGATGAGTGGAAGACAGCTTTCAAGACAAAGTTTGGTCTATTTGAGTACACAGTAATGCCCTTTGGGTTGTGTAATGCCCCTACGGCCTTTCAATTCTTTATAAATGAGGTCCTACACGAATTTCTGGATGTTTGTGTCATAGTATACATAGACAACATCCTCATTTACTCTAAGAACCCGGAGGAACATACCCAACATGTTCGTGCAGTATTATCAAAGTTAAAAGAAAATCATCTCTTTGCTAAATTAGAAAAATTTACTTTTAATGTCAGCAAAGTGGACTTTTTAGGATACTGCCTGTCACCTCAAGGAATAATTATGGATGAAAAGAAAATTAGTGCTAATACTGATTGGCCAGAACCATCATCTGTGAAGGATGTTTAGAAATTTCTGGGTTTCGCCAATTTTTATAGGAAGTTTATTTCTTATTTTGCAGACATTGCGGCCCCAATAACCACCTTGTTGCGGAAAGGGCAACGATTTCTTTGGTCTGATGAGGCGGCTCATGCCTTTCAACTCCTGAAACAAAAGTTCACTTCAGCCCCAATTCTGAAAAATCCTGATCCTGACTTGCCATTTTTTGTCGAAGCGGATGCTTCACAAGTAGCTTTAGGAGGAGTTCTATCTCAACGAGATGCAATAGATGGCCAATTACATCCTATAGCCTTCTATTCCAAAAAGTTATTACCAGCTGAACAAAATTACACTGTGGCTGAAAGAGAACTATTAGCTATCAAAGTAGCCTTTTCTGAATGGAGGCACCATTTAATGGGATCCAAGTACCCTGTAACCATCTTTTCTGATCATAAGAACCTACAGTTCTTTGGATCACTAAAAGCATTAACTCCACGTCAGATGCTGTGGTTAAATTTTTTTAGTACATTTGACTTCGTTATAACCTATAGACCAGTTGCACAACAAATTCAATCTGATGTGTTATCTAGATACGGACATACCTCAGACATGAAACAAGACAAAATAGGAGAACCCATTATTCCTCACCAAAATCGTTTGGCACAGTACAACAGAAGGATTTCATCACAGATCTATATAATGCACACATGCAAATAGCACCTCAAGATTGGTTAAAGGATTCCCATAACTCAATACAACGAGGTTTATTGTATCACGACAACATGCTGTTAGTGCCCACCACAGAATTACAAACACAGGTGATAATTTGGCATCACGCCTCACCTTTGGCAGGTCATCCTGGCTGGGTAAAAACCCTGGAAAATGTGCGAAAACAGTTTTGGTGGGACAATATGAGTAAGGACATTAAGCAATTTGTCACTATCTGTCCAGTTTGTGCAAGACACAAATCTTCTCATAAGGCCCCTGACGGTTTGTTAATACCAATGCCATCACCCAAACAACCTTGGCACACTGTGAGTATAGACTTTATTGTATGTTTACCACCAGTAAAATCCTTCACAACAGTATTAGTGATAGTGGATTTTTTGTCTAAAATGGCACATTTTGTACCATTACGGAAATTGCCAACTGCGGCAGAATTTGCAGATATTTTTATAAGAGAAATTGTGCGTTTACATGGTTTGCCAAGTAAAGTGGTGTCAGACCGAGGTAGCCAGTTCAACTCTAGATTTTGAAAAAAATTATGCGAAAAACTGAAAATAGATGTGGCATTATCCACTGCTTTCCATCCAGAAACAGATGGACAAACTGAACGACTGAACCAAACCTTACTTCAAACGCTACGTTGTTTATTGGCTGATTATTCTAGTGAATGGTTGGAAGCTCTCCCTGTAGCGGAGCTTGTTTATAATAATACTGAGCATGCAGCTCTACGTTGCTCACCATTCTATTTCATGCAGGGGTTTCATCCGAGAGCTATACCCATTTTATTAGAAGATTCCCTGTTGCCTACAGTAACAGATAGACTAACAAGATTAGGTGACAAACAAGACAAGGCCAGGAAACATTTATTAAAATACAAAGAAAACATGAAAAGACAAGCAGACACAGATCTGAGGCCCCAATGTATAAAATCGGTGACAAAGTATGGCTCTCCACAAAGAACCTAAATATAGAGGGTTCCCGAAAGCTGCAACCACGTTTCATTGGACCCTTTAGTATAACTGCCATAGTAAACACGGTAACAGTAAAATCGGACTTACCAAAAGAATACCCAGTACATGCTTCATTTATGTGTCCTTGCTTAAGCCGTACAACCCAAATACCCGACCCGAACCACCACCTCCACCCATACCAATTAAGGGAAATCTAGAATCTGAAGTGAAAAGCATAAAAGACGCAAAACAAATTCACGGACGTCTGTTTTATTTAGTAGAATGGAAAGGATATGACGAAACTGAGAATTCATGGGAAACAGCGTCCTATGTACATGCCCTACGGTTGATTAGACAGTTTTATCTAAAAAATCCAGGGAAACCCCATCCAGTAGGAGGGCCTTTGAGGGGGGCGACTGTTAGGATTTGTGCACAGCAAAGAGCATGTCCCCTCTCTTTGCACTAGTGGTCTCTGTAATAGCTCTCTTTAAACATACTACTGAAAGCCTTTCTTGTTATCTCAGCCCCTCCCTAAGACTTCTGTGTATGTTGCTCAATGTATTCACAAGTTTGGACATTGCTATCTTGTTTGCACATTGGACCTTGCTTTTACCAAGGCTTATTTAGAAAACATTGGACCTTGCTTTTACCAAGGCTTATTTTGAACACTCCTCCCTAGGCCATGTGTTACTTCAACTCATTAGCATAATAACTGAAGCTCTGCACACCTGCTTGTGAGAACCACACCCAGTTCTTCCAACCACACCCAGCTCTACGAACCACACCCAGCCCTGTCTATAAAAGGCAGCCCCTGAGCCTCACCCAGTGCTTGTGCTCGTCTACCTCCCACTTACCTGAGAACAGATCCTTCGGCGCTGGCACTCCTGCTCTCTCCAGACCTTCATTAACTTCAACGGGCGCGGCTTCTGGCTCTTCCTTCTTCTGGTTTCCGGCTACATCTTGCCTCAGCCCCTCTTCTGTCCACTGCAATCGACCTGCAAAAGAAAATGAGGTCAAGGTTAGACTGATCACTATCCCTTTTCAGCAACAAGTAAGTGCAAAACCTTTTATTACCTGAAAGAACTTTATCGGCGATTTCTGGATTCATGTAAAGACAATTTGGAAGAAGATATCTCCCACGAACTTTGTGGTTCAAACCCTTTGTTACATGAATACTTTGTGGACCTTTGTGAAATAAACATTGTTTTCCATGAAACTTTTTAAAGAATTGAACAGAGGAAACCATTGACAGCAAGGCAAACAGTAAATCAAGGACTTGCACAAATTACCTGCTGTATATTGATGTAAAAGTACAGTATTTGTTTTATAAAAAGTCTGGAAATGTGTGAAAAGTGAGTTTGCTATTAAGAATTTAGGCTTTAGTTATATTAAGGTGAATGTTAGACATTGGTAATTCTGATAATGATATTCGTTTGATTTTACAGAAGTTTTACAGTAATAGAAAGCACATCCCAGAACAGTAACACATTCCAAACATGGAAGCTTGAGACCAGGATCCAAGAGGTACTTTTAGAAGAGAATTTCTAATAAGATTAAGGTTTAGTCAGGAACACATTTAGGGATAGGTTGCACTTATCTGTTCTTTGTTTATGTTTCATTAGGCACCAGTTTCTACAGAAGTCAGAGAGGGCGGCAGATTTTAGCAGCTCTTCCACAGTAGAAACGCAAGAACGGTGTTGTCTCTCTTTTTTTATTTTATCCACTTCCCCCCTTCCTTTGAGCTTCTGGTTCTTAGTGCATTGTTTTAAAACGAGTGTGCTGGAACAAGCAGTTTCAGGGTGGGGTCGGACTGTCTTCAACCTCCATCAGATCAGAACAGAAACTCAGGTGAGCTGGGCTTTGACACTTTTCAGTTATACAGGGACTATTTTTTAACCGCGTAATGTTATTTTGTCTGATTTGGTACTGGAATAGCTGGCGGTTGGATGCAGCGTTGCGTTGGAGAGGGTAAGTTTGTTTTTGTTGTATTTTATAAGTTAGTAAAGGGAATTTAAGTGTATGTGTGGTGTCTTTAGGTTTAGTTGGATTGTAGTAACGATCCTAGATTGTGTTTTACTTGTTAGCTCGAGTGTACGATATTTAAGGGGTCATTAGGATGTCGGGCGGATTGCCCCCACCAGGCTGGCGGTAGCCATCGCCGGCCTGGCGGGGCCAATCCGCCGGACATCCTCACTCGTTTTCCCCCCGCCATATTAGTATGGCGGGGGGACCTCGGCGGACAGAAAGACCGTCCGCCGCTTTTCCGCCCCGGTCGCCCTGCGGCCGGGGAGGAAAAGGAATAACATGGTGGCGGTGTCTATCAGACACCGCCAGTCATATTATCATGGGCGTTTTTCAATGCCTTTCCGTGGCGGCAATGCCGCCACGGAAAGGCAGGCGGACTTCAATAAGGGGGCCCCCTGCTGGCCCCCAGAGTGAAGGAGAGTAGGGGGGTGCACACGGGGGGTACCTGTGGTACCCCCCTGCATTTGCATAATTAAAGCGGCAGGCACCGTGCAGTGCCTGCCACTTTGATTATGCAAATGTAAAAGTGCTTTATAAGCCTTGTGGCGGGCGGTGCTGAGAGCACCGCCCACCACAATGCTTAACATGCAGGATGTGCCCACCACTGTGGCGGGCACATCCTAATACCACCCCCGGGACCCTGCCCTTATGGCGGGCGGTCCTGCATACCGACAGGATGGCGGGCGGACTTGTCATCCTAATGACCCCCTTAGTGTTTACTGTGTTTTAGTGCTAGGTGTGTGAGGTATGTTTATATGTCAGAATGTTAGTAAATGGATATATTGATAGTATAAATATGTATTTTTATATGTGTATGGGTGGGTATGTTTTTTACTACTTTTCAGGTTGTCGTAGCCCTTTCAGTTTTTGGAGGAGGTTTTTTTAAAGTAGTGTGACGAGTTTGGGGATCCATTGGGATAGTGGGTCTAGGACCTCCCGTTGAGGGCCGGTGACGATCTATACCGCGACAGGTACTTCAATGTTGCTGAGGTATGGGGTGGGGGGAGGAGGGGGTGTTTTAGGGGTAGATAGAAATGGGGGAGGAGAGGGGGGAGTTGTGGGTGCGGTTGGGTGGGATGGGGGAGGGAGAGGGGTAGGGGTGCTGTTGGGGGGGTGGTTAGATTAGACACAGTGTTTGCGCGAGTTCGGCTGCGAAAATGTGTGTGTGTGTGGCAGCGGTATGGTTATCAACAAGTGTTTCATGCAGGTTTTGTGAGGGGGTCTCGAGGCGTGGCAGTCCTAGTGCATCGCAGACTCCCCTATGTACATGAGACGCAATGGATTGATGCCCATGTGTTTGTTAAAGGTATGGTTGGGGATGAGCCGATGGTCTTTGGTAGCGTGTATGCCCCTGCCCCCTTGCAAGAGGCGCTCATTGAAAAGCTGTTTGAGGTGTGGGCCGATATCCCGAATGTACTGGCGATCGTGGGTGGTGACTGGAATGATGTGCTGGATGGACGAATGGACCGGCATAGGCCCGGAGGGGGGATCTCAGCAGACGCCCCCACGAAACTGAGCGGCATGGTGCAGGGAATGGGATGGATTGATTCAAGGCGATACCAGCATACTCAGGGCTGCGAATACTCCTATGTCTCTGCTGTGCACCGGTCCTTCTCCAGACTGGACTATCTGTTCATTCCTTCTCCCTGGATAGGGAGAGTAGCCTCTACGTCTATACTCCCGCGTGGCATATCTGATCTCTCCCCTGTGACGCTAAATCTATACTTAGATAGGAAGCGACAGCCCTTCAGAAGGCGCCTGTCCACGTGGCACCTACAACAAGACAGCTACCAATCGCATATTCGAGAGGCCATATCTCACTACTGGGATGACAACGATGGGCCCGAAACAGATGCCGTCACCCTGTGGGAAGCTCTAAAACCCGTGATCCGGGGAGTCGACATTGCCTGGTGTGCGGGAGCCAACAGGACCCGTAGGAAGGACAAAGAGGAGGCAGCGGGGCGGGTCCGAGATCTGGAGGGGGAGAGTAGTACAGGGGACACGGCTGAGGCTGTCGGGCAGCTGCTGCTAGCGCAGCAATCTTATACATCCCTGTTACTGAACGAGGCGCGCCAACTTTGGTTGGCCACGCAGAGTAGAATCTATCAGTGGGGAGATAAATCCAGTACCATGCTCTACAGACTCTGCCAGAATACCTTCCGGGCGCAGTCCCTGCCGGGACTTGGAGACGAGCTGGGGGACCCTGTGACGGCCCCGGAGGACCTTGCAGCCAGCTTCACACAGTATTATGCAGCCCTGTATGCCCCCCAAGAAGTTCTCCCAGCGGAGGACGTAGACAAATTCTTGGCAGACCTTCTGCCGCGCGCGCTTTCGGATGAGGGTCGCGACCGGCTGAAGATCCCTCTATCACTGGAGGAGTTGGGTACGGCGCTTGGGGAGCTGAACACTGGGAAGGCCCCTGGACCTAACGGGTTCCCATGCGAATTCATGAAGACCTTTCACCTCCTGCAATATAGAAAGGCACTGGAGGCAGCCAGGGAGCGTAGTCGCCTTCCGGCGGACTGGCGACATGCCGAAATTGTGGTCTTCTGTAAGCCCGGGAGGCCCCCCGAACACCATTCATCATATAGGCCGATATCGCTCCTAAATTTTGAAGCAAAAATCTTGGCGAAAGCCCTGGCCAATCGTCTCCTCCCCTATATTACAGACCTAGTTCACCTTGATCAGGCTGGATTTATGCCCCATAGGGTCGTCGAGGCACAATATTCGTCGTGCACAGGTGGTAGTGGAGGCGGCCCGGGCTGCCGGGATCCCAACGGCGCTCCTTCTGGCCGACATAGATAGAGCATTTGACTCTCTAAGCTGGGTCTATCTCCGAGTGCTTCTGTCCCGCCTGAATCTTGGGCCTTGCTTCCTCTCATACCTACAACTGCTGTACACAGACCTGACGGCGTCTGTGAGAGTGGCGGGAGTGGTGTCGGACCACTTTTCTATCGGCCAGGGTACCAGGCAGGGCTGCCCTCTCTCACCCTATTTATTTGCATTGGCCATGGAGCAGCTGGCGGCGTGGGTGCGGATGGACGCACAGTTGAGGGGACTCGAATGGGAGATGTGTCCGTCTGATCGTATTGCACTCTACGCCGACGACGTCCTCTTCTTTCTTACGGACATAAATAGGTCGGGGCCTAGAGTCCTTGAGATAATGCGTATATTTGGGGAGGTATCAGGCCTACACTTAAACGTGCAGAAATCCACGCTGTGGGTGCTGGGGGGTCGTGAGAGGAGGGGACCCTGGGTATCGGCGCTACGGGAGGCGGCTGGCGGTAATAAATACCTGGGCGTCTTTTTGACCGATGTACCGGGAATAGCTTGGGCACACAACGTGGTGCCTGTCTGGGATCGCATGCGATCTGATATGAAAGCATGGTCCAGAATGCCCCTCAACATATATGGTCGTTCGGCAATATTTAAGATGGTGGCCCTCCCGCGCCTCCTGTATCAGCTGCAAAACCACCCATATCCCATAGCGCCGCAGTGGTTTCGACAAGTGAACTCGGCGCTAAGCCAGTTTCTCTGGGCTGGCGGAGTGGCGAGAGTGGCTCTTCGTACTTGCTTTCTCTCCACATCTTGTCCTACTACCAAGCGTCTCACTTGCTAGTGCTGAATGAATGGTGGTATGGGGACCGGGGTGACCCGGCCTATGCCCTTGAGCGGTACATGATGGATCCGGGCACGCTACATACCATCCTGTATTCGGCGACCGTCAGAAAGAGGCTTCCTGTAGTCACCCAGGTGATCTTCCGAGTGTGGCGTGGATCTCTACGCCGCATGGGGGGGTGGAACAAATTAACGAGAGAGACTCCGCTGTGGCAGAACGGACAACTGCTGGCCTTGGCGTCCTTGCGGGGGTTCCGGGGCTGGGATGCTATTGGCATATCGACATTGGGGCACGTCATGAAAGGCACAACCCTCAAGTCGTTTCAAGCATTGAGAGAAGAATTTGCTATACCTCGAACCCAGTTCTTTAAGTACCTGCAGCTGCGACACGCCCTGTCCCCTTCCCTGGTAGGCTTAGATTCGTTGCCCGACTTTAATCCCCTTGAGGCTAAGGTGTTTATGGGGGAACTGGAGGAAAAGAAAATCTCTAACATTTATCAGACCCTGGTCACCCACTGCTCCTCTTCACTGGATAGATTGCGCTCTGTGTGGGAGGGAGACATTGGGGCTTTCGAGGAGGAGGACTGGAGGGAGGCCCTGGAAGCCCCGAGAGGAGCGGCAATAGCAGTGCGCTTACGTTTCATTCAATTCAAATACCTGCATCGGGCCTATTATACCAGAGAACGACTGTGGAGGGCCGGTTTAATTGCCTACCCCGAGTGCTTGCGGTGCGAGCGGGCGGTGGGCACATTTATACACACGGTGTGGTCATGCGAGAAGCTGTCGAGGTTTTGGATGGGTGTATGGAATTGCTTGTCTGAGGTGCTGGGCTGGGCTGGGACCTTCCCCGCTCGCCGCAGCTGGGCCTTCTGCATATTATGGAACAGGTTGGAGGAAACGTATATAAACGCCATCTACTGGTCCTGGGCCTTACAGTGGCCAAAAGAGATATAGCCCGGGCCTGGAAGGACCCCAGGGCCCCCTTACTAGAAGTGTGGAGGAGGGGGTTGGACTTTTGCATGGGGCTGGGGCGTCCAGTGTTCGAGGCCAGGGGCTGCTCCCGGAAACATTTTAAGATATGGAAGTGATGGGCGGATTATAGAGGGCTGTGGCAGGAACCACCTGCGCCACAGGACGTTGATCCAGAACAATTACTAGTTGACCCTGGGTGAAAAGGAGTACACACGGTTAGTGATTCGATAACCGTCGCTTTTGGACTATGTAGACACTGTGCGGGGATGGGGGTGGGATCCGGAAAGGAGGGTAGGGGGGGAAGTTGGGAGGGCTATTTTGTTTCCAAATGTTGCTTGACTTGACTGTATGCGATGACTCATTATTGGCTCACTGGTCCTTCGATTTATTGGGGGACAGTGTCCCATATGTAATTCGTCAACAACGTAATAAAATTTGTTCTGAAAAAAAAAGTAGTGTGACGAGTATTATATACTCTTATTTTTACACACATACTTTGTTTTTCGGGTTTTCCAGAAGCGTTTCTTTTTTTAAATTAATATTTTCGTGTTTTGAAGGGTATACCCTGTGGATTACATTGGAGAGGAGTCGCCATGGATTTGCTTGTATTTTTTCATTTTTTTGGGGCTTCCTTGGATTGTATGGACATTTTGGATTATTTGGTATGGATTTTTCAGAATTGGATTACTTTTGAAGAAGCAACTGAAACTGTAAGTATATAAAGAAATGTTTTTGGGTGGGAAAGCTGTTTTAATTTGTTGTATTGCTATGTTATATGTAACAGTTTGAAAGTGAATTATCATAATACATTTCATATATGTGTTTTAAATGTATTTGATAATTTAATTACAATTTGTTAGATATAACAATGGTAGGAAAATATATATTTAGAAGTGGGTAATTTTGGATGTATACTTGTGATATATTTTATAGAATAGTTTTAGCAGGCTTCTGGTACTTGGATAGAGGGTAACTTGGCTTTAGAGTGTGTTATACATTTTTTTGGTTTGTTTAGTTAATTTTGGTCCTATCAGGGTTACTGATTGCTCCATTCGGAGCTCATGGTAAGTCTGCTCTTTTTGTATGGATTGTATTAATTTGTGAAGAGTAGGTGTTCCTCTGCCTGTGGTTGCTTGGAAGGCATTATGCCATCCCTCAACTGCGTTGTTTGTTTTTGCATCCTTATTTAGGGTGCTAAGGTAGACATTCCACCAGGCAATTTGATATTTAGGTTGTCTTCTATGACCAGATCGGTGTAGCCTTCCTACCCATGTATCTTTGAAGTAGTCAAGCATAGGGCTTAATCTTTCTTCGTTTCTTTTATAGTAGGGGCTGCCTATTAATAGGTTATAGTGTTCTGCAACGTCTGTTACAGGAACATAGGCTAGGGAAATACGTTTTTTTATTTGATAAGCAAAGGTGCTGTCTGTGGCATATTGAAACAAGAACACACCTCTCACCGGTATTAAATCAATTTTCCAATGTATAAATCATCATTGTCCCAATCCAAAGATTATTTAGAAAAACATATTCTCATTTATTTATAATTTCTTCATGACATTAATCGTAGGACACATAAACAAAATCATATTAAATTGTGTACAGCATAAACTTATACAAGCCCCAGAAATCAAATTCACCAACCCAAATAGAACATTCGTTCATCTAATCAATACACACAGCCCAACACTTCCACTCAAACCTGTCAAACACCACTACACTCTCATGCTACAATAAGGTTATAAAAAACCTAAAAATAGAAATCCATAAATATATACAGTTTGCACAAAAGAACAAAGAAGCGCCGACGCGCGTTTCGGAAAAGGACCAAAAGTCCACAGATCCTTCGTCAGGGCGAAGACTGAATCGTTTTTTTAGGACATAGATTCTTCATACACGTAGATAATTCCTTATTTTTTCTGTGTTCTTCCTCAATGTAATATAAATATCCTATCTATATACAATTTTTGCACAACGGGGCTTAATAATGTAGTAACATCCAATTTCGTAGTGTCCTCTCAGACTAATGGCTCTCCAGGCCTACAGGTATTCAATCGATGTTTCTTTGTATCAGACACTGCAGATCTGGGCACAACTAAGTCGTTTTTCCTGCCAAAGGGATGTCCTCGAGGCGCTCAGCGAAGGGAACGCAATGATAAAGTCACATGGGCGCCCCCTCTCTGTATACTATTTCGTAGATATCTCAACACCACTTCAGAGAAAGTCCTCCAATAATGCCGGCATTATGGGAGGACGTTCTCTGAAGTGGTGTTGAGATATCTACGAAATAGTATAGAGTGAGGGGGGGGCCAATGTGACTTTATCGTTGTGTTCCCTTGGCTGAGCGCCTCGAGACCTTATATACATTTGGCTTGCCAGAATTCCTGTATCGTTGGATTTGGAGGACAAGCCTGTATCTATTTAAGGACATCCCTTTGGCAGGAAAAACGACTTAGTTGTGCCCAGATCTGCAGTGTCTGATACGAAGAAACATCCATTTGAATACCTGTAGGCCTGGAGAACCATTTGTCTGAGATGACACTACGAAATTGGATGTTACTACATTATTAAGCCCCGTTGTGCAAGAATTGTATATAGATTTAATTCTTGTTTTTATAGGATTAGTTTAATTGTTTCTGAAAGTTTATTGGTTGTCCATATTGATAGCTTTTTCTTATTGGTTTACTTGGATTTTTTTACTTATTTTGCTAATTGTTTTCCTTACATGGGTGACGCCAATTAATGTTTTTTTGTATGGGTAAGGCAATCATTTGCAATGGGTTAATGGCACTTTTTAAGATTTAAAGTGAAAGAATATTTATTATGTGCATTAAGAAATGTTTTATTATTTGAAATGTTGTGTATGTGTTATAAATTGTTTATTTGATGTAAATGTTTATTTAAAATTGTTAGCAATGTTTATTGTATGTTGTATTTATTTTATAAATTAGATTATGTATTATTATTATTTATTATTATTTGAGTATTTTGTAAAGCGCGCAGCGGCCCCAACGGGGCGTCCCGGCGCTGAGAACTCTGAAAAATAGAGGTCAGGGGTCAGAATTCCGCTGTTTAAGAGGAGAATAGATGTGTTTTCAGGGATTTACGGAAGGCTGATTCTGACTGACAAGTGCGTAAGGCTAGTGGGAGCTTGTTCCAGCGCTGAGAGGTACAGACCTCAAAGGTTTTTCCACCTGCCCGAGAGCGTTTAAATCGGGGAGTTTCCAGGAAGTGGAGGGTATTGGATCGTAAAGTCCTGGAGTTGGCATAGGGTCGCAGAGTGTTTTTCAGGTGTGCCGATCCACTGCCTTTTGATGCTCGGTAGGCCAATGTCATGGCCTTGAACACACATCTTTTGGCTATGGGCAGCCAATGGAGTTTGCGGAGGTGTGGAGTGATATGGTGTCTAGCAGGAATGCTCTCCACCAGCCGGGCGGCGGCATTTTGGACCGTCTGAAGTTTATGGCAGAGGCCTGCTGTGATACCAAGGTAGAGGGCATTGGCATAATCGAGGTGTGATATGATCAATGCCTGGATCACAGTTTTACGGCAGTCCGCCGGCAAGAAGTTAATGAGGCGTTTTATGGTGCGGATCTTAGCAAAGCAGGAGGATGCAACTCTTTGCACCTGATTGTTAAAGCTAAGTTGATTGTCCCAGCGAACTCCGAGATTTCTCACCGAATCTTTGGGGGTGGGGGCTAGGCTCAGGTCTTCTGGCCACCATATACTGGAGTCCAGAGGGGATGGTGTGTTGAAAAAGAGGATCTCTCTTTTTCCAGCATTGAGTCGGAGGGAATTAGCATCCATCCAGCTCGAAATGTCCCTAAGGCAGGATCTAAGCGTATATTTGTGATGTGTATAATATTTTTTTTAATAGAAAGTGCATTTAGTATGTATTTTGTGAAGTCGATGTTATATAATTTTCGATATATTAGTATTCTATATTTTGATGGTAGATATTTTGGCTGTGTGTTATGTTAAGGATTTTAAGTCGATCTTTTTTACATGCGATAATATTGATGGTCGATAATGTTGTAGTCGTTTTTTTTTTATCGATATTGTGGTTTCGATATTTTTGTTATTTCTTGTTTAAGTATTGGGAGTCGATATTTTTGTAGTCGGTAATTCCTCATCAATATTTTGTCTAGTCGATATTTGGTGTGTCGAGGTTATGTCAGTGATTCGAAATAACCATCACTGCGCCGCACCGACTTTCACTCATCCCTTTTCTCCGGTCCACCGCTGAGCTTCTCTCAGATTGTTCTGGAGGGAACTGGGAAATCTTGGATCACAGGAAGTGATTAATACTTCCGGTGGTGGGACGGAGGTTAGCAGACTAGTGCTTTCCCCCTAACCAACTTAAAAACAGAAGCATTTCCTCATGCGCTGCGGACGCAACTAGTAAGGCATTTGCAGCTCTTAGAACTTTAACTGTACCCATGTAGCTGACTTACGCGGAGCGTCTGGTAAAGGGCTTCACGGCTGGTCACGCTCTCCCTGCTAATAATTGCGCTTTTTAATTCACGCTCTTTTCTGCCAATAACTGTGTTTTTTTAATGAAATAACCATCACTGCGCCGTACCGACTTTCACTCACCCCTTTTCCCCGGTCCACCGCTGAGCTTCTCTCAGATTGTTGTGGAGGGAACTGGGAAATCTTGAATCACAGGAAGTGACCAATACTTCCGGTGGTGGAACGGAGGCTAGCAGACTAGTGCTTTCCCCCTGACCACCTTAAAAACAGATGCATTTCCTCACGCGCAGCGGACACGAAGCCAACGCGCGTCAAAGGCAAGCCCGTCTGCGCCCATCGGCGCTCAACCTGCGGCCGAGGCCCGAAACGCTGTCTGTGCCATGCCAAAATAAACTTTCACCAGGGAAGAACTTTATTCTTTCAACACACAGGCTAACGGATGCAACATCATACCGCCCATGAATTTACACGGTAACACCCTCACCTGTGCCACATGCAGACGCTCCATAAACCCGGAACCTAAACCTAAGGGGGAGTATAATCTACCACACAAGACCGATAACTAGCACGAACAGCTCCAGTGCGCTCTTTTAAACGTCAGATCACTATCAAAGCATGCCCTGTATATGTATGATCTGCTAACAGATCACGCCTTTGACTGCCTCTGTGTCACCGAAACATGGTTGTCAGACTGCTCTAACCCAGACATTGTGCAGGCACTTCCCCAAAGCTACACCATCGCCAGGCTAGACAGAATCGGGAAAAAGGGAGGAGGGATAGCCATTACCTACAGAGATCATCTAAAATGCTCCACATCGCACTCCACTGAACTAAAAGGTGCAGAAAACCTCTGCTTCAAATTCAAATTCAAATTAGATAACCATACAACTTTCGCCGGAGTACTCGTTTACAGACATCCTGGACCAACCGGTAATTTTCTGGACACCATTGGAGACTTTCTGAGCCATCTGGTGGTGCGTTACTCCCATTTCACGATCTTGGGAGCCTTCAACTTACACTTAGAGGTAGATGAATGCCCTAACGCTAACACTTTTAAGGAATTCACCAACTCCCTAGGCCTGGAAATCCAAAACAAAGGGTCCACACACACACAGCAGGACATACCCTTGACGGGATATGTTCCAATGCCACTAACATAATAACGACCTCTCCAGACACTCTCACCTGGACTAACCACAAACTTATTGCCTTTACATTAATTTATGATAATGGGCATATTACGGAAAAAGCCACCATCAAGATCCCTACACGTAATTGGAATAATATGCTTGCAAATCCCAACCTTCAGACCCTGGCAAACACTTCTAAACCTACCCTGACAGGCGACCCTGACAACGATAACGACCTCTTCAACAATTGGATGCTCTCCATAGCTAACACTCTAGCCCCTATGAAAAGACCATAAGACACAAATCAGCCCAGTGTTTCACCCCCCAACTGAAAGCCGTGAAAGCCCAGTGTAGACAACTTGAAAAGCTATGGAGGAAACAATATGAGGTAGAAGATATGAAACGCTTTAGAACAGCCCTCAATATTTATCACCTACAAATCAAAACCGAGAAGAAACTGCACTTTACTAATCTCATCAAGGTAGCTGAAGACAACCAGAAAACTATCTTTAAAATAGTTAAATCCTTCACTAACACGGCCAGCCTAGAATGTAAAATACCTCCGTCACGGAAACTTTGCGATGACATCGCAGTGTTCTTTGAAAACAAAATCATGGACCTCAAAAAGGAGTTCCTCGACTATCCACCCCAACACCCCACACCCTCAGACTTAGGAACTAAAGAGGAACTCAAGGAATTCAAAGAAATCAGCCTAGAAATATCCATGAAGGCTATCCTCTCTTGCAAATCCCCTTTTGATCCTTGCCCGCCAAAAATCCTACATTTATTAGTTGACATAGTTAACCCCGTCATTAACCAAATTATCAACACCACCTTCAAACTTGCAAAAATCCCTGACCTCTGGAAAACGGCCGCTGTCAAACCCCTCCAGAAAAAGAAACTCTTGGACCCCACCACTCTCTCCAATCTGACACCCATCTCCCTCCTCCCCTGCCTGAGTAAAATTACAGAGAAAATAGTAAACACTCAACTGAATGAGTTTTTGGAAAGCTCAAACATCCTACACCCCAGACAATCTGGTTTCAGGCCGGGACATTCAACAGAATCGGTGCTGCTTCATACCTCTGACACCTTCAAGTTCGCATTAGATCGGGGAAGGGAGGCAGTGCTGATTCTGTTGGATTTTTCTGCGGCCTTCGATACTGTCTCCCATCACATTCTGTTGGACAGACTGAAGAACATCGGTAAAAACAGCAAAGCCATCGTCTGGATAACATCTTTCTTGGAACACAGAAACCAGACTGTCACTCTCTGCAGCTACAAATCTGAGGGTAAACTGCTTTCTTCGGGGGTCCCTCAGGGTTCCTCCCTGAGCCTGACCCTCTTTAACCTTTACATGTCCCCCCTTCTTTCACTAATTGATTCCTTCAATATTGAATCAATTGCGTATGCTGACGACACTCAATTGATCCTCACCCTAGATAAACATTCCACTGCAGCAGAAGAAAAATTCCATCTCTGCCTTACCGCAGTTATGAAGTGGATGGAAGCAAATCATCTCCGATGTAACAGCTCTAAAACCGAAATCATGCGGTTTGGAAAATCTAATGATTTCAATCCCACACTCTGGTGGCCCTCAAATTGAGACCCCCCCGCCCACCACGGTACACAGCGCAAAAAACCTAGGCATCAAATTCGACCCCACACTTTCCTTTCACAAACAAGCACTCACTGTGGCAGGTATGTGCTTTCAAACCATAAAAACTCTAAGAAAGTTCTTCGATCTACTCCCCCTGCATGCTAGGAAGACCGTGGCAGTGGCACTTGTCCTGTCACGCTTGGACTACTGCAACAGCCTATATGCAGGAACAAATAAGACAGTGGTAAAAAGACTGCAGGTAGTCCAGAACTCCGCAAGCAAGGTTGGTACTTGGGCTCCCTAAGCGCGCCCCTTCAGCTGAGACACTAAAGACTCTCCACTGGCTACCCATCCATAAAAGGATCCTGTTCAAAGTCCTAATCATTACACATAAAGCCATAAATGATACTGGCCCACAATACCTGAGAGCCAATATTAGGCACTACAAAACCAAACGAATACTACGGTCTACCTAAGAAAATCTCCTCACCACCCCCAACTTCAAATTGAAAACCCGGGGAGGTAAAACCTTGGCAGCACTTGGTACAAAGGCCTGGAACACCCTGCCTTCACAACTTAGGCACACCTGAAACGAACCCACTTTCAGGAAACTCCTAAAAACTTGGATCTTTGGCACCCCGGACAATCAAATACTGTCACTAATATGACACTAATATGATTCACCCTACCTTTTTTGCTGCTCGCCCCCCCTCTTCTTCTCCTCCTTCCCCCTGCAATTTTCTTCTGCTGAAGTCCGAAAGCGCCAAGATGTGCCTTGGAGTGAACATCGCGCTATACAAAAACCCCCATCATTCATTCATTCATTTGTCTGTAAGCCCCGTCCTTTTCAGACTGGGGGGGGCGTGTTTTTGACTGTTGTTTACAGCTGAGAAAGAAAGTAAAAAAAACATGCCCCCCAATCGCAAAAGGACGGGCTTAGATACAAATGGCAGTGCTTGTTCATACAGCAGAGACCCAAATGAGTTGCAAAAATCCTCCCTAGTTTATCCTAAAACCAAGAGAAACAAATTTGACACGTTCAACAATGACACTAGGAAAAAATAATAATCCAGGGATGTTTTAGAACCTGTGTCTGGCTTCCTAGTGTCTGGAAAGGCCAACTCATTCTTCCTGCGTCTGTAAAATAGGCACTTTTTGAGTGGCTAATAAAAGTATCTGTTTACAGCGCTTATACACTGTAGATGTGAGTCAAGAGGCGCCACATTAGAAAATAGATTGTTCCTCATCCTGCTGTGACCCTGTGGCTGACCTCTTCATTCCGCTGCCTAGCTTTGTATCTGCTCGTAGGTGTGGCCCGTTTCCATCACCTCATTACTGTCCCTGTTACGCAATGCACCGGGCGTCTATCTGTGCTTGCTGCTTCCTAGGACCCGGATCGGTGCAGCAGGCCTCTGTAGAGGTGCATTAACAGAGCCGCTTGTACAGTCAAGTACTAGAACACACAGCTTGTTGCTGCAGATTAGAGATGTCCTAGTAATGGAATAGTTTGGGTGTAGGTTTCAGAGCAGAAATGCCAGAAGCAAAAGCGGATTTAGGTGCGTTGGAAGAGCAGAGTTCAGGTGTCCGGCAGAGTAGCAAAGGATGCTGGAATTTATGTGTGTTACATCGGCACCGCTGTGCTCCGATTGTGGGGCAGGAAGAGATGCCAACAGACCATCTTCGGCTGGAGAGTCGCGTGGTTTTAGGAGAGGGTGTGGCGCAATGGCTAGAGCCGCCGACCATAAAGCTGAGGAACAGGGTTCGAGTCTGGTGGGAGGCTGAAGCATCTTGTAATTCTGAGCAAATCGCTTCATCTCTCCGTGCATAAAAAATGGCTTAATTTTAGCAGTCTCCCGCCTGGAATAGCCCCTGTTTCGATAGAAGTCAATGGGAAAAATATATTTCCCCTGATTACTTTTCACCACCTCCCACCTTTCTGTTCCTAAATGCTGGCATATATGGGAATAGCAAGGGTCGTGTAAAACCTAATCGAGGTAGGCAGAGCTATGAGAAGAACACAGAGGCTTACAGTCTTCTAAGCCACCATCTGATAACATGAGGAAAATGAACCATACAAATAAGAAATGATAATCTGCAACAGACACCCCAGATTCAAACAAACCCGTCCTTGATGTCTCCAGACCGCTGGCACGAGACAACCCGTGCTGTGAAAGCAGATCTCTCAGAAGCTCTGATGACTGTTTTAATGAGGCCTTCAAATCCCCAGTGGTCAGTGCGCAGTGGAACGAGTTACTCTCCTAAAAATCCCCGGGGTGTACTAAGTTTCATGACCTATGTGTGTGTGTGTGGCTCTGTGTGTGTGTGGCTCTCTGTGTGTGTGGCTCTGTGTGTGTGTGTGGCTCTGTGTGTGTGTGGCTATGTGTGTGTGTGTCTGTGTGTGTGTGTGGCTCTCTGTGTGTGTTTGTGTGCAAATGCAATAGGTCTCGCATTTGCGAGAGATTACGCTATTGGCATTGTAAATGACAATGCCATTTATTTATCTGTTTTCAAAACCAAGACATAAATAAAAAGTTTCTCATTTACAATGCCAATAGCTCTTACTTTTGCAAAGGTGAGACCGTTGCATTGTAAATGCTTGTTAAGAAGGGTAATCGTGCCCCTCTCTCTTTTGGATTTGATTGCGAAGGTCACGGCGAGGGTTGTGGTTAAGCGTTTGACTTCGAGGATGGGTGAAAAAAATATCCTTTCAAGGGTGCAGTATGGATTCCGCGAAGGTCTGGGTACGATCGAGCAATGTCTTAATTTCCATTTATTGATTAGCAAATACACGATTGCTAAATACAGCTCCATCTACCAGGCATTCATGGATCTCTCCTGCGCTTTCCACTGTGTGGTGAGATCTATTTTTTTATTTTTTTATTGTGGCATTTATAGAGCGCCTGGCTACCCATGGGCATCCCAGCGCTAGGAGTAGGAAGAGGCAGAAGAAGCTTATCTGGGGAAGAGCCAGGTTTTCAACAACCTCCGAATGGTCAAATGATTGGTTTATTTCCGTACCTGGAGAGGGAGAGTTCCAAAGCTTGTCGGCAATATAAGAAAAAATCCGACCTCCGCTTCGAGTTCTTCTGATCCTGGGTACAAAAGCCAGGTGTAGTTTGTCCGATCTTAGGGGCCTGTTGGCTTGATAGGGTTTAACTAATGGGGAGATAATCTTTGGTCTGTTCCCTCCAAGCTGTTTGTGAGCCATACAAAGTGCTTTGAAACAGATTCTCTCCCGAATGGGGAGCCAGTGTAAGGCTTTTAAGGCAGGTTTAGCAGATTGACGGTAGGGAGTTCCCATAAGGGTTCTTGCCGCACAATTCTGTATCATTTGAAGCCTGGAAAGTACCATCTCTGGGGCGCCCAAGTAAAGTGCATTGCTAAAGTCCAATCGTGACAGAATGAGTGCTTAAACAGCCCTTTTCCTAGCCTGGAAAGTGAGTAGGGACAGCACTTTACGGAGCATTCTGAGCAAGTTGAAACAGAACGCAATCACCTTTCTGACTTGAACTTTAGGGGTAAGGTCTGAGTCCAACCAAAACCCCAAACTCTTTATATTTGCTTTAGGGGCAGGCGCTAATCCCATTACAATCAGCCACATCTCCATTGGTTTGAATAGGGAGGGATTGCCAAATAGCATGAGTCCCGTCTTATCTCCATTCAGCTTCAAATGGGAGTGATGCATCCATTTGGCCACTTCTTCCAGACAGGTGCAGTGACGAGATGTTGATGAAACAGACTGGTTAAGTGAGACCACTAGCTGAGTGTCATCAGCATATGTTACAATATAAACTCCAAAAGGCTGCATGATCTCAGCGATTGTGGCCATGTATGCATTAAAAAGCATTGGA
The DNA here is from genome assembly GCF_964263255.1 of Lissotriton vulgaris. NCBI lineage: Eukaryota > Metazoa > Chordata > Amphibia > Caudata > Salamandridae > Lissotriton > Lissotriton vulgaris. The sequence continues at coordinate 933,801,370 of NC_141695.1, forward strand.
CTCAGAGAGGAGCCCTGAGGGACTCCACATGAAAGGGGCCAGGACTTAGACTTGGTTTCACCCTCGAATACCTGGAAGGAACATCCTTCCAGGAATGACCTCAGCCAGGATAACGCTGTTCCAGATACCCCCAGACTTCTAAGTCGGTCGGTCAAGATACGGTGATTCACCGTATCGAATGCCACACTTGGTCTAGTAAGATCACAGCAGATGATCCTCCAGAGTCAAGAATTTTTCTTGATTCTTCCAGGACGGCTAGGAGTGCCGTCTCTGTGCCGTGGCCGGGACGAAATCCTGTTTGGGTTGGGTGAAGGAGATGATAGGATTCCAAGTAAGCAGAAAGAGTGATGTTTACATATTTCTCCAGGATTTTACTAATTCCAGGGCGATAGTTGGCCAGGCAGTCAGGCTCTAGAGTGGGTTTCTTCAGGAGAGCTCTGGCCATAGCTTTTTTCCAGAGAGGGGGAACTACTCCGGACCCTATAGAAGAGTTAACCACATCCAAGATAACCGGGCCCACTGTCTCTGCTACCAGCTTAAGAATACTAAGTGGTGCAGGGTAATTGGGTGATCCGCTTTTTACTCGACCAATTGTCGCTAGCAGACAACTGAAATCCATTGTGGGAAAAGTTGCTAAGCTTGTTTCCTTGCCTTCTATGTGAGACTTATCCTGATGGATAGAATGGTGGTCTTCAGTGATGGAGAAACCTTCATAAATGTTTTGAATTTTGTTGTGAAAAAATTCTGCCATTTCGATGCAGAGTTGGTCAGATGTGGTGGAGGAGTCAGGAAGAGAAGGAACATTTAATAGTTCCTTAACGATTCTAAAGGTTTACCGGGAGGAATTAGCCGAGGAAGCTATAGTCTTCTCATAATAGAGAGCCTGAGAGTTTCTGATTTCCATTTTATAGGTTTTGATGGCATCTTTGTATTTCTGCTTCTTGTGTGGGGAGAAATTCCTTCTCCAGCCTCTTTCTGCTTTCTTGCACAGTTGTTTCAGTTCTCGGAGCTTTGGGGTGTACCAAGCAGCTTTGTTGGAACCTTTATGTAACTTAATAATGGTTCTAGGATGAACTGAGTCCAAGGAGTTATTAATCCAACAGTCACAATTTGTAATAGCCACAATCGGGTCCAGGTTAGAGACAGGCTTGGATTTTTCTAAAGTTGCAATCCAAGAGTCCAGTGGAAGTTTTGACCAACATCGGGACATCATTTGAACTAATCGAGTTGGAGGAATGACGTGGGCAGGGGACCATGAAAAGGGATAAGAAAGTGGTCCGACCAAGGGATGGGTATTGGTGATTGACAGGTTAGCTCCATTAGACCTGATAAAGTGGGGTCCAAAAGATGTCCTTTTAAGTGTGTTGCTGATTGTACTTTCTGAGTTTGCTGTAGGGCTGCTAGGTCAGAAGTCAATTCAGTAGCAAGCTTGCAATTAGTATCATCAAAGTGAATATTGAAGTCTCCAAGAATAGTAAAATTAGCAGAGGAGTTTGCTAATTTAGAGACGGTATCCGTGAGTGAGTCACAGAATTGACCATAGGGTCCTGGGGGGCGATAGATCAAAATTCCTGAGAAGGTTAGCGTAGGAGTAAATCCTAGTGAAAAGTGAAGGTTTTCACAGTTTGATAGAGGGCTCCCCAGGATTCTACAAATGACATCATTCTTTGAAATAATAGCTATTCCACCCCCTTTACTATGGATTCGGTCGAGTCTCTGTATTGTGTAACCAGAAGGGAGGGCTTGTGCTATATCAGGGTAAGAGGCCGCATTCAGCCGGGTTTCCGTTAGAAACAGGACAACCAGACTTTCCTCTAGGAGAAGCAGAGATATATCCATTGAGTGTTTTGGTAGCGAACAACAATTCAATAAGAGTAACTTGAAAATTTGGTGCGGTTTAGCTGCATTCAGATTAGTCGGACAAAGATCCTGAAAATTATGTCAACAGTGTTTACATCTATAGTTCCACGTATCAGGAGAGAGAGAATGGAAACATTCGGGATCTAAGGGTGAATTAAAAGATTTGAGTAGTTTAGAGCTATACCGTAGATTTCCTGATATGGAACATACAGGGGTCCTGGCCCCTGGTCCCGAGAGGGCCCTGGTGATTAGAGCGATTGGAGCGCTAACTTCCCAAGATGGCGGGCCGATTAATGTGTCACTGGTTCCCCCTCAATATAAACTAACAGAGGTTCGTGCAGCAGGGAGTTGTGTTAGCAAGTAACAATTCTGAAAATTTTAAAATTAAATCGGCGACAGTCTTTTAAAACATATTACAACTTAATTAGGTCTTTCAGAGCAGTTTAAAAGCAATTCTAGCGGCAGCAAGGATCTAGCAGCTTCTTACTCCGATTTAGGCTCTGGGATAATTTGTTGGGTCTGTGGGTGGATCACAGTATTGTCACCTTTTTGCAAGGCCTCCATGGTGACCTTGAAGCTTTTGTAAGATATGGCTTCAACGGCAATTGCAGCTACGCTTTCTGCGTTTCTCAGGGTGTTCTCTTCTTATTGTATATAAACAGGCTTGCAGCCGCACTGACTCATCAGGGCAGGGACATGCCCAGGGTTAAGAGCATAATGGCCCCTCTCCTACTGTACGCCGATGATGCTGTATAAATGACAAGAAATTCTAATGGCCCATAGATTTTGTTAGACACCTTTCTGATTTTATATCCAAAATAAATCTTGAAATGAACTCCTCCAAGACCTTTGTCATGGCTTGCGGCCCTTCACATCTCAAGTCCGGCCCTGCAGGGGAAACTTATTTCCAGAACGCATGAGTTCCCTTACCTAAGCATCACATTTGACTTAAGAGGTAGTTGGGCTCCGTGCCTATCCAAGCGGATATTGAAGTATCCCAGTTTTGTAGGGTGTTTATTTAATTTGGCTTCCCCAATCAACAGCAAACGAATTGGCATTTGTTAGAAATGTACAATAGAAAGTTCCTCCCTATTATGATGTATGGGGCTACAAGGATTTAAGATCATTGAACTGGAGGAGAACAGGGTGTGCAAACGACTTTTGGGCCTGCCTGCAAGCGTTTCAACTTTTCCTATTCACAAAGAGCTGGACTTGCCTACTTGGAGGACTCTATCAATTTGGCTCCATTGTTATTATGGTGCCCGCAAGTGGCTCTAAATAGGGCTATCATTGAAGACTGCCTGTCCTGTGATAATGGGCATCGAATTCACAGGCTCTCATTTATTTGATTTGTGGCCAACAAATTGGGCAGACACTCACTTTTCTCAAACCTCCAAAATCTAACCTTAAGGATAAAGCTTGGCTTAAAGCAAACTTATTTTCCCTGAGGAGGGAGGCCTTAGCCAAGGGTATCAACTGCAAGCATCTCAGTATCTGCATGACGGCAGGTGCTGAACCCTATTTGGATATGGTTACCAACAGTTGGGACAGTTCCCTTCTCACCAAACTTAGATTTGGTATTATACGTTATTATTATTATTATTGTTTTTTTGATTTTATTGTTTTTCATTGCGAGTTGATCAGATTACAAGCATGTTTATCACAAAAGAAAACAGCATGACCGATAAAGAAAGACAGCAGAGAATGTTTCATATATACAACAAACATTGCATAAGAATGAAATAAAAAATAAAAAATTTCCAGTCATAAGTATACATTAAAAAAAAGGCAACACTGTAAATAAGGACTCAATAAAAAATGAATAAATAAGCTACTGCCCCACTTCCCCCTCCATCCATCGTTCTACAGGTTCCCAGATTTGTATTCCTATTGCCCTTCTTTTACGCCCTTTCGTTCTATAGATGGCACGTTCTAAGATATACCTTGCCAGGAGCCGCCCTCTCCAAGCAGAGAAAGAGGGTGGGTCTGGACTGATCCAATCTTGACTCACACATGAACGAAAAATCCCAACAGAGATAAATAGCAGCTTTTTGTGATCATCTATCATGGATGTAGAAGAGACTCCAAACAAAACAAGCTCTGATGTAAGTGTTACAGAAATTACAAGTATCAAAGAGAGAAAATGTTGGATTTCTGATAGAGTTCTGCTTAAATGTGGACATAAAAAAAACATATGCACCACGTCCGCCGCGTGTAAACCACATCGACTACAAGCAGTACCTACTGAAGAACCCCATTTTGAGATTTTGGCTGGCGTATAATAAAGATCGTACAACACCATGTAATGCTGTGTTCTACTCCCTCTGGAGACCAAGATAGAATTGGCCAGATGGATAGATTCCTCCATCTTAATGGAGTCCAGTCCCAGTTTCTCGGCCCAGAGTTGTTGTCTAAAAGATAGGTCATCTGGGTGTAAGGACAACAGCTGATTATAAAAATAGCCAATCTTTCTTCTTTGATACATGGAGTCAATCAAAGGGATTTGTTGTAGCAATGTGCGTTCTTGCACCGTTAATGTATTAAAGTAACTATGCCACTGTAAATATTTAAAATAAACAGCGTTTGCTAGTTTAAATTTAGTTTGGAGCTCAGTAAATGGTAACAGCTTATTGTCCTGTAAGAGATCACTAAGCTGTGTGATGCCAAGGTTGCTCCATCTTTTCATAATATTATCTGTCCCCGCAAATGGAAAAATATGAAGAGACATCAGGGGAGTGTATCTCGTAATTCTGGGGATGTCAACAATTCGTTTGATGGATTTCCAAGCCCTAAAAGCAACTTTTAGAACCTTAAATTTGGTTCTTTTATAGTAGCTGGGCTCAGTAAATTTTTGTAGATAACCCTTAGCCTCTACTCCTAGAACCAGTTCATAAATAGATGGGGAGAGGGAGTCCAAGATCGGGGCCTTGTCGCTAATTATTAAAGGGGAGATGAATTGCAGCACTGAGGATAGATAATAATAGAAAAAATATGGGATGCCCCAACCCCCCCCTGCCCTTTGGTATTATCATTTTTTGGTAGGCTCTTCAATGTCGTTTATACCCCCAGAGAAATCTTCCTGTCATTTTCTCCAGCTGTTTAAAAATAGGAAAAGGAAACTCTAAAGGGATACAGCGAAATAAATAAAAGAATTTCGGCAAAATCATCATCTTCATGACATTGTTTCTGCCGTATAGAGACAAGTGTAAATGATTAATGTGCTCAAGTAAAGTCTCAGACTTTTTTATCGTAGGTAAAATGTTTATAAGATATACCTTGGGATTTGTGAAACTGGTGAGGTGATCTTAATACACAAATATGTCGCAATGGAGACTATATTAGGAAGTAATGGGGGTTGTGACCAGTGAACAAGATTTGTGTCTTAGCCATATTTAATTTATAGCCCGAGAAGGCACCAAACTGATTGGCCAGATCTTCTATATTTGGAATTGCTTTAACTATATCCGTGGTAAGGACAACCACGTCATCAGCATATGCCAGTGCCCTGTCATGTATGCCTGCCGCTACCACCGGTGTTATCTCGTGCGCGTGGTTTAGTTTATTTAAAAAGACATCAATATAAATTGCGAATAGCAACGGAGAGGCCGGGCACCCCTGCCTAGTACCTCGGCAAATGGGAAACGTGGTTGACTTGTTTACTCCAATTTTAATAGATGAGATAGGTGTGTTATACAAAGCTTTCAGTGCCCTCATCATACCTGGTCCAAACCCCTTAAATGATAGTAAATCCCAAAGATAAGGCCAAGCCACTCGATCGAACGCCTTCTCGGCGTCTAAAAGAGCAACCACCCCCGGTGTATTTCTACCTTCTGCCCAGTCCAGCAGAGTAATTACTCGACGGACATGATCCGTGGTGTCACGTTTAGGTATAAACCCATGTTGCCATCGCTATACTACAGTAGGAATTATTGATGACAGCCGTGTTGCTAGGATTTTAGAAAGAGCTTTGCTGTCGGCATTTATAAGTGATATCGGCCTGTAAGAGGCCAGATCAGAGGGAGATTTGTCCTTTTTAATAAATGCCATAATGGTCGATTCAGCCCACGAAGGAGGAGTATCACCTTTCTGTGCTTCCAAGAATGTAGTCAACATATCTTTTTTAGCACATTTCTGAACATTCGGTAAAATTCTAAAGGAATCCCATCTGGTCCCATGGCTTTACCAATAGCCAGAGATAATATTGCAGAATTTATCTCTTCCCAGGTGATATCCAAATCTAAAAACTGGGTCTGTTCTAAAGAAAGTTTGGCCACATTATCGTTAAGAGTAAAGTTAAAAAATAAATCAGTAGAATAATCTAGGGTATCTTGAGCATATAGTTTGCAATAGAATTGTCGAAAAACATCCAAAACATTTTCAGGTTTGGTATGTGTCTGACCGGCCTCATCTTTAATTGAACCAATAAAATTTGATGCCACATTTTGTCTCATGGGAGGCAAGATGGCGGATGCAAGAGCTCCGTGTGAGGAGCAGCGGTAGTGGGCTCGTCATTATCTACATTCTACACCATTTTAATCGCCGACATGCCCGCTCTACTAACCTGCGATAATCTTTAAAGACACTACATTTACTTTACTCGCGGTTGAGTCGGGGATGCGGCGAGACCTCTACAGGAATCTTCAGCGCTCATTCCTGGTGGCTTGGCGGCGTCGGTCAGCGAGGGGAGCCGGTGTGCCCGGGTCTTGCGAAATCCCTGATTGGAGCTCCGTCAGTGGTATCAGCAAGCTGAGCGGCTCAGCCGGGTTCTACTACAGCCGCTTACAGACGGCTGCAGGCTGCAATGCTCGTTACAGGATGCCGAAACAGCCAAAGCCCAAGACGCGCGCTGTGACAGCAGCAGCTTAGGACACGGTTCAGACTCGAGGAGCCGCTACACCATCTGCGGTTCAAAGCGTTCAAAGCGGCAAAGCTGTTGGTAACCAATTACATGCTAAAACTGTATCTGGAGAAGGCTCTGGTTTATCGGTAACAACTGCTCCAGTCCAGGTTCTTGCACAAACCCCACCAGTGCATTCTGGGAGTAGTAGTGTTTCTACTGGAATTATTTCGAAAATTCATGGCATTTTCAGGAAAATAAATAAAAGCGTCAACAACAATAAAGGAAAAGGAGAGCAAGGAGAAATTCCGGAACAGCCCGAACAGCTTGAGCAGTCTGTAATTCAACAACTTAGCCCGACCAGCAACTACTCAGCAAATTTCAACAGCTCTATGCAGGCTAACGCTGGACTCACCGAGCAGGTACCTCAAGAGGAGTCTACACTGGCTTTATCTTTATATCATGGAAAAGAAAGGGGTACTATAACCAATTCTGTTGATGGCGCTATATTATCTGCACAGCAGTCACAGCCGGAGAGATTCCACCCCTCGATACCCTGCGGCAAGAATCATCAGAGTCAGTAGAGATCACAGAAGCAGCTAATTTACGAGTAGAAGTGGAATCTACCGACTCGGCTGGCCAATTCTACTCGATGTCGGATTTATCGAATGCGCTGGATGCTGGTAGTTGCTAGATGGAGATGGAGAAGGAGGCGGTGAGTGGGGAGACGATGAGAGTGGGAAGAGTTTACATAGTTCCCCCCAGGATTCAGACTTTGACTGTGACAAATCTTCGGAGCGACCGGACTGGGGTGATGAGGAACATACGGTTCTCACAGTCCAAGGTCCCTCCATTGAGCAGTCTCCTACCCCCTTGGTATTAACCTCTGAGACTTCTTCGACACCTGAAATAACATTAAATACTTTATACCAAGTCATGCTTCAGCATCGCGAAGAGACCAGAACTGAGAACCTACGCACTCAAGGCGCAGTTCGCCGCCTTCAAAATAACCTTCGCTGAGTTGGTAAAACTTGTAATGAGGTCTCAGCTAGAGTGGTAGAAGCAGAAGCTCGGATTCCAGCAATTGAGGACTCAATGACTCATCAGAATAAACAGCTGTCATCGTTAGAGGGGCTAAAAGAGGAGATCAATTGGAAGCTTGTGGATCTCGAAAATAGGTCACGTAGGAACAACCTGCTTATCCTAGGTATTCCTGAAGCTAGTGATGGGGGAGATATTAGAACATTTGTAGCAGATCTTTTTACTGAGGCCTTTCCAGAGCTTACTCAGTGGAAATGGGATATAGAACTCCAAAGGGCGCATAGGTTCCCCTTTCAAAAGTATCTCAGAAGTGATTCCAATGCTAAGCCCAGGGCTATCCTTATCTGTATAAATAACTTTCTTGCAAGAGAAGCTCTCTACGATCTAGCTAGGCCAGACAGGAAGCGTATGGGGAAATGCCTGGAGTTCTTTGTCCGTCCTGATTATTGTCATTCCAATGTGCAACTCAGATGGCAGTTCCGACAGATTATTCCACTCTTTCAAGCAAAGGGAGCCCAGGCTTTTCTCCTTAATCCTGCTAAACTGAAGGTTATTTTTAAAGAGAGAACATACTTTCTAACCTCAGAGGGAGCAGCCAAAGAATTACTTACATCAATTTGATCTGTCATAAAGTTAGACTCCCTTCACTGAGGTTCTTTGTTTGGGGATATCTAGCAGCAATGATTTCTTTATTCTTAATATTTTGTATCGCTCATGCATTAATCTACTTTTCTTTTTAGATAATGGAGGGCATATATAATCGGTTCCTTTAGTGTAGTTTAGTGTAGTTTAATGACGAGACACACTAGTTGCATCTCACATTATCATCACGATGAGGGCTCTTTAGTCCCTTTGCCTCTATTTTGGAGGGGGAGGGGGTGGGGTGGGGCTATGAGGGAGGGAAGGGGGCTGGTAGGGTGCGAGATTGATCAGGTGAAGAGAAAATTTCATAAAATTAAAGCAGAGAGTATACTGTTTGGTGGTGCAGTTTATTTAATTATGAGTATGAAATTTAACCATAAAAAGCTGTTTGTTGATATATTTCATTGGAGATGTCAAGAGAGAATCATGTGTAGTAAATTTCACTCTAATGACTACGTCACTAATGTTTGGGAGGATCCTATCAAAATGAAATGACGGGGAAATTGAGGATTTGTTCATGGAATCTGTGTGGGCAACAAAAAGAAGAGGGGGGTATGTGCACAGATGATACAGTCGATGCGTATAGACCTTTTATGCATACAAGAGTCGCATTTGACCTGGAGTGATCGGCATTGCTTTAATGATTTAGGTATGCACTTATTGGCTTGCACACGTCAAGGAACTACCACAAAGGGGGTGGCGATCCTCATCAGAAGAGGGTTAGGGTTTCTTAAGCGCAGCAAGGCTGATCCATATGGTAGATGGGTTATTTTGGAACTCAATATTGACCACAAAACCTATACTATTTGCTCAATCTACGCTCATAATACAGACGATCCTGAAATTTTAAATTTCTTAAGTCTTGAGCTAGCGCAATGGCCATCTCCCTTGATACTTTGCGGCGACTTTAATATTCATCTGTATGGGGGCCTAGATCTTTATAGCAGTGCCGACTATACGGGTTTAAAGAAAAAGACTTTTAAAGCTTTAAAATGTTTAATAAAAGAATATGGTTTGTCCGATGTAGCATTTACAAAGAATCCTATCCTACCTGATTACACTTTTTATTCCGCACCGCAACATAAGATGGTGCGGTTGGACTATTTTTTTATTAATACCTCTCTCATTGATAATATTGTATTTGAGACATTTCCCCGCATTATTTCGGATCATAACCCAATTATGATAGAATTAAAAATTCATCCCAGTGTTAATTTTAAGCAGTGGTCATTTGATCGGAAACTGCTGGCGGATTCAAAATATATAGAACATATGGGCAAGTGGATCACGGAATTTTTTTAATTTAACAGAGGCAGCGCCCCCCTAAAATCGTATGGGATACTTTTAAAGCGGGGGTGAGAGGAGAGACCCTTTCATATTCAATTAATAAACAGAAACTCATTCGTGATAAAATGGATCTTTTATATAAAGCTGTTCGAGAGTGGGAAGAGAAGCTGATATCTGCTATTAGGAACAACCAGAACACTGAAGCTATTAAATCATCACTAGCCATTCATAAAGCCAAACTTTATGAAGTCTTTGCAGCCAAACTGGCCGAACAATCTGTAGTCATGAGGGCACAGATATTCGAAATGGGGGAACAAACTGGGAAAGTTTTGGCAAAAAAGATTATACGTTATTATTTGTGTTTTCCCTTGGGGCAGTACGACCAGTTGTCAATTTTGATTTGTCCTTGTGATGAATCTTCCACCCAAAATTCATAGCAACTTACCTTATTCTGTAAATTGTATGTTGCATTCACATATTGCTCTTTAATTCCTATTTTGAGAAGCTTTGTGACCTGTAGACCCACCCTGCTATCCTTCCGCAACTTAGCTCACCCCTTGCCTGCTCCTGCATAAGTTCCTTTTTAAAATCTGTCCTGTGTCACGGGAAAAAATTGCTGTTTTTAGAAGTTAACAGGAGCATCTTTAAATATTGTTCACACAAGGATTTGCCGACTGCACTAAACATTATAGAGTCTGTTAAATGTCACTAATGTCATCTCCTAACTGCATGAGGATTTTAGAAAACGATTATGAGTGTGTTTGACTTGTATTGTCTAAGTTTTAATTTTGAGATTTTCTGACTGTCTATTTATTTCATTTATTTATTTGAAAGTTTTATATAGCGCGAACAAGACCCTTACGGGTATCAGAGCGCTTTACAATAAATGTGTATAGGTATAACAGATCAACATATACAGGACCGTAAGAGTTAAGTCAAAAATGCTTAATACATGAACACAGGATAAATCTGACATAATGGGTAAAACCGGACAATATTAATTGGCTCAAGAGCCAGGCATAGATAGAAGGGAAAGTTAACAAAATGTGTAAGACCAAGCCGGTCGATATTGAAGGATGGTAGAACGTAGAGATAAGCAGACCCAGTCAGTGGAATAAAGTTGTACATAGAAAAGATAAGCATTTGATTGGAAGTTAGGCTAAGTGGAAAAAGGGATCACCAAAGACATATATATATAAAAGGCAATGTTTAACACCTTGGCTGCTAGTGATATTTTCCTCCTGTGCTGACTATTATGTTTTCCCATTGTTCATGACGAGCTCAGCTCGTCATGAGCACAGCTCAACTGTGCCTCATGACGAGCTGAGCTCGTCATGAGCAGCGAAGGGGTTAAGTACATTTTGCCATAAGGATGCTTTTTACTTCCAGTTTGAAGGAAGGGATCGAAGGGTTTCGTCTAATTTCTGGTGGCAGGGCATTCCATATCCTGGGTGCCATTCCTGAAAAGGAACGATTATAAGTTTTTTTCTTCTTGAATTTTTGTGGTTTCAGAAGGAAGTTTTCCGCACTTCTTGTCGATCTTGATCCTCCAGAAATTGTGAGTTTTTGTGTGGAATAACTTGGTGCACTATGATGTGGGGCCTTGTGCGTCATGCAAGCTATTTTCAGGTGGATTCTGGCTTCAAATGGCAGCCAGTTTAAAGATTTCAGATCCGGGGAGATGTCGGTCCTTTTTTTTGAGCCAGTGATAAGTCTTGCTGCAGCGTTGGTGGAGGCTCTAAGAGGAGCTGTGGAGGATTTGGGAAGACCGCATAACGAGATACTGCCATAATCCAGCCGTGGTAGAACTAAGGCCTGCACTGCTAACTTGAAGTCATTAGGGGGTAGGAAGGGCTTAAGCTTCCTTAGAGCGTTGATCTGAAAGTTATCTCCCTTTGTTGCATTACTAATATGCTTCTGCATATTGAGGTTACAATCCAAGGTTATGCCCAGTGATTTCGCCGAGTCCATAATAGTTGGTTGAACATCTAGTGCTGTAAGGTGTTTTATCAGCTTGTGCAAAGTGGGGACTTTGGCGGGGGAGCAATGAGGAGGAATTCAGTTTTTGAAGCATTCAATTTGAGGTGATTCATTGCCAGTCAGGATTGGGTGGTCTTAAGTGTATTGTTGAGTAATGTCGTCCAAGGTATTGATCTTGAGGTAGAGTTGGGTATTGTATGCATACATGTGGAATTGAACGTTGGATGTCTGAAGAAGATCGGTAAGAGGTTCCATGAAGAGGTTAGGGGATAGTGAGGAGCCTTGTGGAACTCCTAGTGTGACCGGAACTGAGTTGGACAGTGTGTTGTTGATCTTGAATTTTTGAGTCCGGTTTTTCAAAAAGGAGGTGAACCAGTCGAGCACTGGACTTGAAAGACCCATTCTGTGTTACAACAGATCTAACAAGTGTTCATGTTTGACCATCTCAGGAATGCTGGGAATTGAGAACACTCTTTGGTTATACTTTCATACCAGTCCACAACAGGAGTAAAATAGAGGCACGGTAAGGTTAAAATGTTTATTTTAACGGCTTGATCACAAGCGCAGTATTTTAATCAACATAAGCATACATATGATTAAGAATAATACAGTCAGCATGGTTACAATTCCATAAAATACAAAAGGAGGAATCATATTATAATGATAGTGCAAACAGGTGATAAAAGCGCCTATTTGAAGCACCCTCCCTATCTAGGAACTATGTATTATAAAACTATAGAAGGTCTCTTGAGCTTTCTTGGGGGGATCCCATTTACCTGTCCGCTCAGTAAGTGTAAATTACATCAGGATCGGTTAGTCTCTCTGCATGCCTGGAATCTTCCAAGTGTGTTCAATTCTAGCAAGTGTGCTATGATAAAGGCGCCAGAATCCTACTCGGCTTCCAGCTGCCAAATTGTTGTGTCTAGAATATGTTACATGGACACGCCGATAAACAGGCTTGCACATTATGATAACCTTGGCGGTTCAGTAGACTGGGGACACGATGTGTGTCTAGAGATGTCGAAAAACAAACCTTTTCTCATGTACAGACCTTCGTGTAAGCTAACTCTGCAAAAACAGCTAAGCAGTGTCGTGTGCAAAAAAGCAGCAAAAGGAAGAATGGCGTTTAAGCTCCTAATAAGCCATACTAACTTAACATGCACACAGAAAGAGGCCCATAAACCACAATACACCTCCCCATATTTGGGGAACACACATCACTCAGGGCAAACATCATAGAACGCAGAGTTCAAGTTCGAGGGAGACAGAACCAAATTCAGAAAGTTTGCCAAACTTGAAATTTAGGAATGAAAATGTTTAAAAAATCCAAATCAGTGACTACTAACACTCGTTGCCATGGTGTGCGAAAAGACCTTGAATATGAAAGAAAATCAAGACAAAATTAAAAATATTCACGAGTCCAGCATGTGTCTATGAAGCAAAAAAATAAGTAATACTTCAGTCCAACAACGTATAAGCACCAAACGTTGCAACTGCTTCCAACAAGAAGTTGTTGTTGTTTTCATCCATGAACATTTCAGCCATCAAATTAAGCAAAGGGGAAGAACATACATGTTCCTCGATTGCCGGAGCCTCTAGCATCATCAGAGGACAACTCGGGCTTATCTCAAGATAACTGCGATCCAGAAAGTCATTGGCCGCAGTCCAAATGTTCCAATTGCCTAGAACCCCATGTGCCGCTGCGCAGGCCATAATCCCAGTACTAGAACAGTCTATTTCATGAGCAACTAAGGGACTCATTAGTAGATTAAAATCCAGTTCAGGAGACACCGTGTTGCAGAGACACAAATCCAGGGCCCATTCAAATTCACAATCCAGGCAATGGAAAACAGGCTGCACGCAAGTGAAGTACGAGAACCGGAAGGATAAACCATACACCACACTCAGAGTCATCAAAGGCAGCGCTCCATAGTATTCTAGCATCCGGCCACGCAGGTGAAGCAGCTGGGACTGTACGTCGTGGTGCACAAACCGTGCATCCATTTTATAATAAACAAAACAACAGCAGAATGCCGGCGCCCAAAGCCAGGAACAAGGGGAAACCTCCAAAGACACTCGAAAAAATCCAATGAAAAAATGCAGGGATCACACCGAATCTAGTCTGAAATGAGGTAACAAGGCCAGAGCATACTACTTAAAAAAAAAGCACCAAGCCAGTAGTCGACGAGGCATTTAAGATTGTGTGGATCAAAGCACCGAAGTGCAAGGGCAGGTCCGTGTTTAATAAAGCATTTACTTCAGTACGAGTATTTGCAACGTGAAGGACGAATGTCTCTTGCGCAGATGTGACAAAAGAGCTCTTATTCTGCTCATCTTGTTGAACTCTGTTTTCAAGGTCGGAATCAAGGGCCAGATGGAAGCATCAAGCCTGCCATGCGGAGGAGGGAACAACACATTCTTGCAACAAGTTACACGCTGGGAAACTGTAACAATGTAAGCAATACCGGCGTGCATCCCACAACACTCTTCATTATGTAATAATAAATAACTATCATTAGCAAGCAGTGTGAATGTAGGTGTAATGGCCGGGGCGCCTTTTAAAACACACGCTAAATTCGGTGCAAGCACATTACACAAGGCGTGCAACTGAAGATTTCTGCATGTTAATCAATGGTCTGGTGTAGTGATGCAATCTTCGCCATTCAAAAACACTTCCTTACCATCCCTCAAACATCTGTTAGTGAATGGTAGATTCCAAACTTCATGAAGATATGCTCCACCCAAGGGCTCACATCGGCCTATAGCACAGTGTTTCATACAATTCTCAAATTTGAAAAGAGAGAAAGGTAAGGTTATTAACCGGTGGATAAGCCAAACTGACGAATTTGCCTCCGCTACAGAAAAAGGTTCTAATTTCTCAATATGTAATAGGGAAAACGTGGGATCTTTCATTGACTTAAATTGCTGTTTCATAGTCAAACTAAAAACAGAAATAACAAGCTTGTGTTCATGTAATCCCATGGAACGCGACCATTCTTCAACGTTTGCAAAGTCCAGGCAAACTGTATAACAGAACGCAATTGATTTTCCCCATGATACAACACTGCAACATCTTCTTGCACAATATCAACCACAGATGACACAATATTATCTAAAGTGTAAATTCGGAGGAAAGGGTGTTAATGTTATTATCTAAAACAGCAAGCACTTTTTCTAAATTGGCCTGATCTATCGCCCTAAGCCTAGAAGCAGCTTCAATGTGAGATAGTTTCCAAACTTCATTGTAAGCAGCATATATCCATCTTTTCGATCTGCCACCCGCAGGGCCTTTCACAAAATCATTTAAATTGACAGTTTCAGTGAGTTTGGACAAATAAGACTTAACAGACGCTAAGGATGAATGTCTGAGCCAACTCTGGCACAATTTGCCCACAGAAAAGGTGGTGACTGAATGGTGAGTCTGAAAACGGAGAACAACCCTTACCGCCGTATAGCCAGGGGTGAGACCCAGAAAGCGGTGCTGGCAGGAATCTGCACTTTTTTGCCATAGCAACCAGCCTTCGGGATCAATGCTGGAAAGATTAAAAGAGGAATTACTAAACAGTGCCTGTATTTCGCTCAAGGGTGCACTGGTAAAATTATTCCAATGGGGGAAATTCTCCCAAATCAGGAAATGAAGGAGCATTTAACTTTTTAGAAGAAGCCAATCCAAAGCATGTGGTTTGTGAAATAGTATCATTCAGAAACAACATATGGTTTGGGATGAGACATGCACGATGCAAAGCCTCAGTGCCTTGCACTTGACAACTTTTAGAACCCCAAACAGATTTAAGATCAATAGTATCTCTCCACAGTTCATAGCCCCCAACAGCCAACTGGTCAATAAAGAACTTCGAATAAAGTAATTTAGTGTGGGTAAGTCTAACCTTGGAAAATTACTCTTCAGTCAATTTAAAATAAAAAGCGTTAGGGTTGGATTGATCAAAATCAGTAAAATAGGAAAACAATTTCAAAAATGTTCTCGAGCTGTCTTCCACAGATGCGGGACAATGTTCCTACTGTGTGATATTAACCCTGCTTCTAAATTAGCTAGTCTTATGCAGAAAGTGATTGCCAAAATGTTGGTAACAGTACAAATCACCAGAATTCGCAGACTCTAAATATAAATCCTCAGCATCGAAGGCAGCATAATTAAAAATCAGTAAATAAAGCTTCAACTGCTTTTACATCCCAGTCATCAGAGCGAATATTTTGTTTAACCACATCCCCCATAGAAACACGGAGTACATTGGTAACATTAATAAGCTCTGTGGGACCATGAATCTAGAACTTTACAGCATCCCATACAATCCCATCTAAAACGGGCCAAGCCATTATATTCACAAATGTCTGGTCCCTCTTCATGATGTGCGAATAGGAGTGGGGAGCCAAAATTCCATCAATCACTCGTTTTGACATTCTTTTTTCAACATAGTGTCCATTGATAAAACAAAAAATATATACCACAAATCCTATGGACATGAACGTAAAATTTGCAATCAGCAGCACCCAAATGTAAATCCAAGGTGGGACCAAAACATTTTTTTTAAACCAGGTAACAAAAATCAAAACTTTTGAAGGGTTCTTTGATGTGGATGAGCTAGTGTCAAATGAAAAACGTGATTGATTAGCCACACGGGTCTCCAAATCAGGCATAGACAAATCAGTTGGGTAAGTATATTCAGTGTCATTAAGAGGATCACCAGCAGGTAGATTCAATATAGGATTCGTAAGTGGACTCATTTCAATGGCAACATCAGGCCCGATGGCAAGATCAGGGGCCAAAACAGAGTGTCACACCATTGCTGGACACGAAACCGCAGGCGTCATACTATACAGTATCAGTCACCCTGTGTGGTTTGGCATGGTCAATTGAAATGTACCTGTTCCCCTTTCGCCCAGGAAGAGGAGGTAAAATGACTGTTTTTGTACCCTGCACACCAAGCACGGCAACTGGAGCTCGATAGGAAAGACTAAATTCTTTCTTGTTGTCGGTCTTCTCTCTGACCAGTTATCCAACCTGGGGTAGCCAGCCGACTACCGGAATCTACAACGCAGCTTCAGACGTGGAGGGCAAGTGTTCGTTTGCAAGACTGTCTCTGGTCTTTTGTAGGTTCTGTAAAACATTAGAATGTTCGTCTACGTCAAAGGACGCGGCTCCCACCGCCATGTCTAGACCGCCAAGGTTGGGAACAAACATCTTGAAGCCAAAGAGTATTTTGTATGGTGTCCGCCCACCCAGAGACCTCCTAGGGAGATTATTAAGTGCACGTTGTACGCTATTCAGGTGGGTAAGCCATTCTGTGCCAGCACCTAACACTTTCGCTGTCAACAATTGCTTTAAGTCACGGTTCATCCGCTCCACAACACTATTGCCCTCAGGCTGGTATGGAGACGAAAATTTGACTTGGACCCCCAATGAACCCATGGCATCCTTGTACGCCTTAGAGGCGAACGCTGGACCCTGGTCCGAATGGAAGGTACCACATGCAAAAATTCCCACAAAAACACGCAAAACTCTTATGACAGTTCTGCCATCAGCGCTCCTTTGAGGCCACACCCAGACAAAGCGCTTGCAAGAGTCAACTGCTACTAAGATGTACTTATACGCAGTATCAGAGGAGAAAGGACCGCAGTGATCCAAATAAACACACGGAATTGGGGTATTAGATATGTACAACTAAGTTTGGGGCGGGCGTGCAGCAGAAGAAGGTTTAATTTGCTGACAAATGCCACATTGAAGGACAAAATCACGCATCTGTTTGTACAAACCCTGCCACCAATACCGTTGCTGGAGGAGAGATACAGTAGCTGACACGCCGGCATGCGCCGAAGCCATCCCTTAGTGGGCTGCTGTAATCAAAGCCTGTCTGCGGTCCGCGTTGGGAACCAGTCTGTCATCAAAGTCGTTAATTCTCACATAAGGAACTTTATCGGGACTTAAGTGATAAGAGTACTTCGACTTAAATGATAAGAGTAATTTGAAGGGAAACCCTTAGGATAATTACCTTCCTTCTCAGTTGCGGCAATAGCTGCCAAGATGTCATCATCAATCTTACTTTTGGAACGTGTAACCGCTGCCACTGCAAATGTTGCTACTGCTGTCTTCGCAGCCTCGTCCGCGAGACTGTTGCCAACAGCTTGAACCCCAACGCGCTGATGACCCAGAGTATGAATTACAAAAACAAGTGGGAGTCGTTCTTTTAGCTCCGCCACTCGAACCCAGATCATTTTATGTTTTATTGTGTGACCTTTGGAGTCACGATAATCATTTTGAGTCCAGAAGGGTAGATTGGCATTGAAAGACTGTACACAGTAGTAAGAATCACTCACAATAAGAGTAGTCACACTGGGGTCCGTGTACTCCAATGCAAGCATCAGAGCACATAGTTCTGCCAACTGGGCGGTACAGTCCCCTAATGTCTGTGTATGCACGACATCGGACTTGAATTCACCATCCACCATCGTACCAACCACAATTGCACAGGCTGCGGAATATGCGGGTCTAGAACCCGTAGCCGCTTGTGCACTTCCATCAGTGTAAATGATACAACGAAAATCCTCCAACGGGCGCAAAGTCAGAGGAGCAGGATGAACAAACTCATACTGCAAAAACTCCTGAGTCTACAAAGAGGAATCGAAAATTAAAGTTACATCCGGGGATGTCAAGGATGTAGCCCATTGTACCTACAGAGGGTGCAAAGCCTTGGAATTCTGTACACTGGCCTTCGTCACTGCCTCCAAAGTAGGATGCGGAGTAACAACCACAATGCGTTATCCCTGCGACAGTGCACGTTCCTTAACAATCGCCATTTGCGCGGCTGTCAAAACTTTTTCCACAGTGGAAAACCACAACTTGGCCGAGGTGTACAGGTGTGATTTGTGAGCAATAGGGACTGTGTCACCCTCATTAAAAGTGAGGTACGTGAAACCCACCGCCCCTGGTACGATTCTTATCACCAGGTTGGTGTGCTTATCACAAGTCGACAAGAACTTGGATTCAAGTAGGTCAGCCTGCAAAGATTGCAAGATGGCTGAATGTTCTGGCAGCCAGCACGATTTGGAAAAAGTAAGTTGTATCAATGCATAGAGCGACTTGATACGCTGGGCATATTCTGGAATGTATGTACGAACGAAATTCAAAAAGCCCAGTAAGGATTGTAGCTTTTTCAGCATTGTGGTAGCGCGCAAAAGTGCACATTTCTCCAAGAAGGGAAGAGCCAAACCTCTACCTTTATTGTTGAGCTTGTAGCCCAGGAACAACATTGTGTACTCTGCAATATGTGATTTCGCAAAGTTGAATTTATAGCCAAAGTCCGCAAAAAGGCAAATTATGCGGTCAACACGGCACAGATGCGGCCATAATTTGTCGTCTGTGAGATAAATGGCATCCACATACGAACAGGCATCTGCGTCGAGTCTCTCAAGCAGAGAGACTATGCGGGCGGCAAAAACGCCTGGACTATTCGTGCAGCCCATGGCCAAACGAAGAAATTGGCGTTGTTTGCCGCTACAGGTAAAACTCGTCCACTGACTACTAAGGAGGGACAAGTTATGGGCAAAGAAGCCATTGGAAATGTAAAGCGTGGTTTTGAACCTTTCACGCACAAAACTATCCACGAGAGCGGAGCTGTGAGTATTCTGCACAGCATACGTACAACAATGTGAGTTTAAGTGGCGGTAATCCAACACCAAACGGCACGAGCAATCTGGCTTTGTCACAGTAAAAAGTGGGTTATTCATCGGAGACACAGACGTTTCAATTACAACTTGGATATTCCAATTGTTCAAGGATTTAGGCCACAGAGGCTTTCGCCTCACGCCGTATGATGTATTGGGGTTGTTGCTGTGGCATGGACCGCAAAGGGATCTCATGTTGAGGGGAAAATTTGTCCCATCCACAGTGAGTATGGTACAACGCCGGGGCAAGCGCCTTAGCCCAATCTTCTGCAAATTGCAGCACCTGCTCCTTCGGCACAGTATGCGCGAAAGCGGGGAGGATCACCTCCTCCCCTTGTGGAGAGGACAAGACAACCTCCGCCAACAAAATGTCATAAGTAGTCGTTAGATTTTCCCCAAAAACCCTTTTATGGTATGTTCTATGTCATCTTCAATTACAAGGACTATGTCATAAAGTCTTTCAGGGGGAGCCACTCTAGTGTTTGCTGTTTCAACTACAACGAAGGTGTCAGCCGCTGTCACCTTCAGTAGTGGACGCAATGTCTCTTGAATGATGGTAATCTCCGCCGCGCTGTCCAGCACGGTCAGAGTCCATATCAGATTCCAAAGATGTGTTCTCACTATCTGTGGCATATCTCGCTGTTACAGCAGCAACTTTCTTCTCATAACACTGAGGTCTTTGACGCGGTGACTCGTCCTGCTTGCCTTTTCCATCAGCCTTACGTGGCAGCTCACGGCTCTGTTGGGCACCTTGACCTCTGACGCCGCCTCCTCCACCGGTGGCTGTTAGCGATGTTTCCTGCAAAGAGCAAGGAGAACTTTGTTCAGGAACCTGAAACCTATCAGGTGACTTAATAGTACTGCAGTATCGCAAATAATATTTATGCTCAACAGGGGCAGGTGTAGGCGAAGCAGGATGGGAATCCTGTTTCTGCTGCTGCTTCTTCCCTTGATTTTTGTTCTTACTCCACTTTTGTTTCTGAACATTCAGGCGGTCATCCTTATCAGACAACCCTTGCTGAGTTTGCTGTTGCTTTTCTTTTTTCGCGAAAGCCTTAACACCTAAACTATTACGACCCACGGTCTTATAAGCCTCCGTAATATTCTTCGGCAACTGACGGGGTTTGTCGGCGTCAGGTACCTCGCGTAGAGCATTAGAGACTTGGAAACTTAACGGCATCACATCCATTTTCACGGGTCGTTGCTTCAGGGGTTCTGCCATTGGTTTGTTTTTCTTTTCTTGTTTAACCCCGGGGCACGTTTTAAGTCCTTTATCCATTTCCCATGGTAAGTTCCGGGGTTGGGCTCTCGCAAAATTGGACGCCATCTCAATGGCCTGAGCGGGGGTGAGGCCTGAGTGTTGCCTCAACCATCGTTGGGTGCCATAAGGCAGGGCTTCCATGAATTGTTCTAGGTAAATACTTGACATTATTTCTTCCTTACTGCGGCTCTCTGGTCTTAGCCACTTATCAGCAGCCATTTTCAGACGTAAGAACAACGTCTTCGGGTTTTCTCCAGTTAATCCTCTCTCTTTCCTGAATCTTAGCCGGTATGCTTCAGCATCCAATCCCAAGTGATCCAATATTACTGCCTTTATGTTGGAATACGAGGTAGTACCTGCATGGTTTGCGACCTGATACACCGCTTGGGCTTCTCCTGATAACAGTGGGGCTAAGAAGAAAGGCCACTTCTCCTCTGGCCACCCACAAGCACGAGCTGCCCTTTCGAAATTGGTGAGGAAGGCATCAGGGTCTTCTCCCGACACATATTTTTGCAGAGAGACCCCTGTGGGATGGTGTGAGTAAGCCCTCCTTTCCAGGGGTACAGGTGTGCTGGGGTTCTGTATGACTTTTTGGAGTCCTTCTATTTTAGCCGATATCGTGTTTCTGAACATTGTCCTGTCAGCATCGGCGGTCGAGATTTGTTGACTGACAGCCCACTCTAACTTCTGTTGCCCCTCTATCAGGTGTTTGATTACCTGATCCATCTCGGAGTCCTGGATGGAAGGGGCGGATCCCACTTCTGACACCAGTTGTAGCGTGGGGGTGGGAGTGTACTCGATATTACCAGTGGGTTGCTCAAGAACAGGCTGGACACTAGTTCTGCGTAGAGAGGGCTTTATTCTGATAAAGGTTTTTCTGGTGCGCAATGTTAAACGTTCACGGGCAAACTCTGCTCGATCCGTATTGGCTTCCGTTGTGAGTAGGGTTGGTACAGCTTTCCCTCTGTGGGTGGCGACGTCCTGGGACGCTTCGGTATGGTCAGCTCCGGAAAAAGAAAAGCCAACAGAGAGGAAAGCCGGTCAGAAAAACGCTCTGATACGGGTTGCACCGGGGAACCAAGTGGTTGTGAGGGTTCACCTGTGAGTTACTCTATACTACAGTGCTCAGTGGCTCTAAGGGTGAGTGAGGGATTGAGGGTCGGAAAGGAGGGTAGGGGAGGACGGGAAAGTAGGAATGGAAAACGAGAGGGGGTGCTACACACTGTTACACGCTGTGCCCTTTACTCCCGACCCAAGCCGCCCAATGCCGCCGTACCTTGGCTAGCCACACTCCTCCCTCGGGAGTGTGGCACGGCGGTTCACCGGGTCGTTGGCTTCCTGGCACTCCGCTCCCGTCTTCTGCAGGTTCTCTTCCGTCTGCTTGCACGCCGTCAGCCTCGCGTTCCACCTCCTCGTCCTCGCTTCCTTCTTCCTGGGTGTCGACAAACCCCCAGTACAGGGCTTCCGCTCCTTTGTCCACAGGGGAACCTCTTACATCATGCGGGGGCGTGGCCTCGTCCGTGTGGAGACTCCAGTTAAAGGCGCCTTCCCTTTCTTCTTCATCGTCGTCCGAAAACAGGGGACGGGTGTCCCAGTTAGACTGAAGGGAAGGAGGGGAAGCAGAGTCAGGTTTCCACCAGTCCGTCGGGGTTTCCGCTCCCACCCCGTTACACCCCTCCCCCCTTGGATTCTCCCGATCGGGGAGAATATGAGTTCTGGACAAGTAGTCTGCATTGCTGTTCTCAGACCCTTTTCGATGCACCACTGTAAAAGCGTACGGTTGTAGAGAAAGGAACCAGCGTAACACTCTTGCATTCTGGGATTTGTTCCTTTGCATCCATTGGAGGGGAGCAGGGTCTGTATATAATACAAAGGGCTTTCCCTCCAAGTAATACCTCAGTTTATCTATAGACCAGCGAATAGCAAGGCACCCTTTTTCTACTGTAGGATAATTGCGTTCTCTAGGATGTAACTTCCTACTGATGAATAGTATGGGGTGTTCCAGCCTGTCCACCCCCTCTTGTGACATCACTGCCCCTATCCCCGTGTCCGAGGCGTCAGTGGCCAGGGAGAAGGGTTTCGTAAAGTCAGGGGGAATCAATACCGGACTAGAAGTGATGGCTTTCTTTAGGGTCTCAAACGATTTCATTGCTTCTTCTGACGGTGCTTTGCTAAGGGTGTTTTTGACACTTTTTTTTAGAAGGTCTGTCAAAGGAGTTGCTATGACTGCAAAGTTTTCGATGAATCTCCTATAGTAGCCAATGAGGCCCAGAAATGCTCTTAGATCTCTTTTTGTGGAGGGGAAGGATGTATTGGTTATAGCTCTCATTTTCTCCTCTTGAGGTGCTATTACCCCCTCACCTAACATAAAGCCCAGGTATTTGACTTTGGGAAAGGCGGCTCTTGATTTTTTTGTATTCACATGCAGTCCTGCCTGTTGTAGGGCACGAAGGACCTTGGATATGTGGTCCAAATGTTCTGTCCATGTTGTACTAAAGATGACAATGTCATCTAAGTAGACCGAACTATATTGAGTATGAGGGGCTAACACTCCTGTCATTAACCTTTGGAATGTTGCAGGGGCACCATGAAGGCCGAAAGGCAGGACATTAAATTCAAACAAGCCGTCATCAGTGGCAAAAGCGGTTTTATGTTTGTCTTTCTCCCTTAACGGCACCTGCCAATATCCTTTGGTCAGGTCCAATGTTGTGATGTATCTGGCCCCCCCTATCCTCTCTATAATCTCATCTACTCTCGGGATGGGAAAGGCGTCAAAAGATGATATAGCATTGAGGGCTCTGAAGTCCATACAGAACCTGGTGGACCCATCTGGTTTAGGAACCATCACGATAGGGGAGGACCAGTTGCTCTGAGAAGGCCTTATGACACCGAGATCGAGCATATCCCTTACTTCCTTTTTCACATCTGCTCTTCTAGCTGCGGGTATTCTGTAAGCCCTCTGTTTTACAATCTTTCCCTCTTCAGTCTCAATGCAATGTTCTGCCATATGTGTGTGACCTGGTTTGTCGGAAAACAGACCAGAAAAGGGTCGTAATGCCTGTAGCAGTTCTCTATTTTCAGCCTCTGTCAACTCAGGGTTGATGGGGAGTTTCTCTAGAGTGGACTGCGCTCCCTGTGTTGGTATTACCAAGTGTGTGGATCGGAGTAGGGGACCTAACCACTTTTTTAACATGTTTATGTGGAATGTTTGCTGTCGTGATGGTGATATTTGTACTCTATAGTTTGTTCGGCCTATTGTTTCTATAATTTTGTATAGCCCCATCCATTCACACCTGAATTTCTGGGTGGAAGATGGTAGGAGTACTAAGGCCCAATCGCCCTTCTCCAACTTCCTCCATTTTCTCCCTTTGTCATAGTACACCTTCTGTTTTTGTTGGGCTTTCTCTAGATTGGAATAAGCTAGATCTCTGAGTTTACCCAATCTGGATTGCAATTGTTGGGTATATTCAAGGAGAGATCTCTGATCATTGGCTTCTTCCCGCTCCCAAGCTTCCTTCGTGATTTCTAGGAGGGGTCTTGGTTGTCGACCATAGAGCAACTCAAAAGGGGGATACCCTAGACTGCTTTGTACTTGTGAGCGGAGGACATATAGGGCCAGAGGCAACAGTTTGTCCCAATCCTTGTTTTCGGCTGATAGCATTTTTTTCAAGGTGGTTTTTAAAGTCCTGTTATATCGCTCCACCAGGCCATCTGTTTGTGGATGGTAGGCAGAGGTTCAAATGTGTTTTAGGTCCAAGGTCTTACACACCTCCTCGAGAAGACCTCTACCAGCTTATCTGCTACATTCTTTGTAGAAGGAGTGCTAAGGGCAAAGGCCTCAGGAAACCGGGTGTTGTAATCTATTATCACGAGAGCATATGTATGACCTCTCGTGGTACGTGGAAGGGGTCCAATTAGGTCCATGCCTACCCTTTCAAAAGGGTTCCCAATTACAGGCAAGGGCTGAAGAGGAACGGCTGCGGGTCTAGTCATGTTTCTCTTTTGACATATTTCACACTGCTTACAATAGTTCTCTGCTTCTTTGAAAATACCAGGCCAAAAGAATAGTTTCACTATTGTCTGGGTTGTTTTCTCTGGTCCTGAATGTCCTGCGGTTAAATGGGTGTGGGCATAAAACAGGATTTGTTCCCTGAAGTCCTTGGGCACCACCAACTGGGGGGGAATCCCCCAACTTCCCTTCCCTAAACAACAAGTCATTCTTTATCCTGAATCGTGGATAGGGTGGGTCTGGTTTGTCCTGCGACATGTGAGCTGTTTCCCACGCGTTCAAGAGGGTGGGATCATTTGACTGGGCAAACTTAAAGTTTCTATCTAACAC
The DNA here is from genome assembly GCF_964263255.1 of Lissotriton vulgaris. Lineage (NCBI taxonomy): Eukaryota > Metazoa > Chordata > Amphibia > Caudata > Salamandridae > Lissotriton > Lissotriton vulgaris. The sequence goes on from NC_141695.1 coordinate 933,826,297, forward strand.
CCAGGGCTCTGAGGTTAGATAGCTATCTCGGGGTTGCTTCTCCTGTCGTTCGTTTAGCTCCCTCCTAAATAGCGATAGAAAATCTGGGTTATCTACGCCTAAGATAAGGTCCTCTGGAAGTGAATCCACCACCCCTACTCTTACTGTGCATGGGGGTTGGTTTTCGGGATGTAATGTGACTTGGGCCACCTGATAGGGTTTCACATCCCCATGTACACATCTGATATGAACCAAGGTATTTGGCGCTATCTGAGATTCATGCACGTGCTTTTTCTGGATCACCGACTGCCTACAGCCTGAGTCCAATAGTGCTTTTACCCAGTTTTTATTGACTACTACTCTTACGTAAAACGATGGTCCCATCTCGGCAGTGTACAACACAGCTTTGGGGAGGTATCCAACCTCCATGCGTTCTTCGTTATTCCTTTTTCGTGGGCAGTGCCTTGTGATATGTCCCCAATCCCCGCACTCAAAGCACTGGGGTCCTTTCATGGGTGGCATCACATCCATTTTCACGGGTCGTTGCTTCAGGGGTTTTGCCACTGGTTTGTTTTTCTTTTCTTGTCTAACCCCGGGGCACGTTTTAAGTCCTTTATCCATTTCCCATGGTAAGTTCCGGGGTTGGGCTCTCGCAAAATTGGACGCCATCTCAAAGGCCTGAGCGGGGGTGAGGCCTGAGTGTTGCCTCAACCGTCATTGGGTGCCATAAGGCAGGGCTTCCATGAATTGTTCTAGGTAAATACTTGACATTATTTCTTCCTTACTGCGGCTCTCTGGTCTTAGCCACTTATCAGCAGCCATTTTCAGACGTAAGAACAACGTCTTCGGGTTTTCTCCAGTTAATCCTCTCTCTTTCCTGAATCTTAGCCGGTATGCTTCAGCATCCAATCCCAAGTGATCCAATATTACTGCCTTTATGTCGGAATACGAGGTAGTACCTGCATGGTTTGCGACCTGATACGCCGCTTGGGCTTCTCCTGATAACAGTGGGGCTAAGAAGAAAGGCCACTTCTCCTCTGGCCATCCACAAGCACGAGCTGCCCTTTCGAAATTGGTGAGGAAGGCATCAGGGTCTTCTCCCGACATATATTTTTGCAGAGAGACCCCTGCGGGATGGTGTGAGTAAGCCCTCCTTTCCAGGGGTACAGGTGTGCTGGGGTTCTGTACGACTTTTTGGAGTCCTTCTATTTGAGCCGATATCGTGTTTCTGAACATTGTCCTGTCAGCATCGGCGGTCGAGATTTGTTGACTGACAGCCCACTCTAACTTCTGTTGCCCCTCTATCAGGTGTTTGATTACCTGATCCATCTCGGAGTCCTGGATGGAAGGGGCGGATCCCACTTCTGACACCAGTTGTAGCGTGGGGGTGGGAGTGTGCTCGATATTACCAGTGGGTTGCTCAAGAACAGGCTGGACACTAGTTCTGCGTAGAGAGGGCTTTATTCTGATAAAGGTTTTTCTGGTGCGCAATGTTAAACGTTCACGGGCAAACTCTGCTCGATCCGTATTGGCTTCCGTTGTGAGTAGGGTTGGTACAGCTTTCCCTCTGTGGGTGGCGACGTCCTGGGACGCTTCGGTATGGTCAGCTCCGGAAAAAGAAAAGCCAACAGAGAGGAAAGCCGGTCAGAAAAACGCTCTGATACGGGTTGCACCGGGGAACCAAGTGGTTGTGAGGGTTCACCTGTGAGTTACTCTATACTACAGTGCTCAGTGGCTCTAAGGGTGAGTGAGGGATTGAGGGTCGGAAAGGAGGGTAGGGGAGGACGGGAAAGTAGGAACGGAAAATGAGAGGGGGTGCTACACACTGTTACACGCTGTGCCCTTTACTCCCGACCAAACTGCCCAATGCCCCCGTACCTTGGCTAGCCACACTCCTCCCTCGGGAGTGTGGCACGGCGGTTCACCGGGTCGTTGGCCTCCTGGCACTCCGCTCCCGTCTTCTGCAGGTTCTCTTCCGTCAGCCTCGCGTTCCACCTCCTCGTCCTCGCTTCCTTCTTCCTGGGTGTCGACACACCCCCAGTACAGGGCTTCCGCTCCTTTGTCCACACGGGAACCTCTTACGTCATGCGGGGGCGTGGCCTCGTCCGTGTGGAGACTCCAGTTAAAGGCGCCTTCCCTTTCTTCTTCATCGTCGTCCGAAAACAGGGGACGGTGTCCCAGTTAGACTGAAGGGAAGGAGGGGAAGCAGAGTCAGGTTTCCACCAGTCCGTCGGGGTTTCCGCTCCCACCCCGTTACAATATGATTAAGAATAATAGGGTCAGCATGGTTACAATTCCATTAAATACAAAAGGAGGAATCATATTATAATGATAGTGCAAACAGGTGATAAACGTTCCTATTTGAAGCACCCTCCCTATCTAGGAACTATGCATTATAAAACTATAGAAGGTCTCTTGAGCTTTCTTAGGGGGACCCCATTTACCTGTCCGCTCAGTAAGTGAAAATTACATCAGGATCGGTTAGTCTCTCTGCATGTCTGAAATCTTCCAAGTGTGTTCAATTCTGGCAAGTGTGCTGTGATAAAGGAGCCAGAATCCTACTCGACTTGCAGCTGCCAAATTGTTGTGTCTAGAATGTGTTACACGGACACGCCGATAAACAGGCTCGCACGTTATGATAACCTTGGCGGCTCAGCACTCACTGTACAGACTGGGGACACGATGTATGTCTAGAGATGTTGAAAAACAAACCTTTTCTCATGTATAGACCTTCGTGTAAGCTAACTCTGCAAAAACAGCTAAGCAGTGTTGTGTGCAAAAAAGCAGCAAAAGGGAAAATGGCGTTTAAACTCCTAATAAGCCATGCTAACTTAACATGCACGCAGAAAGAGGCCCATAAACCACACTACAACACTAAGGGAGCATGGCACAACAACTGCTGGGGCATTCTTCCACATACTTAGTCTTCTCCGAAGAGTATTCCCTTTTTTAACTTCAACCACGCGAAAAACTCTGGTGCAGGCCTTAGTGTTAAACAGCCTGGATTACTGCAATGCCCTGCTGATCTCAGCCAATGAAGTATCTTTGAATAGGTTGCAGGTAGTCCAGAACACCGCGACTCATTTGGTTTCAAATGCCCCTCTCCGAACGGCCTCCCTCCCCCTTTTGCAACAATTGCAGTGACTTCCGGTGTGGAAGCGGATAAGATTTAAAATCTGCTGAATTGTTCACACATCTCTAAATGGCCTAGGTCCCAGTTATCTATCAGACATATTTGCCAAATATCTACCACTAAGGCCCCTCCAATCAGGGTCTAAATCTCTTCTTCTCATTCCAGGCTACAAAAAATCTCGCTTGGGTGGTAAAGCTTTCCCCCACCTAGCCCCTTACTGCTGGAACCAACTTCTCATCCACCTGAGCCAATGCCCGGACTACTTGAAGTTCAGAATGCTGCTAAAAACCTCACTGTTCTGATTCACTTCTTTTTTTGGGTGGCTGTAGTAGTTGTGTGGCTGTAGTGTAAATATTGTTTTATTCAAATGGGGGAAATGTGCTGTGTAAAAAGTATTTTCTTTTCTGAAAAATGGCATGAGCAACAAGGCCTCCTATGCAAAGATCACCATCTTGCGAGCTTTCATAAAAACATAAAGTTTCAGTACAGTTCAGTTTTTATGTGGTAGTTAATATTTCCCATCTTTGGAGTTTCGACATACTTGCAGTTTGAGGGGGAAGAGGACGAAAACTTCTTAACACTATGGCACTAATATGTTCTTTTGTTTCTTCTTAAGGTTGTGCAATCCTTAGTAACCAGATGAGATCCCAGAAGGTAGTTCCCAAAGCCAACTAACCACTGACTCCGTCCAAATCCTGACAGAAGATTCGACTCATGTCATTACTGAGGGGAACGGTGAAGAAGAGACAACATCCTCTGCTAGTCTGGTCCGTCTGAGCGCAAGTACTTCCCACGGGTGCACTCACCGGTCGCTATGGAATGTGTCTGTGTGTATCTAACAAATAAAAAAGATGTGACTAAGTAGCTGGAACTTCTGATGCAAAGTCTAAAAAAAAGTCTTGTTTACCTTTCCTGAATTCAGCGTAGCAAAGATTTCCCTCTTAAAGCTTTGGTGTCGAGGAAAACAGGAGATACGTAACCTGATCACTAGGAAAACAAAAAATACCACCACTGAGTAACTCCGGAAAATGTAGTAACATAGGTGACTTACCTTAAAGGAACCCTCCTATTACCTATTTAACCACATAGGGAGGACATTATACCACGCAAAGGATCCTAGGAATTATGGGCTAGATGTAGGTAAATAGTATTTACCGCTTCGTAAATACCGAATTTTTCAGATTCGGTATTTATGAATCGGTAAATGCTATGTCGCTAAAAATTCGGTAAAAATTACCGAATCGTTAAGATTTGGTAATTCGATTGGTATGTTAATTACCGAATCGGTATTTACCGATTCTGTAATTGCCATTCATTCCTATGGGCCTGGAGGCCCATAGGAATGTCAATTACTGAATCGGTAAATACCGATTCGGTAAAAGGGGAAAACATTGAAGGGGGGCAGGGTGTCACTTTGACACCCTGTTGCACCCCTCAATTGTTTATGGGTCCGTATGTTGCAGACATACATGCCCTAAGGGCATGTATGTCTGCAACATGGCACTGAAGCAATTTGCATTAAATTTCTTTTTGTTTTTTTTTCGTTATTTACCACCAACTTGTAGTTGGTGGTAAGTAACGAATCCTAACATGGGATAAGCACTCATTTAAGTGCTCTCTACATTAGTAATTCGGTAATTTACTGAATCGGTATTTAATTCCTCAAATTACCGATTCGGTAAATTACCGAATCCTTAATTTCGGCCCCCTACATAAGAAAAGCCTATTACCGGTCGGTAACGGCCGAAATTCGTTAATTTCGGCCGTTACCGACCGGTAATAGGCCACCTACATCTGGCCCTATATCATCATTCCTTTAATACTTCCAAAAGAAAATTAATATGGGAAATTGCATCAGAGAATTTGTGAAAAGTCTTCAAATGTCTAAAAATACACATCAGACCAACAGTCTTGTGAAAAGGCACTTTTCTATATCTCAGTGTCTTTCTATTTTTCAGGAACTTCAAGAACCTACAGAAGAGATGAAATTAAAGAACAGATATCCATTAGGGTAAATCATTCTCCAGATCATATTTATACATTGCACCGTACCAATTAGTAGCAACAGTTCTCTGTTGGAAGTGCTTTACCTTTTCTTTTGCAGGTCCCCATTGTCCTTCTGTGGAGTGGTGATGCAGGCAAAGAAATTAACAAGCACCAGGACCTCCCAAGAAGCAAGATACAAGCAGGAACCAGGGACGCAAGCAGGTATACAGGTCCCCAGGACGGGCTGAACATCATGGTGGTAGGCAAGGAACAAGATTTTAAAATACATGTGCCAGCATGGTAAGTATTTAGGTACGTTTTTACAATAGCGACAAATTGCTGACCTCTGTACATAGGTTTTATCCCCACCGCACCCCAACAGCAAGACCATGAGCATGCAGACTTCCTGAATGGGTGTGGTCTCCGACGCACAGGACGAGATTGCAAAACAGCATCATGAGCGACTGCACCCATTTCCTGCTCACAGTTGGAGGGGTTATGACAAATCCTGTATATGACACCAGAAAGATACATATATATATTTTTTCTTTTATTACAGAGTGGCGGTGGCCATTCTTTCGTTGTAGTTAGGATTCCCAGAGATAGGAATTCCTCTGATTTTAAATCAGAAATAACTTTGCACTTACTTGACAAAACCATGAAACTTTGAAGACCTAAAGCTTTTTCTACATTGGGAATGATGCAACACTTTGTGGTGATTGGTCAAAGGGGTGCAAACAAAAATGGGGGGTTCCAAAACACGTTTTTCTCCAAATGCATTTTCCGTACATTTTTGCATTGGACGTAGTGCCAAAATTGACAGTCGGATTTTCATGAAATTTGACAGGATTATAAATTATGGTGTGCAGATGATTCTTTTTGGTAGTAGAGGTAAGTATTTTTATTTTTTTTAAAACAGATTTTATTTGTCAAATGGCACATATACAGCAGGGTCCTGTAACCCTGAGGCGTCGGCACAATCAGAGCATGTTATACTGACTTTGACATTTTCATATTGATACGCAAGAGAAAACATGAAGTGTAATACAAATAGAATCTAACTCTCTCCCACCCCAAACCCCTCCACCCATCGCATTAAACACCCACACTAGACAGAGCCATTTTGATATTGCAGTAGAGCTATCCACCGGAATTCCAAATTACGCCCGCTCCCTGAATCCCCCCAGGAGAGACCTACTCTCTATAAATGAGGGTCCCATGCCACTGGAACCGGCTCCAGTAGAAATCCGTGATAGTCTGCACATCTTTTCCATATTTTAAAGTGTTTTTGGGGGCACCCCCTGGCAGTGAAGATGGGTTTCTCCAGGCCCATGCAAAAGTCCAATCCATTCGTCCATGTAGCTACTGAAGGGGGCCTCGGTGCTTTCCACGACCTCGCTATGTCCCTCTTTGCCAGTGTAAGACCCAACAGCAGTAAATGTAGTTTGTAGATGCTGCCACCTATACCCTCCATGACATGTAACAGGGCAAGTTTCGGCGAGCGGGGAAAGTCCCAACCCAGAACCTCCGATAAACAGGTGTGAACCCCCCTCCAGAACCGATCCAGGACAAGACTTTGCCAAACCGTGTGCAACAACGTACCCTCCTCCTGATTACATCTAAGGCAAACAGGAGATGCAATCAACCCTGCCCTCCACAAGCGTTCTCGAGTATAGTAGGCCCTGTGCAAGTATTTAAACTGGACTCGGCACAAAGGCACCGCTATAGCCGCCCATCGTGGTGCAGCGAGGGCCTCCGCCCAGTCCTCTTTTTCCAAGGCACCTACATCCCCCTCCCAATCCTCCCGGAGTTTCTGTAGTGTGGAGGAGCAATGAATAACTAGGGGTTGGTAGATCCTGGAGATCTTGCGATCCTGGAGTTCTCCCATAAAGACTTTGGCCTCCAGGGGGCTGAACTCAGCCACAGTCTCTAAGCCCGCCAGGCTGGGGGACAGAGGGTGCCGGAATTGAAGGTACTTGAATAATTGGGACCTCGGCATATGAAATTCCGTCTGAAGGTCTTGGAAGGATTTCAAAACTGGACCCCTCAAAACATCTCCCAAGATCGATATCCCTATATAATCCCAGCCCCAGAATCTCTGCAAGGCTGCTAGTTGTGGTAAACGCCTATTATCCCAGAGGGCAGTTTCCCTCGTCACAGTGTTCCACCACCCCATCCTACGCAACACTTGCCTCCAGACCTGGAACACGACCTTTGTTAATGATGGCAGCGAACCCCGCACCGGTGCCGAGTACAATACCCTGTGCAGCGAGTGATCTCCCATAAGCCACCGCTCGACCGCGTACGCCGGATCCTCCCTACTGCCATACCACCATTCGTTCAATACGAACAGGTGTGATGCCTGATAGTATGAAAGAATGTCTGACGATGCTAGCCCCTCGACAATAGGTAGATACGAAACACGTCTGCAGGGCCACACACACCATGCCCCCTTCCCACAAGAACTGCCCAAGAGCCGCATTAACTTGCGGAACCATCATGAAAATTTGGATAGGGGTGGTTCTGCAACTGATAGAGAAGAGGGAGGAGCGCAACCATCTTAAATATAGCCGATCTACCATAGATGGACAGGGGCATACGGGACCAGGTCTTAATATCATCACGCAGTCGCTCGCACACCGGAACCAGATTGTGCTCCCAGGAAACTGCGGGCATGTCCGAGCATCCACAATGTAGATTTACGGGGGTTCATTTTGGCCTCTACGTTCAAGAGGGATATAGGACGATATGATGTGTGTTGATCCGGTGGCCTACCCGGTTTGTGAAAGACAACCACCTCTGCATGCCTCCAATCTGGGGGAAGAGAGCCTCGGTCTCGTGCCTCATCCACCACCGCTTGATAGTGAGGTTCCAACTGCAAAAAGTACAGTTTGAAAAATTTACTAGGAAACCCATTGGACCCCGGAGCCTTCCTGGAATTAAGATCCCCAAGCGCACCGCCCAACTGCTCATCTGTCAGCGGGAGCTCCAGCTCCTCTCTCACCTCCTCCGGCAGAGCCTTGGGCGGGAGGTCAGCTAGGAAATTATCTATTGTGACGGCCGGCAAACATTCTTTGTGAGCTTATAAGTCCGCATAATATGTAGCAAAGCTCTCCGCTAGGGCCCATGGATCTGCGAGCGGCTCGCCTGCCGAGCTCAATATGCCGGTAAGGGTCTGTGAATGGAACACCCCCTGGCAGAGTCGGTGGAGTATCTTGCTGGATTTATCACCCCACTGATATACCCTGCTACGTGTCACCAACCAGGCTTGCCAGGCCTCTTCCAGCAGTAGCGCGGCATAATTTGGTTGGGCCAACAGCAATTGCCATCTGACTTGGCCACCTACGGCCTCTCGACCCAGACGCTCAAGATCTTCAATACCCGCCTCCGCCTGTAGTAGCGCCTCCCTACATGCTCTGCTAGCCGCCGCGCACCAGGAAATGTCTGTTCCCTTCAGAGTAGGCTTCATCGCCTCCCACAACGAATCGGCCCTGGAGACTGACCCCACATTGACTCTCAAGTACCAGTCTATGGCGTCTCTCATGTGTTTGCTATAGTAATCATTTTGTAGGTGCCACACCCACCGAAACGGCTGCCTATTCCACCCTATCTGTAGGGTGAGGGCCACCGGGGAATGATCTGACAGGCCCCTCGGAAGAATCTCCGTCGCCTCCACTCTGCTCACAGCTACTCGGGGGACAAAGAGGTAATCAATTCTGGAATAAGAGTCGTGGACCGCTGAGAGATACGTGAACTTCCGGCCATCCCTGTGCAAATGACGCCAGGTATCCACCCTGTCTAGCCCCGTCACTAAAGAATGCAACTTCGTGGTGCGACTACCCTCAGGATCCCCCATATCCCTCCAATGATCTTTGGCCATATCCATCACATTGTTCCAGTCCCCGCCAACCACAGACACTACGTCCGGCAAATCCACCCAGAGAGTCATGAGACGCTCCACCAGGTTCCACTGTAATGGAGGGGGGCGTACACACTGCCCAATACCAGGGACTCCTTCCCCACCTTGCCCTGCAGGAATAAGTAGCGCCCCTGAGTGTCAGTCCACTGCTTAAAATGCGTATAGGGGACTCTTCAGTGGATCAATATAGCCATGCCCCTTGACCCCCTCACAAATCCCGAGTGAAAAACTTGTTGATACCCATATCATTGAATGCAGAGGGTCCTGAACCCCATAAGATGTGTCTCCTGCAGCATAAGAAATTTGTCCCAGCCCGATTGGCCTGTTGGGGTATAGCCCCACGTTTAATCTTATCAAGGGCTCCCCTCACGTCTGCCGCGGCAGGAGTGGCCCGCAACCCCCAACGGGAGGACAAGGCCCACCCAACCAATGGATCCCCAACTCACAACCCATTTATCATATGCACTCTCTCTGCTAGCACAGGTCTACCAGAAGATCCGTCCCATAAACGAGCCTCTCCGATCAGATTGATGTAGACTACTTCGCCTCCGCCCCTCGCAGGTGTGCCGGTCAGGGTGCGAATGTCTGCCGGCCAGAGGCCGAGCCAGTCCGGAATGATGCGTCGCAGGACACAGAACGGCGCCTGTATTGTGATCTTCTTGCACCCATCGGTTTCAGCGGGGCCCCCTCCAATGATGAGGAATCAGACTCCCTTCCAGACGGTGTGTGAGCATGCACCCGCACTGTTTCATCAGTCCATTTAAACACCTGCGAGCATTAGCGTAGAGCAAGGGTTCCTTGACCTGCGCCTGCTTTAGTATTGTGTCTTGATCATGATAGTTCATGATGACTGGCCTTGGGCGGGTCCCAGGCAGTGGTTTCTGCATGAGTGCTCAGTGGGCTCTCTCAACCACGAAGCAACGGGACATAGAATCTGGAGGGAGACAACTCTCAAGCCACTGTGTGAGGAACAGCTCCATATTGCTCCCTCACAGCCCTCCGGGAATCCGACAAAATGGATGTTATTGAGCCTTGCCCTCCCTTCAGCGTCCTCTACCCGGTTGAGAGGTCTCCATGGTGGCCACCTTTTCTTCAGCGTGGTGACATTGTCCTCCACCCCTGATATGCGAGTCTCAGCCTCAGTGATTCGTGATAGGGCGTATCGCAGATCCTGCCGCAAAAGCAGGACGTCGGAACCGACCTCCCCGATTTTAGCATCCAACATGTCCCTGGACTGAGTGATGGTGGCCATGAAAACCGCATTGTCAGGCATAGTTCCCTGTGGTCTCCCAGAGGACCCCGCAGCGGCCCCGGGCACGTGAACTTGTCAATTGGGCCCTGTTTGGAGGAGCCTCTACCTCCCTTATCTCTTGTTATGGCTGGCTCCGGTTCTGTTGGCACTGACCGGGTATGCGTCCAATGGTCCGGGTATAGGACGAAGGGAGGGAGGTGGGCAAAGGAGGCCCCCGAGCAGGACTCCTGCGACCCTAATTAGCCACCGAACCGGAGTAGGCAATAGCAGGCTGGGGATGGGAGAGAAGATGGGCACCCAATGGCCTCCACACTGGAACCCCAGTCAGACAAGGGCCACTGTTACTGCCCTGCCATCAATGGACCACCACGGAGCACCAGGAGTCAGAATGTATGCCACAAAACACTATGCCCTATAACCACAGCCAGGAGTCCTGGGGGAGGTCTGCACGGACCGTGAGGCTGCCGGATGTGAGCTCCCCTTGAGCCGGGGGAGAAAGGACAGATCCCAAGGTCTGTTCCACCCTGGGTAGCAGATCACGGTGAGGGTCGCAGCCACCAGCCCCCTAGACAGCGCACACACCGCTCAGCACCCCCTGCAGACACACCCCGCGCCCGACAACACCGCCGATTAATGCCATGAACACCCTGCAGAGAGGGAAGGGGGGAAGAGGGGGAGAAAGAGTGGCCGCAGCGCCGATCAGGATGGGAGGGCAACACCCCAGTGCCGGGCTCCGATCTCCGCCGATGGTGCTCGCACGGCCCGGTCTGGCCGCCGAAGCAAGAACTCCCCCAGGCTCTCCGCTAACCGCACACTGCCCAGCACCCTATCTTTATTGAGGGTGAGGCAGCCAGTAGGCACCACAGATAATCCGGCGCCACCTGTCTCCAACGGGATCCCCCGCTCGGCACGACCGGCCGCCGATGCACACCCTGGGGGGAAGGCGGAATAATGGCTTGGCGATCACCTCCTGCTCAGTAAAGACGCCAGTGGACTGCGGCACCCCTCACCTGCAGACCGCAACAGCATCTCCACTACACACCCCCTCGCAGCTCGATGTGACCGCCGATTCCCCCAATGTGTGTACAGGGGAGGAGGGAGAGGCACAGGAGCATCCAGACAGTGGATCCAGCACCGGCCACCAGCGGGCCCCCACTCCTGGAGGGTGCAGAAATGGATAGGCGCCCCGGCCAGCCGCCGAACCAAGGAGGGCGTCAGGGGGATAAGAAACACCCCCGCACTCACTGCCCGACCGGAAAGCCTGCCTCTGGCATAACAATAGAGGCGGCCAGGCCCCCGCCGCCTCCACCGTACCCGACACGGCTGCCGAGCTGCACCGTAATACCTGCCGGGATCTGCTGCAAGGTTGACCAGCCCACCCCCGGGAGGACTCCCAGCCCGGGGGCACTCACCAGAATCGCAGTCGGCCTCTGCCACACAGCACGGCAGCACCGCTGCGGCAGCGGGCCACCTCTGGTCAGCAGGGGATCTAGGCGACGCCCCGGCTTCACATGAGGTTGCGTCTTCCACAGGTCCCGCCGACTCTCCACCGCCTCACAACCATCTCAGCCACGTCTACGGAGCCAAAAACTTCTCAGGTAGGGGCCGCCAGTACCTTTTTTCAGCAGGGCAGATTTAGTTCACAGGATGGTATCGAAGTGGCAGGATAAAGAAGGATTTATATTTGGGCTGGACGGAGCGCTTTCAGCCCATGTCCGCTATGTCGGCTTGCCAAAGGAAGTATTTTTTTAAGTTAAAATGCATTTTAACTTAGTGATATCTGTAGCCGCTGTAGTTTCACAAATTTTTGCGAAAGTACCGCTGTAGTTGCCGATGACAAGGTGGAAAACATGTTGAACTAGTCCTAACAATCTCTCTGAATAGAATTAGCATGGCCAATCAAATCTTCCCTGTTTTAATAGCTATGTGGAGTGGTGTGGCTCACTGGTTAGAGGCGGCAGACCCATAAGCAGAGGACGGCCCGGGACCAGGGTTCGATTCCCGACGCTGCAGGGTCGTGGACCAGGGTCAGCGGGCTCGATAATTCTCGCCTCTGTGCCTACTCTAGTCAGGGACCACACTCGGCATCTCTGGGCATTAGCTTGCCTCATCTTCACAACGGCCCCCCCAGACCGCCGGGGATGCCTGGTCGCACCTTAGAGATACCCATTAGGGACCATCTCTCAGGGTGAGCCAGGACGGGTTCCCCAGCGGTCGAAGCGCGGAGATACTCCTCCGGGAGTCGATTCTAGCGCTATATAAACCTACAATTAATTAATTAATTAATTATGTGATTATTGATGCACTTTGGCAATACTTTGCACTACCTGAACAAAGTCAGTTTGAATAGGGACGGTATTATTGATGCACTTTAGGGATACTTTGCACTGTTTGAACAATATCAGATATCTATGCTTTTATGGATCTTGACTGTTCACTGTTTTAGTAGCAATGTGATTATTGATGCACTCAGCAATATTTTGTACTACCGGAACAATAACAGTATTAATAGGGACGTTAATACTGAAGCACTTTAACGATACTTTGTCCTACTTGAACAATGTTAGATATCAATGCTTTTATGTATCTTGATTGACCAGAATGAACGTAGTACTTTTAACACCCATTTTTGCACAACCATAGGTTCTGTTCTTGGATATGAAATTCCAATTGAATTGTAACCAATGCACCACAGAGTGGTTTATGTTTTATGTACATTATAATGATATTTATTAATCAGCCAATAAATAAACTTACTTACTCACTCCCACCTTTCTCGAAGTTGTTGAATTGTGTCCGGGGAGTGGTTTTGGATTTTTTTTTATATACCAGTGATATGTACATGGTTTCTTCCAGCAATCACTCCTCCAGTGGCAAGGTTTCCTCCAAGACTGTGCCCTTTGTTATAACCCTCAACTGCTGTGTCACCACTGGGCATCAGTGCAGAGCATATTATTAGGCAGATGGTGGGGAAGGTTTAGTTTTAGTCACCTGAGCCTCTTGTCTTGCTTTACACTCCGAAATAAAAGAAATTCAGCACTCCCAAGATGAGGCACTCAGTAAAGCAGGAAGAGACACTTGGAAAGGAGACTCAGTACTCACAAAATGAGGCACATCTAAAGTCAGTTACAAAATAAAGCGTGGGATTTTATTAATGCAGCACTCTCTAACAGAAAGACTTTCCCAGATGTCAAATGAATCAGGTAAAACAAAATGCATATGTATATGTATAAATATATGTGCACAAGCAAATAATGAAACACTCACAAGTAATCAAATGCATGAGATAAAACACAAGCAGATAATAATGGACGTCTAATGCAAGAAACAAGCACTGTCAAATGCCAAGAATAAGCTGTCAAATAAAAAACACAAATATAAAGAGCATGTATATACAACATGAAAACATCACAGAGTAATGAAAATGATAGCTTATACATCACCTTTAAGGATACATCATTCTGGTTAGCTTAACTGGGAAGCCCTTTTCACTCATCCAGAAGTCTCAATCGGACAGCAAACATTTCTCTGTGACGGTGTGTCCATGCCACAAGCGAGCTTCTGTTTGCTTTCCAAAACTTCCGGTCTTTAATACCTTTTACCAACACGGAGAGAGATTTCTAGAAATTCCCCCTCCCTTCATCTATTGCGAAGCCAAGGCTGACCGTACCGGTCAGATTCGAGGTCAGGATGGAAGCTGGCCAACCCTCTGTGTTTTGACTCAGAGACAGAGAAGTACATTTCCTCTCTCATGCTTTCAAACACACATCCCAAATGTTCTGTTCCAAGCAAGGCTGTTTTACTCTGTGCTAAGTAAAAAGGAAAACGTGCCTCTCTGAAGCTGCAAGAGGGACCAAAATTAAATCATGCGAGAGCACAAAATGATGTTGTACATAAAAAATTGAGTCAGTCATAACACATAGAGTCAAAGGACACCAAAATCTCACAATGTAAAAATACATATGGCACTACACTTCTTCGATAAGCGACCTTTTTTTTTGGCATTTGGCCATACACTCCTCCCATTTTCAAACTCATCTCCTACTCTCTTATATAATCATATTCATTTCTCAGTATCTTTCTTCCATTTTTCAAGCTTTTATCTCACTCAAATTGCTACTCTCCTTACCCCATTCCCTAGATTTTCTTCTTATCATTCCAAACTACTTTTTCTGTCTTGCTTCCTTCTCATTATTGTCATTTCTCAGTATTTCTCCCTTCTTTGTGTTTCATTCCTCCATTTCTACCTTGCGTCTACTCTTCTGCTTCTAATTCACCTACAATTGGGGCCAGCCTTAATGTTTTTATCTGGGAAACTCAGGTTCATTTCCCCTTCATCACAAATTCGCGACAAGGATGGGATCACAGCACATCGTAAGGAGCCAGCTTCCAACACAGTTAAGAAGTTAAATTACTTATAGAGAAAAGGAAAGTCATTTTTATATTTTTAAGAGAGGCAGCTGTGCTGCTTAAATTTAACGCAGAAAAGGTGCAGCGCGGTGTGTATTCTACTGCCATCAGTGGCTTGCCACTGAGACATGCTTGCAGCTGTTATAATTTTTTATTTCCTTTTGCTTGCGCTCGGTACGCACTATACCTTTTGTCATTGGCCCACTGCTTCGCCGAAGGAGCATTGCCTCAGCTCGAGCTTTGGTAACCAACCGTACACTGACAAACAGCCTCTGCACTGCAGGAGCAGCGCGTGACGCCGACGCGAGTATTGCCTTGCTTGAGTCTTTGTTAACCGGCTGAACATTGAACAAGCATTGGAAATGCAATAGGTCTCGCATTAGAAAAGTTGGAGCTATTGGTATTGTAAATATAATTATTTTTTAAGTTATGTTTAGGTTTTTAAAATATTAAAATTATTAATATTGTTCTTTGAAATGCCAATAGTTATAAAATTAGCAAATGTGACAACTAAAGCATTAGTAAAGATACATGTTTAGTTTTTCCCTGATTTAGATGTATTGATATTACAAATCCCAATGGCTTTGGTCTTTGCTTTGAGGGTTGCTGTGGTGGTGCTGATTTGTGTTGTTGTGGTGTAGAGTGGTGCTGTGGTGTTGATGGTGTTGCGCTGAGTGTTAATGTGTTGCTGCCTAGTGATAATGTGGTGGCGCAGAGCGGTACTGTGTTGGTGCTGAGTGATGCTGTTTTGGCGCTAATGGTGATTTTTGGGTGGTGCTGAGTAATGCTGTGTTGTTGCTGACTGATGCTGGTGTGGCGCTGAGTGATGTTGGGGTGTCGATGAGTGATGCTGGTGTTGCGCTGAGTGATGCTGGGGTTGTGCTTATTGCTGCTGTGCTGTTGCTGAGTGGTGCTGTGGTGGTGCTGAGTGGTGCTGCTGAGTGGTGCTGTGGTGGTGCTGAGTGGTGCTGTGGTGGTGCTGGGGTGGCGCTGAGTGGTGCTGGGGTGGCGCTGAGTGGTGCTGTGGTGGTGCTAAGTGATGCTGTAGTGGTGCTGAGTGATGCTGTGGTGGTGCTGAGTTATGCTGTGGTGGTGCTGAGTGATGCTGTGGTGGTGCTGAGTGGCTGTGCTGAGTGATGCTGTGGTGGTGCTGAGTGGTGGTGCCGAGTGATGCTGTGGTGGTGCTGAATGGTGCTGTGGTGGTGCTGAGTGGTGCTGTGGTGGTGCGGAGTGATGCTGTGGTGGTGCTGAGTGTTGCTGTGGTGGTGCTGAGTGATGCTGTGGTGGTGCTGAGTGGTGTTGCTGAGTGATGCTGTGGTGGTGCTGAGTGGTGGTGCTGAGTGATGCTGAGTGGTGCTGCTGAGTGATGCTGTGGTGGTGCTAAGTGATGCTGTGGTGGTATTATTACTGACTATTATTAGAATCATTGAAGTTTACTCCCACGGATAGGAAACGGAGGAGGCTGACAGGGGACAGTGACGGCTATTAGAGGTGACGCTGTCTGCCTCCTGCACAGACACGGTGCCCTTTTATCCTGTAGCTGTGATGCTGTTTTGGAATCAGTGGAGACACCCTGGTAGAAAGGAAGTGCTTTGTAGATACCTCAATGAACAACACGCGCATTAGAGGATGTCTTTCGAGTCCAAAAGGGGCGCCAGAGTCGGTGTCCTTTTTTATCTCTTATCTCTAGTATCGGAGACAAGAGAGAAATTACAGGAGCATCCGCGCAATGGGAAACCAAAAGTGTTTGCTTTTAAAAGACCAGAAAGTGCATGTTCAGATGCTTGGCCGCGCGTTAGAAGCCGGTGATATCCGCAGTTGTTCCTATCTTTGAAATGGTGTAATGTGGAGACCTGCCGCCATTACGCACCAATGCCTTTCGCGCCCACATCTTTCTCTTTAGTGCTCTTAATTGCCCTGCTTGATGCACAATGACCACATGAATAGTGTTGATGCCACCCACCGTCCCCGTTCAATTATCATTTGTAATAAATTGAACTCCTTGGCCCGCCGGCCTGGGAGTAAATTATATGAGGTGTGTGTAAGTGCGCGTGGACCATGGTGTTAAAAAGAAATGATTAGATTAGGTTTGTTTGCCAGTCAGCTGGAAGCCCACGTTTTATAAAAAATACAAGTTCTTATTAACTCAGATCAAATGTGCTTTGCAAATGTTCTGCTGCAGGGG
Organism: Lissotriton vulgaris; assembly: GCF_964263255.1. Classification (NCBI taxonomy): domain Eukaryota; kingdom Metazoa; phylum Chordata; class Amphibia; order Caudata; family Salamandridae; genus Lissotriton; species Lissotriton vulgaris. Next base: position 933,843,161 of record NC_141695.1, read on the forward strand.
GTTAAGCGCTGTCGGGTCATCGCAGAGCTGCACAATGGTGCTTCAACGCTGGGTCCGGCCTGATGCTGGGGGGGCTCGCAAGTGAGCGTGACAAAAGTTTCCTAAAGGGGGACCGAATGAGGCGGGCACTAAGTTGGTCGGAGGGGTGGGATCTGGGGGAGGCAGGGAGCTGCGGGAGGTAGCGGGAGAAGGAGGTTGCCGGGTGGCTGGTATTGCAAATAGAATAAGAAGTCCTCTTATGGTGCGCCAAGCCAATGAAACTTTTCGCTCCACAGGGGTTAACACCCTGGTTTTCTAATTACTCTATTTGTGGCTCTATAATTCAAAATGACCTTTGTTATGTAGGGCCAGCATTTTAATTTTGGTTTAGGACAAAAATACATATACTATGCATTGGTAGGAGGTTGCCGGTCTGGTGGATGGGGACGGGTTGTGGTCTTGGGGATGTATGGGGCATCATTGTGGGCGTAAAAGAAATACTGCGGGGAAAGCGAGGCTCTGGAGATGGCGGGTAATGCATGAGAGGTGGGCTGCTGTTAGAGGCTGTCGGGTGAGAGCATTTGGATTCCGAAGCACAGGAAATGCGGGCGGTGGTCGCGTGTAAGCACCACTTGGCACGGAGATGCCGACCGAGTCCTTGGCCGGTGGACGGGGGGCTTTCTGGGGGTCGGGGTGGCGAGACTTGTGACACCTGGGTATAAGGTCCTGGGTGTAAGATGCTGGATACAAGTGGGCTGTCGTGGTGCAGCATGTTGGAGGCGAGTATTGTACGGTGTGCTGACTCCTAGGCGTGCGACCGATGCTTCGTCCAACTGGGGGGGAGGCAGTGCGGGGGCAGCCACGGTGGAGTTTGTTTTCCTGCTAGACAAGCGAAAGAAGCATAGCCCCAGGGCTGCAAGAATGGGCTATGACCCCCCTCGCCCCCCCTTCTTGTCTGTCTCCCCTTCAAACCATGCTGCCACACCATTAACTAAGAAGCAAAGAACGACAAGTGGGAGGCGGCGGCGGGGAGAGGGGGGGGCACGCGAGCCAGGTTTGCAGGAGAGGTGTGGCGAGGGCGCATCTGTCTGCCGGGGCGCTTGGAGTTCTGGACTTTTTGGTTCCGTCCAGAGGTGTAAGGGATAACACCCGAAGACCCCGGAGTTCTACCTGTCTTGGTGCACAAATAAACAGAAACACGGGCTTCTCGATGGTGGCGTCAAAGACCAAAGGTTTATTACTGCAGGGACACAGAAGTCACAGAAACTACACACGGGCAGTAACCAGGAGCCTGTTCGATTTGTACAAGAAGGGTTGCTCCTTATATACTAAATATTGGCCTTCAGGCAAATTCTTTACATGCTGGTACATTCCCAAACCTTTGTGTCCTAAACAATAAATATTTGGCGTTGCACAGGAATCGTCGATAATATCTGGTGTCAAACATTACGAAGAGGGGTTCCCACTATTCCATCACAATCCCGTGTCAACATTTCATTCAAGAGCCGGACCGCCTCATCGTACATTTCGTTACCTCCCCCTAATAAAGGTCCAGAAAGAAAGAAACAGGGCCAGGTGTAGGAGATAGAAAAGCAGGATAAGAGATGTTTGTGGGTTGTAAAATGGGCAAGGCTACCAGCTTCGGCCGCCTAATCATGATCAGGCCAACGAACACGAGAACCAGTATAGCAGGACTGGCCTTAGGCAGAGGAGGCAGCCTTTGTCGAGTCACGTAGCCACAGCGTGTTCTGCCCTAAGGTGCACGTGTCACTAGAGAGGTGAATCTCTGGCTAAGCTTACGTGTCCTTAATCGAAATGAAGAAATCAGAGGTCATTGCGTGTCCATTGTCTATGTGAGGGCAAGAAACACAAAATGGCTGCCATGATCTAAGATGGATGCCATGGGTAGATCAGAAATGTGTTTGTAACGGGAGTACTCTTGCTCGTAGCACAGCGAAAACACCAGGATATGCTAAATGGACCATTTGCGGTTCACTGATACCAAAATTATGTATTTACGACAATGTTGAAAACACGGGTTCAAATCGTCACGGAACCTCAGACCCTCCTTTTGCCCTTGCAATTACTCAGTCTATGTCAGAATCTAGTTCTATGCTCATCAGGTCAGTGACATGCTGTTGTATCATCATCCTTTCTCGCGCCTTTTCTCCAAACGCAGGTGGTTTTCTAAAGCAGGTTGCAGCACAAAGACTACACAGAGCGGGACCACACTGGATAATCAGGCAACACGAGAACAGGAATACTAGGATGACACCAATGACCATCAGAACCTTCCATCCCCACGCTGATAGCAGAGTCCAAAACCACTCCATGAAGGACCAGTTTCCCTTGTCTACATGAATAGAGTCGGAAATCTTGTGTAGCTTAGAGATCGCCTCATAAACGGTTGGAGCATTATTGGGAATAAAGACACAGCAGCTCGATTGGATCATTCTGCATACCCCACCTCGGTCTGCAAGTATTACATCTAGAACCATACGGTTCTGCAACGTCATGAGTCGATCCGCCTGAAGCTCAGCTGCCAAGTTACTAAGGGCACCAGCAGTTTCGGTAATAGTAGATTCAACTACCCGTGTTAGTTGACGTATGTTTCTACTATTGGCCATAGGCCCCCAGAACGGAAGGAAACCTTTGAAGAAGTCTCCAGCTTCCTGACCAGCGGTATCTTCCTTGCTGAAAACACCTCTTGCTACTCTGATCTTGTGATAATCAGACGAAGCAGTGTATGTTGGAGGCAACAATCGAGCAATATAACATGAGCCTAAAAAGTCAGCAGGCAACCACGTATATGCTCTGTCTTGACAGATGAAGTAGGTACCCCTAGCAGTAAGGAAGGCAGGGGAAGAGTTAGACGGAAACACATAGGTCTCAATGCATTCACTCCTCCCCAGCTGAGCTCTCGGATTTCTCCCATTTCCTTGCAAACAGACCTGACCTCGGTGAGGCACGACCCAGATTGGAGTTGAGCTTTTACGCTTGCTTTCTCCCAAACTAAGGCGATACTCTGAAGAGTTCCAACTCAAATATACCCGTAATTCATCTCTAGGGTAAGATGGAGTATTATTGACGTCTCTAATCATGTCAATAATTCCCTGAACTAAAGCTTTGTTGACAGAGTTATATTTAGTGGAACGTGGTGGACGTGGAGGATAGGTTTCGAGGGCATAAGCAAAAATGGTCTGAAGGGCCTGGAACGATCCATTATAGCTAAAAGGCAAAACCAGGTAGGGAATGCCTTTATCCATAGTGTGGGGTATCAAGCCACACACCCAGCAGTCTGTAGTGTTAACTACCAGTTGGTGTTGGTGCAAGAGCTGTACAAAAGTGTTATTAATGAATTCTGAACGTCGAGCTTGTTCGTGTTCAGGAAACGAGTGAAAAGAGTGCATAGAAGAAACAGTAGAAGTAGCAGGATCAAGGGGAGGTACTGTAGTTACTGGCATAAAAATCAAATTTACACCAAAGACGATTCCACCCACCAATGTTATCAAAACAATTAAAAATGTAATAGCACATTGCATCAAAAAGCATTTGCTGTGGAGAATTCTGTACAGTCTGTTTCTGCGAACATAAATCACATTTTCTCGTTGCAGCTCAGGAAGCTCCATCTTCTACAATCCGCTCGCGACCACTGATGATGTGTACGTAGATGAAAATGCCTCTATCAGCCCTGGGAGTTCCCAGAACTAACAGAAAGATCGACCTTGTGTCTGACCTCCGCAGATTCAACTAGGCACACAGCCACGACCCTACGGCTACCCAGACAGCAAGGCAATTTTAAACAATAGAAACAATAGCAAACTTCCTGGCTGAAGGCAAAAGTGTCAAAATTCAAATATTACAATAGGCAGTTTCCTGCTTTATTTGTCCATATTGCGAGACCGTAAATTGTATCTCAGTTTTGCAGGAGCTGTTTGATCTGGAAACAATGTCTCATCAGCAGAGGTTACAATGTTCATGTTCGCAGAAGGCAAAGTTTCTTCCGATGTAGAGGGCAGGTGTTCAGAAGTCAAAGAAGTAGTTTCAGGAGGAGAGCTTGATGTGTCAGTTATCAATTCGGCATCGCTGAAAGGGGTAAACCTGGGCGTTCGTTCACACTCAGAGGCACCAATTCCCTTCTTCACCCAGTTGTCATAAGGAAGCGGCAGGGGCACACGTTTGACGTGCGTCGTATGTATCCAGTTCTTGCGTCCAGCCACTCGGATAGCAGTTCTCGTTGCTAGTAGTACTTGATAGGGGCCAACAAATCTGGGTTGAAGGTTCTTCGTCCTCGCAAAGTTCCGTACCACGACGTGGTCGCCAGGTTTCAGCTGATGGCCTGGACTCTCCGGTGGCTTTGGCAATGCGTCGAAAACCTGTTGGTGAATAAGACTCAATTTAGCAGTCAAGTCGTAAAGGTAATCAATCAACATTGGATATTCCAGAGAACAGAATTCTTTCGGCCTTGGCACTCCCCAAATATTCGCGGGACGACCAAAGACTATTTCGTAGGGACTAAGCCCTACTCTAGAATGTACAGTCGCTCTTGTTGATAACAAGGCCAAGGGTAGCGCGTCTGGCCAGGACAAACCCGTGGATGCCTGTATTTTAGCAAGTTTCAGCTTGAGGGTGCCATTGTAACCCTCAACTAAACCAGCAGACTGGGGATGGTTTGCACTGTGGAATTTTTGCTTGATCCCTAAACTGGCACACATACTCTGCATAACTTTCCCTACAAACTCACTTCCGTTATCTGACCATACAATCCGTGGCATTCCATACCTAGGGAAATATTCTTTAAGAAGGATTTTGGCAGTTGATAGGGCAGTGTTGTCCTTTAGTGGATATGCTTCGATCCATCTGGAGAAAGCACAAACTACCACCAGGACGTATTTTAGGTTGTTGCAACGATCCATGTGAATGAAATCTAACTGAATCACTTCAAAGGGACAAGAGGGAGGAGCGAAGTGACCAGTAGGAGTTGGGACTCCCTTGCCAGGATTATGCATCAGGCATACCATACAATTTTTCACCACTCTCTCTGCACACTTACTAATCCTATCATTCTTCCAAACTGGAGCCAACATCTTGCAAATTCCTTTAGAACTAATGTGTGCTACTCCATGTGCCATTGTTACCACTGCAAGCACGTACGCATCAGGCAACATCCAACGCTGTTGCTCCGACAAATCAATCCAACATCCACTCGAGTCTAGTTTACCCGTACTCTCTTTCCATGCACGCTTTTCCTCCTCGGTTGCCTCTTTTTGAATCTCTTTCACACTTTCCACTGTATCCTCGCACATTCCAGACTCGGAAATCCATCTTGCAGACGTTGCAACATACATCCTACTCATCATATTTCTAGCTGTCTGTTTAGCGGTTTCATCAGCAAAAGCATTCCCACGACCAACATCATCCGTGATTGCTTTATGAGCACTGCATTTCACAATTGCAACTTCAGTCGGCAAGGTTAGAGATTCCAACAAGTCGTTAACTAGCTGACCATGTTGAATCTTAGTCCCATGGGACGTAATGAAACCTCTTTCTCTCCACAAACGGCCAAAACTATGGGCCACGCCAAATGCGTACTGACTATCTGTGAACACATTTACTCTCTTTCCCTTTGCTAAAACACGCGCTCTCGTTAGAGCAATTAATTCTGCAGCTTGGGCAGAATTCTGACTCACTCTTGCAGTCTCCACAATCGTACTCAAAGTCGTTACTGCATAGGCAGCAGTCACATCACCATTCTCCAATTTAAAGCACGATCCATCAACATACAACGTGCCATCTGGATCTGACAATGGAGTGTCTTTCAAATCAATTCGTCCTTTAGTCTCTTCCTCGGTTCTGAAACAACAATCATGGGGTTCAGAATCACTCGACTCTTGATTAGTCGGCAACAATGTTGCTGGATTCAATACATTGCATCTTTTGATTTGAATATGACTCGCTAATAATGTCAGCTCATAACCTGATAATCTAGCACTAGTAAGGTGTTGCGTCTTGGTTCGGTTCATGAGTGTGTCCACAGCATGAGGAACCATGACCACTAGCATGTTGTTCATCACCAAACCAGCAGATTGTCGAATGGAAGCTGCAGCTGCCGCTGTAGCTCTCAAACAACTAGGCAATGCTCTAGCTACCGGATCTAATGTTGATGAAAAATACGCACAAGGGCGTTGTTTATCACCAAATTTCTGTGTCAGAACACTCAACGCACAACCTTCTCTCTCGTGAACATAGAGCGTGAATGGTTTACTGTAATCTGGTGTACCCAACACAGGAGCTGAACACAGTGCATTTCGTAACTCAGAAAAACTCTCCTGACATTCAGCAGACCATGGCACCGGACTCGGAACACCTTTCCCAGTCAAAGCTACCAATGGTTTTGCTAAAAGAGAAAAATTTGGGATCTGCCTACAGTATGAGGTAATACCTAAAAAGACACGTACTTCTCTCTGTGTGCGGGGAACACTCATCTGCGTAATTGCTTTTATTCTCTCTGGGGTCAACTTCCTTCCCTCCTTTGACAAGAGATGACCTAGGTAGGTCACTTCTTGGCAGCAGTATTGCATTTTTGAAGGTGACACCTTATGATTCAAATTAGACAAATGATGCAATAACAAAATTGTAGCTGCTTTGCAAGTTTCCTTGTCATCGGCAGCCACCAAAAGATCGTCTACATACTGTACTAGAGCAGAACCAGGAGGAAGTACAAAGGAATCTAACTGACTTTTTAATGCCTGACTGTAAATAGATGGACTCTCACAATAGCCTTGTGGAGCACGTTTAAACCTGAAGCTTCGACCTCCTAGAGAGAAGCCGAAAATATCCCTGCTTTCCTCGGCTATTGGAATGCTGAAAAAGGCATTCTTCAAGTCGATAACTGAAAACCATGTAGCTGTAGCAGGAATCAACGTTAACAATGCAGTGATGTCTGGAACCACAGGAAACTGCGGAACCACAATCTTATTAACCTCTCTTAGATCGATAACAAACCTATACACTGGAGGCTTTGAGGGATCAGTACGTTTCAGAATTGGTAATACAGGACTGTTACAGACATTGCCTCTAGTTTCTTCAACTACACCTTTCTTAATCAAGTCTTGCACAATCAATAAAAGCGCACGTTCACCTTCACTAGAGATCTTGTATTGTGGAATTCGTGGAAATTTAACATTAGCTTTCAAAGTGACTACATATGGTGGTATTTCCAAAAGGCCTACATCGTTAGGACCAGTCGCCCAAAGAGTATCAGGGAGTGAACGCAGCTCTGGCGGGAGTGCATCCATTGACAAGTACATCGGGGAGGTGATTCTCTTACCCAATGTAAGCTGTACTCCTGACGGAGAACAGTACAATGTCGCATATAGGCGTTTTAACAAGTCTAAACCAAGCAGATTTTCATTACAACCTGTCGTCAAAATCAAGGGTGCTTTCAATTGACACGGTCCAACAGAAATAGGCAAAGGACCAGATACTGGATTGTATACAGGGGCGCCTGAAAAACCTACAGAAACATTTGTTAAGCCGGACAAAGGTGCGCCAGGGAGTTTCGCATGAATGATAGAACTTTTTGCGGCACCAGTATCCAACAGAAACGGTTCGACTACACCTGATGTTGCTACTGCGACATAAGGCCCACTCTGATCCACTGGAACTGATACTACTCCCTCTCTCTGTCCATGGCTGTCCTAGTACTCAGTTTGCTGAAATCCCTCATCTACTTCACAATAGTCCTCAACATGATACTGTTGGGATCTATTTTGCTGGGCAGACTGTCCATTTCGTTGATCAAAGTGATTAGAAGGGCGATCATTCGTTTGTGGAGGCATAGCACCTCTTCCTCGACCTCTAGAATTTTGCATAGAACCACCACGACCTCTCTGAGCTGCTGCAGCATTATTTTGCGCTAAGATCGGACACTCATTTTTATAATGACCCTCTTTCTTACAGTAGGCACACTGGTTCCACTGATATTGCGGTCTTGGAGAACTATAATCTGTCCTTTGATATGACCCTTGCTGTGTATTGGTTTGATTCATGCGAGGCGGATATGCCTGTTGCAAAAGAACTTTAGTTTTTAAATCTTTCGTTTTCTTATCTGATTTCTCCTTCTCCTCTTTATCCCTATTTTCATAATACTGTGCAGTTGCAAGTATTTGCGCAGTTCTGGAGACAGCCCACGCACTCTCGGAATCTTTCAATTTATTGCAAAGCTCTGGTAGCAGATTGTGTACAAATTTATCGACAAACAATCTCTGTCCTCCCTCCGTGCTCATATCTTGACCACTGTGATCCACAAAAGTCTCTTCGAACCTCGTGAAAAAGTCGGAGACACTTTCGTCCTTCTTCTGCCTGCATGCGGACAACTTGTCCCAGTTAACACGCAATGCTGGCATCGGAGTCTTCATTAAGTCAATTATCCTACCTGGAAGATTGGCAATTAGAGGTTCGGGTTTGGAACCACCTATTTGCTGACCATCCGCTGCTATGATAGCTGCCCAATCACCACCTAGGGCAACTGGATGATTCTCTTTACGAATTTTGGCCCAAATTGGTTGCGGAACTACATTCCCAAATAACATGTCAATGTCCGCTAGATTCATCACACAAGCTTCAACTGTCTGTGCTAATTCTTTATAGTATCCAGCAGGATTCTTACGCGGATCTGGCAAGGCCTGTTTCACCGCTAACACCTCAGCTCGCTTCCATGGAATATGTATCCACACTCTCTGGAATTGCGCCGGAGCGGCTGCAATACCATTCACTGCATCAGCTTGCACAGCTTCACGCCAAATTGGTGGAACCTCCCTCATTGGATATTGGCGATTCTGCTTCGTACTATGTTTTTCTAAATCTCTCGGTGAACGAAGAGACGGATCATTCCTATAGCTTAAAATCAGTTCCATTGCTTCCTTTATATTTTGACCAATTATTGTACCTGCAGCAAACTCTTTCTGAACATTAATTAATTCTTCTAAGTTCGATTCAGAATCATCTTCTTCTAACTCATCACGCAACAGGGAGCACATCTCGTCGAAAACATATCGTTGCGTTGGTTCATTCCACTGCATAAAAGTATCTAATACATCCCTCGTACTATATCTCCTACTCTTCGAAATCCATCTGAGAGCCGTGGAATCTAAGATTCCTCGTTCCTCAGTGCTTGGAAGCTGACTACGTCTCTGTACAGACTCAGAGGCAGGAGTCTTAATTAAAGTTTTATAGAAAGGAGACAGAATATTAGAGACAGAATCAGTGATTCTCCGACGAACAGAAAGCGGAGTCATAATACTAGCAGATGTAGAAAACACAGTCGCAGTTGGAACAGATAGAATAGGAACAGTAGGAGTAGCTTGTGAAACAGTAGGTATAAGCGATACAGGTATAGGCAAAGAAGCCGGCACCCCAGGAAGAGGGGGTGCCGAAGGAACATTCACATTGACCACAGGTGGTACAGGAACTTGGTTCAGGGGACCAGGAGCAAGAATACCAGGTTGTCCAGCAACCGGCAATTGAGCATTCAGTAAAGGAGGAACCATAGCACCCTGTGCATACGGTGGGGGTGACTGTAACAAATAAGACAGCAAAGGATCATTCTCGGAGTCCTCTACCGCCTTAGTTGTACTCGATGGCAAGGCAGGGTAGCACTTGTCGATCGCTAAATTACGCTCTCTAGTAGCCACCTCCATTGCCTTCTCAGACTCGTTGATTTGTAGCTGCTTAGCAGCCTGTTCTAAAGTCAACTCCTGCTCTTTCTGTTCTTTCTTCAATCTTCTAATTTCTCTCTGTTTAGATTCCTTTCGCCAGTAACAAAAAGAATCAAACATTGCCGGCCGGGCTTTCTTCTTAAACAGTTTCACTTCTAAATTATCAAGGACTTCAGGTTCAAAACTACCATGCAGTGGCCAACTAAGGACACCGTCTTTGTCTGTATAACGGACCCACACCTCATTATAAGATATAGGACCCACACCATGTTTACAATAAAGATCATATAGAGGAGTTCCGATCGGAGGAACCAGACATGAGTCCTCCAACCGGGAATCACTGTTGCAACCAAAACACGACAACATACAACTTTTCCAACTTACCATTTTGTAATCCGAAACACAAAACGAACAAAAACGCAAAACAGAAATGTGCACTCGAACCAAGAACTTAGGCCTACCAAAAACGGACTAATGTATCGATACCCAAACTAAACCAATAGATTACCTTAACCAGTACAACTAGTGATAATCTTTACGAAACCAAACCAAACCAAGAACTAAAAGGATTTTAACAACCCTTACGAAGCAACCAACTAGCAACCACTAAATACTTAACTGAGGCACTGAAGACGTCACCAAGGAGAAACCCGTCTTGTCTCGCCGTACTAAAGACTGCACCTCGGGTCCAAGACAGGGCGACGGTCAAGGCAACGGACCACTGCAGCCGTCCTGAACGGGAACCCTCGTGGAAGAGAACGTCGGGCCACTTTTGCGATATGCCGGGATCGATGAAGTGGGGCGCCTCCCTCAGGAATTTTCACACGAAGCTTCTCGAACTCTTCAGGCTTTTGGACCGGTACCGAATGACGTCGCCCCATGTTGGGCGCCAATTGGAGTTCTGGACTTTTTGGTTCCGTCCAGAGGTGTCAGGGATAACACCCGAAGACCCCGGAGTTCTACCTGTCTTGGTGCACAAATAAACAGAAACACGGGCTTCTCGATGGTGGCGTCAAAGACCAAAGGTTTATTACTGCAGGGACACAGAAGTCACAGAAACTACACACGGGCAGTAACCAGGAGCCTGTTCGATTTGTACAAGAAGGGTTGCTCCTTATATACTAAATATTGGCCTTCAGGCAAATTCTTTACATGCTGGTACATTCCCAAACCTTTGTGTCCTAAACAATAAATATTTGGCGTTGCACAGGAATCGTCGATAATATCTGGTGTCAAACATTACGAAGAGGGGTTCCCACTATTCCATCACAATCCCCTGTCAACATTTCATTCAAGAGCCGGACCGCCTCATCGTAAATTTCGTTACCTCCCCCTAATAAAGGTCCAGAAAGAAAGAAACAGGGCCAGGTGTAGGAGATAGAAAAGCAGGATAAGAGATGTTCGTGGGTTGTAAAATGGGCAAGGCTACCAGCTTCGGCCGCCTAATCATGATCAGGCCAACGAACACGAGAACCAGTATAGCAGGACTGGCCTTAGGCAGAGGAGGCAGCCTTTGTCGAGTCACGTAGCCACAGCGTGTTCTGCCCTAAGGTGCACGTGTCACTAGAGAGGTGAATCTCTGGCTAAGCTTACGTGTCCTTAATCGAAATGAAGAAATCAGAGGTCATTGCGTGTCCATTGTCTATGTGAGGGCAAGAAACACAAAATGGCTGCTATGATCTAAGATGGATGCCATGGGTAGATCAGAAATGTGTTTGTAACGGGAGTACTCTTGCTCGTAGCACAGCGAAAACACCAGGATATGCTAAATGGACCATTTGCGGTTCACTGATACCAAAATTATGTATTTACGACAATGTTGAAAACACGGGTTCAAATCGTCACGGAACCTCACGCTGGCGAGGGTTGGGGGCTCTGTTTCAGAGGGCGGTCTCGGGAGAGAACAAATGGTGGTGGGGTGCGGGGCGGGCGTCTAAGCAAAGGGGACAGAATTACGAAGATGTATTGTAGGCATGACAACAACATATCGGGTGGTGGTACTCGTGGATGACCCAAAGGGCATAATGCAGGGATTAGGCCTTGTTAGTTGGTGCGATATGGAATTAGTGGGCCACAAAGAGCGCCCAGCAAGTGAGACAGTTCACCTTGCCGAGACGGTAGGACAATAGTAGAGCTACGGGGCAGAGGAAGTCATTGGGCGCTGTCTCGGGGAAAGTGTACTGGGTTTGGGCTGGGGGGGAGGGGGCGGGTGCCAGGGTGCAAAAAAGCTTAAAAGGGGTGGCAGACAGAAAGGGCACTAAAGGGAGTGGGGGGGATGAATCACAAATTTCCCCCCCAAAAAAGAGGGGGGGCGGCGGCCAAGGAAGACACGGCGTAGGGGCAGGGACAAGGAGGAGGGGGTCATCAGAAGGAGGGATTTGTAAGAGGAGAACAAGGAGGACGGCCGATGGTAAGGGCTGGCGAATGGGGTTGGGGAGGGGCGGGGTGAGCATGGAGAAGCGACGGCAGGGAGTGGGACACCTCATCCACCCCCCTCCGCCCCCACCCCGGGAAGATTAATAAGGAGGCAAGGATCATCACAACGGCTTCTGATGTCCAAACGGGGGTTGGGCGGGGGATGGGGTCAGGCGCAGCGAGAGGAGGAGGATGCCCAATGAGCAAGAATAGGACGTTGGGCGAGTTAGATCAAGGCTGCCACGGTGCACACAAGGGCATGTGTATCGGTATCGGTGTTAAATGGAGGCAGGGGTTAGGGCCCTAAAGAATTGCCGTGGCCAGTGGAGTGGTTGAAGCAGTGCGAGTGGGGCTACGCTGCGAGGAGGGAGTCCTAGGAGGTGGAGCCCTGGCGGGGCCGCATCTCTACCAAGTTGGCCGAGGGGACAGGTGGGGGTGGGAAGGAGGTTGCAGAGGCCGAGAGTACAGTGAGTAATGCGCAGGGAGACGGGGGTGATAGTTACTTATCTATGCAATTTTTATATAGCGCAGACTTTACCAGATAGCGTCAGAGCGGTTCACAATAGGAGCAGAACTGATGCATGAGGATAAGATTACAAGTGAACAAATTACAAAAGCAAACGCTAAGTTACATGACTTAAAAGTGACAATAGGGAGAAACGAAAATACATGAGGTAACAATGGATACATTACAGGAGGGAAAAGTGATATGTGTGCACGTTACAAAAGCGTACAATGGACAAGTAGAGGAATAATACTGCAATAAATGGCGGACACTCATACCAAGGAACAAACGTTACGTAGGCAATGGTGGCACTTGGGAAAGTATATAAAAAAAAGAAAAAACATAATGTGAGAGGTAGCGAACAGTGTGTTACAAGAAAAAAGTGACGTGTGCAAGTAACAAAAGAGTAGCGAAATGAAAGCCTTTGATGCAGCAGGGGGCGGGCGGATCCCTTTGAAGAGCTGCTGGCGTGAAGTGGCAGAGGGGGGCAGAGCATTCCTTTGAAGAGCGCACGCTGGGGGATGCCTGTGGGAGGGAGGCAAGTGCACGCACTTTTTATGTCAATGAGCTTGCGCATTGAGCTCGCTTTCACGGGCACTGCATGGAATCGCCCAATCTCGGTAAGCTCTGTTTAAGCCCCTTTATCTCTCGCTCCGCTCAATGCGCATGCGCATTGATAGGGCACGAGACCTAAAAACAGGCCTGCATGGCAGGAGTAGTCCATGCAGCATACGCGAGCATTGTCATAGCTCGGTCCCTATCTGCATTCCAAGATGGGCAGTCAAGCAATCTCTAGAAAGCATGTGTAGTTTAAAAAAAAAGAATTCTGGAGGGAAAATAACATGACTAACATTCCTTAATTAAAATTATGTTTGTTCCAAGCGCTTACTTTCTCCTGGTTCCACAGCGTGGCAGAGATTGATTCTCTGCGCCCGCTACAGAACCAAGTTCAGCACAAATGCTAAGATTTTTGATGGAGATGTGCATCATGGATGAACTCATTTATTGGACTCTTGTTATAAAAGAAGGTACTGATTTGTCGATACAAGCTGCTTCGTCACAAGGTGATCTGAGAGGAAGACAGACAGTTATTGGCTGTCTGTGGTCATTGGTGCTCTCTGCCATATATTTTTTTTAAGCTCTATGAGTTTTAGGGTTCTCTAGATAAGTACCAAAGGGACGAGATAGTGGTAAATTATTTTGTTTATCAGATACAAGCATGAATTTTTTGCTGGAGGAATCCATCTCTTGAAGAAACTTTAGAGATTGCAAGAGGAATACAGGGATCTGTAATGGCCTTCAGAGAATTGGGAATGGACAAACAACATGTCTCTGAAGCAGTGGGTGTGGTGCGACCTGCGCCTAAAACCTATGTATAACACTGAAATGAAAAGACAGGGCAAAGTCACGAATAGCAATGCCAATACATATTTTAGGTGTGGGTCCGAAAGTCAGATTGTTAGTTAAAAAAGTTGTTCAGCCTTGGGTAAAACTTGTCTCAAATGCAAGAAATCTGGGCCCTTTGCTACAGTGTGCCATAATACATACAACGTAGTATTTGTGGGGGAATAGGCTAATTCTCTCCAGCACAATAACAATTCAGATAGTACAGTAGTATTGTCAGTACAAATGGTAGACACTTGGGAGGGTAGTTGGGAGCAAGGGGATCCCAAGTGTGAGGTATTCATTGGGAAGGAACAATTGGTAGTGAAGGTGGACTCAGGTTCTCCATCACAAATAACATTGGATAGTCCAGACATTTACACAGCTGCATTTGGTGGCTAGGAGATTCACATGGTGGGGTATTTCAAGGAAAGTGTTAAGTACCAAGACAGAGAGATTCACGCTAAAGTGTATGTGGCAAAGAAGGTTTACAAAATTCTAGGATGGCGAGATCAAGGCATGTTTGGGATGAAGTTAAGACCAGTCACTAAGTATCCCATTTCTTTGTAAGTTTCCATCGACACAGTGAGGGAAACTGAATTACAAGAGTTGTCCCTTAATGCAGCTTGAAAAAACATAAGGCATTGTTTCTAGAGAAGTTAGGACTGGCAAAAGGGTTCGAGCATCGCATTATTCTCAAGCCAGGCGCGTTGCCTGTAATGCACAAAGTACGGATCATACCCTTATGTATAAGGGGAAGGGTGGAGGAGCTTATGAAGAAACTATGTGCAGACAAAGTTATAGAGCTCACAGATTCTTCACAATGGATATCTCCAATTGTAGTAGCTTTCAAAAAAATCAGGGGACTTGAGACTTTGTGTGAACCTTTGGACGTTAAGCAGGAACATTTTAGTTGAGTGTTCCCCTCCCCAAAATACATGACATGTTAGCTCGGTTGGGTATATCTAAAATTTTCTTTACCCAAGACTTAAGGGCAGCTTATCACCAGGTAGAAATATTACAGGATTCCTGTTTGCTCACAGCTTTCAACACTCCTTTTGGGGCATCTAGATTTCTGTGAATGCCGTTTGGGTTGGCCTAAGCCGCATCGGTGTTCCAAAAATGTTCGTACAAAATACTGAAAGGACTGGATGGAGTTTTAGCCTACGAGGATCTTGTTATTCACAGACGCGGTCCAGTCTCATCTTAAGTCATTATATACAGTGTTGGGAGTATTGCATAGCTACGGCTTCACACTGAAACAAGAGAAATGCAAGATGTCAAGGCCCAAGATCCTCAGGAACAGTAACCACCCAGAAGCCCACCTTCTGGCAGCTCCGACTCGGATTACATAAGAACAGTCACAGGGTGGCCAGACAGGGGGATGGGAAATTACGGTAGGTGCACCAGGGAGGGAAATCTGAAAGACAAAAAGGGAGCCAACTAGAATGCAGGTGTATTGACAGACTCAGACCAGACTCTTATCACAGTGTACAAGGCACATTGATCGCATGGGGTTCCATGGTTAAAGCATATCATAAGCTATCTGTTGATTTCAAAGAATATCAAAAACAATGCTTGAGTTAACACCTTTAACTATATATCATATTATACCATAAGATATGCATTCATTTGTTAGACATTAATTTCTTTGAGGTTGCATCATCACTTTCCATAGCAAACTGAAACACACTGGGATATTGTGATCGTGGGGTTGTGGCGGACCGGAATAACAGGCATGGAGGCTGTATGTAGTGGGCGATGGTTTCCCTTGTTTTATTATTCTTATACAACAGTTCGTTTTGTGGAAAAAAATTATGAGCTTGAAGGGAGGGGTATCCGGGTCTTCTCCGTGAGATAGAACCGGGACGTCGGGTCTTCAGCCTGGGTTGCTCTGGATGGGGTCCTCGGAGGGTATAGGGAAACAAGAACCAAAGGGGCTATTAGTCCACCTTGACCAGAATGATCGAGTCTTTCTACCGACACCGGGCTGTGAGGGATTGGAAAGAGACCGTGAGGAAGGAAGGGGATTTGGATAGGGGCAGGTAGGCAGAGAGAGAACAAAGTCAGGGGTGGAAGTGAGGGGTAGGTGAAGGGTTTAATTACAATAGTGTCCGTGTGTGATCCAGCGATGCTATACAGGGTTTATCTACAGTGCAATTCTAACCCCCAATGGTGATGCTTTTTATATACAAGGATATATACACAGCACCTAAGTTGCTACAGTGCTACAGACAATAGACCTGGAGATATGTTACTCACATGCCCCGCCGCAACTCTTCCGTGAGTTGCGGACGCTCCCCAGCCACCTCCTGTGGACTCCACCAGTCCTCGCTCCAAACGTCTTCCTCCTCTTCCGGGGTCGCCTTCTCTGGTTCCGGGTTCGTTCGAGCCTCCTGCCACGAGTTTGCCGCGTTGAACACTCTCTCCTCGGCTCTGTCTTTTCCGTGTTCCGGCTCCAGGATTAGGGAGGGACTTCCAGGGTCACGGGATTGTGCTTCCGGTCTCACTCCAGTTTCGATTGGGTCCTGAAACAAAGGACAGAGGGGTGGAGTCCAGTTTGTCAGGGACGCTTCAGGGTCGGGTTCTAAGGTAGGGGATCTTGCTGGAGGATGCCGTATCGGAGAGGTAGGGGACGAGGCTGTATCTCAGATATTTTACAATGAACTGAAATATGCCCAAATAAAACAAAGTGACCACTAAACATATGTAAACAAAAGTCATAAGGCAATATTCATAATCCCCTCCATGGACATTTCCTTCTGAATGTTTAGCTCAACGTGTATGGCACACTGTCTGTATCGCTAAACTGCAATTGACAGAAGGAGCGCTGTATGGTAACTAACACGGAAAGCCAGTAACCAGTTAGCAAGCCTTAAAAAACACACGTAGGTAGCGCTGTCCAAGAGTAAGCGGGTAGCAATAGCAATGTGTATCCAGACAGTAGGTCACCAAACTCACTCCGCACTAGACACTTTCTGAGCCAAGTGCACTCGTCAGTGTACTCCAAAGTGCCAGACCTTCCAGCCACTCAATAAACACCACGGAGCAGGTCGCAGAATGCTTCCCAAACAGAAACACCAGGTCCAATTTAGGATACCAGTAGATGCTAGCCTTGAGTTTCGGGCAACTGTTTATACTATCAGCGAGGACAACATCATGCGAGATTGACACTTCCTGGTCCTTGTATCATGCGGGGGCATCTTGGAATGGATCCCTTTTGATTCACTAGCATATGTTTATGCCAGCAGTTCCACTACTGACAGCCACCTCGAACATGGTTTTAGCCACTCTTTGTCCTGAGCAGCATTATGACTGCGTGGAATGAGCACAAGAACCACAAGTCCTGACACAAGTTCTTGGTTGACAAGGTACAATACTTGGGGCACAACTTGTAAGTGGCAGGCATTTCACCTAACGAAGACCTACTAAAAGCCATTAGGGATTGTCCATCTCTTTCCGACAAATATCATCTAAGGTGTTTTTATGTTTATGTCAATATTATTCCAGATTTGTGTTTGAATTTTCTATTACTGCACTATCATTTTGTATCTTGGGAACCTACCTCCATCTTTCTCGCTCTTGACCCTGGTCCGCCCCGGCTGTGTGCCGTTTGAGCGGAGGGTCAGCCCACGAGCGACACTTCCTGCCTGGTCCTGCTCCACTTCCGCCCTGCCTCTCCACCGTGCAGGTCAGCGGTATAGTGGCCGCAGTATCCCGGGTATTTCTTGGTTCCTGTTTTCCCCCGCGCTCAGACAACTACTACAGATCACAGCGGTGGCAGGCTATTTGCGCGCTCCTACGCTACGCTGATCTCATCTCTTTTTAAATTGCTCAGCCCAGCTGACCGATAGCTGTGTTGTGCACCCGGTATACTTTTAAAGTCTTCATTGCTGAATAAAGCTTTGCGCGCTTGCGTGTGCAACAATGTCTGTGATTTTTAAAACGTCTTCATGCTGATTGAGAGCATTGTGCCTGCACTATCATTTTGTATCTTGGGCACCTACCTCCATCTTTCTCGCTCTTGACCCTGGTCCGCCCCGGCTGTGTGCCGTTTGAGCGGAGGGTCAGCCCACGAGCGACACTTCCTGCCTGGTCCTGCTCCACTTCCGCCCTGCCTCTTCACCGTGCAGGTCAGTGGTCTAGTGGCCGCAGTATCCCGGGTATTTCTTGGTTCCTGTTTTCCCCCGCGCTCAGACAACTACTACAGATCACAGCGGTGGCAGGCTATTTGCGCGCTCCTACGCTACGCTGATCTCATCTCTTTTTAAATTGCTCAGCCCAGCTGACCGATAGCTGTGTTGTGCACCCGGTATACTTTTAAAGTCTTCATTGCTGATTAAAGCTCTGCGCGCTTGCGTGTGCAACAATGTCTGTGATTTTTAAAACGTCTTCATGCTGATTGAGAGCATTGTGCCTGCACTATCATTTTGTATCTTGGGAACCTACCTCCATCTTTCTCGCTCTTGACCCTGGTCCGCCCCGGCTGTGTGCCGTTTGAGCGGAGGGTCAGCCCACGAGCGACACTTCCTTTCTGGTCCTGCTCCACTTCCGCCCTGCCTCTCCACCGTGCAGGTCAGCGGTCTAGTGGCTCACGGCAACCAGATATATATGGCAACCTGGAGCAAGCGCAGCGGACGAGCGCAGCGGGAGCGCCGGCTTCGCGCCGAAGTCGCGCACAAGTCAAGCCCGTCTGCGCCCGTCCGCGGCCGACCGGGGCTAGGGGCACGTCACTCTGCCCACTTGCTCTCCTACTCCTCGGCAGATCTTCTTAGCCTCCAGGGCCCTTGGTTTTTAACTGCTGCCATCCGTTCCCGTATTTCTTCATTTGGCTTGTCCCCCTCTCACGTTCCCTCCCCTCCTCACTACATTCCCACTAATCCTCTGAGGGGTACTGTCAACCCTGCACCCATCAAAACTCTCACAGCTTGTTATCTCAATACCCGGTCCGCCGTAGCTCACTCGCACGAGCTATCGGTGCTGTTGGACCTCCATGCCCCAGACATGCTGTTTCTCACAGAAACTTGGTTTCGCGATGACTCCCTCCCCGCCCTTCTGGCTACCTTACCAGCCTCATACTACGCCCTACGCTCGGATCGCCTTAACGGCAGGGCTGGGGCAGGTGTAGCGCTCATTGCCCGAGCAGACTTGCCTTTTCAAATTCTCTCTCTGCCCGATATTGCCACGACCGAGAACCTGGCCATTCGTACCACTTCCATTTCCCCTCCCCTCACCTGCTTACTCATCTACCGTCCTCCCCAATCGCCCTTATTGTTTCTCCCTACCTTCCTGGAAGTATTAGCCACGATTGCGGTTAATAATACTTCCATTCTGCTCTTGGGTGACTTCAATTTTTGGCCGTCCGACCCTGCAGAGTGCTCTTCCTCTAAGGAATTTTCAGAAACCCTCCGAGCTCTTAATTTTATACCCCACATCCACTTCCCTACCCACGCTAATGGACATGTTCTAGACCAGATTTGGTCCCTGAACTGCCCTGTAAAATCTGTTTCTATCTCACCCTGCACCTGGTCGGACCATCATTTGATCTTTTTTGCCCTCCCCATATACCCCCCGGTCAAACCCTCACTTCCTAAAAACGTTTGGGTCCGGGCCTGGGGACGAGTAGACCCAGGCAATCTCTCTGACTTACTTACTGCCTCCTACCCTTCACTACAGGGGTTATCTACTCTCTCCCAAGTCGCGTCCATTAACCAGTGGCTTACGTCTGGCTGCGACTCTATTGCCCCACTCAAGCGGGTCACGTCTAAGCGAGAGAAGGATGCCAACCTGTGGTTTAATGAGGACCTCAAGACCACTAAACTAGCTGTACGCAGAGCTGAGCGTGCCTGGAGGAGAAATTACTGCCCCCTATTAAGACTGGAGTTTATTAACATCTTGTCCCAGTATAAGCAGGCCATCTTGGGGGCAAAAACAGCTTATTTCTCCTCCAAAATCCTCGCCGCAGAGAACCAATCGAAAGTAATCTTTTCGATTGTGCACAACCTGGCACTCTCTGACAGAACCACACTGAAACCCACTCCCTCACCAGAACTCTGTCACTCCCTCAATAATTTCTTTATCCAAAAAATCTCTACCATCAAGGCCAACATCCCTCCCCCTTCTCCTACGTTTGTGGACCCTCAGTGTCCCCCCCCTAAGGGACAACTTGATGCTCTTCCTCCCCTGACTAAGGAAAGCCTTACCTCGATAATTCCCTTAGTCAAATCTGGTTCCCCTCTTGACCCCTGTCCCTCCCACATTCTCCGTCACATTTTTTCTTCATGTTCCGATCCCCCTCTTCACCTCCTTAACAGCTCACTCTCTCAGGGTGTGGTACCCACCCCACTGAAAACAGCAATCATTGTCCCCATCCTTAAGAAACCTGGCACGGACCCCTCGGTCCCGGCCAACTACCGTCCCATCTCCCTCTTGCCATTCTTAGCAAAGGTGCTCGAGCGCCACGTCACCCGCACTTTGAGTACTTTTGTGGAGATGCATGGGGTCTTAGACCCCCGCCAGGCCGGTTTCCGCCCGCACACTCTACGGAGTCCGTGGTACTCTCGGTCCTGGATAACCTCAGGGAGGGAATGGATACCAACAAGACCCAGGCCCTGGTCCTTCTTGATCTCTCAGCCGCCTTTGACACGGTCGATCATACCATCTTACTTTCCCGTGTCAGGGCGGCGGGGATCGGAGGTACTGCATTGGTCTGGTTATCTTCCTTCCTGAGGGACCGCACCCAGGCTGTTCGCCTGGGTGACTTTACTGCGGATTTCCGGAAAGTTCAGTGCGGGGTCCCCCAGGGTTCTTCTCTTTCTCCTCTTCTGTTCAATCTTTATATTGCCCCACTTATTTTTTCTTTACAGCAGCTGGAGGTCGCTGTATATAACTATGCTGACGACCTCCAACTTGTTTTTGATCTGTCTTCTTCCCTGTCTTCTATCTCTAATTTCCAATCCACCATGACCCATATCCGAGACTGGATGAACCACAACCATTTAAAACTCAACCCAGATAAGACCGAGCTGGTGTTGAAGGGTGGTTCATCCAGCCCCTGGTCTTCTCTGTTCTGGCCACCTTCCCTTGGTTCCCCACCTGTACCCTCTTCCTCAGTAAAAACTTTAGGTATCAAGCTCAATTCCCAACTCACTCTTCACTCCCAGGTTAGCTCTGTGGTGTCCTCTTCCTTTCTCTCACTGCGTACTATACGCAAGGTGTCCCGCTTTTTTTCTTTTCACGCCTTGAAACTGATCACCTTGGCGATGGTCATCTCCCGCCTGGATTACGGCAACGCCCTATATGCCAGTATACCTGCATATAGCCTTAGGCGGTTGCAACAGATTCAGAACCAGGCGGCGCGCCTGGTGTTCAAATTACCAAAATCCCACCATGTCACCCCCCTTCTTAAATCTTTACATTGGCTACCCGTTTGTGAACGTGTCCAGTTCAAGCTGGCCTCTATCACCCTCCAAGCGAGACTGGGCACGGCACCGGCCTTTATTTCTTCCGAGATCACTCCCTACGACCCCACCAGAGACCTCCGCTCATCCACCCAGGCCCTTCTCACTCTCCCGCGATTTCGGAGGAAGAAATGGGGCGGTTCGAAATTTGCGACCCTTGCTCCACTCCTCTGGAATTCCCTGCCTCCTGAGCTCAGAACCTTAACTCTTTATCCCCAGTTCAGAAAACAACTCAAGACTCATTTGTTTTCCAAGGCCTTTAACTAATCTGTCCTCCCACAGTCTGAACTGCTCTACTTTATATTTGCCATTCTACCTTGTTTTCTGTAAGTTGTAGCGCCATGAAGCCGCTGGCGAACGTGCGCTTTATAAATAATTTTAAATTCAAATTCAAATACACACAGACTATCTTAGAAAATTATTCAGGTCAGGAGTAAAATTTGTAAAGGAACAGGAACAGTTAGACACGTTCAATCATTTGAAGGACATGATTATCTTGGGGTCTGTTCTTCAAACGTACAGAGACGATGTTCCTGCTGTGGTCACTGCTGATACGAGTAGTATGGGCCTGAGGGCAGTGTTACGTCAGAAGGTGGGAGGGAAGGAGAAGACAATTGCTTTTGCCTCCAGGAGGTTGACGTTTGCTGAGAAGAACTACAGCCCGATTGAAAGGGAGGCACTGGCATGTCTCTGGTCGACACAGCATTTTGCAATCTATTTGTAGGGAAAAGAATTTGTGATGGTCACAGATCACATGCATTTGGAGTCATTGTTAAATGACAAGAGCTTGAGGAATTCCAGTCCCAGCTTGGTCAGATTATTATCCAAAATGTAAGAGTACAACTTCCAAGCCAAACACATAACTGGAGGGAAAAACTGCACAACAAATTTTTAGTCTAGGTGTCCTACAGATGCAGAGAATGTGAACTGAAAGAAGAACTGGTGGCGGGTTTGGTGGATGGTGTAACAGTCACAGACAAAGTTATTTCAGCAGAAGATTGGAAGTCAAGTTGTATTAAAGATGAGGATTTGAAAAGACTCTCAGAAATAAACACCCAGTGGTGTCACAGAGAAGGTTCATTACATAATGAATTGAAGGGGTTCAACAAAATGTGAGAGGAATTAAGTGCAAAATAAGAATCAGTCATGAGGGGCAAATTGGTAATTCCCCTAGGAAAGCTGAGAAGCAGACTTATTGGATTGGCACTTCAGGGACATACTAGTGTAGGAGGGACAAGGAAGAGAATTATACTGTACTATTTGTGGCCAGGCATGTATGCGGATGTGGAGATATTTCTTACTAGATGTTAGAAGTGTTCCCTAAGAAACAAAATTGTAGTGTACTCTCATCATTCCCATGTTTTCCTGTTGAAAATCTTAACGCTTACAAAAACAATGACAGGAATAGTCACCAAGACATAAAACACTAATAGTCTCAAAGCAGAGAAGAAATTAATGAGAAACAAAGAAAAAATAAGTTTTCTTCTTTTTTATGAAACCTCTCACTCACCGACCTGGTCGGTGACATGCTTCATCATCTGGGCCCACCCAAGTAGCCGAGTGCCACTTAGGTGTGCTACGATGCCTGCAATTGCAGCGGAGCTGGTTATTTTGTGTGTAGTTAGGGGTGAAAAAAAGAGAATTAGTGAGGTGATTAAAAAGTATACATCAGAGACTCCTTCAGAAATTTTATTCAGGAGTCCGTGTAACCAAATTAAAAACTAATGAGATACTACTCATGGTGCTATTGGCCATATAGTATCTGGAAGTGATTTAAAAGGTGGTCGACATGTTTCAACCTCTTGTAATTATAGGTTTTCTTCAGGACCAGGATGGGAGGGACGAGAGGTCTGCACACGCTAAGGTGCACCCTTCTCAGACCCTACAGTGCAAATACTGCGTACTCACGGTTGTCGTTCTATGTACAGCATTCTGTGTAAGAACCAGAAACACAAACATACATGGCATAGTGATAGTAATGTTCTGTACAGGTGCTCATTCATCTCTGTTCGTTTTTAATGCACTCTATTATAGCATGCATTAATGTGCACCAACATTTTATCTCTTATATTGCTGGTCATAATGTTTAACTCAATCCTATTGTTTTACATTTATTTACAATAAGTCACAGGCGTACCTCTACTATTTGTAAGGACCCTGTATTGAGTCATCATGAACAACGTGGTCACTCCTATTACGTGGACACACGTTATTTTTTTAAAATACTGGCATACTTTTTAACACAGGAAAACACAAAGAGATGTAAATCAGGGGGCCTTATTTTCCATATCACTTGCATTGAAATTGTGTAAGTTTCAGGCTGTATAAAACTAATTTAAAGCCATTTTGGTCCGTAAATCGGGAGACACCATCCTGCACACGATGTGTTATGTTCAAGTTCCCTTAATTCACTTTTAAACTCCTGCGTTCTCTAATTTCGCCACCAGATGGAGCCGACAACCTCACCTGCCGTACACCGACACACCCTTGCACAGACATGGCCGTTTCCAGGCATCTCCAGGAAGTATCTCGCCCCTCCCCCTTCCTGTGCCCAAATGGTACAGCCCGATCGCAGCCGCACAACGCGGAAGCTGTTGAAGTTTTCTGGAGTTGAGATCAAAGCCTGTTGCTCCTTTGCCTCTCGACCTATCAGGGGCTCCCAAGATCATGCTAACAAGCTCATGAATATTGTGAAGAGCCGGGCTGCCAGACACGGACTTGGGAAACTACAACGTGAGTTGGGTCCCCGGCGGTGTCGCGTACTGTGACAGTTTGACGGAGGAGGGGGCTCACGCTCTGTCCTTTGATTGGCTAGCTGAGCGCGCGCCCGCTGTTGCCCCTGCGGCCTCGAGCTCGTCCAGATCAGCGGATTGGTCAGCGGGGTGCGAGCTCAGCTCGCTCTAACCCCCGTACCTGGGGTGCGTGCCGGTTCTTTCAGTGGATTGGTCTACCTGACTCGCGTTACTCGTTACTTTCACCTAAGATCACGCGCCCGGTTCAGGACAAGGGCGGCGGCGCTGGTTCCCTTTCATTACCTACAACCCGTTGTTTGGGTTCATTGCGGATATTGGGGCACGCGTCGCTGACCGGTTTCCCGCCCTGTAGGCGTGATTAAAGGAACCAACGGAGGCTGACATAGCCGGGGCCATGGAGCCCCCGAATGGTGGAGGGGAGCGAGGAGGTGGCTCCGGACCTCCGGGCCCAGCACGGAGCACCAAGGAGAAGAAGAAACCACGGAACCCAGAGGAGGGCGACGGCAAATCCAAGAAATTTGTGAGTCTGCGCGCGTGCATGTGACCAGGGGAGGGGCAGCTTTAGAACTCTGAGTCAGCGGCTGACCCTCTTATAGGGAGTGCATGTGTGATGTTGCAGGATTCCACCCCAGATTTGCCATGTGGTGGGGGGGGGCATAACAGTCCACTATTAGGTGCCATAACTCTTCTCTCTAAACACTACCAGTCTGACAACCACCACTCTCCCCTTCTCTGTACGGTACTGTCGGAGACCGCAGAGTTGTTATTAAGAAACGCTGATTCTGACGGCTTATTTACTTGTCTGTGACAGACCCTATTCCCCCCCCCAACGCCGCATTCCCCGATCTGACAGAGACGGCACTAGTGTCATGTCGGCCTCCAGTAGTGTTATTCTTGCCCCCATTTGCTGTCCAAGCAGTCCCCGCTCTTCCAGTGTGTGCACTCTGGGCATACAGTGCTGCTGTCATTGTGTCACCTGCCGGAAAGACTTGTGTGGCATGTGGTGCACACCCTTTGTAATCTGACAGCCACTGCGTCCTGTCTGTGGGACATAAACACTGACACTCATATCTTGCCCACTAACGCTGTTGGATCCCTCTGAAATACTAACTTCCTTACCCTAGCACCGCACGGAAGTGTTAGCCATTATTAGTATACAAAGATATTGACGTTTAATTAAAAAATACTTTTGAAAAGTGGAATGTTGGGCACAGCGATCCAAACTGTGTTGCAAGTCTTTTTCTGCTCTTCTCTGTAAACGGATCCTGAGAGACGAACTAACCTGCACATACATCTAATACTTCTACCTACCGGCGTGATGTTTCTGCAGCACATCAAGCAAAATCTAATTCTCTCTCATTCAGATGGTTAACCGGGACTCTCTAATAATGGGGAAGCAAGGCACAAGTCGGGCGTCCATGCGGGTGGACGGCGTCCAGCCTGCCAAGAATTTGCGCCCCACTGAATAATGTGCTGAACTCGTCCCGGTGTAATTTCTAAACACCGGGGGACTTTCAGCTGCGCCTGCACGTTGTCTGCTTTCCATCTGCAAGAAGCAACAACGTGCATGCTGGGCCTTTCCTATTTAAGACCTCCTGCTGTGCACATAACAAAGGCCAAATTTGAGTGGACATCAAGCCTCCTTTTGTTCGAGTCTCTTGGCTGGGAGCAGTCAGGAGCCTCACACCTGATGCAAATGAAGTGGAGGGCAAACAAAGGCTAACACCTTGTTAGCACTTCACACATACTTAAGAGAGGCAGCTTTTCACTTTGTTCAGTCCCTGTTCAGGAGATATGCATGCACTGTAAGAATGTCAGATGTGTTGGTCTTTTTAAGTGTTTACACAAAGCAAATTGCATTTATATGAAGCTTACTACACCCGAGGAGGCATTGAAGTACCACTATTTTTTTTCTTGTATAGCCCTACTCATCCCAATGCAAGGTGTCAGAGCACTTTACATCAACACGTGCATATTACATGTACAATAAATTATATAAGTTTGTAAATTAATGTACAGGATGTGTTACATAAAACTGGATGATTGCAAGGTGTAGAAGTCGCATATCATCTTCCATAGCTCACTGATATCCTTGCAATGCGCACAAACGTACACATTTTAAACCTGGTAAACATATGTGAGGGCTTTAGATCTGATGTCACTTCTTTTGACGCCACTTCCTGTAAAGTCGTGGCTTGTGATGCCACATTCTATGATGTCAATTCCTGTGATGCCATGTCTGATGTTGTGTGCCATGATGTTGTGCACGCGGCGTGATGTCACTTGCATTCTGCGTAACTAGGTTAGTTCCCCTACTTAAAATTTTTTTTTTTAGGACTTGTGCCCTGTGGGAAGGGACATGGCCAAAGTACTAACCGCTCCACGTGCCGCATGAGTTTACTGGCTGCGGCGTTTAAAGAACATCAAACTGTATTTCATTTCAGTATTCCCGATGTTTAAGAAATAAACTAATTGAAATAAATAGGGGTTTGGTCACTATCGCGTGCGATTTGTGAGCCGGAATGCTAGGGTCACTGACGCTCCCAAATCACCCTTTTTTTTTTAACTGTTTATTTTTGTTTTAAATATACCACATAAAAAGATAACGGCACTAGTCCACAGTAATACATTTATCAAATTATTACTGTAACCCATTAAGTAATTAAAAAATATACACATTTCTGCTGTAAAATTCACTGAGATCAGTATTCATCATTACTTTAAAGAGTTTTTTGTTATTTTTAGTCTTGTTTCCGCCCCTTTTGAAAAGGTATTGCACAGTGCTGGCTGATAATTGATAACCTATATAATACTCAAAAATACATGCAACATAGTTTGTTAGACCAATACAGCAGTAAAGATATATCAGATTTGCGGCTTAATGCCATACCATGCTTTGTTCCATATTCATATGGTCTAATCGAGTATTCAGATACAAAAGCGTTCTTTCAAGGAAGAGAAGCATATATAAATATTTTGGGATTTCAGATGAGCTGCATTGTGACGTACATGGTGATTATTAACATTTTCCAGTTATTGCTGCCTTATCGGCCTTAGGTATTACTTTTTTTAAACACATCTTCCACTCCTGGTTAGCAGAGACCTTGGGGTTTACATTTACATAATTTCACTGAACGAGACATACCCATACTTATGACATTGCGCTTGATAACATAATTCAGCATGTACTTTTCCCAGCATTGTGTATTCCGTGCTGTAGGAGCTGAGAACAATCTGCAGAAGTAATTGAATTAGAGCTGGGCCCATGCTAAAACTAGTTTAAATTACAACCATTTTAACTGTACTTGAAGAAGATGAAAATACCTGTGTAACCTGTTTCCTTAATATTATTCATAGAAGGCCTCCTGTATGGCGATCAAACTGATGCCCCATATTTAAGGGTTGAACCTTCGATTTATGATCTTGTACTAGGGAGAGTGAGTAATATCCCCTTTACTGACAGTCACATTTCTTTAAACTGGAAGCATTGCAGAAACACTTTGCATTACTTTGATCTTGTTAGTATTTCCGTCTTGTATGTTGATCCATCCAAATACAAAGAAAACATTCATTAGTTTACCTTCTTCAATCTACTTTGCCCAACATTCCATGTGTAATGAATAGGCTTTTTGCCAAACACCTATATTTCTTTTACGTTTTTATTAATCACTAGTAAATTGCTTATAACATGTGCAGTGATTAACAAAAAGAGCCTTGGTAAATGTTAAGTCACACCTAGTACCCCTACAAAAAAGGGCAATTCAAAGAATTGGAAGAGGTAGGCTCACTCACATAATGTGACATGCTTCAACATATTCCACCTCGTCCCACCCTGGTAAGCTGATACTACCAGCGTGGACTCGACCTCAGAGGGCACTGACCTGAGTGAGTTCTTAGGAATGACTTATTTTCTCTGGATAAAATACTAGAATCCAGTTCAATAGTAAAAAAAAAAGCCTTAGTATATACACCACAAAGTATCCTTTATTCAGGTGGTTTCCTAGGCTTGAGTAAAAAGTGCTTTGAAGGTATTCATAGATGACCTACATGGTTTCTATGACTCTTCCGTCCCACTAAGATGTCTTGCCAACATGTTTCTGCACTTTCACTGGAAACCGAAGTTGTCGGGCATTCCTCAGGGCTGAATCTATGTACCCTGCACTTTTATACTAGTAGTGAAGGGTATCATTAAACACATATAGAGAGGACCTACCTCTCTTTGAAAATTCTCCAGGAATTACTGACTAGTTAAGGGAGAGAGAAAAACAAACAAAACCATGGTAGTAAGAAGACAACGGCGAAAGCCCACAATGGTGGAATACTAATCATGGTAACATTATATGGAGTTGCACAATGACAATCCTGCATATAAAAAAATACTTTTAAACTTTAACACGTGTGACACAGTGACATAATTCACAACACACATGCACAAGTGGAAAAACACACATGTAACATGGGGATCCTTACGTAATCCCAGTGTAGATTCTATACCTAGTTCGAGGGCTACTTGCAGCATGGTCTGTTCAGGGTGGGCACCGCCTATAGTCACACTCTAGTGGGTGTGATCCCAAGTAAGCACAGAACAGAACAGGGGAGAAATAGCAATATAGTAAACAGTGAGAATTTGTCACCCTAGACCTTTTACATTTATCAAGTTCTAAGATAATGATACTGTGTCCAGTTAAAATTTATTGGTACTTCTCTCTCTCATTCTATCTTACTTACTATGTCAAGGTGGAGCGCATAGGTCCTACCGTGCCCCACCGAACAGCCGACTGGTGCAGACAAGGTTGTGACATAATCATTTTCTATATAAAGGTAAATGGGCTCCCCAGCCTGGCCAATCCATTTGTAGTGTTGGATAGCAATCGTGTTGTGCCTGATGATTATCACCTGCTCAGGACTGGTGTGCCTGTAATTACCAGAGCCGGGGAGTAGTTACCCTGCCTATCAGGCGTGTTCGTTTCAATAATTGCTCTCATAATGGTAAGCATGTGATATTATAATGTAGGGTCACTTATGATATGCATGGACGGGTATCCCAGTAATAATACAAATAATAAGGAGATTTATAAAGCACCTGGTTACGCCAGACGGCATGTCCCCGCGCTGAAGTAAGTGGGAGAAACAGATCCCCCAAAGCCCAGACCAGTGGCGCGCAGGTCTTATTAATGAAGGAACAAGTATGTTTTAAGCTCCCTTCTAAACCTAATCTGAGAGGGTTCCACATGCTTTGCGGTGCTCTTGTTTGGCCCAGGAGGGGCTTGTAATCCCTACCTCCGCATTCAGCCCTAGAGCGTGACCATGTATGTTGTGTGCAGCATGCTTTGTATGGGAGCCATTGGGAAGCTGCCATTGGTATCAAGGGACCTGGGAAAAGTAGTCTGTCCCAGAGCTTGCCTGCGTTTGTTGCGCACAGCACGCTAACTATAGGAACCAATGGGAGGCTACCATTGGTTTAAGGAGACCTGGGTAATATAGTGTATTTCCAAGAAGTATCGATAATACAGGGCAGAGATGCAGGACAAGGCAATCCTGTGTTGTACAGCATGAGTTGGAAGCGCTCCTTCCCCTATTATTAAAAAAGGCTAAGTTAATTATGTGGGGAGGTGATTACACCCATCAGAAGGAGCATAAACATGATGGCGTGTTTTTTTCCACAACTGTATAAGACGGTGCCAAAGGTTCGGTCAAATCATAACGCAGAGAGGTCCCAGCTAGAGACACATCCATTATAACAATCTGCATTTAAGAATGGGAGAGCAAAAAAGGACTATCGCAAAAGGGTAAAAGTGGACTCCAACCTCTGGGGGACCATACATCTTGTTTAGTTGCCCAGGATTCCCCATGGGATTTCTTCATTAAGCCCACAGGTGTCAGTGTGGAGGCGAAACACCCATCGCTGTTCACACTTTAACCCCTTCACTGCGGCGGCTATTCCGCCGCAGTGCTAAGGGGGCGTGGCGGAAATGCGGCGGGCGCATGCTGGTGACAGAACCGCTCCGTCACCAGCGTCGGTTGTGCTGTGCTTATGACGGAGCGGTTCCGTCATGGCCCCGCCCGCTCAATAGAACGCTCAGCGCAGGCGCGGCATTTGCACAGCGCAGGAGCGTCGGGCGGGCCATGACGGAACCGCTCCGTCATCAGCACAGCGCCACCGCAGCTGATGACGGAGCGGTTCCGTCATCAGCAGGGGAGGGGTTAACAGTGCTTTATTCATGTCAAT
Organism: Lissotriton vulgaris; assembly: GCF_964263255.1. Classification (NCBI taxonomy): domain Eukaryota; kingdom Metazoa; phylum Chordata; class Amphibia; order Caudata; family Salamandridae; genus Lissotriton; species Lissotriton vulgaris. Next base: position 933,873,604 of record NC_141695.1, read on the forward strand.
ATGCCTCTGTTCCAGTTTCCCAATCGCATACCATTCAATGTTGTCTGCGTTATGTTGGTGATTAATGTAGTGTCAGGTCTGTTTTGTATTATCTCTCCTTTATCTTATCTTGCTCCTATGTTCCTTTATGCAAACACATGTCTTCCAAGTAGTCACCCAATGTATGTGATTTTGCAGGGACATTTTAGGACATATACAACATGACTAGAATTACAATTTGTCAAGTGTTACAATGTCCAAAGGGTGGCCAGGCCCATGTTGACTGACTTAAACTTCTTGGTAAACCGACATACACCACGTCCCCTGCAAGGTTGGTGGCCTGTCGGTGTAGGGGTACCCCATAGTGTTCTTTGTGTGTGTGTCCCAAGGCACCCTGTAAATTCTGTCTCCTCTTGAAGGAGAACATAGGGTGTTACATTTTCAGATTTCCAGAATTTAGGAGACTCCAATGTCTCTTAACCAGTTTTGTGACTGCATTGGAGATGTGAGTAAAAGTTGTTAGGCAGGTAGGTCTTGCCACCCGCGGTTTTTTATAGGTGCCCAAAAGAGCCTCCCTTTTGTTTGTGGCCCTTTTTGTAGCCCTGGTAACAGTTCTCTCAGGGTAATTCGCGTAGGTTTTTGCTGAAAAATGTTGGATGCTCTCTATATTTCCCATTTTCTCTGCAATTACATCTGAGTTTTAGGAATTGATCTTTGGGGAGGCCTTCCCTTAGTGCTCTGGGGTGAAAACTTTCAAATCCTAAACAACTGTTTTTATCCGTGAGTTTATAAAAAACCTCCGTTTTAAGAATGCCCCTTTCATGGTATATCGTTGGTCTAAGAATGGCATTTCCACATCACTCGTATTCATTGTGAATCTCAGGAAAGGGTCCAAACCAATGACCCATTCTGAAAGCTGGATAGCTGCCTCCCTGGTACTTCTTCTGATCACAAGGATGTCAATCAATCTTTTTCACAGTCTCATTTGTCCAAGGTATGGATACTCATCGCAATAGATTTATTCAGTTTCAAAGTTGTGTACATACCAGGCATGCCAAACTTGAAGCACAGGTACTCCCCATAGAAGTACCATGTGTCTGTAGGAAGAAATCTCCTTCACCCTCAGACATTCCTCGTGAGGACCATGTGTGTGCAGTTAAGGATGAACTCTGCAGGTGCCATTGTATTGACCTGTCTCGGGGTAAGGAGTCCATCTATCACCCCTAGCGTTCTTATGCACTTTCGGGCAAAATGTAGAAATAGGGAATCTTGGGTTCTTTCTCAATAAGAAAAGATGCATCCTTTTTCTGTCACCCGGCCATTGTCAAGGGCATCTTTAATCGTAAAGTAAAATTTCCTCCATGATATCAGGGATGGGATATATTCTCAATTTTTTATAATGTAAGGTGTTCCCTAATAATCTCAGGCATTCAGTATGGTACATGTCTTTAGGCATTATGATTATCCCACCTCCTTTGTCAGCTGGCAATATAATCATGTGGTGTCCTCTTCTCAATTCCCTCAGGGGTTCTTTCTCTGCTCTGCTGACATTCTGAAATGCATCCTGTTTGACCTGCTCAAGGAGTATAGACCTATATTGATCGCCTGCTCAAAGTCTGGCACTTCTGGTGGTTGCTGTTGAATGGTGGGTGTGAAAGATTATTTTTTTATGTGGGCCGGTATTGGTTTTCACCAGATCGCCATTCGAGTGTAGAAAAAAGGTGTAGTCTAATTTTCCATCAATTTTGAGTTAGAGATGATCATCTCTAGGAGTAGGTATGAACTCCAACCTCCTAGTTAGTACCTTCTTTTGTGTCTCAGTTAGTTAGTTAGTAGTTAGGTTAATGATGTGGTCTGTTAAACCTCTGCTGATCCCTGGTCGGGTTCTCTGGTGTTTGTTCGATCTCTGCCTCCTTCCAAGAGACCATGCGGTCCTTTTTTAGGTCTCGCCTCTGAGAGGCGAGACTATAGCGTCTTAAACAGACTTTACCTAACTGGGCGATTTGGCGCTGTGCCCGTGGCTTTTAGGTCAATGCGCAAGCGCATTGACCTAAAGTGCGCGTGCACATCACCAAATCGCAGTCTGTTCCCTCAGCCGCACTCCTCCCACACCTTTGAAGTGAAGCTTAGCTTCACTTCAAAGGCCCCTGCTGCTTTCACACCCTCTCCCCGCTCCGCCACCTCCCCTGCCCGCCGTGTCGCATTTCTCCTCCCCCCTCCCCACAGCAATACCCTCAAGTGTCCGGGAGCCCCGAGTCTTCAAATAGTATGCGCTTCCAGCAGGCTGTTGTTAATTTGAATCTCTGTTGCGAATGTTCTCTCTCCAGGAGTGGTTTTCTATTTCTTAACGCTTCATTAGCACATTTTACAAAGTCATTGCTAGCCTTTTTAATTCATGATCCGTAGCGTGACATCCTGAGACGCGGTTCTCCATCTCAGTTCCCAGGTAGTTATCCTCGTTCTCAATAAATCTACTTACATCCGAATAGCGGGCTTCATTTGGACAAACGGGACATATATTTGCGAAGAGTGTACACATATTTATTTTACACTCCAGGGGAACACTTGTTCTAGTGTGTACCGTGTGCACAGCAAGCCGTTACCTGCGCACACACGCCCACGGACACTCACACAATGGTGCAAACGTGCGCTCACAGACACATACAGAGAAACACACTCGCACGCATATAGACACACACACTACACACAATAGCACGCACATTCACATTAACGCAGGCACGTGCGAGCACTTATACACACGAACATACATGTCGTTTTGCAAAGAGACTCCCACAGATGATGATAAACACCCGCAGGCACGCATTCACATGGAAACAGTCGCAAACACACAAACACTTCTACAACAGATGTCCCTTCAACCATTTTCTAACAAAGACTGACAGAGACACACAGACCTTCCCAGAATAAATGCACGTGAAAATGGACAGACACGCACCAGGACACACCACACAGACGCACACTGTAGGGGTGTAACAATGTCCTACCACTCACGCCTCCAGGGTCACCAGGTCTCGTGCATGTTACCCACCTGTGTGCCACTGCTGTTATGTCAATAATGCCCAGCTCTGCTGATACAAGGCTTCTAGACAATATACACAACCACCGCATCCACCACCACATCCACCGCATCCACCACCATCACCACATCCACCACTTCCACCGCATCCACCTCCACCACCACATCCGCCACCGCATCCACCACCACCTCATCCACCACCGCATCCACCACCACCACATCCACCACACCCACCACCATCACTTCCACCACCACTTTCACCACATCCACATCACCACCACATCCACCACATCACCACCACATCCACCATCACCACCACATCCACCATCACCACCACATCCACATCCACCATCACCTCCACATCCACCATGACATCCACCACCACCGCATGCACCACCACCACACCCACCACCACCGCATCCACCACCGCATCCACCACCGCATCCACCACCGCATCCACCACCGCATCCTTCAAAACTGATTTTCAAGGTACTGAAGGACCTTATGAAAAACAGATCCACCTCAGAGGTGATTTGCACAGACTCCCACTGTGATAAACTGGCCTCCTTTTTCGTGGAGAAAGTGAAAAAAATCTATCAAGGTTTTGACACACTCCACCAGAACTGTGAGGTTATCGCCCCTGATACGATGGGATATGAGACCTTGGCTATGCTACCTGAACTGACTATTGAGACCTTTGATAGGCTCAGCCTTAGGGTTAAGTCAGGCTCTCCCTCGGACCCGTTAAAGCCTGCCTTTATCAACACTCTTTCCCCGCTGTGCCGTGACCCCATATTGAATCTTATCAATATGTCTTTGTCCAGCGGAACGGTACCCACGGCATGGAAACAGGCAGTGGTCACTCCTATACTAAAAAAAGCCAACTCTGACCCCCGGCTGCCAGAAAACTATCGACCCATATCCCTGTTGCCTTGGATTGCTAAAGTGACAGAAGCCCATGTCAACTCTGTTCTGTCTGAGCATCTGGCTCGCAACCAGATATTAGATCCCAGTCAGAACGGCTTCCGGTCAGGACACAGTACCGAGACGGCATTACTCTACATCACGGAACATCTTCGCCAGGTACTGGACTCGGGTCGTACTGCAGCGCTTTTACTATTAGATTTAAGCGCTGCCTTCGATACTGTGTCCCACCAGATACTGATCCAACGCTTACAGGAGGCGGGAGTGACTGATATCGCTCTCCAGTGGTTCCGGTCCTTTCTTTCGGATCGTTCTTTCAAAGTGGCTATACCACCTGGCCAATCCGCCACCCATCCCCTGGATCTGGGGGTACCACAGGGATCCTCGTTGAGCCCTACTATGTTCAACCTCTATGTGAAACCGTTGGCTGGTGTCGTCAAACAGTGGGGTCTTACGATGGCCTCATATGCGGACGACACACAGCTAGCGGTGACACTTAGTGGAGACCCTGAGGTGGAGGCCCCCAGATTCCGAGCGGGTCTTGTGGCAGTAGCAAGGTGGCTTCGCACCAACTGCCTTCAGTTGAACGCCACCAAAACGGAGGTGTTGGTGCTAGGGAAGCACGCTGAGCTATGGGGTAACCAATGGTGGCCATCAGAGTTGGGTGTCACTCCTATTCCAGCCTCTGGAGTGAGAAATTTAGGCATTTGGATGGACTCCGCGCTCACCTTCAGAGACCACACCAAGAAGGTGGCTGCCACGTGCTATGGCATTCTGTGGGGAACAAGGCCGGTTTTAAAGTATTTTGATCCCCCTACCAGACAGCTTGTGGTCCAGGCCTCAATACTATCTCGGCTGGACTACGGCAGCTCGCTGATGTTAGGGGTGAATCAAGCGGAGGCCTCTAGGCTCCAAAGGGTACAAAATGCCGCGGCACGGGCCATTGTGGGCCTTCCCAGACACTGCTCAGTGTCTGGAACCATCACGGCCTTGCATTGGCTTCCGGTCAGACAACGAATTAAGTTCAAAGCGCTGTGTCTGGCCTTTAAAATTTTGAATTTTTCTTCGCCGCCGGCACTCTCCAACCTACTCACGCCCTGCCCTATACTCCTTCAAGATCCTTGAGATCGGAGGGGCTTCACCTGGCTGCTTGTCCACGCTTCAAACTGAGCAGAATGGGTGGCCGCTCCTTTAGGGTGCTTGCGGCAGGTTTATGGAACTCGCTCCCGGTACACATCCGAGCTCTTGAAGACTTGCTCGCCTTCAGGCAGGCAATTAAAACCTTCCTGTTTCCTGTGTCTGGTTAATTTCTCTTCTTTTGTGTGTTATGTTATAGTGTCTGTCAAAGCGCCAGGACGCCCCTTTGCTGGGGCAGCTGTGCGCTATAAAAATATAAATAACATAACATAACATAACATCCACCACCGCATCCACCACCACATCCACCACCACATCCACCACCACTTCACCACCGCATCCACCACCGTCACATCCACCACCGTCACATCCGCCACCGCCACATCCACCACCCCCACATCCACCACCGCCACATCCACCACCGCCACATCCACCACCGCCACATCCACCACCGCCACATCCACCACCGCCACATCCACCACCGCCACATCCACCACCGCCACATCCACCACCCCCACATCCACCACCGCCACATCCACCACCACCACCCCCACATCCACCACCCCCACATCCACCACCCCCACATCCACCACCGCCACATCCACCACCACATCCACCACCGCCACATCCACCACCACATCCACCACCACATCCACCACATCCACCACCTCATCCACCACCACCTCATCCACCACCACCGCATCCACTACAACCACCACCACATCCACTACAACCACCACCACATCCACTACAACCACCACTGCATCCACCACCACCACCGCATCCACCACATCCACCACATCCACCACCACTTCACCACCGCATACACCACCACCATATCCACCACCACATCCACCATGACATCCACCGCCACATCCACCACCACCGCATCCACCACCACCGCATCCACCACCACCACCACATCCACCACCACATCCACCACCACATCCACCACCACATCCACCACCGCATCCACCACCATCACTTCCACCACCATCACTTCCACCACCACTTTCACCACATCCACCACCACTTTCACCACCACCACCACATCCACCATCACATCCACCACCCCCACCACCACCACCACATCCACCATCACATCCACCAATTATTTTATTTAATGTATTTTTATAGCGCAGCTGACACCTTGCAGGTTTCCTGGCGCTGGAGAATACTCTTAACTGAGAAGAACAAGAACGGGTGGCAGGCGGATGGAGTTAGGGAAATAGCCAGGTCTTGATACGTTTCCTAAAGGGGAGGAGTTGTGAAATTTGGCGGATGTCAATGGGCAGACTGTTCCATAATTTAGCCGCTGCGACCCTGAAGGATCTGCCCCCAGTTCTGACTTTGTTGTATCTAGGCACTTTTACCAGACAGGCTGAGGCAGAGCGCAGGGTTCTGTTAGGAGTGTACCAAGAAAACAAGGCTTGCAGATGCCTGGGGCCGACTCCATGCAGAGCCTTAAAGACAAGGCAAAGGGCCTTGAATGCCACACGCTGCTTCAGAGGTAGCCAATGTAGCTCGGCTATGGCCGCTGTGGCCGAGGATCTCCTGGTCCAGCCGAGAGCTAGCTTAGCAGCGGCCGACTGAATTCTTTGAAGCCGATCCAGCAGCACAGCTGGAGACTCAAGTAACAGCGCGTTACAGTAGTCGAGGCGACTAAGAATAGTGCACCTGACTATCAATGCCCGAGCATGTGCGGGGAGGAGAGGCATAATTTTGCGCAGGGAACGCAAAAGGGCTGAGCAAGTCCCTACTGTTTTTGCAACCTGGGTTTCCATGCTAAGCTTGTTATTGAGCACGGGCCCTAGGTTGCGGACCGAGGTTACTGGCAGAGGTTTATCCGGTGTTTCCGGAGGCCAGAAATCGCTCGGGAAAGGGCGAGGTATTCTATTTCCAGCGCAAAACAGAACCTCAGTTTTGGAGGAGTTAAATTGTAAGGAATTTTTGTGCAACCACCCAGCCGTCTCTCTTAGGCAGTCATGGAAGGATGTTAAGGGGATAGCGTCTTCTCCCTCCCAGGAGAGAATGAGCTGGGTGTCGTCAGCATAGTTGATCGTTTTTATCCTGTGGGACTTTATTAACGTGATCAAGGGTTTAAGATACACGTTAAAAAGAATGGGACTGATGGAGGAGCCCTGGGGAACTCCCTGGGGCACGGATGAAAATGCGGATTGGAATGGGGGGAGGGATACCGCCTGTCTCCTGTCCCGCAGGTAGGAGTGAAACCACAGCAGAGCCGTGCCATCCACACCGGCCTCACCGAGTCTCTCCAACAGAGTCCTGTGGTTGACCGTGTCGAATGCGGCAGACAGGTCCAGCAGTATCAAAGCTACTGCCTGGCCCCTGTCTGCGCGCATACGAAGATCCTCCATGGCTGTTAAGACAGATGTTTCGGTGCCGTGGGCTGGGCGAAAACCGAATTGGAGGTCATCCAGGATGTAGTTCCGCTCCAGGTGAGTGGAAAGACAGGAGCTGACCCATCGTTCGGTGACTTTTGCTGGGAATGGCAGGAGGGAGATAGGCCGATAGTTTGACAAACAGTCAGGACTTAAGGAGGGCTTTTTCAGAAGCGGGGTAACAAGAGCCTGCTTCTATAGAGTTGGAACATATCCGCAGTGCAAAGATTGGTTGCAGATTCTGCGCAGAGTGCTGAAGAGTTCGGTACCAAAGTTTTTCCAGATTTTAGGAGGTAGAGGGTCAAGAGGGGAGCCCGAGGTGATTCCGAGCGCCAGTCTTTCAAACTCGGTTTCTGGAATGGGGGGGAATTCCCGCAACCTTGCCATGGGGAGGGGACCTAAAAGCGCCGAGTCGTAGCTAGTGGTGATAGCTCCCGGGCTGTTGGGGCAGCCCAACGAGGGGGAGGTCTTCAGATTGTGGATAATGGTGTTGATTTTATCTATGAAAAATGCTGCAAGATTGTCACAGAGTGCTTGTGTAGGTGGCAGAGTCATTGTGGCACAATCTGGGTGGGTTAGATTTTTAAGGATCTGAAAGATGCTTTTAGAGCTGTTGGAGGCGTTGGCAATAGTTGAGCAAAAGTAGTTGGCTTTACTTTGCACAATACCAGTTTTATATGCCCGAAGGTTATCTTTCCAGAGAGATTTATTGGTGTCGGAGTAGCCTTGCCTCCATTTTCTCTCCGATTGTCTGCAGGCTAATTTGAGGGCTCTCAAGGAGTCGTCAAACCAGGGGGCTGGTGCTCTGCTCTTAGGTTTTCACTTTTTCTGGGGAACGAGGGAGTCCGAGGTATTGGAAATCAATGTGCAGAGGGTCTTGTAGTTGTCCTCCACAGATATAGAGGGGGAGAAGCTGTTTTCCACATTGAATACAGGGCCGGCCGATCTTAATTTGTCCAGAGCTTTCCAGTCTCTGTACAGAGCATTGGGAGAGGTGCTTTGTGGCGGCCTGCTGGCTCTGCTACCAGCTATGTGGAATTTGATAAGTGCATGGTCGGTCCAGCACATAGGCAGGATGTCGCTTAGGTATACTAGCTGAGGGGAGGAGAAGATTAGGTCGAGTAGATGCCCTGCAGAGTGGGTGGGTTTGTTGACCAGTTGGGAGAGTCCCATACTTTCACAATACATTATAAGATTATTCAAGGCAGTGTCCAGGCTGCCGTTTGGCCAAAGATTGAAGTCGCCCAGAATAATTAGCTTGTTGTGGGTGGTGGCCATGTTGGTGAGGGTGGTGAGTAGCGACTTTTGCTGCAGGGAGTTGAAGGCTCCCGGGGGGCGGTAGCATATCATGGCAGTGAAGGTGACTCCGGAGTGACAGTTTATGGAGAGGCCGAGGATTTCCGTTCCAGCGACTGGATCCATGTCTAGGATGTTTATGGACCAGGAGGCTCTATAGATAATGCCTACTCCACCACCACGACCCTTGGGTCTGGGAAGATGTAATATTTTAAAATCTTGTGGACAAGCCCAATCCAGTTCGATGTTACAGTCGGAATGGGTCCACGTCTCAGTAAGAAATAATGCATCGAGGTGATGATTATCAATGAGCTGTAGGATTTCATTGGCGTGTTTAGGCAATGACCTAACGTTCAGCAGGCCACCCGATAGCAGACCTCTGCAGGCAAAATCATGCAGAGGGTAGGCAGTGTCAGAGAAGGAGAAATGACCTTCATGAGCAAAATCTCTGAGACGAAGTAGAGACTCACGGGTTAGATGCGGAAGGAGGGGGGTGGTCTGGGGGGCCAGGGCAAGGGGAGTCGCTCCGGTCGCGGCCGAGGCGCGGACGAGCGCAGACGAGCTTGCCTTCGGCGCGCAATCGTCGCAACCGCTGCGCTCGTCCGCTGCGCTTCCTGCAAAGACTCATGTTATATAGTGGGGCTCGGTGCGTGGGAGGGGGGGGCGTGGCCAGCCGAGGTGGGCGTGTCTGGCGGGTCCCTCGACCAGGAAATGGCGGCAAGACGCGAGACCAGGGCAAAACAACAAGCTGTCTGCTGCTCAGGGCTAGCGCGGTAATGCCAGGAAGTTAAAGTGCAAGAAGGTAGTAAAATCACATTAATTACCATCACCTCCACATCCACCATGACATCCACCGCCACATCCTCCACCACCACCGCATGCACCACCACCACCACACCCACCACCACTACATCCACCACCACTACATCCACCACCACCGCATCCACCACCACATCCACCACTTCCACCGCATCCACCACCACCACCACCACCACATCCACCACCGCATCCACCACCACCAAATCCATCACTTCCACCACCACATCCACCATCACATCCACCGCATCCACCACCACAACCACCACTTCCACCGCATCCACCACCACCACATCCACATCCACCACCACTACATCCACCACACCCACCACCATCACTTCCACCATTGCATCCACCATTGCATCCACCATTGCATCCACCATTGCATCCACCATTGCATCCACCATTGCATCCACCATTGCATCCACCATCGCATCCACCATCGCATCCACCATCGCATCCACCATCGCATCCACCATCGCATCCACCATCGCATCCACCATCGCATCCACCATCGCATCCACCATCGCATCCACCATCGCATCCACCATCACATCCACCATCACATCCACCATCACATCCACCACCACATCCACATCACCTCCCCAACCACCATGAAATCCACCGCCACATCCACCACCACCACATCCACCACCACATCCACCACCACCACCACATCCACCACCGCATCCACCACCGCATCCACCACCGCATCCACCACCGCATCCACCACCGCATCCACCACCAGCACATCCACCAGCACATCCACCAGCACATCCACCAGCACATCCGCCACCTCATCCGCCACCTCATCCGCCACCTCATCCGCCACCTCATCCGCCACCTCATCCGCCACCTCATCCGCCACCTCATCCGCCACCTCATCCACCACCGCATCCACCACCGCATCCACCACCACCACATCCACCACACCCACCACCATCACTTTCACCACCATCACTTTCACCACCATCACTTCCACCACCACTTTCACCACATCCACATCCACCACCTCCACCACATCCACCACCACATCCACCACCATCACCACCACATCCACCACATCCACCATCCCCACCACCACCACAACCACATCCACCACCACCATATCCCCCAGATCCACCACCACCACCACATCTATATGTGTGTGGCTCTGTGTGTGTGTGTAGGTGCAAATGCAATGTTCTTGGATTTTCGTCACAATAAAATACACTGAACATAATCTTCACAAAAGTTATTTACAAACGTTTAAGCTATTGCCATTATAAATTACAATAACTTTTATTTAAGTATTAATTATTTACAAAATTAAAAGCCATTGTTATTTGTAATATCAAGACATCTAAGTCACGTAAATACAACACACATTGCATTACAAATGCTATAGGTGTCACATTTGCAAAAGTTAAAACTATTGACATTGTAACTGACAAAGCTATTAATTTTGCTACTTTCAAAACCAACACATAAATAAAAAAAGTGTCATTTACAATACCAATAGCTCAAACCTTCCTAATGCGAGACCTATTGCATTTCCAATGCTTGTTTTCCTTCTTTCCCACCCTTGACCTGGTCCTAAAAAAGGCTGTGGGTAGGGTGATTGCCATGGGAACCCTTGTTGAGGTGGGTATTGTAGAATCCCTTATGGTGGCCATCCAATTGTTGTGTGAAGAATTATATGACCCTTGGGGTCTGTGGTTTTGCCTATAGTTTCTCCTTGCCTGGCCTCTTTTGTAGGTATTCTCTGATGATCAGTCTGAGCACCTGTCTGACCCCGACGGGTTTCTACTCTCTTCTGATGTGAATGAAGTCACTTTCTATTCTGACATTGTCTTCTCTTGAATACGGATATCTTTCTCATGTGAGAATTTGGTCAGGTCCATCTGGAATTCATTTTTCTCGGATTGCATAAAATAATCCTTATATTTTGTAAATCCTTTGTTTACCTCTTCCAGTTTCTTTTTCTAAACTGTAACAGAGCTGTGTTTTAAGTGCATTCTTATTTGGATTACCAGGAGGCATCGGATAGTCTTTTAGCTGTTTTGATAATCAGGTCTTGCACATTTCCAGGCTATCAAGGACCAATATTGTCTCAATTCTTGGTAACAATAAGACCCCTTGGGGCAGTGTTACCTCTCAGATACTCTGTCATTACTGCTCTATGGATGAAGTAAGAAACAACTCCTAGGCATTTATATATAATTGTCCAACCAAATGTGTTCGGGAGAATTAATGAAACAAATTCATTTTTGTCTAGAAAACATTCATTTTAATGATTCATAAAAAACAATTCAATTAAAATTGTGTAATAACACAATGCATGGTATATATCGAACAAAAAAGTCATAACATTTCATTTAGTGGCTGAAAATAGTTAAAATACATGTAAAAATATATCGTAAGAATGACAACATCTATAGGTATTATCATTTTGATAATGATTTTTATGAATCATTAAAATAAATGTTTTCTAGACAAAAATGTATTTGTTTTGTTAATTCTCCCGTACATATTTGTTTGGACAATTATATATAATTGCCTAGGAGTTGTTTCTTACTTCATTCAGTTTTCCCTGTCCTAGGAATTGAACAATTTACTGTTCAGGGGGTCTTTGATAACCACATTAAAATGACTGCTCTATGGAGCATGGTTTTAACTTGGGTTTTCTTAAGGTCAGATAGTGAATCCCAGTCATTTATATGTGTCACCATTTGTGCCAGGGTTGTGTCCCCAATATTAGAGAGTGCTGCTAAAATTGAAAGGACATATTTTACTGACTTTTTTTACAGTACTATGGATTTGCCCTCTCTCAGCCAACCGATGTGTGAAATATTCTATAACACCAAAGAGCGAGAAAAGAGACAATATTGGGCTCCCACCTGCTTCTCACAGAACACTAAAATCACAGAAATAGCGTGCCTGTGGAAATTCCCCCCCCCCTCCAAAAAAGGACCATGTCCAAGAATTGGACGAGTTAGTCTCACACACGTAATGTGGCATGCTTCATCATTTGGCCCCTCGTTCTACCATGGTGAGGTGATACTGCCAAGGCGGACTTGACCCCAGGGGGGCTGACCTGAGGGAGTTCTTAAAAATTACTTATTTTCTCTGGATAAAATACTAGGATCCAGTTCAGTAGTTAAAAAAAAAAATAGGATATACAACAACGTATCCTTTATTCAGGTGATAACCTAGACTTGAATAAAAAGTACAGAGAAAGTATTCTTAGGGGACGTACAAGGTTTAATGGTACCATAATGGGTATTCCACCATTGTGGGTTTCGTCTTTGTCTTCCTACTGCCATTGCCCCCCCCTTTTTTTCTCTTTTAACTGGATAGTAATTCCTGGTGACCTTTCAAAGAGAGGTAGGTCCTCTCTCTCTATTTTTAATGATGCCCTTCACTATTAGTAAATAAGTGCCAGGATACATAGATTCGGCCCTGAGGAATGCCGAGACCTTCTGGCTCCAGTGAAAGGGCAGAAACATGTTGGCAAGACATCTTAGTGGGACGCAAGGATCATAGAAGCCATGTATGTCCCCATAGAATACCATCACTGTACTTTTTACTCCAGCCTAGGATACCACCTGAATAAAGGATACTTTGAGGTGTATCGTAAGGTTTTTTAACTACTGAACTCGATCCTAGTATTTTATGCAGAGTAAATAAGTAACTTTTAAGAACTCCCCCCAGGTCAGCTCCCTGAGGTAGAGTGCGCCCTGGTATTCTCACCTCACCAGGGTATGATTAGGTGGCAAATGAAGCATGCCACATTATGCGAGTGAGCCTACTGAGGTGCCGGGTTTTTAGAGACCCGGTGGTGCCAGGGGACCACACCCGAAGACCTCTGAGTTCTCCCTGTTCTGGACTTACAGAAACACAGAGTCTTCTAGTTGAAGTCAGTGATCGAGTTTTATTGGCTGCAACCAAGTAACATGCGTCCTAGAAGTACGACAACACGGGCCGTAAGTTCTCAGGAGACTGTTCGTTTTTACAGAACCAGCCTTCTCCTTATATACATAAATAACAGCTGCAGGCAAGAATTCTTGAGTTTATGATATGGCTATACACATATTTCTACAATAATACAAAGAGCGAAGTCATGCTGGTCAGCACATATTTTAGATGTCCAGTTTGTGATGGATTACCCCGCCAGATCAGAACTCCCATCAGATATCGATGAAACACAAATAAGGTCGGGCACCCTCCCATCATAAAACGGGTCATAAACGAGAGTCGTGGACAGGTGGATGTGTATGGGAAACAGGGTCTGTATGTAGTGAATGGTTTATGACATGTTGTGCCTTGATGATATCTTGCTCGGCCACTGGGCGAGGAGCTGCCCAAACAGGCTTGGCTGGAGGCAGTGGGGACAGCTTCGGCCAGGTCATGGGGATGTCAGCTACGGCGGACGTGTCCTTTCAGATCAAACTCGGTCTTAATCAATTGACTATATGAGGGCAAGTCATAAGATGGATGCCGTTTACAAAATGGAGTCTGAGGGTTCGGGACGGAAACTACGATTTAAAGGTGTTAGCATCACTCAATCGTGACGCAAATGCATAGGGATAATGTCCTAATCATTACCGGTCCGTAGATACCAAATTCGTCATGGTACGACGACATTTTGTGACACGAGTGTCGGACCTCGATATCTGTAAAACAGCGGGGTCCGGATTTGCAGTACCACAGACCCTCCTTTTGCCCTCATATTAGGCAATAACTCACGCTAATCTGAGTCCAAATCTGTATTGATAAATTCACGGAGATGCTGCTGTAGCATCATTCTGTTGCTCAATTTGTCCCTTGACACAGGCTTCCTTACACATGAAGTGGCGCAGAGGCCACATATTGCAGGAGCGCACTGCACAAACAGGCAGAACATAAACAGAACGGCTAAGATCATCCCAATGAAGATCAGAGTTTTCCATCCCTAGGCAGAGATCAGTTCCCAGAACCACCCTAGCAGAGACCAGTCTCCTTTCTCCATGTGAAGGGAGTCAGAGATTTTGTGTAATTTGGAGATGGCCTGGTATACCGTCGGAGCATTATCGGGGATGAAAATGCAGCAACTAGATTGGATCACTCTACATACACCACCTCGGTCTGCAAGTATGACATCTAGGGCAACCCTGTTCTGAAGGGTCATAAGTCGATCCGACTGAAGCTCAGCTGTCAGGTTGCTAAGGGCACCGGCCGTTTCAGTCACGGCGGATTCAACTATTCTCGTCAATTGTCGAATGTTCCTGCTGTTCACCATGGGCCCCCAAAATGGCAGAAAACCCTTTGCGAAATCTCCGAACTCCTGACCCGCAGTGTCGTCTTGACTCACGACACCCCTAACTGTCCTTGTCCGATGGTAATCTGCCCCGGCCGTGTAGGTGGGTGGCAGCAGAAACGAGATAAAACATGTGCCCGAGAAGTCAGGGGGCAACCATGTGTAGGCTTTGTCATGGCAGACAAAATAGGTGCCTTTAGCCGCCAAGAATGGTGGGGAAGTTCGGGAGGCAAACACATACGTCTCCGTGCATAGGCTCTTCCCTAACTGTGCTTTGGGATCCCTGCCAATACCTTGCAGACATAAGTGACCTCGGTGGGGCACTATCCAGACTGGGGAGGATTTCTTTGATTTCTGGCTTTCGCTTAAGGAAATCCCATACTTGGTGATGTTCCATCTGCTGTATGGGGTAAACTCATCTTTGGGAGTTGCTCTAACCGTGTCAATATCTCTACTCCTATTTCGGATCCCTGCCACTAGTGCCTTATTGTTTGCGTTTTCCCCTCGAACGTATGGTTCAAGGGAAAACAGGAACATGGTCTGGAAAGCCCATAGAGAACCGAAATAACTAAATGGCAGGACGAAGTAAGGGATGCCCTTATCTGTAGTGTGTGGCATGAGTCCGCATATCCAACAATTCGATGTGTTCATTATAGACTGGTGCTGGTGTAGGAGCTGGAAAAAGGAGTTATTTACGAATTCTAGTCTTCTGGCAGACTCGTGTTCAGGTAGAGGGTGAAAGGAGTGTGTGCGAACAGTAGGAGGAGGTGCGAGCTGTGTGTTGTGTATGAATGGAACTCGAAAAATGGACAGAGCATAGCCAGTTAAAAACATTATTATACTACACAACATTGAGATGCTTAACACTAGAGTTCGTCTTCTTGCCATTACAGTACATATTTTCTTTTCAAAGGTCATGTGTCTAGCAGGTCTCTCAACCCCTGGAAACTCCATCCTCTGGTTGCTGCCCGCGGTGGGAGGTTGCTTCTGCCAAGATGTGCGCTCTGTCCAGTCCGGGGTGATTCCCTCAGACTGACCAGAACCGTTGACCTAGGTGTCCCCGGCTGCACTCCTCAGACTTCACCCGCGGCCCTAGCAGCAGAACCGGATGGCGGTTCGAAAATCAAAAATGAGCTAGTTCCCTGGGCGAGAGAGCTGTGAAATCAAAAATAGTTCATGGGAAAAAGGGGGAAAATCGCACAAATTCGATTATGTCAGTTCCTTGGTCTTGACCTCCGATTATATCGTTCCCTCCCCGGCAAGGTGTGATCTTCAAACAATGTTTCAGGTTCTGTAGTGTCCAACTGCATCGACGGTGGCACAGATCCTTGCAGAATACAATCGCTCTCTTTGTCGGTACCAGTTCCTTTTAATCGTGCATCGCTGAAGGGGACAAAACGAGGTGTAAACTCAGTTTCGGAGTCAGCGACTCCTTGCCGGACCCATCGGTCATATGGAAGGGGAAGCGGGACCCTTTTGCAATGGGCGCCGTGCACCCAGTGTTTCTTCCCGAGGACACGTACTGCAGAGCGGGTGGACAGTAAAACCTGGAAAGGTCCGGTCCAGCGAGGCTCCTCGTTCTTTGTTCGTCTGAAATTTCGAATCAGGATCCAGGAGCCGGGTTCGATGGCGTGGCCTGGATCGTCAGACGCCGGTGGAGAGGAGCTGTGGACCTGTTGATGTAAAGCATGCAGTTTTGTTGTCAGTTCGTGCAAATAGTCAAACAGTGCAGGGTACTCTATTTCACTGAGCCTTCTGGGTCTCGGTACTCCCCATATATATGCTGGGCACCCGAACACAATCTCGTGTGGGCTAAGTACTAATCTGGAATGGACAATCATCCTGGTAGACAGGAGTGCTAAAGGCAGGGCGTCTGGCCACTTGAGACCTGTGGTGGCTTGGATCTTGGCCAGTTTCAATTTTAACGTGCCATTATAGCACTCCACCAATCCTGCCGATTGGGGGTGATTTGCAGCATGGAACTTCTGGCTGATGCCTAGACACTCACACACTCTCTTCATCACTCGTCCCACGAATTCACTTCCGTTATCACTCCAGACAATTCTAGGCATGCCAAATCTAGGGAAGAATTCCTTGACAAGGGCTTTGGCAGTTGACAATGCAGTGTTGTCCTTAAGGGGGTACGCTTCTACCCACCTGGAGAAGGCGCAAACGACAACAAGGACATATTTCAGGTTATTGCACCTTTCCATGTGGATGAAATCGAGTTGCAAGACCTCGAACGGATACGTTGGAGGTGCAAAATGACCAGCTGGGGTTGGGGTTCCCCTACCGGGATTGTGCTTCAGACACACCATACAATTTCTGACCAGATTCTCTGCACATTTTGGGATACCACTATTCTGCCAAAATGGGGCCAACAGCTTACATATTCCTTTCACACTGATGTGTGCCATTCCATGGGCCATCGTTACCACTGCGAGCACATAAGCATCAGGTAACAACCATCGCTGATGTTCTGACAGTTCGACCCAACAACCATTCGCGTTTAACCTACCCTTGCTTTCTCTCCATTCATTCACCTCTTTCTCAGTAGCATCAGCTTGTATAGACTTCACGCTTTCGATGGTGTCCTCACACATACCCACATCCGGGGTCCATCTAGCAGGACCTACAACATACATCCGACTCATTGTGTTCCTTGCGGTCTCTTTCGCGACTTCATCGGCAAATGCATTCCCTCGGCCAACATCATCTCGGATCTTCCTATGCGCGCTGCACTTCACAATCGCAACCTGTAGGGGCAAGGTCAGTGACTCGAGAAGGTCGTGTACTAGCTGGCCGTGTTGAATTTTCGCACCATGTGTCGTCAGGAACCCACGTTCACGCCACAATCTTCCAAAACTGTGGGCTACGCCAAAGGCGTACTGACTATCAGTGTACACATTCACTTGTTTTCCTTTCGCCAACACACACGCTCTTCTGAGTGCGACTAACTCTGCTGCTTGTGCAGAATTCTGGGGGATGCGAGCTGTCTCTACAATCGTGTGTAATGTTGTCACGGCATATGCTGCAGTCGTATCACCATTTGGCAACTTGAAACATGAACTATCAACCCATAAATTATCATTACATTCAGGGAGAGGGGTGTCCTGCAAGTCTACTCTCCCTTTTGTCTCTTCCTCTGTCCTAAAGCAGCAATCATGTTTGTCGACCTCTTCTGTCTCTGCTGGTGGAATGGGTAGTAACGTAGCAGGGTTGAGTGTATCACACCTCTTTATATGAATGTGACTTGCTAGCAGGGTCAATTCATAGCTGGACAGTCGAGCGCTAGTTAGATGTTGTGTTTTCGTCCTGTTTAGTAGGATATCTACTGTATGTGGGACCATAACGGTCAGAGTATTATTCATGACTAACCCAGCCGACTGTCGAATACAGACAGCCGCTGCGGCAGTGGCCCTCAAGCAACTTGGTAATGCCTTAGCTACAGGATCTAGAGTCGCGGAGAAATATGCACATGGGCGTTGTTTGTCCCCAAAGTGCTGTGTCAAGACTGATAATGCGCAACCTTCCTTCTCATGGACGTATAATGTAAAGGGCTTGCTGTAGTCGGGGTTGCCCAACACAGGAGCCGAACATAACGCCTCACGCAACTCATGGAAACTCGCCTGACAAGCTTCAGACCAAGGCAAAGGATTGGGTGTGTCTTTACGCATTAATGCCAGCAAGGGCTTGGCCAACAGTGAGAAATTCGGTATCCATTGTCTACAGTATGATGTAATGCCCAAGAAGGCACGCACTTCTCTTTGTGTCCTTGGGATACTCAATTCTGCAATTGCCTGTATTCTTTCTGGGGTCAGTCTCCTTCCCTCCTTCGATAAGATGTGACCTAAGTAGGTTACTTCTTGTCGGCAAAATTGTAGTTTGGAAAGCGAGACCTTGTGCTTCATGTCACATAAATGACGCAACAATGACAATGTAGCTTGCTTGCAAACCTCTTCAGTATCTGCAGCGATCAGCAAATCGTCTACATACTGAATCGGAGTCGCGCCACCAGGTAGAACAACCGTATCTAGTTGTGTTTTCAGAGCCTGACTGAATATTGATGGACTCTCACAGTAGCCCTGAGGAGCGCGTCTGAAGCGGAAGCTTCGTCCTCCTAAATTGAAGCCAAAGATATCTCTGCTCTCCTCGGCAATATGGATGCTGAAGAAGGCATTCTTCAGGTCAATCACTGAAAACCAATTGGCTGAGGCTGGGACCATTGTCAATAAGGCAGTAATGTCGGGGACGACTGGAAACTGCGGTACAACGATCTTATTGACTTCCCTTAGATCGATCACAAATCGGTACACAGGGGGCTGTGAAGGATCGGTACGCTTTAAGACAGGCAAAACAGGACTGTTACAAATGTTGCCTGTAGTCTCTTCGATGACATCTTTCGCAATTCGATCGTGGACTATCTCTAGCAAACCCTTTTCACATTCTCTTGACATTCTATATTGGGGGATACGTGGCAACCTGACATTAGCTTTCAATGTTATGACATACGGTGCTATCTCTAAACGACCTACATCATTAGAACCATTCGCCCAAAGTACATCTGGAAGAGATGACAACTCAGTCGGAATTCTTTCTTTTGACAAATACATCGGGGAAATCACTTTCTTACCAATAGTGAGTTGTACTCCCGAAGGAGAACAATACAAAGTCGCATATAATCTCTTCAGCAAATCCAAACCTAACAAATTTTCGCCACAACCTGTTGTAAGAATGAGGGGTGCTTCTAATTCGCATGGGCCAACAGAAAGGGGCATGGGACTGGAGATCGGATTTCTAACAGGGGCGCCAGAAAAACCTACTGAAACATTCATTTCGCCGGACAAAGGTGCGCCAGGAAGTTTTGAGTGCATAATAGAACTTTTTGTAGCACCAGTATCCAGCAGAAATGGCACCGACACTCCGGATGTAATTACCTCGACATAAGGTCCATTCTGATCTACTGGAACTGAAACAACTCCCTCTCTTTGTCCATGGCTGTCCTAGCAATTATTACCCTCATTCTCGTTTTCTGCGTAATAGTCATCTGCATAGTACTGAGCTGACCTGGACGATGCATTATTCTGTTGGTCAAAGCTATTCATAGAATTCTGAGGCGGAAAAGAAATGGTGTTCTGGGGGAAATTTCCACAGCCCCTACCTCTAGGAGCCTGTTGAACACCTCTACCTCTAGCGCCGGAGACACCGTTTAAACGTCGTGCAAGAGCTTGGCAACTACTTTTGAAATGACCCTCTTCTTTGCAATATGCACATTGATTCAGGCCATACGGAGAACGCTGGTGGGAAAACTCGTTTCCTTGCGCGTTTCTCGAATACTGCTGTGGCTGCTGATAATTGGGCTGACTAGGAGTGCGGGGCGGATAAGCTTGCTGGAGGAGAACTTTAGTTTTTAGTTCTTTAGTCTTCTTGTCTGACTTATCTAGCTCGGCTTTGCGTCTATTTTCATAGTACTGGGCTGTGGCTAAAATCTGCGCTGACGTGGAAACAGCCCAAGCACTCTCTGAATCTTTCAATTTATTGCACAATTCAGGAAGCAGATTATGTACAAATTTGTCTACAAACAATCTTTGGCCACCCTCGGTAGCCATGTCCTGACCACTATGATCAGTGAAAGTCTCCTCAAATCTCGTGAAAAAGTCAGACACATTCTCATCTTTCTTTTGCTTGCACGCAGATAGCTTGTCCCAATTTACACGTAATTCAGGCATTAACGTTTTCATGTACGCGATGATCCTACCGGGAAGATCTGCTATTAAAGGCTCGGGTTTAGAACCACCTACTTGTCTAGCATCTGTAGCAGTAATATTAGCCCATGAGTCACCTAGTTCTTGATCATGATCTACATGACGAATTTTACTCCATAAAGGATGCGGAACAACATTCCCAAACAACATGTCTATATCTGCTAAATTCATTATACATGAGCTGGCAGTCTGTGCTAATTCCTTGTAATATCCTGCTGGGTTTTTACGGGGATCGGGTAGTGTCTGTTTGAGTGCTAAAACTTCGGATCTTTTCCAGGGGACATGTACCCATACACGCTGGAAATGCGGTGGAACAGGTGGTTGTGCATTCGCATCACCTTCCCTCCATACCGGAGGAACCTCTCTCATGGGGTACTGTCGCGCCTTTTTCCTACCCGACATATCATCCTCATTAAACGATCTAGAGCGGTTTCCCTTACTCCTATAAGATAACAACAGATCCATTGCTTTCTCAACATCTGCACCTATAATCATACCTTCATAGAATTTGAATCGCATGCGGGCTAGTTCCTGCATTCTGCGTTTTGGGTCAATGTCTTGTAAATCTTCCCAAGGGTACACACACATTTCTTCAAATACATATCTTTGAGTGGATGAATCCCACTGACGGAAGACTTCCATAACAGACTGAACATCATATCTTACAGTATCAGTAACCCATTTGCGTGCTAACTCATTCAGTACTTCGCTTTCCTCGTAGTCGGGTAGTTGACTACACAACTGTCTACGTTCTGGTTTAGGGGTCGTTTTAGGCGACCCAAAGAAGGGCGAGAATAGACCAGTGACAGTACTTGCCACTCTCTGTCTGACAGAAGGAAAAGCTTGCGGCGAGGCAGATGCGCCAGAAAAGACAGGCTGATGTAAAGAGGAAGTCGAAGCAACCGCAGAGGAAGTTCAGGCAGTAGCAGACGTAGTATCGTAGTGAATAGTGGGAGCAGTAGGCAAAGTTGTAGAAGTAGATGGAGTATGTAGCAAAGGCGGCGGCCCTTGAGAAGGCTGCGCCGGAGAAGTAGGAACCAGCTGAAGAGGAGCTGGTGCTTGTGCAAGAGCTGCTTTTCGTGCGCCAGGGCGCGGTATAACAATACGCCTCAGGGGTCCAACAATACTCGATGTATATGGGGGTGGTGAGTTCAATAAATGGGACATTAATAGATCTTTCTCGGATGTTCCCTTTGAGTCTTGTCCCTCATGTGGTAACATCGGGTAGCATTTATCTATTGCTAGTTTCTTGCTTCTGAGCATTTGTTCACTTTCCTGCTCTTCCTCATTATCCCTGTATGCGATGGCAGCTTGTACCATCGACATGCCTCTTTTATTTTTCTTTGCTAATTTTATTTCTTTCTGTTTGGCTTCTTTGCGCCATAAGCGAAAAGAGTCAAACATCGCCGGCCGGGCTTTCTTCTTGAACAATTTGACCTCGAGGTTATCTAATATTTCTGAGTCAAAACTACCATATTGGGGCCATTTTAAAACACCATCCTTGCGGGTGTATTTTATCCATACCTCATTATATGTGATAGGACCTACTCCGTGCTTTATATATAACTCATATGTTGGAGTTCCAATCGGAGGAACCGGACACGAATCCTCTAATCGGGAGTCCTTACTACAACCAAGACAAAACAAGTTTCCAAGTCTGCTGAGACCAGGCATCTTCGCTCACTACTCTAGCTTCAAACTTCAAGGGATTATCTAATTATGATATTGTCGTGAATACACAAATCCCTCGGTTTTGGTGCTTGCAAGAACCAAACTAAGAACTGGGAGACGCTCCACTTATACTTAACTAAATATTGAAGATCGGTGACGTCACTAGAAGACTCTTCTATCGTTTCGCTCTACCAAGGATCACTGGGTCCAAAACAGGGCGATAGTCAGGGCAGCAGTCCTTCGTAGCCGTCGGGACGCGGGGAACCTCGCAGCAAAGACCTTCGGAACCACGTCGACATGCAGGGGTCGCTGAAGTGGCTGGCCGTCCTCCGGAATTTTCACACGAAGCTCCTCACGAACATCTGGCTTGGACCGTCACCGCTTGATATCGCCTCGAGTTGGGCGCCAACTGAGGTGCCGGGTTTTTAGAGACCCGGTGGTGCCAGGGGACCACACCCGAAGACCTCTGAGTTCTCCCTGTTCTGGACTTAAAGAAACACAGAGTCTTCTAGTTGAAGTCAGTGATCGAGTTTATTGGCTGCAACCAAGTGACATGCGTCCTAGAAGTACGACAACACGGGCCGTAAGTTCTCAGGAGACTGTTCGTTTTTACAGAACCTTCCTTCTCCTTATATACATAAATAACAGCTGCAGGCAAGAATTCTTGAGTTTATGATATGGCTATACACATATTTCTACAATAATACAAAGAGCGAAGTCATGCTGGTCAGCACATATTTTAGATGTCCAGTTTGTGATGGATTACCCCGCCAGATCCAGAACTCCCATCAGATATCGATGAAACACAAATAAGGTCGGGCACCCTCCCCTCATAAAACGGGTCATAAACGAGAGTCGTGGACAGGTGGATGTGTATGGGAAACAGGGTCTGTATGTAGTGAATGGTTTATGACATGTTGTGCCTTGATGATATCTTGCTCGGCCACTGGGCGAGGAGCTGCCCAAACAGGCTTGGCTGGAGGCAGTGGGGACAGCTTCGGCCAGGTCATGGGGATGTCAGCTACGGCGGACGTGTCCTTTCAGATCAAACTCGGTCTTAATCAATTGACTATATGAGGGCAAGTCATAAGATGGATGCCGTTTACAAAATGGAGTCTGAGGGTTCGGGACGGAAACTACGATTTAAAGGTGTTAGCATCACTCAATCGTGACGCAAATGCATAGGGATAATGTCCTAATCATTACCGGTCCGTAGATACCAAATTCGTCATGGTACGACGACATTTTGTGACACGAGTGTCGGACCTCGATATCTGTAAAACAGCGGGGTCCGGATTTGCAGTACCACACTACCTTGTACAATTCTTGGTATTGACTATTTTTTGGGAGGGGAGGTAGCAGTAGGTGTGACGGTTGACGGCAATCAAGGCATGGGGGAAATTTCCCTAAGTACGCACGATAAGTGGCTGTCACGTCATTTCTGTGGATGTAGTGTTCTGTGAGAAGCAGACGTGAACTCAATATTGCCTCTTTTCTCTCTGGTATTGTATGATGCTTGACTTAATCTTAGCCTCTACCTATCACTCAGGGCCACATTCCACACCTTAACATTTCACCCACGTCTCTAGGCTGGGGTCTGCCAGATGCAAATCGGTCATGAGCCTGCTCAATTCCAGCAGTCCAGCTAGACTGACAGGCTAGGTCGTTTTTAGACTTCATATGCAAGCAAACCCAGACTGACTCCCCCCTAGTTGGGTCTGGTCAGTAAGATAAAGTTTGAATCATGTGCCATAGTGTGCACAGTATCCTTATCTTGGCATACTCATTTATCGACTACATTGTAGCCCAGAGTAATTGCCAGTCGCTGAGATTAATTCAGGCAATCCACCCATCACCTTCATTTTGTTATTTTTTCATCCTTCATGATTACGTTAAGGGGACATTGCAGGCTGATTGGGGGTTTATCAAAAGCTGTTATCAGTTTAAATTATACTACAGATGACATCCTGACTTTGGTGGAAATAAATGACCTGGTTTTAGTCCATGTTTTATTTTGATGAATGCAGTGAACTGTGGAAGTGCAGCTGTACACCTTTTTTTTTAAATTTAATTTTTATTTTTTAGCAACCCTACCGTAGCCATACTGTCACACACCTATTTTCAGGCCACTCTTTGAATATTTGTACACCTAGTAGTAGTTCCTGACACAGAAGTCAATAAATAGAGACAATTTACAACTGAAAAATAAATTGTTCCCAATAAAAGTATTGATCCCCAGCTGTAAGTGCCAGTACTCTCTCTTTCAAACTAAAGATGAGCCGGTACAAGGTCCCAGATTGTAGCTTCTCATTTAAAACACTGTCTAGTAACTCACGTGTTTGGTGCTGTCATTTGTAGGAGATAGAAGTAATGGGAGACTCTGTGACTTAGGGCCTGATATAGATCTTAGTGGACGGGTTACTCTGTCACAATGGTGACGGATATCCTGTCTGCTGAAATATAAATTCCATTATATCACTTGGGATTTACATTTTGGTGGACCCTTGTGACGGAGTATTCTGCCAAGATCTAAATCAGGCCCTTAGACCGAGTGGCTTCCCTGCAAAGACTGACCATAGAGGTAGACTACCTGGGGGCCCACCACGAGTGATACAGGAGCCAGCATTCCAGCCTTCAACATCTTGTCTTGGAACATTGCTGGGCTCCAAAAGAATCTAGCTCTGCCTGAATGGAACAGTGTTGTCGGTACATACGGCATCTGTCTCTTTCAGGAGACTTGGAGCCTGGTACCCCACCATAAATTAGGTTTTGCTACTTACCACATTCCAGCAGTTCCATCAATTTCTAAAAAGGGGCGGCCATCTGGTGGTCTGCTGATTTGGATCAACATCTCACTCGATTGCTCAGTCCAGCAGATAGCCTGTAATTGCCCTGACATCCTCAGGATAACTTTGAAGGACAATAAGACCTCAAAGATACTTGAGATCTTTGATATTTATGTTTGCGGTAGAAGGGGTGGTGCACAATCTCCCATCATTCCGTGCCTGGAAGCTGAACTCTCCCGCTGCCTTGTGGGATCCTACACCCTGGTAGCGGGAGACTTCAATTGTACTTCTGAACCGTTAGCCTCGGATGACATTTTAGGCACAGATGAGGAAGATGCTAAGTTGGGAATCCCCCTATTGAATCTACCGCCTGTGAAAAAGTGGTCCCAAGTAGCGATACAGATTAATTCCTTATGCTTGGAATAGGGGCTAAGGGCAACCAACAATGGAAGGTCAAAGTCTGATTCGTCGGGAGCCCATACATTCAATAGGCCTGGGCATTCCTCCAGGATTGACTACATCTTACTTGATTGTGGAGGAACTTACTGGATATGGAGGTTCTCCCAACTGTTGACAGCGATCATAATCCCCTAAGCCTTTCGCTTAAATCGCAATGATCGCCTATGCATGTTAATTCCGCAAAAACCAACCCAACACAGACTAGAGAAATAATTCCATCTAATTCTGGGAGGCACCTTAAATGGAGTAAAGTTGCCCTTGATGAATTAAAACTTTCGGGCATTAGATCTACTTTATCCGGAGCCTTGCTAGGGTTACAAACTATCTCAAACGATAGTGATGCCACGCAGAAGATACCTATACTCTACTAGGAAACCATAAAAACCCTGGGCTCTTTTTTTAACACAAATAGCAATAAAATACAGCCTAGGAGTAATTCTAGTGGCACATGGTTTACGGCATCTTGTAGGCAGAAAAAAACGGCACTGATAAAGGCTGTTAAGTCTAGAACTGGCATAACGTTAGCAAGAAGGGAGTATAAGGAGGCAGTCCTAAAGGCAAAAAAAGATTTTGAGGAGCAGCACTGGCAGGCCCTTTCGGCTGCTTGCCTGGGAAGGGATGCCAACTTATTCTGGGATTTCCTGAGGAAAAAAAATGTGCCCTGACTCTGAGCTTATCACTAATAATATCACTTGCAAAGTGTGGTTTGACCATTTCAAGAGTCTTTACACTGACGAGGGAGAGGCTATTTTAGATGGCCCGCCAGTCGATCCTCGACTAAGCCTAGGGGATTCCAACCCATTTCCGTTTACAGAAAAGGAGGTAGAAACAGCCATTTGCCGAATAGTCCCAGCAAAAGCTGCTGGGCCTGATGGCCTACCAGGGGATCTCCTTCGAGCTGATCTCACAACCTGGGCCAAATTTCTAGTACTACTTCTGAATGCAATTGATAGGGGTTGTTCGATTCCGGTCTTTCCAGGAGTCCGATTCCGGACTCCTGGAAAGGGGCGGAAGTGGTACCAATCTTTAAGAAGGATGCTAGGGATAATCCCGCAAATTATCGCCCTATAAGCCTCTTAGACTCCACGCAAAAGGTGGTAGGACGTGTTTTGCTGGAAAGAATCCTAGCCTGGGCAGATGAAAATCAAGTCTTTTCGGACTACCAGGCTGGTTTTAGAGCAGGCATGGGGACTATCGAGCAGGCATTCAGGTTGCTCCTCCTTTATTGGAAGGTGGTGAGAATTGGCAAAGGCAGTCTTTATCTTGCTTTTATCGATCTTAAGACTGCCTTTGACCTGGTCCCACTTGATCGCCTGTGGCAGGTCCTGGTAGAGCAGGGGGTCCCAAGGTATATTGTAAGTATACTAATCCGCCTACACAAGGGCAATTTTGCCCAAGTGAGATGGGGGCCACAGTGGGAAAAAACATCTTGTGTACTGGTGAACAGGGGAGTTCGCCAGGGATGTGTGCTAGCTCCCACCCTATTCTCTCTGTACGTGAATGGGGTGGTTGATTTTTTTACAGCAAACACCATCCGATGCCCCATCCCTGGCGGGCGAGAAGATTCCAACACTCCTGTTCGCCGACGATACCCTGCTCCTCTCCAAAACCCCGAGCAGATTGCAGACCCTCCTTGACAATTTCCAACTGCACAATGAGAGGGCTTTCTATTAATACCACAAAAACGAAGTTCCTTACCCTCAATCCATCTAAAACTTTTAGGAACCCCCCCAGTGTTAAATACCGTCCAGTTAGAAAGGGTAATCACCTTTGACTATTTGGGCATTCGTATTTCCGATTCAATGAGTTGGTCTTCACACACCCAGAAAATGCTCCTGGCCCATAAAAGGGTGGTAGGGTCATTATTAAAAGAACATCGCTCTTCGGTGAGCGGACCATTCGCCCCCGCACTCACAATCTACAAGGCCAAGGCAGTAAGTTCAGCCCTCTATAGTGCTGAACTGTGGGGTTTTTCTAACATAGACCAAATCACTCAATCGGAGAACAAATTCCTAAAGGGTCTAATGATGCTCCCCCAGAGAGCTCCCACTAAGCCACTTCTATATGATTTAGGCTGCCATTCAATTAGGGATACGGCACGACTCCGCCCACTCTTGCTATGGGTACGCCTGTAGCGGACCCGAGAGTTATCAAAGTATGCAATGGGTCTGGGCGAGATCATGGACATGGATGGGTGGCAGAAAATCTCCTGGCTCATTAATGTAAAGAAACTGCTCTGTGATTTGGGCCTTAGTGAGGATTGGAAGAACAGATCTGCCCCTCCTAAGGCCGAGGTCAAGAGGCTGTACTGGAAGTGGGTTACTAAAAATGAAGGTCTAAACACAAGATTAGGCAGGCTCTCAGAAGAGTTTTTGCAGCACTAGACTTCCCCCTGCTATGAGCCTTACCTAGATTTAATCCAGCAGCCACACGACAGAGCTCTATATTTTGAGTTTAGGGTAGGCACCCTGCGATTAAGAGAAATGACTGCGCAGTGGTCGCCTCCATACCAAACCTCAGCTTCTTGCCCATGTTGTGATGCCTTGTCTGAGACAATTGCCCACTTCATGTTCTTCTGCCCAGCCTACAAGGCCCCCAGGAGGTGCTGGCTGAAGCCAGTCTGCACAACATGGGTACCGGCAGCCACTTAGCCGCTTTTTGCGCATCTTAAAATCAGATTCTCTGGATCTCTATGCTTGTGGCCTTGCCAAATACCTCAAGTGGGCATGGGGCATTAGAGCAAGGATTTTATGAACTTTGAAAATGGACTCTGTTTTATATTGTTCCACTCCCCTTCGTCATTACACTGGTGCACACCAAGTTTTTATTATATCCCAAAAATTCTAACTTCATTGACTATTCTTTGTGCACCAATTCTTTTTAAACATTTGATATAATGTATTTTATGATCTTTTTAAGAAGTGTATTGTATGCCTTTTTCATGTATTTTTTTTTATCCAAATTGTGCAACTTTAATGGTATTTATTTATCGAAATATAGCTTTTGAACATGAACAGGACCATAGAGGTGCCCACTGCTCAGTTCATCTGCTACTCATTTGAAAGGCTATTAAAGTTGCTGAGCGCAGCAGTCTATGCTTGTCTCTGCAGATTCACATTCTTAATCTCATCATTCCTCCTATATTTTGTCTACCTTTAATTATCTCCCATGAAGCAGAACCCCTGCATAATTTGTGGATGCTCAGTTTTTCTCAGTAGAGACAGATTCTTGCTATGATTACTTAAATCAGTAGCCTTGTGAAGGTCTACTTCTTGACCTCTTATGCAGTTTTCCTCCTTGCCACTCATTAGGTAGAATATGGTCACCCAAGACCTTATTTTGTATTAGTAGGAGTTCACTCCGAAATCTTCCATCTGTGTCTCTCTTTGTAATTCGCCATCCCTCCCTCTAGTTGTTTTTTTGCATAGAATTTCCACCCCTGTCTACTTGGAAGGAGCAGATGCTCATAATTGTAGCAGTCATAGATTATGACATATTCTGATTTGTTCTCTATACAGCAGTTGAGTTTCCTGTAGGAAAGTCATATCCAGTCCCTATGTATCTCCAGGACGTGTGTCATTTACTAGGGAGTTTAGACCCTTCATGTTGGGAGAGATTGACTTGAATGCCCCTGACTAAATTGTCCCAGGCCTACTGGTTTTCACCTACTTTCCTCTCCTGCTCCATCACAATCCCACGTTCACTTTATGCCTTTCTCTTCGCTCATCCAATTTTCTAGTCACTTAAAGCAAGTTGCTATATTTAGAGCGGTGGCAGTGTTTTGTGACCACCACTGCATCCACAAGGCTCATCCTTTGTTCCACTCTTCCCTTCTGTATTCCTGCTCTCTGTTAATTTCCCCTTTGCCACTGATGTTATGTAAATATAGAATACATCGTTATATTAATTGCCAATACTCATCCTGGAAAAGTCAGTGCGTTGTTTCTTCCCAAGTTTGTAAAAGAGTATAATTGTAAATAAGTATAGCATGTACCCTTCCGATACCCAAATGTTACAACCATGTCATGCATGGGAAGCAGGCTATCTAGTTTCAAAGTATACTTCTGTGTATATCTAAAGCATTCCCCCTTTTTTGTAGCTCCTGAATTCTACTTTTGTGTTGCAGAAAAGACAGCAACGTTACCTATGCAGATCTGTAAATAATCAACCATTTACCACACTGAGAGCTGCGTGTTTTTTCTCTATAAAGCCCCGGGAGCAGACCAAGGAATAAAATCAACCATTTACCACACTGAGAGCTGCGTGTTTTTTCTCTATAAAGCCCCGGGAGCAGACCAAGGAATAAAATCAACCATTTACCACACTGAGAGCTGCGTGTTTTTCTCTATAAAGCCCCGGGAGCAGACCAAGGAATATATTCATGTAGTTCATACAACGGAAGGTACGCACTATTGTGAAAACTACATGCTTATACTCTCAAAATGCTTAGGTGCATTGCCATATTATCTTGCAGTAAGTTGTGGGAGCATTATACAAGTCGTATATCATTTGAGCCTAGGATGAACGGTGCAGAAACTTGCAACCACAGTGTAAAGTGGATCAAGAAGTACTGCTCTTTCAGACTCTAAGGACTCACTGCCAAGGAGAAGGGCCCTTTCGATTAATGTCCTTTTGATACTATTTGATTGCCATTTTCCCAGGAGGATAGGGGCACCCCAACACATGGCTGCATCAGAGAGGACATGCTTGATGGATTTTTTTGTAGGAATGAGATACTAGTCTTTTTGTTCTCCCTTCGTGCAACATTTTTGGGAACAAGCAATGAAATTATAATTTAATTTTATGATGCAATGGTTTTTTAAATAACATTTTGTGTGGAGAATCCCAGATCACCCATGGCTGTTGGTGTGCTGCAAAAGGCATTTGATATTGGTCATAATTCTATGACTGGTTCTAATGCGTTAAAGCCCTTAGGATACCATACACGGATAAAAGGATTGAAAAGTGAGCAATTTAGCTTTGTATGTTTGTGACCTTTATGGCACAGTTGTGCAGGGTCAACTACGGTATGACAGACCGTTCTGGGATAAAGAAAAAGATGGACTGAAGTATACAGTTTCAAAGTACAGATTGAGGTACACATCATATGACAACTGTAGTTTAGCCATATGCAAGGTCGAGTGAAAGTAGTTAACTACCCATGAGATCGTACTTCTTCGAAGCCTTTTTTGGGGTGAGGATATTCTTGTGTAGGATACATCTGTTGGCATAGTACGTATTGCAGTGAAAGAGGTTGTGTTGTGCGAGACCCCTGAGATGGAAATTGATCTTTAGCAAGGTTTATGGATGCATGTTTTTATGTAATCATGTTTAATTTGAGTTGAATGACCGAGATTCGATCAAGTTGATTTGGGCAATTGCTGGAAGACCAATCTACAGGTAGGTGGTGTATTATAATTAAGAAATCTGATCCCAGAGTTTCAAAGGATGCTGCCTTGAAATTGTGTGCACACGTCTGAGCGCCCCAGCAAGAGCATGTAGCCTTGAGAGACTCCACAGAGGGAGTTGCGACATCCGTTCAAACCTTCGTATGCTGGTATTGGAGTAATGTTAGGAACCAGCAGAGTGCTTGGAAGAAGCCCTAAAACTAGGCATTGAGATCAATTAACCAATGAGTATGGTTTGATCCATGGTGTTCAAGGCCACTGACCAGTTTGGTGGAATTATGAGGGTCATTCTTTTTAGTCAATTAATCATGCTATGTTTTCAGTGATTGTCACCATGACTGTTTCCGTTGCAGGGCCAGGGAAAAACTTTGATTGGAAGTGGTCTAGAACACAGTTACTATCCAGTGAATTTTATAGTTAGTTAATGATCAGAATTTCAGTAGTTTTGAAAGTGAGGGACGCATTTGGGTGGTACTAGGGATAGTTATTTCAGTCTGGAGATTCAAGCATTTTTTAAGGGAGCAGAGTTTAAGACAAATTCAGATTGAAGAGGGCAGTTAGCAGTGGGTTCAGAGTGTGGTTGATCTCCCTCAGGAAAGGAGGTGTGCAGCAGTCTGTTGATTAGCTTCAGAGGTTTCAGCTTGGTGATGGTGTCATGACCGTCTTCGGAGGTAATATGTGTGATGGAGAAGAAATAGATTGGTGTGCATGTCAGATCAGTCATGCTGTACTGGATGCTCTATGGTAATGCAGGAGGTTTATCTCTTGTCATGGCCAGACCACTTGAAAGCTCATTTCTTTTTTGTCTTCTGACTTTATAATTTTCCTTCCCCAGTATGCAAAGGGTGAAGTTTAGAACACAGCTTTTTGTGCTGTTCTATGAGGAACTCTTGTCGGGTTGCTTCACTTCTTCAGTGTTCCTCTTTTGTTTCAACTTCTGTCATCCAGTATTTCTTCTTAGTTTTTACGTCTCACCTGTGTTGCAGCTCATGCGCTGCTTGGCCTTGCCGAGATCTATTGTTGTTGGTTTTGTGTCAGTTTTCTTTGGAAGCGGGCTTGGTGTCAACTCTGTCTCCACTAGGCCCCGCCCACTCCCCTAGCGTTGCAGTGCATGCACGCTGCGTCTCTTCATGTTGTCACGCTCGAGCCCCTCTTTGAGAGGCTTGCGTCGTGTCCCCTCGGCCGCGCATGTTTATTAGATGCAGCACGCTCACCTGAGGCAGAGAGAGGAGTATCCAGGCACCGAGTTTGTTCAGAGGAGGCAAGCCCTGCTAGCCTCTGCATGCGACGCTCAGCAAGTCCGACTGCCTCCAGGCGCCATCCGTGAAACGTGGGCTTTGGTTGTGACTTACCCGCTTCAACAAATCATGTGATTCTACGCAAATAATTTCAAATGTTGCACTAATATGGCAGAGTTTAGCCACGGGTGGCATTGGGGGTCATTGCAGGGTAAGGTGGTGGTCACATTTGAGATACACGAGTGAGTGCCGCAAAATCAGGTGTAGAGGGTAGGGAATGTGCATGAACTCACTGAGCTACCTCACTAGCTGTAATAGCAATAAACACTATATCGGCAGAAAAGGGTGTTCGGGGTTCCGGACTTTTCTAGCGCAAGCCTTTTCCATGAAGCCTGAACTAAAGTTCCCGTGCTGTGTGGTGCCAACCAGACTTTTCTAAAGGGGAGGACCACTGGGGCAGCGCGTATGCTAATGTATGCAGATGAGATGCATGAGTCTGTTGGACACTGCTCTGTTATGGAAATCTCCAGGGTCTGCGTGATTGGACAGGCAGGTTTTTTAGGCCTCGGACTGGAGGCACGGGTGACTGGTTCAGCCGTGAGCCTGTCGTATGCAGGGTAGGACCCTGGGAGCCGAGCAGCATCAAAGTGTAAAGGTCGTTGTGAGAAGTTGGCCTGGCATATGATGTCCACTATTCTAGTGGGCACCTTGCACCAGTCCAAACGACTCTTATTGATGGTAGGTTTAAAGTCAACCTTTATAGAAAGCTATCCTAGTGGTAGCTGTGGAGAGCAGCCTTCAGGCTAAGACTTAGAGGCGAGTTAAGCTAGTTGTTTTACCAATTATAATCTCTTAAATGATCAAATGAAAGCACACAACACAAGGTATATATCAAATATATATGTATTTATTCTAAACACAACCCCTCTGGACTCTTTATGAGGTCAGAGGTGAAAGTACAATACAAGGAACTTAATTAGCATACGATAAGTTGCACAGTATACATTATGCCCTAGGGGCCTCACAAACCATATACTAAAATAGTGGTATAAGAACCACGCAAGAGTTAGAAAGCAGGCCTAGGACCTGTAGAACCGCTGGGGCTACCAGGAACCACCCAAGGTAGGGACATAGGAGGCCCACGGGGGACGTGTGCAGTGTCTAAACAGAGCCGGGGGATCACCATTGACTTTCTATGGAGAACAAACAAGTTAAAATTTTATAGATTAAGGGCTCTTAGGGGTGAACTACGATGGAACCCTTTTAGACTAAGACACTTTGAGAGTCAAGACTCACGGGAGCACCGGAGTACAGTACAGCCCCTGGAGGCCCAGCTGCAATTGAGAAAACGTCCCAGCTGGTGTACGCCTGCTAGCGCCTATAATGCTATGTATTCAGTTTAATGTGGCTGGCATAGATCGTTGAAGGGCGGAGGGCTATAAAAAGGCGCTTCAAGGGCGCCCTCCCACAAGGTTTGAGCATCGGAATCCTTGAATTACCGCCTGACCTACGGTCAGGTCGCGTCCCCCCTGCACCGAGGCACAGCCTGCACCGTCCAACTTAATGTACACATGTATATTAAATTAACATATTTACGCATGGAGAGATTCTCCGATAGTGTCACATTTGAGGTACATGAGTGAGTGCAGCAAATCAAGTGTAGAGCGTAGTATACGGCACAAGACTCCAGTAGCATCATAGTCATCATCCAAATAAATATATGCAATGACTGATACCTAGGCAGCAAGGAGTTACCAAAAAGAGAATGGGCAATATTTCAAACGAGTTAGAGTAAATATTGTATAGAATTGCGATCATGAATGGGGCTATTTTTTTGTATTTTATTTTTTTTAACTGAACTGAGTCCGTGTGGTTTTTGGTAGTTGCATAACTTATCCTTGAGTGCCTTCCCACAGAATCGACCAAAAGTACGCTTTTTTCAAGAGTGACACCCCTGTGTTCCAATGGTGCCTACAAATAAGGTTGTTTATAGAAAACAGGAGCAGAAACCTGTCAACCGTGTTGGGATTAGGGTAGAGAATATGATCGACATATGATATCCCAACTGGTATTATTCAAAGGCAACTGGAGAGGATATGAATACAACATTATCAAAAAGGAAGCAATGAGACTCTATTCGATTATTGCATGTGCTCATGGCATCATTTATGTAAAAAATTAGGGAAAAAATGAAAAGGGCAATTAGCAGTTGTAACAGGACTGCGATATACAAATAAAACAATTGAAAACAACCCAAATTGTACTTGGTGCTCAAAGTGTGTGAGTGAAAAATTTGGTGGCGACGCAGGTAATAATGTGATCAGTGTAGACGGCGCATAGTGACTGGTGCATAGATATATACAGTGAATGAACGACACAATGTGGTTCCAGGTAGCTTGAAGAGTTTGTTTCTACTTGTTGTTGGTTGTATTATTTGTGAACCACTTTGTATGAAGCGCCTATGATCGCGCTGAATGGTCGGCGTTTCGATCCACATTAATCGGGATCTTCATCAGGACTGGGTTGGGTCCAGAGCAGTGCTGGTAAGGATTCTAGGGCAGTAGAAGTCCGGGATCCATGTGATCATGTGATTCGCAGGTAATCAGTGACTGCAAGCTACTCCGCGAAAGCCGAAGTCCGGAATCCATGCAGTCATGGAAGTTCCAAGTCGTCGAAGGCTGCGGGTTTAGTCAGCATATGAGGGGAGCCCCGATGGGAGTAATCCGTTGGCCGATACACCGATCAATGCCGGATCGGCTAACGGATTTCTCTCCATCGGGGCTCCCCACGTATTTGTCTACTGTTTTCTTTGTTAAAAGCTGCCTCTTCAACTACATGTGATTTTAATTGGACCATCTTTCTTAACGGCACACTATAATTTTGAGAAGACCTTTCTGCTGCCAGTTCTCATGTATATATTTTTTCTCATGCTCGATTAATTGTACTCCTTCTGCTGAATGGGTATGTCCTGAATTTCTTTCTTTTTTAGCCAGGGAAAACATACCACTGCAGTGTAAGACTTTTTCTTCTGTGTTTTCTCCAAGGCTACTACCCTAGTTTCCGACGTATTTATGTGAATATAACCTCACCCTGTAGATTTTATGCACTGTTCTTGATATTTTCTATTCTTCATTTGTAATATTCCACACGTTTCTTTCTCTGCACTTAATGTTTTGATAACCTTCTTGTAAAAATACCTTTGCTAATTATGATCTTTTGGGACAGAATTTGTTTGATAACCTATCATATTCTCTTCCCGGCTTGTAATCGCTTGAATTCTTGTCTGTAGTTTCCAATTAACATTCCTTTAGAGAATGGTCATACTGTCCGTGGTGTATTGAAAGCCTATTAAGGCATTCCATCATTTTATTCCCGGGGACAACGGCTTCCATTCTCACTGTTCTATATGTAGTAATAGTTTTTTTAAAGCCAACCTTACTTCAGTGGCAGATTAAGCTTTGAAACGAGTGGCCCTGTCTTTTTGTTGATCTAAAAGTCCAACGCCTAGTTCTTGTTTCTCAGGAATGTTAGTTACGTTAAACAGTTTCTTATTTTTTTGTGTGCACCCCACTTCTTTCTTGAAATAGAAGTTCCTATTTGTTTACTTAAGCAGATCATGTATTTGTGGTTATAGTGTGCTGAGTACAGCCATATGGCTGCTTCTAGCGTATGGTAGGCCTCACTCAACCGTAGGAGATCTCTAACTGAAGGACAATATATATTTTTCCCTTTGTCTTAAAGTATTTCTTTCTTACAGTATATGTACCTCTGTGGTTGGTAGAGCCTCCATTTATTAATGATCTGTTCCGTTTATGGCAACGTGCGGGTCATGGGACATTTGTGTTACCCCTATGTTGGTTAAAGCAAATCTGTGCTGTCCCGTTTTTCCATCTTGAAGGGTAAAATTAGGTGGAATTTTTTAGATTGGATATAAATTGCTAAGCTGTGTACTTTAGACCCATTCAGCCTCTTCACTTATTGTAGTGTAATTGCATTTGTATAGCGCTTACTACCCCTGATGAGGCGTCAAAGCGATTTCCGGCGAGTAGCACGCTACTCCGGGACTCATAGAGGATTAGTGTCGGATTAGTATAGTGAAACAAGCAAGTACATTTTAAGTGGTGGATATGTTGGTCAGTTATTTGGATTCGGAAGGATAGAAGAGGAAAAAAGGTTTGTATTTTTAGATCGCTTCTTACCCCTGATGGTGTGTTGAAGCACTTTATTTGGTGAGTAGCATGCTACTCCGGAAACCCATAAAGGATTAGTGGTGAATTATTATGGTGAAATATGAAAGTAATTTGAGTGGTGGATATTAGTCAGTTATTTGGAGTGAGAAGGATAGCGGAGGGCAATGTTTTAGAGCTACCATTGTCAAATGTTTTTAAAGTTAATGTTCACTTTTCTTCATTTTTTTTTAAATGGTCTTTAGTTTATTTTCACTTCACTGTGAAACCATTGTCTTTGCCACAGAGCTTAAACCCTACAACTGCACATTTACAAATGCACAACTGCTACACTTAAACTGTGGCAACCCTGCAACTGCTTATCTACAGAAATGCATAACTACAGCGCTGCTATTACATACGTCTAGAAACCGGAAAATACAACACTGCACAACTGCAGACAAATGTCTACAGTTGCATTTCTAAATAATAACAGTAGAGTTCCTGATACACAGTAGTTATGTGGTGCAGGCACAGTCGCTCCAACACCTTCGTCAATTGAAAGGGCTCTTACCTCTGCTTCACTGCTCATAGAAAATTCTTGAAGTGGTGATGTCACGCATGGACTATTGTAATGGACTCTTCATGGGTCTCCCCATCACCTCCCTTAAACGCCAGTGAGTTCAAAATTATGCTT
The DNA here is from genome assembly GCF_964263255.1 of Lissotriton vulgaris. Classification (NCBI taxonomy): domain Eukaryota; kingdom Metazoa; phylum Chordata; class Amphibia; order Caudata; family Salamandridae; genus Lissotriton; species Lissotriton vulgaris. The sequence continues at coordinate 933,910,663 of NC_141695.1, forward strand.
TCAGAGTGCTGCACAAATCAAAAATGCCATTATTTCACGCCCTGCTCTCCGATCTCTCTTCTTTTGGCTCCCGCTCTGCAGAAAAGGACAAAGTGCAAGACGCCTCGTCGTGTCGTTAAGTCCTTAAATTACAGTGACCCAAATCCTATCTCCAGCCCCTTTACCTTATTAACCTACCCTGAGTCTCAGGCCTACTGACAAACGATTGACAACAGCACGCCAATTGAGATATGAAACATTTAACCCCTGGAGCATTGAGTACCTAGGCACCTTCCTCTGAAATTCCTTACCTATCTGCCTCAGATTGGAGTTGGATTACTCCAAATTCAGATTCTCCTCAGACCCACAATTTCACCATGGTATTAGAATAATTTCACCCTCCCTGAGACTGTGAACATTACCTATTCTGAAGCTCATTGGGTCAGATGCCCAAGTTCGGTCTACACTAACATTTGATCTAGGCTATCTTCCTTATGGCTTTATCATCCTTGAAATTTTTAGTGAGTATAACGTTGACTTGCTTTGATCATTCTTTTTTTGGTCGGGGCCTTCTTGGTTTGATCATGGTTCCACTTCATATGTGCTCTAAGACTTCCTAATTACCGGTTAGTGTGTAATAAAAGCTGTAAATAAACACTCGATAAAATCCAAAGCTATTACATGCGCCCAAGCATTTACTGGTGGTTGCAAAGATTTCCCTGGGCTTGTTCTGCAGTTGATTACACTTCTTGTGTGGTGGTGTGTTGTTTATGCCTAACCCGAGTGATTTGATGTAGACGGCTTAATGTTGCTTTAATTAAGTTTGTTTTAATAAATGAAGCATTACTAAATATATTTTTCATGAACAAATATTCCTCTGTAAATGAAACATTGCAGTAAGTTCCGAGTGGTCTGTCTGAACCTTAGTATGCTGGTGATGCTGTGAGATTTATTTAATTATTTTTTTGTGCTATTCGCCATGTGAACTCCAACTTCCACACCTCTTTGAATTCCAGTACTCTGCACAGTGTATACATATTCCTCTATTAGCTGAAATTTTTTGGGGGAAAAATTGATTTGCTGGATTTGTGTATACTGACATTTTTTAAACGTGTAGGCAAAAGGTATGTTTTTGTTTGCTTTACTTAACTTGACTGCCATGCTAAAGATCAGAAAGTTGCCCTATGTTAAGGATTCCATTTACTGTTGTCGGAACCCACACTTAGGTTGGTGGTTTACATCGAATTTGCAGTTTTGAAAAGAATAGAAACCTGTGAGAAATCAAGTATGAGAACTGGCCGTTCACAATCTGTGAAGAAAAAATGTACGCTCTGACAGAAAGGGAGTTAGAGGCGTTGGGGTCGATTATGTGCTTTATTGCCTAAAACTCATACCTTTCTGAAGAAACTTTTTTTTTAAAGCTTTTTGCGAGGTTTTAAAACAGCAAAAATCACTAGCAGACTGAGCTATTGGTTGATTATGTGTATGTGTATATGTATATGTATATGTATATATATATATATATTCCAAATGTTACACTTTAAATAATATACCTCCGCTTTTCAAAATCATGCATCAAGCACATGTACATAGCCAGTGTTATGTAGCACAACCAGCAGATGACTTCATATTCCCAGGGGTCATGTCTTTTATAGGTGATGTCTCATCAGTTCTCTGTAGCCTCCACGGTTCTAGCTACTTTGGGGAGATCTCTCTTTTTATATAAAGTGTGTCAGGCAAAATCTATTTTCGGTGAAGTGGTTTCTGCTTCAGAAGCCATCTTCTCTTGTTTTGGAATATAGTTTTAGTGGGCCCCATATCTTATGTCTTGTTCTGCCCATAGTCCGTATCGCCCAGGCTGTACACCTGACTGTATAAGTTTATTGGGCTTCAGCATTCTGCAAGCCAGGTTGGTTCTAAGAGTCCCACTTTTTACTGGATCTCTTTTAATTGGTAGGTGTGGAGCTTTGCTCTCTGGGCCTAACCAGTATTTTGCAAAGTGCAGCAATGCTGCATAGGACTATCTTTTGAGATTGCTTAACACAAAGCCTCTTCTGTTGTTTAGAAGCGTCTCCTATCAAAGTCTGAGGCTTCTCCCTTCCCATACTAGTCTAATATGTAGTGTGCGCAGCTTAGCAAAGAAGTGTTTCTTAAGGGTATTGGTATATTAACAAATATATATATATAGAAACTTGGAGTACCAGCATCTTGATTAGGGCAGTTCTGCCCGCATCTAGAGGTGCAATTGTTCTATCCACCTCTCCTCTTACTCCACCAATGTATTAATTGCAAGGCCACAGTTCTCTCTGAGAACCAGTTTCTTGTCTGACTTTTTCCAGTTAATATGGACTCAAGAAAAGCTGGCAGTTTGAGTTATCTCCCTGAGAAAATTCACAAGGTTAATCTCTTGGTTTTTAACAGACCAGGATATCATCCACATATATCGATAATAGCCTCTTTGTTGGCAAAGTAATGCCTCTAAATCGGTCTAGCTGAGGCAGTAGGCCCTTGCTAAAGCAAGGACATGTACCCTAGCTTTTAGGAAATGGGCTGGGAGAATAATCAGTCATATGTGCTCTAACACTAGTGTCTGAAAAGAGCAGTTTATTCAGGTTTGAAGAATAGTATCCATGTCCTTCCTGCATACCACCGCCATTGGAAAAGGTCGTTATAATTAATCAAAAGCTTCCTCTGTGTCTAGAAACACCAAAAGAGCTTGAGTCTCCAGGTCTATTTAATGCATCCTGACAGATTGTCTGAAGTTTTTTTTTTCTTCTTTTTTCCAGAGTTTCATATAGCACAAACTTGATCCGAAGGTATCTGAGCGCTTTACATGAGCACCAGTTGCATTACGCAAGGAAACATTCATTCTCGTTGGGCATGGTAGGAATACGTGATTTGCCCAGAATCACAGGATGTTGAGCGTCCCTGCTGAGACCCGAACCTGGTTCCCCAGCTTCAAGGTCAACAATAGTTCTCAGTAGTGGTGAAGATGACGAAGGAGCAGGAGGCTTGATGTGACTGTGTTTGGAGTGGAAGCCAGGGGACTCTCCCGGTTTGTGGATAAGGGACTTTGATCAGTGGACTTACGTGCCGACCAGACCCCTGTGGACTAGCAGTCCGGTTGGTTGCGAACATCTGGTGTGGTGTTGGGACGCTCGAACCGAATTAGAGGACTGCCTTCCCCCTGGAGCGCATGTGTATGTGACTGGCGGTAAACTGTATCGGATTAACACATGCAGCTTTGTGCTCGCACACACAGTATAGCACCCGACCTGGGGCCTCTGTTGTGAGATCGCTATTAAGGCCGGAGCCGTTCTTTACTTGCCTTCAAGATGACGACAAAACCCGAAGTAGAGAAGCAACAATCTAAGACACCCAGGGGCGCGAGGTATGTCCAAGCTAATAAGTTGGATCGGTACACACTTCCTAAGGGTTCACCGACCGGGTCTGGGAAAACGCATGACGAGAATATGAGGGCGGCGGCCCCTACGACAGAGCCAACGCTGCAGGATGTGATGGCCGCTATCGACAGGGTTAAAACCTCCCTCGGTCGGAAGATGTAGTCCTTGGATCACAAGCTGGACACGGTCACGATAAAGGTCAATTTAATCATCCGTGCAGATCTCACCAAAACCAGTGAAAAGGGTAAATTGCTGGACATCAAAACCTCCAGTCTAACGGACGATGTGGCTTTGTTGCAGCAGGAAGTACATGATCTTCGGGCCACCAGTGTACTTGCAAGTCTTAAGCTGGACGAATATGAAGGAAGAGCTCGTAGAAACAACGTGCGCATTATTGGTATGCCGGAAAGGGCCAAAGGCCAGGCATCGGATCTCTTTGTTGAAGACCTTATACTAAATTACTTAAAACCCAAGGGACTGGGGAAATTCTTTACAGTGGAGATAGCACACAGGATACCAGGAGGGAGACCTAGACCTGGAGCGCCGCCCCGGCCAATGATTGCGCGGGTGCTTAACTTCAGAGACAGAGACGCTATCCTGCAGGCCTTCAGGAATGGGGCCCTCTTCAGTATGAAAACTCTACCCTTGGATTCTTCCCCGACTTTACACAGGCGGTACAAAAGCAGCGGCAATCCTTCATGGGTGTCAAAAAGAAACTTTGAGATAAAGGACTGAAGTACACCATGATGTACTACCCTGCCTAGTTGAGAGTTGAGCACGCGGGCAGGACCTTTTTCTTTGACAGTCCCGAAATTGCCTCGAACTGGTTGGAGACTCTTTCCTTTCCGGATGACCAGTCCCGACGGAACGGGGATGAAGATAAAGGCGCGCAAGAACGAGAATAAGAGCTAACATGTTTACAGGTGGCCTCGAACTGGGTTGGGGGGGTGGAATCCGGTCACTTAAAAACTCGCAGAAAAGTCAGTGGCGGACGTGGTTTAAACGGGTCAGATGATGTTCTTGGGGTTAGGTGGGAATTCAGGAGTTGTACTCCTCCTCAGGGTTACTTTCTAATAGTTCAGTAGTTAGAATATGGGGTGACAGGCACACTGCGAGTTGGGGGCGGATGAACACTGTGAGCAGGGGTGCAGGGTGGGGGGTGATGAGGGGAGGTGGTTTGGGGTTGGTATTTTCTGTTGTGCAGTTCTGATGTTTTTGTTTTTCCTAGGCATTGCATTTCGAGGCTTTGTATTGCATAGTAGCATTATGGTGCAGGAGTCGGAGGGAAGACGGACCCTTTTCATGTTTCATAATGGGGGGGTAGGGGGTTAAGGATGTTGAGTTGGAATGTGAATGGGTTGCGGGATAAAATTAAACGCAGTGTGGTTCTACAGTGTCTCAAACGTCACGCCCCCAATGTAGTTTTGCTTCAGGAGACGCACTTGGTAGGGAACTCATGGAAAGCTATGCATAGGATGGGATACCGACTGATTGCACATGCGGGTTTCACTTCCGGGTCCCGGGGAGTTGGGATCCTGCTCAAAAAGATGCTCCCGATGGTGATAGATTCCATTATTGAGGATGATAGGGGCAGATACGTTGCAGTATCTGGTAGATGGAAAGGATATAATCTTTCCTTATTGTCGATCTATGTCCCCCCCCCCCCAGGTATGCAGGCAACAACTTTCGCTGATTTGGGGAAGGTCCTACTGGATCTCCGAGGGGTTTTTTGATCTTGGGAGGTGACTTTAATGCAGTGGTCTCCGGAACCTTGGATAGACATTCAACTAGGGACACGGGCTGGCGCACAGATGGCTTCCTGACTTTATGGAGGTGTTGGGCTTGGTTGATGGTCGGAGATTGCTTCAACCGGACCAACGACAGTACAATTTCCACTCTGCTGCACATGGTAGTCTTTCCCGTATTGATTATTGTCTAGTTCCGGCGGCCCAGGCAGTGTATATCACAGAGGCAACTCACCTGGCTAGGGGTATATCAGATCATTCGCGGCTTTTGTTCAGATCTGAGGTGACTTCTGGATCCCGGGGCAGAGTGGCCCCAATTAACCCCTGGTACATGCGTCACCCTAAAATACGTAGAGACCTGTTGAAGACGTTGGAACATTACTTTAAGGAGAATGAGCAATCTGTGTCCTCATTGATTTCGCTTTGGGAGGCCTTTAAGACAGTGATGAGGGGCCAAGCTCTATCGCTGATCGCAGGGGCTAAGAAAGACAAGAATGCTGAAATTGTGCAAGTGGAATCCAAGATAGCTCGCGTGGAGGAGGATTTGGAGCAGGAAGTGACCCGAGCCAAATTACATGTTTTGAATCTTAAGCAGCTAGAGTATACAACGTTGGTCAATGATAGTGCCAGAGCCCTGAGCAGGGAGCAGCAAGGTCAGCTATACAATGTAGGCGATAAGGCCGGGAAGCTCATTACATGGTTGGATAAGAAGGATAGGGCAGATCGTGTTGTCCCGGAACTTGTAACAGCGGAGGGAGAGCGAATAACGGACCCCCAGAGGATAGTTGATGGGTTTGCGGAATATTTTCAGAGGGTATACACCTCGGTATCGGAGCGGCCAGAGGAGGATTCTCACTTATTGTTGCGAGATATTCAACTCCTGTGCCTAACTAAGGAAAATCGCGACTTTATGGACAGTGCGCTCACCACGGATGAAGTTGCTCTAGCAGTGCGTGGCTTAAACTCTGGTAATATTTACAACAAGGGGTGGTGAGGGACAGAGTCTCTGAATTAAGCAGAAAGCTCTCACCCAGTCAAGAGATCAGGGCTAGATCCAACACCGTTTTTTAGCTCACTGCACCATCCAGACAGACTGATTTGCATATAGCCAGGTTCTGAGCTGGGATGGGGCAGTGAGATAAATAACGGTGATGGATCAAGCCCTGATCTTTGGACTGGGTAAGAGTGGTCTGTTTAACTCAGACACTCTGTTCATCACCACCCCCTTTTCTAAATCGTTTTTGGCCACTATAGGTGTGGCAGGGTATACTCAGACATGAGTCCCTTTCTCACTGCTCCATCAGGATTCAAGCAAGCCGGGCCGAAGAAGGCTGAAATGCCAGAAACCGGTCCCCGGTAGCTTGTCTCCTTTCTGGTGAAGAATTGGCTTGGTAGTTTAGTCTGCCCTGTTCCCATGATGCACTGGGCCAGGGACAGACTGATTTGCATATAGCCAGGTTCTGAGCTGGGATGGGGCAGTGAGATAAATAACGGTGATGGATCAAGCCCTGATCTTTGGACTGGGTAAGAGTGGTCTGTTTAACTCAGACACTCTGTTCATCACCACCCCCTTTTCTAAATCGTTTTTGGCCACTATAGGTGTGGCAGGGTATACTCAGACATGAGTCCCTTTCTCACTGCTCCATCAGGATTCAAGCAAGCCGGGCCGAAGAAGGCTGAAATGCCAGAAACCGGTCCCCGGTAGCTTGTCTCCTTTCTGGTGAAGAATTGGCTTGGTAGTTTAGTCTGCCCTGTTCCCATGATGCACTGGGCCAGGGACAGACTGATTTGCATATAGCCAGGTTCTGAGCTGGGATGGGGCAGTGAGATAAATAACGGTGATGGATCAAGCCCTGATCTTTGGACTGGGTAAGAGTGGTCTGTTTAACTCAGACACTCTGTTCATCACCACCCCCTTTTCTAAATCGTTAAACTCTGGTAAGGCATTGGGCCCCAACGGACTCCCGATCGAGCTGTATAAGCTCAGACCTGATAAGATTGCTCCTTATCTTAGAGGGAAGTTTGTGGAGGCTCGAGAGCGCGGAATATTACCATATGATCAAAGATTGGCCTCGGTTGTGGTTATTCATAAGGAAGGAAAGCCGAAATTTAATTGCCCCTCTTACAGGCCTATAGCGTTACCGAATGCGGAGCCAAAGATACTTGCCAAAATTGTTGTCCAATAGGCTTATTAAGGTGATTAGTGAGCTGATTCACCCTGATCAATCGGGCTTTATCCTCCACAGGAATACAGCTTTAAATCTACGTAGATTGCATGGAGTTTTGGCCAGAGCTCATACCCTGACGGCGTCTGCCATAATAGCGTCACTTGACGCGACAATGGCCTTTGACATGCTGGAATGGAAGTATTTGTGGGCAGTTTTGGCTAAGTTCGGATTTGGCCCTGAATTCATTGGTTGTGTATGTCTGCTGTATACTGAACCTCTTGCTCAGGTGGTGGTGAATAACCGTGCCTCAACGCCATTTTGTCTTGGGCGGGGCACTAGACAGGGATGTCCGCTCTTTCCCCTTCTGTTCTCACTGGCACTTGAGCCTTTGGCGGCCTGGATCCGTTGGGAACCCTCAATCCGAGGTATTCAATGGTCCCCACAGATGGAAGACCGGATTTCTCTATACGCAGATGACATTCTGCTTTATTTGACCTCAACCCGAAAGTCCCTGATAGTAGTTTGTGATGTCTTGGCCTCCTATGGTAGAAATTCGGGGCTCACTATAAATTGGGAGAAATCCTGTTTGTTTGTTTTGAGTGGAGATACCCTGACTCCTCTGCGTAACTGTCCGATTCAAATTTCCACTGATGAGTTCAAATACTTAAGAATTTTTATCTCCATGGACCCCAAAGTCCGTTATGAGAAAAACCTCCTTCCCCCTTTGATTAGATTAACGAGTGACACAGCCAACTGGAGAAAGCTCACTCTCTCCATGCTGGGGTGTTTGGCCCTGTTTAAGATGATGTCCTTGCCTCGTTTTCTCTACGCCCTCCAGGATACATTAGATGTGGTTCCTGCCAGTTACTTCCGAGAGGTAGAAGAGGTGCAGTGTTGTCTGTTATGGGAGGGTAGACGTTGGCTAAATTGACGCTTCCATGGTATGATGGTGGCATAGCCCTCCCTGACATCAAGAGATATTACTGGGCTTCACAGTTGGGAGTCATAAACCTGGGGACTTACTGGCTTGACACTGATCCGGGATATGCGATGGACAGGCTACTACTCCCAGGTGGCAATTATAATAGAGCCTTGTATGCCAAGTCAACAGGAAGGAGTTTGACAGGACCAACTAAGATTGCGGTGCGGATATGGCACGACGCCAGTAGCTCTTTGGGGTGGAGGGATTTCCTTACGCTTGCCACCCCACTATTTAGCTCTGACAAGCTGAGCAAGCTTTGGAATACTAAGGGTTTCGATAAGTGGGACTTGATAGGGATTGCTACGATTGGCGATGTTTGGACGGGCGGGGGAGTATTAAGACATTCACTAAATTGCAAACTGAGTTCGACTTGAATAGGACGGAGTACTTCCGCTATGGACAAGTTAGTCATGCTTTAAAGATGGCGCTCCCGGCGGAGGAAGAGATACCCAAAGCCTCACTGCTGGAGGACAGGATATTAGATGGGCACCTGCCGGAGAGAACTATTTCCCTGATTTATAAAAAGTTGATTAACCATAGAGCAGACCTCCTAGTAGAGCTGAGGGACAAATTGGTGCGGGATGGCATTGAATTAGGCAACGAAGACTGGCAGTCGGCTGTGTCCCCCCCCCCCCTCCGGAGGAAGTTGCGATTCCAGCAAGATTGAGACTGGTCCAATTAAAAATATTGCATAGAGTATATGTTACAGGTCCACGTTTGATTTGGATGGGGTTGTCTGAGGACAGTTTGTGTAGGCGGGGAAGTGGTCAATTGGGCTCGTTCCTTCATATCCTTTGGGAATGTCATTATATGGTGGACTATTGGAGTAAGATACATGCTGTCCTTCAGGAGGTATTGGGGGTGGCAGTGTTACCGGAGGCGAGGAGATGTCTCCTTAATATCTGGGAGCCCACGGATCTGAACACTGCACAAAGCAGATGGGCTACTTTGGGAGCAATGATAGCTAAACGAAATATTGCTCAACAGTGGGGATCCGACAGGCCGCCCACGCTTGATGGGTGGAAGGAAAACCTGGATTGGTGTATGTTCCGGGAGAAGACTGTATACCTGTCATGAGGGCGTCCTCCTAAATGGGCAAAGATTTGGGGGTTGTGGAATCGTTATAGAGGAGATATTTGTGTACCACCAATGGACTCTGTCTTTGATATTCCTGAATACCCGTAACCCATGTATGTAACAATATTTTGCTTTTCCTTGCCTGTGGAAGTGTTTTCGCCTCTGTATTGTTGCACTTTTTCTAATGCCTTGTTTCAATAAAAAGACAAATAAAAATAAATAAAAAAAGTCCAAGAAGGCGCAGTACCAGTATCTTTACTTTCTGTATAAATTTCTGCTGTCAGCCCATATGTGCTGGTACCTTCCTACCTGCCCAATCCATTAATTGTGTTCTTAATTTTAGTTTCCGTTATTGGTTTCGTTAAATAGTCATGAATATGGCACATCCAAACTAGGGTGATTCTCTTCAGATAGCCCTCTGGTTGTGCTGCATCCATGCTTAGTTCGGAAGTGTATAGTTCTTTATAATAAAGCGAACACAAAGAAATGATGGACGGAGCACTGAAACTTTTCAGACACTCGCCCCCAGTCACAGTTCTGGGTTGAATCCATCATCATTCTTTAGCTCACTTCGCCACCTCAGTTCAGACCCAGCCGTATGAATATCAGTCTTAACCCTGTGCTTCATGGGAACAGTCCAACCCGAACTGCCAAGCCAGGTCTTCCCTGAACCCAAAACAAGCATCCTGTGACCGGTTTCTGGGTAACACCCTTCTTCAGCCAAGCTAGCTTGAATCCAGCTGCAAAGTAGGCAAGGGACCCCATCTCTGGTGGCGATGTGAGCTAAAGAATGATGATAGATTCAACCTAGATCTGTGACTGGGGGTGAGTGTCTGAAAAGTTTCAATGCTCCCTCCATCCTCTCCTTGTGTTTGCTTAGTTCTGTATAATACCCATCAAACTTGAGTAATATTGCCCTATAACTCTATTTCCTTCATGGCCAGGCACTGTGATTGGACTGTTACTGGTTATTTCGCTTTGTTCAGCATCCATGAGAGTTTTCTTACTAGGCCTTTCTCATTCCCCATATCTATGTTCTTGTGCACCCTTACCTAAATATCTACTCTTACTTTCCATTGTTTCCCTGAATATCAAATCTGAGTATTTTAGGTCTGTTTTGTACGTCCTATTTATACCCTTGCACTGTTAGGGTTTTTATAGTTCATTGTGTTTGGATAGATTGGAGAGTTCCAGCCTGCTTAGCCAGGGTGATCTGGCTTAGATGCACATTAAGAATTTCCCAAACCATTGAGAAGCTTAGGACTGACCCAAGGTTTATTTAGAAGAATGAAAAATGTCCTAGCTAACGTAACGGAAAGTTTCAATTCGATTAAGGACTCGGAGGTGAGGATTAGGCCTTCTTTCTTCACTTTATTCAAATAGCCGGCCATTAAAAGATAACAAAAGACGACATTTCCCATGAACCCTTGTGAAAAGGTAGTTTAGAAAAAACACATAGTAACAGCCTATCACGGCATAGCAACAATGTCCAATCAGGAGTCTCATGGCCCCAGCATAGTCCTCTCTCACTGGCCGTTCGCCCTCTTTCTTCGCGCAAAGCCAGCCATCGGATCACCTTCACGCATCCTGTTTGTTTGCATCAGAACTTAAAGAGAAATATTACAATTTGAGCCCAAACTACAAAGTTTTCAAACTAAGCAGCAAATGTAGTTAGTGCACAATAGAACAAACCTGTCCCACCAAACCCCTTATAGACAAGCAAGTTTACTTACTCCAATACGGGGAGGAATGTCCTTCCTTGGACCCTAGGGTGGAATAATCCTTGCCTCCGAGTCCTTAAGAGAATTGAAACTTTCCATTACTTTAGATAGGAACTTTTTCATCCAATCTCAGGATTGGAGGCGAGGATTATGCTGGTTGAAAGCTTGCTCACAAAGAGGTAAGCCTTGTCCAGCACCGGCTTAAAATAGAGCATTTTAAAAGTGGAGTCTGAAGACCAATGTGCTGTGTTGAGTATATCCTCTGAACTGGCATCCAAGCCAAATGCTTTAGAGGTCCTTGCCCTCGTGCCGAATGGACTCCAAAGTGATTGAGGCTAATGCCTGCTTCTTGCATCACCGATCTGACTAATCTAGCAATGGTAGGTGACGAGACAGCCCTAAAAGGCTTCCGAAGTGCAGTGAGTAGTTGACGTTCCCCTGGGGGACGAACCTCCTTTGTCATCTCCATGTGCCTTGAGGCATCTAACCACATACAGTTTCGGAGAGTGTGGAAATTCTGGATAAGTAAAAAACCCTAGTATGACACTTTGTTCTTCTGAGAAGAGTGAACGTCTCTCAATTAGGAGTAAACATCCTACTTGTGATGTTTAAAGCTCTGACATCGGAGACACACCTGCAGGAGATGAGGCAAAGGAGGATAGCCAGCTTAGCTGATGACTCTTTCCTGTAGAGAAAACGGTTCGGTTGCCAGGATAGAAACAAGTTAAGCACTTGGTTCACGTCCCAAAAAGCGGAATAGCGAGGCTCTGGACATAAAGAGAGCTGAATACCTCGTGACAACCTGCACACCATCGGGTGTTAGCCCACAGATGTGTCATTAATCGACCAGGAAGATACGGCTGACCGAAAGTACGCCATGCCATTGGAAGCCAGCTGTGCCAAGAAGTTCATGATATGTACTACGTCTGCGACCAGGGGATCAAAACCCTGCCAAAAACACCAACAGGACCATTTGCCCCAAGCGGATCTGTAGCTCTTGACATTGCTGTCCACCCAAGCCTTGGACATGAAGGTTTCAGCCTCCTGCAAAAGGCCTGGGACCTCCCATTGTCCCCTTAAATCTGCCACACCATGAGCCACAGCGAGTTCGCCTGCACTAGAGTATGCAGAGTTTTGTCTGGACTCAAGAGGAGGGTCGGAAAGTGGGTAAGAAGGATTGTAGAATCCCAGGAAAGTTTCAGAAGACCTGGAAACCAGACTTGAGACCTCCAATAGGGGGTGATTATGACTAAATCCACTGTCTGTCACCGGACCTGAGCAGTCGTTCTTGTGATCATCGCGAAGGTAGGAAAGGCGTTCCACTTCTGTGAACTCCAGTCCTGGACGAAGGCATCCGGGACCACTGCCAGGGGATCCGGCCTCCAGCTGAAGAAGCAAGGAAGTTGGGTGGTCCAATCTCGATGCGAACAGGTCCACCGAGAAGGGGCCCTTGCGGCCGTTCAACATCGCAAATATATTCGGATCGAGCTTCCAGAGACTGGAATCCCTGAAATTGCAGGACTGAAAATCCGCTTTGCGATTCTCTTGTCCTTTCAGAAACTCGTGACATTGTCCGAAAGGGCTTTGGATCTGGTACCTCCCAGGTGGTTTATTTATCGGGACCCCAAAATTTTGTCAATTTTTGAGAAGGACGCATTATTGCACAGTCTCTCGTCCAGCAGCATAGCGAAGGATCCTGCCAGATGTTATAAACAATTGATATGCAACTTCTGTTTGTCGGGAGACCACAATCCTCCCGTAGAGAGATCCCCACACCTTGCGCCCCAGCCTGACCTGCTGACGTCGGACTCTATAACTAGATCCTGTGCTGAACCGAAAATTGCGTGTTGGTTCCAGGCCTCCATGTGGACCAGCCACCATTGGATCTCCTCTCTGGCCTCGCTGGATGGGAAGACAGTGTATGAGTAAGGATACCCCTTGCGGAGGATATATTCCTTCAGGCGCTGTAGGGACCCTTTAGTGGAGCGGGCCTTGGAAGATGGCTTGAATCGAGGCCGAAAGGAGGCCCACCACCTGAGCCAATTGGTGGAGAGACACCTGTTGTCTGGAAAGACATGTCTTAGCTCGTGCCAGATCTTAGCCACCTTCCTGGAGGTTAGGCTTAAAGTGGAGGAGGTGGAGTCTATTACAAACCCCCAAAAAGTTAGACTGAGAGGGCTGTAACAGTGAATTTGTCTCGTTGACTACAGAGCCCAAGCTTTGAAGCCGATCCACCGCCATCTGAGGATGGGCCGACCTGACAGGCAAGAACCCATTAGAAGGAGATTGTTTTGATACACAATCCTCCGTATGTCTCGAGCTCTCAGGAACTCCACCACCAGTTTGAGAACCTTGGAGAAGCACCAAGGGACTGAGGACCAGCCGTGGGAAGATCAGTGAATTTGTAAGTTTGATGATGCCAGTCAATTTGTAGGAACCGTCCGTGAGGAATAAAAATTGGGATTACCAGATAGGCATCTTTGAGATCTAGGTGCAGCATTCAATCCAGAGGATGAACGACATCTCTGAGGAGGTGAATACTCTCCATGTTGAAGTGGCGGGAATTCTGGTGAGGCTGGCGACAGGTCGAGCAGCCCATACCTCGACCGGCTCTGTGGAAAGCCTAAAGGAACACCTTTTTTATGGTTGTCTGGGCCTTGTCCAGTGACATAAAAGTATTGACAAATTTGCCAAGTTCTGTAACGAAAGACTCTCCGAAGAGGCCTCCTTGGGCAACGGGGCCCACCTCAGAGTCTGCCAGGTCCCCCAATTTTGGGTCGACTTTATTAGGAAGGGATCGGCGGAGCTCAGTGGGCAGGGCGCAATTAGCATTGCCCAAGAAAATTCTAGTTCTCTGGGCCCACCCAAACAAAGTATCCAGGGAAATTATGGAGCCGGATTCTTTGGCCTCCTCAGCCTTATCCAAGATCTTTGTAATGGGGCCTAAGGCATCCAGGAGATAGTCCTGGCATGCCCGCAATGACCTTTCAATACTCTTCTTAGGGCCCCTAATGAACTTCTGTAAGAAGGTGGCCATGCTTGGGTCAAATTCCGGTGTAAGTGCTACCTTCCCCTCGAGGGAAGGGCGGGGGCACTCTTCCTGGAGGCAATTACGGGCCTACTTTTCCAGTGGCCTACAAAAGCGACCCGCCACATAACTAGCAACCTTGTCGGCCGGGTTGTGGGTGTATAATATCGTCAGGGTCCAGCATATCTGATGTGTTCTGGGTGGACTGGGAAGGGTAGGACGAAAGCCAAGGCCTGGATGGGCCTAGTTCATCATCTGCGTCTCCTGCCGTGTTTAAATCCGTGTTTGGCTCAACTGGCGGTGGAGTAGAGTATTTCCTTGTAGGTAATGCAGGTTGACTGTCAAGAAAGGCTTGTTTCAGTCTGGCTAATGCATCCAGATCCGCCCTGAGTTGTGGGTCAGTTTGGGTGGTGGCGGGCCTTGTTGCCTTGTTGTGGTCCCACTGGGGTCAAAGGGGGGGCAACGGGTGTGGTGGATTGGGGATTTAGCCTCTCAAAGGTGGGAGAGCCTCTCCTCTAGCAGAGTCATGGCTTCCGCCACTGCGTGATAAATTGGGGTGTCAACTGCCTCAAAATTAATCACCCCAAGGGAGGTCAGCAAGAGGGTCCTCCATGTTCTGGTAGTCCTCTTGGTACTCAATGGCTTATCAGGTGACTATAGGCTCAGGGACCTATTATGGGTGTCTGGGTAACAGTACACTAGCCCTTGAGGTAGGCCCTATATTTTAAGGCAGGGGTCTCCAAACTGGTCCAGATTTTTGGGATATCCCCATTGAGATACATGTAGTTATTTAAAAAATCTGGCATGGATCCGGCCCCCCAGGACTGGTTTGGAGACCCCTGGGTATCAGCCTGTCCTAAAGGACGAGCGTCTCGCAAGTTAGATGGGTTTCTACCCCCTTGGGACACACATAATGGTGAACTAGTTTTAAAATGTGAAATTAAATACCTCTTTCACAGGGAGCCGGTATGGGCAGTGTCCCACACAGGCCTTTTGGCCTCAATACAGACTCCAATTCAGGGTGTACACAAATGCCAAGTCCAGACTCTGCTCCCAATTCCACTGGGCAGCAGAGCCTTAATAAAATACAACAAGCAATCCGCTGCTTTTTCTTTTTCAAAGCCGCCCGATTGTGTACAGACCCAGACGGGCGTCTCGGCCGCTCGAAGATTGCGCCTGATGACAGAATTCCCAAGGAATGTGAGGAATTCCAACATCGCGCTGCATTCCGCGTCGCCTCCCATTGCCCTTGGCGTGGGAGGTCGACACTTCGAGCAAATCACCAGCAACCCCGCGTAGGAACGAGAAACGCTGCAGAAGTGAGAAAAATACCACAGATCAGAGGAATTAACGCTGCATCAGCGCGTCGAGCGCAGAACAAATAAGGCGCATCGCACAAAGCAGCCGCAACACAGAAAAGACGCAGTGACACGCGCACATGGAAATCAGTAGTATAATGCGCAATTAAACCAAGTAATTATAATATAAAAATAAGTGCAATACAGCGCAATAAACGCATCAATTAGGCACCACACATTGAAAACCACTGAAGGGTACTTATTTCGGCTGCGTAGCAGCGAAGAAAGAGGGCGAACGGCCAGTGAGAGAGGACTATGTTGGGGCCTTGAGCCATGATTGGCTGCTACTATGTGTTTTTTCTAAACTACCTTTTTACTAGGGTTCATGGGAAATGTTGTTTTTTATCTTTTAATGAGCTGCTATTTGAATTAAGTGAAGAAGGCTTAATCCTCGCCTCCAGTCCGGACATAGAATTTTTTAATGGTTGTAATTTGGCTTGTGGTATTGAAGAGCAGGTCTCATTGTCCCCAGAGGGAAGGCTCTGTGTTCGCTGTTGTGCAGTGGATTCGAGGAGTTCAATTGCAAGAATCAGTGGGGAGTGCTGTAACAGCGTAGGGGGCAAATATTCAACATCGATCACCCATGACTTGACCTCCCTCTAGACCCTCCATAAATCAATGCGGGAATGAACGTCTTGAAACGTTGACTAAGAGCATGCCTTGCATTTCCTTTTTGCTCTTTGTAAACATCCAGCAGTCAGTTTGAATTTAACATTTGTTGTACTATTTGCACTGCATTCGGTTGGTCTCTCCTGCAGGGATTAGACCCATCCATTGTTCATAATATTTTCAGAAAATTCCAGGAAATCTGTATTGCCAGCCTAATGTACTAATTAACATCTATATATCTATATATAATATGAGTCTGTTTGAAATAGTCTGACTTGCTTATCAGTAGTGTGACTCGTCTAGGATATGAGCGAAAAGAAGCAAAATACCTAGACTGCCCCCTTTTGTCTGACAAATTGTGCAGCCAGCTTGTGTCTAAGTGTGTCTCTTGTTAGGAGAGCGATTATCCACATAATGCATTTCCAGGTGGCCATTACCAGTCATTCCATTTTTGGGTTATTTTAACCTCTGCTTTTCCATGTCATGAAAATCACTGTTTACGTTGTGCACGCTTTAGATTTATATTGCAAGATGTTATGTTGTCGTTTCAGGTACTAATTTGTTTACCCCTTTGGACCGATTCCCCCTACCTCACATACTGACTTCCCCAGCTCTGTGTATATTCCCCCATCCCATTTCCAATGAGTAGTTAGAAAAATGCATATGATAACACCACGGGGAAGTCCAGCAGCATCCACTCCTTCCTCCTTGCAGCAAAAGGCTTGCGTACCACTAGTCCTTTGTGAAACTAACATTGAGAATAAAGGGCACATACGCATCCTGATTATCTTAAATGAAAATGACAGCACACTAATGGCCCTATTACGAGTTTGGGGGTGGTGCGGCAGTGGAGGTTCAACTACCGCCTCACCAGTGATTCGACTGCCCCATTATGAGTTGGGCAGTCGGACTGCCCTTGGACCATTGATGCCAAGGTAGCGCCAATCCCTGGAGGAAGCGTGGTGGTCAGAGGCCGCAGTATGCTTGGCGGGACCACTGTGGTCTCGCCAAGCATATTATGGGCTTGGCTGGACTGCCGTGTTCCTGCCAGGCATATTACGGGTTTCCTCTCCTCCAGTGCATACAAAGCGGTTCCTCCTCCATGAAAACCTTGGAAGAGAGGAAACAAATGGGGCCCCACAAGGCCCCCATGTGCTTCCTCCCTTTGTGCATGCACACAGGGGGGGATATCATGTGTCCACCCCCCTGCCCCAATTGCATGCACAAGTTCTTGCACGGCATGGACTTTTGAGTCAATGCCGTGCCGGAACCTTGTGTGGCGTTCCCATTGCGGTGCCTTTTTCAAAGGCATTAAAATTAGGCCTGGGCGGTAAATTCCGTTCGCGGGAATTTGGGTAATTTCGCGTTTGGGAAGAACGCAAAATTGCCCAAAATTCTGCTTTCCGCGACTTCGCAAAATCTTTTGCTTGTTCGCGTTCTCAAAGTGATTGTTCGCGAGATATTTCCCCATAGCACGCAAATAGCGATTGCGAACAGTAAAAAAGCATTGCGAACAAGCAATTCTGCGTGTTCGCAGAGATTTCTGCGTGTTCGTGGAGACTTTTTACCGTTTTGCAGAGATTTGCGTACGCGATTACGCAAATTCCGCCCACCCCTAATTAAAACCTTTGAACCATTTTAGACCAGGACCATATTAGACGTCAGTTTGCAAGTAGCATTAATCACCTTTCAGTGTCACTCCACTGTCTTGAATTTTATGGGTCGGAGTCATCCGTGGTTCTTTGGGATGCCTGTTGACCTATTCCATAGCCTTGTCAGGCTGGGTAAAGAACTGTGTGCTTCCCTCATGTTGCCGTCTCAGTTGTAGAGTAGAGCATGGCATATATTAACCTTTAGAGAATTGAGAAGTTTTTTCCTCCTCCATGCATGAGCGTTTGGCCTCCTGCAGTGAGGCCTTAAAGTCCAGAAAAAGCCATAGTGAAGATCTTTCATATTCTAATCTATATACTTTAATAATCAGTGATTATGCCTGTGTGCTTGTTCAATAATAAATATTTCTGCGAAAAATTAGACTTGCCCAGCATACCTGCAAGTACTGTCTCAGTGAAAACTTAAGGTTTTCCAAGGTCAATGGTTTCTGACAGGACAGCTAACTGTCTAGATAGCGACTCTGTGTCATTCCTGGCACATATTCTAGCCATGACTCCCTCCAAATGCAGCATAGCAGTCTCTAACTCCTTGGTTCCATCTTCCAGTCCAGTAGTCTTGCGCTCCATCTATCAGTGCAGTCACTTTGCTTGTCTAGGGTTTCCTTCATTTGCTCCACCTGGGTAGTGAAATGGTCTGTTTTCTCCATCTATAGCTTGAAGCGTTGATCTCATTTCAAGCAGTAGTGCCTTAACTTTTTGTCACCAGCCATTGTAGATGTCACTGCACTGTGACCTGAGGCAGTTTCACTTTGGTTTTTAGTGCCTTTCTTTTGTTCAGAGCCTTACTTTCCCTGATTAGTAGTCTGCTTTTTCCTTCTGCTTATGTGGCTGCTTTTAATTGCTCAGTTTCAGATTAATGGGAATATTTTGTGCCAGGCAGCTATAATTTCCAATATGGCAAAGTTTCTCTCTAGGAGCTATTTATTGCTGTACTGATGCTAAATCGCTGCAGCTTATTCATACTGACTTTAATATCTGTTCTCTTTACATCACCTCTCTATTTAGTGCAACAGATTTGGAGTACTTGTGCAAATTTTATTTACATTCAATGGAGCATTTATGTAACTAGTGTGAACCCTATAGCAATGTGTGCTGTTAGTTATGGTTTGAATTGTTATTCTTTAATGGTGGTCCATTTGGGTTATCTGAAGAGGGGCAGCCGCTTTCCCTGCTTATTGCAGGCAGGGATTGGGATACTATGCAGTCTGTGTGCCCTTGAATATCTAATAAGTGCTTGCTTATTGGTGGTTAGTATCAGTAGGCCGTATTCTCTCTTTTAAAATGTATTTATTTATCTTTTTTTGTTTTATGCAAGGAATGACAACAAGAGCAATTATAAATAAAATATTTCAAGTTAGGTAAGTTCATCAAAGACAGTAAATCAATAATGATACATATCGAACCTAAGACATTACCATTTCCTAAATCCATTCCGTAATGGGTGCCCATATCTTTAATCCCATAGACCTCCTCTTTACCCCCTTAGTTTTATAAATAGCCAATTCCAGATTATGCATTGACAATAGTCTTTCATGCCAACTAAAAAAAGAAGGTGGGGTCGGGATTTAGCCAATCTCTTGTAATACAAGCTCGTATCACAGCCATGCAAATAAAAAGAAAACATATCGTAGCTTTGGATCTTGGTTGACCCGCAGTTCCCGAGTCACAACCAACCAATACCAGTTCACCGATTATACTAATCGTACGCCCCAAAATTATACCCAAGAAATTTTTGATAAGAAAACAAATTCTGAAAGTTTAGGGCATTGAAAAATCCTATGTACCGCATCAGCGGCGGGTTGGTTACACCTGTTACATTTTGTCCCTGTTGTCGTGCTCCATTTGGAGATTTTTTTAGGGGTATAATATAGATCATGTATAGTCATAAAATAATGTGATCTCATCATACCCGTTATAAGATCTCAATTGGCTAACATAATAGATTCAGAAATGTTGATTTCAGGTATCCCAAGCTTGTTAACCCATTTTAATTGACAATTCTTCAAATCATCTGGAAGTTTCTAAATCAGACAGGAGTAAAATAGGCCGATTGATGTCTTTTTCGCCATATATTCAATAAGGGGAATTTTATTCATTTGATGTTCTAGTGATGGTCCTGTTTTCTGTAAAAAACTACGGATTTGAAGATATTTTAAAAAGTCATTCTTCGATAAAGCGAAATTGGTTTGTAAATCCTGAAAAGAAACTAAATGGCCCTCTTTAAACAAATCCCCTAAGCTACAAATCCCTTTAGTACCCCACCTACTAGCAAATTGATCTGGAAAAATATAAGGTAATAAATCAAGTGCGGTGAAAGGTGTATATACATTTAATTTTGATATGCCCAAATGTCGCCCGACTAATTTTCACACTGCGTATGCCGCTTTTAGGATCTTGGATCTAGTCTTCTTGAAGTAGCTAGGTTCGACTAGCTTCAAGAGACATCCTTTCATCTCTTCACCAATAGCTAATTCATAGTTTGATGGAGTATTGCAAGAAGGGATTCGCGCTTTGTCCCCAATTCTAAGTGGGCTAATAGGTTGTAGAGTTGCAGCAATATAGTAGAATAAAAAGTAAGTAATATTCCACACGCTGCGCTCTTTAGGGAGAATCATTTTTTTATAGGCTCTGCTTTGCCGTTTATAACCCCACAAAAGTCTGGAGGTTACCCTCTCTAATTTTTTTTAAAAAGCAAGAGGGAATTCAATAGGGATTGTACGAAACATATATAAAAATGTAGGTAGTATCAACCTCTTCAGTACGTTCGCCCTGCCATGTAAAGATAAAAGAAGATGGTCAAGTCTTTCCAATATCGTATTGACTTTAAGCACTGCAGGCTTGATATTTAACTCCGGGATATAGGAAACTGGGAGTGAGATCTTAATTCCCAGATATGTAACTTCTGGGACAATTGGTATAGTACTGGGCGGGTCACCTCCAACATACAAAGTCTTAGTCTTTGATAAGTTCAATTTATACCCTGAAAAGGACCTGAACTGTACTGCTAAGTCGTTAATAGCTGGGAATGCAGTTTCAATATCTGTTGTAACTACAAAAATATCATCCGCATAGGCAAGGGCACGATAGTCTGTGTGGGCTAAATGTATTGGTTTTATATTTGCAGCAAAATTTTAACGGTTTTAAAAAGGATCAATATAGAAAGCAAAAAGTAACGGTGAGCACGGACACCCTTGCCGCGTGCCACGAGTGATTGAAAACGACGAGGATGTTTGACCATTTAGACGGATGGAAGCAGTAGGGGTTTGATACATAGTTTTTAAGACTGTTAAGATATCTGGACCGAATTCCTTTCTAGTTAAGATGTCCCACATATATGCCCAGGCAACCCTTTGAATGCTTTCTAAGCATCCAACAGTGTTATACCAATAGTGGATGTAGTTGCCTGAGCCCAGTCTAAATGTTGGAATTTTGATACAAGTGGTTTGATAATTCTAGAAAGGCGTGAAGCTAAAATCTTAGAATATACCTTGCTATCCGCGTTGATCAATGAAATAGGTCGAAATGAAGATGGGGATAAAGGGGATTTATCTTTTTTTTAAGAAAGACCGTGATTACTGAATCTTGCCATGAACATGGAGCCTTTCCTTTTTGGGGCTCCGTAAAAAGTATAATCATTTCTTTCCTAAGGCTATTTCGAAAAAAACTGAAAAACTTTAGTGGAATAGCATCGGGGCCAACCGCTTTACCGGAAGCTAATGACATTAGGGATAATTCTATTTCTTCCCAAACAATAGGGGTGTCCAATTCTTCAGACTCTTCTGGTGATAGAGAAATATTAGGTAAAGTATCAATAAAGTCTATTACGCTTCCTTCAGTATCTCTAATAATATCTTCTGTATACAAATTACAATAGAATTCACGAAACCCCCCCCAATATATCTGATGGATTATCCTAAAGCTGCCCTGAGTTATCCATAATCTTATCTATATTTGCGGATACTGCCTTTTGTCGTAGTCTTTTCGCTAATAGCCTAACTGAATTTTCCCCCACCTCATACATCTCTGATCTAAAAGTAGCAATTTGTTGAGCCAATTTCGTTACAAAACTCTGATAGATCCTTGCTTTCTGTACAGCTACATTTTTTAAAATTTCCTCTGTACATATCCCCCTACTACATGCAGTCATCAACTCGATTTCATTATCTCGCAATTTAGCCATCTCAATATCATTTGCCTTCCTAATTTCACGTTGTCTATTTATTGAAAAATGTAACGTTTCTCCCCGAACCCCTGATTTAAACGCATCCCACACAATCTGAACTGATGCTGAGCCTTGGTTCATTTAAACAAATTCTGGAATCCACTTCCCCATATGTTCGATGTAAAGAGGATCAAAAAGTAACTTCCGCTCAAATGACCATGGCATAAGAGATTGTCTAAAGTTAATATCTATATCAAGAATAATGGGGTTGTGGTCAGAGATTCATTTAGGCACGATCTCAAACCTGATGTTTTTAGCAGTATTAATTTACCCAGCAGTAGCAAAAAAATTATCTAAACGGAAATGTTTCTGGTGTGGAGCCTAAAAAAAAGTGCTCCCAGGAGTACCCCCTCCCTTTAAATATCCTACATCCACTAACCCAAATTCATCAATGATTCCTTTAGTGGCCTTAAATACATTTCTTTTCCGACCACCATAAGTATGATCTCTAGAGATATCATAATTCCCATCCAAGTGTAGATTAAAATTCCCACATAAAAATAAGGGGGAAGGCCACTGTGCTAATTCGATACTCAATTGATTCAACCTCTCCGGATCATCGGAATTGGGGCTGTAGATGGAACAGATAGTCAAAGGTGTGGCCTCCAGCCGTAATTCAATAACTACCCATCGCCCCAAAGGATGGATCTTCTTTAACCCATTTACTCGAGCCTACTCCATACCTTTTTAATATAGCAACCTGCCCTGCCGAGTGCATCCTACTAATTCCAATCCTAGATCTGTAAGCCATTTTCTATTCTTCCAAGGTATGAGTTTCTTGGATACACAAGACATCAATTTTCATAGTTTTCAATATTTGGGCCATTATACCCCTTTTTCTTTTATCGTTAAGTCCACAAATATTCCAAGAACATATTATGAATCTACCCATTTTCAAA
Organism: Lissotriton vulgaris; assembly: GCF_964263255.1. Taxonomy (NCBI): domain Eukaryota; kingdom Metazoa; phylum Chordata; class Amphibia; order Caudata; family Salamandridae; genus Lissotriton; species Lissotriton vulgaris. Next base: position 933,933,525 of record NC_141695.1, read on the forward strand.
TCTGAATGTAGCTCAAAGAGCAAAGCGAGCAATGCCCACATCAACAACTATACCACAAAAATAATACAAATTAACAACAACTCCAATTTGATTTGCACAGAATATCCTTTTACTGTTTTTCCTTGCCCCACACCCAAAACCCCCTCCCCCCCCTCCACCACCCACACCAGGGCGTAAGGACCATGTCCTCAGTGATGGGAGTGATCGTGCATTGCCCCCCCCCCGAGGCCCTCAACAAATCCGCCACCCTTCGACCATTACCACAAATCTCTTCAAAATATAACCTGATACTCTTCTGGATTTAACGAACTAGGCAGACATAATATATACAGTCAAGTATAAGATCAAAACATCCTGCGCATGCTACGTAAGATCTTCCGGTGGATCCCCACCGAGACCAGGAAGATGGTCACCCAGGCCCTCGTCACCAGCCGTCTGGACTACGGCAACTCCCTCTACGCCGGAACCACCGCCAAACTCCAGAAGAGACTCCAGCGGATCCAGAACGCCTCAGCACGACTCATCCTGGACATCCCCCGTCGCAGCCACATCTCCGGACACCTGAGAGACCTGCACTGGCTCCCGGTCTACACGAGAATCACCTTCCGTCTCCTCACCCACGCACACACAGCCCTACACAACCAAGGCCCAGGATACCTCAACAGCCGCCTCAACTTCTACGCCCCCAAACGCCAGCTTCGATCGACCGGCCACGCCCTCGCCGCCGTCCCCCGCATCCAAAGAGCCACCACATGGGGACGGTCCTTCTCCTACCTCACCGCCAAGACATGGAACTCCCTCCCGACTCACCTCCGCCTGACCCCGGACCACCTCGCCTTCAGGAAGCAACTCAAGACCTGGCTGTTCGAGCAGTAGCGGACCCCCCTCCCCTAGCGCCTTGAGACTCTCTGGGTGAGTAGTGCGCTATATAAATGCTTTGATTGATTGATTGAACATTACATTTGTACTCCTATGTCTTCAGAGCACATTAAGTCATTGCCCTTGCGACCTTATATTATGTTCATATTATGCTCGTAACTGAGCAAGTGCCATTCCAGAAGAGGGAAAAAAGAAAAAAGAAAAGAAAAAGGAACATAGAAGAGATAATGTTGAAAGAAAAAGCCTGCTGAATGAATGTTACACAGTGAGAAAAAGCAGATACGATATATTATTGACCACCAAGTGTCTTCAGAAAGTCTTGCGCCAGAATTTCTGATGTAAAAAACCGTACTTGTTCTTTGTGTATCACTTTTAGTTTAGCTGGATTTAGGAGGAATGCCTGACAACCTTTAGCTTGAAAAGGTGAGATTAGCTGCCTCAAATGCCACCTTTGTTGTACAGAGGATGGACTGAAATCAGGACGTACAAAAAATTCACACCCTTTACCAGTGCGGCGTCTGTCTGGGCGTGCCAGATCATAAATTGCCTCACGCAATAAATAATTATTAAGGCAGATTAAGATTAGGGTCTTTTTTTTTTAACATTTCCGTCTGTATTTATCCATATTTATTTTTATGTCATTTTATCTGTATATATCCGCATTTATTTTTGTCGCAAGCAAAAAAAGGCGTTGCAGCTAGTATTTTTCCACATTTATTTAAATAGACCGTGCACACAGTTGTTATAGGTTTAGCCAGGCGCGCAACACCCATTGAACTCACTGGGCTTCAGCCCCCCCCCCGTCGTGTGTGGCAGCCCGGGATTAGACAGATCCCGGGCACACACAGAGCCGCACCCCAACGTTTCACAGGTCTTTAAAAGACCATTTGAATGTTAATTAGGCCTTGCAGTTGTTTCACCCCTTCTAAGAGCCCCTACAGTTCCACTCTGCCTACTGATTAAAGGTTCAGCCCCCCCCCCCCCCCCCCCCCCCCCCCAAAAAAAATTTGGCTCTAGTTGCGCCTCTGGGTTTAGCTATATGTTTATATGCGCCAAATTAAGTAAACACAATACAATCATCAGAAAACTTTGCCATTGTAATACAAGTCATAGTGGTGTCAGAGATTACTTGCAGTAATACATGTGAGCTGCTGATGTGTTACAATATTGAAAACACTGTCACTAGCAATGATTATTAGATGTAAAAACAATTTGAATTTATAAGAGTGCATCTGAGCACTTTCAGTGATCTGGCCAAAGACTGAATGAAAGAGCTGTCTGATTTTGTGATAAATTAGAGATATTGGATGCCTCGTTCTCCTTATTGTCATTTCCATGCTCCTCCCTGCAGCATGCTCTGTGGTGCATTAGTCCTGCCGTGCACTATTTCCCTCTCATTTTTGAGGCCTAAAATATCCAACAACACCAACGTGAGCTGAAGCTTTTAATTCACACTTTTTAAAACGAAGACCTTTGCTAATGTAAAACAAATTTGTAGAGTAGAACAATCATAGTTTCTGAGATATCGGCCAAAGTGAAATACTTCAGGTTACCGAGGCTGGGAGTTTCAAACCCCCTCTGAACCTTTGCTCAGTTCCAGTTGACACGATACTTTTAACTTTTTTGTTTTAGAGTTATTGTACTTTTTATTTAATTTTCTTTTTTATCATTTTCCTGGATAATGTTAACCAATCGCTTTTTATAATTGGTACAGTTTAAAGAATGAAGTTGAAGCTAAATGGCAGGATGATTTGTGAAAGCTTGAGCTTTGTGATAAAGGAACCGCTGCTCTTTCTGACCTTTTGGGTTCACACTCATTTTCCCGCGCCTACCAAAGATTAATGGCCCAGCAGGTGTTAAAGTGGCCAGGCATACACTGCAATTAGGAAGAGGGGCGAGGCGAGGCAACGACGGGCTGGAGCACAGATTGACAAATAATTCTGGAAATCTGATTAGGTCGTATTTTTCCGTTTCTATTTATAAATACAGACGGAAGAAAAATATTTTTCCGTCTGTATTTATATGCAAAAATCTGTTTAAACGGAAAACCGGGAGCCTTAATTAAGATTGCTCTGGGTTGTACATTCCCCTCTTCCCTGGAATCCCCCCTCCTCCTGCGCTGTACAAACGGAAATCTATGCGCCCTAATAACCCCCATTTCCAGTCTTTTAAGTCAGGAAAGGCCTCCTTAAATACTTCAATAATAAACTTTCTCACATCCTGTCCCTCTCTAAACTCTGGTTTACCCAGGACACGTACATTATTGCGTCTTGCACAATTTTCTAAACCCGTTAGTTTCCATTCAACATCCGCCTTGGTCTTTGGTAAAGTTTCAATAGCCGATTGTTGTTTAGCCAAAGAGTCTTCTGCGCCGGAAATGTGCTCTTCTGCCTCCACTACCCTAGTGGTTATTTCTACATAAGATTTTGCCATCCGGCGCACAGTATTCTGCAGTTTCCGCACCGCTCCTTGCATTCGGATACTTTCTGCTTTTGTTTCAGCCCGATGGGCCATGATGCTCTAGTAAATTATGTTCAGAGTAACCGCATCGTCATCATCAGGATTATTTAAGCAGGATGTTGCCGTCTGGCCCTTCACCTCAGGGGGTGTACCGTCCCATCTAGGCTGATCAATGGGCATCATTTGCGTATGGGGGGGAATTTAAATCAAGCTCTTGTATTTCTCTCACAGTATCTTGATTCAAAGATTGCGTTAAATCTTCATCGTCATCCAATATTTCGCCCTCATCCCTCCCCCCCAGTCGCCAACAGTACTGATATTATCACTTTCAGACACTATTGATAAATCGGACGTAGAATAAAATTCGCCCTCTGAGCCAGCAGATTCAACATCATTTGCCTTATCAAATCCTTTATCAGCGGCAGAATCCCTCCTTTCTGTATTTAAATTAGCAGATGCAGCTGATTCCACAGTTAATATCGAAGTACTTAATGCAGCCAAACTATTATCCAAGACTTCTGTCGCGGGATTTCCCGCGTCACACTCAACTGTCAGAACATCTGATATTATATTATCCACGGAGACAGAAAAAAATGGGAATTTTGAGCAGTCACTCCCGGATCCACAAATACTTTAGCTTTTAGTCCAGGTTTTTTATTAAAAATTGCAGGTACAACAGTATTTTTGACAGACACATCTTGCTGAAAGTCTTGCTGTATATGTGTATTCTTAGGCATTAAAGAACTAGGTACATTCCCGATATGTACTTGCTCACGTGGAGCCAGAGAATCATCTACTTGCTGGCGTCTGGCAGCGCCATTTGCAGCATCATTAACACTGCCTCTGTTTTTAGAAGAATCCATATTTTTACCAAATGCCGCCGTAGCACCACAGACGTCCGTTGCAGCTGCCCCAGTCGAACTAGCCGCGGCAGCACCAGCACCAGCACTGCAGGTTTGATCGCCTCTCCCCTTTGGAGCTATAGCCACGATTCAGCCTCGCAAACGGCGCACGACCTTAGCAGCTGCTACAATCTGCTCCAGACGCCGATTCGGCTGTGCTCTGCCCCGCAGAAGCAGCCTCAGAACGCTGAGTCCACGCCGATCCGAACACACAACAAGAATTCCGCTCCAGGGGGTGCCGAAATAGGCACCCGGAGAGAAATCAGCGCTGCATCCAGGACCCAGACCCGTTTTCAGGCCATACGCGTTGGGTGGAGATACAGGTGAGAGACCTCAGGTAGGCAGTACACCGGTCACTCACACAGTTGCTGCTGCGGCCGCCATCTTGCCCTCCCAACAGGCCTTCATACTACTGGAGTTTGGACTGACACCAGCTTAGTCCCCAGCATCACAGTAGGCCGTATTCTCAGTCACCATGGGCTGTGCTACTATAGAATCAGTTTACTTGCTTTTTTGTGGACAGTGATGTCTCTGGTCTCCCCTCACTGGTGCGCCGCTGGGTACACACAATGCCATGCGGGGATGCTCACTTCGCCAAGCCCAAGATGAGGGCCTAGTCACTCTATCTTGTATCGCAATGGTCCCTCTCCTTCTAGGATTGAATTGATGTTTGTCGGCTTAAGCCCTCACCCTGCTAAACTCCAAGGTCAGGTTCCTGCACTATAGGCCAGGTCTACTCTCTGGTGCACACGTAGCCCAGCTGCCACTTAGCGTTTGTTTCTCTGAAGTTGCGTTTACTTTTTTATATGTATACCCATCATTCGTCTTGCTTCATTGCAGTAAGCAGAGGACCTGCACTTTAGTGGCCGGATACTAATGGATTTTCGGGGCTGGAGCCCCAGCTTAAACAGCTTTCTTTGGCTGATGTTGATCTTGTTTCCCTCCTTCTAGAGTATTGTTGGTTTAAGGGGATTGTTCCAGAATTGTCCTGGCCTTGCTATCTTATGTAGTTTCTCTGGGCTTTTTAAAATGATTTGTGCATTTGTCTTGTATAGTCAAGCACTACAAAAGATCAAGGGAAAATAAATACCTATAACACATTTCTGCTTAACAGAATTGTGTTATGGCTTATAAAAATATTGGAGAACACCTATGTGTCTGGAGCCTAATGTGTTGTGCCTTGACCAATAAAACAATTATTGGAGAGCACCTGTATGTCTGGGGTCTAATGTGTTATTCCTAGACATATAAAACAATTAAGATTCTATTATTTTGTCAGGTAATGAAGCTCAAAAGATAAAAAAGAGCGGGAAAGTGTATACAACTCATTTGCGGTCGTTCTCCTCTTAGCCAGTCTGCACTGTTTATTAGTGCAAAAGTTACTCCGAAAATGCACAGATATGTCCGATCTAACACCGAGTTATGGACTTTAAATAGCCTTTGAAGTAGGGGGAGAAGAATGATGTCGGAGCAGGGCAAGTTGCCGGGTCAAGTGGTCTCAGGGGAGGCAGATTTAACAGGACACGCAGCGCGTGCAAAGTCAAAAAGGGACAGCAGGTTAAGCGTACTCCACGGCCAGGGCAAGCCAGCGCCGGATTAGATCAACAGAGTCACAACAATTCAAGTCCGCATCCAAATCATTCAGCCCATATCATCCGAAACACCCACATCAGGCGATCCTCCAGAGACGACCGATCCCGCACGCTCTCTTGTCCATTGCAAAAATGGATCCCAAATGTCATTCGGTCTAGAGGCAGTGGGCATAGTCTCCCAGTAGTGAGTTAGTTGTGCGTGTCCATAAGTGACATCCCCGATCCACCCAGTGAACAATGGAAGTGCTTTCCTGCCCCAGTGTAGTGAAATCTGTCGTTTAGCATAGAGGAGGAGGAGTGCATGCAATTTTCTGTCACAAAGTTCAGTGTCTTTGACATAGCCCAACAGGCCTAGGAGTGGTGAAGGCGTGTCATTCCTGTTTAAGATTTGGTTGATAGCTGTGAAGATGTCCGTCCAGTATTCGTTCAGTTCGGGGCAGCTCCATGCCACATGTATGAAGGATGCATCTTCCCTCCCGCACTTCCAGCAGGACGCATCCGTGCGGATGCCCATGCGGTGAAGTAGCATCGGTGTTCGGTAGTACCGGTGTAAGAATTTGAAGTGTATGAGCCGCAGCCGATAGTTCGGAGATAGTGCCGTTAATTGTTTACAGCAGTACTCCCACATTTCGTCGGTGAGAGGGACTTCCAGGTCAGCAGCCCAAGCCACCCTGGCTGTGGCCACAGTGATTGGGGCCTACTCTTGCATGCTGTTGTAGAGTCTTGATACAAATTTTTTGGGAGAAGGTTTCGAAAGCAGGTTCTGGAGGGCATCTAGAGCTTGCGGCTCTTCCGGGAATTGGGATCCCATCTGTTTGCAAGATTCCCATAGGGAGTGATATAGCAGCGCGTCCGCAAAAGATTCAGGCTGGTCATCATCCCTCGCGCACAGCTCCACAAAGGTGCAGTCTGGGTATAAATCGGCGAAGGTTTGTAGCCTTTTCCCGCGGAGCATGAGGACGTCACCTCTGGCAGTTAAACAGGGTAACATCGGGTTTCCTCGTAGGGGGACGGCAGGCGCGTACAATAAGGAGAGTCCTGCTCTCTTTTGCAGTTCTCGCCAGGTCCAGCGTACCATCTCCACGGTGTCGATCTCCTCTGAAGGGCGTGAGACTTTCCCGTATAGGGCCACGCGCAGAGGCAACGGGGCTACCGCGGCCAACTCCACCGCCACGTGCGGTTGGTAGGGGGTGGGGAAGGCCCAAAAATGCAGAAACTGCGCCTGTGCACACAGAGAATACAGCCTCAAGTCGGGGGCCCGAGGCCCCCTTGCCGAAGCGGGTGTGTGAGCAGGTCCCAGGAGACCCTCGCCTGTCCTCCAGCCCAAACCAGTTTCAATACCAGCGAGCGAACACGCGCGTGGAAGTGCGACGTCATGGGCAGCGGGATATTCACGAACAGATACAGGAATTTGGGAAGAATCACCATTTTCGCTAACGCTATTCTTGCAACCAGGGACAAAGGCAGTTTATTCCAAACCTCAATCTTCCCTTCCAGCCAGTCAACTGCTCTCCCAAAGTTCAGTGACCATAGCTCCTGTACATCCCGACTGATCCATATCCCCAGGTATTTAACAGCCTCAGTCTCCCAACGCAGAGGGTAGTCTGCAGCTGGCCGACTAGTCTCATCTGTCAGTGGGAAAGCCACAGACTTAGACCAATTGATGGATACTCCCGCCAGGCCCTCAAACCTCACGAATTCTCGGAGCAACGGGTTCATGTTGTCTTTGGGGTTGACGATGTACAAAGTCACATCGTCCGCATATAACGAGATCAGTAAGCTCCGAGAGCTAAACCCGATGCCCCTCGCGGTCTGGTGTTGTTGTATCCTAGCCGCAAGCGGCTCTATTGCAATGGCAAATAGGAGGGGGGACAGTGGGCACCCTTGTCTGGTTCCTCTAGTGATATCCAAAGTTCTAGAGACAAGGCCGTTTACGCTCACTCTGGCCCTGGGTCCAGTGTACAGCAGTTTTATTAGTGTCATGAAATTATGACTGAATCCCATTCTTTCCAATATTTTAAATAAATACGGCCATTCCAAAGAGTCAAACGCTTTAGTGGCGTCCAAGAACACCACCGCCGCCTGCACAGATGGGTGTAGGTAATGAAGGACCGAGAAAATAGTTCTGAGGTTATGTGACGTGGCCCGACCGGGGATGAATCCGGACTGGTCAGGCAATGCAATAATCGGCAACATCAGCTGCAGCTTGTCCGCTATTATTTTAGCATAAATTTTAGCGTCTACATTAATTAGGGAGAGGGGCCTATAGGAGTCCAGGAGCATCTCATCTTTGTCAGGTTTTAAGAGCGTAATTATTAAGGCTTCATGCATGGAGTCTGGCAGGGAGTTTAATTCAAGAGCCTCCACAAACACTGAGTTTAGTTTCGGCGCCAGCTCATCCGCATAAGTTTTGTAAAAGGACGTTGTCAGGTCCAGGGGCCTTGTTTGCCGGCATGCTTTTGATCACCTGAACAATGTCCTGGACGGTAACAGGCAGGTCCATGTACTGTCTGTGGTTGTTATTAAACCAAACTAGGGCAATAGAGTCAAGGAAGCTGTCTAAGGAGGCCGGGGCAGTGGGTTGTTTGGAGGCGTATAGGGACGCATAAAAGTCAGTGAAAGCGCGTAACACCGCTTCTTGGCCTACGGCTAAAGACCCCTCCTTGTCATAAATGGCATGGATGTGGTGTGATTGTGTGCGAGGAGCTATCAACCTGGCAAGTGTCCTGCTGGGCCTATCACCCTCTCCGTATCTGCGGGCCTCAGCTCGCCTCTCCAGAAACCGCACCTCGCGTCCCGCTTCCTCCTGAAAGGCAAGCAGTTTCGTCTTGATGTCACCAGCAATTGCTAAAGTCTGGTCAAGGCTAAAGGCCGCATCTAGCCCTCGCAACTCCCCCTCCAGTTTCGCCAGTGTGTCACGAATTGTTCGCAGCACTCCCGCCTGTCTCGCTATGCACTGGCCCCTGATCACCGCCTTAAAGGCATCCCATTCAATGGCTTCTGAGGTGACGGAACCTGCATTCTCAGCAAAGTATTTAATGATATCATCTCTTATCTCCTCAACGAATACTGGGTCCGTTAGTGCGTGTGGGGGTAATCGCCACGTGAATGCCCTGTTAAGGGTGTCGGGTAGGCGTAGCTCAAGGTCACAAGGGGCGTGGTCCGACAGAGACCTAGCTTGTATTTCGACCTTTGTCACCCATGTCGCAACCTCAGGAGACACCAACCAGAAGTCCAATCTGGACCAAGCCGCTTTATGACATGTGTAACAGGTCCCCATTCTCACATTCGGATGACGAACTCTCCACACATCAGCCAACAATCCCTCACCCATCACATCAAGGACTGCCTGTCGTGCACGGGCATGCATAGGTCTACTCACACCTAGTCTGTCCATGTCATCATCCAGCACAACATTAAAATCACCCCCTAGCACCACTGATGGACAGTCAAGCAGCGCGATCTGCGCCCATACACCCCTGAAGAAGTCTGGGTCATCTACATTTGGACCGTAAATGGCGGCCAGCACGATAGGTCGCCCCTGCAGGGAGCCATGCAAGATCACGTATCTGCCATCCACGTCCTGCACGTGAGCACGTTCCCGCCAATCCAGCCCCCTGCGTACAAGTATAGCCACCCCTCTCGCATAATTAGAGTAAACGGCAGAATACACATTTGACCATCTGGAGTTTTTCAATCTGGGTGAAGGGGTTGTATTAATATGAGTCTCTTGCAAAAAGCAAATGTCTACGTTATGCCTAGCCAACGTGCCATGCATCAGTCGGGCTTTCTTGTAGTCCCCGAGGCCTCTGATGTTCCAGGTCCATAGTTTAATCCCTCCCATATCTGAGATACTGTAGATGTAGGACCATCCCCGTCCCACCCCACTCCCCAGTTCCACAATGTACATCACACCTCCCAGCCACTAATCTCGCGCACAAAAATGAAAACATAGCAAAAGGCACATTGCACCGTGTCAGAACAAAAAATAACAATTCAACAACCCCCCCCCCCCCATTTCCCTCCACCCTCAGCAACCTCCCAATTAGGTCGTGATATACCCCGTAGTAAGGCACGCAAGGCGTGACATAAAACCAACAGCGAAAACAATGGGAGGCACCCCATGGGGCGTGGTGTGCCCAGCTTACACCCCCGTGTGAACGGGGTGGCTACAGTTAGGTATAAGGTTCCATGGGTTCTGCGAATCTCCTGCCCTGGGGTCCCTTGGTCCTACCATTTCCAATATGTCCATAGGCAGTAGGGCACCATGAAGCTCAACCGGAAGTCCGGGGACAAGACATGACCTTACCCCTCTCGTTCCCAGGTTAAGGGTAATAGCAGTGATCGTAAGGAGTCTGCGTGAACCCATGTAGGACATGAGGGGGCAAACCTACGACTTCTCAATCGTACACCAGAATACCATTTAGTCATTGTCACTTAGCTGTTCCGCCGTGTCCTCGTGTCTGGGCGACCTTCTCCTGGTCCCCGCTCCGCCGATGTGCTTGGTTTACTAATACTTTTAAAGTATCAGAATCAAAGAGCATAAAGGTTGGCAAAGCCAATAGGTGTGGCGGTGGCAAGCCTGCAATGCTTAATTTTTTTTTATTTCATACTTATGCGAAAGGCATTCGAAGTTAAAGTAATCAAACGTTTCCAGCTGGATTGTATCGAGGTTCTTTTGGGAAGTAGTGTTTGAACCTATTGATTCGACTTGTTGGGCAGAGTGGGAGTGGACAAAAGAAGGATAACTAGAGCTATTAACCAACTGTGGAGACCACTACCCATTCGGGGGAGATCCAGCCCCCATGTAAACAATATTTTTCCACTCTTCTGCATTTGAAGCTACAGGCCTATCACTTTGAGGGAAATGGTATTTGACCCGATCACTTCCTCGATCTCACCGGTTTGTTAGCTTTAAGGATAGACTAGAGATTAGTTGGATGAAGAAACCAGATGCAGAGTGTGGTGCGATATTTCCCTTGCCATAATGCACCGCTCTCTGTTCATACCCCATAATCTAGGCTTAACAGGCGGCACTGGACAACTCCGGTTGGTTTGATTTACGGATTGTTGGTTCACTTTACTAAGATCATCTGCAAAGCACACAAATGTTTTTACCAAAGGTGTACTTGCCTAAGTGCACAGCCGAATTTGGCCTCTCTTTCTGTGAAAGATTGCAGTGTGTTTTGGGGAAAGGACTGTCTGGTGTTGTCTTGGGTAGGTTTCTATATCGAGTTATATGGTGTTATGATCTGGTGCAATAAAAAGATTTTTCTGTTTGTGGGGTAGTGTAGGTTAGTGATGACGATGCGCTGTTAATTGTTTTTGACAGTGGGATTAGGCGATGTGTCATTTGGCATATTATTGTCAGTTGTCTCTGGCCAATATGTTTTTCGATGTGCTATTTCTTGGACAACATAAGGAAAATACTTCATGGCCTTTAAATTGTGATGATTTTGTTTAGCGTCTCCTTGAAGTCACCTGCAAGAAGTTATTTCATGTCAAATGAAGTGGGCTTCCCCTTGTTTTATGGGTGCGACCTTTCCAAATGTCTTGGTTAATTCACATGTTTCTGATGATCACGTTTTAAAAAAAAGATGAATTCATGTAATGTAAAAGCTTCCCTTCTTTTATACTGACATGCCCCTTAATGTAAGGGTGATGGTGCATCAGAGAGGCTGTGAAGTGTACGTTGTGTTACGCAAATACTATATGTCCTGCATGTCCTCTGGGTTTGCAGTGTATCACCGCAAGGATGTAGTTAGAAAAGTAAGAAGGCTATTCATTTCTATTTTTTTAGACACTGTATTTGTGATAGCAGAAACAAACCACATTAAGAGTTTTTTTTTGTATATATGACATTTATTAATTCCTCAGAATAGAATCTTGAAAGTCGGTGACTAACAATATCACTGCCCTTTTGTACAGCTTTTATATTGACATTTTGTAAATAAAGTTAACACAAGTTATTGTCACTGTTTATGGTCTTTAACAATGAGATGTTGCTTTTTCACTAGAATCCACTGTTCATGAAGCTGCAAACCACAAATTTATGGAGGCGTCACAGCTTTGGGTTGCTTCTTAGGTTTCAGCTTGAAAAACAGAACGAGCGCATCAATACTTGCATATGTTGCCAGAACACAGTTCCTTCTGCCTATTATTGTGTACGAATTGAAATATCTCGAGATTCCAGTGAACTGGTGGTGTGTTCCAGCATCATGGCCTCCCATAATTATAGATTCTTCGTTCAACAGCGACCGGCTCGATGCCTTTCACAAGCAGCAGCAGAAGAGTTTTGCCTAAATGGCGCACAGCACTCATCGAATGGGTTACATAGCCTTCCTTAACACCAGAATAATTCTAAGAATATTTATGTTGAGCATGGGACATCGATGTTTTCATTCCACTGATGAAAGGATGTCGCTTTTTTTGTGTTTCATTGATCTGTATCCAGTTGCCTAGTTTCCCCCTTGGTTCGTTCTGTCCTTTTGCCTGGAAACAAATATTGTTTGGACGGGAATCCTCGTCCTACACAGATTAAGGTGAATTGTATCCATCAGCTCATGTGGGTCCATAATCGGATAAGGGCACATATTCCCTCAATTTTTAGTGGCCATGATGCAAATCCCAGTTGTCCCGATTATTATAACAGATTCTTTGCAAAACATTAACAAACCTGCTAACTTGAACAGAAATCTCACCATGTGAGGAGGGGGCGAGGCTTTGTGTCGAATTTACTACAAGGCACTTTTGCCCCCACCCTGCCTCCAAGCCCCCTACTCCAAAAACAAAAAAGCATTTGCAATGCAATAGGTCTCGCATTAGAAAAGTTTGAGCTATTGGTATTGTAAATGACAAACGTTTTATTTATGTGTTGGTTTTGAAAATAGCAAAATTAATAGCTTTGTCATTTACAATGCCAATAGTTTTACCTTTTGCAAATGTGACACTGTTGTGAACCAAGCACGCTTCACGAGTTTACTTATAAATACATTAACAAGATATTTTATTATGAACGCTAGAGAGTAGTTGGTGTTCCGATTATAGCTGACAAACAACTCCCACAGAATCTAATGAACTAGAACCCACCTCACATAAAGATCTAAAGAGAATGTTACAATTAAAGTGAAAGATACATAAAAATGACATATGAGATTACAACAGACACCTATAGCATTTGCAATGCAATATGTGTTGTATTTGCGTGACTTAGATGTATTGATATTACAAATAACAATGGCTTTTAATTTTTTTTAATAATTAATATTTAAATAAAAGTTATTGTAATTTATAATGGCAATAGTTTTAACTTTTGTAAATCACTTTTGTGAAGATTAAGTTCAGTGTATTTTATTGTGACGAAAATTTAAGAACAAGTGAAATATTAACATCTTTTTGTGACATTTGTAAGAAAGCTTGAAACATTGAGAGAACATATTTGAACCAGTTGTTGTTGAATGGTTGCACAGATTGATGCTGTGGTGGCGCTGAGTGATGTTGTGGTGGTGCTGAGTGATGCTGTGGTGATGAGATAGATAGATAAAGGGCGGGAAATAGATAGATAGAGGACGGGCGATAGAAAGATAGATAGAGGGCGGGCGATAGAAAGATAGATAGAGGGCGGGCGATAGATAGAGAGAGGGCGGGCGATAGATAGAGAGAGGGCGGGCGATAGATAGATAGAGGGCGGGCGATAGATAGATAGAGGGCGGTCGATAGATAGATAGAGGGCGGGCGATAGATAGATAGAGGGAGGGCGGGCGATAGATAGATAGATAGAGGGCGGGCGATAGATAGATAGATAGAGGGCGGGCGATAGATAGATAGAGGGCGGGCGATAGATAGAGGGCAGGCGATAGATAGATAGATAGAGGGCAGGCGATAGATAGAGGGCGGGCGATTGATTGAGATCTATCGCCCGCCCTCTATCTATCTATTAACAAAATTTGTAAAGAGCGCTACTCACCCATAAGGGTCTCAAGGCGCTGGGGGGAGGGGTCGCTACTGCTCGAACAGCCAGGTCTTGAGTTGTTACCTGAAGGAGAGATGGTCCAGGGTCAGTCTAAGGTGAGTGGGGAGGGAGTTCAATGTCTTGGCTGCCAGGTAGGAGAAGGATCTTCCTCTGACGGTGGATTTGCGAATGCGTGGGACGGAGGCGAGGGCGAGGCTGGCGGAGCGGAGCTGGCGGGTGGGTGTGTAGAAGGTGAGGCGGCTGTTGAGGTAATTCGGGCCCGTGGCGTGGAGAGCCTTGTGTGCGTGGGTGAGGAGTCAGAACGTGATCCTCTTGTTGACGGGGAGCCAGTGCAGGTATTTCAGGTGGGCGGAGATGTGGTTGTGGCGAGGGATGTCCAGGATGAGTCGTGCTGATGGGTTCTGAATGCGCCGCAGTCTTTTCTGGAGTTTGGCTGTGGTTCCAGCGTAGAGTGTGTTCCCGTAGTCCATGCGGCTGGTGACCAGGGCCTGGGTGACCGACTTCCTGGTTTCGGTGGGGATCCATCGGAAGATCTTTCGGAGCATGCGCAGGGTGTTGAAGCAGGATGACGAGACTGCGTTGACTTGCTTGGTCATCGTGAGGGAGGAGTCCAGGATGAAACCCAGGTTTCGTGCGTGGTCCGTTGGCTGGGGGCGGTGCCCAGAGCAGGGGGCCACCAGGAGTCGTCCCAGGCAGAGGGGGATGGTCCCAGGATGAGGACTTCCGTCTTGTCTGAGTTCAGTTTCAGACGGCTGATCTTCATCCAATCTGGGACATCTTTCATTCCTTCCTGGAGGTTGGCTCTGGCGGTGGCGGGGTCGTTGGTGAGGGAGAGGATCAGCTGAGTGTCGTCGGCGTAGGAGATGATGTTGAGGTTGTGTTGGCGAGCGATGGCTGCGAGGGGGCTCATGTAGATGTTGAAGAGGGTGGGGCTGAGTGAGAAATCCTTGCGGGACGCCGCAGATGACTTCGGTGGCCGCGGATCGGAACGTGGGAGGCGGACTCTCTGGGTTCTTCCGGCGAGGAACGAGGTGATCCACTCCAGGCCGCTCCTTGGATTCCGGTATTGCTGAGGCGCTGTATCTGGGTGCAGTGGCATACGGTGTCGAAGGCTGCCGAGAGGTCTAGGAGGATGAGGGCAGCAGTTTCCCCGTTGTCGAGTAGGGACCTGATGTCGTCGGTGGCTGCGATGAGGGCGGTTTCGGTGCTGTGGTTTGCTCGGAAACCGGACTGTGAGTGGTCGAGTGATCCGTTGGTCTCGAGGAAGGCGGAGAGTTGTCTGTTGATGGTCTTTTCGATGACTCTGGCTGGAAAAGGGAGGAGCGAGATGGGGCGGAAGTTCTTGAGGTCCGTGGGGTCCGCAGTGGGTTTTTTCAGAAGGGCGCTCAGCTCTGCATGTTTCCAGCTCTCCGGGAAGGTGGCGGATGCGAAGGAGCTGTTGATGATGTTCCGGAGTTGGGGTGCGATGATGGAGTCGGCTTTGTTGAAGATGTGATGTGGGCAGGGGTTGATAGGGGAGCCGGAGTGGATGGTGTTCATCAGGCGGGTGGTGTCTTCGGTGCTGACAGGGGTCCAGGTGCGAAGGGTGTTGGTGGGGGGCTCTCGTTCGGTGGTAGGGTGCGTGGTCGGTGCGCGTCGGCGATCTTGCGGTGAAAGAATGAGGCGAGTGAGTCTCAGAGTTCTTGCAAGGGTGTGATGTCGTTGTTGCAGGCGCTGGGGTTGGAGAGCTCTTTGACGATGCTGAAGAGTTCCTTGTTGTTGTGGGTGTTGTCTAGCCGATCTTTGTTTGTTGTCTTCTTGGTGGTGCGGGTCAGTTGGTGGTGTTTGCGGGTGGCATTTTTGAGGGCTGTCCTGTTCTCTGCTGTCTGGTCGTGGCGCCAGGCTTTCTCGAGGGTGCGGCTGGTTTTCTTGGAGTTTTTGAGGTCGTTGGTGAACCAGGAGGCTTTCCTGTTGCTGGGTCTGTTGGGGGGGATTCTTCATTGGTGCGATTTCGTCGGCGCAGTTTGTGAGCCACTGTGTGAGGTTGCGGGCTGCTTGGTTGGGGTCCGTCGAGTTGGTGGGTGGGTTTTGGCTGAGGGCGGTGGTGAGCTGGTCGGCGGTGATCTTGCTCCAGCTTCTGCGGGGAACCTGTTGCGGGTGGTGGTGGGTCGTGGTTCTCCTGAAGTTGAAGTGGACGCAGCTGTGATCTGTCCAGTGTAGTCCGGTGGAGTGGCTGAAGGAGATGTGCTTGCTGGAGGAGAAGATGGGATCAAGCGTGTGTCTGGCATAGTGGGTGGGGGTGTTCACCAGTTGCTTTAGTCCGAGGTTTGCGAGGTTATCCAGCAGGACGGTGGTGTTGCAGTCCTTGTTGTTCTCCAGGTGGAAGTTGAGGTCCCCGAGGAGGATGTAGTCTGTGGAGATGAGGGCGTGCGGACTGACTAAGTCTGCGATGGCTTCGCTGAATTGTGTGCGTGGTCCCGGGGGTCTGTAGATGAGGGTGCCTCTGAGGGTGGTCTTGGGGTCGGTGTGAATCTGGAAGTGGAGGTGCTCGGCGGCGGTCAGGGTGTCGTCGGAGTTGGTCGTGATGCGGATGGTGATTTGGAGGACGATGGCGATGCCTCCTCCGGTTTGGTTGACGCGGTCCCTCCGGGTGATCTTGTAGCCTTCCGGGATGGCTATGGCGATGTCTGGGGTGAGGAGGCGTTCATCCATGTTTCTGTGAGGAAGGCGACGTCTTGTGATGTTGTGTCGAGGATGTTCCAGAGTTCGACGGCGTGTCTGTGGACGGAGCGGGTGTTGAGCAGGATGCACTTGAGGTAGTTGTTGGGGCTTGGCGGGTGCGGTGCAGGTAAGGAGGAAGGTGAATTTGCAGGTTAGGCAGGTGAAGGGTCCGTGGGTGCGTTTCGGGGTGGCTCGGTAGCAGGCGGGGTTCTGGCCGGCGTTGAGTGCGTGGAGGGTGGCGGCGGCGTAAGTTGGCATCTTCGAGGACCGGGGGACCTGGCGCTGGGCGCGGTCCAAGCGCAGACGGGCATAGACGGGCTTGCCTTTGGCGCGCCTTTGGCGTGCAATCGGCGCGCCAGCTGCGCACGTCCGCTGCGCTCCCGTGTGGCGACCTCCATAAATGGCAAAGTGGGAGGGAGGAGCAGCTGGGAGGCGGGAGCGGGGTGGCCAATGGGCGGGGTACGAAAGAGAAAAGGTGGCGGGCCGCAGGGGATCACCGGCGGGGATCGGGGAGGGGGAGAAGCGGCGGGAAAAGGTACACGGGGACGGCGAAATTACAGGGGCACAGCTAAGACAGGGACAGCAGACTGGCAACATACAGGGGCACAGGCAGGCACAACAAAATACAGGGGCACAGGCTAAGGTAAAACACAGAACTGGCAAAGAAACTGGCAAAGAAACAGCAATCCAGGCACACGGCTGTAGCGAGGCAGCAGCGGAGGGGTCAGGGGTCCTGGCATTCACGGGGGGAGACGCGCGGTGTGTAGAGCGCCAGCCCTGCATAGATAGAGGGCGGGCGATAGAGGGCAAAAGATAGATTGAGGGCGATAGATAGATAGATAGAGAGAGGGCGAGAGATGGAGTGAGGGCGATAAATAGATTGATAGATAGAGTGAGGGCGATAGATGGATAGTGAGGGCGATAGAGTGAGGGCGATCGGGACGAGAAGGTAATCATATCTGAAGAAATTATTTTTTTGCAACTTATAACATAAAAAGGTTTTTGTACAATCGAATATTCAAGATCTTCTGGCCCTAAATATATATATCCATCCACGTGTTGTTTGATTTTTTTAGGTTTACAATGGACCTTTTAGTACAATTCACATTAACTGCACGCTTTCAAATAAAAAATCATTCAATCTAACTACAGAACTTCTTAGAAACATATTGAAGAATAATTAGGCAAAAACATTCCTCTCAAAGGTGTAAGCAAGCCGATCAATGAATCATGAAATGCAGCTCAACTCAGCAGGAGACAAACCCCAAGATTAGAAAGTGTGTTTGCCGCATACGCAGATGACCCAATATTCTACTACAGGGGCTTTCTCTTTGTGGCAGGCACCACCAAAATGATAGCCAAGGTAACAAGTTAATTGCCGTAGAATGGGGACTAATGGAGGGTCTGTTTTTTAACAAGCAGAATTCTGCACAGCATTTTATTTTCGTGGGGTTTAATGGTAGTAGGAAAGTGTAACTGATGTCATGGGGTGAGTCGGGGATCTGGCAGGACTAGATAAGCAACTAAAGCAAGCTGGTTGGTGGGTAAGCATTATATTCTCCCCCTGTGCTGATATGAGGTGGGGCAGGGCTGCATTGAATAACAAGCCAATGACAAATATAGGTGGAGAGTGGGAGGGGCTTCTATTCCATACTCCAATACAGCATGCCGCAGAGCAGCAAATGCGCTGCCCAGGCTTGACCTAAAAAGGGCTGCGATTTGAGAGCGTCTGACAAGCAATTTCCTGGTATACTTGTGGGACTGCAGCACTGCTGTCTGCTAAAGCTCCCTTTCCTCTGAACTCTACATGATCATTCTATGCACAACTTTCCATGGCAGAAATGAAAGTGTGAGTTAAATAGGTTTTGTGATCAGCCCTGAAAGCCTGGAAGAGTTACAATAGAACATTTATCAATTGTTTGCGCCAGGAGCAGATGACATGACCTTAAGTTACACTGTGTACGCTCTATACGAGTGTGCTATGCAAAGCTGAAGTACTCCTCGCCGCTTCAGAAAGTCTACATGTGAGTCTACCTCGCCTCATTAAAATACCCTTTACAATCAAACCTAACACTAGGCCAGGTTCTAAAACAAACAGAAGTTATATGCCCTAATGTGACACCTTCTGCCAGTATGTAGGGAACAGCAAAAATGGGAGGTCTCCAGCATGGCGTTTACACCCATGTACAGACTTTGAGCTGCTGTCCCTGAAACCGCCCCCACCCACTCCACCATTCCAAAAGCCAGAGTGTCGACACGGAAGTAGTTACTCTTGGGCTCTGGATACCGGAAATGGCTTATGTGCAGGGACAAGTGTTGATTTTTGTTTGTTTGGTCTCTAGATCACTGGCCTTGAAACTTGCAGCTTCGTAGGCAGAGCTAAAGCGTCCATTGAGATTGCAATAAGCGCCTAGGAATGAACACATGCCTAGCACAGGCCGAGCACACACCTTGCAGCCGTCTTGCAGTTTTATATAGCTCAAGCTCGACAAGAAGTTAATGGAGCGCTTTATGAGAGTTACATTACACACGGTCACAATTCTTTATTTTTTGGGCATGGTGAGATAAAGTGATTTCCCCAGAATTGCAGGGTGTTGAGCCGACGCTAGGAGTAGAACCTGGTTCCACAGTATCAAAGTTTGCTCTGGCCGTAATGCCACATCCTCTCCCTTGTGGAGGTGATGGTCACCAAGTGCCTCCTGAAGCTTGGCCTACGGACGGTTTTCTTTGCTGAGGCCCCTACAGTCCGCACTGGACGTGTCTATGGATTGTAAATGTGTGATATATTGCAAGCCTACCTTCAAGGAGTACAAGAGGCTTTACAGAGGACATTGTATTGCAATGGTAGAGCCCAGACAGGAGTTGCTACACCTGGAGAGTGCAGTCTTTTTGAAGCTCGCATTAAACAGATTGTTGGATAGCTTAAGTAATGGGGGCAGTCAGTACCTGATCCCTTTGTTTCGTTTTGGTACTTTGTAACTCGCTCATATTTTCATACTACACAAATGTGCATGGCATATCTTCCCAGATAGGGGCAAGGAATATAACGTAATTTCCAAGATGTATACGATTTCCCCTTCAGTTCTGGCACATGTGACTTTACCCAGGCCCATCGCCCCATCCTTCCTCACACCAAATCCTGTCACATTGGAATCGAATTTTCGATTTACAACCCTGAATATTTCACTGTTTCTTCTTCTATTATCTACTGTTACACAGGGCTGCATCAAAATCGACCTTCCAGAGGTGTGCCCCCAGCACGGAGAGAGAAGGCGATACCCACGCGAATTTACTTTTTAATTTTTCTAATTCTATACATTTTTCCTCTTCATTTTTTAGGTCTCGCCTGTCGATGCGCATGCGCATCGAGCAAGCGAGAGTATTGGGACTTATCCACTCTTTATCCACACTGCAAGGAATCGTGGCGATTCCTTGCAGTGCACGAGAAATTTAAGCTCAATGCGCATGCGCATTGAGCTTAAATGCGCGTGCACATGCCCCCAGCCGCCTGCCTTGCCTACTCTCTCTCACAGCCTCCCCCAGCTCCGCCCCCTCACTTCTTGATTGCACGGCCGCTAGGCCGTGCCTCCCCTACTCTCCTCCCCCCTCCTCCTCCTACTCTCCTCCCCTGCCTGCCTGCCGTGTCGCACCTCTCCCCTCTCTTCCCCCTCCCCTGCTCTCCCCAGCCATATCGAATCACGGTCCACCGCGTTACTTGACGAGAAAGAAACTGGTGCCGTTGCCTTTATCTCCCGCCCTTCCCTTCGAGGAGAGCCTATATTTTCGTTAAAAGTCCATTAATCCCGGATGCGTGTTTATGACCTGCATTGTGCTCGTGCCGGTAATCGCTGTGCTGCGCGAGAGACTGCTCGCTCCCTGTCAGACTGCCCCAGACAAAGCCGGAGTGCGGCTTCGAGCAGACAGCGCGCCTCCGGGCAGGCCCAGCCTGGCTCCAGGATTTGTAAACGGCCACATTCCAGGCTGTAATCACGCAGACAGCAGCTCCTGTCTGATCCGAGACAGGAAGTGCCCGCTTTGTGCTGCCAGCCATCACAGTGGCACACGCAAGAAGGGTTTAAATTTAGCCCAGGCTTTTCTCTCAGCAAATTATGGGTGGTGTTGTCTCGAGATGCAGGCGACCGTGACAGCCCCATTATCAAGCATTCGCACATTCTTCTGATAAACAAGTAGGTGAAGGAGGCCGAAAACTGCCAGTGGAATTATTAAATGACGGCTTCTCTACTGTGAGCGTGACTGCGCATAAACTATTTTCATGTGCTTTTACTACGTTTTACTGGAGTTTCCAGTTGTAAATAAACACGTTAAAAACGTTTGAAGCGAAAAGGCACAGCTAGTGTGTTCTTCATGTATGTTGAAGTACACATTGTAAGTAGACTGCAGACATAATACTCTTCAAGTAATACAGATTTAATTGTTGTTTTAGTAAATGAAAGCTGCTGGAAAATAGATTTGTTCCCAGGAAAGGGAACCAGGGTCTGGTTTTAGACACCGGAGACTTCTTTCACCATGAGATAGCTTCTCCCAGTGTTCTCCTCCCACCCCTTCAGAGCACGCCAGAATTGTCAGTCCCCTCGACACTGGGTTTCCACCTACTCTACCTTCGTGGAATAGCCCCTCTAAAACTCGAGAACACAGCGTTTCCGTTTAATTGCTTTGTCCATCACATGTATAGGCTACTGCAATTGAGTATTCGGGGAGCTTCCCAAATTAAAAACACCGTGTAAACTTGAAAGCGCACAGTATTTGCGGCCTCTTTTTCCTGGCTTGAAAGATTCCTGATGTATTAACCCACACCACTGCCCGCCAAGTAACGATCACAGATTCAGCCAAACATTATGAAAGTGAAATGGTGACGTTTCGTGTACTTAACTGCTGTAAAAATGCCACCCTTTAACCATCATGGCATTGAGCTTCAATGCTCACATTGTGGGCCAAAACAATGAGCTTGTGCTCTGTTTCTGAATAAATACCTATGTGTATAACAAATACACATGAATGAACTGCATGGCATAAACCATGAGTGAACAGAATTCCCGAATTCGCCTGGACAGTCCTGGTTTTTAAAAGATTTTCCTGACGTCTCAAAGTTTTGTTCTCATAAATATATGTCCCAGTGTTTGAGCGAGTCGGGTGAACAAGCACATTCTTGGTTCAGTCTCACGATCACATTGGCCCTCTTGTCAAACCACCGTCATAAACTCCCAGGTCTTGAGTCGCATGTTGTTCTAACTTGCCTCGTTCACGCAGCACGGCAGAGGTTAGTCAGGAGTGACTCTGCATCTAGCAAACACATTAACCAAGGCCTGGATCATCAGCAACCTACTTCTGGCAACGCTTTTATGGCTACATCTTTGGCTGTTTCCTGATCTGTTCTGTGGCACGCTCTGAAAGTGGAGTGTATTTTTAATCTCATTCCTTATAGAATGGTGATAAAAACGCCGTACAAATGAACATGTTTTCAGTGGACAGCTCAAAACATGTTGGTGGATAACATAAATAAGATAGTCTTACTAATAGCTCAGGGCTTATAATGAATGGCTGGTATAAACCTTCAGCTCCAACATCCCAGTGTTTGTCTTTCTATTACTCCCAGTTTAATTTAGCATATGTGGCATAACAACCAGAGCTGCCATCTAAGTCACGTAAATACAATACATGTTGCATAAAAAATGCTATAGGTGTCACATTCGCCAAAGTTATAACTATTGGCATTGTAAATGACAAAGCTATCAATTTAGCTATTTTAAAAACTAACACATAAATAAAAGATATTGTCATTTACAAGACCAATAGCTCCAACTTTTCTAATGCGAGACCTATTGCATTTCCAATGCTTGTTTCACATCCGTCTCCGAGAGAACTTTGTTGAGATATGGGCTTACTACGACAACAATATTTGTTTTAAAGTAAAGCCAATTTGAAGCAGATTCTATAGTACGGAATGTTGCCAAAATCTTCATGATATGTGAGGCTGAAGGTCATCACACACATGACCTTGGTGCCCCATGTTTGTGAAATGGTCCTTAAAGTTTATAAAGCTGTGTTCATGCCGTGCCAGGTCGTTGCCAGGACCCGAGGACCGTCACTAGCGTCCACTGCCTGACTCGCATTCAGCAGCATCAGGTACCCAGCGTTCACTCATTAGGCCAGTGACTGACTCACTCTGTCACTTTCCTGCCCACTGAAGAGTATCCCGACCCCTCTCCTAGTAACCCAGTCGCTCTGTTGTCCACTGACACTCTCTCTCTCGTCACCCACCGCCTCCCTGCGTCCCTCACCTCAGAGGCGCAGCTCTCCGGACTCTCTGCCAGCACTGAGGGCCGCTCTGCTTCCGCCTCAGACTGCGCTCGCAGCAATCACCCCGGAGGGGGTCAGCTGTGGAGGCCGGAGCTAGAGAGGCACGTGAGGGCAGGATGGAGACCGGGGACCCATGAACTCTACCCACATTCACCGCCGGGGTCACCACCTACTGCCTGTTGGAAGAAAGAGATGAGCCGGGAAGCGGGCCCTGGCAGTGCCTTAGCCGAGGCGCGTGTGCCTAGAAACCCGCGGCTCACACGACAAGAGATCACACAGTCAAGAGACGACTTCAGTGGGAACAACCTAGAACACTGCACACCGGTCTAGTGTTGGAGGGGGTGGGATGTCACACAAACCCCATTTACACAGATGAACAGTGGCTTAAGGACTAGGGCTGCAGACTTTGGAGAGCAATGTTCTCAATAGATATAACTGAAAAATCGTGGGAAAATATTGATTTATTTTTCCCATTTGTTACACATCACTTCAGTTTTTCACTCCGGAGCACCGGCCAACTACTGTGTCCTTACCCGGTTGGTGTTTATGTGTTACTTTGGGGATTACTTCAAGAAATCAAAAGTGTTGAAGCCTGCAAACATAATGTGAGTGACTAGACGAATACACTTCAGATGACTTGTTTATAATGGTTTACGCTCATCTTGCTCACCTTAAACCTAGAAAGCATCTTCCAAACCACCATAACGATGCACATGTTTAGACCTTACGCACTTAACATGCAGTTACCCTGTCGTTAGTCTTTAATTTACATAGACAGAATTCATTTCCAAAACGTCGGGTGGCCCAGGCAGGCTGCTTCAGAGTGTTCTATGGTATATGACATGCCTTGAGCGGAGTACGAGCGGCGGTAAAGACACTATCACATGGTGCGCATGCTTCAGGTACTCTGTGGTGACATGCTCTGCACTGGAATCACACCTTGTCTCGTGATGTCAGAGTGGGGCTGTTTCAAGAATTCCCCATGGATGAGCCATCGCTCCGGGCAGGGCGCATGCTCGCCTTATCAGGGCCAAGTGTTGCAATGAGTCAACCTCCCAAGCACTGTTCATTCCAATTAATGAATGCATACCGGACATACCTGTGCGCATACCAAAGGTGCATGTGCTTCGGCGAGAGGAAGTGCTTCGGTGATCGATAGGTGTTGATAAAGGCTTACAATATATTAACACTAAGCCTCGTCTCAGTGCACAGAAGTAGAAACGTGCCATGAGCAGTCCTCTTTCCCAAAACGTTCCACACGAGGCCCAGTAGTCTCCTTAGTGAGGGGCTGGTATTAAGCAGCATGTAAATGGTTAATTCACTACAAACAGGCACCTTCTTCAATTCAACACTCAGCTCTGTTTCGGTGGGGTTGCTAGGTACTGCTACTTTGCAGCCTTTGTCCTGGATTTGATCAGCACCTGTTCCTGGAACAGAAACACTGAGCGCCTATACTAAGGGCAGCCTCGTGCAACAAGGAATTCAAGAGTGGGGACGTTGATGCGGCACAGCAGATATGAAGGGAAGAAGCTTGACCTCAAACAACAGCCAAGCCACCATTAGCAGCAGCTCATGGGTTTGGCATGCTGTTGCGTTTCAATGCTTCCGAGTACGCCTTAGGTTCAGGGGTAAAATTAACACACAATGAGGAGGCGTGGCCAACTGCCGACGGAAATGGCCGCAGGGTAGCCGAGCTCCGCTGCGCCACTCCCGAAAACATCCGTTCAGTGCTACCCGCCCTGGCCAAAACTCGCTCCTGAGGGGACGGAGACACCGCCCAGTGTGTGGACTACCAGCGGATGAAGTTCAGGCGATTTCTGAGGGGGCCGATCGAAACGACACACAGCACCGGCTCTTAGTGTTGTGACCGAGCCACAGAAAAGTGAAGCTGCCCGGCGCCGAGTCAGAATGCGAGGTCGCGGTTGCGGCCTGTACTACGACAGCCCTACAAGTGAGCACAGGTGAAGCGGCGGAATCCTCAGTGTGCCGTGCAGACGCCTCCCGCGTTCCCGACTGAGGTGAGCGACTGACGGAGAGCCCTGCGGTGGCAGCAGGTTAGTAGTGGCGGCTGAAGCGGTAAGTGGGGCTTAGTTTTAGGGGGGGCCGCGGCGGGGGTGTGTGTGTGTGTGTCTGTCTGTCTGTGTGTGTGTGGTCGGCTTAAGTAATTGTGTGTGTGTGTGTGTGTGTGTGTGTGTGTGTGTGTGAGTGTGTGTGTGTGAGTGTGTGTGTGAGTGAGTGTGTGTGTGTGTGTGTGTGAGTGTGTGTGTGTGGTTTATATGTAAGCGCGTCCACAGACCCCAATCGGCTCGTGCACTGGTCTGTCTCCCTTGAGAGGCATGTCGGTGACAATAGATGTCGAGAACGAGACCTTAAAAGCTAACTGAAGCGGATGTCGAGAGCCTGGGGTGTTTTCACAACCCTTAAGGGACGTCAGCAGTCCAAAGCTCCGAAAACGATCTGAAAATCCACTATTTACACTGGGTTTCAACTTGGTTGCCCTGCCACCGTGTAAAATTGTCTCCTGACCGTGTGATGGGAGCCTTTATCATGTGTCACACGGTGGCTCCGTGTGAGTTGGCTGGTCTGCATTAGTAGCAGAACAGCTGTTCAACGTTCACCCATGATACTTCAAGTAGTTTGGTCGACCATGGGCAGAAAAGAAATCTTAATTTAGCCAACAGACTCCCATGGTATCGAGTTATAATTTAAAGAATGGATGGAAGACTATTTAAAGTGTTTTTTTGTGTTCTAATATTCATGCAGCTAGTTTTTCCAATTGAGTGAACATTCGATATCTGGAATAGAAATGCCTAAAGACCTTCAGCATTTAATGCCGTTTCATGACACCCAGCTCTTACAAATGCCACACATTAGCATGTGTGGTTCCCCCATGGGCAATGGGCCTCTGCTCCCTTTATTTTCTTCTCTAAAATAACGTTTGCTTTAATAACAAAATATGTTATAAACCACTGTTCCAAAATAAACAGTGTTTTCAGAGAAGTACTTAAAATATCTAACCCTCCGTGCAACGCTCATTTTTTAACAGACTTCTGCACCTGCTCTGATACAGTTAGCTTAGAAAAACTGGAATCAATCACCATTTGCCGGATATCAAGCTCACAAGCTCCCAGCCCTGTGTAGGGTGACCATCTGGCATGGTTGCAAATTCAGGCTGGTAAGTGTAAAAATTCAGGACAGAAGGTAAAAATTAATGACAAATCTTCGGGACAAAAGATACTTTTTACAGACACATGAGAGGAAGTTGCGCGATAGTATAAAAGTAAGTAAATAGACAACCACTTAAGTACAAGTCAAAATAAGTTTATATTATATATATGCACTTCACGGTTTTTCGGTATACACACAGCTGTAAGCAACTGTGCAGTTCTTCTTTAGGCATTTCATATGATAATAATCTATTTATATGGTTACTTCACTGGGTTGTCCAGTCTGATATTTTGTTTACAACTCATGGTTGTGAGCAGACATGTATGGTGAGCGAAGTGCTCGGGTCGATCTGCTCGGACAGACTTTGTCACTAGCATCTCATATCTGAATGCCAATGTGAGATGTAAAGCGGCACGCATAGGTGAACTAAAGGGAGGATTGCTGTGATGAACCCACTATAGGGAACGCATTATGGGTGTTTCAGCAAGTGGATCTTAAAATATGGAATTTGACTTTGCTTATGCAGGCTTTTCAGAGAGTTGCACTAGCTAATGGAAGTCATAAAGGTGTTTTTCCCTCCAGCTTTCTTAAAGAAGGCATGGTCAATACACTATGACATAGTTTATTTTTGATGCCCTGCCTATTGTTACAAACACAATATACATCTCAAGCACAGCTCCTGGAACTATGAGTCTCTCCCTAAAACCTTACACCTAAAACAAAACATGCAAACATTTAAAATTACTAATGTAAAATTCAAGTAGAAGTTGGGTGTCACTCAGATCCCACACATAAGCACACAGCAAATACAGAATAGTAAAACATAGGCAAGGGAGAAGCCAGAAAATAAACAAGCACTGGCGTTGCCAATAGGTCTCGCAGTAGGAAAGTTGGAGCTATTGGTTTTGTAAATGACACATTTTATATTTATGTGTTGGTTTTGAAAATCGCGAAATTAATAGTTTTGTCATTTACAATGCCAATTCTTTTAACTTCTGCAAATGTGACACTTATAGTATTTGTAATGCAAATGTTTTGTATTTACGTGATTTAGATGTATTGATATTACAAATAACAATGGTTATGACATTTTTTAAATAATTAATACTTAAATAAAAGTTATTGTCATTTATAATGGCAATAGCTTAAACTGTTGTAAATACCTTTTGTGAAGATTATGTTCAGTGTATTTTATTGTGAGGAAAATAAAGGAACAGAAGTGAAATATTAACATCTTTTTGTGACATTTGGGTAATGTGAGAGAGTGTGAGTGAGTGAGTTTGAAAAGGGTGATTGATTGTGATATGATGTGTGATGCTGATAGGGTGTGTGAGTGTGTTAGTGTGTGTGATTTTTGAGAATGTTATTGAGGGTGTGTAAGGGTCTGAGTGTAATTGTGTGTGAGGGTGAGTGTGTGTGAGGTGATGTGAGGGGGAGGGTGTGTGTATTCCGATGGTGTGTGGTGTTGTGAGGATGAAGGTGTGTGCGTGTGCCTTTGTATGATGTAGAGGGTGTTATGGTGACGGTGTGTGTGTGTGAGGTGTTATGAGGCTGAGGGTGTGTGTGTGTGTGATTGTGAGTGTAGGTGCGGCTGTGTGATAGTATGTGTGAGTGTGAGATGGTGTGTGAGTTTTAAAGTGTCTGTGATGATGACATTGTTTATGAGTGTGAGGTGTTTGTGAGCTTTGGTGATTGTGTGATGTTGAGGGAGTGTGTGAAGCAGAGGGTTTTGTGAGTGTGTGGTTGTTTGTGGGGTTGTGAGAGTGTTTAACGTTGTGTGATGTTGAGGGTGTGAGGGGGTGTGAGTGTGAGGGTGTTGTACGTTTGTATGGATGTGTGGGTGTGAGCTTGTGTGTGTGTATGTTTTGTATAGTGGCTTATAAATAATAGTATTTCTTTTGTTGTGTGTTTTGTGTATGGAGTGTGTAATAGTATTGTAATGAGTCATTTTTCCCTTTTTGTGTATTTTTTTCAAAATGGCGCAATTGATACTGTCCCCTAACGCTACCTACGTTTTTTAGGTTAGCGGTCTAGTCTTTTTATTTGTTTTTCTCCCCCATTTTGATTGACGTTTTTTTCATCCAATCTCATTGCTACGTTGTGTTACGTAGCGTTGTAATTGGGGCTCGTCATTTGGGAAATTCCCAGATCCTTGTATTAATATAGTCCAAAATCTGTTTTGTTTTTGATGTACTACTGCCAAATGTTGTTAAACTGTGTGTTTGACACTATTTTTTTGATGCTAATATTTTATAATATTCACTGTGTATTGCTTTTGCTTATTTTTTCTTTTTCGCCTGTTTTGGCTTGTTGTTTAAAAGTAATAATTTGTGATTTCCCCTCATCCTTAATTATTATTAGTCAGTGTAATGGTATCGAGCACAGATTGTGTATTTTTTTATTGAAACATACATGATTTAAAGCGTATGAGCTTGAACTCCATCTTAGTCTCTTGTTAATTTTTGTTTTGGGAGGCATGGTAATTGTCGTTTATTTTGCTTTATGTTTGAGCTACATACACATTTGTCGGTCTCGAATTACTTCGGTAAGGCTGTGAAGTCTCTTGCCCTTTCGATGAAGCACTCGTCCAGACTTCCTTTTTTTGGTAATTTCCCCTAGTGTTTTAAATGTATTTCTTTGGTGAAATTTTGGATTGACTATATCTCTTAATTATATTTGTTTTATGGTTCAAGTGCTCCATGTTGTGAATCTGTGTTTCTTACATGGACAGCCTTTCTTTAAATTTGTCTAATAATCTCTGTGTATTTGTATTGTTCTTCATTTGGTTTGGCGGTATTGTGTTGTTGTTCCAAATGGATAATTTTGGATTTCCTCTCTGCATTATAAATTAGTAATCGGTTCACTGTTTTTGCAAAGACATTTTTTTTAACATACATGTGTTTAATTGGATGATTTATATTCCTACTCCTGACTTTTAACTCTATTTTGCAGCGTGTGTGTGTGTGTGTGTGTGTATATTTTGTATTGTGTCATTTTATTCCTAATTTTCTCTTTGTGTGTTTTGTGTATGTGTGTGTATTTGTTTCGCAAGTTGATAATTAATTCCTTTTGTGTGTGTGTGTAGTATGTGTGTATATTTTTTAGAAGTATGTGAAAATGGCGCCTCTGTTAATGTCCCCTAACTCTATTCACGTTTGCTCTTAACGGACGGGTCAAGTGCAGGATGTTTCGAAAGAACACACTTTCTCTTGCTTCTTAATGTTCTCATACCACTTAGATCTGTCAACTGTCGACAGAGTTCCGTGTTCTTTCGGGACATTAAATGGTGTCCTTTTCTCTTAACGGACGTAGCGCTGCATGGATTATTGTTGAAATGCGGTGCTTTCCTCCTCAGTTAATAGTGCTTTTTTTAACGCACTCATTCTCTTTCTTGCTAATGCTATAAAGCAACACAGAGCTTGTCTGTTTTTACAGAGACATGCATTGTTTTGTGCATTAAACGCTGTTTTTTGCTCTTAACCGAGCTCTGCGGAGCTTGGCATTTATTGATTACACTTGTGCTAGTTAATGTATGCAAGCTCTTTTTGACCCTATGCCCGTTTGTTGAATTTTTCCATAGAACTTTGTTCATTGGAATTGGAATTAAACTGTTTTACATGAGAAAATGCAGACCTTATTTACTATTGATGAATTATTCCATTAGCTCTCTACATCCCAAATCTCTCCTGCTATTGAAAGAGGTGACAAAAACCATCACTAATGTTTGTATGGTAGGTGCAGGTGTAGACACGTTATTGTTTATATGTTCAGGCAATCCCGCTTTCTTTTGACTATAGTTGTTATGTGGTTAGAGATGTGGTTAGAGTTGTTGCGGCTCTGGTGGTGTTTGCTCCTTTTGTGTGTGCTAGGATGGTGGTTGCTAGTGTGGTGTGGTGTAGGCTTGTGTGGGCTATTGTGTTTGTGGCTATTGTGTTTGTGGCTAGTGTGTTTGTGGCTAGGGTGTTTGCATCTATGCTTATGGGTGAGAGTGTGTTTGCGGCTAGTCTAAATGCTTGTATAGCGTTAAACTACTGAGAAACGAAAGTATATTTGTCAGTAAATAAGCCTGCATCGAAGTAAGATGGGAATTCTCAATGCGTGGACAGGGAAGAGCCAGTGAAAAGGCGCCCAAAAGTTAAGACGAGTAGAGCGAACATATGGAGAGGGAGGCGTGGGCTGCCTGCAACTTGAACGAAGAACATAGGGAGGAGGGGTTGGGTGGCAACAGAGAGAGAATGGCGCACGCATGCTGGAGAGAGAGGGGGTGGTCTGCCTGTTTGTGTTTGTCAACAAACGGAGAGCGAGACGCGCGCTGGAGCGGGAGGGGATGGGATGCCTGGGCAGTGCAATGCGTGTGGCTAGAGACAGATAGCGCGGCGCGCACGCACAAAGTGTGTAGGAGACAATATGTTGTTGTGTCCCTGAGTGTTGTGTTGGTATCCATGAGTGATGTTGTGGTTTCCCTGAGTGATGTGGTGTCCCTGCATGATGTTGTGGTGTTCTTGAGTGATGTGTTGGTGTGCCTCAGTGGTGTGGTGGTGTCCTTGAGTGGCGTGGTTGTGTGCCTGAGTGGCGTGGTTGTGTCCCTAAGTGATATGGTGGTATCCGTGAGTGATGTGATGGTGGCCCAAAAGGATGTGGTTGTGTCCCTGAGTGATGTGTTGGTATCCCTGAATGATATGGTGGTGTCCCTGAGAGATGTTGTGTCCCTGAGTGATGTGTTGGTATCCCTGACTGATGTGCTGATGTCCCTGAATTGCGTGGCGTGGTGGTGTTCCTGAGTGGCGTGGTTGTGTCCTTGAGTGGCGTGGTTGTGTCCTTGAGTGGCGTGGTTGTGTCCTTGAGTGGCGTGGTTGTGTCCTTGAGTGGCGTGGTTGTGTCCTTGAGTGGCGTGGTTGTGTCCTTGAGTGGCGTGGATGTGTCCCTGAGTGGCGTGGGTGTGTCCCTAAGTGATTTAGTGGTATCCCTGAGTGATGTGTTGGTGCCCCTGAGTGATGGTGTGTCACTGAGTGATGATGTTGTGTCCCTGACTGATGTTGTGTCCCTGAGTGATGTGTTGGTATCCTTGACTGATGTGCTGGTGTCCCTGAATTGCGTGGCGTGGTGGTGTCCCTGAATGGCATTGTTGTGTCCTTGAGTGGCGTGGTTTTGTCCCTGAGTGGCGTGTGTGTGTTCCTAAGTGATGTGGTGGTGTCCCTGAGTGATGTTCGTATCCCTGACTGATGTGGTGGTGTACCTGAATTGCGTGGTGGTGACCCTGAAGTAGAAACGAATTGTGGCGCTTAAATGCACAAAAATATGTATTATAGAGTAAATCGCCATCCATAAAAGTACGTTGAAACTAAACCATGCCTGTGAAGAAAATAGCCAGTGTGAACGCGCTAAGCAGCGGAAAATGGGCCCAAGGGACCATATAGAGAGGGAGGGTGTGGGCTGCCTGCAACTTGAGAGCTTAAATGAAATAAAAACAACAAAATGTGATTCTTGCCCATCATCGGTGAAGTACGTTGCTTTCATTTACGGGTGCTTCCGTACTGAATTAATGAATGAATTTACTATGGACAAAAACCAAAGAAACACGATATAAGTACGTCCATCCCAGTGACTCCCGTCCAGCTCAGATTTCATAGGTGTTATTCACATACTGAACATGTAGAACTCAACCAAATGCATTATGGTCAATGCAGTTCAATCGGGTCCTTTTATTCACATTTAGGTAGGTTTAGTAGTAGTTTTAGATGTTAGTATTCAAGTACTTGCCCCACCAGTGCTCGGAATCTCCTTTCAAATTGTTGGTGTCTCGTGCCACTTATTAGAGAAAACTATTCCTTCCATTTGAGTGGGCTTGCAAGCTGCTTGCAGAAGCTCTGAGGTGTGATGCGAGCCAAACCCAGGGCTCTCTGTATGTTGAGAAGCGACACAAACCGAACTTGGCAGGAGGAACGTGGACGGACCATTCGGCGATTTTATGCACAAGTGAGATATACAGACTTATGGGGTAAAAGAAAGCTCTGTCAGGCATGTGGGCCAAGTATGTGCACGTCTGCCAAACCTACCAAATACCGTTTTTTAAAATCATTTTAGTGTACCCATCCGAGTTGGCTCAGTAGAGATAAAAAAGTAACCTGGGTGGAAAAAGAAGGTTAAGAGGAGGAAGTAGGAATGCAACATGAGGGCGAGGGTGAAACAGGAATGTCAGGTGATGCAAAACGGGTGGGGGAGCAACACAGAGGGTGCGGTGGGGGAAGCAACATGGAGAAAGAACAAAGGAATGGTGGAGGCAAACAAACAAGGGAGCGCAACATGGAGTTTAAATGCACAGGAGAGTGGTCGGAAGGGTGAAGCTTTATAAAAGTGAAATTGCACTGCAGCTCGAAGGGCAAAGTTGTGGATTTTTTTTTCTTAAAGTTAGGAAAAAATATGCTGAGGAAGTGAGAAAAAAACGGGGGAAGCACTTTCATGATGCTTTAAACATGTTGTGAATGAAAGAAGGGACAGAGAGGAGGAAAGGTGGGAGGGAACACGGCCTGGGGGAAGCTGGCTGGGGAGGGGGAGGAGAAATCCAAGTAAGGCTGTGTGCGGGGAGAGAGAGGGGAGGTGCTGGAGCTGGGGAACAGCTGTGAAAGTTTATGGCCCAAAAGCGCGTGCCTGTGGCCACGTGAACTCTAAGAAAACCGCCCGAAAAAACCCGTGGTTTCACGAGTATTTTGAGCACTTGAATTCTCGCCATTTCCCATTCCTTCGGAATGGAAAAGGCGAGACCTAAAAATAACTCCCACTTTGAAATAAAGCTCGTATGGCACCAAGAAAGCAAAGTAAGTCATCACAACCCTCCCCAGAAGAGCCCTCTTGTCCAAGGATATAGCCATTCTTCATTCCATCAAACACCCGACATCCACCATTTCAAATGTACTTTATATCATCTATTAATTCTTTCATCCACCATTCAGTCTTTCTCCATTCATTCTGTCCTTCCATCGGTGTTCCCATCCATATCCAAACCTTTTTAGCCATTTGCAAACCTATGCATCATCTATCCTTCCATCCATCATTTCACTCATTCATCCCTCCATCCACCCTTTCACCCAATCAATCCTTTCACTCATCCATCATAATTTTTTTAATCTCACTAAACTGTGCTTGCTGTAGTGTAAACGTAGCACATTCCCTAAGTGGCAGATGTGGAAAGCACCTGGATGCTGTTGCAGATAGGCCGCTCTGTATTGAGTATGAGACTGAAATATTCAACCTTACTCCGGCTAGCTCGTCGTACTATTGGTGAGATCTTGATGAAGACGTGAGCAGGGCCGGACATTACTCTTCCACTCATCCATCCATCCATCCATTCAATCATCCATTCGACCATTTACCTTTTCGCCCAAGCCATCCTTTCACTCATCATCCACTCTTCCTCCCATCCATCCATTCTCTCATCCATCAAACATCCACCCTTTCACCCAATCGATCTTTTCACTCATCCATCCACCCTTTCAACCAATCGATCCTTTCACTCATTCATCCAACCATTTACCCAAGCCATCCTTTCACTCTTTCTTCCATCCATTCACTCATCCATCAATTCAATCACCCTTTCATCTATCAATTCATCTATCATTTCGCTCATCCATCCACCCATTCACTCGCCCATCATCCACCCTTTCACTCATCTATCCATCCTTTTACTGGCCAATCTTTCATAATTGGTGGTGTGAAGGGTGGGAACCTCCAGGACAGCGCACACATGCGCATACCATTGTCTTTTCACATCCCCTACTGCTCATCTTTACTGGCAGGCTCAAATCTTTTCTACTGCCGCCTGCAATCAGTCTTGTATTTTTCTGAATGGCCC
Organism: Lissotriton vulgaris; assembly: GCF_964263255.1. Lineage (NCBI taxonomy): Eukaryota > Metazoa > Chordata > Amphibia > Caudata > Salamandridae > Lissotriton > Lissotriton vulgaris. The sequence goes on from NC_141695.1 coordinate 933,967,365, forward strand.
TTGTATTTTTATTGGAGCTGTTTGTGTTTATTTTAGTATACAGAAAGATACACAAACACTTCTCTATCTCTCTCTTTCATTACAGACAATAAAAACAACAGATTGATTTACAATTCTTTAACAGTTTCATGGCGGGATGAAGCGTTGTCCATTCCTTTCACACTAAAAAAATGTAATGGCACCGGAGAGTAACAAGACCTCACAGTTTATCAAACACAAGCAGGTACATTTGTTAGAAGATACGCGTCTTCTTATGGAGAAACGCAAGGACCCCCCTACTTCCCATCCTCAGATCTCACTCCCACCCGCCACTTGCTGGCTCTCACCGCCACCCACCACCGCCCCCCACCCACTACCTGCCCCCCACCCACTCACTCCAACCCACTGCGAAAAACTTGAGCACCTCCCTCCCCACAGGCAACAAAGCAACGACACCCCAACAAGACCAATCACCGTATGAGATCCCCCCCACCACCCCCATAGAGAACAGGACCCCCTTATGCCCTCCGCTGGCTCAGATCTCTGTACTGGGGTGAATGTATGATATTCTTCTGCTTCTGTTCATCAACTATGGTTTTTGCATTTGTCACCCCGAGTGGGGATGGGTATGCTCAGACGTGAGTCCCATGCTCTCCACACCACTGGATTTAAGCAAGCCGGGCTGAAGACGGCTGAAATGCCAGAAACCGGTCCTCGGAAGCTTGTTTCCGGTCCAGGGAAGGCATGGCTTGGCAGTTCGGGCTGGACTGTTCCCATGAGGCACAGGGTCAGACTGATTTGCATATGGCCATGTCTGAACTGGGGTGGTGTGGAGTGCAAAAAAACGATGAATTTAGACCCAGATCTCTGTACTGGGGTGAATGTATGTTATTGTTCTGCATTCTGTCCATCAACTGTGGTTTTTGCATTTGGCTCTCATCCCCAGCGGTCCCCTGGCGGCTCTCATCCCCACCCTCCACGTGCCCTCCATTCGCTCCAACTCACTCAGAACATCCTAAACACCCATCTCCCCGAACCCACAGACAATATAGTCCCCACAACCCAACAAGACCCCCGCCACCCTACACTGTCGGCTACGCCCAGACCCCACACGGATAACATAACCAATTCTAGGCTACCTATCTCCCTAAGATACTCTCTCCCCTGACCCGAAACTGACAATACAGCCATCATTAAGCTGCCAAACACCCTGAGACTCTCCCCCCCTAGGCCCAACACACCCACACAGGTTCAGTCCCGTTACCTCAACGAATTAGAGACTAGGCAACGACTCTCCATGCTCGAAACCCAGATAACAACTATAATCCGGGGCCTCCGTGAAATCCTAGACAACCTTGCAGCGCCCCAGCAACCACATCACACCCACCCCATACCACCCATACACAACCTAGACCGTCCACCGTCCACTGTCCCTCCCCAGAGATGGATAGCTAACCCCCTCCCCAATCTGACACAGAGACCGAAAAGAACCAGGGACGCCATGTCAGGATTCAAGCAAACCGGGCCGAAGACGGCTGTAATGCCAGAAACCGGTCCCCGGGAGCTTGTTTCCTTCCCAGTGTAAGAATTGGCTTCTGTAGTTTGGTTTGTCCTGTTCCCATCATGCACTGGGACAGGAACAGACTAATTTGCATACAGCCAGGTTCTGAAACTGGGATGGTGCAGTGAGCTAAAAAACGGTGTTGGATCTAGCCCTGATCTTTTGACTGGGTGAGAGCTTTCTGCTTAATTCAGAGACTCTGTCCCTCACCACCCCTTTTTGTAAATATTTTTGTCCACCCTAAGCGTGGAAGGGTATTCTCAGATGTGAGACCCTTGCTCATTGCACCATCAGGATTCAAGCAAACCGGGCCGAAGACGGCTGTAATGCCAGAAACCGGTCCCCGGGAGCTTGTTTCCTTCCCAGTGTAAGAATTGGCTTCTGTAGTTTGGTTTGTCCTGTTCCCATCATGCACTGGGACAGGAACAGACTAATTTGCATACAGCCAGGTTCTGAAACTGGGATGGTGCAGTGATCTAAAAAACGGTGTTGGATCTAGCCCTGATCTTTTGACTGGGTGAGAGCTTTCTGCTTAATTCAGAGACTCTGTCCCTCACCACCCCTTTTTAGGTCTCGCCTGTCGATGCGCATGCGCATCGAGCAAGGCGAGAGTATTGCGACTTATCCACTCTTTATCCACACTGCAAGGAATCGTGGCGATTCCTTGCAGTGCACGAGAAATTTAAGCTCAATGCGCATGCGCATTGAGCTTAAATGCGCGTGCACATGCCCCCAGCCGCCTGCCTTGCCTAATCTCTCCCACAGCCTCCCCCAGCTCCGCCCCCTCACTACTTGATTGCACGGCCGCTAGGCCGTGCCTCCCCTACTCTCCTCCCCCCTCCTCCTCTCCTCCCCTGCCTGCCTGCCGCTAGGCCGTGCCTCCCCTACTCTCCCCCCCCTCCTCCTCCTACTCTCCTCCCCTGCCTGCCTGCCTGCCGTGTCGCACCTCTCCCCTCTCCGCCCCCTCCCCTGCCCGCCGTGTTACGTTGAAAGGCTTGTTTTTCCTTAGTATTGATCGAAGTTCTGAAGCAAGTATGTGCGGCGTCCGGCTGTTTATTCATTCATTTAGATCGTGCGTAATGACTTTCAAGTTAAAAAGACTTGGCACGCAGGTCCAGTTTTAGAATCGCCAAAAATCTCGACAAAAGAGCAAAACGGACAAGCACAACCCTTGACTCTCTTTTTGATGCCCGACATGCGCAGTGCGTCCTGGAGACGGAAACCTACCTCTCCCGGCAGTCTGCGCGTGGCACATTTTCCCCTCTGACCCCAAGTGACGTGCAACCAAACATCCGGGCTCTCTGCATAGGCCGGAGCGAGGGCTAGAGAGAGGGGAAGATTGCGGTGGTGGCGATTCTCTAAGGCATTTCAAGCTAGCCTCAAATGCACTTGAATGAGAAAATAAAGGTAGACGCTTTAAGTACATCTGTCAACGATTTGCATGCCCTATCCCAGGTATTTCACCCCAAAGGCTATCTGCCCTACTACATCTCGTAGGTTCTCACGCATTGCCCTCCTTTTCACCCCAGTAGTCTCCCTTTTTAGCCTGAGAGCGCTCTGACACCTTGGGGTAAAGTTCGCGCTATATAAAAACGCATTAAATAAATAAAAAAGAGTCCCACGCGACGCCTTCTTGTCTATAAAGTGGTCATGTTTTTATTACCTTTCACCTCTGAGGTTCCCAAAAGTTTATTTTATTAGATGTTTCTGCATTTCACCACCTTCGATTGGCTTTTTCAACCCCTGTTACTCTAGAGCGGTTTCCAAACGGGGCCGTACCCTTTTCAGAGTCATTCATGCTCCTGTCTATTATCTTTCCTAGAGCAACTCTTTTGACCCCCAAACCCCTTATCACTTCCACAGTTCCTGTAGTACACCATCTTTTCCCAGATACAATATTGCTTCTTTCCTCCGTTAAATCTCACTAATCCGGTCTCCGAAGAATTCTATTTTTTACCAATTTAAGTCCCATTCAACAGACTCACAAGGCGAACATGTGCTAGCCTTCTCTCCTCAGTAGGGTCCAGTTAACTTTCTTTTTGCACTGAATCGTATGGGATTCTCTACTTCTCATCTCTATAGAAATCTTCCCAACCCACAGGCTCCATTCCAGGGAGTTTTCGTGTGACGGGAGGAAGTACTACGTTTATGCATTTATTGTATTTGCGTATATGTAGCATTACCCAAGGATCATCAAAGTGCTACACATACAACAGAGTATGTTGCTCCATGAGATTAGATGAATGCAGTTACCTTTAAAATGAGAACTCATTGCAACGATTGCGTAGGACTGTATTAGATACACAACAAAACAGTGGGGTAAAGTGAAAGAGGTAAAATGTTCTTTCCCGATTGGTAGAAACATCGTGAAGAGGTGGGGATGAAGATCTTTCCTGTAATGTGCCCTCACTCACCCTCACCCTCACTCACACTCACCCTCACTCACCCTCACTCACCCTCACTCACCCTCACTCACCCTCACTCACCCTCACTCACCCTCACTCACCCTCACTCACCCTCACTCACCCTCACTCACCCTCACTCACCCTCACTCACCCTCACTCACCCTCACTCACCCTCACTCACCCTCACTCACCCTCACGCACCCTCACTCACCCTCACTCACCCTCACGCACCCTCCCTCACTCACCCTCCCTCACTCACCCTCCCTCACTCACCCTCACTCACCCTCACTCACCCTCACTCTCAACCCCTCACCCACCCTCAAGCCCTCACTCACCCTCACCCACCCTCACTCACCCTCAACCCCTCACCCTCACACAGTGCAATAGGTCTCGGAGCATTTGAGTTAGAGCTTTTAGAAATGTTTATGGCTTTTTTTTGTAATTCTTTAGCATTGGCTACAGGAAACAAAAATGCTAAAGATTTACAAAAAAAACCATAAACAATTCTAAAAGCACTAACTCTAATGCTGCGAGACCTATTGCATTTCCAATGCTTGTTGTAAATATTTTTGTCCACCCTAAGCGTGGAAGGGTATTCTCAGATGTGAGACCCTTGCTCATTGCACCATCAGGATTCAAGCAAACCGGGCCGAAGACGGCTGTAATGCCAGAAACCGGTCCCCGGGAGCTTGTTTCCTTCCCAGTGTAAGAATTGGCTTCTGTAGTTTGGTTTGTCCTGTTCCCATCATGCACTGGGACAGGAACAGACTAATTTGCATACAGCCAGGTTCTGAAACTGGGATGGTGCAGTGAGCTAAAAAACGGTGTTGGATCTAGCCCTGATCTTTTGACTGGGTGAGAGCTTTCTGCTTAATTCAGAGACTCTGTCCCTCACCACCCCTTTTTGTAAATATTTTTGTCCACCCTAAGCGTGGAAGGGTATTCTCAGATGTGAGACCCTTGCTCATTGCACCATCAGGATTCAAGCAAACCGGGCCGAAGACGGCTGTAATGCCAGAAACCGGTCCCCGGGAGCTTGTTTCCTTCCCAGTGTAAGAATTGGCTTCTGTAGTTTGGTTTGTCCTGTTCCCATCATGCACTGGGACAGGAACAGACTAATTTGCATACAGCCAGGTTCTGAAACTGGGATGGTGCAGTGAGCTAAAAAACGGTGTTGGATCTAGCCCTGATCTTTTCACTGGGTGAGAGCTTTCTGCTTAATTCAGAGACTCTGTCCCTCACCACCCCTTTTTGTAAATATTTTTGTCCACCCTAAGCGTGGAAGGGTATTCTCAGATGTGAGACCCTTGCTCATTGCACCATCAGGATTCAAGCAAACCGGGCCGAAGACGGCTGTAATGCCAGAAACCGGTCCCCGGGAGCTTGTTTCCTTCCCAGTGTAAGAATTGGCTTCTGTAGTTTGGTTTGTCCTGTTCCCATCATGCACTGGGACAGGAACAGACTAATTTGCATACAGCCAGGTTCTGAAACTGGGATGGTGCAGTGAGCTAAAAAACGGTGTTGGATCTAGCCCTGATCTTTTGACTGGGTGAGAGCTTTCTGCTTAATTCAGAGACTCTGTCCCTCACCACCCCTTTTTGTAAATATGTCTGAGAGTGAAGCAGCGGATCTCGCTTCCTCGTACAACAATCCTACTGTTGTCTCCCTCCAATCCAAAATTAAAGTGATCACCTGACTACGAAGAGACCAAGCCCCCCATAACTCACCAAGGCCTCCGACCACCCGCACTAACATCCCCACGGTCCCCCTAACGAAGAAACCCAAAACAGTGATGATCCCCACTAACTGCATGCTCATAAACTGCAGATCAGCCACTAAAAATGCCACTGAACTAGCAGAATCCATCCTCACGCCCGACATAGACATAGCATTCATCACCAAAACTTGGCTTAATGATTCCTCCCTTCCACTCCTGGACACTCTCATCCCCCCAGGCTTTACAATCCCCAACAAAGGCAGAAAAGATCAAAGAGGAGGGGGCGTAGCAATCGTCCACAGAGACAATATTTCCATGACAGAAAAGGACTCCTCCAACTACAGCACCTTTGAGGACCTAACTGTCAACATCAAAACTTGCAACAAAAAACCACTTATCTGCCACCTCATTTACCACCCCCCAGGCAACTGCACCACTTTCACCGAACACCTGTCTGACCTGATAGACCACTGCTCACTACGAAACGCGAATAACCTTATTCTGGGCGACCTCAACCTACACTGGAACGAAGATAACAACCCGCTAAACCAAAACCTGAGTGAGGTACTATTCAACAATAACCTCTCGCAACACTGCACAGAAACAACTCACAAAAAAGGTGCAACCCTAGATGCCATCATAGCCAACCGTGACTCAGTGACGATAAACCACACCCTTCCCGTTGATTGGTCCGACCACCACTTAATCCTCTTCCTCCTCACACAGCCAGCCACTATACAACCCCCCACCCAAGAGCAGCCCAAATGGACCAGAAATCTACTCGGATCAACATGACTGACCTGGAGGAAAAAGTCAACTCCCTCCTCACTGCCTCCTTGGATGATCTATCAACGACAGAACTCACTGACTACTACAACACATCCCTAACATCCATTCTAGACAGATAGCCCCCCTGAAACCAAAAAAAACAGGAACATCCCATCCAGATCATGGTTCAATACAGACATCAACATCGAAAGGAGACAACTTAGAGCGATAGAAAGACTTGGAGAAACATTTGCTCCGCCCTGTACAATGCAAAAAACAGGCCAAATGAACTATTTAAAATCATCAAGCAGCAAACCACTAAGCCCCCCCGGACCCCCCACCCAGGCCTCCAAGGAACTGTGCGAAAACTTCACCATCTTCTTCGAAGAAAAAATCTCCAAGATTGAACACTCGCTAGACACCAACACCAACCCTGCCTGCGAAAGCCTGTCCCCAGATCCAATAGAAAGCACATGCCTACACCCCACAAATACATGGAAGTTCTTCAATCCCATCACGGAAGCCGAGATTATCAAGCTAATCTCCACCTCCAAACCTGCCTCTCACGTTCTGGACCCTATACCCACTCAACTGACCAAAAAACTCAAACTCTCCATAGCCCCGCTCTGGTGCAGAATCATCAACAGCTCCCCGAGATCCGGCATCATACCTGAATGCCTTAAAGTCGGACAAGTAACGCCACTACTAAAAAAAAAAAACAGGCTTTGACTACATGGACCTGAGCAACTTCAGACCCGTCTCCAATCTCCCCCTCCTATCCAAAATCCTCGAGAAATGTGTCCTTTCACAACTGACTCAACACATGGACAACATCAACCTTCTTGACCCCCACCAATCAGGATTCAGAAAAGGTTACAGCACGGAGACGGCGATCCTCAATATCACAGATGACATCCACAAGTCACTGGACACCGATCACTGCTGCCTTCTCATTCTCCTCGACCTATCAGCAGCTTTTGACACGGTAGATCACCAACTTCTCATCAAGGCCCTACAAGAACGGGTAGGAGCGGATGAGAAGGTCCTCCGCTGGTTCACCTCCTTCCTCCAGAACCGCTCGCAAAGGATAAAAATAAAAAAACTTCACCTCTGACCTCCACCCAGTCAGCAGAGGTGTGCGTAAAGGCTCAGTGCTCTCACCACAACTGTTCAACATATACATGGAACCCTCACCACCATACTTAAAAAGGCGAATATCCCCTTCCACCTGTACGCCGATGACACCCAGATCTATCTGGAAACTTCCTCCCCATACAACATCCTCAGACTATACAACACCATAAAAGAAACTGGCTCACCCTAAATCACCTTAAACTCAACCAAGACAAAACGGAGATCCTCCTCATCTCCAACAAAGAAGAGAACCCACAAATTGCAGAATGGCTTAAAGCTATGGATGCCCTAAACGGCAATCTCACCCTGACTAACTCTGTAAAAACCCTAGGATTTACCCTATACCCTAAACTGGACATGACCAAACACATGAAAAACTCTGCAAAGAGTGCCTTCCTCAACCTAAAGCTTCTCTACAAAATTAAACCATTCATCCCTACTCAAGACCTCAAACAAGCCACCCAATTACTGGTGCTATCCAGACTCGACTATGGCAATGCAACCTTAACTGGCACCACAAAATCCCACCTGGCACCCCTCAAAACAACCCTCAATGCAGCAGCCAGAATGGTCACCGGAATCAGGAAATACGACCACATTTCTCCAGCACTAAAAGAACTAAAATGGCTTCCAGTCGAACAGCGAGCTAACTTCAGAACGGCCTGCCTCACGCACAAAGTCCTTCACACTGGAAAACCGGATTATCTGGCCGCCAAACTCAAGAAGGCAGGGCAGACGAGAAACCTCAGGAGCTCGAACTCCCTCCTTCTCATCCCCTTGAGAACACGCAAACACAAAACCGCCGCGAGGTCAATTGCTGGAAACGCACCAAAAATCTGGAACTTCATCCCAAAAGATATCCGAACCATCCCGTCCTTCACAAAATTGAAAAAACACCTAAAAGCCCTCCTCCTTAACCCTTCCCTCCCGAATGCATAGCTGCCGCCATCACACTATCCCTGATGCCGATGCTCTCTGACTCTACATCGCTCAGATCCACCTCAGCCCGCTTCTAGGCAAATGTGCAAACAATTGAGCTGCCTCAAGACCTGGGACTACCTCAATAAAGCATTCAATGAGGGTACCTCAGGACTCAATCACTACCTCAAGAAACCTAAGCCTCAAGAAGCCTCTGCACTCTTGGACTGCCAATCTTTATGCTTCTAAGACTGCTCTCCTATGTAACTTTTATGAAACACTGTTGTAAAGCCCTCGGATACCCCCGGTCAGGTCAGCACTATATAAAACTCAACAAATAAATAAAATAAAAAATACTTTCAACTGCACGGATCTCCTACTTGCATTTTTTGCAGGTCCGAAACCCCCAGGGTACCCCCACTGCTTTCACTGTGCTCCCCAACTGCAAGAGGAGACTTCTTTTAACCCCGCAGTGCTCTTCTGCCACTCCTACCATGTGTGTTGTAATCAAAGCTTCAACTTTGAACTTTTCCTTCGGCTCAGCTCCAAAGTGATTTTAACCCCATGGCCGCGGCGCTAATTCCGCTGCGGCGGTGGGGGGTGAGCGCGGCGCCGCCATGCTTGTGACGGAGCCACGCCTTCATGAGTCATGGGCGATCTGTGCTCATGACTGCGTGGTTCCGTCACAACTCCGCCCACTCACTAATTAGCCCGCACAGGCGGGGAACCAATGCTGCGTGGGCGGTGCGGCCGCAGCATGAGGGAAACATGCCGTCATGAGCACACGCTGCCCGTGTCTCATGACGGCATGGTTCTGTCCTAAGCAGAGAAGGGGTTAAGCTAAGGCGCTTTTGAGGTTCAGGGTGAGAAGTATGCTTTAGCAACTCAAACTGACCATTGTCATTCTGTATGTGTCAATCAGCCACATACAGAATGACAATGGGCGGGTGGGGCTGCTCTTGTGCTCCGAGGTGGAGTGCAAGGCGGCCCCATTAGGGAGTTGAGGCCTCTCGCAGGGAACAGCTCTGCCCAGGGCCCAGAATTACGGACTAAAAGGGTCTGTAAAAGGGATCCTCACAGACACCGGACGTGAAGTCCAAATTACGGATGGTCCGTGAAATTTACGGACTATTGGTCACCCTATCCCTGTGGGCTGTGTGATCATCAGCTCGGCAAAATAATTTTCTCGGAGGCCAAGCTCCATCCACATCAATCAGGGACTGGAGCCAAGCCACCCCACCCTTTCATTACTCGTTACAGAGTGGGGTGGGGGTCAAACCCTCATTGATCTAAGCCCACTCTTTGAGTTGCAAGAGGGTGGGTTTAGAGCCCTGGAATCTGCGCAGTTTGTAAACTGGGGATGTTCCAGTGTCATGCTTCCTATGATACACCGATGATGTACTACTGAACAGGGCAGGGAGGCTTCTGTCTAGTATTCCTTTCCACGGTCAAGCGAGCCCAGAGAGGAAGAAAACGTAAAAGGGAACTACAGATATTTTTTTTGCCTACTGCTCCAGGAATGCTCCGTTTTTCCAAGCGGACCTAATCATTATCTTTCCGTGTCTATTGGAAATGCTAACAGGACTTTTGGTACCATTCTGTCAGCAATACCTGGCACAACTTTTCAGATTTGGGCCCATGTACGTGCACATTTCATTATGTGCGATCAGCCTCTGTTTGTTTACTGTTCTCAGAGTTCAAGGTGCTGTAGGCCTGGCATTTATCCCTGTACAAAATGGGTTTCGATGATTAACTAGCATTGGCAAAGTCAATAGGGCTTACGTATATGTGATTTGGCAACATTTTTAAACCATGTTTTACTGCTGCACGGCTGCAGTGCAGCATGGCTGAAAGTTAAAAAAATATATTTTTAATTAAAAAAGCTTTTGGCCATGCTGCTATATAAAAGGACAAAACAAGTTGACAAAGCCACGAAATCTCACGGAGGCATGACCTATTGGCTTTGCCAATGCTTGTTATCAGTTGAGGCTATAGCTTTATCTTGCATCCGAGGCTGGTCATTACGCTAGTTCTTGTGTCGTACTTTCAAATGATTAGCAGTGTTATTCACAATCTTTATTTACGGCATAGGTTGCTGCTAATTATACTTGTGATGGCGTATTCCATAGTGTTCATACACATTCAACTTTGCAGAGCGACAGTTTAATGTATTCATTGATACCCTCCATATGTGATTTATTGGTATCACTTTGTTTCATAATTAAACATTTTTTTGAATGACATGCTGTTTAATTTTGACAGCACTTATTAAAATATGGCTTTGATTGCGATAATCCCGAGCACAAATGTAAAGTTGATGCACTGTAGCGGTGCAAAGCGTTTAATTCCGCCGCCTCTTCAGAAGATTGCTGTAGATTTTGCTTACTGGCACACAATATTGATTAAGTTTATCACCGCTGTGTCCCTATTAGATAAATTGAGTTATACTAGTTCCTGGCTCGATTTTAGTTTTAAAGCATTTGAGCAACCAGAACAGAATTCCTCCGCCTCAGTTTAAATGATTGTCGTTGACACAGCTTTTGCTTTCCTGATCTCCTTCAAATGCAATGTAGTTGTTACAGTGGGGAAAGTATATCAGAGGCTAGTCGAGGCGCTGGTCCTTTGTATATTAGTTTCATATGATTAGCAATCTCATAAAAACTCTGTATTTACAGCATAGATTGCTGCTGATTATACTTGTGGTGGTGTGGCTAACAGTATTTATAAATATTAAACTTTGTAAAACTGCGTCTTAATGAATTTCAGTAATGCTCTCCATCTGTGACTTATTGATCTCTTTGTTTCATAATTGAAGTTTAATTGAAATGGTGTTTATTTGGCAGCAATTATCCAAATACGGCTTCGATTGCGAGAATCATGAGCATAAATGTATTTGTCCAATCTTGTTTGGTACGTGCACAGCCAGCCGCTCCAGCGCAATATAAGTTGTTTTCAGTGATCTGATAAGTTGATACATTGTAGCGGTTCCGTGCATTTGATTCCGCCGCCTCAGTCAGAAGATTGCCATAGATTGTGCTTGCTGGCTAACCATATTGATTACATTTCTCATCATGGTCGTCACATTTGAAGTAGAATAGTTGTAAAAATTCCTGGCCCAAGTACTTAAAAAAAAAAACAACACATTAATACTGCAATTAGAATGAACTTTGGCACACACAGGCGGCTTCGGCATAACTGGCTCCAATGACCTGGATGCAGTTGTGCTCACCTCGGGGAGAGCTCCGGTGTGGGCTGGATCCTCCGATTCCATTTTCTTGCGCTTGAGCTGCTGAGAAGTGTCAGTTTGTTCCAGTTTGAACTGCCGGGTGCTGCACAAGTAAATCTCTTGATACAATGTGTTCCATATAGCAGCATGCTCAACAGCTGGTGCATGGGGGGGTGGGGGTCAGACTGGTGCTCCACATTTTTTAGCATATTCTGCACGCCAGGAATTACAATCCAAGGTTTTTTTGCACAAGACAATCACACCGACACGTTTTGATAGAAAGTGAAAACATGATCGCTCGTGTGAAGTGCTCAATAAGAAATTTAAAAAAAGTAGTCCCTAAAAGAGGTGCAGTGGATGTATAGAAGTAATTGGTCAATGCTCTCAGGGAGGTCTAAACGCAGGAAGAGGCAGGACTCATGCATGTCATTGACAAATGGGGAGAAAGAATAAGAGTGACAATTGAGCCAACAAATGGGAAGCCTATGGGCGGGTTGAAACCCACAGCAACTGATGCAGCCTAGTTCTCACAACTGAACAGAAGCTAGGAAAGAATAGTGAAAATGCACTCTTTTACATCATAAAACCTCAGATGCTCAATGCAAATATTGAAGATTATTTTGTGTGTGATCCTAGAGTACTAGAATTGAGTTCTGGTGCGGGGGGAGTAGTGACTTCTGTATTAAAGTGCTACAATGCCCCAGCTTGTAACTGAAAGCACTGTGAAAAAGCTTGCTATTGTTATAAAATTGAATTGCACACAACATAAGAGAGGTTGCATTGTATCTTGGAAGCTGTTATTTAGTGACCGTCAATTTCAGGCATTTTACAGCAGTTGCACTATATGTTTAGAGCTTCTCATTGCTCAGACGTGTGTAATCTCTGATATTTCTCCCTTTCCTGCACTTCTATGCTTGGTTTTCCTCGTGAGAAAGTGTCACACATTTGGCAGTTGTGTCACTCACAAGTGCACTGAAACCTTTAAAAGATCACGCAGAAGCAATCTGAAAACTTGCCAGATATGTACACCTTGTCTTGCTTGACAAAATGCCTGGAAAAACTCCAGATAAACAAACATCCTCAAGTGTGCCTTTTGCGGTCATTTTACTAATGACACACATTTACATTTTCTTGTTTATTTATCTTGAATTGTTCAGCTTAGTAAGATGTACTATAAAACATTTTGTAGACCCGCTACCAACTGTTGAGAAATGTTCTCCTTGCGACCAAACTCATTAAAAAATCTTAAATAGACAGTAAATCATCCTAAGAGGCTAGTAACACCAGAGTCTGATATTTGGATTACCTCTCTTTCGCATGGGACTCTGTTGACAACGTCTTAACAGTGAAGTCCTAATTCAGTTATGTATCAGGCTTCCCTGGGCTTGTATTGTCCTTTTTCAGTTTTGACTGTTGAGTATTCAGCTGTTGACGCCTTGCAACATTACCCCAGGAAAGCAGTATTTTTAAAGCGAACTGCATTTTTAGCGAGGTCTTCATTGGGACTGTGGTAGTTTTTGGTACTTAATGCCTTTTTTATGCTAAAGTACTTGCTGGTACATAGCTATAATTTAAGAAAAAATATTCACATTTTCAGATGGTCTTGCTTTAAGCTTATCTTCAGAGGGAAATAAAAATGTGTTATAAATGTTTGGAATGTAATAATTTTGTTTTGTAAACACATGCTGATCAAAATAGAGAGGCTTGCTGGTTCCCATGCTGATGTGTAGGTCTCACCTAGGTAGCGCATGCGCCATCTCTAGAGACATGCTGTATCTACTATATAGTAAGGTAGAAGTGCCTTCAAGGGATTTATTAACGTACTCTTGCTTTAATTATTTCTGTAATCAATTTGTAAGGTCAGATAAATGGTTACCTTAGATGGTGGTTAATTCCGACTATTTAATACTTTAATATAATGGTGTTCTCAAACCACAGAATAAAGACATTTATCATATGTGATCCATATTATCAATGCACAAGTATGTAGAGCAAATAAATAGCAAAAACAGGTGTGTATATAGAAAAAATGATGTTCACTTTTATCTAACTCAAGTTAGGGTACTTTTATAAACATTATACAGGCAATGTGACAGAAAGGTAGCAAAATCAATTAAAGGCCTTCACTGTGACAATTTGTAGACACCTTAACTCTTTCTAAAAATTATAACAAATTGTAGAAGAGAAGGTGTTGGTCGACGTTTCGGTCTCTACGTTTCCATACATGAGACCATCTTCAGGACAGTAAAATGTGTTCATGTTGACCCCTATTATAATGTAGAACAAAAGTAATTACTGTTTATTCGAAAAACATATTAAACATATCAAAATTTTTACAATAGATCACCCGCCTCTTATATGAAATACATAATCAGTTCAATTTACAACCGTAATGAAAGGTTGGAGTTCTGAAAATACATAATCGCCTTCAATGTATTCAAGAGGACCATTGATTAGTGTTGAAACTGGTTCTAAGCATTATCATTTATATCAAAGTTAGCCTTCATTAAGATGGGTTTGATGATATCCATATCCGTTTTGTGCTTAATAGATAATTTATTAAAGACTCGGTTACCTTCATAATTCACGTTTAACTTTGAGTTTTGACACAGATTGGCAATATACTAATACTCGGCGAATAGAATCAATGATCGGTCTACCCACATTCGAATATTAGATAGACCTTGCATGGATGCAATTGTCTCTTTGTCAGTTATTCTATACATACATTCTTTGGCGAACTGTGGTAAGGAGTTTGAGAGGGTCAAATCAATACCCCTCTATGATATTATCATACCTGAATTGAAATGCTTCAGTAGATATTCTCCTCGATTCTAGACCTGGCCACCATCAGTCTATAGAAAAAAGGGGGGGTTGTATTCCGTGAATTTGTCTATATCAGTTAAAATCATTTTTTGAATAAAGAGGAGTATTGTAAGTAAATTTTACCTTATTAAGGTCACAAGAAAGCGTTTTGAGTTTACAATCTTGCAAGGCAATGTTGCATCAACTTCAATGAAGCAAGATGGAACAGAGATGGCACATACGGAAGGGTGTTTCACACTGTCGATTTCAAAGAATTGAACAAGGTATAAACTGCACTAGTCCTTACAGTAGCGTCTCTGCATTATAAAAAAGACAATAAGTGCATTCGGGCTGGTCATTTGATTGGCCAGATTAATCGGTAATTTATAAGTGATCAAAGGTTCCATTTAAAGGAGTGACATTAGATGCTGCTCAATTTAACAATAAAGTTATTTTTAGACAATCATAGGGAATACTTGGGATTTTATATTGCTGTATACCCACACAAATTGGAGGCATGTACTTATTAACACTGCATCATAAACTTACCGTCTAATGTGGTGAGAATAGATACCCACAATGGTTGTCTCGAGCTATGCATTTTTTCACTAACGCTCTAATTATAGTCTATCTCACATTTTGGTTACCTTATTGGTTTCCAGGGTTTTAACGCCGTGATTAGTACCGAAGTTATGGCGCAAAAAGGCCAGCGATTCTCTGGTAAATTCTTGATAGTACAGTCAATGTATGAGCTGAAATAAATAGATAATATATGTTTCGTTTTTTTGCATTTTTTCATTGAAGGACGCTGTAACTGTAAGCGAAATCATGTTTTAGTCACCTTATTGATAGCCAGTATTTTACTTCTGTAGTTGATACCGAAGTTACTGCATGGTTGGCCCAATGATTTTATGGCCTAAGCTTAATAGTGCTGTTGATCTAGCATCTAGGAAAAATAAAGATAGTATATGTTTTAGCTGAGAGTTTGGCTACAGAACTAAGTAGGCTCTTCCTAAATTAAAAACGGGGCCACATACCTGATATCTGAATGGATTGTCATGTACCGATGCAGCATAAAGATTTGCATACGTGCGCGACGTTGTTAGAATCAGGCTTTTTAAAGGTGTTTGGAGCGAGAAAGGGGACTTATAAGTGTTTGAAGGTTTCAAAGACTGGCGGCCATTTATGAGTGGGGTAAAATGTGCTTATTTCTGTAATCGAGTCAAAGATGCAATTTTTAACGAATAAGAAACTGAATTCTCACTTGAAAGTTTAAGCCCTGGCAAGTTATTCCCAACATGAATGGGCATTAATTCCTATTTAATGTTATACTCCTATTTATGTACTGTTGAAATTTAAATGAGCGCATTGGAGATGGATATCATATTTTTTTTTTTACTTAATGTGAATAAAGTCTGCAATATAACTTGATATGCTAAACACATTTTTACATTGATATAACACATTTAATCCTGTCGTTTTTGTACAGCGATTTTGACGACAAATAACAAATATATCTCTGTTCACGGTCCTCGTGTCAATAAAGCTAGCTCTTCATTCACAATATGGCATGGTCATAATTACTCACATTTTCATATCAACCTGGATCACATTTATACCCTGTTGAAATTTAAATGAGCGCAACGAGCGGGATCAACTTAGACAGCTTTCAGGATGGATAATATTTTTTCTTTGATATGAAGAGAATCTGCAATACAACTTCATTTACTATACACATTTTTGTATTGATACAGAATATTTGGTTCTGCCATTTTTAGGTCGAGCGACCTATCTCAAAGCGCATGCGCATTGAACGGGAGCGAAGATTTATAGGGGCTTAAATAAGCTTTACCTAGACTGGGCGATTTGGTGCTGTGCCCGTGGCTTTTAGGTCAATGCGCAAGCACATTGACCTAAAATGCGTGTGCACATCATCAAATCGCCGTCTGTTCCCTCAGGCGCACTCCTCCCACACCTTTGAAGTGAAGCTTAGCTTCACTTCAAAGGCCCCTGCTGCTTAACACCCACTCCGCCCCCTCCCCTGCCCGCCGTGTCGCATTTCTCCCCCCCCCCCCTTCTCTGCCTTCAATCCGTCTTGTTTCTCATTGTAATTCCGCACGGCTTGCCCAACTCTGTTAACATCTTTTTATTTTTGGCAACTCTGGCGCCGCACTTAGGGTGCACCACTACACTCGCTTTTCCACTATTTGCTCCTCGTTGTCCTGCATTGTAACTTTAAGTATTAACTACATGGGCGCCGCGCTTAATATTTTTGCAGGGGCCCGGTTGTATATATTTTATTTGCTGCTTAACACCCTCTCCCCACTCCGGCCCCTCCCCTGCCCGTGTCGTGAAGTCTGCACCAATGGCTAGCACTAGGAGCCTCACCTACTCCTGCGCTCTTTCTGCTTGGGGTTTGCCAACCTAGGCGTCCGCAGGCTACAGCACCAATGCCCCGTTGGGCGCTTGGCCTGCCTTCTCAGCCTTCCATGGAGCGCGACGTCCAGGCCATCCCTGCAGCACTGTCCTCAATGGCCTCTAACTCCCAGCAGGATGCTTGTTTTTTTTCGGGATGGCTTCCACCGTTGGTTGTGTAATGTACTCTTTGTTCTAAATTCCGGAAGAATTGAATCCGTCTTAGACACAAATACAGACACTAATTTAAATGTTATTGAAATAAGATCATCTTTTCTCTGTCACAAACCCTTATGGAACCCACAGGACCACCACACCCACCACCACTACATCCACCACAACCACCACCCCATCCACCACCACCGCATCCACCATCACCACATCCACCGCATCCACCACCACCGCATCCACCACCACATCCACCATCAACAACACATCCACCATCACATCCACCACCACCACCACCACCATCACATCCACCATCACCTCCACATCCACCATGACCTCCACCGCCACATCCACCACCACAGTATCCACCACCACCACCACACCCACCACAACTACATCCACCCCCACATCCACCACAACTACATCCACCCCCACATCCACCACAACCATCACCCCATCCACCAACACCACCACCGCATCCACCATCACCACATCCACCGCATCCACCACCACATCCACCATCAACACCACATCCACCATCACATCCACCATCACCTCCACATCCACCATGACATCCACCATGACATCCACCATGACATCCACCGCCACATCCACAACCACCGCCACATCCACAACCACATCCTCCACCGCCACATCCACCACCACATCCACCACCACCACATCCACCACCACCACATCCACCACCACCACATCCACCACCACCACATCCACCACCACCACATCCACCATCACATCCACCACCCCCACCACATCCACCATCATATCCACCACATCCACCGCATCCACATCCACCACCACATCCACCACTTCACCGCATCCACCACCACCACATCCACCACCGCTTCCACCACCACCATATCCACCACCGCTTCCACCACCACCACATCCACCACCACATCCACCACCACATCCACCACCACATCCACTACCACATCCACCACCACATCCACCACCACATCCACCGCCTCATCCACCACCTCATCCACCACCACCACATCCACCACACCCACCACCATCACTTCCACCACCACATCCACCACCACTTTCACCACATCCTCAACCACCACTTTCACCACATCCTCAACCACCACATCCACCACCACCACATCTACCACATCACCACCACATCCACCATCACCACCACATCCACCATCACATCCACCACCCCCACCACCACCACATCCATCATCATATCCACCATCACCTCCACATCCACCATGACATCCACCGCCACATCCACCGCCACATCCACCGCCACATCCACCGCCACATCCACCACCACCACATCCACCACCACCGCATGCACCACCACCACACCCACATCCACTACATCCACCACCACATCCACTACAACCACCACCACCGCATCCACCACCACCGCATCCACCACCACCGCATCCACCACCACATCCTCCACCACATCCTCCACCACATCCTCCACCACATCCTCCACCACATCCTCCACCACATCCTCCACCACATCCTCCACCACATCCACCGCATCCACCACCGCATCCACCACCGCATCCACCACCGCATCCACCACCACATTCACCACCACATTCACCACCGCATCCACCACCGCATCCACCACCACCTCATCCACCACCACTACATCCACCACACCCACCACCATCACTTCCACCACCGCATCCACCATCACCACTGCATCCACCACCACATCCACCACCACATCCACCATCTCCTCCACATCCACCATGAAATCCACCAACACATCCACCACCACCACATCCACCACCACCACATCCACCACAACCACATCCACCACAACCACCACCACATCCACCACCACCACATCCACCACCACATCCACCACCACATCCACCACTTCCACCGCATCCACCACCACCACATCCACCACCACCACATCCACCACCACCACATCCACCACCACATCCACCACCACCACCACCACCACCACCACCACCACTTCACCACCGCATCCACCACCACCACATCCACCATCACATCCACATCCACCATGACATCCACCGCCGCATCCACCACCACATCCACCACCACCACATCCACCACCGCATCACCACCACCACATCCACCACCACCACCATATCCACCGCATCCACCACCGCATCCACCACCGCATCCACCACCACATCCACCACCACATCCACCATCACCTCCACATCCACCATGAAATCCACCACCACATCCACCACCACCACATCCACCACCACCACATCCACCACCACCACATCCACCACCACCACATCCACCACCACCACATCCACCACCACCACATCCACCACCACCACATCCACCACCACATCACCACAACCACATCCACCACAACCACATCCACCACATCCACCACCACCACATCCACCACCACCACATCCACCACCACATCCACCACCACTTCCACCACTTCCACCGCATCCACCACATCCACCACCACATCCACCACCACATCCACCACTTCACCACCGCATCCACCACCACCACATCCACCATCACATCCACATCCACCATCACATCCACCGCCGCATCCACCACCACATCCACCACCACCACATCCACCACCACCACATCCACCACCGCCACATCCACCACCGCCTCACCACCACCACCATATCCACCGCATCCACCATGACATCCACCGCCATATCCACCACCACATCCACCACATCCACCACATCCACCGCATGCACCACCACCACACCCACCACCACTACATCCACCACCACATCCACCGCATCCAACACCACATCCACCACCACTTCCACCACATCCACCACTTCCACCACCACATCCACCACTTCCACCACCACATCCACCACCACATCACCACCACCACATCCACCACCGCATCCACCACCACCGCATCCACCACCACCGCATCCACCACCACCGCATCCACCACCACCTCATCCACCACCACCTCATCCACCACCACCTCATCCACCACCGCATCCACCACCACTACATCCACCACACCCACCACCATCACTTCCACCACCACCACCACCACCACCGCATCCACCATCACCACCGCATCCACCATCACCACCACATCCACCACCACATCCACCACCACATCCACCACCACATCCACCATCACCTCCACATCCACCATCACCTCCACATCCACCATGAAATCCACCACCACATCCACCACCACATCCACCACCACATCCACCACCACATCCACCACCACATCCACCACCACATGCACCACCACCACATCCACCAGCACATCCAGCGCATCCACCACCACATCCACCACCACCACATCCACCACCACCACCACCACCACATCCACCACCACCACCACATCCACCACCACCACCACATCCACCACCACCACATCCACCAGCACATCCACCACCTCATCCGCCACCTAATCCACTACCGCATCCTCCACCACCACATCCACCACACCCACCACCATCACTTCCACCACCACATCCACCACCACTTTCACCACATCCACAACCACCACCACTTTCACCACATCCACAACCACCACCACTTTCACCACATCCACAACCACCACATCCACCACCTCCACCACCTCCACCACATCCACCACCACCACCACATCCACCACCACATCCACCACCATCACCACCACATCCACCATCACCACCACCACCACATCCACCACCACCATATCTCCCAGATCCACCACCATCACTTCTATATGTGTGTGGCTCTGTGTGTGTGTGTAGGTGCAAATGCAATGTTCTTGGATTTTCGTCACAATAAAATACACTGAACATAATCTTCACAAGTTATTTACAAACGTTTAAGCTATTGCCATTCTAAATTACAATAACTTTTATTTAAGTATTAATTATTTACAAAATTAAAAGCCATTGTTATTTGTTATATCAAGACATCTAAGTCACGTAAATACAACACACATTGCATTACAAATGCTATAGGTGTCACATTTGCAAAAGTTAAAACTATTGACATTGTAACTGACAAAGCTATTAATTTTGCTACTTTCAAAACCAACACATAAATAAAGTGTCATTTACAATACCAATAGCTCAAACTTTCCTAATGCGAGACCTATTGCATTTCCAATGCTTGTTGTACAATGATGTTAACGACAAATAACAAATGTATCTCTGTTAACTGTTATATTGTTAATAAAGATAGGCCTTCATTCACAATATTGCATTATTATAATTACTCATATTTTCATATCGACCTTGATCAGTGTATTTTGTTATCTAATCTATGCAAAATTAGCTTCATTATACATGACCATCCATGTTGATGAGATGCCTGTATTGGGCCTCTATTTATAGTACACCAACAAAATTGTATTAATACCTTATGCATTTATGTATTGTGATCCAAATTGATGATATTAAAGACATGATCTGGATATATTATAAATTCTGAATCGTATTGACTATTATTTATTGGTACACTCTCCAATATTGTAAATGCTTTTGAAAGTTCAATTCTTTTATACACATGTATATCTTAAATTTGTAGTTATCAAGTATATTCAGTTAAGTCATAGTTAATCAGCAGAATCAACAATAAAATTTGGATTCAACCAACTATCAATGTGCCGGATTGATTAAGATATACAAGCTAAGGCATGCCATTCCGTGGCAGAGTTGAGCCCTCGGTCTACATTATCCGCAGATCAATTTGCCTTCCCTGATAGTGAGAGTTTTATCGACATTGTTCTGTCTTTTTGTGGGTTTAATTACATCAAGTACCCACCAAAGCAGCTCATTTTCAGTGTGGCCGAGGCGATGGTAATGATCCACTAAAGGCGCATTTTCCTTATGACATCTGATGCGTGATTGGTGTTCAAGAATGCTCTTTTTCACAGGTTGAATAGTTTTACCAATGTAGTGTAAGTTACAAGGACATTGTATACAATACACCACTTTTGGGGTGTTACAATTTGAGAAAGATTTCAGTCAGATTCACATAATTGATTCTGCACATTTTGACTGTATGTGTTGTTGCATGCCCGACACATATTACATATGTGGTGTCCAATTAGCGGCACCAACTGCCTCATGTTATCTACTGCATCTTTGGGTATGTTTTTCTCGCATGAATGTACCAATCGATCTTGGAGATTGGCTCCTCTCTTAAAGGCAAACATTGGTTTCTGCTTAAATTCTGGGATTGCTTTCAATAAGTTCCAGTGCTTGAACAGAATGTTTTAATAGCATTGGAATGTGTGCCAAACGTTGATACACAGACCAAATTGGTTTTCTTTTGGCGTTCTGACTGTGAGCAATGCATCACAGTCATTGTACCAGACACACTTCATTGATCTTTTAAGCATTTTAGGGGGGTACCCTCGAGCTTTGAGTTTGTCTTTCAGTTTCCTGGCCTTTGTGAAGTAGTCTTCTTTAAAGGTTCAGTTCCTGCGCAAGCGCAGGAACTGCCCAAAAGGTAACCCATCTTTTAAAGCTTGTGGATGATGGCTTCCATAGTTCAAAAGAGTGATCCTTGATGTTGGTTTTGTATACAGTGTCGCGTACAGGTGGTTGTTGGCATCATTTTCAATTGTAATATCCAGGAAATTCATTTACTGTCAATTATGCGCCATTGTGAATTGTAAATGTGGACTTCTGGCATTTAACCAAAGATGGAAATCACGTAGTTGATCTATCGTGCCATACCATAAAGACATCATCTATATATCTAAGCCATTTTCTGATGTTACTCGAAAATGGATTAGATATATGCCAAATGCGTTTATTCTCAAAGGAGAATCATAAACGTAGTGTCTAATGTGGTGAAAATAGATACCCAGAATGGTTGTCTCGAGCTATGCATTTTTTGACTAACGCTCTAATTATAGTCCATCTCACATTTGGTTACCTTATTGGTTTTCAGTGTTTTAACCCCGTGATTAGTACCGAAGTTATGGCGCAAAAAGGCCAGCGATTCTCTGGTAAATTCTTGATAGTACACTCAGTCCTCCATCATGGACTATCACAGATATCCATTACTCCACCGCCTCCATCCCCCTCAGAGCCCTCCATCCATCCCGTGATAGTGTCTCCATCTGCCCCAAATCTTTCAAAACATTTTCGGGCACCCCCTCGCCTTGTAAGTGACTCTCTCAGCAGCCATATAAAGGTCTAGCCCTCGCCTCCACTCATCCATCCCCGGCGGTTCCGAAGCTCCCCAATACTTGGCTATGTCCTTTTTGCCACCACTAAAGCCAGCACCAGAAAAGTCTCTAGGGGTCGGGCCAGGTCCACATCAATCGTCATGCCCAGGAGGGGCAGCCTAGGCTCAGGTTGTAGAGGGGTCTCCAGTACCTCACCCAGCTCCTCAAAAACCGCCTTCCAATAATCTTGTATCTTGCTACAGGCCCATATTGTATGATAGAAGTCCCCTTCCATGTCTCTGCATCTAAGGCACGTTGTGTCCTCGGTCCTCCCCATTTTATAAAGCCTTACCCTGTCGTGATAGGTTCTATGGAGCACATTGAACTGGATGAGGCGCAGTAGGGACTTAATTGCCACCTCTCTAGGGTGCATTAACACCACATCCCAGTCGATATCCTCCATGTCACCCACCTCATTTTCCCACTTCCTTCTGAGCTTGGCCAAGTCACCTAGCATATTATTTGTTAAAGTTTTGTACGTGAGCGAAACCGCTTTTCCCTGGATTTGCTCCTGCAGGAGCCGTCCCTCTAGTGGAGCGTATTCCGGGAGCCCGTCTGATTGGATTTTTTGGGCCTGGCAGGCATGTCGTAGCTGCACGTATTTGAAGAAATACGTGTGATGCAGGCCCTTGGTTGTTATGTTTCCCAAGGTGGAGACACCAATATCCTCCCATCGCTGGAAACCTCTTAATTTGTTCAGTTCCGTCAGCCACGAACAATGCCAGATCGGCGTCTGCCGCGTGGGTGTCGTCCACTGTCCCTGCCCTTGGGGTCATAGAGGACCGATTTGTGCCAATTGATCTGGTAGCCCGCATACTGCCCATATTGTTTCAAGTCCAGGAACAATGCCGATATCGTTGTTTCCGGATACGTGATGTACAAGAGGACGTCGTTCGCATACAACGATATTTTCTCTTCTTCCGAGTCCGCCTCGCTCCTTCTGAATCCCCTGATGGCTACATTCTGGCGTATCCGGGCCGCCAGCACCTCTATTGTGAGTGCAAAAAGGAGGGGGGACAACTGGCAACCCTGTCGGGTCCCTCTCTGGACCTGTAAATCCCGCGACAAAACCCCGTTCACTCTGACTTTGGCTCTAGTCTCAGTGTATAACCGCTGAACCCACTTCCGATATTTAGGACCGAAGCCAAACCTCTGCAGGACACCCTCCAAAAACGGCCAATGGACTGCGTCAAAGGCTTTTTTGGCATCAAGGGAAAGAAACCAACGCGGGGTCTCCCTCCCCTGCACCTACAGCAGCCAGTTGTGGGTGCGTCGGAGATTTAACCTGGTGGCCCTATCCGGAAGAAATCCCGTTTGGTCTAAGTGTACCAGGTCCGATATCCCTGATCTGAGTTGCACCGCCAGGATCGTCGCCAGGAGTTTGGCCTCCGTGTTTGAGAGAGATGGGACGATATGAGGCGCAGTCTTCTGGTGGTTTCCCCTCTTTATGTATCAGGATTATTACTGCAGTTCTCAAATCTAGGGGGAGTTGCCCTTACTGTAATGCTCCCTCAAAAAGCCCATTCAAGTGGCGTGTCAGGAGGTCCGCTGTCCGCTTAAAGAACTCCGCCGGGAACCCGTTCGGGCCCGGAGTTTTACCTGGTCTCAGCTGGGCTATGGCCTTGGTGATATCGTCCAGCGTGAGGTCAGACTCCAGGGCTTGAGAGGCCTCAGGGGTCCGAGTCGGCAGGTCTATTTGTGCAAAATATTGTAGGGCCTCCTCGCACGTCCCCAAGTCCTAGGCCCTATAGAAGAGCTCGTAGTGGTCAGCAAATGTCTCGGCGATTTAGGCATCAGATCTAACGAGCAGTCCCTCAGAGTCTGAGTTGCTCCACCCATCTGGCCGCACGTTCCTTTTTGCTGACCCACGCCATCAGTTTGCCCGACTTATCCCCTACATCGTATAGTCGGTGCAGGGTAGCTAAGGCCTGGGTTCTGGCCTCCCCAGTCACCAGCTCTCTGTATTGTTTCTGGTGGTCCGTCAATCTCCTTAGTGTCGTATCGTCCCTAGAGGTCTGGTATTCCCTCTCCAAGTCCAGAATAGTCACCTCCAACGCTACTGTTTCAGCGTGGAGCCTTCTCCTCTCCTCCGCTAGTCTGTTTTGGGCCCTATCTCGCATAACTGTCTTGAAGGCCTCCCAGAACGTCACCCCCGAGGGGACCGTTCCCTCGTTATCTGCAATATTGACCTTTACGTCTGCTCGCAGACCCCTCAACACATTTGCATTCTGAAGATCCCAGGCAGGCAGTCTCCAGGAGCCTCCACTCTTATTCTGGTTCATTCCCACTCTAGCTAATAATGGGGAGTGATCAGAGATCCCTCTCGCCTGATATTCCGCACTGTCGTGCACATGTCAGATTTTGCCTGGACACAAACACGTAGTCCAGTCTGGAATATGCCTTATGTGAGCCCGAGTAAAAGGAGTAGGCATTCCGTTCGTGGTGTAGCCACCTCCAGACATCTGTAAGCCCTATAGTATCATTCAGTCGGGATAAGGGAGTCCGGGTCCGATCCCTGGACGCCGCCCCCGCTCGGTCCAGCCCTACCTCCATCACATCATTGAAGTCCCCCACAAGTATCTGTGGGGTGTCAGCTGTATCTAGGAGTATCTCTGCCACTTTCTTGAGAGTGATGGTCTGTAGTTTTGGCGGGGCGTACACCAAGAGTATCGTGTACTCACGCCTGCGCCATGTGCCCTTAACCCCTACATATGTCCCCTGCGGATCCGTCTATGTTTGGGCCACAAGAAACGGTATGGTCTTTTTAACTATAATCGCCACTCCTCTCGAATCAGACGTATATCCTGCGTATGCCAAAACCCTGTATTGCCCCCTAGCAAGGAATGCACAGTTAGTCCCTTTAAGGTGGGCTTCCTGTAAATGCGTAATGTAAGGGGGTAATCGTTTAATATACAAGTTCACCAGCCCCCTCTTTATCTTGCTGCCAAGCCCATTAACATTCCATGTCAAAACACTGAGACCCCTCAGATCCCTGTCTTGTCCCACTTGCTCACCCGCCAGTCTGGAATGGATAGTACCAAGTGTAGTCTGTCGCCTGTGCGAAGGTGCAGTAAGGAGTACTGAAGTGCGCGATCTCCATATCATGATTGTCCCGCCCCTCCCCAACTCCCCTCCCCCCTCCATCCTGCCCAACCCCCAACCGGGCACCTGTACCTCAACCCCTGCTAAACGAAAACATCCGTAACCACCTCCACCCCCACCCCCTGTAGTCTCAACTTCGGCAGAGCCAAGACTGCCGGCGAGTAGGTCTGTCGCCCTCCCTCAGATCCCCCCCACTCAACCCAAAATTGGAATGTTACGTGATGGTTGAGCGTCCCGCTCCCGCCTTAACAGCCCAACAACTGAAAAAACATAGCATTGAATAAAGAACAAACAATAAATACAAAGGGGTGTGTTAGTAACTTGCGTGGCCCCTCAGCAATGAGCTGCGTGCTCTGACGTCAGTCCTGTCCCTCATCAGGAATGCGAATCCTGCGTTCTATCACCCAGATCTTCCATCTGGCCGGGCGCCCCTTTCTCAAGCTCCCAGATAGCAGCCTCTATAGGGTGCAATGAGCGTCCTCCTGCGCCCTCCGCCTCCGACAGTCGGTCCTCCGTGTCATCTCCCTCTTCAGAATCCTCGTGGTTGACTAGGCAGCTGAATCTGGACCTGGGCGCCGCAGTTTCCCCACAGAGGATGTTGAATCCCGCCTCCTTCGCCCCGAGTTGGTGACTCCTGGGTACGGTGTGGTCTGTGTACGTTTTCTCGTCCCTGGCTTCTTAGGTCTTTGAGTTTTTGGGGGGCTGCCCCTAAGGTGAGCGGCCGCCATTTCGCCCCGTATCCGGGCACCTTCCTCCACCGCCTCTCCGAGAATCGGACGCCATTGCCATGCTTCCTCAGGTCGGCTAAAGCGGAGTGTCTTGCCCCCAAAGATTACTTTTAATTTCGCTGGGAAGAGGAGCATATACCTAATATGCAGGTCCCTCAGTTTTGCTTTTACTGTATCAAAAGACCGCCTTTGTTTCTGGACCTCCTGGCTATAATCTGGAAAGATCATTATGGATGTGTTCTCCAGTCGAATCTCCCCCAGCTTCCGGGCCTCTCTTAGGATGAGATCTCGGTCTGCAAAGTTCAAGAAACGTGCAATGACCGGTCTTGGCCTCGCTCCCTCCGGTGGCTTCGCTAGGAGCGCTCTGTGGGCCTGCTCAATGATAAAGCAGTTCGAGAATTTTGCCTGCGGGAGCGTCTGCTTCAACCAGGAGTGTAGATAAGACGCCATGTCCTCCCCCTCGATACCTTCCCTAAAGCCAGCAAAGCGGAAGTTGTTGTGTCGCGCTCTGTTTTCCGCGTCATCCACTTTCCAGAGCAGCTGCCGGTGTGAAGCTTGCATTTCCGCCATGTCCTTCCGCAACGTACTTAGGGCGTCTTCTGCATCACCTATCTGAGTTTCCGCCGTGGTCACCCTCTCCGTTAACTTCCGGAAATCCTGGCGTAGGAGCAGGACCTCCGAGCCCACCTCGCCTATTTTGAACTCCAAGGCTGTCCTTGAGTTGTGTATGTCTGTTCTGGACGCCTGGATCGCCTCCAGTAGCATTGTAGTGTCCGAGCATGAGCCAGGAGTCACCGGGGCCACCTCGCTCTGTGGACGAGCCGTGGCATAGTTATCCAGGGTCTCCTGCCTCGCCAGCTTAAGTACCGGATCTCTTTTCCCCATCGCGTCTTTCTCTATGTCCTCACGTTTCTAGAAAGGACTTCTCGTACTTCCCACCGTCAACCTCCAGCGAGGAGGGGGCACCGCACGCACGTCCACCCCCAAGATTCCTGTCTTGATGAGAAGGTAACACAGCGGCTCCACCCAGGTCTCTCGGCTCTCCGCACTGCCCCTTATGGCGGAAACCTTTGTCTAGTCTCTACCGGAGGGCCCCAGTCACACCGCCGAACTGCTCCCGGCCCGCTGACCAGTGGTTCTCCCTGTCCTCGCTGGCTCTGATGACTCAGCAGCTCTTCTTTCTGCAAGGCACCCGTGACCCCCCGTATCCCCGGGTCACTCAAGCCACTGAGACGCTCCACCCTCGTCCACCAGACCCTGGGCGCCGGCACTCCGGACCCCCCGTGAGGCGTCCTATCGCAGTGACCCTGTGGCGACGGATTGGGATGGCTTGATACCGATTATCCTGGCGGGGGGGCCTGATGGCGTCCGCCACTGCCTCTGTGTCGCTTCCTCCACTCACGGTCACACATCCCTGGCAGGCACAGTGGGAGGGGGGTGGAGGGGTGCCCCTATCTCTCACCTCCGTGCCCCAATGTCCAATTCCTCAGCAGTGGACCCGTTCCGGCAGTGCGGTCACCCCTGGGGCTTTGGGGCCCCCGTCAGTCGCACCTTTGAAGCAGTCTGGACCGATGGGGGCCGATGTGCTCCCCTCCGTGTATCCTCCGGGCTTCACAGGTAGCCCAGGGCCAGTCTCGGACCGACCTCCGACAGCGGCGAGACCGGAAGCCACTCTCCGCCTGCTGCGCACTTTATTCGGGGTCCAGGCAGGCCCAGGTGCCCCCCATGCAGCCCTCACAGCCAGGAGGGGGGGGAGAAGGGGGGCTCGCCACTGCGCAGAGACCAATGGTCCCGGCCCTTCCGCTCTGCTGCCGCACTCCACAATGCCCCCTCACCGACACCTTCCCCTAGGCACTTTCCGGACAGGAATCAGGAGCCGGTCCTCAGCACAGCCGGCGCGTCACCTCGGCTCCGGCCACCCTGTTGGTGCAGTGACTGTGTGTATCAAAGCGCCCACGTGCCAGTCTTCAAGTCCCGGCGGGGCAGAGGAGCGCTCCGCTGTGGCACGCCCAGGATTTAGTCGGCGGACTCTGGTGACAGCAGGACAAGCGGCAGAGTCCTACAGTGCCCGATCTCCCTCAGCAGCGGCGGCGGCCATCTTGGGTCGGACGGGCCTCTCGTGCGGGTGAGTCCGAGGCAGATATCTTAGCCTAGGCGCAGGGAATCCTCCAATTTCTCGTCCCTAGGGGGTCCTGGGCACCTGCAGGCTCACATCCGTACTTTTGAGATGGCAGGGCTGAATTATTCGCCGGATCTGGAGGCAGCTCACAGGGAGCTCCGCAACTATACTTCCTAACCGCCATGCTGCTGGCCACGCCCCCTCTCTGGTAAATTCTTGATAGTACAGTCAATCTATCAGCTGAAATAAATGTAGACGATATATGTTTAGTTTTTTGCATTTTTTCATTAAAGATGCTGTAACTAAGCGAAATCATGTTTTAGTCACCTTATTGATAGCCAGTATTTTACTTCCATAGTTGATACCGAAGTTACTGCATGGTTGGCCCAATGATTTTATGGTCTAAGCTTAATAGTGCTGTTGATCTAGCATCTAGGAAAAATAAAGATAGTATATGTTTTAGCTGAGAGTTTTGCTACAGAACCAAGTAGGCTCTTCCTAAATTAAAAACAGGGCCACATACCTGATATCTCAATGGATTGTCACGTACCGAAGCAGCATAAAGATTTGCATATGTGCGCGACGTTGTTTGAATCTGGCTTTTTAAAGTTGTTTGGAGCGAGAAAGAGGACTTAAAAGTGGCGGCCATGTTTAAAGGTTTCAAAGACTGGCGGCCATTTATGAGTGTGGTCAAATGTGCTTATTTCTGTGATCGAGTCAAAGATGCCATTTTTAACAAATAAGAAACTGAATTCTCACTTGAAAGTTTAAGCCCTGGCAAATTATTCCCAACATTAATGGGCATTAATTCCTGTTTAATGTTATACTCATTTTTATGTACTGTTGAAATTTAAATGAGCGCATTTGAGATGGATATCATCAAAAATGTTTACTTAATGTGAATAAAGTCTGCAATATAACTTGATATGCTAAACACATTTTTACATTGATATTACACATTTGATCCTGCCATTTTTTTACAGCGATTTTGACGACCAATAACAAATATATCTCTGTTCTCGGTCATCGTGTCAATAAAGCTAGATCTTCATTCACAATATGGCATTGTCATAATTACTCACATTTTCATATCAACCTGAAGCACGTTTATACCCTGTTGAAATTTAAATGAGCGCAACGAGCGGGATCAACTTAGACAGCTTTCAGGATGGATATCATCAATATATATATATATATATTGTTTTTCTTTGATGTGAAGAGAATCTGCAATACAACTTCATTTACTATACACATTTTTGTATTGATACAAAATATTTGGTTCTGCCATTTTTGTACAATGATGTTAACGACAAATAACAAATGTATTTCCATTAACTGTTATATTGTTAATAAAGATAGGTCTTCATTCACAATATTGCATTATCATAATTACTCACGTTTTCATATCGACCTAGATCACTGTATTTGGTTATCTAATCTATGCAAAATGTTGATGAGATGCCTGTATTGGGCCTCTATTTATAGTGCACCAACAAAATCGTATTAATACCTTATGCATTTATGTATTGTGATCCAAATTGATGATATTAAAGACATGATCTGGATATATTATAAATTCTGAATCGTATTGACTATTATTTATTGGTACACTCTCCAATATTGTAAATGCTTTTGAAAGTTCAATTCTTTTATACACATATATATCTTAAATTTGTAGTTATCAAGTATATTCAGTTATGTCATAGTTAATCAGCAGAATCAACAATAAAATTTGGATTCAACCAACTATCAATGTGCGGGATTTTTTAAGACATTCAAGCTAAGGCATGCCATTCCGTGGCAGAGTTGAGCCCTCGGTCTACATTATCCGCAATGCAGATCAATTTGCCTTCCCTGATAGTGAGAGCTTTATCGACATTGTTCTTTTTGTGGGTTAATTTACATGAAGTGCCCACCGAAGCATCTCATTTTCAGTGTGGCCGAGGCGATGTTAATGATCCACTAAAGGCGCATTTTCCTTATGGCATCTGATGCGTGATTGGTGTTGAAGAATGCGCTTTTTCACAGGTTGAAATGTTTTACCAATGTAGTAAGTTTCAAGGACATTGTATACAATACACCACATTTGGCGTGTTACAATTTGAAAAAGATTTCATAGTCCGATTCACATCATTGATTCTGCACATTTTGACTGTGTGTGTTGTCGCATGCCCGACACATATTACATTTGTGGTGTCCAATAAGTTACACTAATTGTCTCATGTTGTCTACTGCATCTTTGGGTATGTTTTCCTCGTATGCATGTACCAATCGATCTTGGAGATTGGTTCCTCTCTTAAAGGCAAACATTGGTTTCTGCGTAAATTCGTTGATTGCTTTCAATAAATGCATAGCTCGAGACAACCATTGTGGATATCTATTCTCACCACATTAGACACTAAGTTTATGATGCAGTGTTAATACTAGGTACATGCCGTCAATTCGTGTGGGTATACAGCAATATGAAGTCCCAAGTATTCCCTATGATTGTTTAAAAATGATTTTATTTTTAAAATGAGCACCAGCTAATGTCGCTCCTTCAAATAGATCCTTTGATCACTTATAAATTACCGATTAATCTGGCCGATCAGATGACCAGCCCGAATGCACCTATTGTCTTTTTTATAATGCAGAGACGCTACTCTACGGACTAGTGCCGTTAATACCTTGTTCAATTCTTTGAAATCAACAGTGTGAAACACCCTTCCGTATGTGCCATCTCTGTTCCGTTTTGCTTCATAGAAGTTGATGCAACATTGCCTCGCAAGATTGTAAACTGAAAACGCTTTCTTGTGACCTTAATAAGGTAAAATTGACTTTAAATAATTTTTTGAATAAAGAGGAGTATTGTAATTGATCTAGACTTATTCACGGAATAACCCCCCCCCTTTTCTATAGACTGATATTGGCCAGGTCTAGAATCGAGGAGGATATCTACTGAAGCCTTTAAATTCAGGTATGATAATATAGAGGGATATTGATTTGACTTGGCGACCCTCTCATAAATTCCTTACCACAGTTTGCCCAACAATGTATGTATAAAATAACTGACAAAGAGACAATTGCATCCAATCATGGTCTATCTAATATTTGAATTTGGGTAGACCTATCATGGATTCTATTCGCTGAGTATTAGTATATTGCCAATCTGTGTCAAAACTCAAAGTTAATCGTGATTTATGAAGGTAACCGAGTATTTAATAAATTATCTATTGAGCACAAAACGGATATGGATATCATCAAACCGATCTTAATGAAGGCTAACTTTGATATAAATGAGAATACTTAGAACCAGTTTCAACACTAATCAATGGTCCTCTTGAATACATTGAAGGTGATTATGTAGTTTCAGAACACAAACCTTTCATTACGGTTGTAAATTGATTTGATTATGTATATCAGAGACGGGTGATATATTGTAACAATTTTGATATGTTTAATATGTTTTTAGAATAAACAGTAATTACTTTTCTTCTGCATTATAATAGAGGTCAACATTAACACATTTTACTGTCCTGAAGATGGTCTCATGTATGGAAACGTAGAGACCGAAACGTCAACCAGCACCTTCTCTTCTACAATTTGTTGTTATTTTTAGTAAGAGGAAAGGTGTCTACAATTGTCACAGTGAAGGACTTTAATTGATTTTGCTACCTTTCTGTCACATTGTCTGTATAATGTTTATAAAAGTACCCTAACTTGAGTAAGATAAAAGTGAAACATTTTTCTATATACACCCGTATTTTAGGTCGAGCTGGTAATCATCCGTAGGATGCAGTCCAGATCGACAACTATAGTTATCGACTTCGGGGGAATGACGGACAAGAGGGTGCCACGCGCTTTTCTGCTGGATTTGACCTCGTGCACGCGCACGTAGGCTCCGTCTACATTTGCAGCAACATGCGTGCGCATACACAGACAGACACTCGCTCGCTCACATGCGTGGGCATACACACACACACACACACACACAGACACTCGCTCGCGCACACCCCCCCACACCCTCTCCCCCACAGTCATCGGCCTCTTTTAAACACACACACGCATACACAGACTCCAAGAACACATTCACACACTCACACACATACAGAGCCCCCGCCGCCGCACACACACACACATGCCCCCCGCCCTCGCAGCTCAGCAACAAGGCGAAGCCCCACTCACTGGCTTCCTTGGTGCGGCGGCTCTCCTCGGCAGCTGCAGGGCTCCTCTATGGCTCTCCCTCACTCCTGAGAGCCTCGTGGAAGGCGCCGGCAGCAGGACTCTTCCTCCCTCCATCTCATGGCGAGTGCACCGGGGCGCAGGGTAGGCTCCTGCCTGCTCCGGTCCTCGAAACAGCTGCGGCTCTTCCGTGGGAGGCGGGGTAGGCTCCCGCCCTCCTACTTCCAGTTTCCGGTTGTCCCGCCCGGCCTGCCTGACTTCCTGGTCGCGGGCCGGCGGCGATGTTTGGTTTGTCCCGGGCTGCGGCGGTGATGTGGGGGTGGGATACACGAGGGGTAGGCTCCCTCAGTGCTTAATTATAGTTTTGAATGCCTTATTCAATTTGTATTGTCATTTTCCCAAAAACGAGTAACTTTTTGGTTTCATTGTGGAAAAAATATTACTTATGCCTCATTTTTGTGGCTTGTTGCTCACTCGTTTTTAGTAGGATTTGTCTTGTCTCTTCTTGCATTTGTATTGGGCACACAGTCAATTTTTAAACTGTCATTGTTTAGGTCGAGCTGCAAGGGGCCATTGTGTAAGTACAACTTTTATTTAACTTTCACAACACGGCTTTTTCTCTTCTTGCATTTGTATTTAAATTACCTGCAAACACACACATATCGCCATTACGGGCACACAGTCAATTTTTAAACTTTCATTAAAGCGCGGCAGGAGGGGGCTGTCGCCACCACTGTTCTCTGTGCACCCGTGTCGTTAATCTAGAAGGGCAACAATATGCTGTCTTTTGGAAAACAACTGATGATGTTTACTCTTGCAGGGTGAGTGTTTTTCACGTATGAGAGTTAACTGCTGGGCGTTAAATTGTACTATGGGACTGACTGGTTCCTCTTTCCCTTATGCAGCACGATTGAATTCGACTGCCCTTTGTGTACCAACTTTTTCTCAACTGAACTCTGTCTGAGCAGAATTTCTCAGTCAGAGGTGAGTCTTAACCTTACTGCACACCTCTTTTTTTGACACCTTGGGATGACTGTGCCTTTGGAGATGGGCTAACAGTCTCCCGGTTTGTCTTTACTTCTCATAGGTGTATCGCCCAACTGATCTGGAATTGCTACACCCGTTCAATTTCTTTTGGTAATGTACCCAACACTCCTTTTAACTTCTTTTAGACTGGAACCCTACATAATAAATTGTAAAATATATTTATACTTACCATTACAGGTGCTTCCCCATCCCCTGTCCCCCCAACCGTCCTGAAGAAGACCCGCAGCAGAGGTCGTGACTTTCCCTTATTGCGCCAGGGTCGAAACGTCGACGATCCCCCCCCCCATTTTTCTTTAAAGCCTACACCAGTCCCTCCCTGTCCCCCTGTATAATATTGTATATAGACTGTGAATGGGTAGGCTTTACATGTGCAATGTAAAAATATTCTCTTTGTTGCACTGAATCACTCTAAAACCTTTACTTACACCTTCCTTCACCTGAGCACCAACCTCCTCCTTTCCTTTTTTTCTTGCTGAAATTTTATGAAATTGTAAATAAACTGCAGTAGAATTTGTTGTGATACTGTTGTGTTGGGTTTCTTGCATTTTTTGCATTTTGTTGCATTTATAGCTGAATTAGCTAACCAATACATCTCCATGTGTTTGTGTGTTTCAGATTAAGTCTGACTATTTGTTGACTGTGAAGAAGTAATACTCACATCACTAGCCGTGTTTATAAATTGTGTCTAGGACCACTTTCTTTATATATATATATATATATATATGTTTACTCTTGCAGGGCATTCAGTCAATGCATTAGGTGTGCAGCACCCATACATTTTTGTTGTTTGTGGACTCCTTGTTATACCCACTCTGGAGCCTCTGCTTGCTTCAGCCCTCCCCCCTCCCCCCAATTTCGAAAGCGCATGTTTCCTGTTCTTTCAACTTTTACAAAGGCTCAGAAGCGGTTTGCTGCAAGGGCCATTGTGTACAACTTTTATTTAACTTTCACAACGCGGCGCTCTCGTCTTGCATCTTTATTTAAATTACATGCAGACGCGCGCATTTCACACTTTTAGATTAACAGCATTGGCGCACAGTCCATTTATAAACTGCGGGGTTAATGTTATGCAACACTCTGAAGGTGCAGGGAGAGGTTTGCCGCTGCAACCACCCCACTTGGTTTTTAAGGTTTAAACTGATTAGATGGGGGAGGGGGTGTTTGCATTTGGTTCTCTGTCGATCTGGTCCCCATGCTTTCATATTTTTTAACATCAACATCGCAAGTTGGGGGAATGGATATGGTTGAGAGCAGATCAGGTTTAGTGGATTTTTGTGTTGCCTAACTGGTTGCAGGCGTATTTGCTTTTGGTACTCTGCATCACAACTCTTACAAAGGCTCAGAAGCGGTATGCTGCAAGGGGCATTGTGTATGTACAACTTTTATTTAACTTTCACAACGCGCCGCGCTCGTCTTGCATCTTTATTTAAATTACATGCAGACGCTCGCATTTCACACTTTTAGATTAACAGCATGGGCGCACAGTCAATTTATAAACTGCGGGGTTAATGTTATGCAACACGCTGAAGGTGCAGGGAGAGGTTTGCCGCCGCTCTCTTCTGTCAGACTTTATTTCACTGATCTCTACTCGATTATACCCCACTCTCTTGTGCCGCCATTTCGCTGTCTCCATTCTCGCCCAGTTCTTTCTCTAATTCCAGTTCAAACCCCTAACTTTTACTCGTTTCTCCTTATGGCTCTCCCACCGTCCACAGCCACACCTGTTGCTCCCTCTTTCTCTTTCATCTCCTTTTTCGTCTTCACGCCTCTTAGATCCTTTATTCTCTTCTGTCATAGCTCCCCTCTCTTTCACCCTCCTTCTTTTCATTTTTCTACACCCCTTTCTCATTTGTTTGCACCCTCACACACACTGCACACACTGCACCCTCACACACGGCACCCTCACACACACTGCACCCTCACACACACTGTACACACTGCACCCTCGCACACACTGCACCCTCACACACACTGCACCCACACACACACTGCACCCTCAAACACACTGCACACACTGCACCCTCACACACACTTCACCCTCACACACACTGCCCACACTGCACCCTCACACACTGCGCACACTGCACCCTCACACACTGCACCCACACACACACTGCCCACACTGCACCCTCACACACTGCACACACTGCACCCTCACACACTGCACCCTCACGCACACTGCACCCTCACACACACTGCACCCTCACACACACTGCACCCTCACACACACTGCACACACCGCACCCTCGCACACACCGCACCCTCGCACACACTGCACCCTCACACACACTGCACCCTCACACACACTGCACCCTCACACACACTGCACCCTCACACACACTGCACCCTCACACACACTGCACCCTCACACACACTGCATCATCACACACACTGCACCCTTACACACTGCACCATCACACACACTGCACCCTCACACACACTGCACCCTCACACACACTGCACCCTCACACACACTGCACCCTCACACACACTGCACCCTCACACACTGCACCCTCACACACTGCACCCTCACACACTGCACCCTCACACACTGCACCCTCACACACTGCACCCTCACACTCTGCGCACCCTCACACACTGCACCCTCACACACTGCACCCTCACACACTCTGCGCACCCTCACACACTCTGCGCACCCTCACACACTCTGCGCACACTCACACCCTGCACACCCTGGCCACCCTCACACCTTGGCCACCCTCACACCCTGTGCACCCTCTCACTCTGCACCCTCACACACTCTGCAATGGAACATACACTCCAAATACCACTCAGTGCCACTTAACACTCTATATATCTATCGCCCTCCCTCCCTCTATCTATCGCCCTCACTCTATCTAACGCATCACCGTAGCATCACTCAGCACCACCACAGCATCTCTCAGGGGCACCACAACATCCCTATGTGCTACCACTGCATCACTGAACGGCACAGCATCACTCGTCGCCACCACAACATCAGTCAGAGCCACCACAGCATCACTCTGTGCAACTATTCAACAACAACTGGTTCAAATATGTTCTCTCAATGTTTCAAGCTTTATTACAAATGTCACAAAAATATGTTAATATTTCACTTCTGTTCTTGGATTTTCGTCACAATAAAATACAATGAACATAATCTTCACAAAAGTTATTTACAAAAACATTTGCCATTATAAATTACAATAACTTTTATTTAAGTATTAATTATTAAAAAAATAAGCCATTTTTATTTGTAATATCAATACATCTAAGTCACATAAATACAACACATATTACATTACAAATGCTATAGGTGTCACATTTGTGAAAGTTAAAACTATTGGCATTGTAAATGACGAAGCTATTAATTTTGCTATTTTCAAAACCAACACATAAATAAAAAAATTGTCATTTACTATACCAATAGCTAAACTTTCATAATGCGAGACCTATTGCATTGCAAATGCTTGTGCTCTTTATTTGCCCTATATACTTGTGCATTGATGATTTGGATCACATATGATAAATGTCTATGTTCTGTGATTAGAGAATGTTAAATGTTAAAAGATTTCTAAAGCGCATGGCTGCCCGTAAGCGTCCCAGCGCTGACCGAAACAGGCGAAAAACAGGAGAGGGAAGTTACGGGAACAGCCAAGTCTTAAAGAGTTTCCTGAATGGAAGGAGGTTGGGTTGGGCACGTAGGTCAAGTGGGAGTGAGTTCCACAGTTTAGAAGCGTTATATGAAAAACGCCGGCCTCCAGAACGCGACCTCTTGATCCTGGGTGGCAAGGTCAGATGGAGGTTTGAGGATCGGAGGGTTCTGGAGGTAGTATATGGAACAATGAGGTCTTTAAGGATTGGTAGAGTTTTCCCATGGAGAATTTTGTGGGTTAGGCAGAGGGCCTTGAAATGCACTCTTTCCAAGACTGGCAACCAATGCAGTGCTCTGATGGCCGGTTTGGTCGAGCAGCGATTCTTGCTGTCAGTAAGAATCTGGACAGCAGCGTTTTGCACTACCTGAAGCCTGGTTGTCACTTTCTTCGGTGCACCAAGGTACAAGGCATTCTATCTGACCCCAAGGATGCTATTCAGGTGGTCTATTTCTCATTACATGATTCCCATATTTCCCCATTTAATGGGATTTTGGTCTATCGTCCGCCCGGTCCCAGAGCAGACTTTAGTCTAAAACTGCTTCAGCTCTTGGAGCCCTACTTTGGTCGGGAGAATCTGACTATTCTGGGTGATTTTAATTTTCATTTAGAATTATTGGAATCACATGACACCTCCGTGTTGCTGGAAGCTCTGACAGCATGTGGATTCACTCAACTGGTGAAAGGACCCACCCACCGAGCTGGTCATACGCTCGATGGCATTTTCTCTAATGACCAGAGACTCTCAGTTATGGCTCCTTTCTCCCTCTCCTGGTCAGACCACTTGGCCGTGCCTTTTAAAGTGGCCTTCCCTAGTCAGGAAAGTGTCATGAAAGTCCCGAGTAACTTTGAAGTACGCAGGAACTTTAAAAACATCGGTGAACGCTCTTTTGACCCTTGGATTTCTAGTGTCTCTTCTATTCGGGAGATGGATCCCTCCTCAGCGGTGCCGCATTACGATAACATTCTTAAAGAGGCCTTGGACGAACTGGCGCCAGCTCGGTCCTGCTATTCAGCAAGGAAAAGACCATCAGCCCCTTGGTTCTCTGAACAACTCAGACTCCTTAGGCAGGAAGTAAGGAGACAGGAGCGTCGATGGCAGGCCAGTTGGGATCTCAAAGACAGGGAAGCTCATAAAACCCTGCTCAAGAGATATAAATCGGAAGTTATCAGGACCAAGCAAGACTACTTTGTGGCCCTGACTTCCTCTCTTTCATCTCCCAAAGAGCTCTTCAGGATCGTGGACTCTCTCACATCTCTTCAGGTCCCCGATCCAGTTGTTCCATCTCAGGAGCTCTGTAATGACATCGCTCGCTTCTTCCAGTCCAAAATAGCGGACATCTACACTGCCCTGGAGTCTCAGAGGCTTTCTACGGCGGAGCCATCAGTTACTGTAGTCCCGAATGTTCCATCGGCTGAGCCTCCCTTGGCCGGCTATCTGGAATCCTTCCCCCCGCTCTCCCTACAAGATCTCGACAAGCGGCTTGATAAAACCAAGTCAGGGTCTCCACTAGATGCTTGCCCTCTTAAGATCTTGAAGCAGTGCAGGGGAACTCTTCTACCCCCCCTACTTGAGATCATGAATGGGGCCATCAGGGAGGGTGTCTTCCCACAGCCGTGGAAAAATGCTGTGGTCAAACCCCTTCTTAAGAAACCCTCCCTAGATCCTGGGGTTTTAAAAAACTTTCGCCCCATCTCACTGCTTCCGGCTCCTGCAAAGATGCTCGAGTCCCATCTTAACGAGCATCTAGCTGCCTTTGTGGAGAATTCAGGCTGCCTCGACCCTTCCCAGCATGGTTTCAGGAGGGAACATAGCACCGAGTCCGCCCTCACCCTGGTTCTCGACTCCATCCGCATGAGTGTGGATGAGGGCCGGACATCCCTCCTGATCCTTCTGGATCTCACAGCTGCCTTCGATACCCTATCTCCCCAGGTCTTAACATCTCGACTGGGTGAGATTGGGGTCCGGGGGGCAGCCTTGGGTCTGCTCTCCTCCTTTCTCGTTCATAGGGAGCAGAGGGTAATGTTGGGAAAATTTCTATCTCCATCCCTGTCTGTGCAATGTGGGGTCCCTCAAGGGTCGGCGCTTAGTCCCACCCTTTTTAACATCTATGTGACCCCCCTTGCCAGACTTATTAGATCTTTTGGGATGGAGGTAGTCTCCTACGCGGACGACACGCAGATCCTCGTGTCCCTCTCCCAGTCAATTGAGCTGACCGCCTCCAGATTTAGATCCTGTATGGAGGCCGTCGGCCAGTGGATGATATACAATTCACTCAAATTGAATGGGGAGAAGACCGAGGTGATGGTGTTCGGCGGAAGGGAAGATATCTGGTCTGTGGAGTGGTGGCCTGACTCGCTCGGTCTGTGCCCCAAACCTACTTCTTCGGCTAAAAATCTTGGGGTAATGATCGACCCTACCCTGGACATGCGCCAGCAAGTCAACAGGACGGTATCGACCTGTTGGGGCATAATTCATGTTCTCAGGAAAATAAGGAACTACCTTTCCCAGCCGGCAAGAAGACAACTTGCTGTCGCCCTTTTGGGATCGCGTCTGGACTACTGCAATGCGCTGTATGCTGGACTGAATAAGAGTCAGATGCAGCGCTTGCAGGAAGTCCAGAATGCGGCAGCTAGATTCGTCCTCTATCTTCCTCGTCGCTCTTCGGCCACGCTGGCCAGGAAGCAGCTGCATTGGCTTCCGATTAAGGAGCGGATCGTTTTCAAATCCATGTGTATGGTCTATAAAGCCTTGGCCAAAAGCACCCCCACAGGGATCAGAGCCATCCTGACATATTACAACCCTGGCAGGAGCCTCCGCTCCTCCAACCACTCTTTCCTCCACATCCCCCGTACTCGGAAAGCCAGATGGGGTGGTAAGGCTTTTTCCCTCTTGGCCCCTAAATGGTGGAACGATCTTCCATTAGAACTTAGGTCCCTCCCCTCCCTCCAAACCTTCAGAGCAGCCCTTAAAACACGCCTCTTTGTTCAAGCGTACATGTAA
Organism: Lissotriton vulgaris; assembly: GCF_964263255.1. Classification (NCBI taxonomy): domain Eukaryota; kingdom Metazoa; phylum Chordata; class Amphibia; order Caudata; family Salamandridae; genus Lissotriton; species Lissotriton vulgaris. The sequence goes on from NC_141695.1 coordinate 934,008,426, forward strand.
GTGCAAGACTGCCCGCTTTTTTGATCTTTTTGCTAGGCGCCTTGACACCTTCGGGTTTTAGTTTGCGCGGTACAAGATGCAAAATAAATCAATAAATAAATAAAGGCCTTTCCGTAGTCCAGTCTGGACAGAACAAGGCCCTGGATTAGGAGCTTCCTTGACTGAAAGGGGAGCAGCGGAAGGATCTTACGAGAAGTGCGGAGGAGACCATAGCAGGCTCCAGCCGTTTTCCTTGCTTGGGTGTTCAAGGTGAGGTTTTGGTCCAGGCAAGTCCTGAGGCTTTTGATGTCGGATTTGGGGGTTGGAGGCAGGCCCATGCACGGGGGCCACAGGGATTCCGGACGGAAATGAGACTGGTTGCCCATCACCATTATCTCCGTTTTGTCACTGTTAAGTTTCAAGTGGGACCTGTTCATCCAGCTGACTATATCTCTCAGACAGGAGTACAGATCGATGGTGGGATTTTCCTGATGACTGAGAGGTACCACCAGCTGGGTGTCATCCGCATATGTCAGAAGTTTAATTCCATATCGGGTGACAATTTTTTCGAGAGGAGACATATACACGTTGAAGAGCGTAGGGCTCAACGAAGAGCCCTGCGGCACTCCGCAGCGTATAGAGGTCTCTTTGGAGATGTAGTTGCCCTCCTCCACCTGGAAGGAACGACAGTGAAGAAAGGATTTTAACCAGGACAGGGCGGGCCCTGAGATACCAAGGTCCCTGAGCCGCTTAGCCAATGTATGGTGGTTGACGGTGTCGAAGGCCGCACTTAGATCCAGGAGGATCTCTGCCACTGATCCTCCTGCATCGATGATCTTCCTGGCCTCTTGCTCTTTATTAATTTAGGTAAAAGACATGAACAGCCGACACGTGTTTCACCCCCTGTGGCGATTCGCGCCAGTGCTTTTTCAAGGCTATTTATATTACAATTTGTTCTTTTCAGTTCTTCATCATAATTTGTATTTATTTTTCAACCAAAATCCGGTTTTTCAAAGTAAAGATTTGTAAGGGAAAATCCCTGGGTTACGTAGTCGGGAGCCTGCAGGCCACAGGGGGGCGAAACACGTGTCGGCTGTTCATGTCTTTTACCTAAATTAATAAAGAGCATCTTTCTATACAAAATGGACTATTGATTCTAATTATATGAGCAAGGATTCAGCCTAATGATATAAAGAACTACTGCTAACACACTCACTATCCCCCTAAAGACTTTACTGTTCAAAACTCAAGAGGTCCAGAGTTTTTTTGAGTGTGTTCTCCCTACAAAAACCATGTGAAAACTGATATGGACTTGGATTCTTCCTTGGTCCACTCTCCCTTTCTAGAAACTCTTCGAAAACCGCCACCATCGTTGTTTCAGTGCCCTGACCCGGGCGGAAACCTGTCTGTGAAGGTTTAAGCAGTTCCTTGGATTCCAGGTAATTGGACAACTGGCCGTTGATACATTTTTCAGCCAACTTGCTGATGCATGGAAGAAAAGAGATCGGCCTGAAGTTAGGCAGGTTTAGGGGGTCAAGGTTAGGTTTTTTAAGTAAAGCCTTGACCACCGCCTTCTTCCAGCTAGGGGGTACCGTTCCATCTGCTGGCGAGGCATTGATCAAATTCACCATCGGAGCAAGGATGGTAGGTGCTACCAGTTTTAAGGTCTTAACTGGGGCTGTGTCAAGCGGGGAGCCACTCTTGAGTGATTGAAGGATGGGAGACAGGGTGTCCTCGCTGATAGGGGTGAACATGTCTAGTCCTGTATTGAGGTTCTGGGCCTGAGTCGGACACAGATGTGGGAGGTCTGCGGATGTGAGAGGGGGGAGTTGGTGAAGGATGTTTTGGATCTTTTGATCAAAGTAAGTAGCTAACTCGTTGCAGTGATTGTCCGAGAGATCACCCGTGCATATAGGCTCCGGGGTGTTGAAAAGCTTTTTTACAATTTGAAAGGTTTCTCTCGACGAGCAAGATGCAGTTCTAATTTTTTTATTGAAGGAGGCAATTTGCGCAGCTTTGAGAGCTTTTTTGAAATTGAGGATAGCCAGTTTGTAATCCCTCTTGCTGTTAGGGTCAAAGTCTTTCCTCCACACTCTTTCAGACCTCTTACAGAATTTTTTCAGGAGGCGGACCTCATGAGTAAACCATGACGAGGTGGGTTTTTTCCGGGGTTTCAGATACGTTTTTTCGGGGAGGACGGTGTTGAGGGAGTTTTCAATCCAGGAAGAAAACTCGGCATCCGCTGTTGCAGGGTCTGCTTCATAATTAGGCCTAGAGAGCTCCAGGACATGCTTCCATTTGCCAGTGTCCAGTTTGGCCCAGGGACGTGAGAGTCTACCAGGAGCTCGGTTGGGAGGTGGAGTGGTCGAGATCCACCAGCTAAAGGGGATAAGCAGGTGGTCGGCCCAAGGCAATGGAATTGATGCTCTCACTTTGAGGTCCGGGATGTTACAAAAGATGGGAGCAAGCAAATGCCCAAGAGTATGCGTGGGTTGATCGTTCTTTAGATGAAGTTGATGGGTTGCTAGGTCTAGAAGCAGTTCAGAGGCAGTGTTGTCATTACTATTATCAAAGTGGATATTAAGGTCCCCTAAAATTAGAAAATTGGGCAGGGTGCTGGCCATGGCCATGGAGGTTTCCAGGAGAGAACTACAAAACTGTTCCAAAGCCCCTGGGGGGTGATAAATAAGAGCTCCCGAGAGGGAGTTACGTGGGGACATTTGGATGGTAAAGTGCACATTTTCACAGTCCGAGAGGGGGCTGTTGTGAAATCTAGACGAAAGATTGTCTCTGTAAATAATAGCTATCCCTCCTCCCCTTCCCTTAACTCGATCCAAGTGTTGGATGAGGAAGCCATGAGGCAGCGCTTGAACAATGTCCAAGTCGGAATCTGGTGAGAGCCATGTTTCAGTGAGAAACAGAATCTCCAGTTGAAGCTCTTCTAAAAGCATATGGATTTCCTGGGCATGTTTAGGCAAAGATCTGCAGTTTATCAGGGCCATGTTGATGACCGTCTGGGCAGAGTGGCTAGTCTTTAAAGAGGTAAGTTTGAATGGGCAATGGAGACAATGGGTGTGAGGGCCCTCACCTCTAATGGAGTGGGCGCAGAGGGACCGAAGGGGCTGGTTCAATTGGCACAGGAGTTCTCTGGAGTAAGATAACCTATTATGGTGGGGAGAGTCCATAGTGCCGGGCCTTGGGACCATCCTGGCGCGGACGGGCGCAGACGGGCTTACCTCTAGCGCACCTCCGGCGCGCCATTGGCGCGTCCGGCGAGGAGGGGGCATTTTGTAGTGTGAGGGCCCAAATCGCCCGCAACACTAGAGCGCCGACCGATCCTTCCCCAACATAGCGCCTGTGCAAAACGCTGTTAGCCTGCCTAGTCCTGCGGTCCAGGAGACCCTAACTCGGCCACCAAGGAGCGCGTGACCTCGGGAGAATCACGAGGAGGTTCGGGGTAGGGAGAACACCATTAGATTAAGGTATTACATAGTCAGAATTAATCACCATCTAAGGTAACCATTTATCTGACCGTATAAATTGATTACAGAAATAATTAAAGCAAGAGTACGTTAATAAATCCCTTGAAGGCACTTCTACTTTACCATTTACTTTGCCCAAGCTCTCAAGGGTTCTTTGGGATTGGCCATTTTGTATTGCACTAGTATCTACTATATAGGGATTCAGCACGCCCAGCGCTTATGTTATGTGCTTTTCCAATTTTAATAGGTGTATAAGTTACATTTGTCCCTCATTTTGCTCTTTTGGTCACGCCCTGGAGACTTCCCCAGGTATTTGGATTATTTAACGATAGTCCATATACATTAGTCCCACACTACTTTTTCTCTGCTTGTACTGTTCATTTCCTGCTTGAGCCCCCTGCTCGTAGCTCCAATCGCCACCGCGCTTTGTTTTGTATTACTCACTCGTCTGCATTGACTTTAGCCCATTCCCTCTCCTCATGTTGTCAGAGTTGTAAATTCATTGTGCATCGCCCGTGCCTCAGGCAAGCAGAACAATAGAGGCGACATTGTGGTGCACACTTACTGCCACTGCCCTCCCCTCGTTTGTGGTTACTGTGAAGGGCTTCCGTGCCTCAGGCAAGCTGAACAACGGAGGTGACCTCACGGCGCACTACCTGCTTCTGCTGTGAATGTTAACAGCAGCCTTTATAGCCCTATCTGTTGTTTTCTTTTGCTTTCTATTTATTGTAGTTTGTCTTTTTTAATTGATAAGTTAAAACCAGGGTGGAGTCACTGCTCTGAAGATACAGACCGTATAGTCGTGAGTTGTCGAGGTGATGTCAGGCTGCAACTTCTCCAGCTGGGGGAAGTGCCGTTAGCTGTGAAATAGTCCATTTCTGCAGCTCTGTTATTCTTAATTAAAAGAAGGCGAGTGTGTTGATGACCCTTGGCTTCAAAAAGCTTACCAGAGGGCTGTGTTGGGACAGTCCTAAGAAGTCTACTGGCACCATGCTCCTATAGACTACATACATCTACATACAAAGACACAGCCCCCGGCGAGAGCATCCAGCTCGGGGAGCAGCACAAACCAATATCTCTCATGTTGTCCACTCCTAAGGAATCTTTAGGGACGTGTGAGACATTGGAATAGAACTCACAAGTACTAATGTGGAGGAAACACAATGTAGCCACATTGGACAGAAAGGTCTCTGAGATAACAAGCTTAGATTAACCCCTTCGGTGCAGTGTACGGAAGGTTCCATCCTCAGCCATTATGGTCTGTATTTTTTGTCCGGGCTCGGTGGCCATCAAGGGAAACCCACCAAACTCAAGACATTTCTGAAAGCTAGACATCTGGATGAGTCCAATGAGGTGTGGCTTGCGTTGGTCCCCGATGTTGTCTTATCCAGAATCCCCTGCAAACCTTAAATGTAGCTAAATAAAATCACATTTGTATCAGATTTCTGTGTAGGATTGCCATTCTGGCACACATTTCCTACGACCCAGCGTTCCTCTCGGACACATAGTAAAGTGATGCCTCGCTTGTGTGGGTGGGCTAAGTGTCTGTGACAGGGAGGGGCCAAAAAAGTGTAGAGATTGAGGATATCACAGTGAACTGATGAGCACAAATCTTTTTTTCATACGTTTTTGGGCTGACTTTTCTTTGCAAAAAGGTGAATGGTGGAATGCTTGAATTAATCTCAGCCTCTAGTAATTACTTAGGGCTGCAATTTGGTCATCATTTTACCCACTATGCCACTCTAGACAGATCTTCCTTGGCGTAGAGCTGCCAGAAGACAAAGACAAAAACCACAGTTGATGGACAGAATGCAGAACAATGTCATACATTCACCCCAGTACAGAGATCTGGGCCTAAATCCATCGTTTGTTTGCACTCCACTCCACACCACCCCAGCTCAGACATGGACATATGCAAATCAGTCTGATCCTGTGCCTCATGGGAACAGTCCAGCCCGAACTGCCAAGCCATGCCTTCCCTGGACCGGAAACAAGCTTCCGAGGACCGGTTTCTGGCATTCCAGCCGTCTTCAGCCCGGCTTGCTTGAATCCAGTGGTGTGGAGTGCATGGGACTCACGTCAGCATACCCATCCCACTCGGTGTGACTCTGCCACCCCAGTTCAGACATGGCTATATGCAAAGCAGTCTGACCCTGTGCCTCATGGGAACAGTCCAGCCCGAACTGCCAAGCCATGTCTTCCCTGGACCGGAATCAAGCATCCTAGGACCGGTTTCTGGCTATCAGCCGTCATCAGCCAGGATAGCTTGACTCCAGTGGCGTAGTGAGCACGGGAAACCCACGTCTGGGCATACCCTTCCAACATAGGGCGAACAGCAAAACACACAAGATGATGGACGGAATGTTGCACAAACATACAAAAAACATGCATGTTGGACCCGGCCCTTTAGGCAGGTTCACCCCGAGACTTTTTGCTTTTTCCTAGCCTGTTTCTGGAACCTGGTGGTGGTGATTTTAGGCCTCTGCGCACTTTTTCACTGTGGTACAGTGTAAAGTGCTTGAGCTCTCTGAGTATGTGTGGTGAGTGACCTACCCTCCCATAGGAATGAATGGGGAATATGGATGCCCATGGTAGTTCCTGATGTGTGGGGAGTGCAGCGGCGAGTTTGATATGTGCGAACTCGTGAGATTGAATGCTACGTAACGGTATATGCGGCATGATTGTGTCTAGTCTAGAAGTGCCACTTTTAGAGGTTGGCATATTTGTGTAATTTGTGTCTGGCGTGTGATTGGCTGGTGAGCCTGGTCCTGGAGTGCCTGGGCCTGCTTGTGGATTGACTGTCTGGTTTGAGGGTGACCGGGGCTGGGGACCCCCAGGAGGTTGTCTGAGTCAGCCCGTGGATGAAAGGCTGCATCTGCTGCCAGGGAAGTGGGAGGAGATGGCACCTGGGAGTGACTAGGGCTGTGCCTGCCTGACCACAATGCTGGCTCCACCTCCCGCTGGGCAACTGTCACCTCTGTCCCTGACACTGAAGAGAGTTCCCTATAACCAGTTCTAGCTGGTTCTCACACTGCCTGCACAAAGACTTCAAAGACTTTTCTCTGTATAAGAAGGAGCTGTGTCCCCTTCCAATTTGTTCCTGTTGCTAACTTGAATCTGCCAGGGGCGTGCTGCTGCTTGGGCCCAGGGGAATCCCTGGGCCCTGCCCAGCCCCTGGACTCCTGAAGGACTTTGCTCTGCCCTGGGATCCTTTGGACCTTCTTCCTATCCCCCCCAGGACTTGCTGCATCCCCTGAAGAACTTCTGTGGACCCTTCTTGCTATAGGGGTCATTTCTAGGGGCCTGTGGCGTTTAGGTTTTGCGCCAGTGGCGCACCCTGACTGGCCTTGCTTGGCAGCGCGCCCTGACATTTGGACACAGGGCGTCTTAGCCCCAGCAAGGCCAGTTGGCCTAGGGACTGCCACAGGTGGTGGCTTGTGTAAGTTTGCGCAATTGTATGGTTATTGCACCTCTGAATGTGTTTTCTTGCATCATGTGTTATTCCTGCACCTCTGAATGTTTTTAGGCATCATGTGATTTTTGCGCTATTGTATTGTTCTGGCACCTCTGAATGTTTTTAGGCATCATGTGTCTTCTTTTTCCCTACGCTGCACCTCTGAATGTTTTAGGCATCATGTGTCTTCTTGCGCTGCACCTCTGAAGGTATTTTATTGCATCATGTGCTTTGTTCTGAACACCGCTGAATGTGTAGGTTTATGCATCATGTGTTTCCCTTGTCTTACACCTCTGAATGTTTTTGGGCATCATGTGTTTTCCTTTATTACTCCTCTGAATGTGTTTCATGCATCATGGGTAATGCGTTCTTGTTTATACCCCTAGGCGCTGTGTGATACTTAGGTGGTTGTTCTTTTTAGTACAGGTGTTCCTAGTGAGGTCCTGGTTCCTGTTACCAGTGGTTACTGGTTGTGTGCCATAGTTGCTAATTTGTGCTACTATGATTTTTATTCTTTATTATTCTTTATTCTAGAAGTGCTATTTCTGATTCTGACAGTGGCCCATGTGGCCCTGTCCTGTACATAATCCCTTGTGAATATTGCCCCTGCCAGTTGGCACCATGTATATTGTGTGATACTATCTGATGTGTTTTTACAATACAAAAGTTATTTTATAATAACCTTGTGTGGAGTTCCTTTTGTGGTGTTCCTAGGATGTTGTTGCTGTTGTGTGCTGGCGCAAATGCTTTACACATTGCCTCCGAGTTTAGCCTTACTGCTCGTGCCAAGCTACCAGGGGGTGAGCAGGGGTTTCTTGACGTGTGACTCCCTTGCCCTGACTAGAATGGTGGTTTCTGCCTAGCTTTGGCGTCCGCCTTAGCCAACCAGAAATAGCCAGTTCTAACAATGCACATTTTGGAGATCAATGAATAGAACCAGTGCACGAGAGAAGGTTATCTTGGAACAGAGGGTGAGCAGGTGACTAAACGTGGACCTAAAGGAAGAGACTACATACATTGCTTGGGGCCTTGAATGTAGAGCAGAAGTGTGAGATACTACCAACTGGCAAGATGGTTCAGTGGGCTAAGGCTTGCTGCTTATGAGGTGTGAACTACTGGTCACAATAAAATCCAAGCACAGCAGACTTCACCTTCCATCCTTCTGGGATAAGTACACAGAGTAGCATTGTATTGATAAAGAGTTCCATGTTTGTGAACTAAGAAAGCAAGGATCAAACTGAGGGCCACAGACCAGCAGTATGTTATGGAAAAAATCTCTTTGACAGTGAAGTTTAATGTTAAGTGCATTGGTAGAAATACCACAGTGAGGGAACAAAGCTGGCAAGAGAAATATGGAGTGCACTGAAAAGAACATTAAGGAGATCCCAGGATTGAGTGAGAGTAGGTACATACTCCAGGTACAAAGAAGAGACCAATTCTGTACCTGGTGTCCTGTAGATGTGGAGTAGAAGAGGCTGAATCAACCAGATTTCTTACTAGGTTAAGGCTCAATACTGATGTGCTATGATCTGCTGGTTATGAGCTAAAATCCTGCCTAGACAAACTCCACCTTCCATCCTTCTGAGGTTGGAAAATTGAGTCTAATTGAAGTGTGCAATATCTGTGCTATATTGAAAGTAGAACTTGAGAAATGTAAGGTTGTAGTGTATGGAAAAGTATGGTGCAGTCGTTCATGCCCATTGAAGCAGAGGATAAAAGGGTAGTGAGAGAGTTGTGAATGCTTGGGAACATGGCAGTATAGATGACACCGAAATAGGCAGGTTTAGAAACACAAACATGGTAAAGAAAACTGCTCAAGTATTAGTTGAAGCAAGGGTTACATGAAGTAGTATACCACTGCAAGGAGAGGGAGGGTACGGTGAGAGTGTAGAATTGGATTAAGGTGCTACAAGAGAAGTGAACAGTGAGAGGAAAGAAACCGTGGAGGGGAGAAGGGACTACAGCAAATGAAAGCGGATATGATGTAAATGACCCTCCTGCTCGTAATATAGCTGCAAAGTCCGTTTTCAGATTGTAGTCCTTTTAATGCGCCTTGCCCGCTTTAAGTATGATAATCTTAATAAGCAGCTCATATGCAGCCCCTTCAAGTGGGTCAAAGCGGCACACATTGATAAGACAAGCGGCTGACCTTTCCAGAGGTCCCGGTCTCCCCTTGCCAGTGCAGATTGTGGGAGAATCAGAGTGCCGTAATCTTGTTGTGTTCTAGGTTCTTTTAAAGGGCTGCTGTGAGTAGTGGCATTATAGGAGATTGCATAATATTGGTCTCTGTGCCTCTAGTAAAATTAAAATTTTCTGCCCACCAAGCTGTGGCAAATCTACATTTTCCATCGTAAGAGTTCTTAAAGAGTGTAAATGATTTAATTACGCTTGAGTAAATCAATAAAGTTCTTTGAAAACTATTACATGAAGGACATGTATACGCAGCTTACATCTCTGTGTGATGCATTTTTTAAGTGAAATACTTATGTTGGATTTTAAAAGCATGGTTATTTTAAAAGATGATAGGGAGAAGCAATTGAAAGGATCCTCGGAACTCTCTTTTTCGTGTTTACATGCACTACTAAGTGATCTACCTTCAACAGAAAAAAGCCTAGAACCCACAAGATTCCAAAGAACATAAGACCAGAACCCCAAACTATCTTCCTTTTTTTTGCGCTGACTGAAAATATGAAATCAAAACTGAAACTATAAAGGTTTGAGACAGTGATTAAATATTCTCTTTGAAAAGTTACTAATATATCCAAACTCCTTCATTGATGGCTAATCAAATCCATGCAATAAACCAAAGGAGAGAGTAAGGGAATTAGTTCACAAAGGTGAACGGAGAGTACTCCTGATCCCCTAGGTATCAGTAATAAACAAAACAAGAGAGGAGTACCATCAGAAATAGCTTAGATAAAGCGGTCTGAATGGAATGAGTGAGAAAAAAAGGAGAAGAGAGTCATTCCTTTTTTAAGAAACCCCTCACTCACCGACCTAGTCGGTGACATGCTTCATCATCGGGGTCCACCCTGACAGCCGAGTGCCATCAGGGTGTGCTACGACACCTGGACTACAGTGGAGCGGGTATTTTTGTGTGAAGTGAAAAAAATGTTAAAAATTGTCCTGGTATACTTGTGTAGAAGGTTTATTCTCAAGAACTGGACAATATTAAAAGTAAGTGTGTGGATACGTTTAGGTGTTATGACCGTGTGTATCTCTTATGTGTGAGGTCTACATGTTTCAACCCGTTGGATGGAAAAGTGCCGGGTTTTCGTCAGGACCAAAAAGGAAAATGGGTGGTCAGGACACACTAACGCCCTGCCGGTCCCTAGTTTCCTGTACACAACTGGCAAAATTGGTCAGAGTGAAAAAGCTCAGAAACAACAATGGTTGAGCTGAAAAGCAAAAAGACCTGTAGGAGAGAAATGTAAAAGGTCACAAGTATAATTAATACAAGCCTGTTACGAAGTGCCATACTGGTTCTCGCGTGTCTTCTGCTGTGTCGTACATTCCATTCAAGGTTTATAGTGATCGGTAGTGACTGGCTATCACTAAAGCTGGCACACTCTATCATTGGTGTTGTGCTCGGTGATCACTAAATACTTAATATAGGCATTCAGTTATATTTAGCACTGAATAGTGCGTGGAAACAATGCTCACAGTGCCATTAGCGTGAGGGAACAACGAAGTGAATTCTATGTGTTTCACCTTTGACTCAGACTGGCACACTCTGGTGATGTCGGTGTGCTTCGTGGTTGGGTGGTTATTCGATTATTTTTCATACAAAGTCGGTCGCAATCAGCACTTCCGAGTGCACGACATACCTGCTCACGTATGAGTTAAAGTGAGCAATAATCGACGTAATTGATTTGTCCCATCATACATACACTCACACTATGCAGACACACAAACAACTCACACACACAGGCGCACAAAGGGGAAATAAGGCTTACTCCTATTTAGGATCTTTTAGGCTTCACTGGGTGGAGGGAAGGTAAAAACCAAGCTGCCATATTCTGCAAAGGGGGAAATGATAAAAAAGCTATCACGGGTTAGGTTTCAGGATACTGAATCCAAGTTGTCAGTATTGGGCTCAGAGTATTACTTACAGTTCAGTTGGTTACAGAGTTCTTAGTACCTACTCGCCTCTCCGTGCCTCCCCGTAAATGATACAGAAGCCGCCAGGGTGGATATAGCGGCAACTGTGCTTCCGGGAAGGGCGTGGCCGCGTCAATGCGTGATGACGCAATGGCGTGTCAGAAGTGGAAAGAGAGAACGGGGCGAGTGCGTCCCGAGCGTTGCTAAGCAATGCCGGAAAGGATTGTTTACATAGGAGTATTAAGCAATCCTAAAAGGGGGGTATTTTTATAAAGGAACAGAGCTGTGAATAAACCGAGTTTAGGCATAATTCACAAATCTCGGGGGTATATACTACATTTCGAAGGAGTGTGAACTGACTCCTCAAAAAACATTAAAAAAAATGGAGATCAGAACGGGGCGGGGGTGTCCCGAGCATTGCTGATTAATATCTGACATGGGGAGTTTTCAGGGGAGTTATTAGCAGAACTATAGGGGCGAATTTTTAGGATCGGAACAGAGCTGTGAATTAGCCCAGGGTTCATAGACCTCGGGGGTATATACTGCGTAAAGCAGCAGCCAGAAGTCTAATGGCTCCACACAATCAGATAGGGAATCATGCTGTCTGTGGTGGGATTAGTTAATATTGGCCCAAGGAATGTTATCGTTCAGTCCTGTGACATGTGTGGATAATCTATATATCCATCTTTGTTCTTTCTCGAAGAGCCGTTTCTGCATGTTAGGTCCAGCCTTGATCTGTTCAATGACAGTCCACCACATGTCATTGGGTGTGTGGTTATATTCAAGGAAGTGATCTGTCAATTTTGTGGCATTCTTTCTGCAGCGAATGGTGCTGCGATGCTCGCATATTCTTTGCTTTACTTTCCTTGTCGTCATTCCCACGTAGCGTTTGTTGCATGTGCATTCAATCAGATAAACCACATTGCAGCTATTGCAATTTGTGTGTGATAGCTGTCGCCAAGTTTTGCCAGTTTCAATGTTTAGAGTTTTAGTGTTGCTTGTTAAGTGACAGACACAACAGTTTCCGCAGCGAAAGTGCCCTGTGACATCAGGTAAACCCCAAGTTCTTGTGATTGATTGATTGTCAGAAAGTTCTTTTGCCTTAGGTCTAGTATTAACCAGTGTGTCCTTCAGACTTGCTGATTTTTTGTAGGAAAAGAGGGGCTTTTCCCAGTGAAGGCTACCAGTGCTGAGAATGGACCAATGTTTTTTAATGCTTTTTGACACTTGGTTGGAAACACTGTTGAAGGTGGTAACGCAGGTAAGTGGTATATCATTAACTGTGGCTATTTTTGGTTCAAGGAGAGCCTCTCTTGGTTGGTTTCTGGCTCTTTTTTGGCAGGTGTTTATGATTCTAGTTGGGTACCCACGAACTCGAAGTTTTTCCGTAAGGTCAGAGGCTTGTTTTTTGTACTCAGTGACCTTGCTACAGTTGTGCCTAAGTCTCATTTTTGAACCAAAAATAGCCACAGTTAATGATATATATATATATATAATGATATACCACTTACCTGTGTTACCACCGTCTGGTTAATACTAGACCTAAGGCAAAAGAACTTTCTGACAATCAATCAATCACAAGAACTTGGGGTTTACCTGATGTCACAGGGCACTTTCGCTGCGGAAACTGTTGTGTCTGTCACTTAACAAGCAACACTAAAACTCTAAACATTGAAACTGGCAAAACTTGGCGACAGCTATCACACACAAATTGCAATAGCTGCAATGTGGTTTATCTGATTGAATGCACATGCAACAAACGCTACGTGGGAATGACGACAAGGAAAGTAAAGCAAAGAATATGCGAGCATCGCAGCACCATTCGCTGCAGAAAGAATGCCACAAAATTGACAGATCACTTCCTTGAATATAACCACACACCCAATGACATGTGGTGGACTGTCATTGAACAGAACAAGGCTGGACCTAACATGCAGAAACGGCTCTTCGAGAAAGAACAAAGATGGATATATAGATTATCCACACATGTCACAGGACTGAACGATAACATTCCTTGGGCCAATATTAACTAATCCCACCACAGACAGCATGATTCCCTATCTGATTGTGTGGAGCCATTAGACTTCTGGCTGCTGCTTTACGCAGTATATACCCCCGAGGTCTATGAACCCTGGGCTAATTCACAGCTCTGTTCCGATCCTAAAAATTCGCCCCTATAGTTCTGCTAATAACTCCCCTGAAAACTCCCCATGTCAGATATTAATCAGCAATGCTCGGGACACCCCCGCCCCGTTCTGATCTCCATTTTTTGTTATGTTTTTTGAGGAGTCAGTTCACACTCCTTCGAAATGTAGTATATACCCCCGAGATTTGTGAATTATGCCTAAACTCGGTTTATTCACAGCTCTGTTCCTTTATAAAAATACCCCCCTTTTAGGATTGCTTAATACTCCTATGTAAACAATCCTTTCCGGCATTGCTTAGCAACGCTCGGGACGCACTCGCCCCGTTCTCTCTTTCCACTTCTGACACGCCATTGCGTCATCACGCATTGATGCGGCCACGCCCTTCCCGGAAGCACAGTTGCCGCTATATCCACCCTGGCGGCTTCTGTATCATTTACGGGGAGGCACGGAGAGGCGAGTAGGTACTAAGAACTCTGTAACCAACTGAACTGTAAGTAATACTCTGAGCCCAATACTGACAACTTGGATTCAGTATCCTGAAACCTAACCCGTGATAGCTTTTTTATCATTTCCCCCTTTGCAGAATATGGCAGCTTGGTTTTTACCTTCCCTCCACCCCGTGAAGCCTAAAAGATCCTAAATAGGAGTAAGCCTTATTTCCCCTTTGTGCGCCCGTGTGTGTGAGTTGTTTGTGTGTCTGCATAGTGTGAGTGTATGTATGATGGGACAAATCAATTACGTTGATTATTGCTCACTTTAACTCATACGTGAGCAGGTATGTCGTGCACTCGGAAGTGCTGATTGCGACCGACTTTGTATGAAAAATAATCGAATAACCACCCAACCACGAAGCACACCGACATCACCAGAGTGTGCCAGTCTGAGTCAAAGGTGAAACACATAGAATTCACTTCGTTGTTCCCTCACGCTAATGGCACTGTGAGCATTGTTTCCACGCACTATTCAGTGCTAAATATGACTGAATGCCTATATTAAGTATTTAGTGATCACCGAGCACAACACCAATGATAGAGTGTGCCAGCTTTAGTGATAGCCAGTCACTGCCGATCACTATAAACCTTGAATGGAATGTACGACACAGCAGAAGACACGTGAGAACCAGTATGGCACTTCGTAACAGGCTTGTATTAATTATACTTGTGACCTTTTACATTTCTCTCCTACAGGTCTTTTTGCTTTTCAGCTCAACCATTGTTGTTTCTGAGCTTTTTCACTCTGACCAATTTTGTCAGTTGTGTACAGGAAACTAGGGACCGGCAGGGCGTTAGTGTGTCCTGACCACCCATTTTTAGGGCTCGGACTCCTCCCCACTGAAAGTGGGAGGAGTTTCGAGAACTAATGTTAAAGAAGAAAAAAAAGAAGTATCTCCTAGGGCTTTGGCCGAGACAAATTCCACACATTCCTTTGCGTGTTCTGTCATCTGGCCAGTGATTCGTGTTCGTTGTGTTGTCGTTTTAATAGGCTTGAAGTGATAGGGTAAATGTAGTTTTGTTCCGCCATTTTGGGCATATTTCGTTCGTGCTCGCGCAAAGAAGTACATTAATTATAATTAGGAGCTGTCAGGGTGCCTCCGTAAGTGAATCCAGATGGCCGGGCGCGTTCACCATTCAGCAGCGCTCAGCGCGCAGCTGCTCCAGTCCCGGGCTGCCGCTAATTATCCTCGTAGTCAGGGAACTCCTCGTATTTCGATAACTCGACAAGCTCACAGGGTCCCAGCGTCCGTGGCAGGGAAAAAGCAGAGGGTTTGTAACAGCGCCAATGAAGAAAAGAAAACGCCAATGTTCAGTGTTGTACTGCGAGCGGCCATCCGAAATAATTGTTCACTTTCTTGTACCGTGCAAAGAGTAGCTGATTCACCCCTCGTTGTAGCATAGTTTGGTGGAGCTTTTCTGTACCCTGTGTTCGGCTGAAGAGAGGTGCGAATAGGGAGCGATTACGAAGCTGTTTTCCTTGCCATTAGTGGAGAAGGCGAGGCAGAGAGGGCCTCACAGTGATCATGGAAAGGGCGCCCTGCAGCAGCCGCCAGGGAATGGGCATTCACGCTTGGGGGGAAGAGATAGGAGCAGCCTTGTTCAGTCACACTGTCCTGATAAGCGGGTTTGCTGACAGGAGGCCTGATTAAACTGCCAAACTTGCTTCAAAGAGTCAGAGCACAGTATGAAGGGGCCGAAAAAATGTCGAATGAGTGTGCCTCGGGAAAAATGAGAGGCCAGCGGGTGTAGTTGAAATGTCCAGCCTGCACACACCCAGCCCACCTTTACCACACTGCAGCATCCGCGGCGCAAACCTTTCTTTTTAGTGGTCGCTGGTTGTTACTAGGTGCGAGGTATCTTACACAAGTTGCCAGTGGTAAGCCATGTTTTTGTTTTCTTGAAAATGGCTATTTTGCATGCGTTTCTCGGTTATTCTGGTTTGGTACCGACTGGTAACTTTTGTAGAGTTAAAGGATGATGTCTGTTGTCGGCTGCTAAAGGGGAGGCGTGTGGGTGTTTTAACACGTGTGCCTAGTTGCCCTCAGTTAATGCAGCCGTGTAGCCATTTGCTGCTGCCCAGGCGTGGTATTGATGCAGACAGCAATGAATCAGCTAAACATATTAAGGAGTTGCAGACCTACATAGATTTGTGGC
Organism: Lissotriton vulgaris; assembly: GCF_964263255.1. NCBI lineage: Eukaryota > Metazoa > Chordata > Amphibia > Caudata > Salamandridae > Lissotriton > Lissotriton vulgaris. Next base: position 934,024,237 of record NC_141695.1, read on the forward strand.
GACCTTCCCCGACTAAGCCCCTGACCCTTGTTTGATTATATTTGAAATCGCTTCGAGAGAAGGAACACACACAGTAGGGGAATTGAAACATCTACACGACATGATGACGTTTCAGCAGATTTACATTCTTGCCATGTTGTAGTGTTATTACAAATATCGTAATGTTCGCTTTGCATGTGATGGGAAAAATACCCTTTATTTGTAAGCCCTAGAAAGCTATGGTAAACGAGTCCTCTGGTACAAGTAAAAGTGCAGTTTGAGAGCAGTTTGAGAGTGCAGTTTGAGTGCAGTTTGAGAGTGCAGAGTGCAGTTTGAGAGTGCAGTTTGAGAGTGCTGTTTGAGAGTGCAGATTGCAGATTGAGAGTTGAGAGTGCACGTTGAGAGTGCACATTGAGAGTTGAGAGTGCAGTTTGAGAGTTGAGAGTGCAGTTTGAGAGTTGAGAGTGCAGTTTCAGAGTGCAGCATGAGAGTTGTGAGTGCAGTTTGAGAGTTCAGAGTGCAGTTTGAGAGTGCCGTTTGAGAGTGCAGTTTGAGAGTGCCGTTTGAGAGTGCAGAATCAGAGTGCAGAATCAGGGTGCAGATTGCAGTTTGAGAGTGCAGTTTGAGAGTGCAGAGTGCAGATTGAGAGTGCAGAGTGCAGATTGAGAGTGCAGATTAAGAGTGCATTTTTAGAGTGCAGTTTGAGAGTGCTGAGTGGCAGTGAGTGCAGAGTGGCAGTGAGTGCAGAGTGGCAGTGAGTGCAGAGTGGCAGTGAGTGCAGAGTGGCAGTGAGTGCAGAGTGGCAGTGAGTGCAGAGTGGCAGTGAGTGCAGAGTGGCAGTGAGTGCAGAGTGGCAGTGAGTGCAGAGTGGCAGTGAGTGCAGAGTGGCAGTGAGTGCAGACTGACAGTGAGTGCAGACTGACAGTGAGTGCAGACTGACAGTGAGTGCTGAGTGACAGTGAGTGCAGAGTGAGTGCAGAGTGAGTGCAGAGTGAGTGCAGAGTGAGTGCAGAGTGAGTGCAGAGTGAGTGCAGAGTGAGTGCAGAGTGAGTGCAGAGTGAGTGCAGAGTGACAGTGAGTGCAGGGTGACAGTGAGTGCAGGGTGGCAGTGAGTGCAGAGTGGCAGTGAGTGCAGAGTGGCAGTGAGTGCAGAGTGGCAGTGAGTGCAGAGTGGCAGTGAGTGCAGAGTGGCAGTGAGTGCAGAGTGGCAGTGAGTGCAGAGTGGCAGTGAGTGCAGAGTGGCAGTGAGTGCAGAGTGGCAGTGAGTGCAGAGTGACAGTGAGTGCAGAGTGACAGTGAGTGCAGAGTGACAGTGAGTGGAGTGACAGTGAGTGCAGAGTGACAGCAGAGTGACAGTGACAGCAGAGTGACAGTGACAGCAGAGTGACAGTGAGTGCAGAGTGACAGTGAGTGCAGAGTGACAGTGAGTGCAGAGTGACAGTGAGTGCAGAGTGACAGCAGAGTGACAGTGAGTGCAGAGTGACAGTGAGTGCAGAGTGACAGTGAGTGCAGAGTGACAGTGAGTGCAGAGTGACAGTGAGTGCAGAGTGACAGTGAGTGCAGAGTGACAGTGAGTGCAGAGTGACAGTGAGTGCAGAGTGACTGCAGAGACAGTGTGTCAGGGTGCACAATGAGTGTGCAGGGTAAACAGTGTGTGACTATGCAGGGTGACATTGGGAGTGTGCGGGTGAGCAGTGTGTGAATGTGTAGGGGCAGTGTGTGAGTGTGCAGAAAACACCCCACACACATACACCACACACACATAACGCACACACAAACCATACACCTCAGTCTCTCAACACCACACACTTGTCACCACTCAACACAACACACTCACCACCACACTCACTCCCCAGGCTCACCCCCACAGACTCACCACCACACACTCACCAGCACACAGAAAACAACACACACAACAACACACCCCCAGCCGTCAATGAATGCTTTCACCATGCACAAACACCAACAACCATCATCCATCTGTGCACGCTTTTACCAAGCACACACCCACCAGCCGTCAGTGCACCCTTCCACCAGGCACACACACCTCCAGCCGGCAGTGCACTTTTCCACCAAGCAATCGCAGTATGGTACACTTTACTTTTAAACATATTCATATAAAGCACAGCATGCCACCATTGGTAAAATTACAATTCAACCAAGATACTTCCACTACACACCACATGCACACACTCCATAACACATGGCAAAAAGACATTGGCATTTACAATGCCATTAGCTCAAACTCAAATAAATCCGAGCCCGATTGCATTTCTAATGCTTGTTCTTTTTGGTCCTGACGAAAACCCGGCACTTTTCCATCCAACGGGTTGAAACATGTAGACCTAACACATAAGAGATACACACGGTCATAACACCTAAACGTATCCACACACTTACTTTTAATATTGTCCAGTTCTTGAGAATAAACCTTCTACACAAGTATACCAGGACAATTTTTAACATTTTTTTCACTTCACACACAAAATACCCGCTCCACTGTAGTCCAGGTGTCGTAGCACACCCTGATGGCACTCGGCTGTCAGGGTGGACCCCGATGATGAAGCATGTCACCGACTAGGTCGGTGAGTGAGGGGTTTCTTAAAAAAGGAAGGACTCTCTTCTCCTTTTTTTTCTCACTCATTCCATTCAGATCGCTTTATCTAAGCTATTTCTGATGGTACTCCTCTCTTGTTTTGTTTAATCAAATCCATGGCCTGATGAATGCAGATCTTCCATCAATCAAACTTGTCCACGACCTAGAAAATAAACAAATTCACAGTGAAAAAAGGTGGTTGGTCTAAGGGAGAGATAATATTAGCTTCCATCCATGTCTTTAGTAAGATTCAGATTTTCTGGCCACCTACATTCTACATTTTATGGGAACACCCGGAGGCTAACATTATGCAAGTTTAAAGCATGTCAATCTATCGACAAGCTGCACTCTATTCCGGTTTGAAAAAGAACGAACTAAAAGTTACATCATTAGACAAGTCGCCACATCCCAAAATGTTTTGCAAATCACCTCCCATCATAAAGCCTTAGACGCCTCTCTCAGTACGAGCCTCAAACACTCCCATCCACACCGGCTCTACTCATAACCTCCTTAACTCCTCTTGCTAGCATCTGGGTTGATAAAGCCCTAAAAGGATACTTAAACAAAATCAACAACATTCGGTCTGACATTCTTGGTCTTCTCTTCATAGCCCTTCATACATTGAACCGCACACAAATTCTCATTACCATTAAAAACCAGGTAAAACATTGTTGTAGAATTAACTTGTTATCTTCTTGCCAGAGAAAAATACCCTATTATAGTATCAAGTGCCTCAACTTCAGAAACCCTTCTATAGGACACCAGACACAAAAACATTGTCAGAGTCTAATGCTTCAGAAATTACTGATTCCAGCCCCAACTCTCCATAAATACAAAAACTTTGGAACATCGCATACAGAATTGTATCTGGTCACTGGTGGTTTTGTAATTCTGATGCTCCACAACAATCTTCTTACCAAAACATCCTGTCCCACCGACATTACATTCACCAAAGAATGTCAAGCAGCGATAGCAGACCTTTGAACATTTATAGTTCTATAAAACAAACCTTTTTCAAATAATTTTGATAAATAAATACTACCTCTTCTACATCTACTGAAATGGGAACAACATCACTCTCCACACACCAGTGAAACCATTTCTGCCATACCAGTCTAAACAACCTCCTCGTACGAGGAGCCCACAACTCTCTAATGAGTGATGAAGCCTATTGAGAAAGGCCTGCCACTTTTCAAACTATCCTGAAATTCGTTATGCTACATGTTTAGCTATCAGAATCTCTCAAAACATTTAAAAGAGAATTGGAACATCTGCTGACAACTCCTATAGAATTGGATACCAAAGTGGGCTAACCAATACCAGTTTCTCCTTCCACCTGTAAACCATCAAAGTTACCCAAGAGATTATCAACAATGGATGGGAACGTATACAGGTGCAACCTCCTCCAATCCTGATTGTTCATCTACTCCTGCCAACTCTGGATGCCAACTGAAAAATCTCCCCACTTGAATATTCAATCTGTGGGCATTTTGGTGTGGAATTGTTTGAGAACAAACACTCTCCAACTTAAAGGAAACTGACCTCTACCTAATCGCTGGAATATCTGAAATTCCTCGAACTAATACGCCTCCACATTGCTCAACCCTAGTTAATGCCTCCGACATTACTCCCTAAAGACTCTTGCCAAATCTGCCAGATCTTTAGATGGACGCCCTAGCTTGCTCACATACCTTACTGCCGAAACATTGTCTATTCTCAGAAGAAGTGAACATTTTACGATGTCCTTCCCGAAATCATGTTACAGGAAAAATATCCTGAATCATTGAAGACAGAAGACCCACCATATGAACCAACATACTCTGGTATAGTCAATCCAAACCTAAAATCCTCTTAATCGCTTTCCGTCCATCTTGAAATGATAATAAACTACCTAAACGTTGAGACGTAAATTTGTCACTGGATGCATATCTTTGTCCTACACTGAGAAAATACTGTTTATAAAGCCACCAGGTCCTGAGAACCCGCCCCCCCGCCAGTTGCACCTCTTCTCAGCAAATCCTGAACCTCCTTGTCCACCAGTTTTGACTGGTCTTGGCTGAACACAATACCCATCGGGACCCAATTATAAACTGGCTCTGCTATAGTCTCCTGCTCAGTTGTAATGGGACACCAATAGGGCCTTGTTTAATGAACCTCGGGATCAACGTACCCCACGACCTCGGTTTCTTTGTCTCCGAGGGTAGAATCCAGACGATGATCCTTGATTCTAATAAAAGGGTGTAAACCCACGGGAGAAAGAACTCCCCTTGTGATTCCTTGCCAACAGCTGGGAAACCAAACCTTAATTCGCCCGGCCCAACCAAAAACTCTGATCATTAAAAATTCTTAAAACATTCCATTGCGACTTCTTTGTAGAACAGTAGGCTCCCAGAAACTTTTTTACATATTCCTAATAAAGTCCTCCCCAAAGAGGAGACCACTGGCTGCAGACCCAGACTCATTGATTGCCAGAACCACCAATTTAGGATCAATTTTGAGCAAAATGCTCTTCCTGCGCTCTACTGCAAGAGTGGTGTTAGCATTTCCTAAAGGATAAACTGCATGCTGCACCCATTGTCTGAATTCTTCTACATCTGTCTTACTTAAATAGGCCTCCTCTGCAGTATCAAAAATCTTGGTTAAAGGACTAATCACATCAAGTAATCTGTCCTGACACATTCGCAGTCCCTTACATAACCCTATACGGGGATCACGTTCCCCATTACCAATAAAGACCAACTTTTTCAAATACAACTCTGATGTTACTATCACCTTATTTGATAAAGGTCTGTAACATTCCAGCCCTAACCTTATTCTAGCATCTGTAGGTATTTGTTTCCTCAACCAAAACTCCACATATTCCGAGACATGAGGTTTAGTAGTCTTCATCGGTTCTTCATCAGTTTAGTCATCATATGATCAAACATACAGTCCCCTAAAGGGCCAATCAAAACAATTGGATTTTTATCTTTACTGCCCCTATAGACCTCTTTATCTTCCTGATCATCTGAGTTTGTTTCTGAGGATCAGGATTATAATGAACAGCTCAACTTGACCTCTGCAGTGCCGGTGGATTCATCACAGCGCCCCATTGTATGCTTGTGCCCTTTACATGAGCTTTCTCTTCACTGTAACTTTCAACCGTCCTCCTTGTGTGTCTTCGACACTTATGTTCCATGCAGTCACAAAATCCTTGATCTGCCTCCGCAGATTTTCCTCTTTTTATTTCACCAATACTTATTTAAATATTCTTACTTTTTCTTGAGACTTTACCTCGTTTCTCATTATGTGAGGCGGTCTCTCCCCCTGACCAAAAATGTTTCTTTTCTGAACCAAGACCTCTTGACTTTAAAAACATGTCTAGTTTCTTTTCCATTCTACCAGCCTCTGAGGTAATTTTCTCAATAACATCTTTCTGCCTGTCCTCTAATACACTACCTTGTTCTACTTGCTCAATCACCTTACTCATCTTTTTCCTTATTAGCAATTAAAATATCAATAAAATTCCATTGCAGCGCACCTCACCCTATAATAACACCTGAGCTGGCGCTCTACTCCCAGCTGTCAGCATTTGAAATCAGACGCTTACCAGCAACCCAATCTGTCAAAACGCATTCCTTTAGACTTCAGTGTAAAGAAGCGCAATGTCTCAAAATAGCCCCTGATGCAGGACTCAGTGCATCAGATCATCACACCTAGCAAGTCCTTTGTCCATTTCAGTATCAACAACCCAACTCAGCTTTGCTCCTAACCAAAGCAAGTCGCTTCTGTTTAAATTACCTTACGTTAACCCTCCTGCTCACGCTCGCAACAACCGAATTTAAAATGCACAACATCAAAAACCGGTTATTTCATCCAATAAATGCGCATATACTAAAATATCAGGGATCCTAATATCTAGCAATTCACAACTAATTTAAAAGGGGGCAAATACAACATCTGTGCCAGAATAAACGTTACAAATGCTCCGACTCCTCGCTCTTCCCTTTCAAACTATCAGCCTGCCATAGAGAACATTTGCTTAATAAATAATTATTGAGCCACACATACACCATCTACCCATCCTATTCACATTTTACTCCCCACAATATCAGAACTCACATCAGTACTGGTCTACAGGGATTTGGCACAAAAAAGAAGGAAGATGATTGAGGTTCTGTTCTTTTATGTTCTTTTGAATCTTGTTGTGTTGTATGTTCTTAGGGACTACTGTGACTAGTGGCATTAAAAGGGGATGGCATAATGTTAGCATCCAGATCTTGCTATAAAATCCAAGTTTCAAACTACTGTGCTTTTTTTTTAGCACCCTGCCCCATCTCTGACACACTATGGCTGCAGCGATAAGTAGCTGCAAGCTTTTTCAAAGATTGTCATGATTAGTCATAGGTGGACGTACACTTTACATTGGTGATAACAGTGTTTGTAGAAAGGCATGCTGTAAAGTTCTACTGTTTGGAATACAGATTTTTCTTCTACGTTTTTATAATCTGGTAACTGGTCATTAACTTGTATTTCGAAAAACTTATTTTACATCTGTGTGGAGAGTCTGCTTTAAAGTTCACACAGAGAAGCAGTTGTTTTCTGTGTTAATTTTGTTTCAGGAAGCACAATCAGACCCACGGGCGTGGTGTATCTCGCAGTTTCATTGCCTATGTTGCTCTTTTGAGATGTGACCTAGTGCTATAGTTTTATCTGGTTCACATGGAAATTAATAAATATTGTTCTCTAATGATGGCTTGATTGCAGTCATAGTGACCAACACCCACCGTCCCGTATTCTTAGTTTGAGTAACCAGTATGAGTCATGAATGTCTGAGCATAAAGTAAAGTTGATCTTCCTTTCCTTTTAGGTCGAGCCTGGGCAGCCACTGCGCAGCTCTGCCAGGCATGCTTTTTTTCGAGTATGGACTCGAAGCTCCTCTCACTCTCTGCCCAAATTTGTCATTGCCCTTTGTAAATGCTGGCATCCGATTCCTTAATAGGCTTGGTAGTCTCTCCTTAGTACCGCCTTGTCTTAATTTGTAACCTCCCGTGAGGACTGTCCCTTTTACTTCTGTTGTTACATGGTATGCTTTATTTAGTCTGTAAGCACTATTTTCTTTACATTCTCCTACTGTACACACTATGTGTTCCTGCAACATTCAGCGCGCAATGCGTACTTTAATTTTTCAATAAGCTCTAGACAATGGCGGCCACTTCTTTGAAGTGAAATAGGTCACTCACTTGCAAGAGTTGAGCTATTGGCATTGTAAATGACAATGGCTTTTTTATGTGTTAATTATCAAAACAGATATATAAAAGGCATTGTCATTTACTATGCCAATAGCTTAAACTCTTGCAAATGCGAGACCTATTGCAATGCAAATGCTTGGTTTTATTCACCTCTAGTTTCCCTGGGACGTTCTCTTGGTTATTATCTTCATACTGCTCACTGCTAGACTAGTATTCTAGAGACCAATTACTGTGCACACACTACCGGAATGACTGAGTCAGGCTCTTTTAGGTCTAGCTATAAGGTGATTTGCTTTTTTTAAGGGAAGAGCTTTCCTGAAATCGATCATTCACGACTTTGGGGCATGGACTTGTTATGTTGGTGTATTTTCTTTTTGTGATACAGTGCAGAAAGGGCTGCGCCCAAGGTCAGTTTCTCAGTATAGCACTGCCAAAAATTTGTTGTAAACCTATTATCTCGTATGGGGTCAGTCATGATGTGGTCAACAAAGCTAATCTAGCAAGTTATCCACCCCAGATCCATTACCTTGGACTCATTCACCACTGCTTTTTGTGCCTTGGAACCACACTGTGCACATGCACATAAAAATAATGATTTTTGTCAGTCCCCCTAGTTTAAAGGTGAAACGTCACAAAAAATACCATTTAGACGGGATAGTGTCCCTGAAACAATTGCTATGGAAAAAAACATTTACATTACTCTTACATTGAACTTGTCTGTTGGGCCTCGCTTCTGCTGTTTGGTGGTCATTTTCAGCACACAGCCTTTCATCAAAGAACTTCGGTTTGGTGCCATTCAATTCCTCAAAACCAAGTTACACGTCTGGATTTAGAAAAAACTGTGCACCTTCTTCAGTAAGCAGTTGAGCACCGAGAGATGGCAATGGAGCCATTTATGCTAAAGATAGTAGTGTAGCCAATGTCTGATGAGGAACAACACGTGGAGGATCCTAAGGAGGTAGCAACTGGCCTACATTAATCAGTAATATTCTTTCTCCCGCACACGTTTTCGAAATGTAGTATAAAGGCAATGTAGTTTAAATGCAAAACCTCAAAAAAATACAATGTTGAGCTGCAAAGCAGATTATTGACTGTTTATTTTTTCTACAGTGAATGTGTTCACTTAGGGGATATCAACCCTTAAGCAGCCATTTGACACCAATTAATTTTTTTTCTCCGACATGACCCAACGCAGCAATAGGTTTCATGATTTAAACAATCGTTTTGTCTTTCAAGGATGCCCTTTTTCCTCGGAGGTTTTTTCTTGGTAATTTTGAAATTTCTTACCTTTTACGAGCTAGGATTGATTTTTGTTTCGTCTCCTCTCATTAAGCTACTGCAGCCAGCATAATGGTAAAAAAAAATTGGGTGAGTATTGACCCACCACTCTATGCTACCTGCCTTGTGACTATAACATTTGCTATCAGTTTGAACTGTTACCGAGAGAGGCGATTGAAGCCCCTCCAGTTCATGTGCCTCTTCCCGTTCTACAAAAATCTAGACCGTACAATGATCTAGAAGGTATGCACACCTTGAAAAAGGTGCTAGGGAAAGGCCCTTTCATTCCTCTCACATTTCAAGTGCCTGTTAAGCCTCGCTTCTCCTGTTTGGTGGTCATTTGCAGCAAACAGCATTCCATGAAAGACCTTTGGTTTGGTGCCATTCGATTCCTCAAAACCATGTTACCTGTCTAGAATTAGAAAGGACTGTGCTCCCTCTTGCTTGAACAGTTGAGCACTGAGAGATGTCAAGGAAGCGATTAATGCTTAAGATAGTAGTTCGGTACAAAAGGGGGTGGTGATGGACGGAGCATCTGAACCAATCAAACACTCACACCCAGGCAAAAGATCTGGGTTTAATCCATCACCGTTCTTTAGCCCACTCTGCCACCCCAGTTCAGACATGGCCATATGCAAATCAGTCTGACCCTGTGCTTCATGGGAACAGTCCAGTCAGAACTGCCAAGCCATGGCTTCCCTGGACCGGAAACAAGCTTCCTAGGACCGGTTTCTGGCATTTCAGCCGTCTTCAGCCCGGTTTGCTTGAATCCAGAGGCCAAGTGAGCAAGGGACTCACGTCTGAGCATACCCTGCCAACTTATGGCAAACAAAGCGGTACAAAAGGGGGTGGTGATGGACGGAGCATCTGAACCAATCAAACACTCATACCCAGGCAAAAGATCTGGGTTTAATCCATCACCGTTCTTTAGCCCACTCTGCCACCCCAGTTCAGACATGGCCATCAGTAAAGCATAGGTAATTGTGATAAAGCAGATGACGAAGATTTTGAGGATGCCCCATCGATAGACTATTTTTGGAATCTATATAATTGACCACATTTTTAAGTTAACCCTCGGGATGTTCTTTTAACCACAATCGAATTCTTTGTAAGTGAACTTTTTATGCTAACCTGTTTCACATGACCTAAAGGGATTTCAACATTCTCATGCAGCATTGTCAAGCTACAGGAATGGTAGTTTTTTAGGTCTCGTGGCGATTACAGCGCAAAGCGCTGTCTCGCTAGAGACCTATAGTCACCGGCTCTGCTTCCCAGGAGACAGGAGATGGGCACTCGCAGCCTCAGGAATCGGATCAGCGCAGGTCGTGCGCATTCCCAATCTCCTGTCTCCCTTGAAAGCTCCAACACACACAGCCACACCTCCCCCTGCTTTCGCACATGCATGCGCACACACAGAGACACACACACAAATGAGCGCACAGGCACGCACGCATACAGAGAGACACACACCACCCCCCCTCTCCCCGCCGCACACACAGAAAAAAAATGAGCGCACAGAGACACCCACCCCCGCTGCCCCCCCCCCCCCCCCCACCCCCTCCAACTAAGCTCCACTCACACTCTTAGGGGGTATTTTCGTGCAAAGTGCAACTCTCAGCCACGAGTTTACAAAGCAGTTCGTCTTTATTGCAATTGCTAGCCAATAGGTGGCTATTATGGGGGGTGCGGTGCGGGTACTACGCTTCACTCATACAGCAACGCATCTCCTGTATAGCGGACATTGGCGGGCCATGGCGACGGAGGAGGCGGCGGTGAGCCGGGGAGCTGCGGGTCGGCTCCTGGATCTCCGTGCTGCTGGAGCAAGTCGTGAACGAGGCGCTGGTGAGCTTCCAGTGGGGGCGGCAAAGCTTCAGCGAGATCCTGCTGGAGAGCACGCAGAAGTAAGAGTCCGTGCGCCGTGCATGCAGGGGGGAGCTTGGCCTGCGGGACTCTGATGAGCAGCTGGAAGCTGGCCAGGCCCTAATCCAATTTAGGGGGCTGCCGCCTGCCATGATTAACAAAGCGGCAGTGTCCGCAGGCACCACACCACCCCCTCACCAACTCCTGCGAACCCCCTGTGTACTCGGACCTGTGAACTCGCTCCCCTCTGCACCAGCACCCATGGATCCGCGAACCTGCCAGGCCAGAGGAGATGCGAAGGTATGTGCGGCTGGCGCTGCTCTGCTTGCTCGGTGGACTCTGCTCACTTCTTTACGCTGCGTTCTGCCAACTCCGGGCACGAACTGTGGTCCTTCAAACGCCTTCATCTGGCCTACATAAAGTCAGTCCATGGCAAGACGGGGATAATAGGGAAGGGGGGCTATTAGGGTGTGAATTTGATAACTCTGTGTGCTCTGAAACAGCAAGACTAGCCAGTTGAGCAGCTCTCAACATTTGTTGATGCTATTTCAGACGGTATCATGACGGGTCACCTCCAGTCTCAACAGAGACTACCTTTTCATTGTATACATAGACTCTGGCCTATTTACATTCTCATTGCTTTTATATCATATACAGATGAACTACCACACTGCACTATGTGGCTGTGCAAACATCAAGTAACCTAACATCTGTGTTTGTACTTCATTCCCCGTCCCTCCTCCCATTTGTTGTTTTTGTGTGCACGTTATCCACACTTGCACTTTTCACCCGCAGTCATTATGCTCAGCTTCTCGTCAAGATGACATACACTCTGGTAACAGCATGGAACAGAAAGTGAGTGTGTAAGCTAGCGGGCCAGTCGCCCTCCAGAAAGCAGAGCTTTTAATTAAGCTAAAATGAAATACTCAAGGGCATGAAGTCATGTTTTGCAAGCCTGCCAACATTGTCAGTCCAACCACTCCTTGACTTTCAGGCCTTCTTATGATTGCTGCTTGTGTAGTGTATTTTGTATTTCTTTTTTGTGCCAAAAACTCTATTTTTAGCACACATCCTAACTACATTTGCTCTTTCTGTTTAAATCCTAATGCAGAATCTGCCTTTTGCTATAACTTTAAGTGAAGTTGTAAATTTAACCACAACATTTATTCTTTTGGCAGTCAACAGATGTTCCTAGGATTTTTTTACTTCTTATTCTTTCTAAGAAGTAGCACTGACTTTTCTGTATCGCCTTTTAGCACAGGTTTGCTATCCTTGAGACTATTTCCTTTATTTTAGCCCCCCTTGTTTTAATCAGCATTTACAAAGCGAGTAGATATGGGATTGGCTACCATCCTTGTGGCTTTGCCAATGCTTATTTGTCTAGTTGGCAAACTCAACTGAGAGGCTAACAACTGAATGGGTGCGTGCGAAGAGTCAGGTAGCCTGTACTTCTGCCACTACACCAATTCAAAGTTAAAATTTTTTGGGGGATCAACGCATTGTCATATACAATGCCAACAACTCAAACTTTAATGCTGCGAGACCTATAGCATTGTAAATGCTTGTTTATTGAAACCGTGGTCACTCCGTTCTCCCTAAGGTTCCAAGAGCAGCTTTAACTTTGAGCATCATCAGCTTTTGAGACAGTTTTCATAAATGTGCAATTTAAATAAAAACTCCTTTTGTGGGCTCTGATTTCTTAAGTGCTCACTACTTGTTTTATTTACTGTTTCAGCTGTTTGAGAGATTCCTGGGAAACGTGGATGCAGACACATATGGAGACTAGACATAGTTCAATAGGAATTTCACTCCATATTTCAGTTGCTGTCTGCATTCTCAACGGGCTAGATTGAAGCTGGTGGGATTGGCTAAAGGTTTCCTGCAAGCTCTTCCTGAAGACGAAGAGTATGAATACCGAAGCCCTTCTTGCTGAAGGGCAATTTGTTAGATTGGCGGCACTCGTTTTAGGCCAGGTAGCTGGATAAACATCTCTTGGAATAATGCTCTCGACAGGCACATATTACCAATCTTCCATTTTTTAACTGGAACTCACAAGGATAAAGGGATACAGAGAATGATGATTCAAACATTGCATTCTGTCTGCCTGTCAAGTCAAGTCAAGTCAAGAGATTTATATAGCGCGCTACATACCCGGAGGGTCTCAAGGCGCTTGAAGAAGGGTGGGGAGTTATTTGTCGAATATCCAAGTTTTAAGTTGCTTTCTGAATGCTAGATTGTTCTGAGTGAGACGAAGGTGAGTGGGGAGTGAGTTCCAGGTTTTAGCTGCGAGGTAGGAAAAGGATCTACCTCCCATGGTGGTTTTATTGATGCGAGGTACGGTAGCAAGGGCTTGGTTGGAGGATCGTAGCTGACAGGAGGGGGTGTAGAAGGAAAGTCGTGTGTTGAGGCATTCAGGTCCAATTTCGTAAAGTGCTTTGTGTGCGTGGGTTAGGAGTCGGAAAGTAATCCTCTTATTGACGGGGAGCCAGTGGAGGTTTTTCAGGTGACTAGAGATGTGGTCTTTACGCGGGATGTCTAGTATGAGTCTGGTTGATGCGTTCTGGATGCGTTGGAGTTTATTCTGGAGTTTTGCGGTGATACCGGCGTATAGGGTGTTTCCGTAGTCCAGGCGGCTTGTAACCAGTGCATGGGTGACCGTTTTTCTGGTTTCGGTGGGGATCCAGCGAAATGTTTTTTTGAGCATGCGAAGGATGTTGAAGCAAGATGATGAAACGGCGTTTACTTGTCTGTTCATAGAGAGTGAGGAGTCCAGGATGACGCCCAGGTTCCGTGCGTGGTCCGTCGGGATGGGTGCTTTTCCAAGGGCCTCTGGCCACCAAGAGTCATCCCAGGCGGAGGGGGAGGTACCTAAGATAAGGACTTCTGTTTTGTCTGAGTTCAGTTTCAGACGGCTGTGCTTCATCCACTCGGCTACTTCTTTCATTCCTTCATGTAGGTTAGTTTTGGCGGTGTTAGGGTCTTTGGTGAGTGATAGGATTAGTTGAGTGTCATCCGCGTAGGAGAGAATGTTGAGGTTGTGTTGGCGGGCGATGGCGGCGATGTTGATGAGGGTGGGACTGAGTGAGGACCCTTGGGGTACGCCGCAGATGACTTCAGTGGCCTCTGAGTTGAAAGGTGGGAGACGGACTCTCTGGGTTCTTCCGGTGAGGAACGAGGTGATCCAGTCCAGTGCTTTTCCTTGGATTCCGATATTTCTGAGGCATTGTAATAGGGTGCTATGGCAGACTGTGTCGAAGGCTGCGGAGAGGTCGAGGAGGATGAGGGCGACTGTGTCTCCATTGTCCAGAAGAGTTCGAATGTCGTCTGTTGCTGCGATGAGGGCGGTCTCCGTGCTGTGTTTGGCTCGGAAGCCGAACTGTGAGGAGTCGAGGGATTTGTTGGTTTCGAGGAAGGCGGCGAGCTGGTTGTTGATAGCTTTCTCGATGACTTTGGCAGGGAATGGAAGGAGCGAGATGGGGCGATAGTTTTTGAGTTTGGTGGGGTCCGCTGTGGGTTTTTTCAGAAGGGCGCTAAGTTCTGCGTGTTTCCAGCTTTCCAGGAAGGTGGCGGAGTTGAGGGAGCAGTTGATGACGTCTCGAAGGTGTGGTGCTATGATGGAGTCTGCTTTGTTGAAGATGTGGTGAGGGCAGGGGTCTGTGGGGGATCCTGAGTGGATGGAGTTCATCAGGCGGATGGTGTCCTCAGTGGAGATTGGGTTCCAGTCATTAAGGATGTTCAAGGGGGGGGAAGGTCCTGCAGAAGGTTGGGTGGGTTGGTCTCCGGGTCGGTTGTCGAAGCTGTTGTGGATGTCTGCGATTATGTTGTGGAAGAACGAAGCTAGGGAGTCGCAGAGGGCTTGAGAGGGGGTGATGTCGTTGGAGTTGGCTGAGGGGTTGGTAAATTCTTTGACAATGTTGAATAATTCCTTGCTGTTGTGGGCGTTGTTGTCTAGTCGGTCTTTGAATGCGGCTTTCTTGGCAGATCGGATTAGTTGGTGGTGTATGCGGGTGGCGTTTTTGAAGGCGTCCCTGGTGCTGGTGTTTGGGTCTTTTTTCCAGGCCTTCTCGAGGGAGCGACAGAGTTTCTTGGATTTCTTAAGATCATCGTTGAACCAGGAGGCGT
Organism: Lissotriton vulgaris; assembly: GCF_964263255.1. Taxonomy (NCBI): domain Eukaryota; kingdom Metazoa; phylum Chordata; class Amphibia; order Caudata; family Salamandridae; genus Lissotriton; species Lissotriton vulgaris. The sequence goes on from NC_141695.1 coordinate 934,039,303, forward strand.
TTTTGCTGCCTAGTTTGATTTGACGTTTTTTCAGCGGTGCTAGGATGTCGGCGCTGTTGGATAGCCATTGGGTGAGGTTAATGGCTGCTTGGTCGGGATTTGAGGAGTGGGCAGGGGGGTTTTGGAGAAGCGATGAGGAGAACTGGTCGATGGTGATTTTGTTCCAGTTTCTTCGCATAGTAGGTTGAGGATGGTTGTGAGTTGTGGTCTTATTGTAGATGAAGTGTACGCAGCTGTGGTCCGTCCAATGAAGAGTAGTGGTGTGACTGAAGGAGACATGTTTGCTGGAGGTGAAGATAGGGTCGAGTGTGTGACCAGCGATGTGGGTGGGCGTAGTGACAAGTTGTTTGAGTCCGAGGTTGGCGAGATTGTCCAGAAGGGAGGTGGCGTTGCTGTCATTTCTCTTTTCCAGGTGAAAGTTGAGGTCTCCCAGCAGAATGTATTCTTCGGAAAGGAGGGCGTGTGGGGTGATAAAGTCGGTGATAACGTCGCTGAATTATGCACGGGGTCCTGGAGGTCGGTAGAGGAGTGTGCCTCTGAGTGTGGTTTTGGGGTCGGTGTGGATCTGGAAGTGAAGGTGTTCGGCGCTGGCAAGGTTGGCGTCTGAGCTGGTTGAGATGCGGATGGAGTTCTTATGGACGATAGCGATGCCTCCTCCTGTTTGGTCGGTGCGGTCCTTACGGATGATCTTGTATCCTTCCGGGATGGCTAAGGTGATGTCTGGAGCTGATGAGGCGTTCATCCATGTTTCTGTTAGGAAGGCGACGTCAGAAGAAATGGTGTCTAGTAGGTTCCAGAGGTCGATGGCGTGTCTGTGGACTGAGCGGGTGTTGAGCAGGATGCATTTTAGGTGGTTGGAGTCAGATCTCGGTTGTGTGATCGTGGATGAGGAGTTTTTCTTGGTGCCGTCGAACTTGCAGGAGTAGCAAGTGAAGGGTCCATGGGTGTGTCCAGGAGCGGCTTGGGCGCAGTTGGAGAGTCGGCCGGGGTTAAGGGCTAGGAGGGTGGAGGCGTCGTAAGTAATGTGGGAGGGCTGGGCATAGCGTGGACCAGGGGGTCTGGCACTGGGCGCGGTCCAGTCGCAGACGGGCTTACCTTTGGCGCACCTTCGGCGCGGCCGTAGCGCGTGGACGCTGCGCGTTGGGACATTGGTCATAAATGGATAGTGGAGGGGGCGGAGCGTGGGAGGGGCAGCAGCTTGGAGGCGGTGGCGGGCGGAGGGGCGGACCAGGGGAAACAAACAACAAAATGAAGGGTCAAAGGCGAACAGAGACAGGGGCAGCAAATGCTCAACAGCGCTGAGTGTGCAGGCTAATGAAATGTAAGCACACCAGCCTCAGTGTAGCGGTATTAATTCTAACAGCCTCAGCAAGGTCGCGCTATTAATTAAATAAAATAGTGCGGCGCTACGCGAGCAAAGCGCTACAAGGCTGCGAGGATCAGCCAAACAAAGCTGTAAATGTTACTGAAATAACGATACCGCTAAGGCGACAGAGCGTGGCAGCTGCAAGTCAGCAGGAGCGTGGGGGAGCAACCGATCTGAAGGAAGGTCCAGGCTCAACTAGAAGCCCCTATTAGCAGATCTAAGTCTTGGATAGACCTAGCGTTTATCAGGTTACAGGCAGCAGAGGTCTTAGGTCAAGTCAGAGGTACAACTAAATCAACAAGGTACTTCATATTCTAAGATGCTGAAGAACCTGTGACCCTGTGCCACAGTCCCCATTTCAGATATTAAAAAAATTATTTATTTGTTTTTCACTCTTTACAATGAAAGCATAACATTAATGGTAACATCTGGGTAGGTGCAAATACAGAAACTGAAAAAAGGGGAAACTTTCTGTTACATCTTACTATTACAAGATTAATCAGATCAGTCATACATACATACATGGGACAGAAATTAATTTTACCAGTAATTAACTCATATAAATGTATTAGTAACTGGTCAGTGGTAATAAGGGTGTTCCAACAATTCATGGCCATAATGCACGCAATACATCTCCTCTGATTAATTTCCCTTATGTTATATTATAACAACCAATAACTGCAGAGGGGAACTCTAAAGTTGATTTAGATTCCTAATGACAGGTGAAATATTTCACTGGGGTTTTTTATGATGGCTTATTTTCCCAGCTAAGACAGAGCAGTGTATTAGTTGTATACATTTCCAGCCTACATATTGGAAGTATGTAGCAGTCCATGGACCTGTGTAAATATTTCTATGCCAAAAGATGCTGATAATAAGAGCGGAATATTTTCACCTAAAATCTAGTTGTAAATCGCGGAGAAGCGTAGCAGCGTGAAGATTCTTTTACTTTACAGATCCCTTGATGGCATTATACTTTTTGGTTTTCCCATTGTGTAGGCCACTCTTGCATCTATTGCTGTAGATGATTCACTGGAAGTTAGACTTCAGGACATCCCAGAGTGCCCTATTTTCTCTAGGATAAGGAGTTTATATTCCATTCTCTTGCTATTTTTACTCTAGGAATATTTTACAAAACGAGCTTCTGTGGCAAATTGTCGACATAGCAGCCCATTCTCAAAGCATATTAGGGCCTGGACAGGAGCGCGTGGCAAATAACATAGAGCTCTAAATAAAGAAAAATGTACCAAATAAAACCATGTAGAAAATCTACCTGGAAAGGCCTCCAAGACATTTGAAGATGTTGGAATTATCTAAGCATTGATTACATTCAGCATAGATTTTGGTCTCTCCAACCTAGTGTATCTACTTTTTAGATCAATGTTTAGGCTGGCAGCTTATCAAATTAAATTTGATAAATGGCATTAGTGCAGTCCAGCTTCCCTTTAACCATAACCCAAACTAGTTATGTGAATGAACTTGCTTGTCTTTATTAACTGCCATAGATCAATTATGTTGTTGTCCCTGGGGACATTTTACTCACAACCTACTGTTTAGATCTTGTTTATCCTTGTAGATCTTCCATATATTCGCAGTAGTTTGTCAATAGACATTAAGTCCCTTATTGTCACAGATCACAGATCTTATCGAAGTATGCATAACCCATTTTCTGACCTGGTGTATTTCTAATAGGGCCTTCTAACTGCAGATTCCTTACCATAGAATATTCCCCATGCATCAGACTGGCTCCGGAACATAGTAAGCAGGAACTCTGCATACTGGTAGGTGGCGTTGAACGGTTCCGCGTCGACGTGACTTGAGTGGTTCCTATATTGGTGCCACCCCAGTGCACTGACATGAGTTTTTTTCGCTCCAGCAGTGCAAATCCGGAGGAAGCTACCTCTGTCCATTCTATTTGCACCGTTTATTTACAATGTTTTGTCTACCTTTTTTGAGACTTTTGGGCCCACTCGTGGGCTGTTCCCGGCATTGCTTTTAAAGTTTTTACAAAGAAATCTAAGAAGTGTAAGCACCCTTTGACTTCCAGCGCCAGTCCAAGTCTTCGGACAAGGTATGGGAACAACGCCACAAATCTAGTCCCTGAGCCTGGGTCCGTGCCGCACCTCCCAGATTTAGCCAGAGCAAACCCTAGCCTAACTAAAGGAGCTTTGTGAGGCCATTAACCTCATATTTTGGAGAAACAATCCCTCTGGAGCATCTTCAGGCCCCGTGGATTTGGCAGGTTCTCCTAATGCATTTGCACCAGCGGGTCAGACCTCTGCGTCACTTGGGCCCCTTGGATACGGTCCTGGTGCAGAATGGCTCTGGTTGCAAGACTGCAACCTTTCCCGGAGTCTGTTATAGTGATGTAATTTCCAGCGCAGCTGAGGCGCACTGACTCGATCGTCCAAACTGAACCCTATAAAGGGCGGGATCTGCATCGATCAATGGCAACTGGTGCCGGTCAGAACCTGAACCTTCTGAATTGGAGCCAGAACCCTCCTTTTTATGTTTCGCCTGGCGTCCACTGCACAGCAGCGTTCGCGCAGGCGAAATCTAATTATAGAACAGTATGTGGCTTTGTCCTGCCTCTCTCTTCCATTGGCTAGCTCCATAAATTGGAGGCTAGCCATTGGAAGAGAGATCTGTCCGTCATTGTCCGAGGCGATTCGTGGGCGTTCCGGCGATTTATTTTCCCTCTCCGCCCCTTTTAAAATGTCATGCGGCGGTCGGCAGATGTTTTTTTTTTTTTTTTTTTTTTTTCCCCCCCGTGATGTTTTGGCCATTTTGGACGTGTGTTTTGCAGGGGTGGGTTGCACGATTTCACTCCTCTCCTCATCAGGTAAGCAGCATTTTGTTTATTTACGTATTTGCGTGTCTCGTTGCTGTCGTCCTCTGTTCCCGGATTGCCCGCCTCCTGTCGATCGCTACCAGTGCCATCCAGCCACATTGCCCAATGCCCACCTGACCAGTATCATCGCTTGATCAAGCCCGTCATTTGATTGCTCTGTGTCCCTGTCCCTCCCCTCTTGTCTGATTTCCCTCCCCCCCCCCCCCCCCCCTCCCCTCCTCCCGTTTTCCCGTGGGCCATGCTGTGAATTGTATGTTAATCCCCCGCAGGACGCGCGAGCCGCCTCTTCTCACACCCTGGCAGCTGAAAGGGTCTGAGGAATGCTAGATATTCAGATCTAGTGGCACCACCCATGCCCCCAGACTCCCCCACTGATTCTACGCCCCCTTTCAGGCCCCCTTTCTCCCAGCGCGCAGGAGAGCAGGCTGCGGTGGTGACCTCGGGGTGGGCAGGCCGCTCTCCTTACGCAAATGGATGTTTGTGAGCAGTCGCTGCAATACTTAACTGCGGGGAGTTGTGAAATGAGGAAATGTACGGTGTTTACTTTGTGAAAAACAGCCCTTTACCACTTGATCACAGGTCGAGCACGCTTCCCAGGTTGGTCCAGCAGCATACGTACCCAGGGGTTTCTTTCGCATGCATCTATCTTTTTATATGTTTTTGCTGAATGTTTTCTCGATTTCTTGTTACGCGTGGTGCCTAGAACTTATTTATTTCTGCAGCGACTGCCTGGTGGTTTAAACATGACTGTTAATTTCAAAGTGTGTAAGACAAAGAGCTGTTGGAAACCCCCAGGATCCACAGTGATGAGTGTAGACCCAAACCTCCATCGAGCACTTCTCATAAAAAAGGCGTTACATAGTTATTGGCTGCACTAAAGTAGGAGCGGGAGTCTGGCATCCGAGGTGTGAGATTGCTGGTGATGTGGGTTACGTTCGTATTTATCGGAGAAAAGTATAATTTTTCCTGGAGTAAAACTCCTGCATGGCGCAGATTGGTCGGCTGGATCTCGGGGTAGTGGCTTTTCGGTTTTGGGTTATATTGCGAATAGAATAAACAGAATGTGCTAGCTCCAAGAAAGGTAATCACTGGAGAGGAGCTAACATGCCACAGAAAAACAAAAAAACGGTTGCTGGCACACTAGAATTAAAACTAGCCACTGGCAATTACCATTTCCAATTAATTGTGTTTTTACCATCTATTGCTCCAAACAGAGGCTGGCCATGCACAGGTCTAACGTGGTCTTATTCTAGCAAAAACAGTCTGACCTGAACTGCCAGGCCAAGTCCCCCACCCCTCCCCCAAATATGTGGTCACCAGCAATCCCAGACTGCTGCAGCACTGGCTTTCTTCTGGGGTTTAGTTTGAGTCCTGTGGCACATGGAGCATGCGCCCCTCTCCTGGTCAGACCAGTCACACTTATGGTGTCTCATATAGTAAATCGAAAAAATTGATGGGTCAAATGCTTTGATCTCAGCTACTGGTCATTTACTGTGTCCACATCCCAGTTAATCATTTATTGTTTACTATGCCACTCCAGACTGAAAACAACTATTTGCAAATCGGACTTGGTCGTGCTATAACGGGGAGAACAAAGCCTTAATTGCTGGGTCTCGTGCTGTGTAGACTGGAAGACAAGTAGTCCCAGAAAGCTGGTCATATGCGCCAGTGTTTCTGTTTACTCTTCTGTGCGTGACTTTGTAAAAACAGTCTAGTGACCAGTTGTAAGTCCCACCCTCTAGGTGTTGATCGCCCCTCAGTCTGAGCCACCGGTTCTGTGCTATAATGGCACTCTGTGTAGGTAGGAGAGCATGGGAAAATCTGTTGAGTGACAAGCTGGATTATTATTTGTTCTAGGTGATTAAAGCTTTGGGACTGACTTGCCAGTTTCTAGGCTCATTTTTAGGTGCTTATGCACTCTAAACCCAGTCTTCCTAAGTATCTGCAGCTCCTGAGATGGCATCCTTCAGCCAGCCTGGGCTCTACATGCTTGCAGCATTTCATCAGAACACATGTGCAGCCCTCTGGTGAATAGTTGGCCAGTCCGTACACAGTAGGCCTCGCCCTTTTAATGTGTCAAGAGCGCTGGAGTGTCTATCTCTTTACCATGAAATCCACCTGTTTGGATTGGAACGCCTGTGATCTGTTGAAAAGCTTAAACCCAGAGGTGTCATAAGCTCTTGAGGCCCATGTGCTTTTAACAACTCTTCTGTGTGTGGGCGTCAAGAAAGCTGTGGAGATCTGCTGTAAGCCCTGGTCTACCAAGTTTGCAAAGGGTTTCGTCACCTGTCACCGGGCTGCATCTGCGCTCAGCTGCTTTCCTATGCTTGATGGGATATGAATGCACCAGAATTGCCTCACTGAAAGCCCTGTCCGAGCTCTTGACCCATAATCCATCGGCCATCAGTTCTACCTTCTATTAGCTGCTTTTCTGTGCTTGGCAGTGGTGTATGGATGGGGGTTCCTGTAACTTGATGAAAGCCTCAATAGCTTTGTGTGTTTAGAACTCTTGACCCTGCATTCCTGAGCCCCCAGTTCTTCCTCCTTTGAACTGCTTTTCTGGGCACGAACTCAAGTTGTAGGCACAGCTCTTTGGTGACCTACTGTAATTCTCTTCATATTCAACAGCCCTTATTTTCTATAGCTTCTGCGATCTCATGAACGTCCATTGCCTACAAATGGTCTCCATTACACTTCTGTCTGCCTTTGTGTGCATGACATTAGGATATGGTTGAAGCTTTTTGATCTTCTCTTCGCTTCATCCTCTGCGTGTGACACTTCTGAGCCTGTAGCTCTCTGTCCAAAGTTTTAGCTTTTTTTGTTGTGCTTCATCAGGACTGTTATGCAGCAACCTCGTGTCTAGTCACACACATTTTGAGGCTGTGTGTGTGTGTGTGTGTGTGGCTCTGGGTGTGGGTGTATGTGTGTGGCTCTGGGTGTGTGTGTGTGTGTGTGTGTGTGTGTGTGTGTGGCTCTGGGTGTGTGTGTGTGTGGCTCTGTGTGTGTGTGTGTGTGTGTGGCTCTGGGTGGGTGTGTGTGTGTGTGTGGCTCTGGGTGGGTTGGTGGGTGTGTGTGTGTGGCTCTGTGTGGCTGTGTGTGTGTGGGGCTCTGTGGGTGTGTGTGGCTCTGGGTGGGTGTGTGTGTGTGTGTGTGTGTATGTGGCTATGGCTATGGGTGTGTGTGTGTGTGTGGCTGGCTCTGGGTGTGTGTGTGGTAGTAATTGCTGTCTGCTGAGCTCGTCCAGTAGGGTACAATAGGTCTTACATTTGCGAGAGATTAAGCTGTTGGCAATGTAAATGACATTGCCATTTATTTATCTGTTTTCAAAACCAATACATAAATAAAAATTGTCAATTACAATGCCAATAGCTCTAACTTTTGCAAAGACAAAACCGTTGCATTGTAAATGCTTGTTTTCTACTGGGACATGATTAGTACTATTGGGGAGGATCTTTATGGCTACTCTAACCCCTTAGATGAACCAGAAGTGGACTGGTATGAGGTACAGGCGACTGCCAGTGTTTTGGACAATACCCCAGACACTGGCTTAGTCTCTCCTCCTAGTGTGGCTACTGCAGGAAGGACTTCCTTAGTCTTGGTGATGAGGATTGTGACTTCAGTCCTATACTGCGTGCTGCCATCTGGAACAGTCAAGACAAACGTCTTGATGGTGGTACTTTAGCAGAGAACATGTCCTCTCTTTTAATGAAGCCCTCGCAGATGTCTTGGTTGGGGCATGGGCCAGGCCCTGCACAGAGGCTCCTGTGCATGGAAAATTGGCCGCTATCACGGTCCCTGTCCTGGGGACCCAGCTCTCTCACCCAGCACCCCACCTCTACCTCCGTCAACTACTGCAAGTTCTCTACCACACCGCTGGATAGGTAATCCAAGAGGCTGGATACTTTTGGAAAGATTATGTTCTGTTTCACCAGCCTTTCACTGTGGTTGGTGAACACGGCATGCCTCTTGGGGCGATATATATATACACACACACACTCGGCATTCAGTTGCCCACTATTACCCATAGTCTCGAAGGAGACTCATACTATTCTGACCCAGGTTATTACTGATGGCAGGGGCACAGAAAAATTCACCATTCGTTGCAGACTGGATACGACAGACTCCCTAGGTAGACCAATTGCGTCGTCAGTGGTACATAGGTGACATGCCTGGCTGCGATCTACTGGCTTATTGGGGGGGATGTCCAGACATTCCTTATTGACGTGAACTGCGATGGCACCCTCCTTTTTGGCAATAAGGCAGATACAGGGCTCAAGCACTTTAAGAACAGCTGGGCTGTTGCCCAATCGTTGGGGCATGTCCATGGCTCAACACCAGTTCCCATTCTGCCTTTCACCCCTAACGTTGCTATGGTAGGGGCTACCAGTTGTGTTCATTTTCGCCCAGCTGCCAAGGCTATAAGGCTCCTCAGTCCTTTCATGGCTGTGGATACGGCTCCCACGAGCCCTTTGGGACCAAAGGCCGGAGGCCTACCCAGTCCACCCCCCCCTGGCAGCAGCCGCTGCCTCGAAAACCCATTTAGTTTACCCTCTTATCGTAATGGCAACCAGTCGGTGGTAGGATGCGACTCCACCTGCAGTACATAACATCGTGCAAATGGGTGCTCCGTATTGTTCAGCCTCTCATTTATTGAATACCCTTTGCTCATGCCTGCATCCTCAAATTGATGGATGGAGGACCACCTCTCCCTGTTCCATCATGAATTGCAAGCACTCTTAGTCAAAGGAGCCATCAAGAGGATACTGACAGTAGAAATAGCGTGTGGTTAGTGTTACTGCTATTTTCTGGCGTCCAAGAAGGACATAGGCCTTCACCCTATTTTAGGCCTGTGGGCCCTCCAACTTCTTCCTGAAAAGGGTGAAATTCAAAAAGCTTATGCTAGCTCAGGTCCTGTCTGGCTTGGACCCTGAAGATTGGATGTTAGCGTTGGACTTGCAGGACGCCTATTTCCACTTACCTGTCCTCCCTGCCCACAGGTGTTAGCTGTAGTTCATGGTGAGTCACAAGCTCCCTTTTGGCCTTATCAGCACCCCATGGTTGTTCATCAAGGTGATGCTGATAGCCACAGCCTGTCAGCGGAGGTTCAGGGGTTTCAGTCCTCCCCTACCTTGAAGACTGGCTGTTGAAGGCAAGCTTGCCCCATGGAGTAGTCGCCCATCTTGAGGCTACGGTGGACCTCTTGCATTAGCTGAGGTTCACTATCAATGTGCCAAAGTCACACATGACTCCTTCTCATACGCTCCGTTTCATCTGACCATTCTGGATACAGTGCAGTTGTATGCCTATTCCTGGATATTCAGGCTATGATTCTGATGTTTCAGCCTCTTTTCTGCATTTTGGTGAGATTGACTCTGAGGCTGCTGCACCTTATGTTCTCCTGCATCCTTCTGATGAGGCTTATGCAGGCTCTACAGCGGGCTGTATCAGGAGAATCTCTCTCACTTGGTTCCGATATCGGAGGAAACAGCAAACAGTCTGCAATGGTGCCTGATGAACTGTGATTAGATTAGGGTTAGTGGCAGACCCCCTCTCTCTTCCCCACCCAGAGCTCACTGTAGTGACAGATGCGTCACTCTTGGGTTGTTGCGCCATCTGAGTGAAGTGGAGATCAGAGCACTCTCATCTCCAGCAGAGTCTCTGCTCTACATCAACCTGTTGGAGTTGAGAACAGTTTCCCCTAGCATTGAAAGTATTTATTTCTTCCATCAAGGGAGGCTGGTTCAGGTGTTCACTGACAGCACTACTGTCAAGTAGTATTGCAGCAAGCAGGGCAGAGTATGGTTGTGGACCCTGTCAAGAGGCCCAGCATCTCTGGAAATGCCTGGAATGTCAGAACATTTCCCTAGTCACACAACATATGAAGGGCTCTCTGAACGCCAAAGCAGAGAAACCTATCTGGCCATTCCTTGCAGATCATACATGCCGTCTCCATCCGGAGGTGGTGCAAGTTCTCTTCGGCAATAGGGAAGAACCTTGGTTATATCATTTGCCACTGCAGAGAATGCGCAATGCCAGCACCTTTTGCGTATTGGCGTTTCCAAGGTGGCTCTCGTTCAGACACATTTTGTCTGAAGTGGAACTCAGGCTTTCTGTACTCTTTTCTGCCAATAAAATTCCTGTGCTCAAAAAGATGAGGAAGTACCGGGCCCAAGTTATCCTCGTGGCTGCGGGGTGGGCACAGAGATTTGTATCCTGAAGTTCTGAGCATGAGTATCGGTTCTCCAATCGGGCTACATTTTCGGGAGGTTCTTCTGATACGGCAACAGGGCAGGGTCCTGCACTTCAGCATGCGCACACTCCACCTTAATGCATGGAGACTGAGCAGCAACGCCTGACAGTTTTTGACCTCCCTTCACAAGTCTGCGATGTCATTCAGGGAGACAGACGTCCCTCAACCAAGACATCATGGGCTTTCCGTTGGGACAAATTAATTAATTTCAGGTGCCTTTGCGCATGATCTTCAAATCATGTCAAGTATTTGTTTTCACAACTTTGACTCATTGCATATACATTGGTCCTGTTGCATTTGGGGGTGTGTGATACCCATATGGCTAGTAAGACTGGGCCTCTTCAAGGCGGTGTAGTAATTAAACCTAAACATAGTATTTCAGACCCAAATGGTAAAAAAAATCTATCTCTGCAAGCAAGTGTAATTTAAAAAAAGAATAGCAGAAAACTTAAAATACTGACAAGAGTCTGCCTGACCTATTTGTTAAACTGTGCTTCTTTCAGGTATGTATAACGTTAAAGTCGTGCCTGGCATAGTAGCAACTGTATGTAGCAATATTGTCCACAAGTGCTCCTAATATTACAATTACAAGCTATCTCTGCCATCTTATTCCTGTTCGCTGAGTTACAAAAAGACGATACTGCAGGTGGAATGATCCTTTCTTCCAAGGACAATGACATCGTTCATGTATCTTATTGATGTATTCTCGCTATGAAGGAGCAAAATGGTACGATCTGTTTCATGGGTAACATTCTCAGGAGAATTATGTGTTTTAACCTTATTGCGCATGGGTTGAATGTCTGCATGAAAATAGTCTGATGTATCAAGTTGCATATGAAAGACACTTGAGATATGTCCTCAATGAAATATGTTTACAGTTTCTAAAGAAGTGCGGCAAACAAGTGGCTGCTGCATACACTCTAGGCATTTTCTGCTTGAACCAAATTTACCAAGATTGAAAACTGCATGATCAGAAATTATACCTGAAATGCATATCACTAGATCGGGAGTGCATCTGGATTATGCTTGCTTTACAAAAGAGAAAAAAAGACAATGCACCCCTACTCCTCACTCCTCTGAAGACGAATAGAGCATGTTGATGCTGCATCAAAGCCATGCCCACTACACGGACTGGACTCTAAAAGTAACCTCATTCTCAATACCTCCATCCATACAAGATAACAACCTCCATATATTTTCGTGAACCAGTCCTATATTGAATTAATTAAGCGAGAGATCAGTCTCTTGTGCATGATACAGGATCAGAAATTGCAAGATGAGTAATGGTCAAGAATAGTGTTGGTAACATAGAGCAATGTTAAAAACCGTGAAATACCGGAAACAAAGTGATGATCTCCAACACCCGACCGTTCTCCACATCCCACCGCTTCCAACATCTGAGCAAAGGATAACTAGGTCACAAATAGCTTTTGAAGTCCTTTAAGTGGCACATTCGCTAGAAAAAACGATCTATTGATGGTTCTCATACATGTAAACATGGCTATGACCTGGCAGACAAATCTTTAACTCCGTGCTTCTTGGTGCATGCTACCTGCTTGGCTGCTGCTTCGGGACTCTTACAAGGAGTTCCAGTGCAATCCGTTTGCAAAACTCCTTTGTGGTCTTTATTGCAATTCTTTCACAAACTATCACTACCTTGAGTTTTGGCAGTCTGATCTTGGTCCCAATTTAGTACGTAGTAATCCTATCCTTCCTCTTGTGATGTTGAATGCTACGGAAGTGTTTAAGGCAGAGATTCTGTAGGTGTTAATGCCCATTGAAAGCTATAATTACCTTCAGTGATGTTCCTTATGTTGACGGGTCGCAAACATTTCTTACTGTCCTTTTTCCTCCCCGCTTGTGGCTTTATTATTAATCATTTATTATGTGTTGTAATTTAATCCATCCATTTTGTCCTCAGCCCCCGTGGGGTCACTGATAATGGACTGAATTGATGCTACAAAACTGGGAGTTAAATATGTAGTACCCGCAGTTCACTTCCAGCAATATCACGAGACAGTTACCATCTCTGTACAGCGCCATCTGGTGCTGGTGACGCTGAATTGCAAAAAAAAAAAAAGGGAGGATCCAGTTTCCTGACTGGGAAGGATGTTCAGGTAAGGAGCCTTTGTAAGCTATTGTATCGATCAGAAAGAAAAATGCAATGGACTCTCTTAAACCTACTGTGATTTAGGTGTATTTCGAGAGGAAAACAGTTCTGAATGATCGCAATATATACATGTCACTCTTCCTAATTCTGGAAGACTTCTTGATCATGACCGATCTCCTCGGCCCACAGATCTTAGACATCCCTCCTAGTCCTTCATGCAGGATCTTTCACCCTTGCTGGGTTTGATGTCCTGCATGTTCCTGATACTTTGTTGACCTGTACATGCGATCATTGTAGGAGCATTTTCACTTTCACTTTCCTTGGTTCACTGTACTGGGAGAGTAACCGTATACGGCCATTCTCTCCAGTGTTGATGGACTTCAGAAACATAACATGAGGCTTTCTGTTGGAGCAAGTGCCACAACAGGTGACTATGAGCAGCATTTCATGACTATTTGGTAAGCCTATCTTGGTGCTCTTCCAATTCAGGCCTTGCGCTCCCTTTGTAAGGCCCCCTTTCATATGATCTGAGAGCAATTGGATTAGCTCTTGAAGAATTCATTCTATGCTTCAGGGGAGGTCCAGTGGTGAAAATCATGTTTTATGTGAGCAAGGTGGAAAGAGAGAGAACACGGCTAATCCTCTTGTTCAAGTATGCCTAAAAACATTGGCTCCGTGTGATCCAGTACAGCATAAAATAAACTTCAATGTATAACGTACAGGTAGAGATGCCTTAAGCAAGCTCCTTGTACATCTACTGGAAGGTTTAGAACAGGGGTCTCCAAACCGGTCCTGGAGGGCCGGATCCATGCCAGATTTTTGGGGTATCCCCATTAAGATACATGTAGTTATTTTAAAAATATGGCATGGATCCGGCCCTCCAGGACCGGTTTGGAGACCCCTGGTTTAGAAGGTTTTTAAAGGGCATGAGACTCCTTCTAGGAGGATGCGCTTCATATAGAAATTGAGAACAGTCTGTAGCTGGTGCATCTTGCTTTATCTCAATCTGTAGCAGAAGACTAAGGGGCATATCAACAACAAAAGGCGATAATAATCGCTGAATGCGCTTATCGCATTTGTCACTATAGCCGTCTATCGCCGGTTCACATCACCGTGTTAGCGGCTTATTTACAATGCTTGGCTCACAGGCGATGTGATATCCGGCGATTGACGGCGATATTCCACATTACCCTGTAAAAATCAGCGACAACAGGACGGCGTTAAAGGAAATGTTCTTAATAGGGAGATGTGGACTCAGCCATTCAATCCACCTCCCATTGAACAGATAGAAAAGTCTGAAATTTATCAGATATTAGATACCGGCGATAATTAGCGCGGCTTTTAATAACGCTATGGGTGTCCGGACACGACTTGTAAATACCGCAATGTGTGGTTGCCAACTTTTCCCCTGTTGTTTTCTTTGGGAACGCCTTCTTTGCATCTCATTAGAGATGCAAGGCTAGGCGTATGGAGAACGGCTTCTAACATGCGCTAATAGGGTGATGAAATTTTCGCTGCTTCGCAGCGATATGACTCTTGTTAATATGCCCCTTAGTTTGCTTCATATTTGTTGCATTTGGCATAGTCTGGCAGAATGTGGGGTTTAATCAGTGCATTACCCAACTATAACAGTATTTGCTTTGGAGGGTTTTTAATGAAATTCTGGTCAGTTATGATTATGTGAATGAGTTAAAAATAATATTCCTACTTATCTGTAAGCCACCAACTCCAATCGTTACTTGATTCACTTTTTATGTACATGCATATAACATAAAATATTTGACTTGGAAAGTAGCACTTTTGATCGATATTAATTCTACCTCAAGGTTTAGTGGGATACAGGCACTGTCTTTTCTTTTTGCATCAAACCAAGCCAATACTTAGAACGTTTACTAAGTCATGCTGGGTTCTCACATTACTCAGACCATTTCTTAACCTGCTATTTTTGTCGATTCTGGGAAAACTGCTTCCATACTTAAAGTGTGAAAAAAATATTACAGAACTGTTTTGAAGGGAATAGGCCTATTAGTGCATCTAAACCGATTTTGGTCGCAAAAAGATAGGACAATGCTGGGTAGCCAATTAGCAAACAGTCGATTGTGGATTACATTCATCTGTGTTATTTATAGGAAAATGGGAAGCTTTCAGGGCATTCAAGAAACAAGTCTGCTAAAGCTATTTCCCCATATTGTCCTTACTGAGATGAGTAAAACAGGCCACTTGAAGGTAAGTGCACGATGACTGTGCGCTTTGTCTGAATTTGGAGACTGAAGCAGATGCTCTGGTTGGTTCGTCTACAATCTTTAATCCTTACACAACCTTCCATACCACAGTCCAATGGGGAGGCACTGCTGAGAACTATAATTCTATGGCTATGAATCTGGACCATGAATTTCTTGAAGGAATTCTTTTTTGCCTATAACAGTAATACTCGTATGTCCTTGTTCTTTGCCAGCTGGAACTTGAGTTTTTTTGTCACCTAGTGGCAGGACCAGTACCACCTTAAATGGATCTTAATATGGAGATTTGAATGCCGGAACTGCAAATGAATGCACGCTTTGGACACTGCACAGTCTCACTCAAGCACATATGAACGCCCTGCCCAATATGTTTTTAACCAAGTTTAAGAGCGTAGACTAGAATCTGCTGCTTTTGTGATGAGCACATTTCTTACTCTGTGCTTAAACCTTCTATTCTTGGGGCATATTGGTTCTTTTGTTTCTCTTACCGCCTTTCTTTCCTTCAGCTTGTGTAGTTATGGCGAGACACTGGTTGTAAGCAATGTACCTCATACCATAATCCACTTGCAGCTGCTTACGTTCATAACCTCTCCTCTGTCACTTGTTTTGAAGGAATCCCTATGTTAGTAGCCTTCGTATTTACCTGGATTGCATGTATCAATCTGTAAAGAGATTCTTGAGTTTATCATTGTGAAGTTAGTTAAAGAGGGGGAAGTACTGGGTCTCGGCCAGCTCTGTACTAAGTACTCTTCCTGGTGGTGATGTAGCAATGCATCTCCCATGGGCCTGCCCCTTCCACATGGTGGCCACCCTCACTGGCCAGAATGGGGGTTGGGGGAGGGTGCCAGCTGGATATTCTACTATTTTCTTTGAAGGAAAATTGGAAGAGAACTGTGTCCCATCTTGAACCTCTATTATCTAAACCAGTTCCATTCCGGTTATAAGTTCTGCATGCTAAATGTGGCTCTTGTCATAACAGCTATTCTGAACGGAACTGATTTTTTTTTATTGCGCAATTACTTAAAACCATTTGTAATATGTTTTACATCTGTGAAGAGAAAACAGGAGTAAAATTCTATCCGATTACAGTGGAAAAATTGTAGGAAATATTTTTATTCATCAACAATGTGCTATTTGAGCAGCATTAATTACAAAATTAGTATCAAATTGTGCGACAGACTAATAAGACAGACATTACCTCTGTATCGGCCACCATAATGTCTAAGTGCCGCTCGGTTTAAAGTGACTAAGTGGAGTGTGTTGTGTAAAACTTTGATATTAAAATTAAAAGACGAGTCTATTTTCTGTTTGGTTGTTTAATGCTGTACAAACTAGTCTGGTGTTCCGAACCATTTTTCTCTGTGAGCCTGACGCGCAGCTTGGCCATTTATTTCCCAAATTTGGCTCAGTCTGTCGGTACAGTGCAGGAGAAAAATCAGATGCTGCTTCTTTGCATGTCTGAACTCCCTTAAAGAGAGACATTGGTTTTTAGCAGCTTTTGACAACGCTGTAACAGGCCGGGGCAACAGCACACCAAATGTAGCTGGGACTTTTTTTATAGTGCATATTCTACACATGGTTATAGAGGCAAGGGATTTTCATCCAGGGTTTAGTTATTTAATTGGAAGGGGCACTAGTCTGGCCCATTGAATGTTTTTTAGAGCCTTCCTCCCCAATGTTTACCTCAAGTTGGGCTGTATTTTACTATCCTTGTATGATGTAATCAGCCCAGGGAACCCTCCCCCAGCTGTATAGTTTGCTAAGTCTGCTTCTCGTGATAATTAGTGAATATATTTAAGTGCGTTTTTAATTATCGCATAGCTTAGGCCCTCTTGTCCCCAGTTCTGTTTTGCCAGGCCCCATGTTTTCACACCTTTCTGCATGTAAATTTGCCATGGGTTAGGTGTCCCTTCATAGATGGGCTTTAGCATGTTTTTGTTTGTAAAGATAGGGGTGCCCCTAACAAAATTTCCTAAATCAGGGTATGTAAATCAATTGCAAAAACAATTTTAGGAAAGCATAATTTAAATTCTGGAACTGAAGCGCATACACAATATATTATAATTACAAATACATCCGGTCAAGTTTGGTGTAGAAAGAATATATTTTTATTTATCTTTTATATTAATTATAGAGTGTATTACATTTCTATACCGCTTAAAAAAGAAAATACTGAGAGGATAATACTCTCTGCAATCAGGAAATACATAATGTTAGTGCTTTTATAATCCTATTTTCCATTATATAACTAGACACTGTACTATAAATATGTTTCCTATCACAGTATCAACCATAGATATTTGTCCCTAGAATCAATTGAACATTCAGTACAAAAACATTATGTACACAATCTTATTTCATGATATGAAACTGTTATTCTTTTCTGGCATGGCTCTGGATATTTTAATTCCTACGCACGTTTCGGCTGTGTGCCTTCATCAGGAAGCCATGTATATTGACCATGAAAACCATATCATATGTACTACGTGCTTTCGCCACAGGCTTGTTCTGACTTTTTCACCACAAAACTGATGTAATACAGTACATGCTCTAATAAGGAGGTTCGAAAGAAAAATGTTAAAGAAATTCTTTGTGATGAATATCATAGGCACGGGAAGGAGCCACTTGAAAGTCTGATGTGTCAAGATCTCAAAGTCGATGGCCGCCGAACTCTTTGTACTCACGACAGCACCATGCAAAGTATGTATTTTCTAATGATTAGGCAGAAACGGCACTCGAATAATCTCACCCGCTTTCTGATAATCTCTGAGTCTGTGAAGGAGATTTATCGGGACCGTCTGATAAATGGAGTCCTATTAAAATTAGGGGGTCTGTCTCTCTCCATCAGGAGGTTGTCTAGAAGGAAGAAACGCTCGTGGTCCTGAGTGCCATCTATAAGTGTTTTTCTATATCAAACTTGACAGGATGTATTTGTATTTATAATATATTGTGTATGCGCTTCAGTTCCAGAATTTAAATTATGCTTTCCTAAAATTGTTTTTACAATTGCTTTAGCATGTTCTGTACACTTGTAATTGGAGTTTTCAAGACCTGGTAATAATATTTCGCCTGCATTCCCAGGCATTCTTAATTTTGTTGCACAAGACCAAACTCCAGGCGAATCCAGCGGATACAGATGTGTTTTGGTAGCTTGAATATAAGTTTGTACACCTGGCATTGTGCTTTCTCTAATATACTGTCCATTTTGCCTGGGAATGCCTGCCGAGCGTATCCCGCTATTGACCTTATTTTGGATTGTATGACTTTTCTTATTGCGACTGTCGTTGGAGTCTGCAGTTTCTCTTGGAGTTTACACAAAGCATAAATTGTCGTCTGTGCTTTTGAATTCATTTTGCGCAAGTGTAAAGTCGCTTTACTAGAATCGCTTAGCCATGTTCCAAGATAGTTATGTTTTTGTGGTGGAGATTGTCTCTCTGCCCACTTTCTATTTAAGTATTTCTTTTTTTTTTTTTGCACGAAGCCCAAAAACCACAACTTTAGTCTTGTGTGAATTTATGACTAATTAATCGGTCTTGTCATAGATGTTAAGGGTTTTTAGACCCCTTGTAGGCCAATTTTGGTGTGGCCCATCTCTACCAGATTGTCTGCATATTGCAGTATTTGGAACTTGTTAAGGCCTATTTTGGGCCTTGCAAGGTTGGCATTTAGAAGCATCTTCCCTAAATCTGCTATGTATAAGTTAAGGAGAGTAGGGGCAAGAACACAGCCCTGTTTTTGATTCCGGTCTGTAAAGCACTTTTTAGGTTTCCCCTGGCGTCCGCTGCACAGCAGCGTTCGCGCAGGCGTAATCTTATGTTAGAACAGTACGGGGGCTTTGTCCCGCCTGCTCTTCCATTGGCTAGCTCCATAAATGGAGGCTAGCCATTGGAAGAGAGATCTGTCTGTCATTGCCGGAGCCGATTCGTGGGGGTTCCGGCGATTTTTTTTCGCTCTCGGCCCCTTTGTGACGTCATTGCGGCGGTGGGTGGGTGTTATTATTATTTTTTCTTTTACGACATGTTTTGTTATTTTCGTCCTGCCTTTTGCAGGAGTGGGCTGCGCTTTGTTTCCTGTGCGGAATCAGGAACATGTAACATTTCACCTCCAGTATCTCTGGATGATGTGCACATTTTACTCTCACTGTAAACTCTGCTAACACCACACGCCCCTACACACGCACCACCAGTAGGAGTTCAGGGGCCCGGCAACAATAAGTTTAATCTTTTCATAGGGTCTAGGCTCCCCCAGACCCCTCCCTCAGAGGCAGGCTTCTAGCCACAGTATGCCAAGGATGAGATGCTGAGCTGTCCGCCCCCTCTGGAGCCTACGGAAGTGCTGGGGGTGAGTTAAATTACTCAGAGGAGGAGACCAAGTGCCAGGTATTTGGGGAGGAAAGGTGGAAAACGGGTCAAACCAGTAGAACAAACTGGACAGGTTGCTTGGATAAAGGCGAGGGGCGGGGCTGGCTGCCGCTCTGCTAGAAGCGGTTCAAGCGAAAAATGCAGAGAACTGGGTGTTCTGTACGTCGCTCTGCTTGATCGCAGCAGTTCAGGGCTGCTAGGCACCGGTGGGCAGGGTGAGGTGTGCAGGACCACCGGGCATCGGTGTACGGGACCCCAGGCGTACAGTGACACTAGGCGTTGGTCGGTCCGGACAGCGCAGCTTTAGAGATAGGATTTGTAAGTTAAATCCTGACGTTGCCAATCTTTGTGATCTTGGGCAAATAATAATCAGACCAGCGCTGGACTGTGAATGCTGCCCCACCGGTGACTACAGGCAAGCATAGCCCGCAAGCTGCCTGACCGCAGCCATCCGCATCAGCGAGGGAGGAAGAGGAAAGCCTTCCAGACGTGGTGCCCGCATTGTCATTAAAAGAAGTCCCGCATAGGCAGTGATGAGCACCCATGTGCAGCCTGACACCTGTGGTCTCCGCTTTACTCTTCCTTGTTATCTATTTCTGGTTCTGCCGTCGGGGGCTGGGGGTAATATAAAAAACATTATTCCGTATGTATTTGCCATTAAAATTGCAGCGCATCTGGCGTCTCCCGCTCTTCAACCACCCCTGCGTCTGTTTTACCCTACGCCGCTCACTTTCCGGATCAGTGATCCGCATGTCAGGGCATCCTTTAGTGACTGTAACTATTCCCTTCAAACGGGTGTAGTGAGCCTGTCCTGTCCTGTCCTAGTAAAAGGTTGTAGTGGCCCCGCCTTGCCGACAGTAGCGGCAACGGGTGTTCTATGAATTGAGGCACCCATGTGCAGCCTGACCCCTGTGGTCTCCGCTTTACTCTTCTTTGTTCCTTGTTATCTATTTCTGGTTCTGCCTCTCCACTTGTATTCATAGGATGGTCGGAACCTCCAAGTGCCAGGGAGGGTGAGGGGAGGGGGGTACTGAATGACGTCTGATGGGGCAAGGGTGCCCTCGAGTATGTCAGCTAGGCCAACCAGCCATAGATGAAAGGAGGAGCAGCGAAGTGCATTTGTGAAAAATCCAGTCGACAAATTACAAATGTTTTACACATTATCCGGTTGTGACATATTACCAATATTTACATATCTCAGCTTACATCATGAGGCAAGCATTAAACTTAATAAAAACTTGAAACACCCCGGCGCAGCCATTAAACAGCATTCACCAGTCATACTGAGCCCAATAACAGCAACATTTGTTCATTACTGTTAACCACTTGCGCGCTAGCGGTTTTCCCGCTGTGTGCTGGGTTTTTCGAAAACCCACGTAACATGACGAGCTCAGCTCGTCATCAGCATACGAGCGCCGTAGCTGATGACGAGCTGAGCTCGTCATCCGCATCGAAGGGGTTAAAGACGCTTGAAAACTTCCACTGGGCCTTTCCTCGCGCAGCTTCTCGCTGCTGCTGGAGTGGTCATAGGGGGGCAGAATAATGCATAGAAAACTCCATAGCACAATACATGTGTGGGAGGGCGGGGCGTTGCGATGCGCCAGAGGGCTCTGGGGCTGGGCTCTTAGTCTGGCTCCAAATCTACCCCATCTCCACTCTTTACAGCGCCTAGAGGCGACTCGGCTGAATGCACGCGCAGCAAGGACCCGCGCTCCAGTGTATACACATGATCTTGAGAGACACTGGACTTTCAGAAATGCTGAGAGTTGTTGTAGAAACGCCTAGGGGGCCTCCCCTTTCCCTTAATACTTCCACGGCCCCAAATGTTCCCAAAAAGACTTCCTTTCAAGGGCCAACGCCATACGATAGAATCCACCAGCCTCAGACCCCCGCCGGTTCCCAGCAGGTCTCTTATCGGGGAGTGTCTCTGTCTCTCCAGGTAGCCGTAGCCCTGGGGAGGAAGATGGGGGGCGGGCTGGGGGGGCTATCTATCTCTCTGCAGTGCCTGGCAAAGGACTGTCCCCTCTTCACAACGGAATGAGGCCTCCGAGAGAGGCGGAGACATGCGAGGCACCCGGGCAGAGGGACATTCTGTGTTTGGTGACTCAGAGCAGCACCGGGCACTTTGAAACATGCAAATGGATCTCATTCCTAATAACAATTGTAGTTGCATAGAGGTAGCGGTCACATACATGTAGCTGTCCGATCACATCCATCCATCCACGCTTTCATTCATCTGTCTATCCACTCTCTAATCACT